>NC_092139.1:116669630-117915113 GCF_043159975.1 Macaca nemestrina
GCGTCACTCCAAGCCAGGTTTCCTCTTCTGCAGAGGAGCCCATGGAGAGCATCGCCCTCCCCTCCCACCAGGAATCACATCTCACGGATGGCAGATCAGAAGCACTTCTCGCGATACAGATGGAATATGAGGTGCAGAGTGGAGCTTCAAGCAAAAACCGAGCGAAACACCAGCCAACACACACAGAAGCAAGCACCACGTCAGACCCCACAACCAGGCTCAGAATAACAAGGCCCACTGGCTGTAGCTAACGGAGGGGCCTTCCAGGGCCAAGGCTGCCCCAGCCCTGGACCCCTTGCACTGGACACGTGGCTGTCCTGACCCAGAGCAGCTCCTGAGGCTGCTAGAGATCAAGTCTCAAGGACAGAAAGGTCGTGCTGGGGAGCCGGGGCCTCTTCTCCTCCTCTTCTGCTCAGGCATTGCCCCCAACCTCTCAAGGAGCCTCCAGGGCCATTTAGAGCGTTGGCTGGGAAGCCACGTGGCTGCTCCGTTTAATGTGGGGAGGAGGGTTCTGCTCCTGTGTGGCAGAGCACACGGGCCTGGGCCCCCAAGGTCGGGTGTTGAGCTCCAGGCTCTGCCATCTGTAAATAAACTTGGACGGCATGTTCACTGATCTCATCTGTGAAATGGGCATGATCAATAACAGCAGCATCCACTCCATCCTCCATCAAAAGACAAAAGGGGAACTTTGTAAACTCTCAGTCTGGGGACAGATGATGGTCAGAGTTCCTTCCTCCCTTTCTTTTTTTTTTTTTTTTTTGAGACAGAGTCTTGCTCTGCCGCCCAGGCTGGAGTGCAGTGGCCGGATCTCAGCTCACTGCAAGCTCCGCCTCCCGGGTTTACGCCATTCTCCTGCCTCAGCCTCCCGAGTAGCTGGGACTACAGGCGCCCGCCACCTCGCCCGGCTAGTTTTTTTGTATTTTTTAGTAGAGACGGGGTTTCACCGTGTTAGCCGGGATCGTCTCTCAATCTCCTGACCTCGTGATCCGCCCGTCTCGGCCTCCCAAAGTGCTGGGATTACAGGCTTGAGCCACCGCGCCCGGCCCCTTCCTCCCTTTCTTAGCCAAGCCTGTGTCACAGAGGAGCATGTCCACCCCATAATAATATAGTGAGGGCTACATGTCCATGAGAACGTCCCAGCAGCAGCCCAGGGTGAGCTCGCCAGCAGAGTTACACCCAGGCTTCGGTAGTTTGTACTCGCAACCTCTTATAATCAACACAAGAATCCTAGAACAGCGCTAGCATTTTCCCCCATGTTACAGAGGAGGAAACTGAGGCCCAGAGAGTTTAAGCAACTCCTGTAAGATGGGACAGTGGCATTCCCAAGCCTAAATCTGTGACCCCTCCCTGGTAAATCTGTGACCCCTCCATGGTAAATCTGTGACCCGTCCATGGGCAGCAGCTCCACGCGGGGAGGGAGCCGACATCCTCATCACTGGGCGCAACATGCCTTCCTTCCATTATGTTTAAACTTTCACAGTGAATAGATGAGATTTTCTAAGCAGTACGATGCCCCTGAGAAGACCATTTGGTTGTCTATGATAAGAAATCATTTTGGATAAAAAGTGACTGCGTCAGATCTGCAAGCCGCAAATGGAATTAGACATTTTGCTTTTGGGTCTGGACCTCTGCAAATAAGAAACGTCATCTGAAGACAGAGGGGCTTTGGGGTCACCAGTCATCCACACAGGAAGAAGTTAGGTTTCCGCCGGAGGTGCCGAGCGGAGCAGGTCCCGGTCAACGGGGCGCGTCACCGCTAGCAAGGTCCCGGCACGCCAGCGGGCACATTTCCGAGCAGAGATTCTCAGAATCCTGTTTGGGTTGATTTACTCTCTTTTTGCTTCTAAGTAATTAGATAAACAGATGGACCCTCCAATGCCCAGAGCATTTCCAGAGGGGATCAGCTTTATCTTTCCAATCAATTTAAAAAAAAAAAAAAAGACGAAGACTGCTGTCATGGAAAGTTTACTAGCTGTGTTTTAAGAAAAGATAGCTCCAATGCTCTCTCTGCCCCCGCATTCCCTAAGGAACCTCTGTAATGCTGTGGCTTCCAGAGTATGGGGTACTTTCTCATCCTTCCATGAAGATGCTGTGGGAATGTGGCACCTTTAGCCCTGTTTGGGCTACACTGGCACATCTTTCTCCTTGTGCACACGTGGCTCAGAGGGGCCGCCATCCAGACACGCAGCCAGCCCTGGAAGCTGAGGCTTCCCCTAACTCCTCACAGCCCTCTGCTTCCCTCCCACCATGCTGGGCCCGTCAGGTTGCCCTGCCCCTGGGCCTCCTGTCCTCATCCCCCAAGCTGGGCCCTGGCCAGAGCGGCCTGAGGAAGATGAAATTTTGATTCACAAGGTCTGTTCTTTGCTGCTTGGCAAAATGGAAAAATAAAGTACCTGTGAGAACAGCATGGTGGCCTTCCGGGGGGCTAGGACTCCCTGTTTCCTTAACAATCTCAGAGACCTGGAGACTGGCCAAGCCCACGTGTGGACAAACCCGAGTAGGATTTTCCCTCTTCGGCTCCTCTCGGCTGACTTTTAAGCCGGCCCCGTAGGGTGTGGTGTTCCTTGTCACAAGCCATGGAATTCAGCGTTTCCCCACTGTCACCACAGCCTAATACTTGTCTTGTCACTTTCTTGGGCTAAGGGTTCTGACCACCACACATCTTCTAAATAAATGTGAATGATGTTCCAATTTAATCTCGCAGCAACAGGAGAGCTCCAGGCTGCAGGTGGGTCTCCTGGGACCATTTAAAACGATTACGTATGAGCACAGTGCTGAGAGAAGAGCCCCAGAAACAGTTTCTCATCAAGACACACGGCCACCGGGGCTTGGGAAATGACCTGGCTTCGTAAAAACAGCCATGCTTGTTCCTTCACACACTCACGGAGGTGGCCACGGCGCCAAGCCCTCCCAGGGGTTTTTTTTGCTCTGTCGCTTTCGGTTTTGAACACAGTACACAACACCTGTGATGTTAAGATCTACGAAAACGCAGGTTTCTCCTCCATCCTCACGCAGGGAAGCAGCATTAGAAGTGTGTGTGGGCCACATGTGTGAGTATCTGCCGATGCCTCGGGCTGGGGCTGGGACACCTACCCCGGCTGGAGCTGAGCAGAGGCTGCTCATGGACAAGGAGGCAGGACTGTGTGACCATCTGCCCCTCTGTGCCCCACAACAGCACCTCTCAGTGGGATGCCCGAGGCCTTTAGTGCCAGGAGTGTGCAGGCCAAGGCCAGCGGGCCTACGGTCATATCCCTGGTGACTTGGTACTTCTCACCTTGGTGACACAGCAGAGGCAGCCCTGCCCAGGCACATGCAGAAGGAAACCCACAGGTGAGGCTCCGGGTCACCTGCCGAGATCCCTGGGAGCGTCCCAGTTGCCTTCCCGTGAGATGCCCTCACTGCCCACCTGCCCGCGGAGGCCAAGCTGAGGCTCGCGGGAGCAAGCTCCTGCTTCCATTCCTATGATGACGCCTCAATGCCTTCCTAACTCCAGTACAGCCGGCCCCACGGCTCGCCTTCACCTGCATGCAGCTCCACACCTGCGGACACAGCCCAGCCCCAGGCCCCGATGAGAACGAGAAGGGGACGGACAGGCAGCTGTGCACCACCCGTGATCCTGGGAGCCAGGCGTGCACCCCAGAGACTCCTCCCGGACAGGGTCAGCCTAACCCAGCTCCCAGAAGGCCCGGATGTTGCAGGGGTACGACCACACACACACACACAACACACATCCCACACCATAATGATACACACACACACACACAAAACACACAACCATACGTACCACAGACACACATCCACCACACACATCACATACACATACCACACACACACAAAGTCACCACACCGCAACCACACACATACACACCACACCCACACACAACACCACATACCACACACACAGCTCTCACAACCACACACCACAAACCATGCACCACACACCACACACACACACCACCAACCAAAACCACACAACCCACCCCCACACACTCCCACACACATCACATACCACACACACATGCCCATACCCTACAACCACACCATAAATCACACATCACACACATACACATGCACAACAAGCATACACACACCACACCACATACACACACACACCACACACACCACAACCATGTACCATAAACCACACACACACTATACCACACACCATTCACCACATCCACCTACACTCAGGCACATAGCTCACCACACACAGTCTCCACACTCACACACATGCACCACACACGGGCACCACATACACCACACACAGGCACACACAGCCATCACAACACACACACAGCACCCCCCAACACACTCCCTCCTTTGACTGCTGTCTACGCAGCCTCCAATACCACTGCGGGCTGGCCTGGACGTCCCGAGGACACACATCCTTCAGTGCTGGGCCCCAGGCCACCGTGAGGGTCCTTGTGGAGGGAGTGACTTGCCCCACGGTTGGACCCTTGGCACGGAAGGCCTTGGTGGAAGCCCCTGCTCCTGGCTCCTGAGTGACGGCATCCGAGGCTCGCCTCCAGCCAGCCCCGTGCGAGGAGCATCACCACGGTGCCTGGCCTCCTCCTGAGCCTCAGGAGTTCCCACACAGGGTCCCCAAGAAGCAGCCGTGCCATGAGATACAGAAAGCGGGAACCACAGGGACAGGCCTGGGCAGAGACCGCCGACTCCAGGCAGAGGCCATCTGTCCTGCTCCCACTCCCGGGACCTGGCCGAGGTGCTCCAGCCCGCCTGGGCCCACAGCAGCCTTCAGACCCGGCTCAGCTGCGTACTGTCCTTGCACCGCAGTGACTGTGCCTCGGTCTCTCCTCCATGACCCCCGACACACACCCAGCACTACAGCCACCACGTTCACCCCATGTGCACACTTGGGTCCCGAAAAGACTGCGGGCTTCTCAAAGCGCCCTGCAGAAGTCACTGGGGAGCCTCCAGTCCCGACAGGGCCTGGCCCAGGCTGGGTTCTAGAGAGGCACCTCTGAGTGGGCTCCCGCCCTGCACGCATTCCTCCACATAAGATGGCATTGGGGCCTGTGCTTTACATCCTCTGCCAGAAAGAAAAGCTGTTCAGGGCCTGAACTTGGCCCTCCAGGTCCAAGGCTGGTCTTAGCACTGGGAGGGATGGGGCAGGTGGCCCTGGGGTCCAGGCAGGGGCTCTTCCGTCATTTCTGGGGGACCACAGCCTGACCCTCCCTGCTGGAACCCCACAGAACTTGAGATCATTCCCAATGCTCTCCACTCCCACCACCACCCCCAACGATCTCTTCCCACACCACAGTTTTTAAACACTTTTTCGACACTTGCTACAAAGGGAGAGATTGACTGATTCATTAGGAATCTCTTCCAAACTTTGTCTATTGCAGGAACGTGCTACCTGTGACCCTTGGAGAATGAAGCCTTGCTGTGGTGTGCTGTTTGCATGCTGTTTGCATGCCGGGTGTCTGTGTTAGACAGAGAGGGACCTGTGCAATGGGACATGGGTTTTAGTTTTGGGCACACACGTGTCAATAATCCACAATGGATTGATGCTGCCATTCACAAAGATGAACTAAGGTCATTATCTACCCTATTAAGGTATTTGCAACACATGCCTTCCAAGAAGAATGTGGCTCCTCCCACTGTCCCATTGTCCAGGTCAGGGTGATCTGAGTGTTAGAATCCCAGGGCCAAGGGGAGTCCAGGACTAGCCTCCCTCCTCTGGCTGCTGGGCAGGCTGATGGAGCCAGACCGATTCACAGAAGATTTGGAAAAGATGAGAGTCCTTAGCTGCTTTCTGGTCTTTGTAGTAAAAACCCAACCTGTAGGCTTTCTGCAGACTTCTCCACACTGACCAGGAGGAGGTCATGGTCAAGGTCACGTGTCAGGAGAAGCCTCTTAAAAGAAAATTGGAAGGGTAGGTTTTCACAAATATCTTCTGGTGAAGGCAGATGCTACAAGTCTCTTTGAAAATGAAGACTTCCTGGGAAATATAGGAAAAGATATGAAAGATACTAGTAGATTAACTTACAATATAGAAGCCTGGAAAAGCCATTGAAACCCACGGGTATGGGCATGAGGAAATATAGGACAATGAGGTGAAATGAGCTGAGATGATATAGCAACTATAAGAGGCAGAAAAGAAAAACCAAGCATGCTATCAGCACTGCCATTCCCAGTTTTGACAAGAGAAATACGCTTCCTTCATGGGATATTGTGTTTTCAGTGAGTCTAGTAATGAAATTTTTAAAAACCCAGTGACGATCCAAATTTTAGCTAGGAATCCTGTTATTAAAATTGATAACACCAACCTAATGCATTCTAAGTTCTGGGTACAGGAGATGATAAATCTTGAACATTTGCATTGTATAAAAATGTTTTAGTAGATGGTTTTGTAGTCAGGAAGATTAGCTGACTCTTTGATTGGCTGCTACAGTGCAGGAGAATAAAGATAAATGCTGTATAATGCGTATGTACCTCAAGGGAAGTGTTTGAAATGATAAACGGCTTCCTTGTACTGCTCACAAGCATTTACTTCTAATCATTGCATCCCATTTACTATTTGGAACCTGAAGTACCTGCAGGAGAGCAGAAGGCAGGCCCAGGAGCGCAGCCATGGGCATCTGTCTCTTACCATCTCCTCTGGTCACAGAAGATAGGGTTGAGGGTGAGGGCTGGTGGGGGGTTTCCATCCTGGGATTTTTCACAGTCCATGCTTGGGATGTTCACGCCCCTGAACCCACTCATATGTCTCTTCTCAGGCCTCCTGTCCCTGGGGCCTGGAGCCCCAAACCCCTCCCTGCAGACCTGATTGATGTGCATGACATCCTCCTGGCTATGAGGTAAGTGAAAAACCCTGAAGTCCCCACTTCCTTAAGTGGTTGTAATTTCTCCCCTTGAACAGACTTTGTTTTCATTGTTGTCCTTGTTGTTTCCCCCAGTCATTGTCAGTGAGCCATAAATGTGGATGACATGGCACTCAATGACTAATGTCTGAAATTTAAAGGTGAAAGCCTGGGGTGAGGAGGGAGTTTCCCTTTGTCCGGGTCACAGGCAGTGCTGGGGATAGAGGTAAGGGCATCCTCAAAGCTGTAAGGGCATCCTCACTCTCAGTTTACACCGTGGAGGATGGGCACCTGCATGCACCTTGCCCCTCAGGCACCTCCCTCACCTCCCCCTAGCGCTGGCCTTGGCACAAGATTGCAGGGGATCCCTGTCTTCCTAGCATCAGCCAGGCTGGGAGGCACTCATTTCCCATCCTGGCAGCCACTGCTCACACATTCTGGGGTTCACCTTTTACAATCTCATTTAATTATGCAGTGTTCAGTGGAAACTTGTTAAATCTCTCTTTCCCACCCACCAACTCAACTGTGAATTCCTGGTAGCACAGTCTCTGTTCTTATGCTGTGACCTCAGCACCCAGCTCAGAGGCTGAGCTCAGAGAGTTGGGAGTGACAACTAAGTGAGGCATTTCTTTTCAAAGTGATAAAAATATTCTGGAATTAATGATAATCGTCACACAATACTGTGAATATGCTAAAAATTGTTGAATTGTATATTTTTAAACTGGCGAATTTTATGCTATGTACATTATATCTCAACTTCAATAAAAGAATGTTGTATTAGTTTGTTCTCACACTTTTATAAAGATATACCTGAGACTAGGTAATTTGTAAAGAAAAGAGGTTTAATTGGCTCATAGATCTGTGGGCCATACAGCCTTCTGCTTCTGGGGAGGCCTCAGGAAACTTACAATCATGGCAGAAGGTGAAGGGGAAGCAGGCACATATTCGCATGGCCAGCAGGAGAGAGAGAGGGAAGGAGGAAATGCTACATACTTTTAAACAACAAGATCTCATGAGATCTCTATCAGAAGACCAGCATGGGGGAGGTCCACTCCCATGATTCAATCACCTCCCACCAGGCCCCTCCTCCAACACTGGGAATTACAATTCAACATTAGATTTGGGTGGGATCACAGAGTCAAACCATATCAAATGTGGAGACATCTGCTCCAGATCATATGGGATAGCCCCATTTCTCCCTGCTCTTTCTTCTCTGCTAAGCATAGCTATAAATTCTAGAAATCATACAAGAGACAAGTAAGACAACCCTGGAAGATGGTAAGAAGAGGCAAGCTGGTTTGGCCCTCCAAGGCTGAAGGAACAGCACAGCATCAGGGTCTCTCATGTTCCCCCTAACCAAGAGAAGGAAACCAAGACCCAGAGATTCATAACCCTCACTTAGCCCCTCACTTAGCAACACAGGGTGGCCAACCCAGGCCCTTTCCCCCTTTGGACTCTGCAGAAGTACCTCTGACAACACCAGGCAAGGCTGTCACCACCTGTAAGGGGATTGATTTTGGTCCCTGAAGGAAACAAGCAACAGCGTGGATGGGGGAGGCACTTCCTTTCCTTGCTGGGTCTGAGATCCTGTATTCCACTGAAAGACAGAGATAAATCAGCAAAGCTGGCAGAGGAGACCCAGCTGTGAGGAAGGCCCTAGCTGGGAAGCTTCTTTCTTCCCACATGCCCAAGACTCCCCTCCCCACACTGAGACTAAGGCAAGAACAGTACCAGTGGGGGTGCCTCACTACAACTTCACCACTGGTAGACACTCAGGGGCCCAGGGAAACTCCTTCTTGCCTCTAAGGTGACAGCAGCAGAACCAATGTGAGCCTCACTGGAACCAGATAAAGCAAGAACACCAAAAGAACATGGCTGGTAGTCTGACAATTAAACTGTGATTGGAATTACAGCACAAGAAAGTTGGCCAGGACCTGCATACAAAGCATAAACAGGTGACTGCCTGCTAATGTAAAAGATTTAAGTGGAACCCAGAGTCTCCCCTCAGTACAGAAAAAATGTCAGGAATACAATGGAAAATCACCCATCGTACTAATAACCAAGACAATCTCAATTTGAATGAGAAAAGACAGCAATTCCAAGATGAATCAGATATTGGAGTTGTCCGACAAGGATTTTAAAGCAGGCATAAAAAAATGCTTCAACATGCTATCACAAATCTGTTGAAAGAAATAAAAAAAGAAAAAATATCAGCAAAGAAATAGAAGTTATAAAAAAGAACCAAAGAAGAAATTAAACTGAAAATATAGAAAACAAACAGAAATACATGCCGGATGGGCTTAGTAATAGAGTAACAGAGTAGAGATAACAGAGAACAAAAGCAATGATGTTGAGGACATAACAATAGAATTCCCCTAATCTGAACAAGGGAGAAAATAGACTGTAAATGGAAGTGGACACAGCCTCTGTGATCTGTGGGAAAGTAGCAACAGAGCCAGATGGATATGATCACAATCCCAGGGAAAAGGAGAAAGAGAGTGGGGCTAAAAGAGCATTTGAAGAAATTATGGTTGAAAGCTTCCAAAATCTGGCAAAAGATACAAACATGTAGATCCAAGAATGTGAGTCAAAGCAGAAACAGACTAAACCAAAATAAATTCATACCAAGAGACATCATAAGTAAAATTCTGAAAACTAAAGAAAAAAATTTAAATCAGCCAGAGAGAAGTGACACATCACCCATAGGAGAACACCAGTTTGAATGACAATTTACTCATCTGTCACCATGGAGACCAGAAGAAAATGGCACAACATTTTTCAATTGCTGAAATAATTGTTAAACTGTGAATTCTGTATCTGGCAAAACTATCCTTCAGGAATGAAGTACAAATGGAAATGTTATCAAATGAAGAAAAGCTAAGAGAATCTGTCACTATCTAGATCTACCCTTAAAGCTTGGCCAAGTAAGTACTTCAGACAGAAAGGAAATGATAAATAAAGGAATCTTAGGCATCAGGAAGGACTAAGGAACAAGGAAAAGAGCAAAAATATGGGTAGAGGCAATAGACTTTCATTTTCCTGATTAATTTCACAAATCACATTTGTTGATTAAAACAACAATAATACCCTCTACTACCCAAGATAAGCATATTTTAAAATGAGGAAGACAAAAGGAACTAAATAGAAGTAAGGTTTTCATACTTTACTTGACATGGTAAAATGCTGAAACCAGAGGACTGTTAATAGTCACAGATATATATTAAAATACCCAGAGCAACTACTGCAAAAACAATACCAAAAGATATACTAAAAACACTATATGTAAGTCAAGAAAAAATCCTAAAATATGATAAAGTAACTCAGAGGAATGCAAGAAAAGGGAAATAAAAATATGACAAAAGGAAACAAATAGAAAAATAACAAAATGGAAGGCAAGTACCAACCTATCAATAATCACCTGAAATGTAGATGGTTTAAATACATAAACCCAACAAGCAAACATGCAGAGATTTGCAGAGTGGATGTGGATACACGCACACACACACACACACACACACACACACACACACACACTCCAACCATATGCTGCTTACAAGAAACTCATTTTATAGTCAGTTGTATAAATCAACTGAAAGTAAAAGGATAGAAAAGGATACGACACACACTATACAGACATTAATACAAAATTAAAAAGTAATGGCTATATTAATATCTGATAAAATATACTCAATGCCAAGATAATCACTAGAGACAGTGAGAGACCTTATACAATGATAAAGGATCAATCTCTTATAAGACATGGTAATCCTAAATGTGTGCACAACCAGATAAGAAAGTCTCAAAATACATAAAACAAAAACTGATGGAGCTTAAAAGGGAAAAGATAAATTCATAAATATAGTTAGAGGTCTTTAACATTGTCCTCAGCAATTGAGAGAGCTGTATGAAAATCAACAAGGTTACAGAAGAGCTGAAATACATAATCAAAACGCAGGATCTAATTGACATACATAGAACACTACACAATGACTACAGAATATGCATTATTTTTCAAGTGCTCAAGGAATATGCGCCAAGATAGGGCATATCTTGGGTCATAAACCTCAAAAAATTTAAAAGTATTAATATATACACACTGTGTTCTCTGACCATGAAGGAGTCAAACTAGAAATAACAAAAATACTGTAAACACATGGAAATTAAACAACACATTTCTAAATAATTCATAGCTTAAAGAGGAAGTCTCAAATGCTTTATATACATGTATATATAATGTATATAAATAATATTTTATATACATTATATATAATGTATATATAAATAATATTTTATATACATGTATATATAATGTATATATAAATAATATTTTATATACATGTATATATAAATATTTCAAAACAAAATACAATATCAAAATTTGTGGGATGCTATTGAATTAGTGCTGAGAATGATATTTATAATACTAAATGCTTACATAAGAAATGATGAAAGCTCTCAAACCCGTAATCTAAATTTCCACCTCAAGGGCCCAGGAAAAATAAAAAAGAGCAAAATAAACCCAAAACAAGCAGAAGGGAAGAAAAAATAAAGTAAAGAGCAAAAATCAGTGACATTGAAAACAGAAAAACATCAGACAAAATCTATGAAACAAAAAGCTGTTTCTTTAAAAAAGTCAATTGATAATGTTCTATTAAAACTGAAGAAAAAGGAGTGAAGAAAATATTACTAATATAAGTGCAATGAGCATATCACCACAGATTCTGTAGCTTTTAAAAATGTAATACAGAAATACTACAAACAACTTTATTCTCATATAATGGACAATGTAGAAGACTAAGTTTTAAAAACTTTAACCTACCAAAACTCAATCAGATGAACTAGATAGTTGAACTAGTCCTATAATCATTAAATAAATTGAGTTTGTAACAGGAAATCTTCAAAAACAAACTATCCAGGCTTAAATAGTTTCACAGGAGAATTTTACCAAGGACTTGAAAAATTAATGCTAATTTTACACAATATCTTCCAGAAAATAGACAAGGAGGGTATACTTCCCAAAACAATATGAGGTCAGAATTACGTTCTTACCTTCCCCCTCCAAAAAAGAAAAAAAGATAGAAAAAGAAAACCGTTGGGCAATATCTCTTATAAACATAGATGTAAAATACTCAAAACAGCAACTTGAATTTAAAAACATATAAACATAATTATACATTATGACCAAGTAGAATTTATTCCAGGTTTGAGACATCTGAAAATCAATCGATATAATCCAACTTATTAAAAAGCTGTTGAAAAAGACCATGTGATTAAATCAATTGATGCAGAAAAGGCATTTGACAAAATACAATACTACCCATCTGTAAGAAAAACTCTCAGCAAGTTAGGAATAGTGAGAGAGATTACTTCTTGATAAAGAGCATGTACAAAAAGCTGATAGCTAGTGTTGTATTCAATGGTGAAAGATGGAATGTGTTTTCCCTAAGATGGAGAACAAAGCAAAGATGCCCACTCTCACTACTTTTTTTTTTATTTTTTTGAAGTGGAGTCTTGCTCTGTTGCCCAGGCTGGAGTGCAGTGGCCCAACCTTGGCTCACTGCAAGCTCTGCCTCCCAGGTTCAAGTGACTCTCCTGCCACAGCCTCCCAAGTATCTGGCACTCTCACCACTTCTCTTCAACATAGTATTGAAAGTTCTAACCACTGAAATAAGGCAAGAAAAAGAAAGAAAACAAATACAGATTGGAAAGAAAGAAATAAAAGTATATCTACTTACAGATGATATGATTGTCTCTAAATATTAAATCCCAAGAAATTCTCACATAAATTCCTAGAGCTAATGAGTTTGTCAAGGTGGTAGGATACAAGATCAACACAAAAAGTATTTGCGTATAGGATCTATATGCTGAAAATTCTATAAAAGTGCTGATGAAAGTATTCAAAGAAAGCCTAAATAAATGAAGAGATATACTATATGCATGAATTGGAATACTTCCTATAGTAAATATGTTAATTCCCATGAGCCCCCAGTTGATCTTTAGGTTTAATTCAATTCCTATCAAAATTCCAGTAAAGTGCCTTTTGTACATAGACAGTTATTCTTAAATTTATATGGAAAGGCTCAGCCCCTAGAATAGCTAAGACAATATTGACAAAGACTAACAGAAGCAATATTATGGCTTACTGTATAGCTTCAGTAAATAAAACTCTATGAAATTAGCAACATACAGATCTACAGAATAAAAAAAGGAACGAAGAAAGAGACCCATATGAGTATGCTGGGATGATTTTTGACCAACGTACAAGAGAAATTCAGTTGAGGAAGGATACTCTTTCCACCAGTGGTTCTTGAGCAAACGCACATCTTAAGCAAAAATAACAAATCTCCACTTAAAACTCAAACCTTCCAAAATTAACTCAAAATGGATTAGAGGTTTAAGTGTAAATGGTCAAGGTAAACTCTCCTAGAAAATTTGGAAAAAAAAAAAAAAAAGGTAGAAAATCTTCAGGATCTATATCTAGGCAATGTTCTTGGACTTGACATTAAAAGCACGATCCAAAAGGAAACAATTGGTAAATTGGACCTCATGAGAATTAAAGTTTTTTCTTTGTGAGAATCTATGTGAGGAAGATGAAAAGATGAGCTACGAACTACAAGCTACATGGAGAAAATATTTGCAAACCACCTATGTGACAAAAACCTAGTATCTAGAATATATAAGGAACTCTCAAAATCGAACATAAGCAATAGATGATTCCATTAGAAAATGGGCACCAGACATGAACAAAAGTTGCACTGAAAAGCACTTGCAGATGGTAAATAAGCATTGATGAAAAGATGTTCAATATCATTAGCCATGAAGGAAATGCAAATTACAACCACAGTGAGCTATCACTTTACGCCTACCAGAATGGCTCAATTAACAAAGTCCTGACCCCACGGCGGGTGATCGCTCATGCATGGCTGGTGTGGTGTTTTCTGAAACACTAAATATGCAATGACCAAACACCCCAGCAATTAGACCTGTAAGCATGTGGCTTATAGAAATGTACACTCAATAGGCACGGCCGCTTTGTTTATAACAACCAAACAGTGGGCACAACCCAGGTGCCCTTCAGTGGGGGTAATGATTAAACCAACTGCAGTACATCCATATCATGAAAAGCCACTCAGCAATAAAAAAGAAATTGCGTCCACACAGGTTGAGGCAGGCCTTTTCCCTGCACTCTGGGACGGGGGGGTCCATATAAGCGACTTGCCAGTCCTGCACAGTTTGTATGAGACCTGGTGTGGAGGGAACCGTTCTAGGTTGCAGCCACGGACAGGTCTCAGGTCTCAGCTCTGAACGCTGCCAGAACATCTGCACAGAGAGAGGGATGCCCATACCTTGGCGACGGCCCACCTCGCGACTGGCTCCCAGTGGCTGCTCTTAGGATGTACCCATATGACAGCCTTCTCCAAAGGGTGCGGGTAAACTGCTGGAACCTGACTAAAGTCGTCTGTGTCCTGACTTCCCAGAGGCAACTTGGAGCTGTGTGCACCTGAGAGGTGCCCTGTAAGGCAGACATCCTTCTCTTGTAACCTGATGTGGACTTCCTGCCACCTGGACATTCCCAAAGGGGCCTGCTCCAAACGTGCCCACTGTTTGCGGTCCCTTGATTGATCCATATGGAAAAGGCTCAGCTACCTGTAGAAGAGGCTGGTGGTCAGGGCTTGTGGGTGACACATCCAAACTGCCTGTAGCTCAGCTGTGGACTGCACTGTCCTGATCCCCATCCTCTCCGTATGGTGTTGGTGTCTAGTTGCACCGCAATCACTGAGTATTACGGTTGGGTGCCTTTGCTAGACCCACGAGTGTAAGGTTCTAGCAGTATCAGCAGGGTCCCATATACGGTGGTTGACTTAGTAAGTGGCTCCACTGCCATGTCGGCCCCCTTCTCTTGTTCAAAGTGGATGGGTCTGAGCACCTCCCGTAGTGGTAAACTTAAAGCACTAGTGGACAAGACACCCCTCTGTTGTTGACAAATATGTGCCGTCTCTCTAGGGTGTGTGATTGTGTCACCATGAAGGTCGGCTTGGCTAGGAGGCCTCCCATCCACTCTTTTATGGGTAGGCAGTCTTCACCGTGACAGTAGCTTTCTGGAGATAGCCTCCACTTTGCTGCAGTGCCTGATACATGGCCAGTACCTGTTTCTCCAGGATGGGGTCATGGGATCCTGCCCCTATCCATAATTGAGACCAAAACCCTGCAGGTACCGTTCGGGTGGGTTACTTTGATCATAAACCCCAACTCATCCCCATGACATCTCTAGCAGCTTCTAATACAAAAGGGTGCTATGGCCGTGGGGCCCTGAGTGCTTGGGCTCATCTCACAAACATTCTCGATTTGTCAGACACCTCTCACTCCATGTGTGCTCACACCCATTTTATTTTTCTTTATTAGGGTATATAATGGGTAGAGGGTTTGGGCCATATGAAGAATCAGTATTCTCCAGCAGCCCAGTAAACTAGGGAAACCTGGAGTTGCTTTTCTGTCTGAGGAACAGGCCACTGTGCTACCTTATTGATAACAGCTCTGGGTCTGTTTTGCATCTTACCTGACCAGGTAACTCTCAGGAGTTTGACAGCTAGGCCAGGCCCCTATATCTTTTTGGGATTTACTTCCCATCTCCTGTCCTTTAGGCCATCCAAGAGGGTTTCTAGGGTAGCCTCTGAATCTGTAAGATACTCTGAGGTTAGCATGTTATCATTTATCTGGTGAAACCAGGAGATTTACGCCCGCAAAGAGTCTAGACAGGTCCTGCACTACCAGACGGTGACTGATGGGGCTGTGCGGGTTCCTTGTGGTAGCACCTGGAAGGTCCATTGTTGGTCCTCCTGAGTGAAGGCAAAGTGGTCCTGTCCATCTTCTGCTAAAGGATACTGGAAAATGCAATAGCCAAGTCAATCACAGCATGGACACTTCCCAGATTAAAGACCTCTTGTCCTAGCAGTTGAGGATATTGGGCACAGCTGCATGTAAGGTGGCGTCACCTTGTTCAGCACATGGTAGTCCATATTCATTCTCCAAGAGCCATCTGGCTTCTTCACAGGCCACACAGGGCTGTTGTGGGGGCTGTGGGAGACCTGTTTGTACTTTATGTAATTCCTGAATTATTTGGGTAGTTTCAGAGTGTCCCCCAGCAGGAGTATTGTCTCACATTCACTGTCTGCCTGAGCTGGAGCAAGTGTACAGTCACCCAGGTGGCCCATCCTCTTTTTGTTTCTTGATTATTTTCTGGACTTGGTCCTTGTTTTTATCCAGCTCACCAAGGTCTGCCAAAGATTATAACCCTTCTTAAACTGGAAATTACCCAGACATTCAATGAGTACCTAAAATAATTTTAAGATTTTAAGCTATATAATCAGACAAGAGAAAGAAAGAAAGGGCGTCCGAATCAGGAAAGGGGAAGTCAAACTGTCATCATGATCATATACATAAAAAACTCTAAAGACTCATCCAAAAAGCTCCTAGAACTGGCCAATGAATTCAGTAAAGTTGCAGGATAAAAAATTAATGTATACAAATCAGTAGCACTGCTATACACCAACAGCAACAAGTTGAGAATCAAGTCAAGAATTCAACCCTTTTTACAATAACTGGAAAAAAATAAAATATTTAGGAATATACCTAACCAAGGAGGTCAAAGACCTCTGTAAGGAAAACTACAAAACACCGTTGAAAGAAATCACAGATGACACATACAAATCCCATGCTCATGAATGGGTAGAATATTGTGAAAATGACCACACTGCCAAAAGCAGTCTACAAACTCAATGCAATTCCCTTTAAAATACCAGGATCGTTCTTCACTGAGCTAGAAAAAAACAATCTTTAAATTCATATGGGACCAAAAAAGAGCACACATAGCCAAAGCAAGACTAAGCAAAAAGAACAAATCTGGAGTCATCACATTACCTGACTTCAAACTATACTATAAGGCTACAGTCACCTAAGCAGCATGGTACTGGTATAAAAATAGGCACACAGACAAATGGAACAGAACAGAGAACCCAGAAATAAAGCCAAATACTTACAGCCAATTGATCTTTGACAAAGCAAATAAAAACACAAAGTGGGGAAAGGACACCTTGTTCAACAAATGGTGCTGGGATAATTGGCAAGCCACACGCATAAGAGTGAAATTGGATCCTCATCTCTCACCTTATACAAAAATCAACTCAAGATGGATCAAAAACTTAAATTTAAGACCTGAAACCATAAAAATCCTAGAAGATAGCATCAGAAAAACTCTTTTAGAATTGGCTTAGGCAAAGACTTCATGACCAAGAACCCAAAAGCAAATGCAACAAAAACAGAGATAAATAGATGGGGCTTAATTAAACCAAAAAGCTTCTCCACAGCAAAATAAATAATCAACAGAGTAAACAGACAACCCATAGCGTGGGAGAAATTCTTCACATACTATTCATCCAACAGAGAACTAATATCCAGAATCTACAAGAAACTCAAACCAATCAGCATGAAAAAAAAAAAAAAAACATCAAAAAGTAGTCTAAGGACATGAATAGACAATTCTCAAAAGAAGATATACAAATGGCCAACAAACGTATGAAAAAATGTTCAACATCACTAATTATCAGGGAAACACAAATCAAAACCACAACGCAACACCACCTCACTCCTGCAAGAATGGCCATAATCAAAAAATCAAAAAGCAAAACAGATGTTGGCATGGATGTGGTGAAAGAGGAACACTTTTACACAGCTGGTGGGAATGCAAACTAGTACAATCACTGTGGAAAACAGTGTGGAGATTCCTTGAAAAACTAAAAGTAGGTCTGCCATTTGATTCAGCAATCCCACTGCTGGGCATTTACCCAGAGGATAAGAAGTCATACTTGCACACACATGTTTATAGCAACACAATTCACAATTGCAAAAATACGGAACCAGCCCAAATGCCCATCCATCAACAAGTGTATAAAGAAAATGTGTGTGTGTATATATATATATATATATACATATCATGGTCTGTGTGTATATATATACACACACACACACACTCACACACACACATACCATGACATGCTACTCAGCCATAAAAAGGAATGAATTAATGGCATTTTCAGCAACCTGGAGGGAATTGGAGACTATTATTCTAAGTGAAGTAACTCAAGAATGGAAAACCAAACATCATATATTCTCATTCGTAAGTGGGAGCTAAACTATTAGGGCACAAAGGCATAAGAATGATACAATGGACTTTGGGGACTCGGAAAGGGTGGGAGTGGGCTGAGGGATAAAAGACTACACATTGAGTCCAGTGTCCACTGCCTGGGTGACGGGTGCACCAGAATCTCAGAAACCACTACTAAAGAACTTATCCAAGTAAACAAACACCACTTGTTCCCCTCAAAACATATCAAAATAAAAATAAATTTTAAAAAATCATGCAAAATATATCTTAAGCTACACAAATGTTTTACCTACAAACATTTATTTCACTTACGTTTACTCAATTTATTCATTTGTAACAGTTTATCTAGATTACTCATAAGAATATGGCAATAGACAAGTTGTTTTCCTGTTAACCATTTTTATAGCCTGTGACTATCAGGCATTCACCAAAGCAAGAACATTAAAGTTAAATGTATGGGCATTTTTACTGATTACTCAGAATATTTATCTGTTTTCATTAAACCAGGAGTGTCATCTGCTCCCACACAGGCCATGGCATCTCCTCCAGCTGTCTGTCTTTGTGAGGACAGCCCGGACAGGACCTACCACCCCTGAAAGCCTTGTGAGGCCAGTGGCCACTAAGCAGGTGGGTGTAGGATTCCTGGCCTGGTGAGCCTCCCCTGCCCCTGCCCCAGGTGGCTGACTTGAACCTGGATCTCATGGGGCTGACCAGGGAGCTGGGTACCTAGGCAAGGGAAGCAATGGGATGCCATAGGACAAGTCTCAGGAACAGAACATCTCACAGGACTTACAACTTTCAAAGCACCTGCCCAGGGACTGTGCGGCCAGGACAAGCCTTGGGAACAGAACATCTCACAGGACTTACGACCTTCGAAGCGCCTGCTCAGGGGCTGTGCGGCTGGCACTTGGTTTCAACTCACTTTCCAACACTCTGGGGTTTTGCTGCCTGCACTGATGGTCCCATTGCGGAATCCATCTTTGCGCGTCAGGAGATTCTATTCAGATGCAAGTTTCTCTCTTTGTTCTTAGCTAAAAAGTGTTCAGTGGCTCACAGAGGCCCTCTCTTTAGATGTGCAGAGTCCTATCCACAGTTGGCAGCTGGTGTATTAGAAGCGTCTGTGGACAGACCTCTGCAGCCTCTCTTGGCCATCCCACCAACTCGCACCTCCCAGGCAGACATGCTGAGGGGGCTCCCAGCCCCAGGGCCTCCCCAGGAGCTGAGTCGTGCCGGGCAGGAGCAGAGTGGGGATTGCTTTCCTCACCCTCCCTCCTGCTGCTGTTCCACCAGTGGGCACATGGATCCCTGAGCGATTCCACGTCACCAGCATCTGGGAATCTTGTGGATCCCGCTGTGCCTCCACTCTCCTGCCCTCCACCCCAGCCCTGCAAGCTCCCGAGCTGGGATGCTCCTTCCTGCCTAAGTATTTGGAAGATTTTTGCAGTTGAAAACGTGCTGCAAGGAAAATCACGTACTCATTGCACACAAACAACCACGGGGATTCTCCCCTACAGAAAAGTAGATTAAAACTTGACAGTCAAATAATTCTCATCTCAAGGAAAAAAAAAACCCCTCCGAGGGGCACACAGGGGAGCCCCCGGCCTGGCTGGGAGGAAGACGCGGTTTTAGGGGAGTTGCTTCGATCGAGTTCGCAGGGAGGCTTTGGTGACCTGCCTCTGAACGCAGCAGTTCCTTTGAGCTGTTTTGGGCTCGAGGGCTTTATGTTACTGTTCACTGCATGCTATGGAGGTTGTTGGTTTGTTGGGGATGACAGTGTTACCTGACAACCCAGGTGCCTCTGCTCCTTCCCTAACTCCTTCTTGAAACCAATAGTAGCTTCTCTGAGGCAGCGCGTGCTCTAGGTCTGGGAGCCGGGGAGGACATGCGGGGAGCCAGACATGGGCAGACGAGAGCCGCCAGGAGAGTGCAGCCCAGGGAGGGGAGGACAGACAGGTGAGGGGGCTCGGGGAGGGGAGGGGAAGGTGAGGGGACTCGGGAAGGTGAGGGGCGGGTGAGGGGACACTGTCCAGGTCAGGGTGCAGGCCATATGCTGCAGGCCTCCTGCCCAGAACCCAGGGCCTGCCCTCATCCCACTCCTCCAGGGCTGGGAGCCTGACCCTGAGTCGCTTCACCCCCATCACCTTGACCCCTGACCCAGCGCTTTCTGGGTCCCTCCTGAGCTTCTGGCTGAGGCCCCTGTCCAGGGCTCCACTGCTCCTCCCAACAGCTCCTTCACAGAGCCGTGGGTCTCAGAATGACCCTCACTGTATACACAGAGCCAGGGCCTCATTTTGTCTTGTTGCATAATTCCACCTGCAGGGGCCCCACCCCAGCAAGGCCTTGCAGCCCGAGGCTCCAGTGGCTGAGCGGCCGCCTTCCAGCTTCCCTGCTGAGGATACGCCCCCTCTTGCCGCAGCCCGGAGACAAAGGGACCCCTGTGTGTGGCACTTGCTGTCAGGCATATTCTACGCCCCAGGCGAGCATCCTGAATACGTGGCCAGTGGTATGCTATAAAGACATGTGCACACGTATGTTTATTGCGGCACTATTCACAATAGCCAAGGCTTGGAACCAACCCAAATGTCCATCGGTGACAGACTGGATTAAGAAAATGTGGCACATATACACCATGGAATACTATGCAGCCATAAAAAAGGATGAGTTCGTGTCCTTTGTAGCGACATGGATGAAGCCGGAAACCATCATTCTCAGCAAACTATCGCAAGGACAGAAAACCAAACACCCCATGTTCTCACTCATAGGTGGGAATTGTACAATGAGAACACTTGGACACAGGAAGGGGAACATCACACACGGGGGCCTGTGGTGGGCTGGGGGGAGGGAGGAGGGATAGCATTAGGAGATATACCTAATGTAAATGATGAGTTAATGGGTGCAGCGCACCAACATGGCACATGGATACACATGTAACAAACCTGCACGTTGTGCACATGTACCCTAGAAATTAAAGTATAATTAAAAAAAAAAAGACAGAAGAAAGAAAGAAAGAATAAAACAAGATAAGCGCTCAGGGCCTTTCACACCCCATCAGAAACAAAATGTCCCAGGCCACCTGCAGCCCATGAGGGGCCTACCAAGAGAGGTCCTGGCACCTTGGTCCAGCCAGGGGCTGTGCAGAAGCTCCTGGAAACCCCCTTGCTCTGTCGCTGGTGCAGAGACTGGTCACCGTCTGCAGACCTATGGTCTGAGGAGCCCCCCGGGTGGAGCCCCCCAGGTGGAAGCCTGCGAGAGCCAATGTCAGGCAGCCTCCGTGATCTGGGTCCCACCCCCTCGCCACGTGTCCCCCTACCTTCCAGGCTCCACGTCTGTACCAAGGTCAGCTCCTCGGTCCAGCTCACCCAAGCAGTGCACGCAGGGATAGCCCTATTGCCAAGGCAACACTGTCCCTCCCGGAATGCGCCCCAGGCCCTGCAGGCAGCCGGCAGCACTCACTTCCTCCTTCTCATCCGAAAGTGAGACACTTCTTCCTCTGCCCCACTCAGACCATCTGTCTCTTTCTCTGGGCAACGTCAGAGCCTGCTCTGGATCAACACAGAGGCTGTGCGTGTCTGTGCCCCCAGCCCAGCACCCAGGCCCGGACTCCGCATCTGAATGTTCCTTCCACCTCCAGCAAGGTGCGCCCCTTAACCCCGGCCGCCCGAGATGAGCCCCCAGGTGAAGGACGTCTAAGGCTTCCGGACCTGGGCTCTGACAGCTTTTCCTCCCAAGCTGCTCAGTGAACTTGATGGCACGTAATTTACCCCTAATATCCTACAAGCTAAATCTCATTATTGTCTTTACAAGAGCCAATATGTACACATTGATAGCCATGCCTATTATATCTTAGCGTTCAGACTAAATGTCTGAAACATATTTTGAGAGAAAACATAAAATTGCTTATTTTATTGAGCTAACCAATTAGAACAAGTCAGACCCTTGGAGGAAGATGCAGCACTGACGGGCTCTGTCAAACCTTCCTTTCATCCCTGGAGGTCCTCACGCTCGCAGAATTGGCAGATTGTCAACATTTGAGATGCTTCTTCATCTTCAGGAAATTCAAATTTCATTTTCCCCAGTAGGTCAATTTCCCACGATTAGAAAAGAGTGAGGACAATTATTTTAAATCCTTTTCCCCGCCCGTCCATGGGGACAGTAGAAAGAACATTTCTCGAAGCACATGGATATTTTCCCTCCCTAAACATTAAAAGAAGAAGAAGAAGAAAAAGAAACAGGAAAAGACTGGAGTTTCTGCCATTTTGGCAAGACTGCAATCTCATTCTTAAGCCCTCTGAGAATTAACATTCAGGCTGCAACCTCCAGAGCTAAGAGCCTCCACGTGCCTCAACCCCGGAAAACCAGGCCCACTTGCAAACCCTCCTGGGAGCCTCCCAATTGCTGGTTTTTATAATTAGGAAAATAATTAGGACAATTTGGAAAAAAGAGTACACAACATGATGAGTTAGAAGCTGCCGCAGGGAGACCGTATACGTTGCGGTTCCAGTAGCGTGTTCCTGGGGAGAGGGGCAGCTCTGGGAGAGGCGGGGGGAGGAGTCCCCGTTTCCCTCCTCACCTCACATCAGGCTTCTCCAGAAAACACCAAACCAGAGCAGGTGACGGGCGTTTGGCTGGGAGATCCAGCACAGGTGCCTGGGACGAGGCTCCGGAAGTGAGAATCCGAGTGGCAGTGAGGTCCTCTCCTGCGTCCGCTGGGTCAGGGAAGTCCCTGGGAAGATGGCGAGGGCGATCTGGAGGAGGCCGAGCCGAAGGGAAACTCCAAGGCAATCAAGTGGGACCCCGGAGTCTGGGGGACGTTAGAGGTCTTGCTGGGGGTCCTGAGTGTCAGGTGGCTTGGATGGTGCCTGACGGGGCCAACCCTTCTGGTGGGTGGCCTCATCTGGCCCCTTCGTTTCACCTCCTGCCAGGGGCAGGTGCCACTCTGTCCTACAGATGCTGAAACCGTGGCCTGGGGGCTGAGTGGCTTTGTTCAAGCACATACACCCAGGGCAGGGAAGAAGCTGGCACTCCAGCCTGTGACAAGACCTTCTTTCACGTGGCAGATCAGGTGCCTTTCTCTGCTCCATGATCTGTGTGCCCGGTTCCCTCCAGCAGGGAATCTTGACACGGTGGCAGCCCGGGAGCCTCCCACATGCTGCAGAGCTGCCTCCCCTGTGTGGTGATGGAGTCTTCCTCTCCAGCCATAGGCCATCCTCTCTTGGTGCAGAAATGTTCATCCTCTGCTAAATCACATCTACGAATGGGACACCGTGGAGCCTGCTGGAGCACCGGGCAGCCCCCAGGGACCCGTGAAGGTGGGCGCAGGTCACAGCCACCTGTCCAAGCCTCTGCTTCAGCACTGGAGGTGGGTGCGGTGAGAATGTGTTCTAGTGTTGGAGAGACCTTGGGTCCAACACGAGACACAGACCCGGGACTCAGAGAAAGGGGGAGGCAGGGAGGTGAGAGGCAGCCCCTGCCCTTCCACCATGGATACCAGCGTCTGCTCCCTCCTGCTTTTCTTTAATGCAGGCATTTACAAGGAAGAGCTTAGTGAAGTTTCACTTACGTTTGCAAATCAAGCAAGGCTGAGGTCACTCATGAGGTCTGCCTGGTTTTGTCCACTCAAGGTTCTTCAGGCCTGGTCCCCGTTTTAATCTACTTTAATCGCTCTCGACACCCATGACGTCCAATGGGAAAATGCAGCAGAGAAACCCCCCGTACCATGGCAAGGATCTGTTAGCTCCCCGTACAGGATATGAGAGAAGATGCGTGACATCCTTTTTGGGAAAAAGAAAGTACAAACCACCACTGAAGGATGATGAGAAGCCTTAAGGACAGAAAGCGTGAAAGTGGAGCCATGACACATAAAAAAATCAAGCAGGAGAGGGGCACATCCCAGAGCCCAGGGGAAGAACGGGCCAGGCTGTAGTAAATGGTGCCGGGACCACTGGTTTTCAAATAGAAAAAAAAGTCAGGTTGATCTCTAGCTTACATCAAATAGGAAAGTAAATCCCAAGTGAGCTGAAGACTAGTTTTTTAAAAGTAAAATTTTAAGACACTTAGAAGAAAATATGGGATTATGTCTTTATGACCTTGAGTTAGAAAAGATGTGTTAAATAAGACTCAAAAACTCAAGTTATGAAGGAGATGATTAATTCAACCACATTAAATTTTAAATTTCTGTGAAATAAAAGCCATCATAAAAGCTGAAAAGATGAGCCAAAGACCTGCAGAGGATCTTGCAATGCGTGGATGGACAATGCTGTGATATTCAGGATATATTTTAAAACCCTCACAAGGAAGTCTAATAAAGACAAGCAACTTAACAAAACTCTGCACAAAGGATATGAACAAACATTTCACAGAAAGGGGCAAAAGTCATGATCAATGGCAGGTAGACAATTCTGAACATAATGGTAATCAGGAAAAATAAACATTCAGGCAGTATCATACACAATCACATGCATCCAGTTATCAAAATCTTCAACAGCTGACCACAGCAGGGCTGATGAGGATGGACACTGTGGGGACACAGGGGATCACCACGGGGATCCTGCAGGGGGACAGGGACCAGGAAGTCAGCCATTCACAAGAACTCCTGCAAATAAAGCATGTATCCTGTAACCCAGGAATCTTTCTCCTAGCCTTAAACCTAGGGAAGGTTTTGGGCAGGCACAGACAGAAAAAGCCGGAAAGAATGTCAAATGAGCATGCTTTTAATGGCACAGAACATGGCCTAAATGTTCATCAGTATGAATTGAGAATATTATTAGTGAAAATGATTTAGGAAAAGCTGAGTCTATTAACGTGGATAAGTTTCAAAAGCCATGTTGAATGAGAAGGCACAGAATGATTTGTCCTATAAAACACGACTTTATAAAGTATAAAATGTGCAAGATGGTATTAAGTGCTGTGCGGGGACATGTGCCCATAGGGAAGGCTGATATGAAAGGTGGGAATGGTTGATGGATGCCTGAGTTGGGAGAGCAGCCACTGCTGTTAGGAGTAGCCTCAGTGGCAAGGCACAGAAGGAACTTATGTAAAAGCAAGTAAAACAGAATGGGAAATGACTTCATTATCATAAAATTATGAGGTCTGGGCTGGGCGTGGTGGCTCACGCCTGTAATCCTAGCACTTTGGGAGGCTGAGGTGGGTGGATCACCTGAGGTCAGGAGTTCGAGACCAGCCTGACCAATGTGGCAAAACCCCATCTCTACTAAAAATACAAAAATTAGCCAGGCATGGTGGCACATGCCTGTAATCCCAGCTACTTGGGAGGCTGCGGTGTGGAGAATTGCTTGAACCCAGGAGGTGGAGGTTGCAGTGAGCCGAGATTGCTACACTCCACTCCAGCATGGGCAACAAGAGTAAAACTCAGTCTCAAAAAAAAAAAAAAAAAAAGAGGTCTAAACACCAAAAACCCTGGGCTGGTGTGTGGCTCTGTGGTGATGTGAGAACTGTGGGCTTCGCCACTCTCTGCTGCTTTCCCATGCCCCATCCTTTCCGAACAGCTGCTTTTCTCAAGGCTACCTCCTGTTCCAGAGTGGCTGCTGGTATTCCTGCAATCTCATCTCTATTCCAGACCAATAGCTGAAGGAAGTGGAAGAGGATGAAGGATGCTCCTTTCCCTTTGAGGAGCATTCCCCAAAATCCCCACAGGGTGGCTTACGTCTCCATCTCTCAAGGCCAAACCTGGCTGCAAGGGTGGTCAAGCCAATGCTCTGTGAGTGGACTGTGCTTTTGCTCAGAGTAAACTCCGGGTTTTGTTGATGAAGAGGAAGAGGTAATGGGTTGGGCAGAAGCCAGGCCCTGCCCCACGGTTACCTGTGGGGAGGGGAGCATCTGGAATGCTGGAGGGGTGGGAGGGTTTTCACTTGTATATAAGTTTATTTTTTTAAAACAAATCTGAAACAAATATGGACAATATTGAAATTTATTAAAAATAGTAAGTGAAGAGTGTACACTGTTCTCTATTTTTGTGTTTGAAATAGTTCACAAGAAACAATGAAATAGAAAATGCATATACGTTGATTTTATTAATGATATGCAACGATCCATTAATTTTTAACAATAGCAAATACCAACTAAATGTTAAAATTCACTCTCCCTGGAAAAAAACCAAGACTGTACTTTTTTTAAAAAAGGGAAATCCTCCCAGCTCTGCAATGTACTGAACAATTTGTTTAGCTTCATTCTCAGCCAAACGTGTCTTTCCCTCTTTCTCCTGGTTTCTTACGACCCTTTTCTTGGGCTTTTCCCAATGGAAAGTGACTTTCTCCTGTCCTGATCATCAGACAATACAGCTTCAATCTCAGGTTGTTCATGGACCTCTGGACACAGGCCTCCCTGGCTCTTTGCAGCTGTGCCTGCTGGGCGCCTACTAACCGTTAAACAGCAGGACTAGCTTTTACGTACCTGCCGCCAGGCGTCCACCTGAGCACCTGGGACCTGACACCCTTGCCCTTTAAACTGCCGTCATCTCTGGTCACAAGCATCGTTTGTCCTTCCCACGGCAGCCCAACCCAGGCCAATCATGGAGCGGGTCCTCGTCAAGCCTGGCTAAGACCTGAGGCTCACGCTGGAGCACCTGTCTCCGCTGGAGAGAGTATGACACGGGGGTAGCATAAATCACGGAGTGTAAGGAGCATGTCTCCACGGAGCTTGTCGAGTGAGGAAGAGACAACCCATGTTGAACGTGTTAACGTTTTGATGCGATGATCGTTTGGAAACTATTTAGTGGCACGAAAACATACACACGCCTCCACTCCCGTCCTGCCTACCTCCCGGTGCCGCGTCTATTTCATCTCTCGCTGTGCATCCATTATTTGTCTCTTTATCGACCATATTTCCTCCAGATCTGCTGAGTGGCCATTCGTTATGCATTTCTGCCAAAGAGGCTCTTGATTTCTGACTCTTCAAATCATTTCCAAATGTGTTACCGAAAACCAACTGCCTGAAGCCTGAGCGTCTGCAAGGAGGAGTTTATTTCGGGCAGAGGGAGGGTGTGGGAGTGGCCCTGACTGGTCCTGACTCCCACCCCTGCCATCTGGGAGGCTGGCTGGCCAAGTTACGTGCACTCGGGCCCCAACTCTGCCCCATCGCCCCACGTACCTGGTACCCTTTGCAGAAGTGGAGGCGCCTCCCTGGGGCCGTGAGTGCTATAGGAAAAAAAAAAAAAAAACATTCCCAAGGTTTCTGCACTAAGGCGGGGAAGGGGAGGGCAGAACAATCTTGAGCTGACTGTCCCTGACTGCCACTTCAC
This sequence comes from Macaca nemestrina, assembly GCF_043159975.1. Lineage (NCBI taxonomy): Eukaryota > Metazoa > Chordata > Mammalia > Primates > Cercopithecidae > Macaca > Macaca nemestrina. The sequence continues at coordinate 116,696,872 of NC_092139.1, forward strand.
GGCTTGTCATCCTGGCCTAGCCTCAGGAAAGGGATCCCACAGCCGAGAATTTAGGAAATCAGCAGCTGGCTGTAAATAAGCTGGCGATAAACAAGGCGACCTGCTGAATTAACATGCAAAGCGTTTCTCCCAGCTCCCCGATAACCACTGAAAGGTAAAATCGCCAGTCTTTCCATGAAAGAAATTAGCATTAATAAGATGAAACCGTATTTGGGATAACTGACAATTTGATGAATGTGCTGAGAGGATTGGACATGATGCATTTGATGGATAATATTTTGGGTTGCCTCGGGTTGCATTTAATTGTTCCTTCTTCGTTCTCAGCTTTAGTTAAGTGAAATAGAAAACCCCGGTGATGCTGGAATTTATCTTTCAGGAGGCAGATGCACGGCTTAATTATCAATCCGGGCTGACAGCCTCTCCGTCTGTGCATAGGGCAGTGGGGGACGTGGACCAAGCTCTCTGCCTCTCATTTTTCTCCGCCCCTCTGAATGGCATGTGCTGCCTGAAGGTGGATGTGCTGTCTCCCAATTGGGCCTCCCTTCCCTCGCCCCGCTGCTGAGGTCGGCTGAGGCCTCCACGGAGAGGGAGGGATGAGGTCCCAGGTCCACGTGCACCTGCTCACTCTCGGCGGGTGTCTGATTTCCCTTCACAGGAAAAGCCCGCAGGTCAGCTGGTGGATTAACTCTGGCAGAGAGGACCCCTGAGTTGAGATTCCAGAACTCTGTCCTCAGATATGATTTGGGGTCAAGCTGGTGGTCTAAATCCTCTTCCAGACGTCTTCTGAAGCTGGTTTCTTCTTTCCCTGTGGGGATGCAAATGCCCCCAGAGGTGGGCTACACCAGGCTGTACCCTGTAGGAGCCGTATCCCCCACCTGATTAACCCTTCCAAACCTTCTTTCCCCTGATGTTCCCACAGGGAGGCTTCTGGGACCCTGCCCTCCATGCTGTTGGGACCACCTGTAGCTGCCTCTGACTCACAGCCCTCCTGGTCTGCTTCCTTGTCTTTGCCTCCAGGCTGAGATCACTGACAGCATGGCTGTGCCCACACACAGCTCGCTGTGCTCGTTAGAGCAGCGTCTCCCTCACTCGCTTCTGTCCCCAGCGCCCCGCCGAGGCCCGACCTGTAGAAGTCACTTCATAAATGTGCATTCAATGCAGTGGAAGCATCCATTTCTTCATCTTTGTCCCCGCCCGAATGTTCAACTATTTGAAGGAAAGGACCTGTCTGCCCTCTCTGTGTCCTCAGCGCTGGACACAGGCCCAGCCCAGCCTCACGGCTCCTTGGATGCTCGAAAGAGACAGGTGACGGCTGCTTGGGCAAATGAGCCAAGTCTCCCATGGGCAGACTCTGCCAGGAATAAGGGTCACCCCGAGGGAAAGGCTGACCTGTGCCAAGACAGATGCCAGGCCAAGGGGCACCGAGGCACCTGCCTTGCCCTGTAAACACGGCACAGGAATGAGCCCTCATAGGAGAGAAGAAGGTCTGGGAGCTGGAGGCCAGGGGCCTGGGGACCGAGCCTGCAAAGAATCCATTGAAGAGTCTTGAAATGCTGGAGGGTGGAAATCAAGATCTGAAGGTTTGCAAAGGAATGCTTGGATCTCGAATGGAAAGACATAATAAAAGCAACAGCAAAACTGCAATTTACTTTTGCACTATCCTATGAAAACATATCAACTCTCCACAAATTAACAGCAAACTGCAGTAATTCCAAACAGAATTCCAACGTCTGTGCATGTATGTATGTTTGATTTAGCTAAAATTATCTTAAATTCATGTAACAAAATACATGTCTAAAGTAATCAAGAAATCTATGAAAAAGAAAATTGAGATGGATCTTGCCTTAGAGAAATTCCAGCTGTTGTAATCAAAACAATTGCAGAGGAATGGATGGAACTGCCCTAAACAGAGAGGCCAGAAGAGACCCAGCAGGCATGAAAACTGAGTATATGAAAACCGAGGTGCTTTGACCCTGTGGGGAAAAAAAAGATGCTTTTCATAGTCATCTCAGCTGACCATAGCACCTAGCCAGGTAGAAGCAAAGAAAATGGGACTTCTGGGTTGAGCGCCGTGGCTCACGCCTATAATCCCAGCACTTTGGGAGGCCGAGGCGGTTGAATCACAAGGTCAGGTGTTCGAGACCAGCCTGGCCAACATAGTGAAATCCTGTCTCTACTAAAAATACAAAAAATTAGCTGGGCGTAGTGGCGGGTGCCTGTAATCCCAGCCGCTTGGGAGGCTGAGGCAGGAGAATCTCTGGAACCCGGGAGGTGGAGGTTGCAGTGAGCCAAAATTGCACCACTGCCCTCCAGCCTGGGTGACAGAGCAAGACTCTGTCTCAAAAAGAAAAAAAAAGGAAGGAAGGAAGGAAGGAGAGAAAGAAGGAAGGAAGGGAGGAAGGAAGGGAGAGAAAGAAAAAGAGAGAGGAAAGAAAGAAGAAAGAAAGAGAGAAAGAGAGAAAGAAAGAAAGAAAGAAAAGAAAGAAAGAGAAAAAGAGAAAGAAAGAAAGAAAGAAAGAAAAGAAAGAAAGAAAGAAAGAAAGAAAAAGAAAGAAAGAAAGAAAGAAAGAAAATAAATAAGAAAGAAAGAAAGAAAGAAAGAAGAAAAAGAAAATGGGACTTCTGGTCATGTCATACTCAGAATAAACAGATACATCAAATGTTAACTATCACAAGGTAGGAAAAGAACAAAATATTAGAAGAAAATGAATATTCATATAGCCTGTGGTTTGCACAAATGTTTTAAACCAATATTTTCTACTAGGAAGCTATTAATAAAAAATACATACACAGAGAAGCATATGTAACTACTTTTAAACTAACATCCATCAAAAAAGGCCAGAAGCAGAGTCAAAAGTAAAAATGATAGGAAAGCATTTCACAACGTAGGGTGCAATTACAGGGTTAACAGCCACTCGGTACAAGGAACTTATACAAACTGATTTTTTAGAGAGACAAATAACTTGAAAATTAGGCAAAACATAAGGATAGGCACTTACTAGAAAATTACCAAATGGCCAAAAATTGTATAACAAGTTACAGACAGTTACATGTAGACAGAAAATGCAAATTATTTTAATAAGGAAATACCAATTTTCACCTCTCAGACAGAGAAATAGAAAGGTAGCACTTTTTCCTGGAGATATGAAGGAAAGAACATTCTTTTATTATTGCTGGAAATGTGAATTATAACTGTTGTTTTGGAAAGCCATTTGGAAAGAGAGATTTGAATTAAAACTGCAGTCATCCTTCGGTATCCATGGGGGTCCTGGTTTTAGGACCCCTGCTCTTGCCAACATCCAAGGATGCCCAAGTGGCCGTTACAGAATGGTGTGATATTTGCATGTCACCCAGGCACAGCCTCCTGTGAGTGTCAAGTCCTCTCCAGCTTACTCACAGGACCTGATATGACAGAAATGCTATGGAAATTGTTGTTAGACTTTATTACTTGTATTACTTTTTATTGCCATATTATTAATTTTTATTGATTTTTTTCCTGAATATTTTTTACCTGAGGTTGGTTGAATCATGGACGCAGAAGCCGGAGATTCAAAGGGTGAACGGTACCCAGCACACTGGTCCGGCCTTCCCATCCTGAGTCTCCATCCCTCAGAAACCAGCGCAGCCCTGCAGGAGGCTGGGGCCGGGAGGATCGTCTTGGAGGCACAGTTCGCGGAGGCAGGAGAAGTCCCCAGCCCAGAGCGTTCCCGGCCGTGGAGAGAGGATGTCAGGGACCTCGCGGCCACCTGGGAGCAAGCAGGGTTACACTGTGCTGTTGGGAAAGAAGAGAGAGACTCAGAAAAGTGCACACAAGACTCTAGCTTTATTACACAATTATAAACAGACCCAAACCATAGTATGTACTTACAACAAAAATATTGCACAATTAGGCGCAATAAAGGCTAGGCTGTGGGATTTTATCCCATTCAGTATGTGTCTGTGGTGTGTGTGATGGTGTGTGTTTGTGGTGTGTGTGTGTGATGTGGGGTGTGCGTGTGTGTGTATGGTGTGGTGTGTGTGTATGGTGTATTTTGTGTGTGATGTGTGTGTGTGATGTGTGGTGTGTGTGTGTGTGTTGGGGGTAGTGTGTTGTGTGTGATGTGTATGTGATGTGTGCTGTGTGTGTTTTGTGTGTGGTGTGGTGTGTGTGGTATATTTTGTGTGTGATGTGTGGTGTATGTGTTTTGTGTGTGGTGTGTGGTGTATGTGTGTGGTGTATTTTGTGTATGGTGTCGTGTGTGGGGTGCAGTTTGTGTGCAATATACGGTGTGTGTGTTTTAGTGTTATTTGTGGTGTGTGTAGTATGTGATGTGGGGTGTGTTTTGTTTGTGATCTGTGTGGTGTATTTTGTGTGTGGTGTGTGTGGAGTATGTGTTTTGTGTGGTGTGTGTGATGTGTGGATGGTGTGGCATGTGTGATATGTGTGTGATGTGTGGTGTGTGTGGTGTTGAGTATAGTGTGTGGAGGTATATTTTGTACGTGATATGTGGTGTGGTGTGTGTGAAGTATGTGTGATGGGCAGTGTGTGTGTGTGGTGTGGGGTGTTTTTCTGTGGTGTGTTGTGTGTGGTGTATTTTGTGTGTGATATGGGGTATGTGTGTGCTGTATTTTATGTGTGATGTGTGGTGTGTGTTTTGTGTGTGGTGTGTGTGATGTGTGTGTTATGTGTGGTGCGTATGGTGTGTGTTGTTTGTGGGTGATGTGGGGTATGTGTTTTGTTTGTGGTGTGTGAGGTGTGTGGTGTATTTTTTGTGTGACGTGGGGTGTGTGTGTGTGTGGTGTTGTATGTGGTGTGTGTGTGATGGGGTGTGTGTTGCATGCTTTGTATTTTGTGTGTGAGGTAGTGTGTGTGTGGTGATGTGTGTGCTGTATGTTGTATTTTGTGTGTGATGTTGGATGGGTGTGGTGTGTTTGTGAGAATGTGTACCACACCACGCTCACCCAGGTGCAGGCTGCATCCAGCTGGGGGTGTTACCTCTGGCGCCATCTGCTCTTCCCTCCCTTCCTCCCTCCATGCCCCCTGGCTGTGCCACTTGGCATCCTGGATCATCTTACTGGGCTGGGCCTCCCACCTGGGTCTTTAGTCCACAGCACAAGGACCCCTGCTATGTGTGGGGCCTGCACTCAGGTGGGAAGGCAGGGTGAGGGAGGCTCAGAGACAGTCTGGAAGTGGCCATAGTCTTGGGCTGATTCAGTAGAGGGTGAAGGATTGGGATGGAGGGACCTGAGCATGGGTGCTCCCAGTGCCCTGGGTGGGCTGAGGGCAGAATGCCGTGCCCACAGCCTCAGTTCCCTGGTATGGCCATGTGGAGGGAGGTGGCCAGGGCTGGGCCTGCTGTAGTTTCAGTAACTCCCTAGCCTGAACACTTTTGGACACCAGCCCGTCCCCTGCCCTCATCCTCATCCTCTCTGAGTGTGTCTGACCCCTTCTAAATCCTCCTGCACACGCTTCAGACCCCACTGCATAGGTGGCAAAGGGCAGGCTTCTGGAAGCCAGGGCAATTACAAGTCCCCAGGCTGCTGGGAGGTCAGAAGCCAGAGTGAACCACGGCCCAGGTCAGGAACTGAGAACACCTCTCATGGGTCCTGGGGATGCAGGACGAGGTGGCGCGTTTCCAGTCATCCATCTTTGCAGAGCTCTCGGCATGGCGTGACAAAGTTGGGGTCCGGGTGCTGGGGGAAGCATGCAGGTCTGACACCCCACTTCCTGCCTCCCATCTGGAATACGAATGTTCGCTTTCAGAGTGTTTGGAAGCTGGAGTGTCTGTGGTTGGAGTTGGAGCTGACGTGGGTCAAATCTGGCCTCCTACAGATACCAGAGGAGCTGTGAGCCTGCCCAGTCCCGGCACCTTTTAGGGTCTCCCGCAAATGAGGTCCAGTGAGTAAAATGCCGGGACGTCCGTAGAAACCATTGATCTTCTCCAGTATCCCTAGGAGGCTTTTTGTTTCACTTGTTTTAGAAAAGTCATCCCCATTTTTAAAGGAGGGAAGCATGGTCAGGTTGAGTGGGTGGGCTGTGACAATGTCCCTCTTTGCCAGCTCTCTTCTTTCTTCCCCGATGACAATGTGCTTACTCTCTGCAGAGGTTTGCAAGCCATCTCAGGCTCTGCCAGTGACATGGGTGTGCAGATTGGGGCAGGGCAGTGGGCAGGGGAGGGCAAGGCTAGGGCAGGTCACTGAGGGCTAAGCGGGAGCACAGGGATGGCACTGGGATGGATGTCCAGGGCACTGAGAGCAGGATGGTACATGACTTGGAAGGTCCTCCTGACCATTTGTCCATGATTAACTGCTGGGTCCAAGCCCAGGAAGGCTCCCCCCCGGCCTGAGACCGGCTGCATCTGTTCCATCTTCAGGGAGGCACAGGAGCTGTGCTGTTGCTCTGCACAGCCTGGCGCCCGCTGTGCCTCACAGGCTGCTCTGTAGCCATGTCTCATTTGGAAGCTCCACCATAAAATGTGCCCTATGCCCTGGGGTAGGGGATCACATACATCACCTGACACAAGGCGGGGAGATGCAGAGTGGCAGTGCCCATGCCTGTGAGGTCCCCAGGGATGCACATGCCCAGTCCCAGAACATCCATATGGCTCTCTGCTTTCCCTGTCCTCTGCTGTGTTCTCACTCTGCAGACACAGACCCGCAGCACCCAGCACTCAGCCAAAACGCTGCAGCTGGTCATCCTGATTCCAAGGCTAGGTGAACCTGCCTGAGACACGTACCCTCTCTGAACTTGCAATTCTGTGCCATGACAAATGCCCCAAATAATCCCAAGTGCCTGAGGAGGTTCACTGAGTGTGTATATATTCAGTAGGGAGCTGCCCCAATGTTATTTGTGGGGTACTATTGTTCCACCAAGCAACTGTTAATATGGGATTTATGAGAGTTAAAGGAGGTAAAGAATATAAAAACCCAAAACCAATTCTCAGGAAATGTTATCATTACCATCATCATCATCACCATCACCCCATCACCATTACTATCACTATCAGCAGCATCAGCACCTTAATCACCATCACCATCACCACCATCATTACCATCACCATCACCATTTTCACCACCATCACCACCGTCACCATCACAATCACCACTATTTTCATCGCCATCACTATCACTATCAACATTATCATCACCGTCATCACTACCTTCACCATTACCATCACTATCAACGTCATCATCACCTTCATCACCATCACCATCACCACCATCATCATTGACATCGCCATCACCGTCATCACCACTATCATTGCCATCACCACCATTGTCATTGCCATCACCATCACCATCATTATCAACATTATCTTCACCATCAGCATCACCATCACCATTGCCATCACTATCAACATCATCATCATCACTGTCATCCCTGTGATGGTTAATATTCAGTGTTAACTTGATTGGACTGAAGGAAGCAAAGTATTGTTCCTGAGTGTGTCTGTGAGGGTGCTGCCAAAAGAGATTAACATTTGAGTTAGTGGACTAAGAGAGGTGGACCCACCCTCGATCTGGGTGGCCACCAACTAATCAGCTACCAGAGAAGCTAGAATAAAGCAGGCAGAAAAAGATAGAGCAGACTTGCTGAGTCTTCCAGCCTGCATATTTCTCCCATGCTGGATGTTTCCTGCCCTCAAACATCAAACTCCAAGTTCTTCAGCTTTTGGACTCTTGGACTTAAACTAGTGGTTTGCCAGGGGCTCTTGGGCCTTTGGCCACAGACTGAAGGCTGCACAGTTGGTTTCCCCACTTTTGAGGTTTTGGGACTCAGACTGTCTTCCTTGCTCCTCAGCTTGCAGATGGCTTATTGTGGGACCTCACCTTGTGATTGCGTGTAAGTCAATACTCCTTAACAAAATCCCCTTCATATATACATCTATCCTATTAGTTCTGTCCCTCTAGAGAACCCTGACTAATACAATTCCCATTCTTATCCCCATTCTCATCCCCATCACTGTGATCACCATCACCACCACTATCATTACCATCACCATCACCACCATCACCATTACTATCAACCCCATCACCATTGCCATCACTATCAACATCATCATCACCCTCATTGTCATCACCATCATTCCCATCCTCATCCCCATCACCATCACCAAGACCACCATCACCACCAACATCACCATCACCACCATTACCATCACCATCACCATCACTACCATCCTCATAACCATCACCATCAGCATCAATATCATCATTGCCATCACCATCATCACCATCACTATCGACATCATCATCACCCTCATTGTCATCACAATCATCCCCATCCTCATCCCCATCACCATGATCACCAATCACCACCAACATCACCATCACTCCCATACCATCACCATCACCACCATCATCATAGCCATCATCATCACCATTACTATCACTATCATCGTCACCATCACACCATCACCATTACATCACCATCACCATCACTATCAACATCATCATCTTCACCCTCATTGTCATCACTATCATCCCCATCCTCATCCCCATCACCATCACCATGATCACCAATCACTACCAACATCACCATCACTCCCATACCATCACCATCACCACCATCATCATAGCCATCACCATCACCATTACTATCACTATCATCATCACCATCACCACCATTACCATTGCCATCACTATCAACATCATCATCACCCTCATTGTCATCACCATCATCCCCATCCTCATCCCCATCACCATGACCACCATCACCACCATCATCACCATCACCATCACCACCAGCACCACCATCACCACCATTACCATCACCATCACTATCACTATCAGCATCATCATCTTCACCCTCATTGTCATCACCATCATCCCCATCCTCATCCCCATCACCATCACCGTGATCACCATCACCACCATCATTACCATCACTATCAACATCATCATCTTCATCCTCATTGTCATCACCATCATCCCATCCTCATCCCCATCACCATCACCACCATCACCACGATCATCAGCATCATTGTGTTTATAATTATTTTCAAATAATTCTTTATATGTGCACAGCCTAGGATCTCATCATGGGTTAGTTACACAATCAGAATTTGATTACAGGTCTCCCACACCTAACAGTTGCCAAGACGGGCCCACCTTCGACCCTCCCTGTGCTCGTGTGGACAGAAAGCTTCATGCACACACTCCTCTGGGGACATGCCCTCTGGAGGCTTCGATGGCCCAGACTCACACAGAATCCCAGTTAAGGGGGTCTCTGGCCCCAAAGGATGAGTTCTCCCATTGCCTTCCAGAGAGTCCCAAGAGAGAGAAACATATGTGACAGGTGGCCCATCTATGACATCTCAAGGTAGCACATATTCCAAATACTCAATGCAGATGGGTCTTCTTGTGTATATAGACATTTCTCTTAAACATAGAAAACCTGGGCTGGGCATGGTGGCTCAAATCTGTAACCCTAGCACTTTGGGAGGCAGAGGTGGGTGGATCACCTGAGGTCAGGAGTTCGAGACCAGCCTGGCCATCATGGTGAAAACCCATCTCTACTAAAAGCACAAAAATTAACCAAGCATGGTGGTGCCCACCTGTAATCCCAGCTACTTGGGAGGATAAGGCAGGAGAATCTCTTGAACCTGGGAAGCAAAGGGTTGCAATGAGCTGAGATCGTGCCACCGCACTCCAGCCTGGGCAACAGTGTGAGACTTTGTCTCAAAAAAAAAAAAAAAAAAAAAAGCCGGGCGCGGTGGCTCACGCCTGTAATCCCAGCACTTTGGGAGGCCGAGGCGGGCGGATCACAAGGTCAGGAGATCGAGACCACGGTGAAACCCCGTCTCTACTAAAAAAATACAAAAAATTAGCCGGGTGCGGTGGCGGGCGCCTATAGTCCCAGCTACTCGGGAGGCTGAGGCAGGAGAATGGCCTGAACCCAGGAGACGGAGCTTGCAGTGAGCCGAGATCGTGCCACTGCACTCCAGCCTGGGGGACAGAGCGAGACTCTGTCTCAAAAAAAAAAAAAGAAAAAGAAACCCGGTAACTTGGTGAAATATTAAATTTTATTCCCCATTTGTAGAAGTGATGTATATAAGTCAAATAAACAACAATCCAACATCTCTTGTAAGCCTCAGGCCCACTGCTAAGGTTTTGGTTATTTACTTCTAGCCATTTTTTTTTTCTTTGTAATGCCCACGTCTCTGGATTCTGAGCTGAAGCCACAGGTGGTGTCCACTCAGATAGATATGACCTTGCCACTGCTTCTGACCTTGAAATGGCATAAAACTGTCACCACGCACAGCACCTGAAGGTCAGCACTGCCATCAACTATTTTTTTTAATATCCTCTGTGTTCATTCTTTCATTTCCTCCCTCACTCAGCAGATGAGCACTGGGCACCCGCTGCATGCCAGATTATTTTCCGCATGTGACAGCCTCAGAGAAGCAACCCAGCCTGCCTGTCCTTCCCTGCCTGTGGGGGTGACTGTCATAGTCTCCAGTAGTCAATGGCCAAATGCAGGTTTAGAAGAGAGGGCCATATAAAGTCCAGAGAGACCCACAGGCCTTTGGGGAAGGCAGAGAGCTGTGCCCAGGTCCACATCTGGCCAGGAGGGAAGGACGGCTGTGCTGGTCCCTCTGTGAGACACTCGGGGTCAGCAGGGGCTCGAAGACCACAGCTAAGTTCTGCTCTTGCCCTGGGGACTCAGGGGACCTGCTTCTCACCCAGCCACAGCTGCTTATAGCCACCTCTTTGTCCCCTGAATGTGATCTCCCCAGGGCCCCCCAGAGTCCACCAGGCATTGCTCAGTGTCCCTCCAGGGCGGGGTGGGAGTGCTGCTCCCGGCTCCCTGACTCTGTGGCCAACTGTGACAGTCATTCTCTGCTCCTCAGCCAAGCTCAGGCAGAGCCCTGAGTGTCCCTGCTGTCTGCTTACATCTGCTTCATGTGCTTGACATTGCTTCCTTCTCCCGCTGCCTCGGTTGTATTGACTGGGGGGGGGGGGGGGCAGCCCCAAGGCCCCCTCCTGCCTCACTGCACTCTCCTTCCAGACCCAGTGACAGTGTGATGCTGCCTGCTCCCCTGCAGAACTTGCCGGCTCCCGAGGCTGAGGGTGCTGTCAGGTGTGTTTCTGTGGCCCCAAACCCGGTCCACAGTACGTGTGACTCATTAAGGGACCATGTGGGTGCCACTCTTGGGGTGATCACAGCACCACTGTGACCTCTGTCCTCTGCAAGTGGGGGACATCCTCAGCTCTGGCCAGTGAGGTCCATTGCCCTGGGGCGGTTGTGAGCTTCAGGGCAGAGACGATCCCAGGAGTGGGCTCCCTGCAGCTCCGGCCACCTCGATCTTTCACCCAGGCAGCCCCCCACTCTCAGGGTCGCAGGGGCCTCCTTTCAACAGCAACCTTGATGTGGAGAGAAAGCAAGACCAAAGGGCAGGATTACAAGGAAAGAGGAGAGACCCCAAAGCAGGGGCACTGAGGAAGAGGCCTGAGGAAGGACTCGGGAAGAGGGGCCGGGGATAGCAGCCTGGAGAGGTCGGGAGAGCAGAGACCTGGGCCATCAGGAAAGGAAGGAGCCACTCTCCAGTGGGGTCACCTCCGGCTGCTCCCAGGCCCAGGGGAGGCCCAGAGACAGCCTTGCTGGAGGGCAGCGGGCTGTGTTCTCACAGATAGACCCCTCCTTGGACTCGGCGGCCCTGCCCCTCCTCCAGGTCAGCCCAGGCCCTCACCAGCCAAATGACAGCCACATGTCCTGGAGCAAGCCTGAGTCCCTCGGTGGCCCCCACCCTGGGCTAAGGCCCTCCCTGAGTTTCGCTCCCACCCATGGGGACCCACCCTTCATGGCTGAGACCCTCAGTTATCGCAGCCACAGAGAAGCCCCGTGGGATGGCATGGTGTAGGAGCTCTAAGTGCCTTTTAATTTTACAGCCTCTTCTGAAAGATGTCTCGGATTCTGTGGGCCCTCATGCGGGCTTCTGCGGGAAGCAGCTGCACTTTGGGTTAATGGACTCGAATGGTTTGTGTCTGAAACCTTTGATGTTGACCCTTCACTGCAAATGAGTGTTAAAGAAGGACTTTAATAACTTGCTCCGAAGCCCAGAAGTGTTCACGATAACACCATTAATCCCTGTTTTCCATAGTTGGCAGAAAGCTCTAAGTACCTTTAATACTTTCTATATCTGACAGTTTTAATTATTTCCCCTGCACCATTATTGATCCAGCGAGTCAACCTGTGACTTTGAAGGCCTTTGTCAATACCCATTGCCAATACCAGAACCAATCACTCCTTGGCCGCGACAGGGATCCAGGGGTGGGGTGCGCGGCCCTTGCTCCCTTCACAGCCCCCACCCGAGAGCTGCCCTCTGCCTCCCTCTGCAGCAGGGATCCCTGTTTGTGGCCGCATTTCCACAGCAGCTCCCCACGAGGGAGGTCCTGGACTGCAATAGGGGCCCCTTTGACACACAACAGGGTCTGTGACTTAAACATCCGAACTCTCTGGGGATGGGGGAGACTCCAGTGGAACAAGGAAAGCTCATTCTGGCCAGGCAGTCTCCCTCCAGGAACCCTCGGGTCTGAGTGAGAGAGAAGGGTATTGTGTGCTTACAGGCGGCCGCTGAGGCAGAGCTGGGTGCTGACTTCATTCCTTTTGGATAAACACCTGGAAGTGGGGTTGCTGGATCATACGGCAGTTCTGCTTTTAATTCTTTGAGGGACCTCCGTACTGTTTCCCATAAAGACTTTGCTTATCAACACTCCCAACCACTGCCCATAACGGCTCCCCTTTCTCCACATCCACTCCAGCATTCATTAATTTTTGTCTTTCTGATCATTGCGGTTCCAATTGAGGTGAGATGGTGCCTCAAGGTGCTGGTTCTGATTTGCATTTCCCTGATGATCAGTGATGCTGAGCACTTTTTCATGTACATTCCCATGATATCTGAAACATTATTGACAGTAGCAAGACAACCTAAGTATCCATCAATGGACAAATGGATAAAGAAAATGGTGATAGATGATAGCTAGATAGATAGATGATAGACAATAGTAGATGATAGATGATAGGTAGATGATAGATAGATATATCGATGATAGATAGATGACAGATACATGATAGATAAATGATAGATAGATAGATAGATGGATAGATAGATAGATAGATAGACAGACAATGGAATATTATTCAGCCATAAACAAAGAATAGAATCCTGTCATTTGTGGCAACATGTACAGAACTGGAGGTCATGATGTTAAGTGAAATAAGCCAGGCACAGAAAGACAATTGTCAAATGTTCTCACACATATGTGGGAGCTAAAAAAGCTGATCTCGTAAAAATAGAGAGAAGAATGATGGTTGTCAGAGGCTGGGAAAGGGAGGGGCGGGGAGGTTGTCAATGGGCACAGCCACAGATGGGAGAAATAAGTCCTGCTGTTCTGGAGCACCGTAGAGCGACCGCAGTGAACGATATTGTAGTGTTTCCTGGAAAATACTCACTAGGAGAGAGGAATCTGCAAGTTCTCATTACAAATACATGATAAACGCTGAAGGTGATGGATTTGCTAGGTGCCCTGATTTGATCCATTTACAAGGTATGCATCAAAATATCTCACTGCACCCCCTAAAGATGGACAGTCATTATCTATTAAAAACACAATTTTAAACAATTTTTTAAAGGCAGAGAGAATGACAACAGCAGCATTCTTGGTGAAAGTCAGCTCCTCCCTGCTGTTTCTGCCCATGGAGTCCCCTCTCTATTTCCGTTTTTCATCTCCTCCCTGCCCCATCCTCCTCTTTCCCCTCCTTCTCTCCCTCTTCCCCTCCTCCTCTCCCTCCTCCCCCTCCTTCTCTCTCTCTTCCCCTCCTTCCCTCCCTCCTCCCCCTCCTCTTCCCAGGATAACCTTCTCATGTCCCCTCCCTATTCTCTCCTCCTGCTCCTCCTTCTTCTTCTACTTCAACACATCCTTTATATCTCCACACCAGTTACGATTTTCTCCCTAATTCTTCACCCCATCCACTTTGTATTTTTCAAAATATGAGTAAAACATCAAGCAATCCCAAATATAGCCTGAAAAGTGAAACTCACCCAAGCCTTGCACACTTTGCTCCCTCGTCCCAGAGGGAAGCAGACGCTCGGATGCGGACGCGTGTGCTGCAGCCCTGTGTGTGTGTGGGTGGAACACGCACAGGTGGGCGGATTTAGGAACGCAAGTGACATCAGCCTGCCTTGGTGTTCCCTTCGTTTCGTTCTGTTGCTTCCCCACTGATGAACCCCGAAGTGTTTCCCATCATTTTCCACACACAAGTGTGGGTCTCCCTCATTTTTCCAAAGTGATCACTGGAGCACAGACAATGTAAGTGTCAAGTTGGGAGCAGTCTGGTCAAATGTTCTCCACGATGGTCCCGGGCACCTGACGCCCCGTGCCACACCAGCACGAGGCAACGCCAGGCTTGCCTTTCTGCTGCTCAGTTCAGCCGAGCGTGCTTGTTCCATGTCTGCATTCCCATTTTTCCGGTTCCCGGTGGGGTAATTGACTTCTCTTTATTGGCCATTTTTTAAATGAATTACCTATTCATGTTCTTTCCCTTTTTCCTACTTTGTCGTTGAGTGTATCTTCTTAAACACTGTGAAAACTGAACTCTGTACACACCCTGCAAATATTTTTTCAACTGTTTCTATTCACATTGCGTATGGTGCCATTTTTACCAGATATTTTAAGTTCCAGGCTAACAAATCTGTCCGTCTTCACAACACCTAAATTCTGTATGTTGCTTAGAAGGTGCATGCGTTTTCTTATGTCTCGCATTAGTCATCTGTCTTTATTTTCCCCGATAGACTGTAATGCTCTCAAAACAATTTATTAAAACTATCGTCTCAATGTTACTTGGCAGCACAATCTTTAGCACATGCCAGATTCCCAGGTATTCTTGGGTCTGCAGCTATTGTTCATTTTTCTATTAATCTTTCTATTTACCCTGTGCCAGTACTTTTTTTTGATTACACTATTGCACAGTTTTACTTGGTATCTCGTTGGAAGCCTCTCTCTCTATTGTTCTTTATCTAAATTTTCATGGTTAGGCTTGCCAGTTTTCTACTTCAAATAGGCTTTAATATTAAATTTTGCAAACATAAAATTGGGATTTTGATTGAAATTGCATTGAATTTATAGAGTAATTTGTGAAGAATTTGTATCCTTCCAGGGTTAAATCTTCCACACAAAAGCATGGTCTATCTTGCCATTTAGATAGTCATCCTTTATGTCTTTTCTATAATGTTTATTATTTTCTTATATTAAATATACACATTGCATTTCTTATATACTTTTTTCAGTTTATGAGTTTTCCACTGCCAATATGATGTAATAGATATATTAAATTTTCCACCTCGTTATTGTAGGGTATAGGTTGATACAGCTACAGGTTGAAGTATTTTGGTCTGCACCTAGCCACCTTTTGTACCCTTGAAATAGTTTTAATACTTTCCATGTCATTCCATCAGCTTTTTCAGATGCAATCATTCCATCTGCAAAAAATTATATGTATTTGCAAAGCTTCTTCCTTTCAATACCTGTATTTCATTTGTCTTCTATTATTGCACTAAAAACCCCTCTGTATGTAAGTAGCAATGACTATGAACCTTGTTTTCTGTTCATTCATTCCACAATTACTTCAGGAGCACGGATTGTCTGCCTGTTCGCATTCCAGATCCTGGGGAGATCATGTAAACAAAGTCACTCCACACTTAGATTCTGAGGGTGACAGATCATAAAGAGATGGGCACTATGCACACTGTGGTGATAACACTCAAAATATTATGATTTTTTTCAAGCAGCATAAGAAGAGATTAACAGTAAGTTATCTATTTTAGACACTGGAAATACTATTCATTTTCAATATTAATTAGGGTGTTTACTTCAGGTTTGTGTTAGCAAGCCAAAGAAGATTCTTTGTATTATTGGTTTATTTAAAAGTTTTTAAAATTAGGCCTGGTGCAGTGGCTCACGCCTGTAATCCCAGCACTTTGGGAGGCTGAGGCTGGTGGATCACCTGAGGTCAGGAGTTCGAGACCAACCTGGTCAACATGGTGAAACCCAGTCTCTACCAAAAATACAAAAAAAAATTAGCCAGGTGTGGTGGAAGGTGCCTGTAATCCCAGCTACTAGGGAGACTGAGGCAGGAGAATCACTTGAACCTGGGAGGCAGAGGTTGCAGTGAGCCGAGATCATGCCACTGCACTACAGCCTAGGTGACAAGAATAAAATTTCGTCACACACAAACAGACAAAAAAACCTTATAAAATTAGAAATGGGCATTCAATCTATAGAATGCATTTTGCATTTGTCAATGATAACAGGTTTTATTTCCTCTGTAATCAGTTGATGCATGTGAATAGATTTCCTAACATTGAGATATTATTGGGTTTTTGATAATAAGGTCTTTTTTGGTTGTGATGTACTAATTTTTTAAGTACTTTGTTGAAACAACTTTCCATCTTTTATGGTAGCTCTAGAAGGTTTTGTCTGTGAAATGAGAGGTTTGTTAGAACATGCTTGCATGCCATCTGGTTCTGGTGTTATGCAAGGTTGATCATTGATGGTTTTTATTTTTTCTTTGGCAGTCATCCTCTTATAGTTATGATTACTCTCCTTCAGACAACTTTTCTCATTTTCATTTTCTGAAGTACATATTGTTCTTTTAGTTTTTAAATTTTACCATTATATATTTTATATTTTTATAAAGATTATCTCTCTTTTATATTGAACAAGTTTGTTATTAGCATTTCAAAGAAGGATATTTGGTTTTTAATCAAGCCAACTCTTGATTTATTTTTACAGTTTTATTGAAATACAATTGATATATAATAAACTGCTGTATTTAAATTATACAATTTGAGGAGTTTTGACATATCCGTCAACCTGTGTGCCCATCACCACAATCAAGAAGTCAACATGTACCAGGCACTGTGGCTCATGTGTGTAATTCTAGAACTTTGGGAGGCCAGGGCAGGAAGATCACTTGTGCCCAGGAGTTCCAGTCTACAGTGAGCTGTAATAGCACCACTGTACTTTGACCTGGATAGTAGAGTGAGACCCTGTCTTGAGGAAGAAGAAGAAGAGGAAAAAGAAGAGGAAGAAGAAGGAGGAGGAGGAGGAGGAGGAAGGGAATAAGATGAAAGGATGAAGGAATAAGAACAAGAGGAAGGAGAAGTAGAGGAAGAAGAAGAGGAGGTAGAAGAAGAAGGAGGAGGACGAGGAGAAGAACAAGGAGAAGGAGGAAGTCATCAACAAGTTAACATCCGTCAGAACTCGAAGCCTCCTTATACCTCTGTGTACCCCACCCTTTCCTGCCATCTTTACCCCCAGGAAATAATCTGCTTTTTGTCACTATAGGTTTGTATGATAAGTCTGTAACCATATATAAATGAAATCATAGATTATTTTCTTCCTGTTTTCTTTATTTAGCATGACTGCTTTGATGCATCTGTGTTGTAGAGTGCATGGATAATTTGTTTCTTTTTGTTGCTAAAAAGTATTTAATTCAATGGATACACAATGATTAGTTTATCCATTCGTTGAGGAAGGGCATTCGCAATGCTTCCAGTTTTGCCTCTCTCAAGTAAAGCTGCTATGAACATTTACATATAAGTCTTTGTGTGAGCATGTCCTTCAATTTATCTTGGGTAAATATCTAGGAGTAATATGGCTGCATCATATAGTAGGTATATAATTAACTTTCCAAGAAACTGACATACTATTTTCCAATGGGGTTGTACAATTTTGCATTCCCACCAGGGGTGGATGAATGTACCAGTTGTTCCATATCCTTGCCAACACTTGATATGGTCAGCCTTTAAATGTTAACCTTTCTAGTGGGTGTGTAGCAGTGTGTCGTGGTGGTTTTAATTTGCATTTCTTTATTGACTAATGATGTTTAGCCTATTTTCAAGTGCATAATTACCATTTGTTTATCTTCTTTAATAAAATGTCTGCTAATTATTTCATTCATTTATTTTAGTTGTTGTTTGCATTATTGAGTTGTAGAAGTCCTTTGTATATAATTCAAGTCCTTTGTTACCTACATAAATTTGAAATATTTTTTCTCAGTCTGTGGCTCGCCTTTTCCTTTTCATAGTATTGTTATTCAAAGAGCAAACTAAACTTTTGATGGAGTCAAATTTACTGCTATTTTATTTAATAATATGTCTTATGGTATTGCATTTAATAAATATTTGACTAACTCAAAGTTATTAAGATTTGTCTTCAAAAAGTTGTATAGTTTTTATACCTTCACACTTAGATCTATTATGGGAGATAAGGTGGGTGCCTATTTCTTGCACGTGTATGGCCAGTTGTTCCAGCATCAATTTTTGATGACTCTTCTTACTCTAAAGGCCTACTTTGGCACCTATGCCGAAAAATGAGGTGGGCCCAAGCGGGTCTGTTTCTGGACTCTCGTGTACCTTTGATTTTTATTCTGAACTTTGTTCCGGTAGACCCTTCTCTGGAATGCTGCAGCTTCATGGTCAATCCTGAAATTAGGTAGTGTAAATCCTCTAACTTTGTTTCTTTTCCAAAATTATCTTGACTGTTTCCTTGCATTTCCATGTAAACTTCAGAATCAGCCAGGCAATTTCTCAAACTATGGTGATGTTTACTGAGAGGGTGTAGACTGGGTAGATCCTTTTGGTGAACAGCTGTCTTAACAATAATGAGTCTTCTGAGGCTTGGACACAATGTATCTCTCTATTTGTAACTTCTGAAAGTTCAGCACACTTTGTCATTTCCACGTATTTTTGTGCATCGTTTATCAAATGTGTCCTTAGTACTTAATATGTTTAATGCTATTTTAAATGTTATTGTTTTTCCATGTTAATTTCTGAGTCCCCATTGTTAACATATAGAAACACATTTGATACAATATACAATAATGTAATTGTTAATGTATAGAAATGCAATACATTGGCATTCGATCCAGCAATTTGTTAAATCCACTTAGTAATTCTCATGTTTTTATAGATTCTTTAGGAATTTCCCATGTAGGTTATCATGTAGCCTGAGAATAACATCGTTTACTTACTCTTTTCCAATCTACATGCCTTTTTTTCCTTTTCTTGCCAGATTGAACTGGCTAGAACTTCAAGTACAACGTTAAAAAGACGTGGTGAAACCAGATGTCTTTGCTTGCTCCCAGTCACAAGGAAAAAACATTGTGGTATTTCATCATTAAATGTGATGTTAGCTGGCTTTTACTGTGCATGCTCTTTATAAATCTGGAGAAGTTTCATACTATTTCTAGTTTGTTTAGAGTCTTTTTTTGTGAATGAATGTTGGATTTTGTTAAGTGAATTTACTGCATCTTCTGAAAAGATCATATTTTCCTTTATTTTTTAGCCAGCTCATATGATGAACTATAGTGATTGCTTTTCAAATGTTGAGGCAATCTTGTAGTCTTTGAGATAAGTTCTACTAAAGTTGTGGGTTTTTCTTTCTCTGCTCTCTCAACTGTATTTCTTACTTCCCCATAAGAAAATGTCACACACACACACACACACACACACACACACACACACACACACACGATAAAGGCATACCTGAGACTGGGTAGTTTCATAAAGAAAAACAGGTTTAATGGACTCACAGTTTCACGTGGCCAGGGAGGCCTCACGGTCATGGCAGAAGGTGAAAGGCACATCTTACATGGCAGCAGGCAAGAGAGACAATGAGAACCAGGCAGAAAGGCAAACCCCCTTATAAAACTTATCTCCCACAGGGTCCCTCGTACAACACGTGGGAATTATGGGAGCTACGTTTGGGTGGGGACACAGTCAAACCATATCACCTGGTTTTCCTTTCCATTTTAAAAATATGAGTGTGTGTGTGTGTAGCCATTTTCTCTTTCTGATACTGGTAATTTATATTTTTTTCTTTGTTTGGTAGTCTGGCTGGAAACAAGAGTTTTACTGAAATTTTCCAAGAACCCAAGATACCATGTAAGTTGTGTATTTCGCTGACTACGGTTTGGTTTGTCCCCACCAGAACTCACACTGAAATTTATTTATCAATGTGGCGCTGTTGGGAGGCAGAACTTAGCAGAAGGTGTTTGAGTCCTAGAGTGCATCCCTCACAGATAGATAATGCCCTCCTGTGAGGGCGAGTGAGCTCTGCTCTCTCTGGACTGAATTGGTTCCTGAGAGAGTGGGCTGTTACGAGGAGTCTGGATTGGTTCCTGAGAGAGTGGGCTGTTACGAGGAGTCTGGATTGGTTCCTGAGAGAGTGGGCTGTTACGAGGAGTCTGGCCAGATTCCCTGGTTTTGCTCTCTTGCTTCCTGTCTTGCATGGGGTCTCTTTGCACATGTTGACTCTCCTTCTGCTTTCTGCCAGAGTAGAAGCAGCCTGAGCCCTTCCCCAGATGCAGATGCCCAACCTTGAACTTTACAGCCACTAGAATCTTGAACCAAATAAACCTCTTTTCTTTATAAACTACCCAGTCTCAGGTATTCTCTTATAGCGACACTAAATGGACGAATACACCACTCATAAGTACTTACCCCAAATAAACTAAAGCATATGTCTAAAGACACATACGCAAAAGTTCGTAGCAACTTTATCTATGATAGCCAAATCCAGAAAAAGCCCAGATTTCTTCAATACATGAATGTTTAAGCAAACTGTAGTACATCTCATACCATGAAGTCTGCTCAGTAATTAAAAATGAACAACTATTGATACATGTAACAACCTGAACAAATCACCAGAAAATTATCCAGAGTGAAAAAAAGTCTAATCACACAAGATTGCACATTGTGTGGTTGCATTTACATATCAGTTTTGAAAAGACAGAGGAAAAAAGTGAAGAGCCCATTCATGGTTGCCAATAGCTAGAGAGAGAGTTGGGGAGAGAGGGAAGTGGGCATTCTGATAACAGGCCAATACAAGGAATCTTTATAATGATGGAAATATTCAGTATCTGGCCCGTATCAAAGTCAGTATCCAGGTGGTGATAACATACTCTTGCTTTGCAAAATGTTACCACAGGGGGAAACTTCCTAAGGACTAAATGGGGGCTCTATTATTTCACACAACTGCATGTGAATCTACAATTATTTCAAATAAAAATTTCAATTTAAAATGTCATTCAACTTCCCTTTACCTCCATAATATTTTATTGCTGGTTATCCAGATTAACTTTATATTCAACTCTTTTAACTCTAGCAACAATAACAACAACAACAACAAAATAGAAAACCACAGTCATTTAAATCATTATTCCTCTTTATAAAATGCATTATTTTTCTCTGCCTACATACAAGATATTTTTGGTCTTGTCATATCATCCCACAAGTTCTTGGGATTTGCCTATATTTTCCAATCTTTTTATCTTTCTGATGTTCAGAATAAATAATTTCCATTGATATATTTTTGAGTCAATTTCTCTTTCTACTCTCACCTCTATTGTAGTATGGACTACATGCTGTGAACTTTTTCTAAAAATCAGTTATTGAAGACCTTAGTTCTAAAATTTATGCTTGATTCTTCTTTAGGTATTCTATTTCTTTGCTGATACAGGAACTTTCTATTTGTTTCAAGAGTGTTCACCTTACTTCTTAAAGCATGATTATAAAGGCTGCTTTGAAGTCTTTGTCTTACAATTCTAACAACTGGTTCTTGTGCTTAGTTTCTGCTCAATTTTTTCCTTGTTAGGTAAGTTGGTTTGTTTTGTTTTCCTGGTGCTTTGTATGCTACAGGATTTTTGGATTGTATTACGGACATTTTCAACATTACCTTATGAGACTCTGGACATTTTACGGCCTAAAAAGAATGGTGATTTTTTTTTTTCATTTGTTTTTAATGAGAAACCAATGAGATTATGTTCAAGCCTTAAGTTTCAATCTGCCTTCCATGGATTGTAGTTCTAACATCAGTTTAGCTTTGAGTTTTTGTATGCTGTTCAGATCAATCCCACACGCATGCCCAGTATGGGGCCTGGGCAGTGGTTTGCCTCACTCATCACTCTGTTCTCAAAGGCTGTGGTTTGCTTTTCAGGTCAGACATGCACAGCTTAGAGGTGAGGTTCTGATTTTATGCACAACCAACTTCATGTGCTCACCCTCTCACTCTGCCTTCTCTCCATCATCTCACTAACACCTTCTAACTCTCTGCAGCTTCCCTTCCTGGTCCCAGACATAAAGTCAGGACTTCAGCACCCTGGCTGCACCATGCACTAGCTGTGACTACTTCTTCATCTGTGCCAAAGCACCAGGAGGATGGAAAAGGAAAAAAACAGTGGGGAGTCAGCAAGTGCTCTTGGTTGAGGGACTCAGCTCCTCCAACCAGAGAGAAAAGCCCAAAGCCCTCTCTCGGGGTCACAGGTGACTGATGGACTGCCTTCCATCTCCATGCTGCCACAGTCTCCGCCACTGCATGGCCCAATGGCTGCACATTAAGATGAGGAAGAAAGACAAAGAGTGGGGTTTCCTCCCACACTGTCTGATACTCAGATGTCCCCTTTCCCACCCCTCGGAGCAGAAGGTGACAGCTCCTTTTGGAGTTTCTTCTCTTTGTAATCAGTGTGCATTTACAGTCATGGACCCCCTTTGCCTTGAAGCCAGGTGATACTAGAAGAAAAAAAAAGATAAACTCTCCAGTAGTTTGGTAGAACATTGAATTCTGGCCTTTTTCACCAGTCCACGTACTACCGTCTACTTTTCAGACTCTCTGATACTATTCTGAGCACTCAAGATGTGCCATTGTGTGAGACACAGGGTGCAGCACGTTCTCTCCATCTTGCCTGGAACCCTGTCCAGAGAGGTGCAGTTTGAATTTCCATTTCTGTTCTCATGAGAATGGTTGAACATTATTTCTCATTTTTGGTGGTTATTTGCATTTATCTTCTGCGTTCATAGCTCCAGATCATTTTTCTAAGTGCATTCAATCTTTTTCTTCATTATTTACAAAGATTTTCAGCATATTAAGGACAATTAATCATAATCTGTAATAAGTCATATATATGCCCAGTTCGTTATGCATCATTTTACTTTACTTATGGTATTTTTGCCCTGCAAAAGGTGTTTTCATTTTTTAGATAATCCTCCACGTTTCAGCCAAACTCATCATGTTTTTCCAGTACTTATTGTTTGGGGTTGTTTTTTACATTTATCAAATTGGAATTTATCCTTATATATGGTGTGGGAAGTGGCCCTAATATTATCTTTTCATATGATTACCAAGTTACTGAGTACTGTTCATAAAATATTTCTTCTGCTATTAGAAATGTTGTCCTTTATTGCATACTAATCTTTTGTATGTAATTGTGTCTATTTCTGGATTCTCTATTTTCTGCCATTAGTCTCTCTTTTCATGTACTGACACCTTACCATTATAATTATAGAGGACTTATGTGATTTTTTAAATATGTGACGAGTTAGCCCTCCACTCACTGCACCTTTATTTAAAGCTTTTCTCTAGTTACCTTGCTTGTTTTTCTAATGAACTTTGTCATCAGTTTGCCTGCCTCTATAAATAACAACAATAAGAATACAAAAGACCAAAAACAGAGACAATTTTATGGGAACTTAAGAAAAAACTGGTATATATGTAATTGAGATTTTTTTTTAATCCCAAGATAATATATCTCTTATTTTAGTTTATTTGGGGGATTTTAAAATTATTTTAAAAGTATAATTCATGTTAAACGAACTGATTTAGTCTAGCTTACAGTGGCAGTGGCTGGAGAAACAAGATAGCCCAGCCCCTGGTGAGATACTTCTTGCTCTTAGCAGAGAAGTGGCACAAAACATGGACCTGCTGTCACACAGACCTTTTTTGAATCTCTGGTTTGCTGCCCACCAGCTGTGCTGCTCTGGGCAAGTTTCTTAAGCTCTCTGTGCCCCGAGGCCCCATCCAGAGAGTGGGGCTCACATGCCTCATGTTTTCATTGTCATGCTCCAGTCGTGAGCCTTTTAAACTTCCATTTTCAAAGCAGATACACATTTTGGGAAGAACAGTCAAGAGATGGAGTTCTTTTCCTTCACAGCAGAAAATTTATTCTACCTCCATAACAAACGTTAGAAAGAACAGACACAATTTTAAGTTGGAATTTGATGTTCTATTATTTAGAGGCTTATTTCTGAAGGAGAAAGTGCATGCATTTACATAATTGGATTCTTATCTGGAGGAAAAGGAAGCTTCCAAAACTTTTGAGGTTTGCTTACCATTAATAAACACTTTTCTTTCCCAGTATTTCCAGTAATGACTTCACCAAAGTATGGCCCAGAAAGATATTACAACCTATTTCTCCTGTCATTTCCATCTGTTCATTCCCAGATGGCTCCCCTACATGCAGTTCAGAATGGAAAAGTACCGAAATAATTCTGGACTTTATTTAGAATACTTTTAAAATATTTTCATTAACAATAACTTAATGGAAAACCCTGTACATTTTCATTCGGTGAGTATCTATCAATCGGCAGCATGGCATATATTCCTGGGCCAGGTGCAGGGGACGGGGTCCTTGTCTTAAAGTGAATGCAGAGTCTTCCTGCTGGCCTCTGGAGGCTCACATTTTGGTAGTTAAGACAGAGCTGTTTCATAACCACGTGGCTGGGTCACTCGTCTGTTATTTTTTTTCAATCATTCACTTGTTATTCTTTCATTGTGTCATGTGTTAGCTGCACACATTTGTGGGAGGCCATGCAGGCCAGGGCGCCTGTGCCCAGCATTCAGGTTCGGCTGTGTTTAAGACGGTCACCTTCACAGGTGTTCACAGCAGATCTGTGAGCGGAGATGATAACGCCTTGTGAGGGCTCCCGGGGGCTCGCCTGGGGGAGCGGGCGGGGTGAGGCGAGTCTGTGAGTGTGAGGAGGGCCTCATTAAACAGCTGACACATGGGCCTCAGGGCCAGCTCTGCCGTTCAGACCAACACGACTGCTGGATTGTGCTTGATCCGTCTTCCACACCCATTGACTCATCGCCGACAAACATCTACAGGGGGCACCTTGTCCCAGTCCTCGTGCAGACCTGAGGAGGGGCAGGACACCAGTACCCCATGCACCTGATGACAGAGGACAAGGGCCACGCCATTGGGTGTTGGTCCGCAGGAGCTCGGCGGAGGTAGGACGCTCTGGAAGACACGGTGGAGAGGGTGGCAGACAGGGGAGCCTTGGCCCCTCTGGCTTTGCCCCTCCTGGTCTTCGATGTCTGGCAGAGCATCTGGCTGAGATGAACTCCCGGCTTCTCTCCATGAAAGCTCTTTGAGGCATTCTGTGAATAGTCACATATGCATAAACATTGGAGATGTAATAATTGCTTTGAAATAGGGATGCTTCATCAACATTTCAGCCAAAATATGGAGAGATGCATTTGGACTTGCATCAGGCAGGTGCGCCTTGGGATAGGAGCACAGACACCTGCCACCTCAGGCAGCTCTTCTGCTCCCTTATCCAACATGGAGGGCGCTGTAGCCCTTGGGGAAGGCAGTGGCTCTGCCACCCTGTGGGCCTGGGAATGGGTGCCAGCTCCACTCCTTCCCTGCAAATGACCAGACCTCACAGCCCATGTCCTAGTTAAGAAAAAGGCCAAAGGTCAATCATAGCCCAAGTCCTTGAGTTGGGAAAATTCAATGAACAGATACGAGAAGACCAGAACCCTTGCAGAGGAGAGGTCCTTAAAGACGCCACCGCTGGCTCTGTTGAAAGCTGTCGATCAACCAGCCTCCAGCCCTGTTTGGCACCATCTGGGAACTCTGACATTTGAGACTCAAGAAGGCTGTGAGATGTGTGTGAGTGGGCAGTGTGCAAGTGTGTTCGTGCCTGCTTGTGTGTGTGTGTTTGTGTGAATGGCAGTGTGCATGTGTGTTCATGCCTGCTTGTGTGTGTGTGTGCTTGTGGGAGTGGGCAGTGTACATGTGTGCTCATGCCTGCTTGTGTGTGTGTGCTCATGCATGTGTGTTGCAGGTGCGTGTCTGTGTGTGCCTCTACACATGTGCACGCTTGTGCATGTGTGTGTAGTTATGGTGTTGTGTGGGTGGGGACAGACAGAGTATTCTTTTGATGTCTTTAAGCTGAGAGGTGATGGGATCTGAGACCTGGCTCTCCCTCGGCCCCGGAAGCCCGCTCAGCCCATGTGTATCCACCAGGCCCCCGTGCGTCTGCTGCGGTTCTGATGTGGCCTCGTCAGGCACTTTACCTGATGTCAAAACTCAGAAATGTCACTTCTCATTGTTAGAAAATGAAGATCAGCTCAGAAGAAGCTCTCCAGCCTATGGAATACTCTGGGGAGGATGAGCCAACAGCATCTTTAATGGGCGTAATGGAATCTGGAACTCTTTGGAAAGAAATGGGAAGAAATGAGGGGCATTTGCTGAGTGTAGCTGCATCTCCCTGTCCCAGGATGTCCTGGCTGCAGCTAACAGCAGAACTTGTCTGCAACTGGAAATGCCAGACCAGGAGTGCGGGTGGGAGGAGAGCAGCAGACGCCTGTCCTGGAACAACTTCCAGCAGAGGTAGTGCAGTTTCCATGCTGGAAGCAAGTGTGTGTGTGTGCGCGTGTGTGTGTGTGTTTGCATGAATGTGTGCATGTGTGTGTGTGCGTTCATGTGTGCATGTGATTATGTGCATGGGTGTGCGTGTGTGTGCATATGATTGTGTGTGTGTGTGTGCGTGTGTGCATGTGTGTGTGCGCGTGTGTGTGTGTTTGCATGAATGTGTGCATGTGTGTGTGTGCGTTCATGTGTGCATGTGATTATGTGCATGGGTGTGCGTGTGTGTGCATATGATTGTGTGTGTGTGTGCGTGTGTGCATGTGTGTGTGCACGTGTGTGTGTTTGCATGAATGTGTGCATGTGTGTGTGTGCGTTCATGTGTGCATGTGATTATGTGCATGGGTGTGCGTGTGTATGCATATGATTGTGTGTGTGTGTGTGCATGTGTGATTTTGTGAGAGTGTGTGTGTGCAGGAGAGAGAGAGAGAGAGGCCTGCCACGTTTTCGTTTTGTCTCAGCGAGGTGCACATCCTGGCCTATGAATCCTGTGCAGACCCACCAGTCGGATTTGAAGTCCCACAGGCAGGTGTCCTCTGCGCTGCCTGAGCTGGGGGCTGTGCTCACCCACCTGAGTCATAACAGAGAAGGACCCACGACCCCGGTGCCCGTGTCGCCCCTGCTCCAGGGCTGGGGAGCGGCGCTGGCTGCATGGTGCCTGCTCCTCTGGGAGGCTATTCTCTTGCTAGGAGAAGGTCCAAGTGCAAACACAACCAGCCCCGGCCGCCACGCCCTCCAGTCACTTGCCGGCCTCTGTTCAAGTTCCCAGTTGTGCGGGAGGGACAGAGAGCTTTTCTGTGAAAATGGCCCACAGCTGCCTGTAGGGTCCTGGCTCTTTCCGTCGTGGTTGGAAGGGACTTGGCCACGGCAGGAAGTCGTTCAGCATCATCCCTGCAGTGGAGAAGCCGGACCAGGCAGGTGAGGTTCCAGGAGCCCAGCAGCCCAGGGGGCCACACTGGGGTCAAGGGCAGCTTGGCCACTGGGCAGCGTGGGGAGCCAGGCAGGCCCTTCCTGTCCACCTCCGTCATCTGCAAAGCAGACAGCAGTGGGGCAGGAATGACCCCTGTACATCAACCATGAGGGGTCTGTGAGTGCAGCAGGAATGTCCTCAAATCCTAGAACCCTAGATAGAGCAGATGGGGTGTGGGCAGCTCTCATCCTTCTCTTAGGAGTCCCCCAGCAAAACCACAGAGGACCTCTGGCCAACGCATCCCCTCTGACTCCTGCGTCTCAGTAAGGAGGGCTGGGAGGGGAGCCAGCCTTCCCCAAAAGGGGAGAGAGGCCTTGCAGCCCAGAGGACAGCCGCTCCTTCCTCGGGGCCCCTGTGGCCCGGCCAACCTCAGCCTCAGGACACAGTGTCCTCTCTGCTGCTCTGGGTGGTTGTGGCAACTGTCTTCAGGGTCTGGATTTCTGCAGAGCTCCCACATTCCTGGATGTGAGAGGCCGGCAGATGTGCTGGGGAAGCAGGAGCCCGGGAGAGCCAGAGTGACACCATTTTAAAATCAGCTCCATCTTTAAACTAGCAAGGCACATTCCTTGCCGGTCACCACCCATGGTCCTAAGATGTCTACGGTGAAGGAAGCAGCTTGCTGATGGCTGTAAGGACAAACTACTCTAACAACAGAAAGTCCAGATGTCCAACACCCGTAACAATATCCGCTTTCAAGATACAGTTATGCTTTGATGTACTTACACACTAGAATGTCAAGGAAAGTTTTCTTTAAATCAATACAATAATACCTTTTGTCACGCTGTCTGCCCATGTGCCCATAGGCACAGCTTAGTTTAGTCTTTACATAGACAAGACCCCTAGGAAAAAAAAACCAAAAAACTTAAAACAGAGAAGGGGCATTCTTCCGCCGGCTGTCTTAGCACAGCCTCCTCTGAAGTGGAGCAGCTTTCAGGAAACGCTGTCCTCTCACTGCACTCTGCAACTTGCCTTGAATTTCTTCCTATGCAAGATCCAAGACCCTCTCTTGGGGCCTGGATCAAGATCCCCTTTCTGCCAGCAGGTGCCACTTGCCTTGTGCCTGGCATAAACCCCGCAAATGGTGGCTGCAAGTTTAAACAAATGCCTCCTGTCATCCGGAAATGCCTCCTCCTTCTGGGGCTGTGGTCCTCTCTGGTGCTTTTATGGCAGCGTCCCCAACCTTTTTGGCTCCAGGGATCAGTTTCCTGGAAGACAATTTTTCCACGGACGGAAGTAGGAGGGATGATGGTTCCGGGATGACGCTGTTCCATCTCAGACTCAGATCATCAGACATTACATTCTCATAAGGAGCACACAACTTAGATCCTTTTTATTTTCTTCATTCTTTTTGAGATGGAGTTTTGCTTTTCTGGTCCAGGCTGGAGTGCGATGGTGCGATCTCGGCCCACTGCAAACTCTGCCTTCCGGGCTCAAGTGATTCTCCTGCCTCAGTCCCCTGAGTAGCTGGGATTACAGGCACGCGCCATCACGCCTGGCTAATTTTTGTATTTTTAGTAGGGATGGGGTTTTGCCATGTGGGCCAGGCTGGTCTCGAACTCCTGACCTCAGGTCATCTGCCTGCTTCGGCCTCCCAGAGTGCTGGGATGACAGGCGAGAGCCACTGCACCCGGCCGGGTCCTTCGCATGTGTAATTCACTGTAGGGTTCCTGCTCCTGTGAGAATCTAATGCCGAGGCTCATCTGACAGGAGGCAGAGCTCAGGCAGTAATAGTTGCCTGCTACTCACCTCCCACGATGCGGCTGGTACTGACCGTGGCCCGGGGGTTGGGAACCCCTGGTTTGTAGGATCCAGGAGAAGGGAGGCTCCCAGGAAAAGGAAGCTTCAGCCCTGGGCAGATGACCTGGGACCTGAGTTGGGGGACAGGCTGCCAGGCCCTGTGTCTGCAGCGATCAGCCCCTTCTGGGCTGTAGGATGCGCCTGGCAGAGATGGATGACCCTTGGACAGGACCCAGGTTATGCTGTGCCCATGAGTTTCCCAGAGATGCCACGACCAAGTACAACAGACTGGGGTGGGCACAGGCAGGTGTGAAATCCATTCTCTCCCTGTCCTGGGGCCTGAAGCCTGAGACCAGGGGGAGCTGCGCTCCCTGCAGGGGCTCCAGGGAGGACCCTTCCTGCCCCCTCACTCTTCTGGCGTTGGCTGTGACCCATGGCACCAACGTCTCTACCTCCATCTTCACTGTCCCTCACCTGCCTTCCCCGTGTCTTCTCTGTGTGCACACCTCTTCTAAAGACACCAGTCGTTGGATTTAGGGGACATCTGAATAATTCAGGATGATCTCATCTCAAGATCCACAACTTGATTACATCTGCAGAGACCCTTGTTCCAAGGAAGGCACAGTCCCAGGTTCGCAGTGAGCCTGTTCTAGAGGCCCCCATTCAGCCCATTACACAGCTTGTGGGCTGTGCTAGGAGTGAGTCAGGTCTGCCTTCCCAGTCACCCCTGCTTCCTTCTCTGGAAACGGGCACGAACTGTGTGCCAGGCCAGCTTGCAGGCTTGCAGGGAGGGCGGGTAGATTTGCCTCTGGTTGCCAGCAGCCCCCAGCAAAAGGGACTGGTGAATTCCTGCCCTGTGGGTCATTTCCAGACGCTTTGGTACTCCATCCTGTGTACCCCGTCCTGCTTGGAATGTCCCTTGTCCCCAGCAAGATTTGGGGTTCAGTTAGGAGGGACATTTGTGCTAGGAGTGTTGCTGGCTCCTCAGGATAGTCTCCTGGACATAAAAAGGAGAGCACTGCCAGCTAGGCCCCCTTGTTCCCCGCCACAGTCAGCTGGGCCACCTTGTTCCCCACTACAGAGTCAGCTGGGCCGTCTTGTTCCCCGCTACAGAGAGCCAGCTGGGCCACCTTGTTCCCCGCTACAGAGAGTCAGCTGGGCCACCTTGTTCCCCGCTACAGAGAGCCAGCTGGGCCGCCTTGCTCCCCGCCACAGACAATCAGCTGGGAAACCTTGTTCCCCGCCACAAAGAGTCAGCTGGGCCCCTCGTTCCCCACTACAGAGAGTCAGCTGGGCCTGGCACCTGGAAGGGGGGCTTTGAACAAGTGCGTGTGCCCCGAGACTTGCCTAAGTTGAGGTACCGAAATGGCTCCTCCCTCCCAGGACCCAGAGTGAGGCCCGTTCAGGCCTTTCCTGAAAAGAATAGTCACCCCCGTGACCCAGGTCCGCTGCCTGTCCACACCGTGAGTTAGGTTGGAAAGAAGGAAGGAAGAAATTACTCAAACTAAGTATGCAACATTAGCATAAGATGCTTTGCATATTTTACAATCTTGTTTTCAAAGAACGATTTCAAGCGCGTCTCTAATTTACTGTCTGAAAGCGTCCCAAGCGCGGCTGGCCGACTCTGGCTGCAGAACGTTTTATTGCTTCTTGCTCTGGCTGCTGTCCTGGGATTCCTACAATTGCATTATGTACTAAGAATGTCGTGTCTGCACCGGTAAGCTTATCGCTCTTTACTGACTGGGGTAGTCTGGAGGTTTGAGAGCTCCCAGCCCAGGCTGAGGAGGATCTAGTGGCTCAGGGTAGAGAGGGGGCCAGAGCTCAAGACCTCTGCCTGGCGTGGGCCTCAGTGCTCTGTGCACGGGGACCTCCTTGTTGGAGTGTGGACTTAGAAAGCCTCTCCCTCCCCGAATGCTCAGACCAGCATCTCATAAACTGGGTTAGCACGAAGTCGGGGAATGGGAGATCATTTTCAGTCTCTCCTCAAAGACCCAAAGGAGACCGTACTCACCTGGGTGCACACCCTGGCATAACTGGCTTGGCACGTCCCCATCGGAGTCCGGAGTCCAGTCATACCCGGGCATAACCAGCTTGGCAGGTCCCCATCAGAGTCTGCAGTCAGGAGTCCAGGCCTGCCACCAGGGCAGGAGGCAGTGGGAGTTGACCGGTTGGGAGTTGCTCCCTCACCTGAGGTCCTGGGACCCTGAGGCTGGGCTGCTTTTCCCAGCCTTTGGGAGTCTTTACCCTTGTGGAGGAGCTTCCGGATTCCAAAGGCTTTGGCGAATGTCATCTTCCTGTGGCTGCGTCTGCAGCTGAGCTCAGAAATTGTTAGGGAGGCTTCTTAGAATCTCCCAGTGAATTCTGCAGGCTCTGAAGGGCAGCCTTCAGCATGAGGGCCTCTGCTGGCAGACGGTGGGGTGCAGGCGGTGCGCAGGGGACAGCCGAGCCCTCCCAGAGGACAGCCTGAGTTAGTCAGGCTGGAGTTGCCCAGATAGGGAGAGGCTGGTGGGGCTGCTGCTGTCTTCCACCTTGCCCCGAGGGCTGAACAATGGGCATGTTCTACAATGAGGAGGATGCTCTGCAGGGACTCGGCACAGGGGGACGTGTTGTGCCAATCCTGGCTGATTGTCGGCACCCACTCGGCTGTGTCCTGCCGGGTCGCTGAGGCTCTTACTTGTGTCCTTCTCTGAGCTCCACAGAGGACGGGGAAGTACTCGGGGCTCAGAGACCCAGACACAGCTGGGGGCGTTGGCTTTCTCGGGGCGCCCTTCCTCCCCCGGGGCCTGCCACGCTGGAGCGCAAACAGGTGCTCCCACTGCCTCTCACTGGACAGTCACAGAGAAGCCCTTTGCTATGGAACCGCCAGCCTATTAGCTGTGCACACTGCGGACCCAGAGCATGTAGGGTGTGCACACAAACGTGCACACGCACACTTGCACACGAGTCAAGAGGGAAAGGGTCCACAGCGGGTTGTCCGGAATGCAGGTGGATGTTCATGGAAGAGCAAACATGCAGCCCCAGACATGCCGGGCCCTAATTGCCTAAGAGAGGGCGGGTGCCGGCCCGGGGAGCCTATGGCTCAGCACAGCACGCAGGTGGGGAGGAGGGTGAACTGGTCAGCATGCTGGCCTCTGCTGGCTTCTCCTTGACCTCACCTGGGTTAATGTGGACCTTAGGCCTGGGTGCGTCCTTTCCACACTTGACCCCAGAGTCCCCAACAACTTAGTGAGCGGTCCTGGAAGAAAGAAGCCAGACCCATTATCTTCCTGCTACTCAAGGCCTAGCGCCTTCCTCCCAGGAGAAACCCACCTGTTCCCACCCAGGCAGCCTCCTCTCCCTGTCCCTCCCGTCGTCCCGCAGCCCCGGGCATCTCTGGTCCTCAATGTGCCTTCTGACCTTTGCGCTTGCTGTTCTTTCCCGGGATTCTTCTCCGCTTGGCTCTAGGGCTCCCTCCTTCCCCACGTCTTGTGGAATGCTGCTTTCCTCGGAGACCCCTGGACTCCTCATCCATAGTTCAACCTCACTCCTCCCTTACTTCCCACCCCGCCTGGTTTTTTGTTTCTCTCCTTGCCTTCCCCACACATAGTCAGCGGATGCTCATTTTGACGTGAACCTTGTTTATGTCTGTCCAATGCAAGCCGCTGGGGCAAGGCTCATGTCTCTGTCCCCTGCTGCATTCCCAGGAGGCAGCCACCGTCAGGATGGTCTGGTGTCTGCCCTGGAAGGAGGGAGGGAGCAAGGGGACGCGACGTGCTGGTGCTCAGACGCCGGTGCCCCAGAGGCTGGCTGCCTGTTGACAGCGCGGGTGCTCGGTACCAGTGCCTCTGGGTCTTGTGACTGTAGCCTCGGCCTTGGCCTTCCCTGACACAAAGCCCAGCCTGGCCTGGGGCAGACACATGCAGAGACCTGAGCATCTCTCTCAGCCCAGTGCCTGGGAGGGGTCAGCACAGGGAGCAGTCCCTGGATAGCCAGGGGTAGCTTCATTGAGCTGAATCTTATGAAAGAGCAGACAACACTGAAAACCAATTTGATGTCCATGAATGTTCACCCCCCCCACACCTCCCGCCACACATTTAACAGCCACTGACACTGCACCTTCCAAATCCGTTTTATTCTGGTTTGAACAGCTCCACTCCATGGAAATGGCTTAATCGGATTCCTCTGTTCCTCCCAGGCAGGCAACCCAGGGTGGTGTGTTTACTTTCCAGACTTGCTAGACTGTATGGAAACAGACAGCTTGTACCTGCGCCAATGTGGCGTCTGTATTTTGGGCAGGGATCGAACATAAATAGACTATTTTGAGGGTGCCTGGCCAGACTTTTCTTCCATCCCCAAATCCCAAGTGCCAGATCTTTCTGCATGCAGTTAATTCTATAGTTAGTACTTGCCTCTCTCCTATGATGCTATTATTTAAAGCTTGATTTCTTTGGAGAGAAGGATGCTTAAAAATGCTGCCCGGCTGGGCTGGGTACCCGCCCCATGTGCCTGGCATCGTATGACCTATTTTCTAGGTGGGATTGGTTGCTGGGAACTGTGGCCTCACGGAGGAGAGCTATCATTTCAGGAGGCCTGGAACGAATGTCTGTACTTGTTGACTCACTAATGTTTGCCAGAACCTTGAGAAGTAACTTTTTAAAAAGCAGATGTAAACACTGCAGTTTCAGTGAAGCAAATGGCCCACATGGAAATGGCTGTGAAACGGAATTTCAGTCTGCCTCCTCTGTTTCCACAGGACTCAAGTCTCACCCATTTAGCTACATTGTCTCCGAGAAGCAGATGTGGGCTCTCTACTGCACGTTTGGTTTGCAATTCTGTTTAAGTGATGCCTTGCTTGCCTATTTCTGAATATGATAATCAATAATAATAATTATTATTATTTTGAGACGGAGTCTCACTCCGTGGCCCAGACTGGAGTGCAGCGGTGCAATCTCGGCTCATGGCAACTTCCGCCTCCCAGGTTCAAGCGATTCCCCTGCCTCAGCCTCCCAAGTAGCTGGGACTACAGGTGTGCACCACCACACCCAGCTAAGTTTTGTATTTTTAGTAGAGATAGGGTTTCACCACGTTGGCCAGGTCTTGATCTCTTGACCCAGTGATCCATCCAACTCGGCCTCCCAAAGTGCTCGGTCAAGGTGTGAGCCACCGCCCTTGACCAATAATAAATTATTAATTGATGCACACAGCGAGCTGTGAGGTGGTCAGCCATCCTGAGGGTTCCCTTCTGCTATCGCTGCTGTGAAGAGCCACGGGTGGTTTGCAGAAGAACGACCATGTGCAGGTGACGGCGTCAGCTCCTGCTGCACAGGCCGCTCAGGGTGCTCAGAAGGGACAGACCCGCGGTGCTGGGAGTGGACGGCGACTGTGCTGAGGAGGCCGGAGCCACGGCTGCCACAGAGGAAGGTGAGTATGAGCATGGACGCTCACGGGATGCATCACCTCCAGCAGCGGCCCTAATGCCAAATCTGGGTCTCCTTCAGACAGAGGAAATACCGTTTCATTGGAACACAGCCACGCCCATGTGTTCAATGATTGGGGCTTTGCACGCAGCACAGCAGCAGCTGAGGAATAACAGAGGCCGTGTGTCCCTATCGCCTAAATTATTTTCAATCTTTCCCCGGCTATAGACAGGTCTGACCTTTACAGAATATCCGTGACTCTCCCCTACCATTTACCCCGCTATAAAACAAGTTCGCTGACTCCTGGTTTCCACGGAAACTCCAGGAATTCCACATTGGCCTTTCTTGGGTCCTCAGCTGCGGAGGCTGCCCCTGGCCGGCAGTCACTGAGTGGAAGTCGAGTTGACCACATGAGTTAAGAAGCTAAAGAGTAGAACACATTTTTATGTGGGAAACAGCCTGTTTCCCTTGCACCAGAAGCAAGAACACACTTCTAGAAGGTTCTATCGGGCCCCAGGCAATGCTGCTGACCCCAGCAGGCGTAGGGCAGTGCACCCCTCTCCACTGAGTCAAGATAAGCACAGAGCCTGGCTTCTGAGCCTGCCAGGAAGGCCCGTCTGCCCCCTCTGAGGGGCAGCTGCCCTCTGGCACCTCCCCACCCCACCATGCTCCTCCCAGAGCTCCCAGCACAGAAGGTGCAGGGACTGCCCCGGGGGTGTGTTCGGAAGACACCCAGCCAGGCAGCCAGAAGGAGGGAGCCCCGTCAGGTTCAGCACCTCCAGAGCCAACTCCAGGGCCCGGGCCAGTGCCAGGGTCGCCATCTGAGGCCAGCCCCGGCCATCCTCTCCTCACGGACGGTCGGGCCAGTTTCCACCATCTACTGCCCTCATGGCATGCACTTCCCCACTCCTGAAGCAAAGAGCTGGCGCTGAACACCCGTCCCGAGGCTGCGGGGTGAAGGAATGTGGGGCCTCGGTGAACACAGGTCCACCCCCCGAGCAGCCTCACCTGTGAGCAGGTGGTCACACAAGTCAGAGCCTGGGCTGGGCACAGTGGCTCATTCCTGGAATCCCAACACTGTGGGAGGCCAAGGCCGGCAGATCACCTGAGGTCAGGAGTTTGAGACCAGTCTGGCCAACGTATAGTGAAACCCTGTATGTACTAAAATACTAAAAAACGCAAAAATTAGCTGGGCGTGGTAGCCTGTAGTCCCAGCTACTTGGGCAGCTGAGGCAGCAGAATCACTTGAACCCGGGAGGCAGAGGTTGTAGTGAGCCAAGATCACGCCACTGGACTCCAGCTTGGGTGACAGAGCAAGACTCCATCTCTCAAAACAAAACAGAAAAAACAAAAAAGCAAATCAGAGGCCAGCAGGGAGAGGGAGACCACCCGGATGGTGCCGGCAGTGCGCTCAGCACCCAGTAGCTACCCCGTGCACGGGACAGAGGCAAGACTTCACCAAAGAGGCTCCTGAGCACCCTGGGTTCACTGCCAAGGTGCCAGCTCAGCACAGAGACCATCTGTCTCCAGGCCCTGGCCAGCCCTCACCACCAACCTGGCTTTGCTTTTGATAGGTGGGCCTGGGGCCCTGCTCTGCCAGCTGGGACCCGGGTTCAAAGCGGAAAATGACCGGCACTCCCAGATGACCTGTGCGGGCCTCACATGCACCCAGCGAGTCTCTCAGTGACACCAGGGCTCCCAACACTTGGTCCCCATCTGCCACCAGGAGCCTCGATTCTTGGCCTGGGGGCAGGGA
Source organism: Macaca nemestrina (assembly GCF_043159975.1). Classification (NCBI taxonomy): domain Eukaryota; kingdom Metazoa; phylum Chordata; class Mammalia; order Primates; family Cercopithecidae; genus Macaca; species Macaca nemestrina. The sequence continues at coordinate 116,733,204 of NC_092139.1, forward strand.
ATCCTGCCACACCCTTATTTATTTTTAAACACCTCTTTGAATTGGACTTTCAGGAACATTCAGGATGGGACTCCCACATCTCTGTTGTTTAATTATTTGATTTTGTTTGATTTTATTCACAGAATAATTAGCCTACTAAGGATCTAATTATTGCTAAGGCATGCATTACGGAGATCAGCCCCAGGCAGCTGCCGGAGATGAGCAAACATGTTGCCTCTGGCCTGGGTCTCTGCTGCAATAACATTTTGAAATCAGTTATTTTCGTTTAATAAAGCGGCCCCTGATTCACCCAGGTCCACAGTGGGCCAGGCATTGTTTGCACTTTGCTGCATTTTCAGGGCTCTGGCTTTCTTTGAAAGACAACAGTGTTTCCAATTGAAAGTTGACTCAGAAAACAATGACTCCCAACTCAAGGTCAAAGCTCTTCTCTAATCCAAAGTAAACAGAGTAATTCCTTTATCTCAGGCTCCGGGAGATTAAGGCAGCATCATTCCTTTCCCGTTTATTAAAGGTGCGAGATCCGCGTGTCGTGGCAGATACCAGGTCTCAGGGAAGTCTAATTAGAGAGATGAACCGATACATGGAATGGTTTATAATTTATCTAATCATGAAGGCAACTTTGCTCCCGGCTCGGTGTTCACAGCGAGAGATTTCTATCTAGAATGTGCTCGGAGGATCCAGGAAACGAAGCCGCCCTTGGCTCAGTTTTCTTGGCCTTATTGCTTCAGGAAGTTTCTGTAGCCAAGAGGGCTGGGCCAGCCTCAGTGAGACCATTCCTGCTTCCACCCAGGCCAGGAGGTGCGCCCTGGGCAAATGACCTCAGCGCCCCGGTTTTCACACACGGGGGATTCTCCCAAAACACTTCCTGCCAGTCCTGCTCGGCCTCTTTCCCTCTTTCCAGACACCCCACTGTTGCCTGTTGGTGTTGGGGGTGGGGAGCGGGGGTAGGGGGAAAGCCCTGGGCTCGGGCCCACATCTCCAGGGCAGGAGCGGCAAGAATAGGAGCCCATATCCTGGCGAAAGCCCTTGGTTAAGGGAGTGCCGCTGTGGGCTCTGGGTCAAAGCGCGGTCACCCGATGGAAATGGGGAAAGTTCCTTTGTCCCCTTCACAGGATGTGCAATGGGGAGTGGCTCGATTCTTCATGCCCCGCTGCTCAAACCTCTAGGGAAGCAGACAGACGGGCAGGCTGTGGGGCTCCCGACCCCACCACCGTGTCTGGGGTGGATGTTTCCAGCTCCTGAAACCCCTGTGAGCCTGTGTTTCAGGGTGCTCTGTTAGTTTTGCCGTCTAAAGGCTTGTGTTAACCCCTCCACCTTGTCTCAAGGACAGAGGCCTTTCTATCTCCCGGGTTCTTGCCTTGGTGTATCGGAAGAATCCGATCACACCTGGGCTTGGAGAATGGGTACAAGGTTCGATTGAGTGGAAGGAGCTCTCAACAGATGGGGGAGCCAGAAGGGGATGGAGTGGGAAGGTTTTCCCCTGGAATCAGGCTGCTGGGCACCCCGGGCTCTCCTCTGACTGCCCTGGCCAAACTCTGCCTCCTTCTGCCAGTTGGTGACCTCCCGGTGCTTGTCGGTGCTCCTCTTGATGTCTGGTCACCTGTGTGTCTGCCTACAAAGGTCTCCAGGCTTTTATAGGCACAGGATGGGGGCATAGCAGGCCAGGGTGGTCTTGGGTAATGCAGTATTTGGGCAGGAAAACAAAAATGTGTGTCCTCATCTAGGTCCCTGGGCACAGGCCCTGGGGTGGAGCCCTAGCCAGGGACCACGACCTTCCCCCTTCCATATTACGGAAAGGGACCAGGCCCTTCCCTTCCCAGCACTTCTGTCTCACTATGTCCCCGGCACACCCAGACCCTCCTCCCAGTGACACCACGTCCACAGGCCCTGGGATGCATTTGTTTTTAATGAGGACGTGCTGTTCAGAGCTACAGGATCTTCGGAGAGAAAGCAGGGTGTGCAAGGGCCTCAGAATTGTCCCAGGGTCATCCTGGAAGGAGACCCCTCAGACCTCTAAGTCCCCGAGCCTGGACCCTGGATGTGTGCTCAGCTGTGCCCAACTGCAGTGCTTTGGGACCGCCCTCTAGCTCCCCACGGGAAGCACAGGCCCTGGGCCGGCCCAAGCCCCACCGGAGTAGGGTGTCAGGGGCAGGGAGAAGTCAGTGTCTGCAAGAAGAACATGCCCCACCCCAGTGCCTCAGGCCTCCCTCCAGCCCCTGGACAGCCTTGGTTGGAGTCCTGCCCCCAGGTGCCTTGGGACAATTAACTACAACTTGAGTTCCTGGATTTGAAGCCTGGCTTTGAGGGAGGGGGAACGTTCACTCTGTCCTGGAAAAGGATAACCCAACCCCCATCCCGTGCGTGGTGGACACAGCTGGGCACTTGTTGAAGGTGGAAACATCTTTTCCCTTGAGAAGAAAAATTACTTTGATAGACCTATTTCTATAATCTGTCAATTGCATGAAAACTTTTTCGTTTTGTGGCTAAAAAGCCAGAGCTGCTGAAAAATCTATCAGTCTGTGGAAATCTAAAGTCTGTGGAAGGAGGAGCTGTCAAGGGTCACGTTTCTGGAGCACTAGGATGGGGATCTCAGGGCAGGGGAGGGACACACTGACCACTGACCGGCATCCTTGATGTCCACAGCCTCAAGGTGTAGCTCTCATTCAAGGCCCAGAGGCCTGAGAGGCAGCAACAGCTGCAATTTAGGAGCTGATTCGTGTGTGGGGTTCCGAGGGAGGCTGTCAATGGGGTTAGAGGTCGTGACTTTTATCAGGATGGGGAAAGGCCGGCCCAGGGCTGCCCTGCGGACATGTGTGTTGAGGCGTGAAGGAGCCTCCCTCCCTGTGCTGATGGACTCGGAGCCTTCCTCAGTGGGGTTGGCTTTATCCCTGAGCCTCAAGGTGGTGTCAGCCATAGAGTGATGTTCGGTGGTGGACGTGCACAGCCACGCCGCTCCCTTCCCGGATGACACCCATGCAGTTATGCACGAAAGCAGAACCCAGGGTGAGATCACAGACCCCAAAGGCCCACTGCCCTGGGCAAGCCGAAACTCTCTGTGCCTCAGTTTCCCCTGTGTGGTAATCCTGGAACCTGCTCCATGGTTTGACCTTGATGATTAGATGAGCCAGTGTCTGCTGCACGGGGAGAGGCTGAGATGTGCCATTAAATGTGCGCGTGTCGGTGGTAACACGCTTCGCGTGGCCATTTGGGCTGCATGTGTACAGACATGCATTGGTATTTATGTACATACGTGTAAAGATGCGGCAATTTAAGAATCAAAGAGAATAACTATAATTAATTAAAGCACATTACATACGTTAAGAATGGGAGTTCATAATGGCCTTCCTAAAACATAGGTCAGTTTAAGATAAACTGAAGAATCAACTGATTTTTCAGAAAACTGGGAAGAGGAAAGGATCTCACGGGTACTGTTATGCCCAGACCGTTTATTCCCCGAAGAAGACCACCAGAGTCCAGAGTCAAAGCTAAGCAGCAAGGATCTTTATTACAGGTTCGAACCTGGAACTCTCCCTCGCTCGTGAAACGAGACGGGCAGGAGAGCTCCCCCACTCAGCTCCGAACAATGTTATATAGTCTAAGAAAAGTGGGCATAGAGTTATTATACAAATCAGATATATGATTGGCTAGTGTTTGAACAAGGCGATTTGGCTAACTATGATTGGTTCTTGCCATTTCTGATATTTTGGTTCAAACTTTGAGGCGGGAGAGCAGGTTTATGGCAGCAAGAGTTTATCTTACTTAAACACGTCTTGTGCCCTTGCCTCAGAACTTACAAAATCTCTGGTATGTGCAAAACAAAATCTCTGGTACGTGCAGAAAACCAGGTACTCACAGAACTTACGAAATCTCTGGTATGTGCAAAGATTAGAGAGCAGAACAAGGGTGTAGCGGGTGGGGGGCGGGTACACATCTATCTTTGTGTCCTTTCAGTACCAGTGTTTCCTGTGCAGAAGGCGCCAGGGCACCCAGATGGCTGGTGAAGGGAATGTCTTCTTCATGGGATAACGATAGCTAACGAATCAAGATGGCAGACCAGAATGTCAGCACTTCCAATCCCTAATGAAAAAGCAAATAGACCCAGGCCGTGACCAACACTAAGAGGGTGCTTTAGATAGAAGAATCTGGTGAGCCGCTGACCAACATCTTTATTCATATTCCTCCCATATGGGTTATGAAATGTGCATGTGCATATGTAATAAGATAATATATAGTGTTGATATATTTATATATTCTATAAACTTGAAAATAATGCTAACTCTTTATCTGAGTTTAAACCAATACTGGGTTGCCCCAACTCCTGTTACTTTACAGAAAGTTTTGAAATTGAGGTCACAGATCAGTCTTATCATCGTGAAAGCGTTCTGCCTTCCTGTCATGCTGCGGTTCAGGAGGAAAGCCTGGAAGCATTCTTGACCACAAAACGGGGCCCCTATCCACCCACCCCCTCAGGCAGCAGGTCCCTGGGGACAGACGGGAACCTCAAGCCACAGGTGTGGAGCAGGGACAGGGCGGGTCCAGTACAAGTGCCTGTCGGGCCCCATGCTGGGCCTCGCTCCGGCTTCACTAATTGTTCTCTTTTTCTTTATGGCTAAAACACAACAGCTGTGTATTGTCACGCAATTGTGTGACCTCTTCTTAGGTTCCCTTCTTGGAGCAAACCCTAAGGTTAGGAAGGAACGGGGGTGCACTAGCCTCACCCACACTCATGCCCCTGGGACCACCCTACCTTCACAGAGGACACCAGGCTCTGTGCATGGCTCTGGGCCTTGAGATGTTCATGGAACAAAACCCAGCAGATGTACCCTCCAGGCAGGACGTGCAGCTCACACCCATTAAACAAGAGCTGCCTGACACGTCCCAGACAATACCGAGCTTCGAGCAGTTAAGAGGTCACGGTATTTTCAGAGTGAGGGTATAACCACTAAACATGCACAAGTTATTGTTTAAAATTCACTTAAAATTGTTCCTCTGTGTGAAGTTAAACTACCAGAATCAGGCATATTGCGATCCCTGTGTTTCCTTTTGCTGCCCATGTTTAGGATTTGTTACAATGTTGCACAGCACAAGCGCGTCTCCTCCAGCCAGCACTTTGCACTGCAGTGGCTGGTTCGGTGTTCACTACAACGTGCATGTACCCTAGGTGCTTTAAAAAATTACTGTAAATTGGCTGGGTGCAGTGGTTCCCACCTGTAATTCCAGCATTTTGGGTGGATCACTTGAGGTCGGGAGTTCGAGACCAGCCTGGCCAACACAGCGAACCGGCGTGTGCCTGTAATCCCAGCTACTTGGAGGCTGAGGCATGAGACTTGCTTGAATCCAGGAGGCAAAGTTTGCAGCGAGACTCTGGCGAGACTCCATCTAAAAAAAAAAAAAAATGTGTGTATATATAAAATATATATTGTATATACAAGTATATATACAATACGTTATATATAATATATAATATATACAATATATGTCATACATAATATATAATATATTATATATTGTATGTAATATATATTACATATCGCACATATAATATATTGTATAATGTATAGTATAATATATATTGTATAATATATATAATATAATATATATTATATATACAATATATTATATATAATATATATTAAAAACTAAATTGACAAATCATAGTTGTCTGCATTTATGGGTTATAAAATGATGTTATGATTTATGAATAAAATGTGGAATAATTAAATCAAGCTAATTAACATAGCCATCGCTTTAAATGCTTATCATTGTTTGTCATTTTTATCATTGGGAGACTCTCTCTACTCCAACCTCCCTGCTCTGCCTGGCCAGGGGCACAGAACAAGCACATCCCTTGTGCTCAGCAGCAGCCACAAGGAACCTTCTCCTTCCCACTTCCCACAGCTAGCATGGAGCACAGGGTCCCCCACAGCCCGCTGTTCTCTGCCCGCTCTGCAGGGCCACCATGGATGCGAGGTCTCTGTGAAGATGGTCCCTGCGTTGCAGGTCCCCAGCAGCCACACAACGAACGTCGGCTGGAGCTTGGACTTGAGGAGGACAGGGCTTCTCCTCCGAGAAATGGAAACTCTGTCCCCACAGCTGCCAGTTGACCTTCTCCTGCTGGAAGGACCCCCGTGGCCTCTGCTGTCTGCATGGTGTGGCCTGAAGAGCCGTACACCCCAGGAGCTGCCTCTGGCCCTTCAGGAGGTGAGACTGGGCACATCGCTCGGTGATGAGGCAGGTCACGCGGGTGAGAACGGGGTTCTGCTGTGTTGGGCTGTGCCCTCTGGTCAGTGGCAGAGCAAACGCATCCTCAGAGACAGGCTCATCTTCCTCCGGTCTCCGGAGAACTCCACCACCCCGCTGTCTCCGCTGGCAGCCCTGGGCTCACCCACTAATCCATTGGCTCTAATCTCCACCCAGGGACGGTGAGTCCCTCTGCTCTGTGGGATCCATTTCCAGGGCGACCAGGGGCATGACCTTCCACAGCACGGGACAGGTGCAGCCAGGCACGCTGGCCTGACTGCCAGAGTGTTGGGGAGAAGACCTGGGGTACATGTGGCATCTTGGTCCTCCTGGCTTCAGCCACCTGGTGACAGCCCCTGCCTGGGACTCGGTGTGTCCTCCTGTCAGTGGGTGAGGTGGGGGGCCCAGTTCATTGGATCCTTAGAGAATCATCAACCCCTTGGGGGAGGTCGGCTGGACCCCATCAGGGCATCTGTGAGCAAGGAAGACTCACAGGGCATCCTGCCTCCGAGGTCCTTCCTCAGTGGTGCAAGGAGGCGCGCTGATGGCGGAAGCTGTGGTGCCAACCAAATATTTACCACGGCCTGTGCTTGAAGAGACCTACACCAACTCCCTCCGAGTGACTGGCACCTCCCCGGAGGCGCAGAATGGAGACATCCTCTTCTTTCTGTGTGTGCAAACAGCAAGAAGGCCAGGCGGGCAGACGGCTCGGGAGAACAGATGCCCTGCTTGGCACCTCATTTGGCAGCCTGTGGTCTCCCAGGCTCTGAGCCTGTCCAGGCTGTAAGGAGCGCAGACAGTGGAAACTGGGAGGGGCCTCCCAAAGACCTCACCCCCAGGGACTCTCTCTCTTTCAGCAGGGCCCCGCACGGTTCCTGAGCACCACGGGGTGGCAGAACATTCAGGCCAGAGGAAGAAGCCCCTGCTCCCGACCCCCACGGCATAGCAGCAGAGGCCCCGCCCTACCCCACACTTATGCTGCATAGCTGAGAAGGGTTCAAACATGCTGACGTGAACCAGGCTGGAGTGGGGAGGCTGTGCAGGTGCTCTTGGAATCCTTGCAGGGAGCCGGACTCCACTGCCCTCGGCCGGGCCCTGGCTCTGCCACTCTCTGTTCCTGCATTACAGATCTGGCAAACCCTCCTGAGCGTGGCCACTGGATGGTGCAAGGCATAGAGGGAAACACAGGGAAGGGCCTTGGCCTGGTTCCCGGCAGCCACAGCCTTGGTGTGGAGATAGAGGAGGGGACGAGAGGAGCCCCTGAGGGCCAGAGTCTGTGCCAGGCAGAGTGGGCACCGTGGGCTCCGTCCTGGTAAGGGTTCTGCTGCAGGGTGGCTGGGGAAGAGCTGAGCTAGGTCCCAGGTGAAAGGGTCCTGGGGTGGCTGCAGTGGTGGCTGCCACAAGCCCTTGTTGGACTCTCCAAGAGGAAGAGAAGAGGACAGAATTGCCCCCCCCGGGCTGTATCCACCTTTGGGTGCTTCTCTCACGGTTCCACCTGCAGGTCAGCCTCTCCCCATCAGTAGGCGATGGGACCCTCTAATGTTACTGATGAGTGGGGAGGCGGCCCCTGGGGACTGCTGCTTTCCAGAAGCTCACACACAGACCCCACTGCACCCCAAGCCTGGGCAGCCCTTGTTTCCTACCCTCCCCAGCCGTCAGTGTGGAAAGGCAGGTGAGGAGAGCTGGCCATGAGGGCTGAAGCAGCCTCTGAATCACTGTGGAAGGCTCCAGGTGGGTGCAGCTTTCCTGCTTGGTAGGCGGGTGCTGCAGAGAAGTGTGAGGACGGGGTAGACACATTAAGGGAGACGTTTGGAAGGAAAGGGGCCCGGCCACCTGCCAGCTCTCCTGGTGAGTCTCTGCTGTGTGAGGGTCCAGGATTTTATGCCCCCAGTTGTTAGGGGAGCATCCTCCAGCTCTACCTTCGGCCACAGTCCCCTCTGCCATGGGCTGGGTTTGCCATGTGCCATGTGCCATGTGCCAGAAGGAGAGGCAGCCGACCCGAGTGGAGCCCTCTCAAGGGACAGGAGGCAGCACCCAGGAGAGGACAGCAGGTGAGCAGCCTCCCGGAGCTCAGCTCAGGTTCTCACTGAAAAGTCCACCAAATTCTTTTGCAGGAGCCTGGAGGCAATGTGGTGGTGAGGAGGGCTGTGACACCGGGAAACACGGGGTGGAAACGGAACCAGAACGACCGAGGAGACTCCAGTCACTACCTTGGCAACAGCCAAGGAGAGGAATCCTGGATCCCGGGTCTGAGCCGGAAGTTGCTCCTCTGCCTGATTACAGATGAGCTCAAAGCCGGACCCAGCACCCCAGCTGGTGTGTGTGAATCTCAGCTGGTCATCACCCTCAGGGCCGACCTTAACTGAGGAGCAGTGTCTGAGCACGTCTCCGAGTGTGGGCCTAGGTGTCCTTTGATTGTCTCCTCAAGTCCTAGTTAAAGAATCCCACTAGGGCTGGCTAGAGCCAGCTTCCTAGACACGTGGGTTCCAGCAGGCAGCCCTGTCTTGGGGCTCAGGCAGTTGGGCAGGCCTTTCTGGCCAACAGATCACCTGCATGGGGCCTGCATCTGTGGCCAGCCACACACTCCAGGCTTCAATGCATGCAGGTAAATTTGGGAGTCTGTTCCTGCCCGTTAGTGATATCAGAGTTCAAATTACTCGAAATAGCACAACTGAAACAGACTCCTGATGCATTGCTCTGGTGGGGTTCAGGAAGCTCGCAGAAAGCAGAAAGCATGGCTGCACCATCACCACCGCCACCACCACCACCACCATCACCATCACCACCACCACCACCATCACCATCATCACCATCTCCATCACCATCACCATCACCATCACCATCACCATCATCACCATCACTATCACCACCACCACCACCTCCATCACCATCACCATCACCATCTCCATCACCATCACCACCATCACCACCATCACCATCACCACCACCACCACCATCATCACTATCACCATCACTATCACCATCACCACCATCTCCATCACCATCACCATCACCACCATCACCATCACCACCACCACCTCCATCACCATCACCATCACCATCATCACCATCACCATCACCACCACCACCACCTCCATCACCATCACCATCTCCATCACCATCACCATCATCACCATCTCCATCTCCATCACTACCATCTCCATTACCACCACCACCACCTCCATCACCATCACCATCACCATCTCCATCACCATCACCACCATCACCATCACCATCACCACCACCATCTCCATCTCCATCACCATCACCATCACCATCACCACCATCACCATCACCACCACCATCTCCATCTCCATCACCATCACCATCTCCATCACCATCACCATCACCATCACCATCACCATCACCATCACCATCACCATGCCACCACGAATCTTGACTGTTTATGCATGTGAACCAGGTAATAGGTTTTGTGATGGTTCCATATGCCCTGTGGGACCTGTGTTCTGCCCTGTGCTCAGACTGTGGGTCAGAGGCTGCCTGTGGGGCTTTTGCACCAGGACAGCTGGAAGGCGCCCTGGCCGTGTCCACTGCAGTGTGCAGTTGCTCTGTGGTCAGGGCAGGGGACTTCCCACTTCTCCTTCCCAGCAAGCCAAGAGCAAAGGGGAGCCCGGGCAGAGACGGTACCCTCAGGTGCCCTGCAGTGGGCTTCATGCCAGCATCTCCTGGCCGGACCCTTGCAGCCAGTTGGATCAGCCCCCAAGGTCCCATGGCTCTTGCCTGCAGTGCAGGCTCCTTCCAGTGGCCAAGGTGCTTTTCCAGGGAGGCAGGGCACCAGGGTGCATGCCCGTGCGTGCAGCATTGGAGCTGGTGGCGTGCGAGAAACCTGCTGCTATGGGTGGGGCGCCAGGTCGGGGCACAGCAGAGATGTGTGGAGCCTACTCTGGGGCTGAGGCCCAGGCACCTTAGGAGCCCAGACCCCGAGGGGACCCGTGTGGAGCAGAGGAGCCGAAGCTCCTGCGTCCTGGGCTCAGGTGACCACCACATCCAGGTGTGCCTGGGGCCTTCCCCACATCCTGGGGACCCTTCAGTCCTGGCAAGCCGGGTGGTGAGTCACCCTGCGCAGGGTGCAGGGAGGCCCCACCCCCCGAGAGACCTCTCCCTCCCTGGTTGAGCCCTGGCTCTTCTGCAGAGAAAGGCATCGGGTTGCACCTCGCTGGAATTCAGCCTCCTCAGCAGGGAGGAGCAGCTCGGGGGTTCCCCAGAGGTGGTGCCGGTGGGGCGCCTCCCTGCTGTTACGGTGACGTGGGTGACAGGCAAGCTCGGAACTCAGTAGCCCACGGCAGAACACGGACACCGCTGGGCCAGTGGGGGGCAGCCCGGGAGTGGGGAGGGTTGGGCAGCCCGTAGGGGCAGTGGGAGAAGCAAGGCTGCTCTTCGGATCTTGGCGGGGCCCGTCTCCCCGAAACCCCGAGGCCCGCTGGTTTCACCTCGGCGCTGTGTGTCTCTCATCCTCCAAGAGGCCAGGCCCAGGCCAGGGCAAGAGGAAAGTGATGGGCAGACACGTGGCTGCAGTCCCTTCACCGTCAGCGCCAGGGTGGAAAACACACCCACTGTCCTGGAGATACTCTGGAGTTACACGGGACAAGAGGCCCACGTTCGACACACGTGAGGGGCTGGGGCCACACAGGAGAAGGGGGGCTGCCTTTCTGGGGCTGGAACTGCAGAGCAGGACAGGCCTCTTGGCAAAGATAAGCGACATCATCACAAAGACACAGGCTGGCCCTTCCCCGGGGGATGGATGTGGGTGGGGAGCCTGGTGGGACTGAGGCGGGAACGCCCCCTGCTCCCCTCTTCCTGGGATGAAGCTCTCAGGTGCCCGCTCCACCCTGGAGAACAGGGGAGCTCATCTTGCGGGGAGGTCCCTGGGGTGAGGACACCTACCTGGGTGGGGCCGCTGGAGGCAGAGCCATGGTGCGGGGGAGCTGGGAGGGGATACTTGGGTGGGGACACCTCTAGGGGATACCTGCCGGGGTGAGTGGGATACCTGGGCAGGGACACCTGAGTGGGGATACTTGGGGTGGAACACCTCAGGGGGGTACCTGGGGCAGGTGGGGATACCTGGGGAGGACACATACAGGGACACCTGAGTGGAGCTCCTGGATGGGGTCACCTGGGTGGGGCCTGTGGCAGGGAAGTCTCTGGCAGGTGCTATGTTCCCCCACCCTGGCATTAGCTGCAGGCACCCGCCCTCTTCCTCCTGGCTGGAAAGGGCTCTCTTAATGCTACTTTCACTGGTTTGTACATATTTTGTGAAGGACGAGGACTTGGTCTGTGTTGCTAAGTGAGGGTGGTGTTGCTCTGGCACAGAAGGAAGTCTTCAATAAAAATAAGTCCATAAAGAAAGCGAAGGTTCTTTCTCTAATGTATTCGGAACGCCCGTGCCTGGCACGCAGGCCCATGGTGTTCCTCAGCATCTCGTTGCCTGTGTAGCATCAGTATCTGTGTGATATTGATTTTTTTTCTCAGCAAGTGTAAGAAATACACATTTTATTTACCTTTTAAATTCCCAGCACCCGTTGGCTGCTGGTTTACAGCAAAGTGCAAAGTGCTCGGCAGTAGAAGAGGCTTGGGCAGGTCCAGGGGAGGAACAACCCCCGACAGCGACACCGCAGCTTCCGTGCTGCCCCCGCTTGAGCTGTGAACTGAAGACCAGCCAGGCAGCTGCTGCCCCCTCCCATCTGACAGAGGAGCCAACTGCAGCTCAGTTAGGGGTTCTCTGAGGGCAGCTCTTCTCCTGGGTGGTGATTACCGGTGGTGGTTCTTGGGGAGCACGCTGGACGCCCTGTCTTTGTGTTCACAGCTAAGAAGACTCTCATGCCGCTGAGGTTTCCTGGGAAAGGACCCCACGGAGCACATCCTCCTGACTCCAGGCTCACCTCTGGCAGGAGCAGCCCAGCCTGCCTGAAGCGGAGGACTCTGTGAGGTCCACAGGGCCTCATCTCCAGGGCAAACGTCTGCTGAGTACTCCAGCCAGTGGCGTGCTTCCACCCCCTAGAGGTCGGCCTGGCTTGCCAGTGGCTTGCGGGGCTGGAGACAAGGGCCGATGGATCTGGGCACCAACCTAGATGTCTCCTGCACACAGACATGAGCTGCAGACATTTGCGTCTGAGCCCCCAGGCTCTATGGGCTCCGCCTCTGAATGTCAATCAAATGTCCTGCCGCAAAGCTCTTCCCGTTTTGAGAGACATCAATGTGAAAACCTCAAAACCAAATCAGAGTAAGACCGCACCGCTCTCCTTCTCTGCACCCCTCTTTAGGCGACAGACACTCTGCCATCTGCCTCCCTCTGTCCTCCTCCCTTCCCCAATTCCCCAGTGCCTGGAAAGCCATCCTGTGCTTCTTGCTTCCACTCCTCTGCAGCCCTCACAGCCCGGTCTCGGCATCCACATTGCCAGTAAAACTCTCCAGCCACTGACCATCCCGGGCGACAGAGAGCCACGCTCCAGGCCCCGTCTCCCATCCCCTGCATCCCCTGACCTCACTGGCTGCTGCACTCTTGCCCCCTTGCTTCCTCAGGACTGCTCCTCCCTACTCACTGTCCCTTCACTGTCCTGGCGGGTGTCTCCTCTTCCTCTGCCCTGGCACTCCAGTGGCCCATGTCCTGGAACAGTGGCTGCACACCAGCACCTCCACCATCCGTCCAGGGCTCCCCTCGCTTCCGCTGCACTGTGTGGTGGGTGGAAGACGCAGACCACGAAGGCAAGATGGCTCCGAGGGTGACGAGAGCACGCGTATTGACCACGGTCCTGCCGCAGCCACCAACGCACACCCTCCTGTAACATGCAGAGCAACCCCCCGTAAGATCCCATGTTCTAGATGAAGAACCAGAGACGCGGAGACGTCATCCTGACAGCCGCTGATAGTGACACAGCACCTGCTGTCGCTGGCCCTGTTCTGCGTGGTTTCCATTTCTTCTACTATTTAAACTTCCTGGTCACCCTATAAGACAGGTCCTCTCCTGTTTTACAGAAGCAGAAATGAATCAATAGCTTTCCTATTGCCCGAGTTGGCAGAACCCTTGGTGGGTCATGGGGCCCAGAGTGGAATCCAGTGCTGTGCCGCAGTCTCCTTCCCCTCAATTCATAGAGGTGCAGAAGGAAGGAGGGCGGGCAGAGGGAGGAAGGGAGGGAGGCCTTTGTGGTCTGGACGCTGCCGAGCAGGAGCAGGAAGGGTGTGTCTACCCTCGCCCTACCTCACATATCCTCACGCTGCTGCCCACCCTCGCCCTACCTTTTGTGTCCTCACCCTGTCGGGAGGAGCCCAGAGGGACAGAGCCGGCACAGTCAGAGTGAACAAGGCCACACTGTCAGGGAAGCAAATTTCTCGAAAGCAGCATCAGCTCCCCCGGTCAGTGCTGGGTCTGCTCATGGCTGGATGGACTCTGTGTCCCAGCACTGCCTGGGTTGGGACCCATCAAGGCAGGGCTTGTGGTGGTCAGAGCAGCGTTCAGGGGAAGTCACCGTTCTCCGCCCCGGAAGGTGCAGATCTAGAACTTCACGGAGGACAGAGCAGGTGTGAGAAGGGAAGCATCAAGCGCATGTGGTGTGGGGTCTCCTCGCAAGACCCTGTGTGACCGGGCTGTCTGGTGGGCAGGCACCTGGCTCACTGCATCCTGTTTGTGAGACCTTCCATTTTCACACCTGGGTCCTCCCTGCTAGAGTGTAAGCTCCCTGAGAGCACACGCCTTATGTTTCCAGACATGTTACTCAATACGCACTTGGTCCATTAAGATTGAAGCTCAGCCAGCTGGCAATGGTGGAGGAACCTGTGTTCTTTCTTTTCTTTTCCTTTTTCTTATTCTCCTTCTGCAGCATTAGCTGAGATCCAGGTCATTGGCTTCACGACTGCTCAGAGCTGCACTGTCCCATGCGGTGGTCATGCATGACATGTGGCTGTTTAAAATAATTGAAATGAAGGGAAATAAAAACTCTGCACTAGCCACATGTCGGGTGTTCAGTAACCACACGTGGCTCGTGGCTCCCGCACTGGACAAGGCAGAGACTGTCCAGAAACACACGCAGACATCCTCACTGCAGGCTCTTGTGTAGAAAGGAGCAACTTTGAAATGCAAGAATTATGACTAAAGTGCATTTTCCATAGGGACTGCCAGACGACTTCCAAAGAAAACTGCTGCAATTCTAAGTTTCACCAAGTCAGGAGCGCCTGTCACCCTGTGGTCACCTTCTGACAATTCTTTGTGTTGCCAGCCAAATGGATGAAAGATAGTAAGGCCATCTGTAATATAATTATTAATAAAAGTAACATGAGTTTGAATATATATTAACATTTCCTCTTCTTTAAATTGCCTATTCAAACCCTTTATTAATTTTATATTTTGGCGTTAGGATGTTTCGTGTTCAATGGTAGAAATGCCTTGTCCATTATGAAGACTAACTTTTCGTGGTTATAAGAATATATATTACAGATGTATGCTATGTTTTAGAATGCCTATAGAATTTTTGACATCCACTCTTTTTTAAAGCTTTGTGTAGTCAAATGTATCTATATTCTCAAATATGGCTTCTTGATTTTCTGTTATAAGAAAATTCCTTGCTCAAAAGCTAGACAAATGTTATTCTAAATTTTCTTTTCTTTTCTTTTCTTTTTTTTGAGACAGAGTCTTGTGAGTCTTGCTCTGTTACCAGGCTGGGGAGCAGTGGTGTGATCATACTCACTTTAGCCGGGAACTCCTGGGTTCAAGGGATCTTCCTGCCTCAGCCTTCTGTGTAGCTGGGAACATAGACATGCACTACTGTGCCCAGCGAATTCTTTATTTTTGTTTGTTTCTTTGTGGAGACAGGATTTCACCAAGTTACCAAGGCTGAGCTCCGTCTACATTTTCTTCTAAGACATTTAAATATTTTACTTTTACAGATAGGTGATCAGTGTTGAACTCATTATAATCAGGTATGAGGAAGAAATGTTTTTAATTCCAAGTGGTCAGTTATGTTAATACCAATAAAATAAATTATCCTTTCTCCATAAGATTAAGAAACCACAATTAGCCGAGTTTCCATAACAAAATGGACCTAGATTTTCTTTTAGACAAGGTCTTGCTTTGTTGCTCAGGCTGGAGCAGAATGGGGCAGTGATGGCTCACTGGAGCCTGGACCTCCCAGGCTCCAGAGATCCTCTCAGCTCAGCCTCCTGAGTAGCTGGGACTACAGGTGCACACCACCACACCCAGATGATTTAATTTTTTTGTGGAGATGGGATTTCTCCATGTTGCCCAGGCTGGTCTGAAACTCCTGGGCTCAAGCAATCCTCCTGCCTTGGCCTCCCAAAATGCTGGGATCACAGGTGTGAGTCACCACACCCAGCTAGATATTGCTGTGACTTGTTCCACTCATCTAGTCATTGATCCCTGAGCCAAAGCTGCTCTGTATCGAGCTTTTTATCTGACAAGGTGAGTGACCCCTGATTGTTAGCTCTTTAAAAAAATATTCTCAGATAAAGAGAGAGCTGGCTGTTCCTTTAGGTGAATTTTAACATTATCTGTGCCATATCAAAGAAAACTCTGATTCTATTTGGGATTGTTTTCTTTTCATAGTTAGATTAATTAATAAAATACTGGCCGGGCACGGTGGCTCAAGCCTGTAATCCCAGCACTTTTGGAGGCCGAGACGGGCGGATCACGAGGTCAGGAGATCGAGACCATCCTGTCTAACACGGTGAAACCCCGTCTCTACTAAAAAATACAAAAAACTAGCCGGGCGACGTGGTGGGCGCCTGTAGTCCCAGCTACTCAGGAGGCTGAGGCAGGAGCATGGCATGAACCCGAGAGGTGGAGCTTGCAGTGAGCTGAGATCCGGCCACTGCACTCCAGCCCGGGCGACAGAGCGAGACTCCGTCTCAAAAATAAATAAATAAAAACGAAAATAAAATAAAATACTGAAGAAGAAATCATATTTCTATAGTGTCAGATTTTCCTAGTAATCCCAAGTTTCTTTCTATTCATTCAGGTCTTTCTCTGAGGCTATCAGCACCATTTTAGATTTTTCTTCTTATGAGATCTGTGCCTTTTTCATTTAGTTCTCTGCAGTGTGTACAGCTTACACTGCCATTTTTGAATGGGAGATTATTATCCAGTTCCATGTCTGTTTGCTGCTAGTGTAGAAAAAAATGTGGGTTTTTTTTTTGTTATTTTATATCCAGTCATCCTAAAAGCCACATTTTGCTAGTGTAATATGCTTATTCTGTCGGTTACTAATGGCACGAGAAGATGAAAACTCTGAAGCCAGCTGAGAAGAGACCTCTCCAGTGTGTTTGTAACTGTGATCTTCACAGATGCCGACTCTTCCAAGAAATGCTGGCCCAGGCTCTCCGAAATCTGCATCACAGACATCAAGGCATCGACGCCTCAGCAGTGATGTGTGTGAACGTCACACACACCCCAAGGAATACAGTCATCACAGGCAGTAGACAGGCGATCGAGGTCCGGGCACCCCACAACTTCACAGGTGTTGAAAGTGAGGCTGGTCTGGCTCTTGCTGAAGGAAGGGCCTGGGAGCAAGTTCAGAAACCCCAAAGTCAAATGTTCACCATGGGCAAGGCGTGCACAGAAACAAACAGGACACGTTCTAACAGCAAAATGCAAAATTAATGAAGGGTGTAAATAGGCAATTTAAAGAAGAGGAACTGTTGATAGAAGTTCAAACTCATTTTTATGAATAATTATGTGTCTGATTGACTTGCTGTCTTTCACATATTTGATTGGCAATGCTTAAAATAATTGTCAGGGGAAATACAAGGCAACAAGAGCTCCTGACATTGATGGTGACAATTAGATTTGCAGCCTTTCTTTGGAAGTAAATGGAAAATGTCTATTAATATTAAACAGATGCATTCCCTTGGACTCAGAAGCCCCAGAGGGGTGGCCATCTGGGGGATGAGTGGGGTCAGGGTGCCCCTCGCCCAATTCTAAAGCCGCGTTTCTCCTTCCCCCTCCAGCTGTCAGCATGAATGCCTAGCCGTTCCCACCATCATGCCCTCCACCTCTCCTTCCTTCCTGCCTTCCCTCTACCCATCTCCCATCAACTCCTTCCCATTCACCAAGGTATGTCCAAACACCCCCTCCTCCATGAAGCTTTCCCTGCTCCAGACCTCGAGGCCCTGGTCACCCCCTGCCCTGGTGTCCATGCAGCTGTCCAAGGGAGTGGGTCTGCCTGCTGCCTTGATGCCTGATGCCTCGGGGGCATCTTCCCTCAGTGAACGCTTGGGGCCCTGGGCAGGGACTCTGCTCCTTCTCAGTGGGCCCTTTGGAAGTGCCCGTCAGAGGGACAGGCACATGGGCCTCCATGCCACACATGGGCAGTGGATTCGGTTTGATCCCGAGGCAGATTCTTCCCTGGGCTTGCACGTGGGAGCCGGGGTGGGTGTGAAGCAGAGCAGGAGCCTCCATGGGAGAAGATGCCTGGGGCCTGCAGGTGGGGGGGAGCAGTTCTGAAGGAGTAGGGAAAGCAGGGCCACCTTGGAGACTTCCCTGGGGTCTCTGGCCTGGACCCGAGCCAGGGAGGGTGCGTAGGAACCCCTGGACAGCTGGGCATGGAGGAAAGTGAATCCAGGCCAGAGGAGGCTGTGACCACCGGCAGCGTGTTAGCAGGAGCAGGGAGGCCCGGGACGCCCCGTAGCAAGTGAGCAGGCAGACAGAGCAGGCTGCCGGGCTCCTGGCACGTAAGGCCAGGCCACCCCTGCCAGCAGAGCAGGAGAATCCTGCGTCGCCCCCCAGCACTGCAGAGCAGGGAGTCTAGAAAATGCCTGGAATCTCAGTAAATTCTCCCTGCCTCCTCGTCCCGTGATCTTCAGCCAGCAGTCTAGAGCCGTGAGTTTGCATTTTTCAGAAGGCTCCATCCCTGCTGTGGGCATGAATTAAACGGATCCTCCGGACGCTGAGGACAGCCTTTGTCTTCTTGGTGCACTGCAAAGGTGAGCGTCCCTGTGACCTTTTGCTAACAAAAGACTCCTCCCAAATCCTCTCCTGGACATCAGACACCCTGGGCTGGCAGAGGACACAGACTTGCCACTGCCAGGCGGACCCCCTGGGCGGTGTGACCTGCCCCAGGCGCCGCAGAGGAAGACGGCTGGTGTGTCCCTGAAACAGGAGAGATGCATTGCCACAGGCTCCCCAGAAACAAGATCTGCAAATGCCACTGTCGGCTGCTGAGGGGCAGGGAAGTGGTTGGTGCAGACCACCCTCGCCAGGCTGCCCTGCAGCCAAAAGGCAGAGCGCTGAGCAGGAACGCAGCCTCCGCTGAGGGCCACGTGGATGAAATCAAGCATCTGGGCCTGGGAAAGGCATTCCTGGAGAGTCTGTGTGCAGAGGGCTGGCGGGACCCATCCGCCGTGTGCAGGGGGCTGGCGGGACCGATCCGCCGTGTGCAGGGGGCTGGCGGGACCCATCCGCTGTGTGCAGGGGGCTGGCGGGACCGATCCGCCGTGTGCAGGGGGCTGGCGGGACCGATCCGCTGTGTGCAGGGGGCTGGTAGGATTGGCCTCCTGAAAGGAGGAGAGAGATCAGCGTGCTCGGAGGGAGACCGACTCCCAGAAGGAACAATAAGGTTGGAGGCGGCAAAGCAGCTTCAGAGCCTGGTTCCAGCCCTGGAGACAGAGAGACCAGTTTAAATTCCCACCCGGCCGCACCCTGTGGGGGGCTGTGGGACTTTTGGGAGCCTCTTTGGTCCTTAGTTTTATCTTCTGTGGAACAGAAGCAATAATTCGTATTTAGTCGGGGGTAATTAGAGGCGACATATGTGGATAGCTGGACACGCAGCACACTTGGTGATGGTGACCATCTTCACCCCTCTCTCCCTGGTTTCCCTAAGAGAGGCATCTCTTTCCGCCCTTTTCCCCTGAGACTTGGGGCGTGAAGTGTAAGATGCTGGATCTCACAGACAGGAGCCCACAGACGACCCAGAAACATTGTGGCCAGCTTTGAAATCTTCAGTCTCAGGGGACACTCATAGGCTCCACGATGCTGGGTGGGTCGTGTGCCCACCCTGAGCACCTTCCCTTGCTGCTAAAGATGGGAGTGATGCTTCCTGTCTCCCCGTCATGCGGGCATTTTGAGGTTGCACGTGACAGCAGCCGCCCGGCTCCAGGTCGGTGGTGGTGTGGAAGACCTCCAGCTCCAACACCAGGTCAGTGGCGGCGTGGAAGACCTCCAGCTCCAACACCAGGTCGGTGGCGGCGTGGAAGAACTCCAGCTCCAACACCAGGTCAGTGGCGGCGTGGAAGACCTCCAGCTCCAACACCAGGTCCGTGGCGGCGTGGAAGACCTCCAGCTCCAACACCAGGTCGGTGGCGGCGTGGAAGAACTCCAGCTCCAACACCAGGTCCGTGGCGGCGTGGAAGAACTCCAGCTCCAACACCAGGTCGGTGGCGGCGTGGAAGAACTCCAGCTCCAACACCAGGTCGGTGGCGGCGTGGAAGAACTCCAGCTCCAAGCTGCACACACCTCGCTTGAGATGCTGTTGCCCTGAACCCACAGTGCCAGGTGGAGTCTGTCCACCCCCAGCCCTTGCCCTGGGGCCCTGAGTGCTGGTGGCTCTCTGAGGTCACAGCCGGATGGGGCCTGGGCTCCTGACACACGGGGGTTGGGAAATGGCCTCGGGTGTGCCGATTCGTGAACTTCTTTCTGTCGTGGATGTGAGATTCATGAGTGAGATGCCCCCAGCCCTGCTCCAGGGCAGCCTTGCCAGTTTCTGGAATGTTCTCCATTTCCAGGCTGCAGCTTCCTTCTGCCCACGAGTGACTTCCCCGTCTGGGTGTCATTTCTGCTCAATTCTGTACTTAACTTCAAAAGGTGCATAAAATCCTAAAATGGGACATTTCTCAGCTGGCCTCCTCCACCTGCGGCTCCTCTCACGTGGAAGCAGGTGGAGGCCTCACGGTGCTCTAGAGTTTGTAGGGGGCGGAGGGCAGCATACTTGCCACAGACATCCTGTTACAGGGACCATGGGATTAAGAGCTTGAAGTTTAATTTAAGTCACAATGAAAACAAGTACGGGCTGGTGCGGTGGCTCATGCCTGTAATCTCAGCACTTTGGGAGGCAGAGGCAGGCAGATCACGAGGTCAAGAGATCGAGACCATCCTGGCCAACATGATGAAACCCCATCTCTACTAAAAATACAAAACTTAGCTGGGCATGGTGACGTGCACCTGTAGTCCCAGCTACTCGGGAGGCTGAGGCAGGAGAATCGCCTGAACCCAGGAGGCAGAGGTTGTAGTGAGCTGAGATCACGCCACTGTACTCCAGCCTGGAAGACAGAGCGAGACTCCATCTGAAAAAAAACAAAAAACAAAACAAACAAACAAAAAAACAATTACAAACCCCGATTCAGCACGCTCCCAGGAGACTGTCTGACTTGGGGCTCTGGAGCTTCTGAGGCCCACAGGGTGAGTGGTGGACCCGGCCAAGCTCCCCCTTCTGGGTCCCTCTCGGGCAGGCGGTGGTGACCTGGCCCCAGGCAGACACTGGCAGCTTGGAGGAGGGTGGGACCTGCAGACCTCAGGGTTGCTGGACAGTCCTGAGATGGGCCCTGCTTTTGACCAAGGCACCTGAAGAGTGAAACATGCTCTGTGCGTAGAGGAACAGGACGGAGAGAGCGTGGCAGGCCCTTCTCCAGTTCAGAGCTAGCCCCTCCAGATCCAGAGCAAGCTTGGGAGGGGAGGACTCGATGTCCCAGGATTTGTAACTTGGACTTCGGCGTTGGGGAATACGGGTGATGTTCACCTGCTGTGGAAGAAGCAGGAGGATTAGGAGTGGCAGTGGCAGGGCCCTGAGTCAAGCCTGAATACGTCGGATGTAGAGGCTTTGGGCAACTTGGGTGGAAACGGTGCAGACAGACGCTGGGGTGCCGAGATCAGCACCCCACTCAGCCCCCTACACCTCCATGACTAATCAAAAGGTTCACTTCTCCCAATCTTCCGGAAGAAGCCCTGGCCCCTGGGAGGCTCCTGGCATGGACCCAGCTATGAGACTCACCTTCTGGCAGGCACAAGGGCTGTGTCCCAGCAGGCAGGACCCTAGTTCAACTCCTTCCGAGTCACAGGGGGCCTGGGCTGGCCGGATCGGGGGCTTCTTCTCCCCACGCCTGCCCTCCTCAGCAGCCCGCTGCCCCACGGCCTTTCCCTGCTCCTGAGCGGACGCCACGCCCTCTCCCGGGTGGTTCTGCCTGGACGGTGACTTCTAATGTCAGACAGAAAAGGCGGCCTGCAGCGAGGACGGGGCCCACAGCCCTGACATTCTGCCCACCCGGCTTCCTCGAAGGCCTCCTCCTGGCTTCCTGGGTGAGGCTTGCCGAGGGGCAACAGTGACACAGAGGCCATTCTTTGGGGACTGCTGCTTGGGGGCCTTGCTCCTGGGTGTGGGTGGGAGGCAGTGACCTCACAGACAGGACACTTTCTTTGGGATCCTGGGAGAGTCTCACTGTGGGCGCAGGACCACTGTCATCGCTCGGTCTGCAGCTCAGAGACCTCCAGGGACAGCCCTTGTCTCCAGGCTAAAGTGCCACCTCCGTGTATGACATCCCTGCCCGTCCTTCCTGGGTTTTAGTCTATGCAAATTCTGTCCCCTCCCCTCGGTTGCCCCACATAAGTGAGACCTTCACACCCATCCCCACAGGCCAGCATGGAGCCCCCTCCAGCTGCCAGCCTTCCTGGGCTCAGGGTCTCTGCAGTCTGGGGGGCTCCGTCCCAGTCCTCACACAGGGCCAGGCTCAGGCTCGGACCCATCTCCTCCTTGAAGCCTTCCTGGAGCCGCAGCCAGGCCCGGCGTGTGCAGACTGAGCGGCAAGGGCCAGATCTTTGGGGTACAGGGTGTCCCATTGAGGTTGCCGTGTCACAAACAAGGGTACCAAGACGCGTGGAGTTTCCTGATGGCCTGAAGTCTGGCCCTCCCCTACAGTCCTGCCTGCCTCACAGGCCTGTGGGTCATGGTGCCCCTGCTGGACAGTAACCAGGCGGAGGCCGCTGCTGCGGGTGAGGCCCCAGGGTTGGAGAGCTGGGTCCCGCAGGCTCCAGGACCAGGGCACAGACCCCATCAGTAAGGTCCGGTGTCCTCTCTGATTTCCCCACCCACCCAGGGCCTCTCTCCTGTGGCTCCCACTATCAGGCAGGCCGAGGGGATGCATTTCCTGTGCTCTCCTGCCAGACAGAGAATTGCCTGGATTATGAATATCAGCTCGGAGGTGACAGGTGACAGACGTCACCAACCTTCAGCTCCAGACTGAAATAACATGGTATTGACCTTGCTCAGAAAGGCTACCAAAATAGAAAGTTCAATACTCTCTATTTTAACTGACAGTTAAAAATTCAATACATCTTCCTCCTGCCAGACACCTGTATGCGATCAAGCTAAATAAATGCCCTCAGGTTTCTTGCAGGAGGCGTCGCTGTTTATGTGTAAAGTTATTGGCCCTGGCTGGGAGGGACTGATTTTCCACACTCTAGAGAATGGCCCTTTTGAAACGTAAACAATGCCTCTACAATCCCAGGCTATTTTGACAAAAGCGAGAAGTGAAGCAGAGGTGGGAGATAAAGGCATACTCCGTCTCTCCTCGGACCCAACACGGACTCCACAGACATTGTTCCGTCACGGAAATCAATACCAAAAAATAAAGGTCAAATACCTGTGCGTGTGTGGATGTGTGCGTGTGTGTGTGTGTGTGCTATAGACACACAACGTGAGTATCCAGAGGAGATCAGCCATGGGAGGTACAACTGTCACACCACGAAAAGACGCAAAGAAAACTGGAATAGTATAAAAAATAAATACATAACAGGAAAAATGAGAAATAATATTAAGAACAAGAAATAAAGAGTATCAATAAGACAAAAACTTGAGTCATCAACAAAGAAGTGGATAGTTTTTTTTCTGTTAAGAAATATAGACCCCTTAAGAAACAGAGGAAGACTCACCTCTGACCATACGCGTCACATCCCATCTATGAAAGAAGCAATTTCAATTAAGTTATTTACAACCAATGCAAACAAAAGGGTACATCCAAAAAATAGAAAGAATGCATGCAAATAACCAATAAAGAAATAATCCCACGGAAAAGGAGGCTCAGACCATAAACGCTCAGTCCCTGGAGGAGACTCCCGACCTCGGGTCTCCTCCCGCCTCCACTTGCAGCTGCTGGGAAGCTGCCAGAGTGCAGATTGTTCTCTGAAACTCATTCAGGAAGAATCTGTTCCCTGGGCTTCTCGAAGTGAACCGGCCACCTCTGAGCCACCCGAGGGTGGGTCAGAGCTCAGCAAGCCCAGGAGCTGAAGACGCCGCTAATGCCTCGGGTCCTCGCCTGCCACCAGGCAGCTCCCGAATGCTGACCCCAAAGGCCGCTGTCCCGTTTCCTCTGTCTCTTTACAGGAAAACGGGGGCAGAAATGAAATGTCAGGGCCGGTGGACACTGGCCTTTCAGCATCTCCCAAAGATGAGACGGGCCCTCCGTCTCTGATTATGACTGCTTCTGTGACATGCAAGGCACAAAAATTATCCTGTGAGGTCGGACACCAGAGAAACCCACGGGCACTGGGCTGTCTGGAGGATATTTTAAGGTATTTTCTTTTAACGTACTGGAGTTTCTTTTTTTTTCTTATTTAATTTCCCTTTATTTATTTTCTATTATTATACTTTAAGTTCTGGGGTACATGTGCACCACTGCAGACTGGATACACAGGTATACATGTGCCATGTTGGTTGTTGCACCCACCAACTTGTCATTTACATTAGGTATTTGTCCTAATGCTCTCCTTCCCCCAGCCCCCCAGCCCCCGACAGGCCCCGGTATGTGATGTTCCCCTCCGTGTGTCCAAGTGTTCTCATTGTTCGGCTCCCACTTATGAGTGAGAACATGCGGTGTTTGGTTTTCTCTCCTTGTGTTACTTTGCGGAGAATCTTTATTTGGGAATTGCATTTCTTTAATTTGATCATGTTTTGCTTTGCGCATGTGTCACTGCAATTTCCCCACACAGCTGCTCCTCCTGTCCCTGGACACTCTGGCTGGAAGGCGGAGGTGGAGGGACTGGCCCGAGCCCTGGTTTTCGTTCTGGCCCTGCAACTGAGCCACTCGGTGACTTTGGAAAAGTGACTCAGCTTTCACCTCTCAGGTTTCTGAATGAAAAATAAAACGGGCTGCTGCTGGACTCACAGGCCATCGGGAGGATGAAAACACACGCGTGATTGCTGCATGGTGGCTGTGACGTTAACAAGCATTTGATACCAGGTGAAGACGTGCAGGACCCCAAATCTGAGACTAAGTTTGGAAGGAGATGAGACAACTGGGTTGTGTGGTCTCACCCCTGAGCCCTGTAGCCACCTGGACTCCCCAGCCCAGCGCCATGTCGCAGAAGCTCCGTGTGGTCATCAGGCCAGCAATGGAAATATCACCTGCACACTGCCCCTGGGGGAGCCCAGTCCCCATGCTGTGATCTCGCTCATCCAGCCAGCAGACCCGGGGTTCCGAGTGGAGGCCCCAGTGGAATTGAAGACCTGTTCATCCCACCTACAGAGGTGCTGGTTGCTGTCTGTATTTCTGTATTGATGGTGGCCATGGGGGGCTCCCCGCTGCTCTCCAGGTCTCCGTCCAGTTTGGGACTCCATTGTCCCTCCCACGGGTCTCCGCTTTCTCACACCCAGCTCCTCCTCCTCTCCCGCTTCCTTTATCATCTTCACTTGAGGTCCTGGCCTCCTCAGGATAGCAACCCTCAGCTCTGCAGACCAGACAAAAGGGCAGTTGTGGTCTGGGAGAGCTTCTTGATCTGAATTCCATAACGATTCATTTTTATGCAGTGGTGTATGTGTGTGCTCGCGCACACGTACACACACACACACACACACTGCATCTTTGAAAAGGCTTCAGGCTGGAAGACAGCTGCCCTTGGTGTGTTGAGGGCAAGAGCTGTACAGGGTGGTACAAAGTTTCTCTCCCAAACCCATCATTGCCACAACCACTCCAGTGCAAAGCTGTGTAGACTCTCTTCTGGCAGGCACTGCATTCCAGGAGCCAGTCTCTCCCCTAGTGAGAGGCCCAAGTCCATGGCTGGAAGCAACCTCTGCTCCTGGTGCTGGCACAGTCAGAGCATCATGGACCACATTTGCTTTGGGGAGGGAAAGAACTTCTGGAGCCTGCATCTCTGGTACCCAGGTGACAGCAGACCCAGCCGTGTCACTGCAGCCAGGCCGTGCTTGGCAGCTTTAGGGAAACAAATTAGCAGACGACTGCAGGGTCCAGGGACTTAGCAAGCTGCCTCCAGGGCAGAGGAATCAAAAGACAGATTTGTTTGTTTATTTGTTATTTTTCTGGCCCTGGCTTCAATTCCCATACACAGAACTTGGCTGTGGGATTCTTTAAAAAAAAAAAATCATTCTATTCTTGGATTTTAAGCCATTATTAAAATTCTATTGTATTTTTTTCATCTGTTGATCATTGACTCATCAATCCATTCAACAGGAATCCTGGCCAAGTGCTGGTCACGGTGAGGGACTCAGAGCTTAAAGTCAACCGGTGCAGAGGGAGAGACAGAGTGTGCTGGGAGTGGGTACAGAGCCAGCAGCCCCAGAGCCACTGGAAAGCCTCACACACGCCTTGGCAGGCTGGAGACAGTGGAGCCCTGGGCAGTGGAATATTCTGCAGAGGCACAGGGAACTAAAGGGGAGCTATAGACCCAGGACAGCTGGGGAGCAAGGGCCAGGGAAAGACAGTAGAGAGAGACCAGCAAGTTGGATGAAGTACTTTTTATACACTCATTCATTTGTTCACACGTTCATTCATTTCTCCACTTACTCTACAAGCATTCTTCAGGAAACAACTGAGAGCCATGTGACCTTCCAAGCTCAGGGACAGACCAGAGACCAGATCCCTGCTTGGGTGGCTTCTCTTCTGGTAGTGGGCTGCGGTATTGAACAAATGGAGCCAATAAATGCAAGTCGGGGTGACCGATGGTCGTTAAAAAAATAGAGCCAAGTCCTGGAAGAGGATGCATGAGGTGCTGTGGTAGAAAGGGTCCTGGGGGAGGTCGTTTGAGTAGGGCATTGGATTGAGGTCCAAATCAATAGTGAAAGTTGTGGGTGTCTGGGGAGCGCTGGGGGCAGATGGAGAAGCCCTCGCAGGTGCTCTGCTGCCTAAGGCTGCTCGATGGACACCTGGAGGAGCAGAGGCTGAAGGCCGGTGGAGGTTGTTCTGCCCTCTATGCTCCTAGGTCCCTTCCCCAGGGTGCTCCCTGGATCAAGTTCAACAAGGATCCTCCACTGTTCCTATGCCATGGCAGACGTGAAACACGGTCATGCTGGGGTAGCATGCTGGAAGGAAAGGTGGACAGGTGAAAGCTTCCAGTACCCAGAGCTGAGCCCTGGCCCAATTCCGCTGCCCAGAGGGCTGCAGGGAGGCGTTTGGTGTCCTGAACAGGGCTCTGAGAGACAGTATGATGCTGGAGGAACACCCAGGGGAGGACACATGCCGAAGACAGAAAGAGCTGCCATCTGAGCACTACCCCCGACTCAGGGCAGATCAGCCCTGGCGAGGATGGGAGGGATGAGCAGCCAGCCCACCTGTGCATTGAAGCACGCAGGCAAGGCGTGCAAAGGAGCTGATGCTCAGCGTCTTCAAAACCAGATGCAAATCTCACCTCAGAGCCAGTGGGCTCCTCGGAAGGTTTGGTCAGGGAGGAAGGGGTACGCTCTCAGCTAAGAATGAGGAGATATCTCTGGAGCCAGCAGCGGGGCTTCTGTCCACCATCAGTGGAAGCAGGGCGACTCCTTAGGGCTTTTCAGCAGAAAGAAGCCCAGAACGCGCAGCCTGACTTGATTTTCTCCCCACGCCTGGGTCACAGGCTTAGGATGTGAAAGACTCAAGATGACATCATTCCTACCTTGAAATAAGAGCTTCGACATTGCACACCCACTGGGTACCGACCTTCCATTAACATGCAAGTAAGAGCAATTCCCAAGAGAGAAGCACAATGTCAGGTTGCTTTCTCAGCTACTAAAATGGTCAAGGGGGAAGCAGTCCAGGGTGGCCCATTGGCTCCTGGGTGCCATCAGGGACATGGCCTCCTTAAATCTTTCTGCTCAGCCAATCCTAGGCTGCCTCAAAGAACAAGACGGCAGCCACACCTCCAGCATTGCATCCGCATTCTCCACAGAGGACAGGAAAGGGCAAAGGCAGGAGCCAGCCAAACGTGTTCCTGTGAAAGGGCCTTTCTCAGGATTCACACAGGCACTTTCACTGGCACCCCCTGGCAAGGACTGGGTCATATGACCACGAAGCTATAAGAGAACTGGGATGAGGCACCGTTTTTCACCCCATTTCTTTTATTTTGCTTGATTTTGTGGTGAAATCTGGGCATATGGTTTCCACAGCAACCTCTATGAAGTAAATACTGCATCTTCCCTGTGAAGACACTGAGTCTCAGGGAGGCTGCCCACCTTCCCCAAATTACCTGACGCTCTGGCAGCTTCCAATCCAAGCAAGTGATTCCTCGGGTGTCCTCCTGAGTCCTTTGCCATTCAGCCCTTCCAAGGTACTTCCAGCTCTCCAGTGATCCTGGCAGGGCCACAGATCCCATGTGGTTAGGACTGATGGCATCTGAATTAAAACTTATCTATGTGCTCAAAGTAAACCCCTAATTTTGCATTAACCTGACACTTGGTGCTTGATTTATTTTAGTGTTTGTGGTAATTGTTTTTGAATTTTTTTAAGATAAAGGGGACAGAGAGTACACGGCAGCAGAATGCAACTGACAGTAAGTGCTTATTATGTAATTATGGACTTTTTAATATGCATATTTTTCTCTCTGGTTGGTAGCAACTAGATACATAATTACTGAATTTTAAAGAAGAATATTATCTACAAAGCCTTCTGGCTGCTGACACGTAGGAAAGATTCTTGCCTGGTTTGTGGCTAAATTCTCTTAACAATTCACGGCCTGCGAAGGTGAGGGCAGCCTCGGAGAGTGACGAGAACCGGTGCCGTGGGGGGAAGCTGGTGCCACTGAAGGTGTTTTTAAGACGCAAATGCACCTGCTGATTCTCCAGCGAGCACGGGAATTGTTTTAGTCGGCCTGGGCTCTGTAACAAAATACCATGGAAATTCATTTCTCACGGTCCTGGAGGCCAGGAAGTCGAGGTGCCAGCAGAGTCAGCATCGGCCGAGGCCAGTGCCCCATAGAAGCTGGTGCTGTGTGTGTCGTCCTGCAGTGAAAGGGGCGAGGGAGCTCTCTGGGCCTCTTTCTTAAGGGCACCAATCCTTTCCAGGAGGGCTCGGCCCCATGGCCTCATCACCCCCCGGAGGCCCCACCTCCTAATACCATCACCTTGGGGGCGAGAATTTGACAAATACATTTTGAGGGGACAGAAACCTTCAGACCACAGCAGGAATGATGTGATGTCCAGAGAGGGGCTGGGCTTGGAGGTGTCCTGGTGGTAACTTCCAGGAGGGAAAGAACAGTCATTGGGTGGAAACCAAAGGTAGGATAAGAAAGATGCCAGGAGGAAGGGTGGCTGCAGGAGGGCTGGATTCCAGAGGCTAGCGGGGCTGAGGCGGCGGGCAGACCAATGCAGAGCAAGGTGGAATCCGGCAGAATCACACAGACTCATGCAACAGTGCAGGGCCCAGAAGCAAAGCTAGTGGCGTCCCAGGAGAGGCTTCCCTCTGCTCCCCTCTGAGGGAGATGCCAGGGGCCTCAGGCCAGGCCTGGGAGCTGCTTCCCACTCCAGGTCCCCGCACACATGGTTTCCACACTTGAAGCCTGACGTCCCTTCCTGTTGCTTTCCAGGTGAGCAGGGGCTGGGGCCTGACCAGGCAATGGGGTAAGGTGCCTAAACCCAAGCGTCTGCCTGTGGCCACCTCTCAGGGGCCTCCCCCAGGTTCCCGGCGGCCACCAGACCTGCCTGTGGCCACCTCTCAGGGGCCTCCCCCAGGTTCCCGGCGGCCACCAGACCTGCCTGTGGCCACCTCTCAGGGGCCTCCCCCAGGTTCCCGGCGGCCACCAGACCTGCCTGTGGCCACCTCTCAGGGGCCTCCCCCAGGTTCCCGGCGGCCACCAGACCTGCCTGTGGCCACCTCTCAGGGGCCTCCCCCAGGTTCCCGGCGGCCACCAGACCTGCCTGTGGCCACCTCTCAGGGGCCTCCCCCAGGTTCCCGGCGGCCACCAGACCTGCCTGTGGCCACCTCTCAGGGGCCTCC
This sequence comes from Macaca nemestrina, assembly GCF_043159975.1. Lineage (NCBI taxonomy): Eukaryota > Metazoa > Chordata > Mammalia > Primates > Cercopithecidae > Macaca > Macaca nemestrina. The sequence continues at coordinate 116,762,652 of NC_092139.1, forward strand.
CCCAGGTTCCCGGCGGCCACCAGACCTGCCTGTGGCCACCTCTCAGGGGCCTCCCCCAGGTTCCCGGCGGCCACCAGACCTGCCTGTGGCCACCTCTCAGGGGCCTCCCCCATTGAGCACCCAGGTGCTGGGGCTTGCCCTGCGTCTCCAGGTTCCAGGATGCAAAGGAGCTGGCATCGGGCAATCTGAACAGTTGGCCTGGTGGCTGCCCCTACCCGCGTCTTATCTTCCTTTAGGAGTGGTGGGGCAACCCTGGGCAGGTCTGATGTGGGGCAGGCAGACCCCAAAATGGGGGCTTAGCCCAGGTCTGTTACTGGTTTTGCCCCTGAAAGAATTCCAAGGTGAGCGGGTGCTGTAGCAGCTTTTATTGCTGCGGTAGCCAAGGGGGCTGGTCCCAGAAGAGCAGGACTCCCCGTGGGCAGTGCACCCAGCACAGCAGCTCAGAGGCAGCCCCGAATCATATTTATATCCACTTTTAACTACATGCTAACTAAGGGTTGCTTTATGCAGAAGTTTCTAGAAAAGGGGCAGAAACCTCAGGGTCATTGGGTTTTTACCATGGAAAGTGGCAGTAACTTCTGGGTCTTGCCATGGCAATGGTAAACTAAACAAGGCTCACTGGTTGGCACATCTCACAGGTGGCTGCTGCCACCGGCCCTGTTTCAGCTGCTCCTCCACATGGTCTGGTGTCCGTGCCCTGCCTCAGAGTCAAGTCCGCCTCCCCCTTCAGGTCCTTGGCACTCCCTGTTGGCTTTGCCCTGGCAGGTGCACTGGGGGACGAAGGGGCAGCAAGGCTGCTGCTGGCGCAGGCATCCCCATCCCTAAGACGCATGTGGAAGGCGAGTGGGCCTGGGTCCGACCTTTCTCACATGGTTGCCCCGTGTCTGCAGCCAGGGTGGGCTCCTCCAGCAGAGCAAACCCTGTTTACCTCGAGTGGGGACCAGGCGGTGCAGCTTCACACTGCTACTCTCTGCACTCCACTTGTTCTCCTCCCCCATTCGTCACCACCCAGGTGACACTTGCTGAGGAAACGTCCAGTGTGACCTGAGGCCCGTGTGGGGGCTGCACCCACCTCCTTCCTGCTCCTGTTCACTCCCACTCCATGGGACGCCCGCCATGTCTGTTTCCCTCTGGGCCCACAGGGATCCTGCTGCTTTAACAGGAAACCCCTCCCCTCCCAAACCTCTGAGCCTCTGAGCTGGCAGGGGGACTTGATCACAGCAGAACCTTCTCTGCACCCTCAGGTCACCCTGCTCCTCTCCTGGCCATGATACTAGGGTCACTGGAGACCTGGCAGCTCTTCAGGTGGGCAAATTAGGCCAAGAGGGCCACTGCAGTGCTGACCAGTTCATCATCCGGGCAGTGCCCGTCCATCTGCTGAGATCGCCTCTCACTGCAGGGCTGTGTTGGTGTCTGGGTCGGGCACTGGCCCCTCACCCCAGCCCTGAGGGTTCAGGAGGACTCAGCTTTCCTGGGTCGGGTCTCACCTTCCCTTCCTGACCTCAGGTGTCTGCCTCCAACTCCACCAGATTCTGAAGACAAGGAACGAAACGGCCGACCTCTGGAAGATCAGCTGTTGTGGGCGAGGGAAGCAGGGGAGACCCTCTTCCTTTTTCTTGTCGAGGATCCAGAGCGAGAGAACCTCCTTCAGCCTCTCTGGCAGGTTGTCCTGCCTCCTGGGTCCCGCTGTCAGGAGGAGACGGGTTTGCTTTTGACTCTGACTTCACGCAGCTCATGTGGTGCCTTCCACAGCAAGGATTCCCCCGCTCCTCTGGGTCCTTCCCCCCTCCTCATGGTCACGGCCACCCTGTGGCCCAGGCAGTTTTCTTAGCAGCTGCCCAGCCCCCGTCTGTATCCCTCCCACGGGCTCTGAAGCCCTTGATCTTTCTTTTCTCAGCGTTTATCATGGAGGATGGAAGGACCCACCTGCTAACAGTCCTCTGCTCAGGCACACCATGGGGTCAGACTGGGCGTATGACGGTCATGAGCCTGTGCAGTGCCCCTGGATAGGTATCAAATAAAAGAGTGCTCATTCAGGGTGTGCTGAATGAATGAATACATGAAAAAATGGTTGGGGGGTGGGGAATGAACGGATTTCAAATTCTCAGGCTGCACTTTCCAAATCTGACACAACCATATTCAGCTGCTTGTCAAGACTATTTGAGAGCCACCCCTTTCCCGCATCCCCGGCCCCCTGACCAGCCATGGCTGCTGTCACATCTGCTCTTGATGTCTCTGGGCCTGGGGAGTTACCCACACACGCTGAACATCAAGGTCAGTACTTTTAGATGCAACTCTTTAATTTTTGAAAATGCTCGGAAGAGATTTTAGTGATGGGTACATATTTGATAAATATAAATAAATGTAAGAGCTATAAAAACAAACTTCCCTAAAACCTATCCGTTCTATTAACCATCTCCTGGAGGCCCGCGCACGTGTTCTGTGGAGCGGGTGGGTACCCCGCAGCCCCTGAGGCTTGGGGAGGGAAGCCCTGGTGAGGCCAGCAACAGAGTTGATGCAGGAAGTGCCACGTCTGTCCCGGGGCCTAGAGCCTGCACTACGTCATCTGGCCCAGACCTGAGGCCACGTCATGCCCCAGACTCAGGGTTCTGAGGAGCTGGCAGAGCCCCCAGGGGTGAGGCAGAGCCAGCAGAGCGAGAATCTCCCCAGCAGATGGGAAGCGTGTGCCCATTCACCTCTATGCCGGCACAAGGCCTGGCCCTGCAGGTGAACGGGAAGGTGAGTGCAAGGGCGCGGCCCTCTGTGAGCTCACAAGCCAGAGGCCAAGACCCTCGGACAGAGCATTGTGGGGAGTAAGTGCTGGGAGGCATTTGCAGAGCCCAGAATGGGGGTTCCCAGTTGGGACCCTGACCCTGGAAGGGGCCTTTAAGCTGAGGGCCGAGCTGGGAGCAGGTGCATGGGTCTAGGACAGGAGCCTCTCCCACAGGGAGACAGCACACGCACGTGGCCTGAGCTGGGAGCCTGTGAACCACTTGGGAGCTGGATGCGTGGATTCAGAATGCCTGGCCATGGAGATTAGGCCGGCGACAGGAGAGCTGTTTGGCGGAGCGGGGACCAGGGACACCCAGTAGCCTCAAGTGCTCTGTGCTCTGGGCTTCGTCCAGAGGGTGGTGGGGAGCCACTGATGTGTGCCCCCCTAACAGAACTTGCAGGGGGAGGCTCCTCCTCCTCCCTCCCACCCTGTGGCCTCATCACCCTCAGAGCATCACCATCTTCCTAGTGGCCGAGGTAAGAAACCAGAACTGTCCCTGTTGCCTTCCTCTGGGACCCTGCTCTGATACTGCGCCTGCTGGACCTTTCTTTCTTGGCCAAGGGCACCCTGGCTGGCATCCCTGCATCTGTCCTCTCTACATGGCACTGGCTCACACTCTCGCTCCCTTCACCAAAGCCCCCACCTGCGGCTCTGTCTCTGGCCTTCCCCAAGCCCACAGAGGAATCTGCATCAGTGGGGTCAGACTCAGCCTGGCTCCCCAGCTCCTCGGTGGCTTCCCATGGTCTCAGGCTGAGCTCACAGCTCGGGGGGCTCCCTCTCACCCCAGCCTGACTTTCTCTGTGCGGGTCTTTCTTGTGCTGACTGGCACCCACGTCTCGCTCCAGCTCCTCCATGTTCCCATCGCTGTAGTCCAACACCTCCTCCTCCAGGGAGCTCTCCCAGATCCCTCAACCCCAAGTGGACTTTCCCAGTAGCCCCTCAGGACACTCTGCATCCTTCCTGCAGAGCCACCATGAGGAACCTACAACAAGGAGTTATTAGACGTGCAACAAGTGCTCAGTAAATATTTAAGGAGACAGTGAATGAATGAATGTATTTCTACCCCCTCAGCTCTCTGGGTTACATGGTGGACAGTCCATAGAAGATGAATAATGTATACATTTTTAATTGAGTTAAACTCCAAGCGTTTTTACCCTGAGCATTCATGCATACACTTAAATATTGAAATAACCAAATGCACAAAACCTTCTGTGGTCATGGTTCTCATTTTGCATGAATCACTTCTGTCCAGAAGTGGGCATCCCTGTGTAACAGCCATTGGAGGGCGTGGGAACGGACAGGGTTCATGCCCTGCAAACATCTGGAAGTGGCATTGACTTCCCTGCCAGTCCGAACGAGTGTGCAATGTAGGTAAATCCTCTTTTGACTAACAGGTCTACGCTGGCCCATTAGGATCCACAGGAACGAACAGGAACCCCTTTGGGAAGTTTTCAAGGCTTACGAGGTAAATTTCCCACTGCTTCAGTAAAAATTTAAAGCTGGTCTTTCTGCAGTCTTTCGCCCGAAGCTGTCGGTCTTTTTGGGTTTAGCAACCACCCTGAAAACCTGCACACTCATTTGAATCGTTGCATCTTCACATTTTGAATATTCTGCGTCTCTCCCTGAAGGTTCAGGAGAAGAGGTCCAAAGGCACCACCTCTGCTTCACTGCAGCGAAACCCCTCCCACCGCAGCCCCCAGCCCCTCCAGGGATCCACAGCATTCACTGCTCGCTCACAAATAGTATACGGCACACGCAAGGAAAGTTAATTTACTGGTTTACCTGCTTCTTTTTCTTCTCCCGCTTTGCCCTGTTTGATTCCATTTAAAAATGTTTCTACTTCATCCATCAGTGAGCTCCCTGTGTCGGCTAGAAAGCCTCTTTAGAAGCGTGTTTAGCATCTTTCGATACCGACATCTATTTCAGAGACTCTTTGCTCCTCCAGTATCTGCCTTATCTCCTTTACTGTTTTTCATTATTTGTCGCAGCTATCTGCCTCATCACTCTCTGCATTTTTAATATCCTCTTTGTCTCCTCCACGTCTGTATATTCTTGTTTGCTCAGTAAGCCTCATTCAATATTTCATTGTATGTGTTAACTGTTAACTCAGCCCTAATTAATCTCACTTTTCAACTTGGTTCAGTTTAAGGTTCCAGACATGTCAATATGAAGGGTGTATTTGGGGGGCGCGAGAAGTTCAACAGCAAGGGGATTTACAGTGCCACATGCAGTCTCATTTTCTCGCAGAAATCCAAATTGCTTTGCCTTTTCCTTCAGACAGACATTTTCCTTTGTTTCCCACTTGCCCTTTGGGTGCAGGACATCTGTGTGGACGCACTGCCAGCAGACACGCTGGCCACTCCTCCACCGAGGGTCAGGAGCACTGAGGAGGCATCTCCCTGCCCGTGGGCAGTGCCACAGGAGCTGCACTCAGGCTCCCAACCTTCACAGGCGCGTAAGGTGCACTGAGGCATACTCAGAGCCCCCTGTCACCTGTCCATGTGGGTGAGGACATGCTGGGTGGTCTGATGGCTCAGTACCAGGCAGACCACTTGACTGTGATAGTGTCTTCAGGAAATCCTGGAAACAAGACAGAGGTTTGAAAACCTCACTGCAAATACACAATAAGCTATGTACACATAGTGGTATACATATGCACGCACATACAGGCACGTCCACAATCCATGTTCCTATGCACCTGTTTCCGCACATGCATGTTCATGCACATATATTCCCTGCAAATGTTTGTCAAGCACATGCCAGATGCCTCATGCTGTTCCAGGCACTGGGACTGAGCCATGAACAGCTGATATAGACAGTGTCCCTATTCTTACAGATCTCGTATTGTAGAGACTGGAGATGGACAGGCAGTGACAAATGAGCCAACACATATATACAACATTAGGAGAACGTATTAGTCCATTCTCACACTGCTAATAAAGACGTACCAGAGACTGGGTAATTTATAGAGGAAAAAGGTTTGATTGACTCACAGTTCGGCATGGCTGGAAGGTCTCAGGAAACTTAAAATCATGGCAGAAGGGGAAGCAAACACATCCTTCTTCATGTGGCAGCAGCAAGGAGAAGTGCCTAGAAAAAGGAGGAAAAGCCCCTTATAAAACCATCAGATCTCAAGAGAACTCACTATCACGAGAACCACAGCATCTGGGCAACCACCCCCATGATTCAATTACCTCCCACGGGATCCCTCGAACAATACGTAGGGATTATGGGAACTACAATTCAAGATGAGATTTGGGTGGGGACACCAGCAAACCGTATCAGAGGGGTAAGTGCTATGAAGGAGGGAGGGAGGAGAGCAGATGTGGGCACACAGATGGAACAGGTATACGTTAACCAAGCGTCAAGAGAAGGCCCGCCCCATCAGGGCTTTCAGTCAGAGCCCTCCAGTAGGAGAGTGAATTCTGTGCACAGCTAGGAAACATCTCAGCGACAGAGACAGGGAGCACAGGGTCCTGTCCAGATGTACACACGGCAGGGATGCACACACACTGTGAACAAGTGTCCGTGCATGCTCACACAGTGAACCAGCACATCTACCCAGATGCACACATCTGTGCATCTACACGGGGCGCAGGACTCTGTATCCAGATACAAGCGTGTGCACAGAGACGCACAGGAGCAGATGCATGTGCAGAGGATGAGAACCCGAGCTCGCGGACCAGACCCGCCCGGCCTCCGTGCTGGGCAGCTGCCCCCGCATCCTCAGGCACTGCTGGGCAGTGACAGAGATACCAGCTAAGCCTTTATCTGTTGGAAAGGCAGCATCTCATTTGCCTTTTAAAAAATGAAACATTCCAAGCCCAGGAAAAAGTGAATCATCTATAAAACGGCGACTCCCTACCACTCAGAGTTAGTCATTTTTGAAATATTTGCTTTAAATATTTTCCTAAGAAACAAAACCTTGCAAATGTAGTTGAAGGACTGGCCTCATATCCCTGAAGGCTGCCGTGGTCTCTGCCTGGTGCCCCAGACCTTCAGAGGCTGAAATTTTCCAAAAGTGCACGTGTAGCCAGCCTCCTTCCCTTTCCTTTTTTTCAAATTCTAACACGTGTGTGGTCATAAGCCAGGTGGAGTTAGGTTTTCTGTGTTTTAATAAACAGACAAATGGTTTCATGTTGCACGTTTCATTGTACACCTTGCTTTAACAAATGTGTCTTTGATATTGATCCAAATTGTTACACAGAGATGCAGCCCATTCATTTTAACTTCTTTGTAACTTTTCCTTGGAGGGATAAGCTACATCCAGGCTGGGTTTCTGTTTTCTTTATGACAACCAATTCTTCTTTCAGCACTTGGCTTGATACACCTGAGTGAGATACTGTCAACTCTTCTCCAGTATGTCCTTGCACGTTTACAGTCTCATCTCCTGCAGGCTTCTGCTGCTCCCCTGCTCCGTCAACAAGGGGTATTGTGGAACTTTCTACTTTTAGTAATCCCATGGATACGATGTGGCATCTCATTACAGTTTTAATTTTCTTGATTAACAGTGTGGGGGAACATATTTTCTGTGCTTGTTAACTAGCTCTTCAAGCTCCCTGGTTTATAATGATCTGTCCTTGTCCTTCACTCAGGCTTCTGTAGAGGAGATGAAATCATTTTTTTAAATGATTCATAGCAATGCTGTGTATGTTTCGAAAATGAGTTTTTGTTTTTCATATGTGTCACAAATGTCTTCTGGGTCTGTGGCTTTCATTTTCCTCAGAAAATGCTCTGTGATACAGGACATTTACTTTTCATGTGGTCATTTAAAAAATGATTTTTGGCCCGGCACGGTGGCTCACCCCCGTAATCCCAGCACTTTGGGAGACCGAGGCAGGTGGATCACCTGAGGTCAGGGGTTCAAGACCAGCCTGGTCAACATGGTGAAACCCCGTCTCTATTAAAAATACAAAATTAGCTGGTGGTGGTGGCGGGCGCCTATAATCCCAGCTACTCAGGAGACTGAGGCAGGAGAATCGCTTGAACCCGGGAGGCGGAGGTTGCAACGAGCCGAGATCGTGCCATTGCACTCCAGCCTGGGCGACAGAGCAGGATTCTATCTCGATGGATAAATAAATAAATAAATAAATATTTACTTTTCAGATTGCTTATAAGAAACTCTTTCTGTTCTTAGGTCGTAAAGACCGTCTCCATCGCTTCTTCCGTTGGTGGGGTGGCCTCTCCTCTCACCATGGTGGCCCCGAAGCACCCAGAGTTCTCTGGCCACGCGGGACTCTAAGTCAGGAGTCAGCGAACAAGTGTCGGCACCGAACAGCCTGGAGGAAAAGCAGCCTCGTTCTGTTACCTTCCGTTGGTTCCCCAGAGCCCGGTCCCTGCAGCCTGCGGGGAGAGCCACAGACCCCCACTCTGAATCCGGGCAGAGTCACAGCGTTTGCCCCTGTGTGGTTTAAACTACCACAAGCGCTACGTTTAATTGTTTCGCCTGTTTCCGTGTGCTGCCATTTTTGAGGTCTCCACCACGCTCCCCTGGCCCCGGCCTAGACCCGGGCCTCTCCCCAAGGGTCTTGCTCCTCCGTGGCCCTGGCCCGCCGGCCCCTGTGCGCCTCTTTTCCTGGCTCCAGGATGCAACCGGCTGCTTTTCATGAAACTCAACCCATGCCGGGTGCGGTGGCTCACGCCTGTAATCCCAGCGCTTTGGGAGGCCGAGGCGGGCGGATCACAAGGTCAGGAGATCGAGACCACAGTGAAACCCCGTCTCTACTAAAAATACAAAAAATTAGCCGGGCGCGGTGGCGGCGCCTGTAGTCTCAGCTACTCGGGAGGCTGAGGCAGGAGAATGGCGGGAACCCGGGGGGCGGAGCTTGCAGTGAGCTGAGATCCGGCCACTGCACCCCAGCCTGGGCGACACAGCGAGACTCCGTCTCAAAAAAAAAGAAAAAAGAAACTCAACCCCGGCTCGGGGGGGCCCAGAGCTTGTGTTACTAACCCTGAGGGTGTTTCCAGGGGTGTGAGGGGTGGGACGCGCGGTCCGGCCTCAGTCCTGGGCCTGGCCCCGGCCGACTCCGGAGAAGCCCGGGAGCGCGCGTCCCCGCGGCCCCGCTCAGCCCGGCCTGCCTCTCCTCCCCACAGCGGCGCCGGGGCTGGGTGCAGCCTGGCCGCGTCCTCCTCTTCTCGCGGTTTTGAATTCTTCTTGTGCGACGCTGTATCCCACAAGTTCGGGGATGAGGGTGTTCCGAGCACGCCCTCACCGAGCCACGCTCCCCCAGTTCCCCTCTAGAGCTGCTGCTCGCATCCCTCACCCGGGACCACAGCCTGCGGGACCCCTAAACCCACGCCCTCAGAGAGACGCTGCCGCGCCCCGCCCGCGCTCAGCACCACGGGAAGGAGGGCAGCAGGCGGAAGCCCCGGCCATCTTGGGAAGGGCCTTCAGGGTGCTCCGCTGAAAGCCACAGACCCATGCTTCAGACGCTACAGATTTCCCTCTCAAATGCCTGCATTTAAAATATAAAATGTGTGTTTGAGCAAACAGCAAAATATCTTGGGAAATTCTCCCAGCGAGGCTTTCGATGAGCCCGTAGGAAAAGCCAGGCTGCTCCCTGCTGCGCCTCCAGTGAGCCTCCCAGCAAGCAGGACGCTGGGAAGAAGGGCAGAGGGTGCTATTTTGCATAGAATTTAAATAAAATTGTTTCGCAGACCGGAAGCCTCAGGCGGGCAGCGCTCTGGGCCCGGGCGTGTTTTTAGTGCCTGCATGACGTCGCGATTCAGTCTGAGTTCCCGCCTGGGCTCAGGGCCTTCAGAACTGCTGGGGGGCTGTGACATGGTTTATAATCAGGAGAGAAACAGTGAGAGCTTATATCCAAGGAAGTGTTTTCAGACACAATGTTAGCATATTTGTGTCTATACCGGTCCCGGCGGGAATCGCGTGAACCCGGGAGGCGCAGGTTGCAGTGATGAGCCGAGATCGCACCACTGCACTCCAGCCTGGGGGCTCCGCATCAAAAAAAAAAAAAAAAAAGTTCAGACGACAATGAAGCTGAATTTTCCTGTTTTACAGTCCCCGTTCCTTCTGATTAAAAGCAGCTGGGGGTGCAGCCTCCTTTTTCCCGGCCGTTTTCTGTGCATCCACAGAAACACATAGCCCTGTTTACATCCCTGTTACGTGTTGGTCATGACTCGCTTCAGTCCACACCTGTCTTGAAGATCCCAGGGTGTGGTTGCACGTGGACCTGCTGCCTTCTTTCCTGGGTGAGTAGGCATTCGTTAAGCTGTGGCTGCCCACCCTTCAGCCATCCCTCAACCTACAGTCACTACCCACCCGGCCCTGCTTCTTGGGAGGCTTGTATTTGATTGTGGAGGGGGAACTCATAATAAACCAACAAATAAATATACCAATGCTGCCATCTCCAGCAGCGATAAGAGAGGTGGAGAAAACCCTGGCCGTGGAAGGAGTGGCTGGGGTGTCCTAGCCTTCGTGGTGAGAGACAGCTCTCACGGTGACATTTTAGCAGAACCATAAATGCTCTTGTGTCCTAGGGCAGGAAATGGGACATGGAGTTGCTAGGTCAGTGTGTATGCACGTTATTAAATGCCGATCTTTAAAGATATTAATTATGAAATATTTAAACATACATAAAATTCAGAAAACATTTGAATAAGGCCTATAGGCACCCACCAAGAATGAGCCCATGTAAGCACAATTGACTATTGCAAAGAGAGGGAACCAACCTGAGTGCCCATCACCCAGCGAGTGGATAAGAAAATGTGGTGTAGAAACACCACGGAATACTATTCAGCCATAAAAAGGAAGGAAATAATGTCTTCTGCAGCAACCCCATTTAACTTTTTTAGAATGTTCTAATTACGGCTGAAGCCTTGCTCCTGGGCCTTCCCCCTCCCCCAGCCTTTATAAATAGTTCTTTTTTATCCTCAAGGGTGGTTTTAGGCATTGCAAATACCTTCTTCCAGTCTGGAGTTTGTATTTTCCCTGTGTCCATGTTGTTGTCTTTTGCCACTCAGTTTTAAATTTTGTTGTATGCAAATCCATCCAATATTTTCTTTGTGGTTAGTGCTTACTGTGCCTTGTCGAAGAAACTATTCCTTACTGCAGTGGCGTGCAAATATTCTCCTAGATATTTTCTAAAATTGTAATTATGTTTCCTTACCTGTTTACAGCTTTAATCTACCAGAAGTCTATATTTGTGTATGGTGTGAAATGGAAGCATAAAACAAACACGGCAGCATCTTGACATTGTTTATTCCCAGTGTGTGCACATGAGAAGAGTACCTTCCATAGTAACCGCGTTGGTTTACACATACAAATGTAGTCACCCACCTTCCCCTCACTGGGACAGCAAAGCTACTTCTGCTAGGGACAAGTTTCCATCTCCATGTAGGTGACTTTGAGTGTTCTGTCTTTTGTTCCAGTTGTCTGGAACAAAATAAAATAAACCCATGCTGGTATTCTGGATATTTGCTTTAAATCGTATTTTGCATTTTTGCTGCCCTCCACACCCTTACTCTCCCCTCCCCTCCTTTGTTCATCATTGCCTGTCAATTGGATTAACTTATTAATAGACCCGACTGTCTGCTGTGTGCCTTCATCATACTCTAGGCACCCGTTACCCCTAGCATCTGCTTCACAAAATTTGCAAAAACGCTTACTGTTTATTTTAATTACGGTTTTACTTACACATTGACTTGGGGGAATAAGTGCAGTATTTTCTATATTGATTCTTTCAAACAATGAAGCATTTATTTAGGTTTATTTTCTAATATTTTTGCCAACTTCTATGATCTTTTAGTTGGATATATATTTAAGTAATGTGGATATTTTCTGTGGTAAATGATACATTAAAAAAAAATACGTTTTCTCTTTGTCCTGGCTTATGTATAGAGAGGCCGTTGATTTTTGTTTATTGATCTATACCCTGCACTCTTGTTTGAGGGATCCTAACACAGGAAGTTTCTTCATTCAATGTGAATGAATTTATTGATTCAGCAAATACTCATTGAGTGCTACCATGTGGTAGGGACGATTAAATGTGGTAGAGAAACACTATGAAGGAAACAGAAGAAAATTCATGGTGCCAACACCCTAGTGGAGAGACACAGTAAGAGGTAGGTTAATAAATAAATGAATAATCATCACGTTCGAGTTTTTATTATTTTTCCATAGATTTTTTTGAACTCTCTGGGCAGAGAACTAAGATGCCTTTAAATTCCTTCCTAATCTTTTACACTTGTTGATTTTACTTGTGGTGTTGTGCTGGCTGGTTCTTCTAGTACTATTTTGACCGAAAATGATTTGTGTTAATATCTTTTGTTTTATTCAATTAAAAAATTTGTAACATTTCACCTGAACTTGGATATTCACTCACTGTGAAGTAAAGGAAGTTCCTTCTAAATTAAGCCGACCATGTATCTTTTCTCTTTTCTTTTTCTTCCCTTCCCCTTTCTTTCTCTTTCTTTCTCTTTCTTTTTTTTCTTTCTTTCTTGCTTTCTTTCTCTCTCTCTCCTTTCCTTCCTTCCTTCCTTCCTTCCTTCCTTCCTTCCTTCCTTCCTTCCTTCCTTCCTTCCTTCCTTCCTTCCTTCCTTCCTTCCTTCCTTCCTTCCTTCCTTCTTTTGACAGAGTCTTGCTCTGTCACCCAGGCTGATCTCAGCTCACCACAACCTCCGCCTCCCGGGTTCAAGTCATTCTCGTGCCTCAGTCTCCTGAGTAGCTAGGATTAGAGGCATATACCACGACGCCTGGCTAATTTTCTTTTTGTATTTCTAGTAGAGACAGGGTTTCACCACGTTGGCCAGGCTGGTCTTGAACTCGTGACTTCAAGTGATCTGCCTACCTCGGCCCAAGAATCTTTTCTATTTATCACTCAGGGAGGTCACATTTAATTAAAGGTTTTCCTGCATCGACTGAGGTGAGCTGTACTCATTTCATCTCTTAGAACAAGAGGCAGCCCAGTGCAGCAGTTAAGGGTGTGGATGGGTTCATCTAAGTGCCCTCAAAGCACTTAGAGAGCTGCCTGGCACAGGGGAAGTGCTGTGTGAATATCAGCTTGTGTTATTATTGAAGTGGGAAGGTATATACCAATATTTTCTAACATAACATTAAATGTTTGCATTTCTGAGATTAAACCTTTGTTGAATATCGTAGTACTTTTTATACATTTCTAGATATGGTCTGTTTATGCTTCATAAATTTATGATTTTTGAAGTTATGTTCATAACTCAATTGAACTTTTTTCTTTCCCATATAATATTGATGTTAAGATAATATAGTGGTCTCATGAAAAGAGTCAAAAATATTTCTATCTATCTTTTTCTAATTTCTTGAAAATTTGATGTAAAATGGAAATTATCTGTTACTGGAGAGGAAACAAGTTTTTAATGGCTGTGGACAGAAATGCCAGTTGATTTTAAAATACCTTTCACATTAAAAAATTTTATTTATTATTATTATTACTATTATTGTAGAGATGAGGTCTTGCTGTGTTGCCCGGACTGGTCTTGAACTTCTGGCCTCAATTGATCTGCCTATCTCAGCCTCCCAAAGTGCTGGAATTACAGGTGTGAGCCACTAAGCCTGACCTAAAATACATTTTACATTTGTTCATGGTTATAAATTTATGTACTTAGTCTATTTCTATTGCAGTAGCTTTGGTAAATTATATTTTGAATTATTGTCTCTGATTCAAAGTTATGAAGTCATTGAGTTAAAATTGTTCATAGTATTATCTTATTTTAAAACTTCTATTTTATTTGCACTTACGGATTTGTTTTCTCTTTTAATAATGCTTATTTGTCACTTTCCTCTCTCCCTCTCTTTAATCAGTCTGGCTAGAACAGTGTCTTTTTTTTTTTTTTCTTGATAAAGTAACAGCTTTTAGTCCTCATGATTGCTGTGGTTTCAGTGTTTTTCTTCCAAAACACATGTTGGAATTTAATGGTCACTGCAACAGTATTAAGAGGTAGGTGTTTAGTAGGTTATTAGATTAAGAGCCTTGTATTATTCTGTTCTCACACGGCTGATGAACACATCGCTAAGACTGGGTCGTTTATAAAGGAAAGAGGTTTAAGTGACTCACAGTCTCTCATTGTTGGGGAGGCCTCGAGAAACTTACACTCATGGCAGTCGTGAAAGCAAACACGTTATTCTTTACATGGCAGCAGGAGAGAGAGAATGAGAGGCACGTGAATGGGGAAGTGCTTAATAAAACCATCAGCTCTTGTGAGAACTCACTGTCAGAAGAACAGCATGGAGAAAACCGCCCCCATGATTCCATTACCTCCCACTGGGTCCCTCTCATGACACGTGGGGATTACGGGAACTACAATTCAAGATGAGATTTGGGTGGGGACACAGCCAAACCCTATCAGGCCTCCACCCTCATAAACAGATTAATGTCATTATTGAGGGAGTGGGTTAGTTGCCTCAAGAGTGGGCTTTCTAAAGTGATCCTGGCCTCTTCTGCTCTGACTCAGGCCCTGGCTCTTGCCCTCCATCCTTCTCCCATGGGATGACCTTTGCCAGATGCCAGCACCATTGTCCTGGACTTTGCAGTCTCCAGAAGTATGAACCAAATAAATCTCATTTCTTTATAAATTACCCAGCCAGTGGTATTTCATTACAGCAATGAAAAATAGACTAAGACAGCGGTCCTCTCTGTTATTTCTTTGTGTCTGTTTTTACGAATTTAAGGACATAATTACAGATTTTCTATTTATTAGTTTCTTTGGGTTTATTTTGTCGTTCTCTGATGTTTTAAGTCAAGTTTTATTTTAAAATTTTTCTTACTTCCTACATATGTTAAAGGTGACATATTTTCATCTAAATGAGGCATTTCTGCTAACCATAGCTTATGGGAACAGAGCCACACGTGTTCATTTTCATACTGCCACGGTTGCTTTCTGACCAACCCAGCAGAGATGAGGAGATGCAATGGAGAGTATCCCACAAAGCCAAATTTATTTTTATTTTTATTTGTAAAAAATATTAGGGCCGGGCGAGGTGGCTCAAGCCTGTAATCCCAGCACTTTGGGAGGCCAAGACAGGCGGATCACGAGGTCAGGAGATCGAGACCATCCTGGCTAACACGGTGAAACCCTGTCTCTACTAAAAAATACAAAAAACTAGCTGGGCGTGATGGTGGGCGCCTGTAGTCCCAGCTACTCGGGAGGCTGAGGCAGGAGAATGGTGTAAACCCGGGAGGCGGAGCTTGCAGTGAGCTGAGATCCGGCCACTGCACTCCAGCCTGGGCGACAGAGCGAGACTCCGTCTCAAAAAAAAAAAAACAAAAAAATTTAGTAATAATATTTTAAATGAGAAATGATCACCGTCTGCACTTGTGAAATGCCATGTGGTATTTGGATGTTTGTGCACAACGTGGAATGATTAATTCAAGCCAATTAATATATCCATTGATTCTTTTAGCTCTTTTGAAATATACAACACATTATTATTAACCAGAGTCACCTGCTTTGCAATAGGCCTCAGGCACGCTACTGCCTGCCCTCCACAGAGAAAGTTTGCTGACCCTTCCTAGGCAGAGCATTCTCTGCACTCACCCCAGAAGTCTCAATATGCAGCATTTATGTGGTCATTGTGTTTCAAATATTTTCAAAGTTTGATCGTAATCTTCCTTGATTTACGATTCCTTCAGAAATAGGTTTTTATAGTTCCATATTTGTGAGGCTGTTTTTCTAATTATTTCTAATTTCGATATGTGGAGTTCAGAGAATGTAGTCCATAAATACTTATTTTTTAGTAATTGTTGTGATTTTTCTAAATGTCTCATGAGTGCTTGATTCTTAGGTTCACAAATTTGAAGCAGCTATTATAGAAAACTTATTAATTATCTTGACAAGAATCCTTCTCTACTAATTTTGGGTCTGTGTAGCCCTTTAGGATTGAGAGTTGTGTCGAACACTCTCATCGTGATTTTGTATTCATGTTTTTCTCCTTGAGATTTTATCCATTGCGTCCATTTGAAATTATGTTAATATAGTAAGTTTCACAATTATGCTATGACCCTGATAAATAATTTCTTTTCTCATGATGTAGTGGCTCTCTTTATTCTTGATAATGTGGTTTGATTTAATATCTATTTGTCTGATACGACTGGGTGATTCCAGCCTTGCTTGGGCTAGTGTTTTTCTTATACTTTCTATATCTTCATTCTTTCCATGTCTTGTTCTTTTTGATATGTCTCTTGTCAACCATGCATGTTGCACATATATGTAGACACCTGGGGAGGTAGATTTCCTATATTTTCTTTAATACATTTCTTTACTTGCATTTCTTTTAATTAACAATGTATTAAATTTAGTTATGCAGCCTTACTTAGGGCTTTGTACTACCTATACTTCTAACACGTCTCTCTCTTGAGCTTTTTACTGGTTTAGGTAGTATATATCATTTCTATTCTTTAAGCAATTACACTTAAATTTCATAATATCTACACTAAACCTATCAAAATCTAAACATACCTAGTAACGTTAACTCCCTCTACTATGCAAAAACCACACAACGTGTTAACTCCAACAATCTCCTTCCTGTTTACAAGGTTTCTCTGTTGAGGTTTCATGGAGGGCCAATGAAAGACTCCATTCTCACCCATTCTCAAGCTGAGCCAATTCAAAAATAAGACTAAATTAACGCTTGTTAAAAGAAAGCTTGAAGGTAATTCCTGGAGACCCTATGACACATTTGGAAAAGGTTGAAGGACTGAAGCTGGGTGTGCTGATGGCTTTCAGAAAAGGTGTGGGACACGTGAAGTGAGACAGGGCCAGGGACAGGAGAGGAGCCTCCTGCTTCTCTGAAATTCCTTCTCTGTTTCCTCCATGTTGAGTAAGCACCATCATGTTCCCAGCAGACATCTGGACACTCTGGACACAATGGTGAATGAGAGTGCCCCGGCCCTGTCTCCTGGAAGCTGGGGTTGAGGAGGACCTCCCAACTGCAGGCCAGCGGTGCCCCCGCCCCTGTACTGAGCATAGGGACACGGGGTTCCGGTCTCCTTAGCACCCGGGGTGACCCCTCTACAGGAGCCTCCGCAACAAGGACCAGGGATGGCATCTGCATCACTCATGGGAAATTCATCTCGCTCCCTCCATCCCTCCCTTCTCTCTCTCCTTCCCACCCTCCCTCTCTTCCTTCCTCTCTCTCTCTCTTCCTCCCTCTTCCTTCCTCCCTTCTTCTGCCCCCTCCACCCCACCCTCCCTCCCTCTGTTCCTTTCTCTCCATCTATTATGGACTGAATGATTGTGAATCCCCAGATCCTTCTGTTGAAGCCCTAATCGCAATGTAACACTGTTTGTGGATGGGGCCTTTGGAAGGTAATGAGGTCATGAACCCTCACGAATAGGATTAATGCCCTTGGAATAAGAGACACAAGATAAATGATTCCCTTCTGCCCCTGAGGACACAACGAGAAGGCACCATCTCCAAGCCAGGAAGGGGGCCCTCAGCAGACACTGAGTCAGCACCGTGACGATCCTGGGCTTCCCAGACACCACACCTGTCAGAAATAAATGCCCAGTGTTTAAGCCCCCAGTCTATGGTAATTAGTGATTGCAACTCGAACTAAGACACCTCTCGCCTTGACATAACCATAGCGATACTTTGCATAAAACTTCCTTCATTTTGGATGTGACACTGGACACTTCCTGGCCTTCATACGCTGCAGACATGAAGTGTCATCCAGCTGCATGTGCTGGGCTGGGGCGCCCTGGTGCTGTCTGCTGTCGCGCTGGGAGCCTGGACCCTGCGGGCGGAGCTCACAGAGGGCGCACGGCCATCCTCTCATGCAAAATGACTCTAGACTGCTTTACTTTTTTGACCCTCAATAAAATAAAATACACTTTCTTAGCTCCCTATTCTTGCATACTTGTTCCTGGGGAACCCAAGGACCCAGCAGGTTAGAAACACAGGGTGGTCAGCGTGGTGCTCCGGGGGGCAGCCTCCAGGGGGCTGCTGTGGGCGGTTCCTCCACAGCTCACACTCTGCAGAAGCCGGGTGAGTGCCCCTCCTAAATACTCCGGAGCAGGATGCTCCTGCCCTGACCACAGCATCGTGGCCCTAGGATCGGGTGAGTGCCCCTCAGTGCTCTGAAGCAGGACGCTCCTGCCCCTGACCACAGCATCACAGCCCTGGGATTGGGTGAGTGACCCCCTAAACAATCTGGAGCAGGAGGCTACTGCCCCTGGCCACGGCATCATGGCCCTAGGATCAGCCTTTCACTCAATCTTGGACGACGAGTTTTTCTTCCAAGGTGGTTTAGCCTTGGTGGTCAGTGTTGCTGCTCCAGCAGCCAAAACTGAAGGTGCACATGCACGAACTGTCAGCCCACCTTGCTGTGGCGGAGGAGGATGCTGTCCTGTGCAGTGAAGGAAGCACGGTGCTGCTGGAAACCAAGGCTGAGGGTGGCTTTGTGTCTGGATCCAGCTGTTCCTGAAGCTGTCTGTGTTCCTCTCTTCCCACGAGCCTTGCTCTTCTTCCTCTGCCCTGGCACATGCAGTCTTTATACAGAGACTTTCAACATTTCTTTAGATCGCAGAGAAGCTCTTTGGAAGTTTTAAAACAGAAACCTATAGGCCGGGTGCTATGGCTCATGCCTGTAACCCCAGCACTTTGGGAGGCTGAAGCAGGTGGATCATGAGGTCAGGAGTTCGAGACCAGCCTGGCCAACATGGTGAAACCCCATCTTTTCTAAAAATACAAAAATTAGCCAGGTATGGCGGCGGGTGCCTATAATCCCAGCTACTCAGTAGGCTGAGGCAGAAGAATCGCTTGAACCCGGGAGGTGGAGGTTGCAGTGAGCCGAGATCACACCACTGCACTCCAGCCTGGGCGACAGAGCAAGGCTCTGTCTCAAACCAAAAACAACAACAACAACAACCACCTATAAATAGGAGAGATCAACACAGGTCCCACGAGCAGACGCCGCTCTTCTGAAGTCTCCACAGCAGGAGGCCACTTGGTGCCTTTCAGGGGACCAGAGGAAAGGCTCCTTTCTGCACCAGGGATGATGATTGCAGCTGCCAGGGGACATTCACTTCCTCCTTGTTGAGTTGAATTGGATTGAGTGTTAAATGATTTCTGAATCCTCACCTCCTGTTTTAAAGGAAAATTTTTTCATTACCAAAAAAGGGCATTTGTTGGGCATATGAAACCCTTGCAATGGACTGAAGCTGGGGTTTAAACGTGGAGCTCTGAGCCTGCTTCCCCTTCTTGTATCTCAAAGAAGTAAGCCCCGGATGGCTCGCAGCCCCTGTGTTTGGGGCCAATGTGTCATCTTCGAGTCAAATCTTTCATCAACATCATCCTCTGTGGGTGTCTCCTCCTGGTCTTCACCCCACCTGGCCCACGACCGGTGCTTCTCGCCTGGGCTCACTCTCGTTCAGGCCACTGGAAATGCCTGTGGCCAGGTATGTTTGAAAGATTTTGAAGATGGGATTTTCTAAGTTGGCATAAGAAACAGAAGACATGAATATCAAAAACCTTAACAAAAAATGCTTGCTTACAGGGTGGTGGGCTCCCTTGTACAGGAAGCAGAGTGGCCATCCTGGGAGCCGGCCAGCGTCCTGCGAGCCATCTGAGGACGGCCGTTTCTTTCCATTCCATATTTCTCAGGAACTGGCCGAGGGCAGTGAGTGGAAAACAGGGAAATGCCACACTGGTCAAATGAGTGATATTGGAATAAGTCCTTCTTTGGGTAAAAAGTCATCAATGTCACAATCCTGCACGTAGGGGAAGTTACCGAGGACTCCTGCTTATGTACATCTGTGCAGGGGTTCAAGATGGTTTCTGTTAGAGCCTGGACTTGAACATGCCTCTGGCTCCCTTGAGTGGCGATGTGGGCCCCTCTGACCCTATGCACCCCATCCGTGAGCTGCTGCAGGACTGGAAGAACCAGACCTTGGAGTCAGGAAGGCAGGAGTTCGAGCCTGGCTTTAGTCAGACACCATGCTGCAAAGCTCGTCAAGACTCAGTCTCCACATCTGTAAAGTTGGCATAAGGTCCCAGTGCTGGAGTCTCTGATTCCAGAACTGACATCCCTCTTCCCTGGCCAAGATCAGAACACCTTGGAAAATGAGACAAAGCTCTAAAGAATGGCACAAACCCAGCCTCTGAGGTCCTGAGGGACCCACTTCCATCCCCAGGGGATAGCCCCAGCTGCTGCTGCCGGGGAATCCCCCCACCCAGACCTGGGGCCTCCTAGGGAAACCTGCAGAGAATGAGGACTCAGAGAGGGTTTTAATTAGCACATATATAACTAATAATAAAATTTATCCTTGGACATTTTTCTTGTGGTATTGAGAGCGTAACTTGAAAAGGTTTTAGTTTCTCCCCAAGACTTTGATAATGGGGCCGGGCACTGTAACTCACGCTTGTAATCCCAGCACTTTGGGAGGCCAAGGTAGGTGGATCACTTGAGGTCAGGAGTTCGAGACAAGCCTGGCCAACATGGTGAAACTCTGTCTTTACTAAAAATACAAAAATTAGCCAGGTGTGGTGGTGCACACCTGTAATCCCAGCTACTCAGGAGATTGAGGCAGGAGAATCGCTTGAACCCAGGAGGTAGAGGTTGCACTGAGCTGAGATCATACCACTGCACTCCAGCTTGAGCGACAGAGCAAGACTCCATCAAAAAAAAAAAAAAAAAAAAAGACTTTGATAATGGGAGTGGGCTTATTAATGTGGACCCTGGTACACAGTTAGCATTTTCTTATTTGAGGGATTTATGCATTCACACTGATGCTGTCATTTAATCCCATTGCAGATGCTCTGCTGGGTTGCAGGGACTCCAGAGATTGACACCCTAAGAATGGAAAGAGAGAAGGGAACGCCTGTCAGCTTTGGATACAGAGTGAGCAAAGAGTGGATTCAAGGATCCTTACCCTTTCCTGAGCTTCTGGGAGCAGAATCTCCTGTGCCCGCCAGTAGCAGACCGTCACTGAAACCATGGTCAGAACTGAGGGAGCTGTGGGCGGTGGAGACGGTGGTGAGCATGTCTAATTCTGGTGACGTGTGTGAGGAAGGTCCCAGGTTCTTCCATAAGCCATAGTCAACCCCTTCACTGCCTGAAGAAAGGTGGTATTTCAGTTCCACTCTTTGTCTTGTTTCCTATTGGTTCAGAACTCGGGAGGGGAGAGGAATGGGACTTCCGGGGCCACGTGGGAGATAAAAGGTTCACCTCCAAGGACCTCTGGGCTGGTGAATACAACGTTTCCACCCAGGGCCCCACACGTGGGAATTATGGGATAAACGGAAGCTACTCTCATTTCCAAATATCCTTGATGAGAAGATTCTATTTTTAAAAGCAATTTAACCTTTCTGAGATCAGAACTTGATTTAAAAACCAATGAGGGCCGGGCACGGTGGCTCACACCTGTCATCCCAGCACTTTGGGAGGCCAAGGCAGGTGGATCACGAGGTCAAGAGATCGAGGCCATCCTGGTCAGCGTGATGAAACCTTGTCTCTACCAAAAATACAAAAATCAGCTGGGTGTGGTGGTGTGCGCCTGTAATTCCAGCTACTCAGGAGACTGGGGCAGGAGAATCGCTTGAACCTGGGAGGTGGAGGCTGCAGTGAGCTGAGATCAGGCCATTGCACTCCAGCCTGGCAACAGAGTGAGACTCCGTCTCGAACAAACAAAACACGATGAGTACATTTAATGGAATTGTTCTTCTCTAAACTGCACCTACCCTGCTGATAATGTTTCCACCATGGGTGCCTTTTCCATCTGGGCTCTGAGAACTGAGTCAGCAGTGACCGCTGGGTGGAAAGCTCACAAGAGGGGCAGTGAAACGAAGGCTGGGGCGCTTTCTCCAAACCCAACCCAGGAGCCAATGACTGAGCAACCTCAGATCCTTTCTAAAGGGCTGAATGTAAACGAACCAGAAGAGAAATGGCACCGGTTTCCTGAGTAGAGAAGACACTGAAGGGCGCTGGAGAGAAGCCAGTTTCCCACAAGAGCTGGTCCACTGCAGCTCCGCTCCAGCAGAGGCAGTGACCTGGAGGACTCTGGAAGGACCGTAGACTGCGTTAGGATTGTAATCAGAGAAATATCCGTGATGTTTGCTGGGCCCTTTGTGGACTCCTTATGGCCAGCTTTTATGCCAGACAAAGAGTTTGAGGGTGTAAGTCACAGTGGACAGTTCGTTTGTGGAAGACACAGAGTTTCAGGGTGTAAGCCACAGTGGACAGAGCGTTTGTGGAGGACACAGAGTTTCAGGGTGTAAGCCACAGCAGACAGCACGTTTGTGGAAGACACAGATGACGAGTTTCAGGGTGTAAGCCACAGCGGACAGCATATTTGTGGAAGACACAGATGACGAGTTTCAGGGTGTAAGCCACAGCGGACAGCGCGTTTGTGGGAGACACAGATGACGAGTTTCAGGGTGTAAGCCACAGCGGACAGCGCGTTTGTGGGAGACACAGATGACGAGTTTCAGGGTGTAAGCCACAACGGACAGCGTGTTTGTGGAAGACATAGAGTTTCAGGGTGTAAGACACAGCGGACAGCATATTTGTGGAAGACACAGATGACGAGTTTCAGGGTGTAAGCCACAGCGGAGAGCGTGTTTGTGGGAGACACAGAGTTTCAGGGTGTAAGTCACAGCGGACAGTGCGTTTGTGGAAGACACAGAGTTTCAGGGTGTAAGCCACAGCGGACAGGGTGTTTATGGAGGACACAGAGTTTCAGGGTGTGAGACACAGCGGACAGAGCGTTTGTGGAAGACACAGAGTTTCAGGGTGTAAGCCACAGCGGGCAGTGCGTTTGTGGAAGACACTGTTGTCAGATGAGACTCACGTGACTTCACGATGGCGGCTGCATCTGAGTCCTGGAAGGACTCCTTCCCTGAAGGAAAAGTGCCCCTGGACAGAGAGGCCTGGAAATCTATGGTGGACACTTCCCTGGCAGAGATCACACCTGGGGACCCCAAGACCTGGGCGTGAGAACCCGGCGGACCCGCTGTGCCCGTTTGATTACCGTGGGAACTGTAGAAACGAGGCAGCCGCAATGGTGGGAAGCGTAATTGTTCCAGACGGAGCTTACACCTACAGCGCTCTGCTTCCTAATGCTTTGCAGAGGTCGAGAGGACAGAGGCCACTTACAGAGTCATCGTACACCTCATGTAGCAGGTGAAATCCCTCTGCGAGGGACAGTGGATTCAGCCAGCATCCTTGCTGGGGCTCATGTTTCAGTTCACTTCCTCAATTTTTTGGGTCGTCCCCCATCGTATGTTTAGCAAAAGGTACTGATAAGAGAATTTCCAAGAGATGTCACTGGAGGAGAAGAATACGCATCAAGTCTGTCCTCTTGTTCCACGTGGGTGTAAAGGATCCTGACTTCATGGGGAGTGGCGGAGAAGGGAGGAGGAGATTCCCTTTGCAGGGGACTTGGCTGGGGGTATAATGCTGTCACCTGACAAACGTCTGATGCTTCATAGTGATTTTAATTCCAGCAGCATGGGATGGGAACAGAGCACCGGGCACTGAGTTTATCTCCCTCAGAGACGGACGACACCCAACCCCTCTTCATTTCCGAGGACAGCGTGGTTGGCAGAGGAGCACCCAGAAGGACATAGTTGGTATTTTCAGACATTTCCTCTGGACTTTGTCCATCTTCTGCAGTGGGGAACCATGAAGGCAATGGTCTCCGTTTCTCTCCTCCCACTTCATAGTCAGGCTTTTCTCCTTCCACCCTCCAGCCCTCCTGCCCCAAAGGACACAGGCACAGTGTGCCCTCTGTCCAGGTGAGCCCTCTTCCCTGCTCTGAAGCAAGCCAAGACCGTCATCGTTCATGTGGATAAAATTTTAGATGTTTGGTTTAGGTGTGTTTGCATGGGTAGATACATAGATAGTTTCCCATAAAAATGTCGATAGTATTTTGGGCACAATCTCATAGATCATTTTCCTTTTCACTTGCTGTATCAGACAGATACTCTGATGTCAATGAATGCACACTCCGCCGTTGCCAAGAGCCACATGGTACTGGGTCATGTGGGTGCATCATCATCTGTGTGACCACTGCCCTGTTGCTGGACACGTCCTTGCTTGCTAACATTTGTTTTTGGTGGGGGGAGTGTGGGGATGGGGTTTTGCTCTTGTCACCCGGGTTGGAGTGCAGTGGCGCAATCTCAGCTCACTGCAACCTGCGCCTCCCGGGTTCAAGCAATTCTCCTGCCTCAGCCTCCCAAGTAGCTGGGATTACAGGCGCCGCCACCATGTCTGGCTAATTTTGTTTTTTTAGTAGAGACGGGGTTTCGCCACGTTGGCCAGGCTGATCTCGAACTCCTGACCTCAGGTGATCCACCTGCCTCGGCCTCCCAAAGTGCTGGGATGACAGGCGTGAGCCACCACGCCCGGCCCTTGCTTGCTAACTTTTCAATGAGAAAGCACTGCAAACACTTTTCTGACCATTTCCTTGGGGCAAGTCCATGGAGGTGCAATCGGCTGAGTGTGCACTCACTTTTAAGCACTGCGTCTGCAACTCCAGTGGTACCTGCCATCTGCCCGCCCAGTTTGCATCCCAGCCAGCACCCGTGGGAACCAGGGAGGCTGGATTCCGGCACACATGGGCTGGGTGGGAGGCAGGGGGATGCTTTGTAATGTTTGACAACCTCACACAGGCGGTCAAAAGTCTTTTGTATGCTGCCCTGACACACGGAATTGATGTGCTTATTTTCACTTTTATTTCTTATTCAGTAAATGCTGATTTATTTTATTTAAGGATATCCTCGGTTGCCCTTTTTGAGAGCAAAGGCAGTTTGTCCTTAACACTTGCATCTGGCAATAATAGATATAATAATAATCATGAGGCCGGGCGCGGTGGCTCAAGCCTGTAATCCCAGCACTTTGGGAGGCCGAGATGGGCGGATCACGAGGTCAGGAGATCGAGACCATCCTGGCTAACACCGTGAAACCCCGTCTCTACTAAAAAATACAAAAAACTAGCCGGGCGAGGTGGCGGGTGCCTGTAGTCCCAGCTACTCGGGAGGCTGAGGCAGGAGAATGGCGTAAACCCGGGAGGCGGAGCTTGCAGTGAGCTGAGATCCAGCCACTGCACTCCAGCCTGGGCGACAGAGCGAGACTCCGTCTCAAAAAAAAAAAAAAAAAAAAAAAATAATAATAATAATAATCATGATAATAATACTGTGTATCCGGCACATAGTAGAAACTCAGTGAAGGTTTTACTAAGTCAATCCATTAGCACACCGAGGGGTTTCACTAAAGGCTTAGTTTTGCGCTGAGATGTTAATTGTGTGGTTTAACAATGATTTCTATTAACGAGGCTAAGAATTTTCTGAACCTAAGTTCTGGGGCGATTTGGGAATGCCTCCCATCCTCAGACAAGGCCAACGTGCATTGACCTTGAATTTCAGTAAAGCTGAAGGGACAGGAGGGCTGATTTCCCTCCAGATGACAGTCGCTAGGAGGCAGAATCGGGCTCGATAACCATCAGGAGGTAACGACTGTGAACTTGGTGATTTTAACGATTTCAAATAAATTACTCCAGGAAAAAGAAAATCTTCACTCCATTTTATTTTGGGAGTACTCCCCCCACCCTGAAATTGATCAGAGACATCCAAATAGCAGCAAAATTAAAAGGAGGGGATGTGATGCGTTGCCTTCTTTAACTTGTATTTAAAGTCATTATAATGACGAACTCTAAAACTTTATATGCTCAGTGTGTGCACTGAAGAAACGTTGACTTACAAACAGTATTTTTTAAAAAAACAATTAGGAATTTTATCATTCATTCCTTTAAATTTGTGAACAGAAACCCCCCGTGCTCCTGAGTCTCCATGCCTAGATGGGTCTGGACACCAGGGACGGGAGCAGAGGCTCTCAGCAGAGGTGTGTGCTCTGCGCCCACCGCAGCTGGCAACTGGGGAAGAAATAACACCACGATGAGGTTATTTTGAGCCATGAGGCAGCCCCTCAGGGGACCGGATGGGTGGAGAAGCCCACCTTCCCCTCCTCGCCTGGCTCTGCCAAGGTGGCCTCCCTCTTCCATGAGGCCCACTGCCCAGAGCCCACATCTCAGGGAGGGTGGCACAGGCAGAGAGACCGGGGCCCAAGGGCCCCTTGCAGGGTTCCTGCAGAGAAATGCAGGTTCTGTGGAGCTGACAGTGCTGTAAACAGCGGCAGGTGCAGAGTGACCACACAATTCCGCAACACAGATGGTGACGGGGTGAGGGCCATGGAGACGCAGCCCATGGGAGCTTGCCTTGTGGTGACCTCTGCAGGCCGTGGGAAGTGGGAAAAGGGCTCCCCACCTTCCACCTGGCCCCAGGTGCAGATGGCAGCTGTGGTTCTCCAGCACCCAGGTATGGACGGGAGAGGTGGAGCCGCCGTGGAAGGCCCTGGAAGTGCCACTTTCTGAAGGATGCTGGTGGGCAGAGGCCAGGGACTGGCAAGCACTTTCCCTTGGTCTCCAGCAGACATGAGAGGAAACAGCTCCCACAACACGGGCACACACTCTTCTCTTGGTGAAGCAGAGTCCTGAGAGAAGAAAACAGACTCAGAAAACCAAACAGAAGAGTTATTTAGTATGAATCAGAAAACACTGTGTGCAGATGCGGGGCCTGGCCCTGGGGGAGAGGGAATGACCAGATGCAGGTTCCTGTTGAGTCCAGGAGACCGAACAGTAGAGGAAATGGAATCAACCACATACTTGGGCTCCACACCAGCAGGTGGAGGGCACACAGGAGAGGAGAGGCCCATCAGGGCTCCCGGATGGGAGCGGCTCTGCAGGAGGCTCAGAAGGTTCAGGCACCAGGAGGCCAGAGCAGGTGGTGGTTTCTGTCAGACCCAAAAGTCCACAGGGAGACACCGTGGGGAGGTGCTTTCCCAGGGAGGCCTGAAGAGGAAGAGCTGGAAACAAGGGTGTCTTGGCCCCATGCTGTCTCCTTTCTCACCAGGTTGGGCACCTCTGGGTAAACTTGGTGTCCCGAGGGAGCACACTTGGGATAGAAGTTCCCAGGCTGGATACTACACCACTCACCCTGCAGAGATGGCCTCCGGAATCATCCTGGGTGTTAGTATTGGAGATTAACATATCCAAGCCAGCTGTGGAGGGGGAATCCCTCCTGGAAATAATAAAATGCAGCCAGACCTGATTCCCCAGCCCAACAGGAAGAGCTCTAGCGAGGAAGCACTACCAAGAAATCTGGGGGAAAACTCTGGGCTCTGGACGCTTCTCCTTCCAGAGTACCTGAAAAGGGTGCTCTTAGAGAGGGGTGTGCAGAGCCCCTGGGGAGGGATCTCCTCTTAGAGAGGGGTGTGCAGGGCCCCTGGGGAGGGAGCTGCTCTCGGGGGGGGAGTTTCAGAGTCCCTGGGGAGGGATCTCCTCTTAGAGAGGGGTGTGCAGAGCCCCTGGGGAGGGAGCTGCTCTCAGGGAGGGGTGTGCAGAGCCCCTGGGGAGGGAGCTGCTCTTGGCGGGAGTGTGCAGAGCCCCTGGGGAGGGATTTGCTCTTAGAGAGGGGTGGGCAGAGCCCCTGGGGAGGAAGCTGGAATGTGAACCTGCATCTTGCAATGTGACCAGCACTGAGACACAGGACCAGGGAAGCGGAAGGTGGAGGAAAGAACCCGGGGAAGCCTTGCTGATATTTTTCTGTGTTCATTTGTAACTTTTCTGCTGTTGGGTTTATTTGTCTGTGATAATAACGCCCAGGAGGAGTGCAGACAGGGCGAACTCTGTGCAGAGGGCTGTGGCTCCCAGGCCAAGACACTTCCTCTGTCCCAAGTAAACCACCACAGAATGCGATGTCTGATCATAAAGCACAGTGTACATCTATGAGACATAAGAGTCAACAGCTGTGCTGTGTGCTTGGACAGTTTAATGCAAACAAAAATTTTAAGAAAGGAAACCTTAATACTAAATAAATCAATCCCAGGTATAGTTAATAATGAGAGAGGGGTGTGGGTAATACAAAACTCAAAATTCCTTAACTTACCTAGGAATGTTACTATAAATACCATCTTATTTGTGAATTTACAAATGGAAACATTACCTGCAGATTTCAGAACCATAAAGGTGGCCCCAAATAGAAATTATAAATTGAGTGTAAATAATCAAAATCATTGCAGTAGATTAAAATAAAACTTTCATGTATAAAATGGAGAAAACAAAAGAAGAAAGTCAAAAGCCATGAAAACATAAGAGCAGCTGTCAGCAGGAGTGTGAAATACGGCAGTTATGCCCAAAATATAAATGCTCCAACCACACCCATCCCACTGAGAAATACTGATGCTGACAGATTTTTTTTAAAAAATCCTTTTTGGAGTAGAGTTTAGAAAAGATAACATTAAGCAAATGGCCCAGTTTAAACATAGAGATGGGCAGTTGTAACTCGCACATTCATGAAACAGGCGGATTATCTTGTATGAAACAAAATCACTAGGGCTGGGTAATGAAGAGTTCACCAGTTGGAAGACACCAGCATTCATTTTTGGTGCTGCAGTCAACACACTGGGCAACTCCTTTCAATCCCACAGAAAGCCTCGACTTCCATTAAAAATACTTATGGACACGGTGAGGGAAGGTGCTAAGATTCTTTTGACTAACAGTCGATGTGAGATTCTATGGACAACATGGGGTGAGGCTCTCCAGGGCTGCAGGATTCCTTGTGTGGAGGCCGGACTTGTCAACTGCAGCACCCATGGCTCTGCCTGGAATAATTACTTGTGGCAGTGTCTCTTTGGAAGCACCCCTGGCCTCCACCCATTGGGTAAGACAGCATCCTCCTGGCTGGGACAGTCCGAACATCCCCAGTCTTTGTCAAAGCTGCCCTGAGGGGAAGCAGGGAAAGAAGCAGTAGATGGCATCAAGCTTGGTACTTACGAGGACTTTCCCGCAAGTGCACAGTAAATGCTTGGTAAATATTCGTTAAAGGAATGAATTCATGCATTTTTTTCCTCACTGTTGAAAAATGTTTTTAAAAAAATCACCAAGAAAACTTCAGCTAATTCAAGAAACAAAAACCACACAAACAACATTCACCAAGATACAATAAAATTTCGATCACGCACTGGAGCTAGGGTTAGAAGGAAACACTCCTATAATAATAATGATTTTTAATAATTAAAATGAACAGTGTATAACCAGTCATAGCAGATGTGGACAAAATGAAAATGAATAGCATGATGCAACTCCAGCAGATGTGGCCAAAGCTGTACCTAGAGGTTAATTACTTTTCTCATGTAACAGAAAGGAAAAAAAAAAAAAAAAAAACAAGCTAAACAGCCAACATAGGAAATTGGAAAATGAAAATAAACCTTAATTTCTAAAGCAATTAGAATAAATTCGTTTTTTGAGAAAAAAGTACATAAAAGAATTTCTTGCAAATCCAAGTCTCTTTCAGGCAAAATCTGGGAACTGGGCAAGGAGAATAGCACAGAAATTTTAAAGCAATGAAGGAAAACTCCCCACATCCAAGATTACAGTGGGGTCTCCCATGAAACAGCTGGTTTCTTCGGTGTCTCCTGTCTCTTTATTTCCTTCCTTCTCCTTTCTCTTTCTTTCTCTTTGCATGCCGGTGAGTTCCAGCACACATGCAAGGATGGATGGAAAATCACCCCAGATTAGATGCTGTGACCACAAGGAGGACATGGAGGACGCAATCATGGCATTTTTCCCTTAAAAGCACGAGGACCCTATTGAGTCTTTACAAAAAATTAAGCTGTGAATTATTTTCATGTACTTGTTTAAGAGCATACACATCAGGGGTGTCCAACCTTTTGACTTCCCTGGGTCACATTGGAAGAAGAATAGTCTTGGGCCACATGTAAAATACACTAACACTAGCAATAGCTGATGAGCTAAATAAAAATTCTCAAAAAATTCTCACCATGTTTTAAGGAAGTTTACACATTTGCATTGAGCTATATTCAAAGCCATTCTGGGCCACATGCAGCCCACAGGCTGCGGGTTAAACAAGCTTGTTTTATACATAGTGATCAGAAGAATGGATAGGCACAGAGAATTTCCACTTACTGGCCAGGCGTGGAGGCTCACACCTGTAATCCCAGCACTTTGGGAGGCCGAGGCGAGTGGATCACCTGAGGTCAGGAGTTCGAGACCAGCCTGGCAAACATGGCAAAACCCCATTTCTACTAAAAAAAACCCCAAAAATTAGCCAGGCATGGTGGCAGGTGCCTGCAATCCCAGCTACTTGAGAGGCTGAGGCAAGAGAATTGCTTGAACCCAGGAGGTGGAGGTGGAGGTTGCAGTGAGCCGAGATCGTGCCACTGTATTCCAGCCTGGGCGACAGAGTGAGACTCCGTCTCAAAAACAAACAAAAAAGTTTCCACTTGCTTTCATGAACTCAACACAACCATGATTCCAAATTCAGACAAGGAGAATAAAATTAGCATAATTGAGAAGAAACAGATCACCTCGTTTGCGAACTCAGACGTGAACATTTCACATGAAGTAATGGAAAATCAGATTCAGCTGCATTAAGAACATTTTACTACTGCCAAATATACCTCAGTCTTGTGAAGACTATTCCACTGGGACCAGATAAAGCTTTCTGTTGTAACAGAAATGTCTCAAGATCTAAAAACATGTTCACTGGGACACTGATAAGGTAATGAATAACAGATGGTCCTCTTGATGAATGCTGAAATCGCATTATTATTATTATCATTATTATTATTATTTGGCCAAATGTGTCTGTTTTTTGTATGTGTATTTTAATTTTTTTCTATTTATTTGTTCTGTTTATTATAATAGTCTTCTCCACTGCCCCCAAGATTCTAGAAATTTTTGCCTACACATACTTCTAGGACTTCTGGGCCTTTCTTTTTAATCCAGAGGAAGTTTGCATTGAGGTAAGCTGTGAGTTGATGATCTAAATCATTTACCAATTAGCTCAAGACAATGTATTGAATTCCTTTTTCTCCTGGAGTAGAAAGCTCCCGTGGCAGCCTGTGTGAGTTATGGGTAGATTTCTGTATTTGTTTCTGTTCTCCTTTTATGTTAGGGTTTTGATGGTTTCAGAGCTTCTAAGCACCTTCTAAAAGCCTCTCTTCCCAATCCATTCCAGGACCCCGGACTTTAATTACCAAGGATCTTCAGTCTTGCTTTGTTACTCACTTTTTCTCCAAAATATCTGTCCACATAAATTCTCCCAAATAATCCTTAGAATCATTTTTATTTAGTTTTTTTTCTTTAGCTTTTCTGTGTTTCCCATAAGATATATATATATTATTTTTTGAAAAGAGGAAAATTTCATAAAACCTGGTTGTAAACAAGATAGAAAACACAATTCTAATTTTAGGGAGACATGATATATTGTTATGGAAAGAAGCCTCTAAGAATATGTGCCAGTTGTTAAGAAAGACTGCGGAATTACTGCTGAGTAATGTGTGTTTCGTGTACAATTCTGCACTTTCAGGCTTTCCTGGAATACATATGTTTCCTTCAATTAGGACACCACCTATTTCTTTGAAATGAAAGTGCAAAGTTCTGTGGATGAGGATGGACCGTGTGAACATGCCATCTGCACAGGTCAGCTGTGTGTGGCTCAACAGGAACAACTGTGTGTGGCTCCGCACACAAGTGTGAGTCAAGTTCAGCGAGACACTCATCACTCAGTATCGTGCCGTTCACAGTGAGTCCTGCGTGAGTCCAGAGCCTCCATAAAAATGGCGCTGGCTCTGAAGCATAGACGGTTACTACGTGGAAATCCCAGAGGCCTCCACAGCCTGGGGGTCTGGGCAGGAACCTCCCTGCCCTCTGGGTGACCTGGGCTGATTTTTCAACCTTTCTGTAAAACATATATTCCTGGAAGGAGGAGGCAGGTGCACTGGAGTTCTGAGGAGGTTGCGTCCCTGAGTCCAGCTCTGGCCTGTCTGTGCAGGCCTGTGCGGTCAGTGGTTGCTGGAGGATAGAGTCCGGATACAACAGATATACAGGACCTCACAGACGTGAACAACCCCACGGACACAGGTCATGGTAAGATGCACCGCAAAGGCAGGAGCTGGTGAGATGGGATGACTGGATTTAAACTCATATGTGTATATGTGTATGTGTGTGTGTGTACCGTATATTTTCTATCTAGCTTTGTGGGTATACAAAATGCATGTGTGTGTGTGTGTATATATATATATCACATTCAATGTATTACATAATATCAAAAAATATTGAATGTAGAAATCCATTCATGCTATATTAGGAAGAGAAAAACAGCAGATTACAGAAAAGCAAACATAGTAACTTTTTGGTATAATTACTTATGTACAATACATTATATGGGATATATAGTCCATATATATATTAATTTTAAAAGTCATACTATGTATAATAAAATATACAATAATATATAATGCAAATGTTGTCATTTAAGTTATAATTCGGTGGTATTCAATACAATCTTAATGTGTTTTTGGAGTTGTTTTTGCTTTGTTTTGTTTTGTTTTGTTTTTGAGACTGAGTCTCAAAAAAAGCCCAGGCTGGAGTGCAATGGCATGATCTTGGCTCACTGCAACCTCCGCCACCTGGGTTCAAGCGATTCTCCTGCCTCACCCTCCTGAGTAGCTGGGATTACAGGCATGTGCTGCCATGCCTGGCTAATTTTTGTATTTTTAGTAGAGATGGGGTTTTGCCATGTTGACCAGGCTGGTCTCGAACTCCTGACTTCAGGTGATCTGCCTGCCTCGGCCTCCCAAAGTGCTGGGATGACAGGCATGAGCCACCACGCCCGGCTATTCCTCATGTTGTCCAACCGTGGCCATCTTCCATCTCCACAACTTTACTGTCTTCTCAAACTGGAGCTCTGTCCCCATTAAGCACCCACTCTCCACAGCCTCCCTGCAGCACACCCACACCCACCACTCTCCGTCCTGCCTCTGTGAATTGGCCTCTCCTTCCTGTGAGCCTCATGCAGGTGGAAACATGCCACAGCTGCCCTTTCGTGTTGGGCCTTTTTGCTCCACGTGTAGAATGAAAAAGGTTTATCCCTCCTGTCACCTCCTGTCTTGTGCCTGAATAATTCCACGTTGTGTGCAAACCACATGCTGTTTATCTGTTCACCCACTGGTGGACTCTCAGGCTGTCTCCGCCTTTTGGCTATTGTGGCGAATACTGCTGTGAACACGAAGATACCTTTTTGAATCCCTGGGCTCGATTCTTCTGGATGTGTGCCAAGGAAGGAGTGGGAGGGGCCAGGTCAACAGGTGACTCTTTAACTTTCGGAGAAATTACCCGTCTTCTGCAGAAGCTGCCGTTCTCCATCTTCACCAGCGAAGCGTGAGGGCTCCAATGTCTCCCCGTCCTCACCCACACACGCAACCGTCCGTTTTGCTGATGAGCATCATCCCGGCAGGCGCGCAGCCGTATTTCTTCGAGATTGTGATTTGCATAGCGACTGCTGACGTCGAACATCTTTTCATGTACAGTCATGTGTCACTTAACGAAAGGGACACATTCTGACGAATGCGTCCTCGGGGGATTTTGTCCTTGTCTGAACATCACAGTCCTTGTCTGGGCTGACACAAATCTGCGTGGCATGGCCTACTCCATACCTAGGCAATGTGGCACCGCCTGGTGCTCCCAGGCTACACACCTGTGCAGCGTGGGACTGTAAAGAAGGCTGCAGGCAGTTCAGACACAAGGGTAAGGATTTGTTACCTAAACGTGGAAACGGTGCAGTGAAAACACGGTATTCTGATTTTACGGGACCGCTGCTGTCCATCGGCGGAAACGTGGTTGTGTGTTGCCCACCTGCATTTACCCACCCTCTATCGGTAGGGCTGCTTCGGAGAAATGTCTGTTCAAGTTCTCGGCCGTTTTGTTATTGGGTTGTTTGGCTTTTGTTGATGATGAGTTTTAGAAGTTCTGTACAGACTCCATTACCCTTGTTTTTAGTCTAATTTATTTCATTGCAAGCTTATGTGATTTAATGTAATTCTGTGAGCAATCAGCCCAGAATTCCTGGGAATTTTGTCATTGCTCCCACTGTCCACATGACCCAGTCCTGGCACGGTGCTGTCTCTCCCTGCCCCGACTGTGGTCAGGATTCAGAAGAAACTGTTCGTGGCAAGGCTGGGAAAAGCCTAAAGTGTTTTCCTAATCTGAGGACATACTATCATTATCATTCATGGCTGGTTTTTGACTCAACACACAGGCTCAAGAAATGCATTTGCGTTAAGGTCTCTTTCTTGTGAGTGGAACTGTGGTGGGGAGATGAGGCTGGAGCCACCGAGTGAAATGACGCTCTGAGCGATCTGTGAGCTGCCACTCTCCTGCCCCCTGATACCCCGACAGCTGATAAATAAGAAAGGCAAAATGGGCTCCCCTCCCACAGCCTTTGAAGAGTCTCAGGGCATTTTAAGCCCTTGAAAAGCACTTAGCTGATAAAAACGCATCCTAATGAGGAAGAGGCAGGCTCTTTTCAGCTGTGCAGCCCATTTAGACAGTGACAGGCGAGAGCCCTTTAGCTCAGAGCCCTGGGAGTTTTGTTCCTGGGCAGGTGGCCGTCAGGAGGACTGTGCTCAGCACTCCTGCTTGCAGGCCACCTCCCTGGGGCTGTGGGCCTTTAGCTTCTGTCTCTTGTTCTTGTGCTGAGTGAGAGATCAAAGAGGAATTCACAGCAAAACAGAAGGTCTGCCGAAAACCTGAGAAGCAGAGGCCACCCTCACACTGCCTGCTGTTGAGGGCAGTCCTGTGCCTGCTCCAGCCAGTCTTTGTCCTGTTATATTATTTTACCTGGAGTTTTTCCTTCCTTCCCTCCCTCCCTTCCTTCCTTCCTTCCTTCCTTCCTTCCTTCCTTCCTTCCTTCCTTCCGTCCCTCCCTCCTTCCTTCCTTCCCTTCTCCCTTCCTTTCTTCATTCTTTCTCCCTCTCTTTCTCTCTTGCTCTCTTATTTTGCTTTTTTCTTTCTTCCCTGTCTCCCTCTTCTCTCCTTCACTCCTCCCACCTCCCTTCCTTCCTTCTTTCCTTCCTTCCTCCCTCCCTCCCTCCTTCCCTCTTTTCTTCTTTCCTGCCTTTCTTTCTCTTTTTGGTGCATCTCAAGTACAAAGAACAGGATTCATCATTCTGCAATAATCTAAGAAGAGCCCAAAAACACACTTCCCTATATCACTGCTGGAATCTTGATCATGACAGCTGTCTAAGAACATGGTCCTGTCTAACCCACCCCCAGATGTCTGCATTCCTCCAAGGGCAACCTCTGCCTGAGTGCAGTGTTCATTCTTCCCTTGCATGTACTTTTATTCCATTTATGTGTCTTTCTAAATAGGCATTCATGTGTTATATTATTGGATTCTGGCAGTTTTAAACTTTATAAAAGAGTAACATGTAGTGAGCAATTATACTTGTTCACTAAATTTTGAATGCTAACATTCATTACATTGCTGTTTTTCATTTGTTTTGACCGTTGTGTTCTGTATGTCACAGGCCGACACGTGACAGCTTGGGAGACAAACCTGGCTGCCTCCTGTCTTTGTAAACACAGTTGTGTTGGGGCACAGTCTTGCTTTATCTCTGGCTGCTTGTGCATTGCAGAGCAGAGCTGAGAGGTTATGACAGACCCAACACGACCTGCAAAACCAGAAATATTTTCAGTCTGGTCCTTTTTAGAGAATGTTTGCAGGTGCCTGAGTGGTTGATCCTGTTTTTGCTACTATGAAGAACAGGGGGCTGGGAGCAGTGATTGACGCCTGTAATCCCAACACTTTGGGAGGCCGAGGCAGGTGGATCACTTGAGGTTGGGGGTTCAAGACCAACCTGGCCAACATGGCGAAATACCGTCTCTGCTAATAATACAAAAATCAGCTGGGCGTGGTGGTGTGTGCCTGTTAGCTACTACGGAGGATGAGGCAGAAGAATTGCTGGAACCTGGGAGGCAGAAGTGCCGTGAGCCAAGATCATGCCACTGCACTCCAGCCTGGGTGACAGAGTGAGACTCCATCTCAAAAAAAAAAAAAAAAAAAAAAAAAGAGGAAGAAGAAGAGGAAAGAAAGAAAAAAGAAAAAGAAAAGAACAGGGGAAGGTTCTTGTGTGCATCCCCTAGTCCACATTCAAGAGTCTTCTTTGGTGAAACCTAGAAATGCAATTTGTAGTCATGTGGCAGGTGATGCTCACCTTTGAGGAATGATGCTTAAGAGTTTCCCAAGGCTTTGTTCCAGTTTATACTTCTGCCAGTAAAATCGGAGACCTTGGGAATGTTCACTGTCTCCACCACCTGCTATTGTCAGTCTGTTTATCTTACTGAGAATTGTAGACACGTCTTCCTGGGGAGCCATGGAGGACATTTTATTGGGGGGGGGGCTAACACCATGGGTCTCCTATAAAATGTGGGCTCTCCTAGGAAACAGAATGGGAAATCTGTTCATTCCAGCTTTATAGGTGTGTGGTAGCTCCTGAGACGGCGTTTCTGACGTGATTTCTGGGAGGCTTGGCGGGCTCAGGGGTGGGGGTTCCTTATGGTAAAGCAGGGCAGGCAAATAGTTACCTACTGCCAGTGCTGGGCGAACAGCCCTGGACCTGCTGGAGCATCAGGTCAGCCTTACAGGCATTGGGCTTCCTCAGCAGAGTCCCTGAGCATATGGAAGGTGTGTGTTTGTGGGTAGATTTCAACATGAATCCCTTTCTATTCAGAGGGGAAGAGCATTGAGGCCTCAAACTCTGCAAGCTGTTACCTTTTGGGGGTCTGCAGAGGGTTCTAAGCAGCCAGCCAGCCCCACGACATGGGGATGTCATGGCTCTGCTGCTGTTCAGCTCTAGGGGAGCCTTGAGGGAAGGCTGGCCTCAAAGTCCAAACCATTACCCATGCCACATGGTCACTCCACAGTGGTCTTGCCAGGATGGGACTGTCACATCTGGGCCAGGGAGGCCACGTGCTCCTGGCTTGCCCACACCTGACCAGGGACCTCTCCTGTTCTCCCAGATCTCCTCTGACCGACTGAATGAATGAATGAATGAATGTGAGAAGGAGCTTGGAGTGAAGCTTGCTCTAAGGAGGGCAACCAATGTAGTGGCAGGACCAGGTCACCCAGGGCTAGTGGGGACAGTGGGACACGGGGATATGGGGACCAGGGGAGCTTCAGGTGGGTGAAGATCACCACTGTGAACCTCAGAAGAGCTGCTGAGTGGAAGAGGGCCCAGTTTGTGCCTTGTGTTCTTAGGTGGGAGAATGTGTCCACCTGGGGCATGCTACGGGGAGGGACTGGATGTGGTGTAAGAAGGACTTGATGAAGGTTGAGCTGTCTATGGCTATTAAAGGCTGACTCAGTACTATTACTGCCATACTATCATCACCATCATCATCACCATGATCTCCATCATCATCACCATCATCATCATCACCATCACCATCACCATCACTACCATCACTGTGATTACTAACACCATCACTATCACGACCATGCTCACCATCACCATCACCATTATCATTACCATCCCTACCATAATCACCATCATCATCACCAGATTACCATTATCATCACCATCATTACCATCACCATTATCACCATCATCATTACCATCACCGTGATTACTAACACCACCATCACCATGCTCACCATCA
Organism: Macaca nemestrina; assembly: GCF_043159975.1. Taxonomy (NCBI): domain Eukaryota; kingdom Metazoa; phylum Chordata; class Mammalia; order Primates; family Cercopithecidae; genus Macaca; species Macaca nemestrina. The sequence continues at coordinate 116,799,931 of NC_092139.1, forward strand.
CCATCACCATTATCATCACCATCCCTACCATAATCACCACCATCATCACCAGATTACCATTATCATCACCATCATTACCATCACATTATCACCATCAACACTGTGATCACCATTATCGTCACCATCATCATTATCATCACCACTGTCATCACCATGATCACTATCAGCATGATCTCCATCATCATCACTATCATCATCATCACCACCACTGTCATCATTACCATCACCATGATCACTATCACCACCACCATCATCACCACATTTACCATTACCATCACCATTATCATCATCATCATCCTTACCATCATCACCATGATCACCATCATCATCACCATCATTACCATTATCACCATCACCATGATCACTATCACTACCACCATCATCATTACCATCAGCAGCACCATCATCACCATCACTATCACTATAATCACCGTCATCATTCCCATCACCATCACCTTTATCACTATCACCACCACCATCATCACCATCACCATCAACACCAACAACATCATCATTATTGTTTGGCAACTAGGTAGCAGTGACCATTAATTTTATGTGTCAACTTGACTGGGCCCTGGAGTGCTCAGATGACTGGCGAAACATCATTTCTGGATGTGCCTGTGAGGGGGTTTCTGATGATATTAACGTTTGATTGGATGGACTTAGTAAAGCAACGGCTGTCCCCAGCGTGGGCAAGCATCGCCTAATACTTTGGGGGCCTGAATAGAATACAAAGCACAGGAGGAGAGGTTTTGCTCCCCTGCCTGACTGCTTGATCTCGGACATCAGTCTTTTCCTGCCCTCAGACTAGAACTCACGCCACCAGCTCCCCTGGTTCTCAAGCTTTCAGTCTCACCCTGAGTTACACCAGGGCTTCCCTGGGTCTTCAGCTTGTGGACAGCATGTGGTGAGCCTGCTAAGCCTTCACAATTGTATAAGCCAAATCATTATTAAAAAAAAAAAGGTCTCCTTCTGTATGTACATCCTACTGGTTCAGTTTCCCGGAAGAACCCTAATACAGTGACTGAGGCACACTTTGGCTAAACCCATTGAGCAGAATCAGGGTCCTGGGAAAACACCAGGCTGTGGTCAAGGGTCTCAGGCTTCAGCCCCAGTCCAGCCATGGGCCAGTGGGGAGACCAGGAGTCAGGCATCGTATTGGCTGCTTCTCCCTGACTCCATGCTCCTTTCTGGTGCTAGGCTAGAATCCAGTGAGCTTTACCCATTCTGTCATTTTGCTCACAAAGGTGAGTAAGTCCAAAGGCACCAAGTCCACATGAGCCCTGGGTTCCTACAGACTCAGGAGTTTCTCCTGGGGAAAGTTGTCAGAAGGAGGCAGCCACACTTCTGAGAGCCGCCTAGCAATTCTGAACTCCCCGTGACCCCCAATCAGAGCGATTTGTTGAGCAAACAATAGCAGAGGATTAATAACAGATGTAAGAGAAGGACCTGCCTTCTCATAGTTAATTGCCTCTCACCTTTCCAGGAAAATCCAGCACATTCCCTGTTGTGTCCCCTGAGAAACAGGGCTCCTTCCAGATGTGAACCCCAGGGCTCCAAGTGTGTTTCCAGCAATATTAAAATGTTCTAATCACTCCTTGGAGTTGGTTGGCATGAAAAGGTGCCCTCCCAGATGGTGAGAGCATGTGTGTGCATGTGTGAGGCACACAGATGGCTGTGGCGTGTGTTATTTCTTCTAATCCTCCCTAATACTTTTCATGTCAAAGCCCATTCAGGTAGTGCTAGAGGCAGCAGAAGTCATTGTGTGGTTGGAGCAAGAAGTGGCTCCAATCACTGCAGGGAGTGGCCAGGTGTTATGTCCCAGCTGTGGCCGGAGCAGCATCATGAAGGGACCACCTTCCAACTCAAACCAGAGGTGGGATTCTGAGAATGGCTGAGGCAGCCGCCTTCCCTCATGTCTTCACCCATCCCCAGCCATACCTTGTGATTTTTTATATTCATCTCTCCATGTATTCACAGTTTTACAAAGGAGCACACGGAACCCAACCCAGTCTGTGCAATAGGCGTGATGCCCCGGAGGAGGTGATGAGGGAAGGTGGGGCTAGGTGCTCCAGGTTAGAGTGGCTGGGGAGGGCAAGCATGGGAGGCAGAGGGGGAGGCACAGGGAGCCTCCCACTTAGAGATGACGAAGGGAGAAGGAAAAGACCCATCCAGAATCCAATTATGTTAACTCATCTCTGCTATCGATCCTACATTCCAGGCCTGGGAAAAAAACCCCAAAACCTAATTACTGTACCACTAATGACTGAAATGACAAATCGAGGAGCCTCCAGGCTGCTGATGGTAAGAATTTAAGGCTCTGAGTCTCTGTGGGGGGGTTGCCCTGGGCTCTGTCACTTACGGAGGGCTTTCTCTCCTGGCTTTGCAGGTCACTCAGCACACACCAAATGCCTCTGGGCACCTGCCATACTATCATCACCATCATCATCACCACCATCATCATCATCACCACCACCCTATCGCATTGGTTCCTATCGCGTTGGTTCTTTCTTCATTTCCACCCGTCGATATCGGAGCCACTTGATTCCAGAGGTTCTGAGGAAGGGTATTTGCTGGTCTCTTCTCCCAAGCCCAGAGAAAGACAGCAGGCTTTCCATGGAAAAGACGCCAATGAAATCAATTAGGGCCCCTGTCTTCCGGAAGCCTTGGGCGGTGGTGCCGGCCATCTGCGGCTGCTGTCCTGAGCACCTCTGGAGAGGCAGCTGGAGTGACAGCCTTATCGCCACTGCGATCTGCTGATATAATTACATAGAGAATGCATTTAATGCTTCAGTGGGCAACTTGGTATAACAGTTTAATTTTTCACTGAAATCTAAATTTGCTCCCAGACTGTATATTTTTCTATCACATTAGATAATCAATCAGAGCAGAAATCCAATTTTAACTCCATCAACACTCCTCTGGAGAACGTTACACAGTGAGCGCCCTCTGGTCCAGGCTGCTCAAGGCTGGCGTGTGCACCCACACTGGGATGTGCAGATAAGGCATGGTCCCTTGGCCAGCCGAGGCCTTTCCGGGAAGAGACCGGCCATGATTCCCCAGGAGCTGAGGCCGCCGCCGGGTGGAGGGTGGGGGCTGCCAGCTGCCCAGCGTGCTGCGGGTCCCTGTCTGTCCCCTCATGGCCATGAGGAAGAGGTCAGCCTGTAGAGAAGTGGCCAGACAAGTGGCAACCTCAGGGTCTTCCAGAGACTTTCCTGCTGCTTCTTGGGCGCAGGACGATTCTAGCGTTTTTCATGCCTTTGGACCTTCTGTGGACAGGGAGTCTGGAGAACTCCTGCCCACGTGTAGACAAACTTGTGTCCCCAAACTGTGTTCTGATCTTGGCCCTGCTTCTTCCCCATGGAGTCAGCGAGGGGCTGGGACTTCAGTTCTTCTCTCCTGCCTTCCCTGCAGCACAGGGCAGCCTGCTTCATGGCCACAGGCCTGTGGTTGGTGACCGAAGAGGCAGAAGACAGGCGTGGGGTGGGTGTCCTCTCTGCCTGGTGGCGTGCAGGTTGATGGGAGGGTCGCATCACTCAGGTGGGCTGGGGGGCAGCTGGTCCTGCTGTGTCTCAGGCAGGGCCACCACGGTGGGCAGGCCGTGCTCCTGAGGGCCCAGCTCACCATCACTATCACCTGCAGACACCAGACTGCATGTGGGAGTCCCCCTCTGCTTCAGAATGAGCCCCTGACGGATGGCAGAGACAAGCCTCCCAGGGTAGGGGCACCCACAAGCACACACGGTCCGCAGCCTCACGCCAGCCTGGACTTTACTGGAACAGGGCAGCCACGTGTGGGGGCCCCAGGTCTGCACTCTCCCAAGGCTGGGACCACAACTGCCACACCCAGAAATCACAGACTGCAAAGAGGTGTTCCATCCATGAATGGGGGTTTTCATTCCATAAACAGGAAGGACTCACTAACTAGGCCACTTGAGAGAGAGCCTGCTGAGACTGGGATTTGCGAAAAAATTTGTTTTTTTGGACAACTGAAAAGCAACCTGTCATTATCACAGGACCTGGAGGGCATCCGGGTCTCCTTGCTCGGGAGGTCCTGAGTGGGTGAGTGGGCCCTGCCATCCATCACCCACACATCCACCTCACAGCGGGAAGGGTGTCAGAAAGAGGGCGACGCCCCAGTTCATACCTTTAGGATTTCCAGGCCACGGTTGTCTGTGGAAGGGTCTAGAATGACGTCTTCTCTGAGGGGTGAACATATCAGCTGGCGTCTCTCTTGCCTTCCCGGCCAGCAGGCTCTCTGAGGTCACCACCACAGCTGCACGCCTTGGCATCCTGGCCTCGGGCTTGTCTGCAACTTGAGCGGCATCCTCGGAGCAGCTTGGCCTCTGCAGATGCTCTGGATAACGGGGAGATGTGCGGCCCGGCCCCCACCAACACTGCCCTCCCTACATTATTTCAGAGGATGATGTGCTCAGCTGTGTGCCAGGTTCAGACCCATGCCTGGGTGGGAGGAGGGGGAGACACCGCCCCCTTGGCCTTAGCCAGGAAGCAAGGCGATCGCCGTTAGGGGCTGCGGGAGGAGGCCAGAGGAGAGACCCTCCCGTGGTGCGGTATTAACCACGTTTCCTTGTTTCCATGTGTGACGCATGGACCCGGGGAGATGGGTGCTGCTAGCCAGGGAGGGACTGTGCACTCCAGTCCAGGTTAGCCATCCCAGAGCTGGCAAAGGACTCTGCTGTTATGCAGATCCCCCAACTCTGAGCCCACAGTGTACCTGCCTCCTGTAGCAGAGCCAACACCAGGTCCCTGCCCTCATCGCCAGGGCCAGGTGCTAACCAGGGGCAGCCCCCATGCTCTGGAGCCAGCTGGAATCATCCAAACTCCCCAGCTGTGAACCCATCCATCCTGCTGCCCGGCCTGGCGTTTCTTCCCAGGAAGCCACAGGAAAGGCTCTGCCGCAGCTGCTCCAGCTCCCTCTGCCTGCGGCCACCCCCGAGCCTTCCCTTGTGGCCCTGCCTGGCGTGGGTGTCTCGTTCTCTGGATCTGTGAGTAATATATGATCTCTTCAGTGACAGCCCTCTCCTGACCTGTCGGCCTCACCATACCTGGATACAAATGTAACCTGCAGCCTAAAGCCGCTGCGTGGAAGGTGGTCCACTCCGCACCTGGCAGCCTGGCTGTGTGAGTGCTGACGGGGTGGGGCAGGAGGTGGGCACCAGGGTTCATTCCATTCTGTCCTCCACAGGTCTGCGGGCTTCACTCTTGGCACTCACAGCCCCCCTCAGAGGTCTGCAGGATGAGGCTGCCCCGGACTGTTCACCTCTGGCTCCAGCATGGCAGACGTTACGTGGGGGCTCAGGCCCAGATGTGCGGTGATGCTGGCACTGCCAGGGGCCACAGGGATGTCCCTGCCCCTCAAGGCTTCACCTCCAGGCAGCGTCCTTCTTGGCATGTGTCACTCTGGGGGTGGCCTGCCTGTGGGCCAGACCCCCACCCTGCCCCCGAGCTGAGGGGGGCCAGGCTGTGGTGGGGACTTGCCTGGCGGGGCCTCCAGGCAGGGGGAGGGCTGAGGCAGGCTGTGAGGAAGGCCAGTGAGGCTGGTTCGTGACTGTGAGGGGCCGGTCGGGGGCTCCCCTAGGTGGGCTCCAAGAGGAAGCCTCCCCCTGTGAATTTTGCAGATTTTGACTGACATAGCCAGGTTAGGAGGCAGATGGATTTGGTTCTCTTCTTGCCCTGAAATCTGTCCCCATTAGCCCCTCGCCTCGGCTGAGTGGCACCAGCGTGCACCTGGCCCGGCTTCCGACCAGGGCCTCGCTGGCTCCTCAGGCGGCTGGGCTGGGGAGGGGAGGAGGGAACATCTGTCAGATGCACGGAGGGCTCCCCCCAGACCTCAGACCTGCAGCACATGGTGGCAGAAACCTGGACAGGCAAGAAACTCAGGGCTGTACCAGGCTGCAGACCTGACCATCACTGAGGGGCTGGCCCTGGTCACAGAGACTGCTGTGGACCTCCATGAGCCCCTCCAGCAAAGGGTCATGGTGCAAGGGTGCCTTCCATTCCTGGTCCCTCCCCAGCCCCAGGCCATTCCAAGGTTCATGGGCAGGAGAAGGGCTGGCAGGGCTCCCTCTAACTCCCCCAGGAGTGAGAAGATCCACTGAACAGTGCCCACCCTGTGTGCCCGCCCAAGCCCCAGGTAGGTAGGAGCCGAGTTCCAGCTTCCCTTGTCCCTGGTCACCTCCCAGGAAGCCTGCCCTGGCCTAGTGCCTGTGGGGAGGCCTCCTCACGTCCCGCAGCCCCTTGCATTCCAGCCGTGTGCTCCGCGGACAGGAGTGTGTGCCCTGAAGCAGGGGCTGTCAGAATGGCCAGTTAGGCTCCTGTTGGCACTTGTGGGTTCAGAGTCTCCAGCACCCTGGGCCTGTGGCCTGCTCCATGAGATGAGGGAGACCCCCCTCCATCCTTCCTTCTCCCAAGTGCCCTGAGTGTAAAGCTGCAAGCAGACGTCAAAGAGACTCCGAGGCAGAAGCTGAACCCCCAGCTCACTGTGCTCAGGAGGTGTCCACCGAGCCCAGCCTGGCTGCTGCTCCCCGGGAGCCAAGGGAGCCCCACGGCCACCCCAGCTGCAGGAACACTGCTTCTGTCTCCCCGTGGGAAGCCTGGTGGTCTAAGAACAGGGTCCGCTGTGGGCCGAACATCGCCAAGTGTCCAAACCACCCGTGGGACTCACCCGGACACTGCCTGGCTCAGGCTCACACCCAGCTCAGATCCACACCTGGCTCAGGTCCACACGTGGCTCCCTGTGCTCCGTCCTTGGGCAGCAAAGCCCGGGCAACCGATGACAAACAGTTCCACTGCCTGATCACACTGTGGGCCTCCGTTTCCCCAGCAGCAGGCGTGACCATCTCTGCTCAGTATTTCTCTGAGAAGGGAAACTGAAGCCAAAACCTGTGTTCATGGACAGACGCACTATGGCTGGGATGCTGCAGGAGGGGGTCTCACTTGGGGCCTGTGTGCCTGCATACCAGGGTCGGGCCCTCTGTGTCGAGTCTGTGCATCAAGGATGAGCCCTGGCATGTTCCTGAACTGAAGGGATGGCAGGGGGGAGAGGGCACAGCCTGGGGAACCTGCTTTTCTCTGCTACCTCCTCCCCCAGTGGACACTGGAGACAGGCCCTCTGTGGCTGTGGCCTCAGCCCTGGCTTGGAGGCAGAGCCAGGAAGGATGGAGCCGTGGCCAAGCAGGACTAGGGCCCACGCCCTGGAGGCGTCCTGTCTGCCCTGTAAGTGGGAGCCAGCACCTCCCTCTGACCAAGCACGCCTAGGAGAGTTGCAGGATCCAGGCACTCATGAAGGGGCGGGTGCCCGGGTGGATGCGAAGGAACTGGACACAGGGAGGCCATCAGCTGTGGAGCTGTGGATGTGGATGACGGTGGTAGGACACTAGCTCTGCTGAGACCATCTCAGGCCCCACAAAGAAGCAGGGAGCCAGAGCTGGACTCAGGGGGTGGGACTGTGGGGGGGGCAGGGTGACCTCCATGCTCTGGACCAGCGAGGGGTCCCCTTCCGGAGCCGGGGCCACAGTGGATGGATGTCCCTGTGCTGCAGGGATCCGGGAGGTGCAGCCTCCGTGCCCTCAGCCCCACCTCAGTTTGCAGAAGGCCGTAACACAGACTTCTCTGCTCTAGGCTTTCCATTTCCTTCTGATAAGTTCATCTGAATGGTTTGAGAAAATAAGAAAAAAAGGGGGTTTATTTTGTTTTGTTTTGTTCTCGAGAGACGGAGTCTCACTCTGTCGCCCAGGCTGGAGTAGAATGGTGCGATCTCAGCTCACTGAAACCTCCGCCTCCCAGAGTCAAGCAATTCTCCTGCCTCAGTTTCCCAAGTAGCTGGCACTACAGGCACACACCACCAGGCCCAGCTAAATTTTGTATTTTTTAGTAGAGATGGGGTTTCACTGTATGTTGGCCAGGATGATCTCGAACTCCTGACCTCAGGTGATCCGTGCGCCTCGACCTCCCAAAGTGCTGAGATTATAGGCATGAGCCACCACGCCCGGCCAAAAAAAGGGTTTTGTGAGCCACTGTCTCCTCATTCATACAGGAGGAAACCCCTCCCTGCCTCCCAGTGGGGTTGCCTGAGATAAAGTCAGACATCCCCCACATGGAGCTCAGAGACATGAACACTCTAGAAGGAACATGAACTAAGCAAACAGTCATTGGAAGATGTTGAGGAGACTCTCTCATAAGTGTGGAGTGGGTTAGGTTTTCTAAATCAAAACTTTAAACCCAGATGTCACACGCAACATTCGGTTATGTAAAAAAGTTTCAACAGTGTTACAAAAAAAAGCCACTGTAAATGAAGCAGATGACAGGTTACATGCAGGAGAAAATATTGCAGCGTATAAAACAGGAATCAGATTAACACTCAGAATACACAAAGAACTCCTATAAATCAATGAGAGAAGAGAGACAAGCAGGCGATGTGCACAGCTGATTTATAGAAGAAGCTGCACACACGTGGCCGCGAACATCTGAAGGATACGCGTCTTCCGGAGAATCAGCAGCTCAAAATGCAGCGAGGCTCTGTCATCACGCCATTGCACACTGGCAGTCATTTCTAACCAGGGATAATTTAATTTCAGGGGAGTTTCCAGGGGAAACAGGAGCACCAGGAGACATTTGGTGTGAGGATAGATTGGCAAAGTCATTTTGGAAACAATTGCTTGTTGTTATAAAAAGTGACAGCACATGAGCGAGCGATTTCACTTCGAGAAATCGAAATGAAGAGATGGAACTCGCTCTGCAAATCGGCCCCTCTGAGCTACCTGTGCAGGTGCACAGAAATGTCCGGGAAGCAACACTCAGCATGATATGGCTTAGGACACAAATCCTAATGCCTACCAGCAAGAAGACGCTACATTAGTATACACTCATGCTGGGGATTTCCGGGCTCATGTTGAAAATAGAGAGAGGGAGAGATTTCCTGGGATGGAAGGAGAGTCCTAGCGACATTCCTGAGTCCTAAAGAGCCCATGGCAGAGCCCAGCTGAGAGTTGCCCTGATCAGTTAATTGAAGAGGAAGGCAGTGTGTGTCAGCCTGTGTGTGTGTGTGTGTGTGTGTGTGTGTGTGTGTGTGTGTGTGTGTGAAGATGAAAGATCCCATCAAGCGAGTCTGGTGCAGTGTGGGAACGTGAAGGATGACCTGAGACCAGCTTTGGAAAAGGCCAAGGTTCTAATAAGTTCAATAAGCAGAATCCAAGAGAGAGGAGAGAGTGTGGAGAAGAGCAGCCAGTGGCAGTGCCCCTGGACTGTGAGGAGTCCCCTGCATGATCAGGAGAGGACCCCCAGTGTGGATTTTGGGGCGTCGTGATAAAGATGCCAGAGGTGCCGATGGAGAGAGAAGCAGGGAATCCTTCAGAAGGACCCGGGATCCCGGGCATCCGACCGCCTTCTGGGCCTCAGCCCTGGATGCAGGAGGTGCTGGGGGCTCCGAGGGAAGGACCAGCAGCTGCACGTACCATCTCACTTTGTGCTCACCCCTCTCCTGACATCGCTGTTGGGTTGTTTAATAAATATCAGCTGAGCAAATGAAGGAAAGAAGGAACAATGCCTGTCGCTGGATGTCCTCCATGCTCTGGGAGAACTTCCTGCCCTTCATCACCTGATGACATCTCAGAACTTTAGGGTTAGCAAGACCACCCCCTCTGATTTGCTGGAAGACCTCGGCCCGTTCTCAGCATACCCCTTAGCAGCTCAGAGAGTAGCAGGCAGCTGGGCAGCCCGGGAACCTCTAAACTGAGTGGGGGCATAGGCAGCCCCCAACAGGGTCAGCCTCTTCTCCATCCCTCAGGCAGGGTCTCTTTCTGGACCCAGTATGCAGAGCCCAGCTCTCCTGGAAGACTGTTTACAAAGGCTTTGTGTGGACATGGAAACCAAATGAGAATTCCAGAGCCAGGCTCCCCCTAGCCGAATTCCTCCCTCCAGGCCTGTCCTGGAGCTATCGGGCTTGCCTCCTCTCTGCAGTGTAGACAGCTGGTTCCGTGCTGCTCACACCTGCTGGGCCCTCCTTGGTTGGCTGTCTGCACCTGCTGAGTCATCCTTGGTGGTGGCTCTCTGCACCTGCTGAGTCATCCTTGGTGGTGGCTCTCTGCACCTGCTGAGTCATCCTTGGTGGTGGCTCTCTGCACCTGCTGAGTCATCCTTGGTGGTGGCTCTCTGCACCTGCTGAGTCATCCTTGGTGGTGGCTCTCTGCACCTGCTGAGTCATCCTTGGTGGTGGGCTGTCTGCACCAACGGCATGTCTTCAGTCATGCCAGCTCTGCCTTTCTTCAAGTGCTAGAGACACACTGAAAATGTTTATGCAAAGCAACTTCTATCCTTCTATTCACTGGTCCACTACTTTTACTGATAGTGGATCAGAAAATGTGCCCCCTCACTCCCCCACCACAGCTTCATCTTCAAGGACTATATAAATGTTAAATAAACATTTGCAGGCACAGGACAGTTGCCTTTGAAGGAAACCTATGAGTGCCCTCTTGAAGATACAGATTTTCTTACTTCTTTACAAGTTGAATAATGTCCCCTACATGTATCTGCTTTGTTGATCCAGATTTTCATACATCATGTTTTCCTGGAGTATGGCTTTAAGATAAGTAGATGTTCCTTATTCCTCCTTGAAGATAATGTTCTAAGAGGGAAATACATCTTTGGAAGAAGTGTAATAATTTATAACTAGTTGGACAAGGACTTCAGTGCCTCATCCTCTTATGACATAGACATGGGCTGAGAAAGAGGGTCTTACTGAGGATACAGTGCCCCTCGGTCGGGATCCCTGCTCTGGAGTGCAAGGGACATTCAACAGCGAGCACGATCATTATTCACATCTGCTTTATTTTTTAAAGGCTATGCCTCGTATGTAACCCTGCCAAGCAAAATACTTGTCACCTCATTCAACCTGTCACCTCATTCAACAGACACATGGAGAGTCCCCACAATGTCCCCCAACTGCCACGTGCTGGAGACCAGACCCTCAGCTTCCCTCCTTCTGCTGGGTGTCCCTCTGCTCAGGAGAGTATCTTGAGGCTGCACAGGTCTTAGGTGCAGCTGGCAGCAAAGAGACATAGGAGGAGGTGGTTGAACTCACCCTGCAATGTCCAAGGTCCAGGTTAAACCCTGAGAGTGGTTGAGTGTACCTGGACGGTGACTCAGTTTCCCTACCTGTAAAGCAGGGTTACAATGAGATGAACGATAGTCCTGAGCATAGCAGTCGACAGGGGCTCCTGAGCCACTTCTGCATGCCAAGCCCTCTTGTCTCTGCATCCTCTCTTCACTCTGCTCACCTCTGAGTGAACCCCATGGTCCCCTGGAGGACCCAGGCAGAGAAATACCCTAAACACCTCCCCAGGCATCGAGCTCATGCCTCCAGCACAAGGCCTGGGGCTGTAACCCAGGGAGCCGGACTCCAGCTTGGATACTCTTCCTTCCTTCCTTCCTTCCTTCCTTCCTTCCTTCCTTCCTTCCTTCCTTCCTTTCTTTCCTTCTTTCTTTCTTTTTCTTTCTTTCTTTCTCTTTCTTTCTTTCTTTCTTTCTCTTTCTTTCTTTCCTTCTTTCCTTCTTTCTTTCCTTCCTTCTTTCCTTCCTTTCTTTCCTTCCCTCCCTCCCTTCCTCTTTTCTTTCTTTCTTTCTTTCCTTCTTTCTCTCTTTTTTCTTTCTTTCTTTCTTTCTTTCTCTTTCTTTCATTCTTTCTTTCTTTCCTTCCTTCCTTCCTTTCCTTTCTTCCTTGCCTCCCTCCCTCTGTCCCTCCCTCCCTCCCTCCTTTCTTTTCTTTTCTTTCTTTCTTTCTTTCTTTCTTTCCTTCTTTCTCTCTTTTTTCTTTCTTTCTTTCTTTCTTTCTCTTTCTTTCATTCTATCTATCTTTCTTTCTTTCTTTCCTTCCTTCCTTCCTTTCCTTTCTTCCTTCCCTCCCTCCCTCTGTCCCTCCCTCCCTCCTTTCTTTTCTTTCTTTCTTTCTTTCTTTCTTTCTTTCTTTCTTTCTTTCTTTCTTTCTTTCTTTCTTTCTTTCTTTCTTTCTTTCTTTCTTTCAGGGGTGAAAGCCACATAACACACAGTGAGCCACTTTAAAGTAACAGTGTCGTGGCATGTGGCACATTCACAGATTCGTGGACACTCTTCTTCTACCTGATCTATATCCTGCCTGTCACAATTCCATAGGAAGCAAAAGCCAGCCACTTTCTGTGAATGGGATTTTAAGCAGAACTCAAACACTGTGCACAGAAAGTGTGACTGTGCTTAGTTAGAGGGAGTTAGGGTCTGGTGTGTGTCCCCACCCGAATCTCATGGCAAATTGAAATTCCCAGCATGGAGGGAGGGACCTGGTGGGAGGCGATGGGATCATGGGGAAGGATTTCCCACTTGCTGTTCTCGTGATAGGGAGTGAGTTCTCATGAGATCTGGTGGTTTAAAAGTTGTGTAGCGCTTCCCCTCCTTTCTCTCTTTCTTTCCCGCTCGACCATTGAGGGCCTTGCCTGCTTCCCCTTCACCTGTGCCATGATTGTAAGTTTCCTGAGACCTCCCCAGCCATGCCTCCTATACAGCCTGTGGAACTGTGAGCCAATTAAACCTCTTTTCTTTATAAACTACGCAGTCTCAACTAAAGAAAAGCAGTTCTTTATAGCAATGTGAGACGGGACTAATAGAGAAGAGAAGGGCCACCTGTCCTCTCAAAGGCCCCACCCAGGACCCTGGTCACCTTTGAAGCCAGAGCGGCCAGGTGCCCTCACGGATGTTTTCTCATCTTGGAGTCCTGTGATTTTAAGGTTCTTTTACACTCACACCTCTAGAGTGCTGATTCCCTGAATAACACAGAACCATCCTGAGGGGTCCAGGACAGAGCAAGCTTAGATATCAGGGTGGAGATTCTAGGAGCTATGCACCCCTGGACCCCTGGACCAGAGAGTCTGGGTGGGGAAATGGGGCAGGATGCGGGGCCTGATCTCTGGACTGCTGACCACAGAAAGGGCTCCCACCAGGAAGTGGATCTGGACCTGTCCAGGGCAGTTCCGGGGCAGAAGTGGGAGCTGGAGATGTGTGTGACTGTTCCCGTGAGGATGATCCGGCCCCAGGAGGCCGTAGGGGAGAGGCTGGTGCTGTGTGGAGCCACACACGTGTGAGCCAGTCAGGAGACTGCTCTGTCAGTCAGGAAAGGCCAACGCAGTGCACTGTCCTCACACTGGGAGAACCGCTTCCCGCCCCACTCCAGGGCTGCCTGGTAAGCCTGATACCTTCGTCAGTCTGGGGAGAGGGGAAGATTTCTCCTCAATGGTGACTGAAGATGAGTGTCTTTGCTACGGTTTGTGATGTTTTTTTGCCATCCCTTGGTCCTCAGCAATGGTGTCTACTCTCAAACCAGACACCATTGTCCCCCCACTCCACAAACCACATAGGCACGCACACACACACGAGCACATGCTCACACATGACCACATGCACACTAGCACATACACACAAACACCCACTCACACATGCACACACACAAGAGCACACACACATGCACACACACAGCCACACACTCACACGTGCACACACACACGAGCACACACACACATGCATGCATTCACACACATGCACACACACACGCCTGGTCCTCAGTCTTGGATCAGAGCTGGCTGCCTGTGTGCTTGTGCTGTGAGGCTGCAACCCTCTCATTGCTTCCCCTACACTAATCATTCCCACCCCAGGCCTGCGTATCTTGTTCCTGGTGTCTGAAAATCCTATTTACTTCCACAACCCCTGGCCGCATTCCAGGCCCCCATGAAGCATTTACTTCGCTCTGTTACGTGACCCAGATTACACCAGTTTCCAGCACAGAGCTTCAGGGCTGGGGACTCATTTCTGAGTAGGTGCAGGAATCCACATACGCTGAGGTGAGGGGGGCAGAGGCGCAGTCCCCTGAATCTCAGGTCACACACCTACGCAGTCAGGGAGACTCTCCTGGACCTTAGAGCCAGACTCACCCTGGGTAAGGAGCTCCAGGTTCTGCCTTAGTGTGGTCATATCTGCTTGTGCTGTATCCACGATGCCACAAGGATCCTGTTGCTATGAGCCTAGGAAGCCGAAAGGTTCAGAGGGGGTGGCCCAGGCCAGCATGCGGACAGCATCTCGTCCTGGAGGACCGCCAGGACAGCGCAAAGGGGCCTTGCCATGCCCATCCCAGGTGGGCCAGGTCTGTGGGCACGGCGAGTTCACCCTCACGTGGGGCCCAGGGCGGCCGGTTCTCCCTGCAGCAGGCTTATGTGTGTGACCGCAGAATCCTCCACACGGACCCATTTGACATTGGGCAGCTTGCACTGGAAGGATTCCTTTCCAGGAAGAAACAGAGCACTGCCCTGCCCTCCTCTGCTTCCCAACGACAGATGGGAGCCCTGGAAGGGAAGCCGGCATCGCCCCCAACCCCAGGGCTGGCGCAGGGGCCAGCAGCCAGCAGAAGAGCTTGATTGCTGTTCCCTGGGTCTAAAGATGGATAAACAACCGCGAGTGCCAGCGAGGTCCAAGCCATATTCATCACCATTACAGAGAGTAATTCGGCGTGTGCTTGTTAATCAATCACTGCTCTCGCTGGGGCTCCGGCCGGGCTGGGCCCCGAGAGTGGACGGCCATCGCCAGCCCACGGGCCGCAGTCCAAGCATGATGGATGGCAGCTGCTGCAGGCTCCAATCTGGAGCTGAGTGCTGGGGCTCAGGCTAGCTGCACACGGGCGTCCCTCTCCCGATGCAGGCCTGCAAATGAGAGGGGGGAGACTGAGGCAGGCTCCTGGCAGGGCGTGAGGCATGCCCTCCCTCATGTGTTCCGTGTGTGACAGGGCAGGGGGTTGGACAGTGCCACCGGGAGACCCACCTTCTTGGGGGCAGGGGAGGTGAGTGCTGGGAGGCACAGGGTGTGGGCCTCAGCGGCCTCATTCCGCAGCATGTTCCTAATTAAAATAATCATGCGCTCCTTGGACACAGCAGTGTTTCAACAGGGGGCCACACCCATATGAGAGGTTGGAATTCACTCAGCAGAACAGGAGGAGAGGCGAGGAGAGCCAGGCCCAGCAGGTTAAGGAACGTGTCAGTTTGGAAAGTGAGCACACGAGCCTGCGGCAGGGGCGGCATGGCCGGGTCACGTCTGGTTCCCGTCTCAAATACCCTCTGCCCTGTGGCACCTGTGCCATAGACTTCTCACTTTTCCTCTCCACCCTGAGGGCAGAGGTGCTGGGCACCTGCACGAACAGTGGCAGAGAACTCTCCCCTCCTGGTCCCCATGGTCAGGCTGGCCCTTGGTGACCATCACTGCTGCCCCTTGGTGACCATCACACACTGCCATCCCCACCATCACTCCGTCCACTCCAGGGTCTGCCCCAGCAGAGGCTATGATGTCACACTCCTGGGTCTGGCACCAAGGTGTCCCCACCCTCAACCCCACCTGTCTGTGCAAAGAGAGCCCCTGTGCCTCTGCCCAGGCCCTGGACTCCCCCAGAGGGGTCAGCGCAGCCCTCTGTGACCACCACGCTGCTGTGAAGGGGCCTCCCTGGGGCCGTATCACGTCCAGCCTGGCTCAGGTGCAGCCTGGGAGGTGGGCTCGCTCGGAGCCTCCCTGCGCGGACCCCCAGGGTGCTAACCACAGGTGTTCCCCACCTGTCAGTCGGCTCTCAGGAGGGCAGGCCCGCCCCTCCCCTCGGGTGCGTTTTCAGTAGTGGGCAGCGTTGCTGCCGGGGTGAGGCGTCGGGCCCCATCTGACATCTGGAGGGCTGGAGGAGGGCACTGCATACAGAGTTTTGCTTTTCTTGCTTTCAGCTGAGACCCTGGTAAGCCACTACAGTGACTGCTCCTCAGTTTCCCCCTCTGAAAATCGGGGTTGGGGGTGACAGCAACTCTACCAGGTGGCCGAGAGAGTCGGATAGAAACGTGGAGGTGGCTGGCACGCAGGAGGTGCTGACGAGAATGAGGACGATTCAGAAGTCCCTGGCAAATTATTTGGTGCCCGAGACTGGCCTAAAATTCACCAGGGAGTGGGGGCTTGGAGGGGCAGGTTTCACCTGGGAAAGTTGCACATAGAACTTGAAGAGCGGGAACGTGAGAGACTGCTGGGGCTGGGACTCAGGCAGATCCAGGGGGCAGGAGATGAGCCAGGAAAGGGTCGGAGTTCAAATGCCGGGCCGGAGCCCCCAGGGTGGCCAGCCTCAATTCCGTAGGTGCCGCAGGGAGACAGTGGTCACAGGACCCCGGCCAGCAGCTGTGCTCCCTGGAAGCCCAGCCCCCACCCCACCGTGAGGATGGAGCTGCAGCCAGTGTCCTACCCTGATCTCCTTTGCAGTGATCGTGAAAGTGTCCACACTGGCACAACCGCTCCAGCTCCTGCATCCAGTGTGGGCCGCTACACAGGACACGGCCGCAGCCCCAGGACAGAGCAGGCTGCTCGCAGATCCATCTCAGCAGTGCAATTTTCAGCAGGCAGTGCAGCGTAGGAAGTGCTATTTGGTGGGATGGGGCTATTAGCGTTTCCCCTGGAAGCCCCTATCAGGACCCTGGGCTGGACCTGGACACAGCAGAGCTGCCATCTTTACTAAGGTGGTCAAGTCCACTGGGCACTGGGCATCTCTGCATGAAGTGCTGCAGAGTGAGTGAGGCTGGGGCGTCCGAGAGTAGGCCAGCCTGGGCCGCTGGGGCTCAGGGCACCTGGTGGTCACCAGCACCTGTCTTTGCAGCTCCCACTGCTATAGCTGTCTCCCCTGATGTGGTTGTCACTTTGGCGTCCTCCAATCTGGCACAGCCCAGCTCATCAGGGTGGCTGCTGCTGGAACCATGGCCGGTCCAAAAGGCTCTTTAATCACCACTTTATTCATTCACGGAACATCTGCTGAGCCAGGCCTGTCCAGGATCTGCGGGTGACACTGGGAATGGAGCAAAGGGGTCTGCCCTGGTGGGCTGCCCAGCAGACAGGTGCAGGTGGCCTGCGCTCCCCCCTCCACTCATATGCACACCACACACACAAGCACGGATGCATGCACACATTCTCTCTCTCTCTCTCGTTGCCCAGGTGAAGTCCTTCCTGTAGAATCCCCACTGCTTGCAATTGGGTTTCTTTGCTCATTGATTTGCTATTGTCCAGATCCCCAACTGGGACTTGTGCCCCAGGAAACAGGAGAAGGATCCCCAAATGAAATATAGGACACCGGAATTTCAGATAAACAACCCATCGTTTTGGGCCTAAGTATATCCCAGGCATTGCAATTATTGTCTGGGCTCTACTTGTCTAGAAACCTGTCCGTTGTTCATCTGAAGCCCACATTCACCTGGGGACCCTCTGTTCACATTTGTTACCCCGATGACTGTAGTCCAGGAGGCCCCCAGGTCTAGTGCTGGCCGCCACTTCGTGGCGGAGCACCTGGCATGTCATTCTGGGCCCCAAAAGGGATGCCAGGGGTGTGTTTTCGGTGTTTCTGAATTGGGGGTTTTATTGAGGTGACTGCAGATTCTCACGCACCTGGAGGGACCTTGCCGGGAGTGCCGCTTCCCTCTGTCCACTCGGACGATGCCTTGCAGGAGCGCAGCCCCCACCACCCGGATGCTGGCCTGGTGTGGTGGTCCCCAGGACTCACGCTCGCTGGTGGACGTCAGTGCTGAGCCACATCAGCACATGTGTGCATTTGTTGACTTCCTTGATGCAGGGCAAGTGAGCCCCCAAATCGGGGCTTAGTTGGGGAGGGTTCTTGGCTTCACCCAGAAAAGAATTCCGGAGCAAGCTGGTGGCGTCAGACACCTTTATTCAAGCGGCAGCTGAGATGCGTTCCTCGCAGAGCAGGGCTCCCCATGGGCACTGTGCCCAGAGCAGCAGTGAGATTCTGTCTAAAAAACAAAACAGAAATGGCCACACCAGAGCAGAGGCTGGAGTTGTGCAGCCCAGAGACTCCTGGGGCCACCAGAAGCTGGAAGAGGCAGGAAGGGTCCTCCCCAAGACCTGGAGAGGGGCTGTGGCCCTAGGATGCCTCGGTGTCAGGCTCCTGGCCTTCGGAACTGTGGCAGCAGGCATCTCTGTTGCTCTAGGTCCCCAGTTTGTGGAATTTGCTCCTGACGTCCTGGAGGTTCGCACAGGCAGTGAGTGAGGAGGCGCTTGGGAAGCTGGGGACCTGCTGACGTGGGGGTGGAGGGGTGGGCAGAAGGCCCAGTGAGGCGAGGCTCCTGAGGCTCTGTGGTGTGCCAGGAAGGCCAGGAGGTTGGCCAGGCAGCGGGGACCCTGAGTCCAGTGATGAGTGTATTGAGTGGTGGCGACCTCATAGGTTATTGGGGCTGGACAAGGCTGAGTTTGAGCCAGGTTTAAAGCCAGATCTCAGTGGGACCTGGTGAGCCACCTTACCTCGCTGAGCCTTAGTTTTCTGGCCTGTAAAATGGGTGGAGGCCACCTGTGTTAAAGGCTGTGGACACCACGCCTGGCACCCCGGGGGCCCCCAGGCCATTGGGAGTTTTGTGTGGATCTGGCCCGCTCTGGGTTGTGGGCAGCTGTGACCCCAGGGTAGGCTGGGTTTCAGCACCCTCTGACCTTCCCCTCTTCCCGCCCACAGCCGTCAGGGAGAGCTTCCTCCCTACCTGGGCGAGTTTAATTGCTGGGGGATTCCATGGGAAGTGGAGGAGCTGTTCTGTCCCCACATGTTCCATCTCTGGGCATTTGTTAATGTGAGTGAGAGATAATTCGGAGTCTGTCCGAGCCTGATCTCTGGGTGCACCCGGGGCGGAGATATCAGCTGTTTGGAGAGTCAGTCCCAGCCTGCTCTCTGGGGTGATGCTTGGGTGGGGGTATTGGCTGCTTGGGGACGGGCGAGGCAGATGCCAATCTGCCTCTTCCTCAGTTCCCGGGAGCTACTCCAGGGGCTGAGAGGTGCTAAGGAGCCCATGCTTCATTTCCACAGAGGATTAGCCTGGGCACGGAGGCTGCCATTCTTCCACGACGGCAATCATGAAATGATAGAACATGTGGGAAACTGACTTTTTATGGCATTTCAGGTGGAGAAGACATCAGGTCGTATACCAGGCAGAAGGCTCAGAGACAGGAGTATATCGGGAATGACTCCAGAAGAAAATAATTCCTCCCTCAAAGTCCTGCACAAACGCCGTGTCCCTCCCACCCGCCTTGTCACCCAGGTGCCCTGTGGGAGAAGTTTCGGGGTGCCTCTGGAGACGGAGATCCAGGGTCCTCGAGGGCCCAGCTTTGCAGGAGAAGCAGACAGGCCCCAACCAGTCGCCACGCCTGGAGACCATGCCAAATTCCACACACATTAAACTCAGCCCACGCCATCAGAGGCCCCCCTTCAGCAGCTTCCTCAGAGCCTCCCAGACCCGCTGTGGCTGCAAGCCTGGCCCTGGTGTCCTGGATGGAGGAACAGAGGCCTGGAGAGCTGACTCTATGGACACCCCTGGGCCTCCCTGCCCACCGAGGACAACTTCACACTAAGAGCATCCGCGCGGGGCCGCCCACAGGCCCGGGCAGCGGCGTCACAGTTTGCAGAAGCCCTACTCCTGTGTGTTGCCTTTTTCACACGGACCAACACACACAGCCTGGCACCGACCTCGGTCTCAGCACCAGATGGGCCGCGGCACCCAGATGCACTTCGTGTTGGGCACTCCCAACCCCCACCCCCAGCACCCTGCCTGGAGACACCTGTGAGCCGGTCAGAGGCCCTCCTGGGCACACCCCCCTGTCACTTGGGGCCCACGGGCAGCGGCTCCCGCAGCGCGAGCTCACAGGTGCAGGATGTTTGAGTCACAGCAACCCGTGAAGCTCAGTTCGGCCCCGGGAGGGCATTTTTGTTTTTGTTGAAAATATCCACACCCTTAGTATTTGGGTTCCCGGAGTCTACACTATGAGGCCTCCTGGAAGAAAAGTCAACAAGAATTTAAACAGAGGAGGGAGGGAGGGAGGGAGGGAGAGAGGGAAGGAAGGAAGGAAGGAAGGAAGGAAGGAAGGAAGGAAGGAAGGAAGGAAGGAAGGAAGGAAGGAAGGAGGGAGGGAGGGAGGGAGGGAGGGAGGGAGGGAAGGAAGGAAAGAAGGGAGGGAGGGAATTAAGAAGGAAGGAGTTAGGAAAGGAGAGAGAAATAGAGAGCGAGGAAGGACGGAAGGGAGGGAGGGAGGGAGGGAATTAAGAAGGAAGGAGTTAGGAAAGGAAAGAGAGAAATAGAGAGAGAGGAAGGATGGAAGGGAGGGAGGGAGGGAATTAGGAAGGAAGAGAGGGAAATAGCGAGACAGGAAGGATGGAAGGGAGGGAGGGAGGGAGGGAGGGAATTAAGAAGGAAGGAGTTAGGAAAGGAGAGAGAGAAATAGAGAGAGAGGAAGGACGGAAGGGAGGGAGGGAGGGAATTAAGAAGGAAGGAGTTAGGAAAGGAAAGAGAGAAATAGAGAAAGGAAGGATGGAAGGGAGGGAGGGAGGGAATTAGGAAGGAAGAGAGGGAAATAGACAGGAAGGATGGAAGGAAGGGAGATGTGGACGGCGTGTCCAGGTACCTCCTCACCTCTGTCACCCACAGAGGACACATCACGTCCGGGCACACTCTGGGCTGCCAGGGGCCTGCAGGAGGTCCCAGGGTGGTTTCTCCTTTTCTGCCTGGGGGCTCCGGGGAGGGGATCAGCCTGGCAGCTGCTCTGGGTTACTGGCTGCTGCGAACAGCTCCTTCCTCCAGGCCTGATTGACATTAATTAAATATTTTAATATTTGTATCAGAGAAAACGTATTCGGGCATACCTCAGTCATTTCTGATTAAATTGCCGAAGGAGGGCCGCGGTGCGACTCCTATAAATGAATACATTTTCAACATTTTTTTTTTCTGTTGAAGGTAATTTTCATGGCTGGTTTAACTTGTGGGGATGATAGAAAATATTAATAAAACATTTGATGTCTAAGTTTGGATGGAAGTTTAATAAATTAGATGGGCAAATTTTACTCTTGATCACGTGACTGAAAATGTTTTAAAAGGGATTTTTTTTTTTTTTTTAAAGAAAGGAGCTTCTGGTGAAAGTCTCTGCTCTCTGGGGGTTCTGGGGCCCCCTTCACTGGTGTGGTCTCGGGGTTCACGATGAGGGGATGAGAGGAGACGCTGACTATGTCCTCAAGAGAGGCCTCGTCGATGCCTTCACATAGATGGAGAAACCCAGGCTCGGCCAGGTGGGTGACGCTTCCCAGGTCCCCACGCTGTGTCTCCCAGATGGGGCAGGATCCTCACTTCCTATTCCTGTCTGCTGACTTTTCCCCGAAGCTCCGTGTCACCACAGGATGTGAGGGGCACATGTGGGCGAAGTCAGCCGGCCTGTGGTGGTGGGCACCCGGCCCCGAGGTGAGGATTCCTCCCCAGCGGGCAGAGAGGCTCCCAAATCCACTCCCAGCGTTGCTGCAAGGCTCTCTGAACCCAAGGAGTGACCAGAAATCCTGGTGAGATCTATGGAAAGCAGGCTGTGAGAAATATTTTGTTAAAATCTGTTTTTGCAAACGAGGTACCAGCTTTCCCTGAACAGGGAGGCAGAGCCAGGTCCCTGGGAGGCAGGTGCTTCTCAGCCCCAGAGAGGAGACAGACCCCGTCCGGGAGCATTCGGAACAACCACACAGCCTGGAGCTCCTCCAGCAGGATGGACGCTTCTTCCCGGGGAAGGGTAGGAAGGCGCGTCGGGAGGAACAGCCTGGGTCCCCTCAGCCACCAGCACAGCTGAGCAGCTCACTGGCCTTCCCAGCCTGGTGCAGGCGGCAGCCCCTGCCAAGGTCGACCTGGCTGGGGCGAGGGTCTGCCTCAGGTGTCACAGGGACGGAAGCGTGGAACCAGGCCTGGGGAGCAGGTGTTCCCTCCACCTGTGAAGGATGGGCCGGGGCTGAAGGAGCTCAGCAAGCCGCAGGGCACCACCTGGAAGCAAGGCCAGGTGAGGTGGGGTCAAGACGGGACCCAGCAGGACCACTGACAAGTCATTCCAGAAGGGCCACCCTCATCCCAAATGAGGATGGTGCAGCTCCCAACACACATGCACACGCATGGCACACTCAGGCATCCGCAAAGACACACACACATGCAGGTGCACACTCACACACACACGAATGCACTCACATACACTCACATACACAAAGGCACACACACAGGTATGCACACAGACACAGCCACACTCACGCAGGTGCGCACTGACATGCACATACGAACACACTCACACAAAAGCACACACAGGCATGCACGCATACATGCATACACTCACACACACACGAATGACTTACATACACTCACATACACAAAGGCACACACACAGGTATGCAAACACACAGCCACACACATGCAGGTGCACACTCACACACACATGAATGCACTCACACAAAAGCACACACAGGCATGCACGCCTACATACATACATTCACACACACACGCAGGTGCACACTCACACACACACGAATGCACTTACACTCACATACACAAAGGCACACACACAGGTATGCAAACACACACAGTCACACACACGCAGGTGCACACTGACATACACACATGAACACACTCACACAAAAACACACAGGCATGCACACATACATGCATACATTCACACACAGGTACACACACACACATGAACACACTCACACAAAAACACACAGGCATGCACACATACATGCATACATTCACACACAGGTACACACACACACATGAACACACTCACATATACAAAAGCACACACAGGCATGCACGCATACATGCATACATTCACACACACACACATGCAGGTGCACACTCACACACACATGTGAACACACATATGTCACATACATGCAGGCCTGCACACACAAATCCCCAAACACACACATACACACAGACATAAGCACAGTTTCATTGGTATTTAGTCCAACACGCTGAAACCCAGTACTTTGGGACCTGATGGAATGGTGGCATCTGTGGTACCCTCGGGCAGATTCTCAGCAGCCCTGTGGGGACATTCCAGCTTTGCTGGACCCGCCTTCGTGGCTGGTCAGCTGACTCCTCCTGCAATGTACAGGGGCCCACACTCGAAGGACCCCACACCTGGGTTAATACATTGCTGTCACTGACCTGAAATGCTTCATCCTTTGAGCGAGGGGTCCCCACGTTTTCGGTTTCACTGGCCTCAAACACCATTTGAGGCCTTGTTATTCCCGCTGCTGTGGAAAGGTAAATATTTACAGGAAATTTCCATTTCCTTTTGCTCATCGGACAGAAACTTGAAAATTCACAGCCCTTCCTTGGCCATTCTGCCATCTGCTCCCAGGTTAGACAGAGTCCCCAGGTCCCTCCGGGCAAGTGCAATGTGCACATGTTGAAACCATGTTATCGTGAGGTGCGGAAGGAATGCACTCCTCCGCCTGGGCTTCCTCCAGATAGATGATGATACTGTAACAGCAAGTTAGTGATGTGTGGCTCTTACATAATGAATTGATTTTATAGAACATTTTCATTCATTTGAAAAATGTCTGGCTGTCTATTGAATGTGAATTACAGTGACAATTAGACTTAATATTTAAATAATCAGTTTTCACTGTGCAGTATTGGGATGTCACAATTTACAAAGCACTTTTAATTATTTTACGTGCTGGTTAGTGTGTTTTTGCAATTAAAATAATATCTACATGTAAATGTTGCAGCAATGTGGATACGAGCACTTAAGGGGGCCGGCTGCTGCGTCTGCCTCTCCATGCCGTGGACTCCGCAAGTTTCAGGCACAAAACGCACCAGGGCAGAAGCAGGCAGGCTCAGCTGTTGACTTTTGTCCTTTTTCCTAAATGGTCGGTTGTCTTCTAACGTGTTGGTGGGTTCATGAGGCTCCCGCCACGTCTTAACTTCTTTCTCCAACCGGGCCATGGCCCTGCTATTCCCTTCAGGTAGGAAGTGGCCTCCATGAGAGCGTTCAGGTCCGAGCACCCCCTTGTGTTCAGGGGCCTGCTGGCTGGATGCACCCCATCACAGAAGCCTGTGAAGTCATGTCCGTGGGTCCTGGGAGCTGAGCAGGAAGAACTCTCTGCCAGAGGACGCTGTGTGTGTGGAAGCCTGAGCTGAAGTCCAGGGCAGCTTTACTGGGAGTGCCGCCATCTCTGGACTTGGAGGACGCCTTTTCCACAGGGCATTGCTCCTGGTCAAGGCACTCACTTCACAGCCAAAGAAAAGCAGCCATGGACCCCTGCTCATGGAATTCCCTGCTCTTACCATGCTCCAGTGTGGAGCAGTGGGCTGGATAGAGCCAGGGAATGGCCTTTTGATGGCGATGGCACCTCCCAGGGCTGGGAGAGTGTCTCCTGGGCTGTGCATGCTCCAAATCAGTGTACAACATGTGAGGCTGTCTTTCCCATAGCCAGGACTCACGGGTCCAGGAACCAAGGGATGGAAATGGAGGGGTGCCACTCGCCATCACCCCTGGTGACCCGCTAGCACATTTGTTTTGCTTCCTGCCGCCATCACTATATGCTCTGCTGGCCTAGAAGTCTTAGTTCCAGAGGGATAAATGCTTCCACCAGGAGACACAACAATGATGTTATTGTCCTGGAAGTTCAGCCTGCTGCCTGGCCACATTAGACTCCTCATGTCTCTGAGTCAACAGGCTAAGAAGGGAATTTCTATCCTGGCTGGACTTACCAATCCAGATTATCAAGGGGAAATTGACCACTGCTCCACGAGGAGGTAAGGAAGAGTGTGTCTAGAAAACAGGAGATCCCACAGGGTGTCTCTTAATACTGCCATGGGAAATTACAACCACCCAATCCAGGCAGGACTATGAATGGCCCAGACCCTTCGGGAATGAAGGTTTGGGTCTCCCCACCAGGTAGAGAAGCAGGATCAGCTGACGTGACTCCCGAGGGGAAAGGGAGCATTGTATGGGGGGAGGAGAAGGCAGCTGCGAGCCCCAGCGATGCCCTCGGGGCCAGTCACAGAAGCAAGGACTGTAATTGTCATGATGGCAAATTATAAATATTCGTATTTATAATTAATGTGTTTTTGTGTATGAATACATAACCACATACACAAAGCAAATCTGTTCTTCCCTCTCTTCTCCCTTTATGGTGTTACATAAGATGTACTGACTTCAGAGCATAGTTTCTAAGCATTGTTACTTTGTATCACAGCATTTGTGCCACAGGATCTCATGGAGAAGAGGAAACATCACCCCATGTTCTTTTGGGAAAGGGTGAGTGTGTTTTCAGGGGTACACTGAATGCTTTTATAATGTTAGGGGATCGTCTTTGTTTGGGAATTCGGTATGGTTTTTATTTTTATTTTATTTATTTTTATTTTCAGTTTTTTGAGACGGAGTCTCGCTCTGTCACCCAGGCTGGAGTGCAGTGGCACAATCTCGGTTCACTGCAACCTCCGCCTCCTGGGTTCACGCCATTCTCCTACCTCAGCCTCCCGAGTAGCTGGGACTATAGGTGCCCGCCGCCATGCCCAGCTAATTTTTTTTTTGTACTTTTTTAGTAGAGACAGGATTTCACTGTGTTAGCCAGGACGGTCTCCATCTCCTGACCTTGTGATCCACCCACCTCGGCCTCCCAAAGTGCTGGGATTACAGGCATGAACCACCACACCCAGCCAGAATTAGGTATGTTTTAAGAAGAGGTGTATAGAGGTGCATGGTGTCAGGCTGACAGGCAGTGGACAGAGGGCACCACCTGGCTGGGCTGTGGTGCCCGGCATCCTGGGACACTGCTGTGAAGGTATTTTGTAGATTAGTCAACACCTGCAATCAGTTGCCTTTGCATAAAGGAGGTCACCCCTGAGCAGTTGGGTGAGCCTTATCACATTGTGAAACTGTGAAGGCTTTAAGAGGAAAACTGAAGAGGAACATTCACCTGAGCCCTGAGTTTCCGGCCTGCCCCACACTTCTCCCTCCTGGATGTCTAGGGCTCCTCCAGGAAGTGGCATGAGTGAGGCTGAGCACCTGCAGCAATTCGGGCAGCGGACATGCTGGGCCACTCTGGCGTGCTCTGCAGTGACCCACACTTGCTGCTGTTCCCAGCGCCCCTGTCCAACTGGGTCGTGCGTATTTGCTCTCCGTCATTTCCCCCACATTAGTCTGTGGGGTCCTACGAACGGGGCACAACACATTTATCCTTTGTCATCTGCAAGGCTGGGGCGAGTCCAGTCCTCCTGGAGGATGTGGGAGTGTGGAGGTTCAGGAACAGAGGGATGCAGGGACAGCACGGTGGCCCATGCAAGCCCTCAAGGTGCGCCTTGGCTGCAGCACTAAACGGCAGAGCTGCTGAGCCCAGGGCACACGGGTCACCAGGCAGGATGTGAGGAGCCACCAGCGAGGCTGCAGAGACCCGAATTCTCCCTGGAATTGTATCAGATTCTGCAGACCCTGCTGTGACACTTCAGTGTTTATAGGAGTAGCAAGAAGAAATGTTAGCCTATCTTAAAGAAGCGTTAGCCTGTCTTAAATAAACCCCTAGATTCTGACACAATGGAATCTACGTGAGCGGTACTTGGATGGTAAAGAGCCTGGAAGTAATATTCTGGCATTTGGCTCCCTTGAGTGAGCTGGGAGTGAAGAAATGAGTGACTGAATGACTGAATGAGTGAACTCCTCGGGGGTGCGCCGTGCCGAGCATGGTGCTGGGCGTGGTCACTCTCAGGAGATCCGATCTGTAGTCAGGGAAGCTGAGGCTAGAGGAATCATCTGTGTCTGCCTCTGCATCCCTGTCCCCCCTGGCTTTCTTTGGGGGTCACCCAGCAAGTCCCCACTGAGCTGTGTCCTTGGGACTCCAGGCATCTGAGCCCTCACACTGCCCTGCGAGCAGGCAATCCCGGGCCAGGGAGGCCGGAGCCCAGCTGCAAGCCCAAGTGACCGGGAACAGGTGGCCTGAACTCCAAGCTGCCTGCCTATAACAGGGGAGGGCACTGGGTAAGTTCCTGAGGCCTGGGACCCGTCTCCTCCCAGACAAGGGGGCAGATTGGACCCAACCACTTAATACTGGAATGTGAGTTGCCCCGTGTCCTGTGGGAGGTGCCCAGGCAGGCAGCAGCCCCCAGTGAGCCTGTACCACCTCCTTTCCTGGACACCCTTCCAGGAGGGGGAACAGGTGCTGAGGGGCTCAGGAGGCCCTCATATGTCTGTGTTAAATCGTTCTGCATCCCCCAGAGAGCCCCAGTGTCTGAAGGCTTCCCCGTACCGGGGCTGTGGTTAAGTTGGGACCAGCGGGAAACTTACAAGCTAAGCCTCCCATGCACAAAGGAGGAGGTTTGGGGGCCAGGGACCCCCCCCCAGCGGCAGCACACAGCTTCTCAGCAGAAGCACCCGGCAAGGAAGGAGTGGGTTGGCATCCTACTCAGGGCCGTGGAGCCAAGAGCAGCCCCAGACCGCGTCCCACCCTGGAAACAATTCCTTTGGCTCAAACCCTGCCAGTCTCTAAGCTAAGGGTGTGACTAGGAGGAGACAGCGGCTTTTGTTTTGCTCTGCCGATGATTGTTGCATTTAATTCATACATTAGTTTGACTTAGTGGCTGCGGAAAAGCTATAAACCGAAGGGATTTAAGCCTAACAAGTGGTGTTCTAACGAGAATTATTGAGGTCAACACTAGGATTCTGTAAGAATTATTTTTCCCTTGAGGGAGGTCTGCCTCTGAGGGACTCCAGGCGGCACGGTTCTGCAGAGGTTGACCGTTTTCCAGCCGGTGCGGGAAGGTGACGTGCTTTGGGCTCCTCCACTGGGGTAACTGCAAGGCTGGGCTGGGTTCCGTCCCCCTGCGGGTCTAACCCCAGGGGAGCACCCCGTCTTATTCACAGGCTGTCTTCTCCCCAGGGAACATGTGGTTTGTGGGGACCCCACCGGCAGGAGGTGCAGGAGGAAGCCCCCCCAGGCAGAGACCCAGGAATCACAGCTTCTGCACCCTATTCACTCCCCCAGAGGCTCAGGGAACCGAGCCCCAATACTCCCCGAGGCTTGGGGGCATTAATTTAAAACATCTGATTGCCAGCAAAAGGTCTCATCAAAGATTAAATAAGCATAATTTAACTGAGGGAATGATAATAGATTTAGTTAAGAAGAGAAAAAAAGGAAAATTGAATTAGAATGCATATTTGAGGGAAAATTGGAGTTTAATGTAATTACACTTAGAGATGAGACAGATTACAATTACTGTGTTTCAGAGGTGGAATTTTTAATTGCATTATTTAAAATCAAGCCTAGGTCTCTGCCTTCAGCAGGTCAGGAAAAGGGTTTTCAGACAGCGGGGATGGTTTCTGTCCTACTAGCTTCCTCCCTGCTCCAAGGGGAGCCACAGCTATTTCTGCCCACCTGAGCGGGTCAGGTGGACATTGCAGGTTCCAGACCACAGCGTCCTGCTGCCCTGCACCTGCCAGGCCAGTCCGCATCCTCTGGGCTGAGGGCCTAACTCTGCAGAGGAGACAGGCACGGGGGCCCTGTTATTCCTGAGACCTTGAGGAGCCCGCAACCCTGGCAGCAAGGCGGAGGGTCTGGCTGACACACGCCTTCCCGGATTCGATTATCCTCACAGCTGATCCAATCATTCGGGCAGTCAGGAACCACGATCACAGCCAAAAACCTCAATTCCACCAAAAATCGAGTTTCCCAGATGGCATGTTCACTCTTTAGTCCTGAACCACTCACCTTCACAGGTGCTAACTGTGTTTGCCTCTGGAGTGACGGGACCAACCAGAAGGCGTCTGGGATAGAAAGGGCACTCAGAGAAGTGTGAGGCCCTCGATGAAGGCGGCTGGATCTCCAAGGCCAGGAGGTGAGCCCTGTAACCTGCACCTTAGTGCTCCAGGACACTGGGCTGGCATGCCGTCCATGCAGGCAAATCGTGCCTGCGCCTGTGGGCATGGACTCCTCCCACCTGGGACTATGGTCTCGGTCACTGTCATGGTTGAGTTATGTTCCCTCAAATTCAAATGTTGGAGCAATAACCCCCAGCACCACAGAATGTGACCTCATTCAGTGATAGAATCTTTACCGAGGAAGCCGAGTAAAACTGAGGACACTGCCGGGCGTGGTGGCTCACACCTGTAATCCCAGCCCTTTGGGAGGCCGAGGCAGGTGGATCACCTGAGGTCGAGAGTGTGAGACCAGCCTGACCAACATGGAGAACACCCGTCTCTACTAAAAATACAAAATTAGCTGGGCGTGGTGGTGCATGCCTGTAATCCCAGCTACTAGGGAGGCTGAGGTCACTAGTGTGGGCCCTAATCCAATATGCCCGGTGTCCTTAAGAAAAAGGGGGAATTTGTCCACAGAGAGACACACACAGAAGGAAGACTGCGTGAGGACACAAGGGAAGGCGGCCGTCTACGAGCCAGAGAGAGGGGGCTGGGGTGGATTCTCCCCCACAGCCGCAGAAGGAATCAGCCCTGTAGACACGGATCTCAGACATCCGTCCGCCAGAGCTGGGGGAGGCAAACCTTCCGCCGCTGAGGAGATGCATTCTGGGTGTTTTGTTGCAGGAGCTCTGGCAGATTTGTAAAGTCATCTTTTAATTTCATTCCATAGAAGGCTTCCAAAAACAAAGATGAACTTCACCAAAGAGGATATGCAACTATCCAGTAAGCCCCGGAAAAGACGCTCGACACCGTGAGTCATGATCAGATTGCAAATTAAAGCCCCAGGGAGAACACATCACGTACCCTCTGGAATGGAAAAACTAGGAAAGACGGATTATCCCCAGTGCTGGTGGAAATGGGGAGTGACTGGGACTCCCAGCCACTGCCAGAGGCACGGAAATGGGTAGGGCCCCTGTGCACAAGTGTCCGGAAACTTCTCTAAAGTTTGGCCTTGTGTGACCCAGACGTTCCCCAGCGAGGTCTCTCCCCAGGAGTACCAGGAACACAAGGCCACACAGAGCCATGTTCACAAATGTTCACAGCAGCATGTTCCTAACAGGAAAAACCCGCAAGTCCCCCAGCATCCATCACACAAGTATGAATAGATCACCTGACGTATTCATGTGCCAGAATCTGTCTCAGCAGTAAACGGGGTGGACGAGGGTGCACGTGACCCCGTGGCCAGGTCTCCAGGCGCTTATGCTGAGAGAAGGCAGGTGCAGAATGCTCACTGCATGAGGCCTGATCTGACATCCTACCAAGGCAGGTCTGTATCTCCCCAGGCTGGAGAGCACACCCATGGTCACTGGAGCTTGGGACTTGGGGTGACTGGGAAGGGGCACAAAGGAATCTTTTAGGGTGATGGAAATGTCTAAAAGCAATGGCAACATGAGTGTCAACATTCATCAAAAAAAAAAAAAAAAAAATGAGCTCACTAGGGCGAGCCCTAATCCACTATGCCCGATGTCCTTATGAGAAAGGGGAAATCTGTCCACAGAGACACACACAGAGGGAAGACTACGTCAGGACAAGAGGGAAGGCGGTCATCAAACTGTCCTCTTAACACGGGCGTGTTTGATCACATGTAAATTGTCCTTGAATGTGAGTTGATTAGAACATGGTGAACAACACTAAGCATTTCTGTAGCGGGAGCGTGGGGGCTCCCGGAAAGCAGGCTGCAGACAGTTTGCCCCCTACCCTAGAAGAGCTCCGGGCACTGCACTTGCTGTAGCAGGCACTCGGTCAACAGGCAGGGGTCCAGTGAGGTGGAGCCCCAGGTAAGAACCCTGGAAGGCAGAGATTTCCAGAATCAGGGTGGGGCTGCTTCATGGTTGTGGCTGAGGTTCAGGGCAGTCTCCTTTCAAACACTGGGTCTAACCCCTGCATAAATGGACCTAAATCAATGAGGTGCAAAACCAGATTATCCTGAATTCCAAGCTCTCAGACGGCTCAGTGTCTTCCCGAGCATTTAGGGCAGGAGGATAAGCTGTTCAGAGCCCAGAGCCCTTAGCCTCTTACACGTACATCTCCCTTCCAAGAGAGGCTGAGTGTTTAAGATGCCCCTCGTGGCCCAGCAGCCGAGGGGATCTCATGCCCTGGAGCCTCCCTCAGAGTCCTCAGGGGTTCACGGAGCAGCACACCCTGATGCAGGTTCTTTCCTGAATATAGAAACGCCATGCCTTATCTGACAGTGCCAGCCATTGAGGCTCTCATGTTGCACACACTCTGCATTCATTCTGAAACGTGCATTTTATGGTTCTCCCTAGAATAATCACCCGGTAGGAGGAAGCTCCTTTGTCACCTGTCACATGGGGTGTAGGTGACTTTGAAGTGGGGCTTTTCTTTTCTCTCCCCTTTTGGGGTCCATTCTTGCATTCGGGTGCTTCTCCCGCTCCAGGTGCCCTGCAGACCCTCCTGCAGAGGAGAATCACCCAGCGCTTTGAGCCCTGGACTCTTCTCGCTGCTTTTAGGAAGCAGCTCTCCTGGGTCTTTGAAGACTTGTGGATTTGCCTCTGACCCTGTCCACCCTTGGCTCACCCTGAAGGACCTGCACCATCCTTAGGCATCCGCGAGGGTGGGAACCTGGGCCTCGTGTGAAGCGAGGACCCAGGCTTTGTCCCTCCCTGCGAAGTTGAGTGTGACTGAGTGCACAGGTGCCTGTGCAGCCATGAGAAGACGTGGCCAGCCCCGGGGGCAGCAGGGCAGGGTAACGCGTGAGGGCCGCTGGAGGTCAAGGGGAGCTTCGCGGGGATGGGGAGGTGGCCTGGCTCTGCGGGCCATGGGGAATTCCTACCTGTGGGCAGCACCCTCCTCCACACTGGGTGGTGGCTCCCCTGGGTGAGGCTTCACCCTGCGTCCTGCAGCCATAGCCAGCGCTGGTGTGCAGACTCCCCACGGCCATTCAGAGGGGAGCACCATGGCATCACATGGAGGTTATCCCGGGACTGAAAACAACCCCTCAGAGAAACGGCAAAACCTTCCAGAACCTTCTTTCATGGTGCTGTTTGGCATTCTCCCTCTTCGTCTGAGGCTCTGTCTCTAACTTCAGCACTGCTTTAGCACAAGGCGCTGCTGCTGGAGGCGGAATTTTGACAGGGTTGCACCTGAGTCTCTGGCCTTGCTGCAAAGAAGAAGCTGGTTCCAGGAGGGAGACGTCTCTGCTCCAGAACAACCTATCACGCAAGTCAGAGGGAGAGGAGGGAGAATTTGGCAGAACGGACGGTGGCACGGACCCTCAGCAGGTGCTGTTGAAGTGAGGTGGGCGGGGGGCGGTGAACGTGCTCAGAGATGCCCCGGCCTGATCCTTGGGGGCAACCTCGAGCTGTTGCGGCATCTGAGAAGCCAGGTGTGCTCACAGCAGCCACAGGCAACACTCGGGGCCCGTTGTCAGGGGATGTTTGCGTTTTCCCTTTCTTCTTTGGGGTCTGCTGACACATTTCTTTATTCTAATCAGAATCAGAATCAGAAAAAAAAATAAGAAAGAAATTGCTCATCCTCCAAGGAGAGTCTGAAAGAAGAAAAGGAGTGAAGTTGGTGTTGGCAGCTCCCCCCACCCTTGAGCCTCCAGGACAGAGACCTTCTGCTCTGGGAGCGGCTGTGGGCTGGGAAGTTCCCTGGACACAGACTCTGGGACCAAGGGTCACTCGAGGGGCTCAGTTCAAAGAAGGAGTCGTGCTGGGTCACAGGATGCTTCCTCCTGGCCCCTTCCCTGCAGGTGTGTCTGCAGCCAGCCGCAGCCTACACAAGCTTGCTGGCCTCCCTGGGCCTGGTAGCCCTGGGCTCTAGCCAGACAGGGTGGCAACAACTCCACAGCCAGCAGCTCCCCAAGGCATCCTCTGCCCCTTTCTACAGCCAGTACCTGTAACTTGAGTTCTGTGAGGCCACCAGCTGGTCCTTCAGGGTCAGTTCATTGAAGTGCAGCAACTAAGTGAGCCCTGGCACACCAGGAGGCAACCTACGCTGGTCAGCGGAGCCCCAGCCCGTTTGCCCACAGTGTCCTGGTGGCGTCCTGGTGCCCTGGCCAGGCTGTCCAAGAGCCCCCACACAGCCTATCCGCGCCCTCCGTTTCACCGTGGCTGCAGCTCTGGTGAGAGAAGGCAGGTTCTATGGAGGAAAACTGCAGACACACAGCCAGGGGCGAGGGCCAAGGGAACCTTCCCCTTAGCCCTCCAAAGATTTGCTGAAAGTCAGCTGACGAAAGGCAGATTCACACATCCGTCGGCATACACAGGGGAGAACCCTTGGGTGGCGGCCCCTTTCGCGATGGGGCGCAGACAGTTGCATTCCCCTCTTCCTAGGGGAAAGGAGGGTGGGGTAGTGTGGATGGTTTTAGGGAATAGTTCATGATTTTAGGGGAATTCAGTGGGCTTGAAGAACATACACTGGCCTGGGACAAAGTCCGTTGGGCCCACACAGCAGACAGGAGGCCTCCAATGGCCTCACAGCCCCCTCTTCACTTTACTCCCTGAGAGAAAATCACCCCACAAACAACGCCCCTCGTCACAGGCCCAGGCGCGGTCTCTGCTTATCCCTGACCCCAGGGTTTCAGTTCCTGGCCAGCCTGGGGAATTATTCAAGGGAGTCAAACACACTTTGCTGCAGGAACCAGTTCACTCCACCCCTTTTTTTTTTTTAGGTGGAGTTTCTCTCTTGTCACCCAGGCTGGAGTGAAATGGCGAGATCTCGGCTCACTGCAACCTCCGCCGCCCAGGTTCAAGTGATTCTCCTGCCTCAGCCTCCTGAGCAGCTGGGATCACAGGCATCCTCCACCACCCCTGGCTAATTTTTGTATTTTTAGTAGAGACAGGATTTCGCCATGTTGGCCAGGCTGGTCTCAAACTCCTGACCTCAGGCCATCTGCCCACCTGGGCCTCCCAAAGTGCTGGGGTTATAAGCGTGAGCCACTGTGCCTGGCCCACTCCACCCTCTTGCTTCTACAAAGCATTCCCCACAGCACCCAGCTGCTCGAGCAGCAGCCTTAATGGCAGGCGGTGTCCCCCTCCTCCAGGCTGTGAGCTTCTGTGGCTAAGAACCCCTCCCGATCTCATCTGTTCCATGACAGGTGCTGTGTCTGGCCATCCCCATAACCCCCGAGAAGGAAGTCCTACTCACCAGTGGGGCTAAGAGGAGGCAACTGCAACGAAGACCCTGATGCCCAGGCCCGGGGCCATGACTTTCTGCTCACTGGGCATGCCCCCATCTCGGGACAGTGGGTTCGAACGTTAGCAAAACGTGTGGGCGTCACTGCTGCAGGTCACTCCTGGTGCTGAGTCACACTGGGGGGCCACATTCCTCCCCACCCTCCACGATTTTCCAGATGCAGGAAACCACTTCTCTGGAGTGTAGCCTCAGATTTCTAACAGCTTTCCACTTCATTCTGTCTCTCCCAGGTGAGTGTAAAATGTTAAGGGAGGGTGCACCTGCACTGAGAAGCTTAGCTCTGGGCCTGGCTTCATTTGACTAAAGGTAGAAGGTTTTCCAAGCGCAGTATTAACGTTCCCATCTCTTGACAGTTCCAGGAAGTTTCAGGCCCATGTGTCAGAGACCTCTAAATCTTCAGGGAAATTTTCAAAAGCAATTTTCTTCTCATGATTTTATTCCTGAGACTTGCTTGGCTTGTTAATAAGTTGGCTCAAATGGAATAACCATAAATAGTGATATGGTCATCATATCAGAGAAAATGGTTCCAGCTCAGAATAGAAGGGCAGATTCCACAGCCCCAGACATCAAGTTGAAAGGAGAAAGGGGAATTGGGGCAGTATGTCTGGGAGCTGGACATGATACATAAATAACCCCACTTCCCACGGACAAACACAATCAGGGACCATGGAAGCCTGGCCATGGACTAAACCTCTGGCTTCCTGTGACATCAGAAAGATGAGAACGTGGCAGGGGGAATATTTAATCACGGGAGCATAGCAGCTCACCTCCTCCAAGCCAGCTCAGGCTAAACTTAACCTCCTCTGAGCTCAATCAGAGGCTACTCAGTTGCGGGGCCAAATAACCAGGGTGGATGTTGGTGCCTCTTTTTGTCCCACCCGACGTCCCATCCCTCAGCTGAAGCTGCGAGTCCTGTCCTCAGGGTCCACGGAGACTGTGTGGTCCCTTCTCCCCTCCTGCCCAGCTCTCACCCTGGACCAGTCACCCCTTCCCTTGTCGGGACCTGCTCTAACTTTCTGAAGGGAGGTCCCTTCCACTCTTCCCCGTCCTCCTCCCTGAGCTTCAGGCTGGTCTTGGCACATGTAGGAATCATTAATTTCACTCTTTCACTTTTTGCATTTTATGGTGTCTCGACATCTCAGAGGCCTTCCTGGTTGGCCTGAGATCACCAAAGCCTGGTGAGCATGCCTGTCACAGGCAAACCAACCAAGTCACACCCCGAACACCCTCTACCTAACCTCACACGCCACAAACCCCACACACCACAAATATTTCTTTTGCCCCAAATCACCCCAGGACCACGTATCTGACCAGAAGAGGCCAGGCCCTATAGCCCAGAGTTCTGATGATCTTTTGCACCTCCTTTGCCATGGTCTCGCCCATTCTTGCTTTTTACTTTGATCACATGGACTTTGGAGCAAGATCGCCAAGTTCCATGAAAACACGGTTGGAATTATGTTTCGATTTTCTGGCTTCAGAAGACTGAGATTTCTAATCCATGAACTATGTGTACCTCTCCATTTCTACCGGTCTTCTTTTATGCTGGTCATAAGTTTTGTTATTATTTCCATAGCAGGCATGCACATTTTTGCTAAGTTTAGTCCTGGGCCTAGGTACTTTATTGATACTGTAAATATTCTAAGTAATATGGATAACACACACCAGGCAAGAGGAGCAAGCAGGCAGCATTTCATACAACTCTTCATGGGCTCATGTTTCAGAGCACTGTAATATTCAGCTTTTATTTTGCACCAAACATCTCATTCTGTGCAACATCTTTATATGAAGGAGACATTCAAGTGCAAATATTCTTTATATTTAAGAGTAGTTCAAGTGCAATAACAACTATGAGTACTAAAAAAGGTTCAGAAACGGTGGAGAGAATTGGGCAGGGACACGGAGGTACCTTCCAGATGACGAATTCCTTGCAATGCTCCTCCACTAAACAGCAATGAGCATCAGCAGGTCTTACTTTGGGGAAGATACTGTTAATATGTTCTGAATTTTCCCCATTGCAGTGTCCAATTTGTTACCAGTGGTACAGAGGAATCATTTGTATTTTGTGCTCTGATTTTGTATCCAGCAACTTTTTTTGATTCACTTTTTATTTTGAATTGCAGATTCACTAGGATTTTTCCATTATTCATTGCCTACCAACATAGATGATTTAATGTTTCCAAGTCTCCCAGCTTTTATTTCTTTTTCTTGTCTTACTCCTTTAGCCAGAACCTCCCTTCCCCACTCCCAATTGGTGTTGAAGTTCAAGAATCCATCGCAAATGGTTTTCTGTTGCTATTAACGGCAACAGAAATGCTTCTATAGTCTCATCGTTAAATAGGATATTTGTAGTATGTTTATGTTTGCTGAGAAGTTTGCTAGGTGTTATCATGTGTGAATGCTACATTGTATCTTGTTTACCTGTATATTGAGAAGAGCTAGTGGTTTTGTTATTCTGATTTTAATTGATTTTCTGGTGCTGAGCCAATGAGATTTATCGGCCTAAAGACACTCCTAGTAATTACTTTGAGTTTTAAACATCTCTACCCTCTTTAAGTGGTATTCAAGTTTTTTATTATTGTAAGCTATTTTCTATTTTCTTATCAGTCATGTTTGTCACAAGTTTGTTTTCTTTTAAAAGTTGCATTAGTTGAAGCTTCTTATTGGTTCATTGTGAGGTAGTTTATTGTCTTTACTATTACCTTCTTTCTTCAGATGATTTTGATCTTATTACATCCTAGAGTTGAACATTTATTTTCATTAATAAATCCATGTAAAACTGTGCATTCCCCTCCAAGTATTGCGTAAGCGACATAACACTGGGGTTTTGAGGTGGTTCACTCCCGTCATCTCTCAGGTGTAATTACATTTATTTCCCATTATTATTTTTCTTTTTGTGATCTGTGCCATCTAGAAGCATATTTTTAAGTTTCCAAAAGTATGTTTTTCTATACGTATGTTTTGTTTATTGCATAATAATCAGAGAAACATTATGTCAATTAAAATATTATAATTTTATTTTTACAGTATATAATTATATTTTTACAATATTACTTTTTCATAAATGTTTCAGACCTATGAATGATACACACACCATGTGCACAAACACACAAACGTGTATGACCCGGATAGTGTCCCCTGTTTGTCTATTTGATGAAGGTTTGTTGATTTTGTTTTTCAAGCTTTCAGTAGTACAATTATCTTTTATTTGCTTAACCTAAAATAATAGCATGTATTAAACTCATTCTTTATGATAGTGGGTACATCCACCTTTTCTTGTAGTTTCTTGAGGTTTTTATATATATTTTGAAGCTTTTATTAAGTAAATGTGATTTTGTAGTCCTAATATCTTCTTATAGTTCATCCCCTTTGTCATCACCTACTCTGCCTTCTTAACCCTATTATTATATATCTCGAATCTGGATTAGTCTAATATTAATATTGTTACTTCAATTTTTACAGGGCATATCTAATCCCTTTATTTTTAAACCTTTTGTGGTTTTGTTTTGCTCATTTCTCTTGTGAAGTTTGAAAACCATTCATGCATATAGTGTCTATTTTTTCCCAGCGGAGTTTAATTTGATTATATTCCTGGTGGTGACTGGTGTCTATATTCTTATTTCCATCACCTTATTTTGTATTTTCTGTTTAGTGTTCTTCATATTTCCTTGATTTTTGTTTATTCTATGGTATATTTTTCTTCTGCATTCACTTGTATTCTCACTAAAGTACATTCTTTTCATAGTTCTTTTAAGGACGTTATATAGATTATAAATTTTGTCATTCTAAATAACCAAAACGTACACAGATGAAGACTCAGGCTGGTGTGCACATTCAGGTGACAGTCACTTCCCTCTGCACCCTGGAGATGCTGCTCTGAACTCATCCATCTTCTATGATTTCTTTCTCCTTCTTTCTCTCTCTCTTTCTTTCTCTCTCTTTTCTTTCTCTTGCTTTCTCTCTTTTCTTTCTCTTTCTTTCTTTCCTTCTTACTTTCCTTTTCTTTCTTTTTCTTTCTTCTTTCTCTTTCTTTTTTCTTTCTTTCTTATTTCTTCTCTTTCTTACTTTTTCTTTCTTTCTTTTTCTTTCTCTCTTTCTTTTTCTTTCTCTTTCTTTCTTCCCCTTTCTCTCTTTCTTTCTTTCCTTCTCTCTTTTTTTTATTTTTGAGACAGAGTCTCACTGTGCTGCCCAGGCTGGAGTGCAGCGGCACAATCTTGGCTCACTGCAACCTCCACCTCCTGGGTTCAAGCCATTCTCCTGCCTCAGCCTCCCAAGTAGCTGGAACTACAGGTACCCGCCACCATGCCTGGCTAATTTTTGTATTTTTGGTAGACACAGGGTTGGGTTTCACCGTGTTGGCCAGGCTGGTCTTGAATGCCTGACCTCAGGTGATCCACTCACCTGAGCATCCCAAAGTGCTGGGGTTACAGGAGTGAACCACCATGCCTGGCCTATTTCTTTTTTTCTTGATTTATTTTTCTTTATTTCTTAAACACTGGCTCAAAATAGACATCTTCTATGATTTCTGAAGAGAACTCAGCTGTCAGTCTCTCTCCCTTTCTTTCAGTGTGATCTGTTTTTTATTGGGTAGATTTTCTTGTGTCCTTTTATCCTTGATGCTCTGTAGTTTCACTTCATGTATGTAGGAGCAGGTTTATTCTTATTGATAATCGTAGATACTCAAAGTATACTTTAAATCCGAGGGTATACACCTGTCTTCACTGTGGCACAGCTCTCAGTCACTGGCTCTGCCACCGCTTCTCCATCATCCTTCACATGATCTTCTCCTCTGTGTCTCTCAGCACTAATTTCTTTACTGTTTCAGACTCTTCTGTCTACACAATGCCCTCTTGGGGGAAAGCATCTGTTGAATCTCTCGTTTCACTCTTTTACTTGTGGGAACGTATGGGACTATGCTTATCTGACCTGTGGACTTCATATTCCTGTCTATATTCCTTTTCTAATATTTCCTAGTGGAAAGTTTTTCATAAAACACCTATTTCGTTTGTCATTTTTAAGTGGAAGTTATGCATTCATTCATCTCTTTAAATATCGCCAATGCACTTATTTGAAATATCTGTCAAAAACATTCAGCTACAGTCTATTAATGGGTTGATTTTTTATTCTTTGTTTATGCTCTTTCTCAAAATTAGTTTTCTTTGTGTATTTTAGAATTTGGAGACAAAACCACATTTTGAGGGGAAAGTGTTGTTTTGTTTTGCTCCCTTCTCTCTTCTTCCTTTCTGTGCTATCACGCACCCTCTAAGTCCTTGATCAAGACGTAGACCTCCAGTGCAGGTGTAGAGGCTCAGAGGTTCACCCTTCTCTCTCCTTCCTTTCTGTGCTCTCATGCACCCTCTAAGTCCCTGATCAAGACGTAGACCTTCAATGCAGTTGTAGAGGCTCAGAAGTTCACCCTTCTGTCTCCTTCCTTTCTGTGCTATCATGCAGCCTCTAAGTCCCTGATCAAGACATAGACCTTCAATGCAGGTGTAGAAGCTCAGAGGTTCAGAGGACGAGGTGGAGCAGGCTTGGGGCAGTGGACACTGGGCTCTGCACCTGCTCCAGGTGGCATCGGCAGCATATGTTGAGCAGGTGAGCAGTGAGGGAGCCCAGCCCCTCCCCACATCCTGTGTTGCACTGGTAGGGGGTAAACTTAAGGTGCTAAAGTCTCATCTATTCAGAACATTAGGAAATCTATAAAAGACCATTTTCAGAAGGCTGGTGAGAGTTGATGTTCTAATGCAGGGATCCACAAACTTTTTCTAAGAAGGGTCAGACGGCAAATCTGTTCTGCTGCTCAGTCCATGAGGGTTTCCATGGCAACTACTCCACCTCGGTCGCTCAGGGCAGCCAGAGCCATACAGAAGCAGATGTGTGGGGCTGTGTCCCAGGAAAACGGGCCTTACAAGGAGGCCGTGGTTGGATGTGGTCTGAGAGCTAGAGTTTGCCAACCCCTCTTCTAATGCAAATGAATAGAAATAGCAACTGGAATTTAGTGCAGATTCAGCAATTCCTTTTGCATATGGAATACCTACTGTTCAGAAAAGAACTTTGATGAGTATTTTCTAGTCATCTGGAATGTCT
This sequence comes from Macaca nemestrina, assembly GCF_043159975.1. Taxonomy (NCBI): domain Eukaryota; kingdom Metazoa; phylum Chordata; class Mammalia; order Primates; family Cercopithecidae; genus Macaca; species Macaca nemestrina. Next base: position 116,839,971 of record NC_092139.1, read on the forward strand.
TAAAGAACAGAGACTTAAGTTTGGTTACTTTTGTACAAGGTCATGCAGAAATAAATGAGTAAAATCTACAATGCAAATCTTTCTATATGTTTTATGTAAAATATAAATATAAACATAAAATATATGTGTGTATATATATGTATATATTTATACTTCAAAGGACTTATTAAAATTACTTTTGAAAGAATTCCAAAGGAAATTTATAAGGCAATCAGTTCATCAGGATCACAGTTCAGGCTGTGAGGACCAACATTTTTTAATTAAATGTTTCATTTTGAGGTAATGGTAGAACAACAGATATTTGTGATCAGTAATGCAGACAAATCCCAGGGGCTCCCCCTCTTTCCCTTGGTGGTCATATCTATAATATAGCAGCATCACATCCAGGGTGTCAATATTGACAAAATCCATAGTTCTTAACCAGATTTCCCCAGATTTGCTTGCACTTGTGAGAGCATGGCTGAGTGTGTATATGTGTGTACGTGTGTGTGTGCATGTGTCTGAGTGTGTGTATGTGTGTGAGTATGTATGTGTTAGTGCGTGACTGTGTGTATATGTGTGTGAATGTGTGTGTGTTCATGTGTGTGATTAAGAGTGTGTATATGTGTGTGTGTGGATGTGCGTGGGTGTGTCTGTGCATGTGTGTGTATGTCTGTGAGTGTATATGTGTGACTGCGTGACTGTGTGTATATGCGTGTGAATGTGTGTGTGTGAATGTGTGTGATTAAGAGTGTGTATATGTGTGTGTGTGTGGATGTGCGTGGGTGTGTCTGTGCATGTGTGTGTATGTCTGTGAGTGTATATGTGTGACTGCGTGACTGTGTGTATATGTGTGTGAATGTGTGTGTGTGAATGTGTGTGATTAAGAGTGTGTATATGTGTGTGTGTGGATGTGCGTGGGTGTGTCTGTGCATGTGTGTGTATGTCTGTGAGTGTATATGTGTGACTGCGTGACTGTGTGTATATGTGTGTGAATGTGTGTGTGTGAATGTGTGTGATTAAGAGTGTGCGTGTGTGTGTGAGTGTGAGTGTGTGTGGATATTTAGTTCTATGCAAAGCTCTGTTTTTAAAGTGATACAGTGTTGGAATGATGTCCAGTGACCCGGAAGAAGGAGTGTCCGGGGAGAGCCTGGTTATAACACAATGGCTCCCAGCCGACATCATATCTCTTTTATCTGCATTGATATCACTAGGACACAATTATCAAAAAATACAACTCACTTAACCTGGACGAATGACAGCAGGAAAATTGCTACAGATCTGGAAATGGAAGTCAAACGGTGGTGAGCCGGATGGTAATTAAGCTGAGGTTAAAAGCTTCGAAGCCAGCCTTGCGGGAGCGGACTTTTTCAAACACCTCGGGGACCTAAACAAACTCCCGATATTTATTCAGGCTGAAATTCTGACTCGCATTGAGACTGCTAAATTAATAAGCTTGGAGACCTCTCCCCTTCCCTGAACAGACACTGCCTTTCATTTATGCCACAGAGGTGCGTCAGCGCTCCGTGATGCCATCTATTATTTGGGATTACTAATTCATCACTCAATTGAAACATCTGAGCAGTCAATACAGCAAGTCACTGGGAACGTGTGGGACCCTAGTGAAAAATTAGCAGATTGCTGAGGAAATAATGTTAAAGAAACACTGAGTAACAAAAGACATTCTTTATTAAAACATTGAAGAGGATAAATATCTCCTTAAGAAACTCTGCAGTCCTAAGTAAACTCCCAAAGGGCTGGGGTCCTGACAGCAGGATGTGGTTGTCTCACAGTTTAACCTTTGCACGAAGTCACCCGTCCTCAGCTTTCCGGGCACAGGAATGGGTGCAGCACCCTGGGAGGAACTGTGGGGGCCACAGGAAAGGGGAATGGTCGAAGGAAGGGGAGGGGAACTGTCATCAGGCATTACTGATCTTGAAGACACAAGTGCAGGAGACCACTGAGCTCAGATCCTCCTCTGTCCTTGCAGCCTGGGGTGCGAGAGGGAAGTACAGGTGACACCTCCCACACCCATGTGCGAAGAACACGGCGGGGAAGGGAGGCAGGAAGCTTGGTCCCCCATAATCTGCCCCCATCTGCCTCCCCCAGGAGCATCAATCAGGCATCTCTTAAGTTTAGAGAAAGCTCATTGTAAGTGGATATTAACTCTCACCACGACGAGAGGGCTGATGACAGATTGTGGTCACCTTAATGGTGGGGCAGGGCCTTGGTCATCTTTTTAACCCCATGATTAGTGGGATGTCTGCAGAGAGACACTTAATTAAGGCTTGTTAAATTGCACTGAACAATGTCCCTGATATTTCCACACCTGCACTTGGCACTTTCTGAGCCGTTGCGTCTACTGTGGGGCAATGAACTAGGCTGGTGGAGCTTCCATCCTGAGCGGGGGCTGCTGATTGCCCTCCTTCCTCCCAGCACCCGCAGTCAGCCTGCCCAGACACTCTTCTGTCCTGATTTCCAGGGAGGAGCGGCCTCTGTTTAATGTCCTGAGTGCAGGACAGGGACCTTGGAAGGTGCCGAGCTCTGAGCCCTGAGTCACTGTAAGCCTGAGTCTAGGCCATCAAGCTCTCTGGACCCTGACATTCCTTCCCAGGCATCTGCTGCCACTGCTGAGAAGTGAGGAGCCTTCAGCACAGGCAGAGAACCATGAGGGATGCTTGTTAACTCTGCCAGGGCCTGGATGGCCGGGCTCTTTAGGCCAGCTCCGTGGGGCTACATTCTCAGAACCAAACTGTGTTCCTCTTACCATGGACCTCTGGAGGAAGCCCAGGCTTTCTGTCCGGCTCTTTGTTTGCCAGATGCCAAGGAGTTAAAACCTGAGAGTTGATCTACATCAGTAGGTCAACACACCTCACCCTGGGGCCTGGCATGACCTGGGAGGCACCCTGGCAGACCCATGGTACTTGGCCAGGTTTGTCCATGGCCAAAGGGGCAAGCCCTTGAGCCAGCTGTAGTCCCTGGTGAGAGGATGATGGGCTGGGGCAGGAGGTGCTAGAGTACCCTCATGGGTGGGTCCCATGAGGGATCCTGCTGGGCTGGGAGAGTTCAAGCCCCTGGAAGATTTTCAGGGTCCTCCTGAAGTGCTCTGTGACAGTCATTTTTTTCTTAAAGGGGCAAGTCCCGAACTTGGCACTGCAGGAGTCCCAGCAGATCAGTCCTCTCCTCTCCGCAGGTGGCCTGTGTAGCTTTGCCTTGGGCCTGCCTCCCACCCCTTCTCCCTCACACGCCTCTGGACCGGGCAACTGCAGGGGTTCCAGGATGGCAGCCCTGGGCCCTGGCGAGGGGCATCCCCTACAGAACGAGGGAGCCCTTGGGACCCTCCTGGGGAGACTGGGCTCCTGTTCAGGCCGGAAACAGCCACTGAGCCTTCTTTCTCACGCGACCTCTCCCTGGAGTCGGGGTGGCAAGGCCCTGTTTAGTGCTGGGCATGTCGGAGAATGTCCCTCTGGGCTGGCCTCGGGTTTAAGATAAGAAAATTCATCCATCTTCCCAAGAAACCAGGTCACTGAGGACTCCTAGGTGCAAGAATTAGATCAGACAAGAACATTTCCTGGAGTGATTGTCATTGCTTGGATACCTCACCAGTTGTTTTTTTTTTTTTTTTTCCCCCTCAATTCAGAATGTTATTACACATGCCCTTTCTTCTTCTAATGATCCTGAGTGTAATAGCCTTGAAGTATCTTACCTATGTAGACACACGTGCATCCTTCAACAAACAAATCTTGATTTTTAGACAAAGAAAGGCAGCTTGACCCTCTGGAACACTGTTTATCCAGTCTGAATTCTGCCCTAAACCCCGTGAGTTAAAGCCACCTCCGTCCTCCAAGCCCTGCCCTCTGTCCAGGCTCAGTCTCTGAATTTTTGCTTCACTTTCTCCCTTTCCCACCCGACCCGCATTCCTCCAGCAATTCTGTCAGGTTCAGCCTCTACCCCTCATTGCAGCCCCTGATGTCCCTCACCTGGACGGGCCAGGTGCGCCCGTCCCAGCCTGCCTACCTGGGGGAGTCCCTCCCCAACAGGAGAGAGGGATTGTTCTAAGACACAGGTGAGGATCCAGCTCCCTGTAACCCGCCCCTGAGGGAGCCTCATAGGTCCCAAAATAAAATCCATGGCCTCTCTGGGCTCTGTGTCCTTCAGCCTCGGCCTTCTTCTGACACAGCTTCCTCCCCACACCTGCCAGGCCTCTGCTCGGGCTGGAGGCTGCCTGCATCCTCACTTGGCTTGTGCTGGGCTCTATTCGTTTCCACAACGCAGAGGTTGCCGCTGGATGGATGCTGCAGAGATGCGCATCTTGTGTCATTTCTCCATTAGGACGAAGCTCCCCTGGTAAGGGTCTCTCAGCTGCTCTGTGCTGGCTCCAACCCCCGTGCCCAGAGCCTAGGACGCCCTGTGCAGTGCAGCACTCGAATGATGCCAGCCCTGCCTCGGCAGGTGTCGGTGCAAGCCACCTCAGGGCCCTGCACAGCTCCCTGTGCCTCTGCCTTTGGGCCTCTTCCCAGTCCTCCTACGGAGCCCGTGAGCGAGAGCTGTTGCCTCAATTGCAGAGTCTGAGGGTCCTGCCCCCCAACCCTCACCCACAAGCAAGTATGACGCACCTGATTGCTGGAGCTCACACAAGGGGCGTGGATCGAGGCCAGTCACTCTGTGGGCAATGGCTCCTCCTCCCTCAGCAGAGCTGGGGGCTGCCCAGCCTCCTTTGACTGACAGGCGAGGCCTCAGCACTGGCGCAGCCGAGACTCACCATCCTCACTCCCCAGATTCAGTCTCTCATAGGCCTAAGGAGGATGAAGAACCGAACTATCTCATTCAGCCTCAGTGCCTCTCCATGAAGATCACCTCTGTGCAGATGGGGGGGCGAGGGCCACGTCACCCTCACGCTGGCTGGGACCCCAGCCCGGCCCCCACAGTCCTTCTCTCGCACCCACCGCCAGCCTCTGTCTTTCCGCATTGCAGGTGGTGCTGGCGTGGCCTCCTTTCTCTCACTTGTACCTGTGCCTCCCGCCAAGGGGCCTCCCTTTGCTTCTGGACACTCTACACAGTGATATCTGCAGCGGCTCCTGCCTCCTGTGCCTCTGTGCCGTCCCTGTGGGTCTGTTGGAGGATCTGTTGGGATTTTCAGGCAGAGATCATATTTTTCCTTTGACCTCAGGCACCGCGCAGGCATGGCAAGGCGTGGCGCTGTTACCGCTGGGCAGAGATGGAGGGAATGCAGCAGAGGTGGACGGGACACCTGGGCAGGGCGAGTCCAAGCCAGACGTGCTGTCGGGATATCTGGGTGGGAACACTGTGCTCTGAGACTCAGGTCAGTGTCAGAAGCCAGTCAGGAGCCGGCCGGGAGAGCCAGTCGGCCAACACCAGCGTTTCAGGCTTTCAGCGCCGTCGGGGTTCCAGTGGCAGGGCGGGTCCCCCATGGGGATCACTGCAGTGGGTGGGCTCAGCCAAGGCCCGTCTGATCCACTCACCCAGCCCTTCAGAACCTGCCAGGTGCAGGACCCATCCCATCACGTCTGAGCGCCCCAGAGCCCTGTGCTCTGAGTCCGTTTGCCGGACAGTGAAGGATGGGGTGGTTCAGCCAAGGTCACTGTGGACAAATTGGCCAGGCAGGTGGAGAGTTGGGAGAGGTTATTTGCAAAATCTAGAATAAATACACATTCCATAGCTAGAGAAACAAAAAGAAAACTTATAAAAATAGGAGCTCAAATGGAGAAAGGGGGGAAGTGATGTAAAAAGGCTTTGTAAGGGAGAGGAAGCCGACACCAGATGTGTTCATTATGAGAGAAATGGGAGTGATGTCTCCAGGGAATTCTCCAGGGTCCCATTCACCTGGCAGGTGCCATAGAGCTAGGTGATGTGGGTGGTGCTGGGGACAGAGGAGGGAGGACACTTGGACTGCTGGCAGGAGTGGACTCAGTGGTCCTGGGAGCTGTGGCATCCCTTCCCCGCCCCTGCAACCCCAGGGGCACCTGGACCACCTCTCCCTGCAGAGTGGACAGGCGCTTCCTCAGAGATGTTGCGGGGAAAGGTCTTACGGGACTTAATGGAGCACACAGATCTCAAAGACAGTGTTGCAAGCCTGAGCTTTAGATAAGGTGATTATTACAAATATAAAATACACATATGGAAAACAATGACACATATTTTAGCAAGAGCCCTTAAAGAAACGAAAGATGTGTGTTAAAACGGTAACATGGTTTCCTGAGACTGGGCGGCGAGGATGGAGGGCAATGCAGAACAAGTAAGTAAATAAAGACAGACTGTGCGGAGCAAGATGCCTGTGTGCCCACACCTGCGTGTAATCTGTATAGTACTCGCCCTTTAAGTACATTTTAATCAAGATCAGTTCCCTTGAGGTGGTGCCGACGAAATTTAACTGACCAGTTTTTAAAAACAATATAGAAATCATGGCGTGAAACGTTTCAGGAACTCATCATTGAGGTAAAGGGAATCTTTAATCACTAGAGCAGGTTCCATTCATCAAGTGCAATGCACCAGATGTCACTGAGAAATTCACACCACCCCCTCCGTCACTGTTGGACCAAAGCTGCAAAGCAGGTTTCATCTCCAGGCTTAAGATGGAGCTGCTGTGGTTGAAAGAGGAAAAAGGACTCTCCTGGGATTATCAGCGTACCTGTTAGGGCTCCTGACTCCTCAAGTCTCCTGGGATTATCAGTGTACCTGTTAGGGCTCCTGACTCCTCAAGTCTCCTGGGATTATCAGCATACCTGTTACAGGGCTCCTGACTCCTCAAGTCTCCTGGGATTATCAGTGTACTTGTTAGGGTTTCTCACTCTTCAATTCTCCCAGGATTATCAGTGTACTTATTACAGGGCTCCTGACTCCCCAAATCTCCTGGGATTATCAGCATACCTGTTACAGGGCTCCTGACTCCTCAAATCTCCTGGGATTATCAGCGTACCTGTTAGGGCTCCTGACTCCTCAAGTCTCCTGGGATTATCAGCGTACCTGTTAGGGCTCCTGACTCCTCAAGTCTCCTGGGATTACCAGTGTACCTGTTAGGGTTTCAGACTCTTCAATTCTCCCAGGATTATCAGTGTACTTGTTAGGGCTCCTGACTCCTCAAGTCTCCTGGGATTATCAGTGTACCTGTTGGGGCTCCTGATTTCAATTTACTAAAATCTAAAAAAAAAAAAAAAAAAAAAAAAAAAAAAACCTGACAATCTGGGAATGTACCATCTTCAATAAGTAAAATATGCAGACAGGGTAAAAAGCTTCAGGACTGGTTTGATCCAGCAGCTCAACGTTCATAAAGTATCCGCTTTCTTTCTCTCTCCCGGAGACTCCCAGGGCTATCTAACAGTTCTTCACCCAAACCCAGTTACACAGATTTGGGCCAACCAGGGCTCTGTGATACCTGGATGAACACGGCCCATTTCACCAACACAGCTTGTTGGGCTCCCAGTGGGGAGGGAGGCTGTAGGATCCCTCATGTGTCCACTACAGGCCTTGGTTCCAGCCCAGGTCCAGGTGATTCACCTTTTACAACTCTGAGTTTTCACATGGGTGTTGCTCCTTCCTCACTGGTCTCTGGACTCCGTTCAGGCTGGACTTATCTCTTATGTCCCTTCCTCCCTCTCCCCTTGGCAGTGCCCAGGCGCACAGGCACCCTCATGCGTCAGACCTGCACGAGCAGAGCCTGGTGACTAAATAGATAATAAAATGAATCGTCGAGGAGTTTTGATGAGGCAATTAGGAAATGTTGAAAGTGGAGAGAGGGGATCGATGAACAGATAGACTTGAACAGCACATCTAAGACTCTAGAAGAGAAAATAATTGAAAACACCATTTTGAACCTGGCCATTTTGGCATCCTGTTAGGTGTCAGAGAGAGTAAGAAAGACAGCCGGGGCCCCGTGCGTTCAGGTCCTCTGCAAGTTGCTAGCTGACAAAGTCAATGGTTTGGAACCCGTCACGACAACCAGTGCTTTAAAGACTCAGGCCCTGCTCACGCCCCGCGCAGCGTGTTTGACAGGGAACCAAAGTGAATTTTAAAGCAAACAGGCCCGAGTCGCAAACAATCTCCCCTTGTTTTCGGCACAATTGATGTCCACTAATTTCAGGCTTGTTTGGAGGTGTCGGCTCACGCGGAGGTTAACTGCTTTTTGAAAGGTTGGGTAGGACGGTGCCTGAGTGCTTCTCCATTCTTCGCTTCTTGACACGAGAGTTAATGCTTGGCATAATTAAAGTCCACAGCCACAGTCAAGGGGAATAAACGCCAAACAGTCCAGAGAGAAATAATCCAGTCCAGAGCCGTTCTCATTGCCCTGGTCTGAGGTAGTTCTCAAAAGAGACTAACGGGCCGGGCACAGTGGCTCATGCCTGTAATCCCAGTACTTTGGGAGGCCGAGGAGGGCCGATCACTTGAGATGAGGAGTTTGAGACCATTCTGGCCAACATGGTGAAATCCCATCTCTACAAAAATACAAAAAATTAGCCAGGCATGATGGTGGGTGACTGGAATCCCAGCTACTCCGGAGGCTGAGGCAGGAGAATCGGTTGAACCCAGGAGGCAGAGGTTGCAGTGAACCGAGATCGCACCACCGCACTCCAGCCCGGCGACAGTGCAAGACTCCATCTCGGGGGGAAAAAAATCAAAATAGATGAGTGTAAATCACAGTTGAGTGTGTCTGAGTTTCAACAAGAAAGGCAGGGCCAGCTTTAATAATGCTTTAATGGGCAAGAAGCCATGGGCGAATGCGTACATCTGCCAACCAGTGACATTGGGACCTGTAGAAATGATGTCATCGCCATCATTGTCAACACTGAGGATCGTCCTCGCTCTGGGGCAGCGCACGAGCCAGAATTCTGCACGTGTGAGTTCCTGTTTTCCCGTCTGTATTGGTGTCGTCTTGAATGTCTGGTGAATCCTTGCTATGCCAGGATTTAAATGTGAATCTGTCCAAGGTGTTAATGCCCGTCTTTTGCTGCAACAAGTCTGCCAGTTACAGGTGAGGAGTTAGTCACCTGTAAACCTCTCAGAAGCCTGGAATAAACCCTTCTACATAACTAATTCTCAGCTCTAGCCAGACAGCCGTGCTTTAATGTCAGTGAATGCAACACAGCCATTTCCAAGTCATAAACTCCTCGGAAAGGCCAGGCGGAGATCGCTTAATATGCCAGGCAAGGGGTGGAATATTCCCCCTCGATCGAAGGCCCCAGGAGCCAGCCAGCCTCGCGGAGCTGACGTGCTTCATGGGTGGTGGAATCCCGTCCTACAGCTGTGCCCGAGGGAGTGAGCAACGTCTTCTGTCCGCTAAGAAAATGCTTCACCTTCAGAGTCATCCTGTCACTGGGGAACAGCAGCCTTTATTGGAGGGAAAAGCAAAGTCCTGCAGTTTGGGCAGGTTTCTCTCTGATGTTGCGTCTCACTGTCCGAGGAAGGAGGCCAAGGCGCAGGCCGATAGACGGTGTCTCGGGGGGCGGCCTAGCCAGTGGTGTTAGATCGCTGACAGTCATTCATATTTCAGAAGAGCAACTACAGGCGGCACGGCATATATGTGCAGGGACTTGGCGAGCTTCCCCTCCCGTGTGCGTGCCCAGCTGTGTAGGCTGCGGGCGGCCCGGGCAGGACACGGGAAGTAGCTGTGTCTCCAAACTACTGTCTGCAGGACAGGACCAATGCCGCAGGTCGCTCCTCTTGGGCCTGGAGTTTATTCATACAATGAGAATCCCGGGCCAATCCCGTTTCCCAAAGCACAGCCGCTGAACACCAGGGTCACCGCCTCCTCTCGCTCCTCTCACTGCCTGCCGGGGGACTGCCGCTTGCTAACGTGTTTCTGTAAACGACCTTACCTCGAAGCATGTTTTAAATTGCAGGTATCTTAAGCAACCACGGCCCTGGCGGGATGTTTGGTGCCCTATTTGGATTTACACAACACAGATTAAAGTCATAGGGATGCAAAACTTCAAGACCAAACGACCCTGGGAAGAAGACGGTTCTGGGCGTCAGCCGCGCCTCTCGTGGTCCCTGGGGCCAGCACGCGGGGCGCTAGGTCCCCCAGATGCTATTTCCTGCCCCCACAGCTATTGTCAGGGGCTCCTGCCTACTTTGCTCCTGGGACTGTGGAAGAGGAGTTGAGAAGGGGATCAGGGGCCCCTTCATGTGCTGGGAGGGGGAGGAGTCTGCCAGCTTCGTGCCTTGTGGAGCAGGAGGCCAGTGACCGTCCGTGGAAATATGGGCCAATGTCCCCTGGATCACTCGGGCTCTTCGCTTGGGCCTCAGAAACCACAAGTGGAGGTTGCAGGTCTGAGCATTCGGCTTCCGTCATCCACAGAAGAAGGCAGCTCCCTCCTTCTGGGCTGGTGGAGATGCTCAGGGTCCCTGTAGACAGAGGGTTCCCAAGTCTGTGCTGAAGCGGGGAAGTCTATGAAAACCTTTTTGAAAATGCCTGCAGGCCTGTAGGGTGTTCGAATCTGAGAGGCCCTTTGGAAGCTAATGACCTTGTGCGAGCACAGGCAGGGCCTGGGCCTGGGGCTGGGGCTGGGGCTGGGGCTGGGGAAAGGCCAGGGACAGGGGCAGGGGCAGGGGCAGGGCCTGGGGCTGGGGCTGGGCCTGGGGCTGGGGCTGGGGCTGGGGCTGGGGCTGGGGCTGGGGAAAGGCCAGGGGCAGGGGCAGGGCCTGGGGCTGGGGCTGGGGCTGGGGCTGGGGCTGGGGAAAGGCCAGGGGCAGGCGCAGGGCCTGGGGCTGGGCCTGGGCCTGGGGCTGGGGCTGGGGCTGGGGAAAGGCCAGGGGCAGGGGCAGGGCCTGGGGCTGGGGCAGGGGCAGGGGCTGGGGCTGAGGCAAGGGTTGGGGCTGGGGAAAGGCCAGGGGCAGGGGCAGGGGCAGGGGCAGGGCCTGGAGCTGGGGCTGGGGCTGGAGCTGGAGGTCTTCACCCTGTCCCTGCCCAGACATCCTCAGGGAGAAAGGTCACTTCCTCTTATCTTCAAGGCCGTGTGAGGTCCGTACTCCACTCTGAAACATGAGCTTATGATAAGATGACTTCTGACCTTATTTACCTGTTCCTGGATGCTGGCCTCAGGAGTTTGTGCAGGCTGCCTGGGCCCTGGCACTGCAGCCACGTGTCCCTAAGAGCCTGCCCAGTCCCCAGGGTCCTTCAGTGTCCATCTGACATCACCAGCATGGCCTCTGGGCACTGTCTGACCCCAGAGCCCTGCCCAGACCTTTGGAATTGGAGTCTCCAGGGACAGGACCTGGGTGTTATATTTTTCTGAGCTCCTGGGCAGGGCTCTGGTTGGTAAATGGAAAAACAGCTGCCTGATGGGGCCGGGGGCTCTCCCTGGAGTCTCTTTGGCTGCCTCGCCTGGTCCGGTCCCATAATTAACAGTGCCCTGTGTACCAACCCCTCCAGCAGGTCGCCAGCCCCTCTGGGCACCCACAGGGAATGCACCCCCAGGAAGATGGGAAAGAGGAGGCCCCCGGTGATGACTCCAGATAACAAAAACACACACAGGGTGACAAGGCCCAGTAATTATCACGCGGCCTCACAGGCGCTTTGATCTCCTAATCAATTCTTCCGAGCGTCCCACATGGCTCTCTCTGCTTTTCATAATATAATTTAATTTTTATGTACAGATTTTCCTGAAGGGCATAAATGCATTTTCACTTTATGCCCCAGTAATTCAGTTTTAAACCAAGCATAAAAACTCAATAAACAGCAAAGAGCTAACTGCATATGCCAGGCCCGTGACCTCTCACTGTTATTGTTGAATAAGGAAGAAAGTGGGTAGAAATCACATATGAAGTCCACCGAAGATTTTCCATTGTCTGTTAGAAAATCAGCCGGAATTGACAATAATTTGATAGTTCATGCTTGAGAGAGCTCCCGATTGGGAACGTGGGGCCCGGAGATTGGCTGGCAGCGGCAATCATCGGAGATCGGGCTCTCCCTGACCTTGAAACCGTCCTCCTCGCCGAGACTCCGTAATAAATGCAGAGAGGCTTTGCGCCCCGAGTCCTCACCTCCAATAAGCAGGGGTGAAAATGAAAATTCACGGAGACTCCGTGTACGTAGGTTTTTCAATTGGTTTCTCAAATATTGCCTGAGCGGAGGGACCCTGGGCCCTGGAGGTGTGCACAGCCCGCGAGATGCCCCAGGAGAACCAAGGACAATTACTGCCAGGATTGGGGCAAAGCCAGCCTCATTCCTGGGCCCATGGTACGATTTCTTGTGGGTGATTTGAGCTGGAATTCCCTTGATCTCTGGCACAGAGGACGGGCACCTTCGGTTTGAATCGGACTCAGAAGTCTCAGGTCCTTCCCCCACGCAGAGACTCAAGGCTTTGCTGAGCTTCGGTGTGTCCCGCCCATGGGGGGTGCTCAGCTTTGCAGCTGTGGCCCCAGGTGGGCACACTGAACATCAGGAAAGGCTTCTACGGGGTCAAAGACACTCGCTGCCCGCCATTTCCTGGGGCTCCGGGGACACACAGAAGCACATCTGCTCACGAGCTGCGTCTTCCTGTGATTCTAGAAATGACCCCAGTGTTCTGGAAGATTCCTCGACTGCTATCCCCTTGTCATTCAGTGTCTGGTAAGTGGAGAGCTCCCTGGTTCCCCACTGTCCTGTGGCTCTCTCAGGGCTGGCACAGCTGGGCAGGGCCTGTCTTCCTCTCGTTTGTCTGTCCTGTCTCCCCTTCACAGGATGTGGCCATTTTGTGCCACACGCTCAGCGGACCTCGGGCTTCGTGTGCAAGACTCCAGGTTTGCTGAGATTGTGGCAGCCCCGAGTCACCCCTGTGAAGGATTCCAAGGCATCCTCAGATACCCATAGACTGGCAGATAACAGGGCAGCGTGCCTGGACAGACACTGACTGGCAGGCAGGTTTGAGACCCCCGTACCCAGAGGGAAGACCAGGTCCCAGACTCCATGGAAACATGGGGCCTGGTGTGCCCGAGCTGTCTGGGAGAGGACAGAGAATCAGGGTGAGGACATCACAGGACAGAGGCCCCTCCAAGAGGCAGCTGCTGCACCTGGCAGGAGAGGGGAGCAGAAAGGCCAGGCGGGCGCCCATCTTCAACCCCCAGTCTTAGGACCAGGACTGGAGTGAGGCAACCTCAGAGCTCGCTCAGCTTCCTGCAGAGGAGGGGTTGGCATTCTCTGACATTGGCGCCTCAGACATCACTTCTGCCTCACTCGGTCCTTTCCTGCTGGCCTCCTCCGAGGCCCAGGGCCCCCACTTACACAGTCAGTGGCACCGAGACCCCCTAGCCCAGCTTGGGACCCTGTGTTCCACTTGTGAGGGGGTGGGGCCCATGAGTAGGGCTGTGAGGGGGCGTGTGTGTGTGCATGTGTGTCTGTGTGTGCATGTCCACAAATGTGTGTGTGCTCCTGCATGTGGGTGTGCCTATACATGTGTACATGTGTGTGCAGCTGTGCATGTCTGTGTGTGCCCATACATGTCTATGTGTGTGCCCATACATGTGTGTGCCCGTACGTGTGTGTGTGCCCATGCCTGTGTGTGTGCCCATACATGCGTGCGAGCCCATACATGTGAGTGCCCATACATGTTTGCATGTGGGTGCATGTGCCCATGCATGTCATGTGTGTGTGCCCATACATGTGTGCACACCCATATGTGTACGTGCCCATGCATATTTGCATGTGGGTGCATGTGCCCATGCATATGTGCGAGTGTGTGGCCTTTTATGTGTGTGTGCCCCTACATGTATGTGTCTGAACATGTGTGTGCACATATGTGTGCCTATGCACCTTTGCGCATGTGTGTGTATGTGTGTGTGTGTGTGTATGTGTGTGTGTATGTGTGTGTGTATGTGTGTGTGTGTGTGTGTATGTGTATGTGTGTGTGTGTATGTGTGTGTGTGTGTATGTTAGTGTGTATGTGTGTGTGTGTGTGCGCGCGCCACAGAAGGGCCTTCTGCTTGTCTGGGGCTGGCTTTCCGGAGGGTCCTATCCTGGCCTCCTCTGTGTACCCCCTACTCCATCAGAAACAGGGGCTGCTTTTCAGCTGGTGCTGTGGAGGTGAGTAAGGCCCAGGTGAGGGGTGCCTCTGTTCAGTCTCCGCAGAAGACTCTCTTCCAATCACACCAGGGTGTCCCCGCTTCCCCTGGGCTGCTGTGTGGGAGGCGGGAAGGGCTGCTGCCTGCGCGGGCAGCTCCTGCCCAGGCCTCGGATGGAGCATCTCTGTGGCTGTGTGACATGGACTTAGGGCGGGTGACAGTGCTTCACCCAGTAGACAGGAAGCCAAGGAGGTACTTGTGCTAGGTCAGCAGATGGCTCGCAGGCGAGTGGTGCCTCTGGGAGTGGGGAGGGGAGATGCAAAAGGGGAGGAGGACTGAGGCCGGGGCTGGGGTGCAGGGCAGGGGTTGGGGTGCAGAGAACAGGCAGCGTAGGTGACAAGGTCCTGCCTGGGGAGACACAACTGGGCCCTTCCTGGCAGGTGCCTGGTGTGACTTGCACCGTGACTGTGGGAAGCCAGGTGATCAGGTGGGACCACATGGTCCGAGGGAGCCGAACCCTGGCATGAATGGAGCTCCCTGGAGGACTTTCGGAGCTGGCCTCAGCTGTGGCTTTGGAGACAAGACTGGGCAGCGTCTGTCATTTCTGGTGACTTCCCTGGCAGTGCCTCACCCTCCATGGGAGACTTTGCCCTGATGCCCGGTGAGGAGGCAGCGCAGTCCCCAGACAGGAGTCAGGTTGCACCAAAGCAGGGGGGCTGCCACCACTGAAGTGGGCTTAGGTCCCCAGGGCCTCACTCCCCTCCCGTGAAGGAGCTGCATGAAGGAGTGGTGGGGCCAGAGGGCTTCTGAGGTCCAACGATGGCTGAGTTTCATGTTGTTCTTCTGGCCCTTTGCTCACTGGAGGAGTCCATCAACTGTCCTGACCCACGGAATTCCACACTCCATGGCTGCAAGAACCTTGCAATCATCTCTCGCTTGTCTCTCCTGACCCTTAGCTTTCTCAGTGGCCTGGAGCCCAAGCCTGCCCCTGGGTGTCCTCCTCTGCTAGCAGGCAGAGTTTTGACACATCTCTGATGGCTGCAATGGAGCAGCCTCCAGCAGGAGCCACCGTGGCCAAGGGCTAAGGGCACCCGGGCAGGAACTGTCTCCAGAGGAGTCAGGTGGGGGTGGGCACACGTGGCAAAATGATTTCTGCCCTCTCCATGCTGCTCTAAACATCTCCTGGCACCTTTTCATGGTTGCATAAATTCAGACCCCAAATCAGCATATGCACAGAGAACAGAAGACAGGTGGACTCCTGCAGTGGATCCAGCCCTCAAAGAACAGCCATATCCTATGGTCTGAAAGGAGGCCGGTGCACTTGCAACAGTTGCTCAGAACGGCTCTCAGAGGCAGCCACGAGCTCACCGAAAAGACAAAAATGGAGGCCGGGCGCAGTGGCTCACACCTATAATCCCGGCACTTCGGGAGGCTGAGGTGGGTGGATTACTTGAGGTCAAGGGTTCAAGACCAGCCTGGCCAACATGGCGAAACCCCCTCTCTACTAAAAATACAAAAATCAGCTGGGCTTGGTGGCAGGTGCCTATAATCCCAGCTACTCAGGAGGCTGAGGCAGGAGAATCAGTTGAACCCAGGAGGCGGAGGTTGCAGTGAGCCGAGATGGCGCCATTGCACTCCAGCCTAGGCAACAGAGTGAGACTCCTTCTCAAAAAAAGAAAAAAAAAAAAAATGGAGCCAGGTCTCAGGGTGATGGGTGAAGAAGTTCAGACACTCAAAGGTGAGCCATTCCTGCCACGGCAGGGAACCAACTGGTTATGGGCCTGCGTCTCTGCAGCACGGGATTCTGTTTCCTGAGAAGCTGGGTGGTCTAAGACCGTAGCAGGGTCCAGAGCAGGACGACAGAGCTGAACATGGGGAGAGGTTGGAGGTGGAGGCAGGTCCTCGCTGTGCCTCAGTTTCTCTGTGTGCGGAGGGCGTTGGGGGAGGTCCTTCAGCTTGGAGATTTGGCAGGCTCTGCTCCAACATGTCCCACCCACCACAATTATTTAGGGGGCTTACCTGGGGCTGACCCTCTGCTGTCTGCCACAGCCCACGTGCTCGCACTGCCCGGAACTGGCACATCCAGCACCCCCAGGCCAGGCACCATGCTTCTCCCGGGCCACGGGATGCTTCAGAATCTGTCTGCATGAAAGTAGAAGCTCCAGTTAGGCTGTGCCTGGTGGCCCTGAAGCATGGCCGGGGGATTTGGACGTGAAAAGGATATGGGTGTTGAGAAGTGTTTGCATGTGTGTGTGCGTGTGTGTATTGTGTGTGTGTGCATGGGTATGGATGTGTGTGTGTGTGCGTGTGTGTGTTGCGTGTGTGTGTGCATGGGTATGGATGTGTGTGTGTGTGCGTGTGTGTGTTGCGTGTGTGTGTGCATGGGTATGGATGTGTGTGTGTGCACGCCCATGTGTTTCAAATGGCTGCTCATCCTGCTGCCAGAGGCTCACACTGACCCGGCCTCCTGCTTGGGCTTGTACCCCACGAAGGCTTCATCGCAGGTTCCCATGTGGCAGCCTCACTGGGCCTCCGCTGCCTCTCTCGGGTGGGCGGGCATAGGGGCTGCTGCCCAGCACCCTGAGCTTCTTGCTATCCTGGGGACCTGCATGCAGGTGTCACCTGGCTCCCTCTGTGTGCCTTGTGAAGAAAATTTAGTGTGAAACGTTTTCCAGTGAACCAGTGGCTCTGCGGAGAATCCCAAAACGACTCTGACTTTGCCATGAAGTTTGTCCTGCCCACATCGACCACCTCTGGGCCGTGCCCCTCCACAGGGCCAGACTCACTGCCAGGCCCCCGCATTGCCCACCTGTGCGCTGGGGATTTGGCGGAGGGATGGGGACTTCATTGCAGGGGCTCGGCTGACAAACGTCCTGTCTGTCTTGGAGTTCAGTGGGGGTCTCCCTCCTGCCACTTCTGTTTTCTGTAACGCCCCAGGACTCCAACAGAGGCTCCTCTCCCAGCCAGGCTGCCCAGGTGGCTAGCTTGCTCCCCAAGGCAGCCCAGGGTCTGCACCGCTGAGGCCCGGGGTGTTGTCAACTCCTGCAGCAGGACCAGGGCACAGCTCTGCTGTCTGCAAGTCGGGCACTGGTTCCCGAGGACTTGCAGTTCCAGTCCCTTCAGGGACCTGCTGCCCTTGGCTCCAGCACTCCGATCCCCCAGTCCCCGGGTTTCACCTGAAACTTGTTCCATGAGGGGTAGGGTCTATGGGTGGATCAGGGCTCCAAGGTGGACCCTCCACAGAGTCCAGGGCTCAGAGGATGGAGGCCTGGGTGAGAGGTAGGGGCCTGGGCGAGGCCACCTGAGCCATCTGAGTGGAGGCTGCTTCCCCTGGCCTGGATAGTGGGTGGTGTGTAGTGGAAGAGTCCACAGGAGCCACGGGAGACCACCAGGGCTGATGTGAGGCTCAGGCTCCCGTTGGGGATGATACAGGTCTCTCACTCATTTATGCACTCAGCAGGTAGGCCAGGGAGCCACCTCGGGACTTGGGAGCCTTCAAGGGTGAATAAGACCCACTCTCTCTGCCTGCAAGGAACTCACATCTGAGCCCACAGAATAAACTCCCCCCTGGAAATGGGAGTCACAGAATGAAGGGTTGGGCGTCCTCCAGGTGAGCCACCTGTCACTGAGATGGGCTCCTGGTGACCCACAGATGTTTACTGAAGACCCATTGGGTGGAAACTTGCCCCACAGAGGAGCCTTCCTGGTGGCAGAGCTACAGGGGCCAGAGCCCCTGGATGCTTACTGAGGCGGGTGATGGGGAAGAGGGAAGGCATTCTGCAGGAACCTGAAGCTGCACCCCCCAGAGCCAGTTCCTGTTCATCCCACAGCGTCTCATGGGGATCAGGAGCCCTGCCTGCCCACATGTCATTTTGCCTTCCTTGTGCAAATGCCTCCCTCTGGCTTTCAAGGCTGTTGCAGGAATGGTGCAGCCAGTGCCTTCTGTAGCTCAACGCATTTCTTCTAGAACTCTGTGCAAAACTTAATTATTGTAACATCGACCCAATTTCAGTGATGAGCAGTCTCTGTTCCCTCCACCATCTTCATCCAGCTCAGCTTCTTTCAATACAGTCAGCCTCTTAGTCACTTTAATGGCAGGTGAACAGCAAAGGTCAACAGAAGTTAAAATGAAAGTTCTGCCGTCCCTAATCAAGCAGCAAATATTTACTGTGTGTGAACCACCTGCTGGGTACAGCAGTTTCTGCCCCTGTTTTCCAGTCTGAATGGAGGGCAGGAGTCACCCTTCCCTGTTTCTTCTCCACTGACACTTCCTGAGCACCTGTGATGGGCTGGCACTGTCCTGGCTTTGGCGATGGAGCAGGGACCACAAAGCCACCCTGTCAGGAGCTTCCCTCCCACGGGCGTAGACCCCACGGGTGTAGACAGACAGGAAACCCAGCAGCAGGTGAATATTCCACAGCAGGCAATGACGAGGACACAGTGACCAGGAGATCTGGGACTTTCAAAGGTCAGTGGGGGATCTATGGCAGATGGGATTGCTTTTCACAGGCAGGGGCCACCCTGATGAGTTAATATTTTCAGAAAGACCTGAAGGCCTCACAAAAGCGACTCCAGGGCTGTCTGAGGGGACAGTCTTGTGTTCACCACCCAACCGGGCAAAGGGCGGGTAGGTGTGATGGACGGCAGGGAGCTGGCAGTCAGAAATCAGGAAAGACCTCGGGGTAACGGATGGCCGGGCCGTGTAAGGACTCAGATGGCCCCGAGGGGAGCAGAAAGTACCGAAGTGACCTCACTTCCTGCCCTGGGTTTCATGGACGCCAGGCTGAGAATGCACGGTGGGAGGGTGGGGCTGTGGAAGTCGATTCCGTTAGGGGATTGTTCAATTCCAGATGGAGAACTGCAGAGAATTGGATGGGATGCAGCGACAAGAATAGTGAGAAAGGGCCCGCGTCTTCATTTATCTCAAAGGTACGTAACTTTTCTAGTCAATTAGACATGGTGGGAGGTGCCGAGTTAGTGGAGAGTCAAGGCTGATGAAATCACACCTGCCCGAGGACGCCTCCATCAGTGACAGCCCACGTACACCACGGTGGACCCATAAGATCATGATACTGTGTTTTCCTGTTACCTTTTCTAGACTGTCTAGCTGTGTTTAGATACAGATACTCAACTGGCAGTGTTCAGGTATAAAGTATTCAGTACAGTCACATGCTGTACAGGTGCACAGCCTGGGAGCAGTGGGCTGTGTCATACAGCCTAGGTGTGCAGTAGGCTGTGCTCTGGGCTGCTGGCTTCTTAGGCTTCCAGCATGGTTACCTGAGACAGGAAGAAGCCACAGGGGGCTCCCAGGCAGTCACTCCAGCTCCTGAGACACTCCGCCGGGGCTGCCTTTCACTTTCCATCTTTCGGCATCTTCCCAAGTTTGCTTTCTTACAATGCCCAGGGGTTTTCGTTGTACTCAGCAGGAGAGGAGAGTGAAAAGCAGTCTATCTTTCCTCATTGACAATTTTAAAAAAGAGATGAAATGAGAAACTCAGCCAAGCCCGCTTTCAGTGGCCTGCAGTGCGCATGGAAATTGCTGTGTGTCTCTTTGCTCCCTGGAGGCCTGTGCTGCAGCCCTGCAATTCCTTAGGCCTGGAGATCGTCTGCGGGGGCTGCACTCAGGAACTGCATCTGCTTTCCCAGGGGAAGGAGCCTGTCCTGAGAACCGAGCCCCCCGGTCTGCGACACACCAGCCTGCATTGCTCAGAGAATCTAGGTCTGACAGAGAACGTGTCCTGATCTGCCCCACGAGCAGATTCCTGGAGCAATCGCTGGAGACAGGGCGTGGGCTTTTTCCAGGAATCACACCGGCTTCAGCGCCAGGCAGCTCCCTGGTGTGCACAGCGTGAGAGGAACCGTCTGGGCTCTCCAGAGCTGCTGGAGACAATTCCAGGAAGGAGGACGAGGAGGTACAACAGCCACTTTATTCGTGTGTTAGTCACTTTGACACGTGTGCAAGTCTGTCGCATTGGGTTTCCTTTGTCTTTCTGGTGACTGATGAACCCCTGTCCGTGTGTCTACGGACATTTGGGTTCCCTCCTTCAGAAAGTACCTGTTTAAGTCCTTGGCCTATTTTTCTATTAGGTTATGTGGCATTTACCAACGTGTAAGATGTTGATTTAAAAAATATAGATCCCACTTAGGAGGCCTTTGTTGCATATTTGTATCACAAACATCTTCACTCTGTGGGTATCCTTTTTCTTATTATTTATAGGGGATACACAGGAGTTATTCGTCTTTACATACTTCAATATCTTTTCATATGTGGCTCAAGCCTTTGTGTTCCCTGTGAGGAATCGTCACCTCATTCAATTCATGGGCACGTCTTTTCTTCTGCATTTCTTCTGGAAGTGATTTTTGTTCATGGTGTGAGAGAGTTTACTTTCAATATGAATAGTCAATTGCTTCTGCATCTGGATTCCCTATAGCAATGTACTCTCACCCTGGGCGTGGGTCTGATCCTACAGACGTGGACCTGCTCTGAGCTTTCCACCTGGGTCCTGTGGTCTACTGACCTATTAGGGTACCAACACGTCCTTCCTTCCTTACCTCAGCACGCCCTTTCTTCCATACCACACTTTCCTCGTGGGCCTGTATATCAGGGAAGGTGGTTAGAATAGTGTGGACTCAGAATATCTGAGACAAGTCTCAGTTAATTTAGAAAGCTTATTTTGCAAGGTGGAGGATGCGTGCCCGTGACACAGACTCAGGAGGTCCTGATGCCATGTGTCCGAGGTGGTCCGGGCACAGCTTGGTTTTAGACATTGTAAGGAGACACGAGACGTCAATCGATATATACAAGAAGTACATTGGTTCCACCCAGAAAGGTGGGGACAACTCCAAGCAGAGAGGGGGCTTCCAGGCCACAGGTCGGTGACAGACAAATGGCTGCATTCTTTCGAGTTTCCACAAAGTCTCTCCAAAGGAAGCAATCGAATTTGCATCTGTCTCAGTGAGCAGAAGGATGCTTGGAATAGAATGGGAGGTAGGATTGTCCTGAGCAGTTCTCAGCTTGACTCTTCCCTTAGCGTAGTCATTTTGGGGCCCCCAGATTTTCCTTTCGCAATAGCCAATCTGCTTTACTTAGTTCTGGGTTCATCTTCACAGCCTTACTGAGGACTCTCATTTATACCCCGAGAATTAAAATTCTGGAATGTTCTCAGTCAAGATGGACTCAGCTGTCAGAATATCTAATATAAACATTAAGACTTATGTTGTGTACAGGGCCTGGGCTGGGGTTGGAACCACAGCCAGCCTTAAAGCTTCATGATTGGGCCCTTGAAGACCTCTGGGTCCCACAGCTTCAGGGACTTCCTGGGATGGAGGCATCTCACACGGGCCCCTGTGGTTCTCAGCTGGGGGGAAAAGCATGGCCCTGGCTGAGGGATGGGTGAGAAACCCACCCGGGGTCTCTCTAGCTTCTACCCAAGGCTGTCATTTTCCTGCAATTCCTGTGTCGTTCCTGTTACTGCAGTCAACCTTTACTATGATTTATGTTGAGCTGGGTTAGTCCTTCCAGCAAATCACCAGACCAGGAGGTTTCAAACACCTGCCTCTTCTATGTTGCTTTGGCTGCTCTTGGCTTTTGCATATCCACATAAGTTTTAGAATGAGTTTGCTCAGTTTCCACACGGACATGTTGCCTGAATTCTGACGAGGATGAGTTGACTATGAGCCATGGACTAATGAAGGGAAGAAGTTGCATTTTTCCAACATTTGATTTTCCAATCCATGAACATGTCATACTTCTCCATTTACTTAAATCTTTCTTAATTTTTTTCACAGTATTTTGTACTATTTAGTGTAAACATCTTACATATTTTTGTTAGATACTCCTTGTAGGAAGTTATGAAATATATGACAAGTTTGGATTTCATCTTGGAAACTGTGAGGTTTCATCACTTTCCAAAGCTCTTTTGGGTAAAGAAAAACAAGATACTTAAAGGCCACCTAAGAATATTTATTCTTGTTTACAAAAATCTCCTATTTACAAAAATGATGATGATTTAAAAAGTGAGAAAGAAAATCTAAGAAAATGGATAAATAAAAGACTATACTGATATAATGGGATGCTGTGTATCACTATTTGATAGGGTTTGGTTCTGTGTCCCCACCCAAATCTCATCTAGAATTGTAATCCACAGGGTTGGAGGAGGGGCCAGGTGGAAGTTGACTGGATCATGGGGGTGGACTTCCGCCTTGCTGTTTTCATGATAGTGAGTGAGTTCTCACAAGGTCTGGTTGTTTGAAAGTGTGTAGCACTTCCCCCTCCTCTCTTCCTCTCTCTCTTTCTCTCTCTCTTTCCTGTCGCCATGTGAAGATGTACTCACTTCCCCTTTGCCTTCTGCCATGATTGTAAGTTTCCTGAGGATCCCCAGCCATGCTCCCTGTACAGCTTGTGGAACTGTGAGTTCATTAAACCTCTTTTCTTCATACATTACCCAGCCTCAGGTCGTTCTTTATAGCAGTGTGAGAATAGACTCATACACTATTAAAGTAAATGACTAAATAAACACTTGTAATGTTGAATGAAAACACAAAGTTCTGAGGAGGTTATGACTGATTTCAAAATGCAAAGCACTATAATATACTATAAATTGTTGTAGAGATATAGCACAGTATAAAACTCAAGAGTTGGTGAATGCCAGCCAACTTTGCCATAGTTACTCACTCTTTAAAAAAAGCTTTCTTAGAAAGACTTGGATGCAAATATGACTAAATGTTGGCGTGTTGAATGTAGTGATGGACATGGAAGTACTTGTTATTTTTTTCTTGGTACTTTTTTATATGTTTGAAATATGTCATTTTTTTTTTGAAAAACCTGACCAATGCTGCAAACAGAACCATTAATTCAGTTTCTAGAGGTTTCCACTCTTGCTTTCTCTTGTCGTCTTCTCTTTTATCATCTCAGGACAAGTGTCAAGGCTGTCATCTTTATCCTGATCTATTTTGAAATTGCTTTTCTGGAAGTACTAAGCTCTACATCCTAAATGGATACATGGAGGCCGTGAAGTAAGCAAGCAGAATCACCGATCTGCAGGGGCAAATGGAAGGAAAGTGGGCTGCGTTCAGAGAGGACTTTCTCAAGAGGGTTTATTAAATAATATTCACCAGTGTAACCGTGATCAGGCTCAGCTTGGCACAGGGACAGGGGATGAGGTGGTAACACCCAGGCTCTGTCTTCCAGACACTCTCAGTCAAGGTAAGTGTCACCTGCCAGCTTCCACCCCCAAAACCAGCCCCCATCTGGCTGCTCCTGGTACTTTCAACGCTTCCTTCCTCCCAGTGACCATGGCTCAACATCCACCAGCATGTGCAGTGATGAAAATTATTTGCTTCACACATTATTAGCCACACTCCTGAACCTTCTCCTAGGCCTGTGTGGGCACTTCCTTGCAAAATCCAGATTTAGCAAGAGCCCTGCTAAATGAGTGTATCAAGAACCCCCACCCTCAATATCCGACCGCCCTCTATATCTGCTCAGGTTCCTCATCGTCCAGGGTGAGGCTCCAGTGCCATCCATGCTGTCCACATTACAATTCCATCCATCCCGTCCACACCCCAGTGCAATCCATCCCATCCACACCCCAGTGCAATCTATCCCATCCACACCCCAGTACCATCCATGCTGTCCACGCCCCAGTGAAATCCATCCCATCCACACCCCAGTGCCATCCATCCCGTCCACACCCCAGTACCATCCATGCTGTCCACACCCCAGTGCAATCCATCCCGTCCACGCCCCAGTGCAATCCATCCCGTCCACACCCCAGTGCCATCCATCCCGTCCACACCCCAGTACCATCCATGCTGTCCACGCCCCAGTGAAATCCATCCCATCCACACCCCAGTGCCATCCATCCCGTCCACACCCCAGTGCCATCCATCCCATCCACACCCCAGTGCCATCCATCCCGTCCACACCCCAGTGCGATCCATCCCGTCCACACCCCAGTACCATCCATGCTGTCCACGCCCCAGTGAAATCCATCCCATCCACACCCCAGTGCCATCCATCCCGTCCACACCCCAGTACCATCCATGCTGTCCACGCCCCAGTGAAATCCATCCCATCCACGCTACGGTACCAGGCATCTCGTCCACCCTTCAGTGCCATCCGTGCCATCCCCGTGCCTCCCTCTGGTCCCAGACGAGAGCTTTTCCCAGCACATTTTCCGTCCGTGGTCACAAACTGCTGCTTATTTCCTGAAAGATAAACAATTCTAAATTTTGGGTTAATCATCTCCTCCTTTTTTTACACAAAATTGTTTGGCACTTATAACTCCTATCCCTAAATAATATATTGCTTACATTTGGCTTGTTTTGAACTTCGTATAAATGGAATCATACGGAATGTATTTTTCTATGACTTGTTTTTCCCCCAGATAACACTAACATGTTTTTGAGAATCATCAATGTCTGATATTTGTAGCTAAAATATATTAAATTTTATTTCAATATTATATTTTATGGATGTGCTATACATGACTCTGTAGAGACCAAGGGAAAACTTATCCTTTGTCCTCTGAAAGTTCCCTGAAAATCAGTTGGCAAAATGTAGAATAGTAGGAAAAAACACCTACAAAATTTATTGTAATGTCCATAGCACGGGGGAATTGCAGGGGAATGATTACCTAGAAAGTGATGCACCTTCCTCCACAGATGAAAGAGAGACGGAAGATAGATGATTTTTAGGGAGATTCGATGGGCTTGGAGAGCATACAGTGGTCTGGAACAAAGTCTGTTGGGCCCCAGAGCAAGTGTGTTGACAAAAGTCAGTCTCCCGAGTAGCTGGGATTACAGGCGTGCACCACCACTCCCAGCTAATTTTTGTATTTTTAGTAGAGACAGGGTTTCTCCATGTTGGCCAAGCTGGTCTTGAACTCCTGACCTCAGGTGATCCAGCTACCTCGGCCTTCCAAATTGCTGGGATTACAGGCGTGAGCCACCGCACCTGACCTCTGTCCCATTTAAAATGCAGTAGTTAGTCAATGGTTCATATCAAAAAAGACAAATTAAAAATAAAAGAAGAAGAAGGAAAGAAGGACCAAAGGAAGGGAGGAAGGGAGAGAGGGAGAGAGAAAAACAAAGAAAAAAAAAGATGGGATTTTTACTAGAATTGAATTAATTTCCCTTTATTAGAATTTTACTGATTTTCTCGTTTGCCTTGAAGGGAACCAATGTCTTTATAATATATGTATATAAATATGTGGCCGGGCGCAGTAGCTCACGCCTCTAATCCTAACACTTTGGGAGGCTGAGGTGGGCAGATCACCTGAGGTCAGGAGTTTGACACCAGCCTGACCAACATGGTGAAACCCTGTCTCTGCTAAAAATATAATTAGGTGGGTG
The DNA here is from genome assembly GCF_043159975.1 of Macaca nemestrina. NCBI lineage: Eukaryota > Metazoa > Chordata > Mammalia > Primates > Cercopithecidae > Macaca > Macaca nemestrina. The sequence continues at coordinate 116,865,297 of NC_092139.1, forward strand.
TGGTGGTTTGCACCTGTAATCCCAGCTACTCGGGAAGCTGAGGCAGGAGAATCGCTTGAACCCGGGAGGTGGAGGTTACAGTGAGCTGACATCGTGCCATTGCACTCCAGCCTGGGAGACAGAGCGACACTCTGTCTCAAAATAAAATAAAATAAAATAAAAATAAATATACAATTCACACATAGACTACATCTCTCCAAAATGTCAGGTCTTTTTTAATTCTGTCAGAGACTTTTGTGATTTTCCACAAAACTGTGTTCTATACTTTGTCTTTGATGGATTATTTGCACTTTACATTTTTTGACCTTATTGTAAATATTCTATTTTTTATTATTCAAATGTTTAATGTTATCAGGCAATTTAAGTGAATCCATTTGGGAAATCATATGATTTTGCTCCTTTAATTTCTTGATGTGGAGAAACACATACATTGATTTCTGTTTTTAAGCTACCCTATCATTCCTGGGACAAACTCTACTTGGTGGTGACAGTTTTCTTTCTCCACGTTGCTGTGATCCTTTTGCTATTACTGAGATCTGTGTGTCCATATTTATGGATGAGATTGTCCTGTTTATACCTTTCTCATAATGGAATCGTCTTGTTTGGCATTAATGCTATTCTACTATTGTATTAGTCCATTTGTACACTGCTGGTAAAGACATACCAGAGACTGGATAACTTATTAACAAAAAGAGGCTTCCCATGTTCTCACTCCTAAGTGGGAGCTGAACAATGAGAACACAGGGACACAGGGAGTGGAACGTCACACGCTGGAGCCTGTTGAGGGGCAAGGGGAGGGAGGGCATTAAGAGAAATACCTAACGCATGTGAGGCTTAAAACCTAGATGACGGGTTGATGGGTGCAGCAAACCACCATGGCACATGTATACCTATGTAACAAACCTGCACGTTCGGCACATGTATCCCAGAACTTAAAGTAAAATAAAAAATAGTGAAATAAAACAAAAAGAAAAAGGGGTTTAATGGATTCACAGTTCCATGTGGCCAGGGAGGTCTCACAATCATGGCAGAAGGTGAGAGGCACATCTTACAAGGTGGCAGGCAAGACAGAATGAGAACCAAGCCAAAGGGGTTTCCCCTTATAAAACCATCACATCTCATGAGACTTACTCACTACCATGAGAACAGTAGGGGGGAAACCGCCCCTACGATTAAATTATCTCCCACAGGGTCCCTCCCACAACACGTGGAAGCTGTGGGTCTACAATTCAAGATGAGACGTGGTGAGGACACAGCCAAACCAGATCAACTCTCTAGCCGCCTTAGTCCCTTAAAATGAGCCGGGAACACTCACTGTGCATAGGATGACACATGTGTCTTTTGTTCCATAAACGTTTGGTCAAATTTGCCTTTAAAAAAGTTGAGTCTTGTGCTTTCGTTATGAAAAGAATTTTTATCTCTGATTCAATTTCATCAATGGATAATTGGCCCATTACTATTATTTTTTTCACCTCTGCTTCAGTCAGATCTGTTGTCTTTCCTGTGATTTATCTATTCAACCTAATTTTAAATTTTATTGGTGTTAAATGATTCACGTTATTGTGTTGTCTTTGTAATTTTGGCCGCTTCTGAAGTTATGACCCTTTTCATTCCTAAAAATGTGTACTGTGGGCTGGGCATGGTGGCTCACACCTGTAATCCCAGCACTTTGAGAGGCTGAGGCGGGTGGATTACCTGAGGTCAGGAGTTCAAGACCAGCCTGGCCAACATGGCAAAACCCTGTCTCTATTGAAAATACAAAAAAAAAAAAAAAATAGCCAGGCATGGTGGCAGGCACCTGTAATCCCAGCTACTCCAGAGGCTGAGGCAGGAGAACTGCTTGAACCTGGGAGGCAGAGGTTGCAGTGATCCAAGATTGCACCACTGCACACCAGCCTGGGTAACAGAGCAAGACTGTCTCAAAAAAAAAAAAAAAAAAAAAGTGTGTACTGTAGTTTAGCCTTGTTTTCTTGCTCAGTCTTCATGGAAACTTGTAGTTCCCTCACTCTTCTCAAAGAACCACCATGCAACTCAGTTGGTCTTCATTTGCAAGTTCATTGATTTCTATCTTATTTTCTTCATACTACTTTGATTTTCATTCAATTCTATTTTATTTCTTTATTTATACATTACTTTTTTGGTTATTAATATTTTAATTAAATATCAACTTATTTCATTATATGATATTAAATTATTCTGTAGAAAAACATGCTCTTTCTTTCCATTTATTCTGACTATTGTTACTTTATAAAGTTTGTTGGCTATTACTTTTAGGTATTTTTGAATTAAAATTCAGCAGGATGGATTTTAGAACACGTATGTACGGTTATAAGTCTTAACCAACCAGACCATCAGGATACAGGGAAGCCCTTCCGTCACCACGAATGTCTCCCTGGTGTCACCCTTCATAGTCACGCCTTCCCCGCTCCCTGATCCATTCTCACCACCATCATCGTCCTTCTCAAGAGTGTCATACAAAGAGAAGTTTAGGGTATGGACGTTTTCGAGACTGGTCTCTTCCACTGAGCATAATTCCTTTGAATTATTCCAAGTCGTTGTCTGTATCGATATTGCACCTGTCATTCCAGCTGAGTGGCATGCATTGCATGACGCCAGTGTACGGGTTCCACAGTGTTCCCTCAGGGTATCCCCGAGTATCGATTACAGTTTATCAATTCCCCTGGTGACAGGCATTTGGACTGTTGCCAGTATCAGGCTATGGATAGAGCTGCCATAAGCATTATGCACATTTTTATATGAATTTGGGTTTCATCTCTCTTGGATAAACACCCGAAAGAGGTATCAAGGGGCACATGTCTGTTGAACTTTCTAAGAAACTGCAAACTGATCTTTATTAGGTTGGTGCAAAAGTAATTGTGGTTTTTGCATTAAAAGTACTTTTAATGGCAACATTTCATTTTATAAAATAAAAATAGTCTGAACAAAAAGAAAGAAGGGAAGGAAGGAAAGAAGGAAGGAAGGAAGGAAGGGAGGCAGGGAGGAAGGGGGGAAGGGAGGAAGAAAGGAAGAAAGAAAGAAAGAAAGAAGGATAGAGGGAGGGAGGGAGGGAGGGAGGAAGGAAGGAAGGAAGGAAGTTTTTTTTTTTTTTTTTTTGAGACAGAAACTCACCCTGTTGCCCAGGCTGGAGTGCAATGGCACGATCTTGGCTCATTGCAACCTCTGCCTCCTGGGTTCAAGCACTTCTCTGCCTCAGTCTCCCAAGTAGCTGGGATTACAGGCGCCCGCCACCATGCCCAGCTAATTTTTGTATTTTTAGTAGAGATAGGGTTTCACCATGTTGGCCAGGATGGTCTCAATCTCTTGACCTTGTGATCTGCCCGCCTCAGCCTCCCAACGTGTTGGGATTACAGGTATGAGCCACCACACTTGGCCTCCATTTTTTATCTATTGACTTTTAGGAATCATGCTTTTGGTGCCGAATCTAAGTACTCTTTGTTTAAACTGGTCACAAAACTTTTCTCCCATATTTTCTTTTAAAAAATTTTAGAGTTTTACTTTTCACATTTAGATCTGTGGTGTGTTTGGGGTTAACTTATGCAGAAGGTGTGAAGCTTAAATCAAAGTTTACTTTTTGGTAAATGAACATCCAATTGTCCCAACATCTTTTGTTGAAAGACTCTTCTTTTTCATCAAATGCCTTTGTGCCATTGTTAACAATTGATTGGCCACATCTCTGTCGATCTATTTCTGGGCTCTCTATTCTGTTCCATTGATCTACGTGTTTATCTCTTTGCCAGTGTGACACAATCTTCATGACTGTAGCCCAAAGCAAGTCTTAATAATAAGGTCGTATCATTCCTTCTAATTCATTTTTTTTGTTGTTCAAAATTGTTTAGCCTATTCTATTTGGGTTTTTTTGTTCTATGTAAATTTTGGAACCAGCTTCCCTATGTCTACAAAAAAAAATTGTGCTGGAATTTTAACAACTTAATTTATATCTGTAGATAACTTTAAGGAAATGGATGTTTTTCTTATGCTGAATTTTTCAATTCATTAACACAGTATATCTCTTCATTTACGAGGTCTTCTTTGATTATTGTTATCAGTGTTTTGTAATTCTTACCACAAAGATTCTGTACGTTTCATTAGATTGATTCCTAAGACACTCCTTTGGAGCTGTTGTAAATGGCATCGTTTCATTAATTTCAGACTTCAATTGTTCATTGCTAGTATATAGAAGCATAACTTACTCTTATTCTTGTTATTTTCCCTTCACTTGATTTTGGTTTGTTTTCTCTCATCTGTTTCTCATTTCTTAAAGTTAAAGCTTGTGTCGTGGATTTTCAGACCCTTCTCCTTCCTCACAAGAGTGAAGAACACTCAGACAGAGAACACACTCCCTGTTTCCTTCCCGGCACCACTGCAGCTATGTTCTGTGCATTTGGATGTCACGAAGTTTCATTTTTTTTAAGGTCAGAATTTTGTTTTGTTTTGTTTTTTGAGATGGAGTCTCACTCTGTCACCCAGGCTGGAGGGCAGTGGTGCAATCTCAGCTCTCTCCACCTTTCGCCTCCCAGGCTCAAACGAGTCTCCTGCCTCAGCCTTCCGAGTAGCTGGGATTACAGGTGCCCGCCACCACATCTGGCTAATATTTTTTTTTGTATTTTTAGTAGAGACGGGGTTTCACTATGTTGGCCAGGCTGGTCCCGAACTCCTGACCTCAAGTGATCCACCCGCCTCAGCCTCCCAAAGTGCTGGGATTAAGGGTGTGAGCCACCGCGCCCGGCCGGGTGAGAATGGATGTTAATTCCCATCGAGGCTGTGTCTGTGACTCATGGATTCCTGAAAGGTGGGTTCCTTAATTTCCAAGTGTTTGGATGTTTTCCTGTCGACTTTCTGTTGTTGTCGGTGTAATTACATTACAGCCAGTGTGAAGTCACACTTTTTTGTGATTTCTGTGTTTTAAAGGTTGTGAAGGTTAAGTTTTACAGTCCAGGATATGGCCTCTCAGGAATGCGCCAGGTGTTTGCTCTTGCTGGTTAGGGCCGCTTAGTTGATGGTGTTATTGGGCTTTTTTTGGTCTTTCCAACGTTCTAGCTCCTAGCTCTACCAGTCTCTGTTGACATGTCCAACTCTATCCGTGAGTTTGTCTGTTTGTCCTCTTAGTTCTGTTTATTTTGAAGTGGTTATCAGGCACATACTCCCTGAGCATCGTTACGTCTTCTTGGTGAACTAACCCCCTTATCACTGTGCAATGTCCCCTCTTCATGCTCAGAACTGTTGTTTATGCTGAGGCTTGAAATGCATGATGTAAGTGAAGGCCCACATATTATATGGTGAAGAATCTTACAGGTGTAAATCAAGCTCACTAACCATGAGAAGACATTCGTATCCTCTCACCTCAACCAGAGCCCCCTTCCTCCCAATCCAGAGGAACAGGGTCGAAGCTGGATTGTCAGGGTTCTCAACTCCCTGTACCAACTGTATTTAGGGGGCCCTGGAGCAGCCCCTCTTCCCCGGCAAGGGCCGCCCTCTGACCCTTGCAGTGTTAATGCCCAGTGGGTTCACCTTGCCCGCTGCCTACAACCGGGAATAAACAAAAACACTTTAAAAGGGATTAAACAAACAAACAAGGAATTGTTTGATGTTGATATAACCACTCTAGCTGTTTTTGATTGGAAGTGAGCTTCTTATAGATGACGAAAGGCTGGGCCAAGCTTCTTTATCCATTCTGACACTGTCCATCATTTAATTGGTGTGTTTAAGCCATTTGCATTTAACGTAATTATTGATGTGTTTACTTTTAGGTCCACCATCTTATTATTTCCTTTTTGTTTGTTTGTTCCAACTGTTTTCCTTTCCTCTTTTTCTCCTTTCTGTCCTTCTTCTGATTTTTTTTTTTTTTTTTTTTGAGATGGAGTCTCGCTCTGTCACCCAGGCTAAAGTGCAATGGTGCCACCTCAGCTCACTGCAACCTCCACCTCCTGGCTCAAGAGATTCTCCTGCCTCAACCTCCCAAGTAGCTGGGATTACAGGTGCCTGCCACCACTCCTGGCTAATTTTTGTATTTTTTTTAATTTTAATTTTAATTTTTTTTTTTTTTTTTTTTTTTTTTTTTTTTTGAGATGGAGTCTCACTCAGTCGCCCAGGCTGGAGTGCAATGGCGTGATCTCAGTTCACTGCAAGCTCCTCTTCCTGGGTTCACGCCATTCTCCTGCCTCAGCCTCCGGAGTAGCCGGGATTACAGGCGCCCGCCACCACGCCTGGCTAATTTTTTTTTGTATTTTTAGTAGAGATGGGGTTTCACCGTGTTAACCGGGATGGTCTCCATCTCCTGACCTCGTGATCCGTCCGCCTCGGCCTCCCAAAGTGCTGGGATTACAGGCGTGAGCCAGCTCTTTGTATTCTTATATTGTATAGTGGGTATTAGACTGCTTGCTGAATTAACAAAATGTCTTTTAGGGATCTGTTCATATCATTGTATTTTTCCTCTGCTTTATAGATTGAGTGAATTAGGTTGTTGAATATCCTAATATTAAATCGCGTTTATGTTTCTGCAAAAAATACTACGTTGTTAAATTGTTCTATTTGTCTGTTACATTTCCATATTCTATTTGCCATCCTGATACTTAGAATTCTTGACGTTCATGTCAACGTTGGGGCTGGAATGTAATTTCCTCTTTTGTACGATGTTGAAGATACAGGTATTCCAGTTATGCTTGCTTCCAAAGTGAGATCAGGCACTGCTCACCTTTTCTTGCGACACGGTGTTGGCTCAGCAATCCTGTAATGTCCTTGCCTCTAACGTTGCGTGTAACTCATCTGTGAAACCGACTGTCACGATGCCTTATTGAAAGTGATGTTCTCAGACCAAGTTTCTCGTCCCCCTGCTTCCCCTTGGGCTGATGCTGGTGATTTACAGTTGGCTGGGCAGGTGCTTCCTCTGTGGTCCCAATTTTATTTCCATAAACATGCCGTCCTCATAACTGAGTGTCTCACTTCACAGGCTCTGCCCTCCTCCAGCCTCCCGTGTGAGGCAAGGGGGTCTCAGGTCAAGGAATGTGACCCGGGGGGACTGTAGCCCCTCCTTCCCTCCAGCCTACTCTCCAGGGCCCCAGGGGTCCTCCAGCAAGTGTCCTGCTTCTGTGGCCTCCGTGGTCTCATGGGTCCCCACTCTCCAGGCTGCACTGGGATGCTATGTGCACAGCCTAGGCAAGCTGCTTGTTTTGCCTTTGCAAAACTATAACTGAGAAAATTACGTTTGTGAAATAGATTAGACCTAACTGACTCCATTTTCCTTTTAACTTTTTTTTTTTTGAGATGGAGTCTTGCTCTGTTGCCCAGGCTGGAGTGCAGTGGTGCAATCTCGGCTCACTGCAACCTCCGACTCCCTGTTTCAAGTGATTCTCCTGCCTCAGCCTCCCCAGTAGCTGGGCCTACAGGCACACACCACCATGCCCAGCTAAGTTTTGTATTTTCAGCAGAGACGAGGTTTCACCATGTTGGCCAGGATGGTCCCGATCTCCTGACCTTGTGATCTGCCCACCTCGGCCTCTCAAAGTGCTGGGATTACAGGTGTGAGCCACCGCGCCCAGCCTCCTTTTAACTTTTAAACTGTCTTTGTTTATTCCTGGTTGTAGGCAGCGGGCAAGGTGAACCCACTGGGCATTAACACTGCAAGAGTCAGAGGGCGGCCATTGCCAGGGAAGAGGGGCTGCTCCAGGGCCCCCTAAAGACACTTGGTACAGGGAGTTGAGAACCCTGACAATCCAGCTTCGACCCTGTTCCTCTGGGTTGTGAGGAAGGGGGCTCTGGTTGAGGTGACAGGATAGGAACGTCTTTTCATGGTTAGTGAGCTTGATTTACACCTGTAAGATTCTTCACCATATAATATGTGGGCCTTCACATATATCATGCATTTCAAGCCAGAACAAGAGATCTTAGACATCACAGGGGCCCGTGGTACTGCAGGGACCCTAGTGCATGAATGAGATACTGCCTGTCTATGGTTTCAAAATTTAATTAGTAAAGGGGGTCACGATTAGGAAAAAAAAAGCCTAAGACACTACTTAGGGTGACAATAATTATGAGAAACGCTGTCAGGGACAGGCCAGTCGCAGGTTGCATGAAACTCTGGCTTCATCATTTAATTGTGTGTGTCTGTCATTTTAGTTATGTTCTGATCTGCACACCTGATTTTCTTTTTCTTTTTTCCTTCATCAGGTTCAGCAGGAGTCCTGTATTCATGCGTCTATTCAAAGAAACAATTATTGGATTTAGGCATGTTTTCTAAGCCTTTTTTTGTCTTGAAATTAATTAACTTTCATCTTGTGAATCTCCCTTTTGTCTCTTATTTGGTGTTTTACTGCCTTTCTTTATTATTAAACACCTAACTGTACAGTTTTCCACTTTAACCAGGGAGACACTCCATCTTCCTCCAGCACCTGTGACATTCTCTGAGCTGCGTCGGGCGAGTAAGCGATGGGCTTCCTCACTTTGTGGTGAGTTTAAAACGTCTGGCATGTCTTGGGTTCTGGGCCAAGTGATGTCCACAAATCAATTCTTCTTTTCTACGGGCTTACAATTTTGTTTACCGTTTTATGATCTATTTTTAATTGTATTGGGTTAGAATTGGAGAAAAAGGCCTGTAAAAATCACAACCGAGTTTTATGCTTCTGATATTTGTCGTCAGATACATGATTGTTTTTGAAGAGAATCCCCAGACATGAAATAAAACAACCACACAGCCTCTGATTAAGGTTCAATCTGTATTATTTGCTGAATTGAGTGTATTTATTTCACAATTCAATTCTTTTGCCTGTTTTAGTTTTTAATCTCAGATATATATTTGATTCCGAAACAGATGGAATTTCTCACGGATGCTCCTTTGATCCAGATCTTGTATTTGTGATCATCTAGGCTTTATTCATTCAGCTGCTGTATATTTTGGTGCATGCATGAAGTTCTGTGACTGTTAAAATTTCTTCAGAAACTGTGCTTCTTATAGTGATGCAATATTATATGTTTGTGCCTGTTTACTACTTTTCCCCTAAAATTCTAAAATTCCACAAGGGTGTTAATACGATTGTTAATGTTTCCTCAACAGAAACTCCAGGCCCTGCGTCCCGGTCGCTGAGACTCTCTGGGTGCCTTTATTTTGCTTGTGCCTTCTTCTCTATCCAAGAAATGCAAATGGAGTGGCCTCTCTCCTTTCTCACTGAGTTTTGCTCTTAGAAAAATGTAAAGTAACTTAAAATTATTGCTAAACATTATAACTTCATTGTGGAAACTGACTAGGAAACTACAGATAGATGGAAATAAAGTATAGATAAACGAAGTGCAATGTCGCCATCCGGGAGGAAATATCACGGCTGTCTATGGCAGCTTGGACTCTCTGGGACGAGACGCTGGGCAGGGTTTAGGGAGCAGGCTGTGCATCCAGGAGCAACGTGGGCCCAGCTGTGGCTCATGGGGGTGGGCACGCAGGAGTGACAAAGGGAGGGGAGCCCGGTGCCCTCCGAGCTGAGGGACAAACTGCAGTCACAGTCCTGTGCTTCATGCAGGTTCTCAATCCCCATGAATGCGTTCCCTCTTCTCTTGCCGGTGACCGTTAATCACGTTTTAGAACCAGGACGTGGACGTGGACTTCCTGGGTCTCGCGTGTTTCCAGTTTCTCGTGGATCTGTAGGAGGCTGGGATTACAGAGTGAGATGTGCAAGGCTTACAAGAAGCCAAGAGGAGGTGTTGAGTTGATGGCCTGGTAGACCATCCCAGCATTCAGGGGGACGTGTGGGCTGCACGTGGGCAATGGACAGTCAGCCCGTGCTGGCTGCCAGGGTTTCTGGGGGACGCCCCAGCGAAGTGGGCAGGAGAGCAGAGGAGGGTCCCTGTCAAGAGGGTCCTTGGGAAGAGGTGGGGACTGGCCCTGAAGCCTGAGGTGAAGGAGAGGAGAGCGGGGGCACCTCACAGAGGCCACAGGAGGGAGGCCTGTTGGGAGGATGGAAACCTGCCGAGTTTGAGGGTGAAGGACAGGGGAGGATGCCTGCATGGTCCCCTCTAGAGAGAGCAGAGGGAGTAGAGACAGTATTTCTGCAGTTGTGGCTGGGAGCGGGAGCTACTGTGGCACCCAGGCCCAAGAGGGAGCTGCGTCCTTCGCTTGTGTTTAGACACAACACATTTGTGCAGCCCTGACGGCCACCCCACGGCCCCCTCTGCCAGCCACCTTCTAACCTGTGGCCTCCTTCAGTTCAGAAGACTATTGGGGGACAAGCTGTCAGCTTGGTTACTGAGAGAGGCTGGGCTGGAAGAGAAGGCGTGGATGTGTTTGACAAGCAGCCCGGGGAAGAGTGAGTCCCAGCCCTCAGCAGGCTCCCCAGGACTGAAACAGCCTGGGCCCTGCACCCAGGGAACAGTGAGTCCCAGCTCTCAGCAGGCTCCCAGGACTGAAACAGCCTGGGGCCTGCAGTCCCACGTGGTGGTGAGGAGCCAGTCCCGGAAAAGCTGTGGGGGCCCTGTGGCGGCTGAGCCCAGAGGGAGAAAGGAAGGCGCAGGCCACACACTTGGTTGGGTACCTGCCAGACCAGCTCTTCTCCCCTGCGCAGGCAGTGCAGTGGGTGTCAGAAGGAGTTCGGCCTTTGCAGGCATCACTCTGGAGGAGGAACATCAGCCTCGGGAATACGCCTCCTCTAACAGGGGTACATGGGCTGCCCTCGCTGGCTCTCATCCCTTCCTCTGCTGCCAAGGGGATTGGCCAGACCTCCGTGGGCCTCCACTGTGGGTCTCCACACTGGGATCGATGGTAATGCATTTGGGCCAGCATGTCCTCTGGGGTGGATGGGCCTCCCCACGGCAGTGGTGAGATGCTGAGGGCCCAGGCATGTGTGGGAGGCATGTGAGCCCCGAACACCCACCAATGGCCGATGGCCACACTGCTCAGCTCACTCCTGGCCTTGCTGGGCCTGTCTCTCATCTGTAAAATGAAAAGATTGAAGCAATTATTCCAATTGCTCAGGGGGCCTTTGGTTCTAAGTTTTATTTCTGGAGAAAAAATATGTTTATGTTAAGATCATTTTAGCAAATTGTTTCCGAGAGTAAATTTTATTTTAAGGGCAACTGTAACTCACTTGTTTTCCTCCTACTGTCCAAATCTTTACAGTGAAATTGCTGGTGTGTCTTTCTCAGTGTCTAATTCAAGCAACTGAGATTCTTCACGACAAGGAGGAACAGGGGCCCCTTGAGGAAGCCAGGGTCAAAATTCTGGTGGGCACAGAGCACAGGCAACTCTGTTGGTTCTCACTCAAACCCTCTCAAGGAAGGAGGGCAACAATGGCAACCTCCACAATACCTGTTCCCATCAATCGTCCACCAACCCATCAACCCATCCCTCCACCCATCTATTCATCCATCCATCATCTACCCATCCATCAGTCCATCCATCCATCATCCACCCACCCATCAACTCATCTATCATCCACCAACCCATCAACCCATCTATCATCCACCCACCCATCAACCCATCCCTCCACCCATCTATCAACCCACCCTCCACCCATCTATTCATCCATCCATCATCTACCCATCCATCAGTCCATCCATCCATCATCCACCCATCCATCAACCCATCCCTCCACCCATCTATTCATCCATCCATCATCTACCCATCCATCAGTCCATCCATCCATCATCCACCCACCCATCAACCCATCCCTCCACCCATCTATTCATCCATCCATCATCTATCCATCCATCAGTCCATCCATCCATTATCTACCCATCCATCAATCCATCCATCCAGCCAGTCATGCATAATCCACCCATCTATCAATCCATTCACCATCCACCAGTCCATCAATCCATCCATCATACACCCATTTGTCAATCCATCCATCCATCCATCCACCCATCCATCATCCACCCACCCATCCATCCATCATCCAGTCAACCATTAATCCATCATCCCCCCTCCATACATCTATATTCCACTCATCCATCCATCTTTCACTCATCAATCAATTCATCATCCACCCATCCCTCCATCCATCCATTCATCCATCTATCCATTCATCCATCATCTACCCATCCATGAATCCATTTATCAATCCATCCATGAATCCATCCTCATCCATCCATCCCCTCACCCGTTTGCCCTCCCACCCATCCCTCCATCCCTTCATCCATCCATCCCTTCATCCATCATTCACCCATCCACCAATCCATCTATCCATTCATCCCTTCATCCACCCAGCCATCCCTCCATCCCTATACCCATCCATCCATCCATCCATCCATCCATCCATTTGTCATCTACCCACCCACCCATCTGCCATCCACCCACCTATCCATCTTTTCACCCATCCATTCATTATCCACACATACACAGCTGTCTGTCATCCACCTACCCATTCATCTTTTCATCTATCCATCCATTCATCTATTCACCCATCCATCCAGGGGGGATTTATGGAGCTCCTGCTTCCTGGTTGTTCTGTTGTGTACCTGAGGCCCTGGCTCTACAGCTCAGCAGTCTTGTCCTGTATCATGTGATCATAAAAGTAAGGAAGCAGAGGAAAGAAGGCGAGCATGGTTAGGGGATCGAGAGTGGGGTGAGAAACTAAAACCTAGAAAGCTCAGGGGACCCCCACTTGTCACACCAGCTCTGGCCGCTCTCATTTTCAGTTATAGCAGATTAAGCTGCACACAGCAGACAGAGAGATACACAGTCAGATACAGACTGATATAAAGACAGAGGTAGATGGATCCACAGATAATAGACAGATACAGAGATCAGTGAGTAACAGACAGATGAGAGATAAATATAGGAGATAAAAAGATGACAGATGGATAAATGATAGGTGGTTAGACAGGTGGATATGCAAACTTTCATACCTAGAATTCAGACACAACATTGCACCTTTGTGTGTGTGTGTACATAGCTCACTTGTGCCAGACACACAGCAGATTTTCAATGAGCATTTGCTGCCTGAATGTCTAAGGGGTAGCATTTGGTTTTCCTAGAATCCTCGAGGGGTCTGCCAGGGAAGGAGTCTCCGGGGAGATTTCTCAGAATTGGTGTAGAGCGTGTAGAATCCTGAGCCTCACCATGGGCGGTGGGAGTTGGGGCTTCTCAGGACAGGGCCCAGGAAACACTGCATAGGCTGCATCTGGGGAGCACAGGCCTGCAGGAGGCTGCACAGCAGCCGGGACCTACAAGAAGAGGCCGTGCTAGCCCTAAGGCTTTGCAGTTCTCTCCTACTGCTTCCCCCTCACAGTGGGGACACCGAGGTCGGGGTGGGAGTGGTGACATCCCCAGCACTGGGGAGTCCTGAAACTGGGACCCCCACTGTCCATACAGGGTTCAGCCCACAGAGGCTGCTGCACCCCAAAGCTTCACCCTGCAGCCCTCACACTGGCCTGTGTCTCCCCATTCCGACACCAATCAATAGCCATCTGCTAAGAGGGGAAAGTGCAGACAGGTGTGCTGGGCGCGTGATGGTGCTGTGGCCATCCTCCCATCTGGGCACCTCCTGGGTGTTCGATTTCCTCACTCAGTTGCCTGGCCGCCTCCCCCAGGAAGTCTCCCTGGATGCCCTTGCCCAGGGTGAGTGAGTTTCTCTCCCTTGGGGCCCCTCACTCTGGACCTGTGTTGATCCAGCCCTGACAATGGCCCTCAGCTTTCATGTCCCACCCATGGGGACTCGGGACCCCTGAAGGCAGAGGCCGCATTCAATTCATCTCAGTCCCAGCACCAAGCACAACGTCTGCAGAAAGCAGTGACTCGATACATTTTTTTGTTTCATTTGCCCAATTTGGTCAATAAAAAAAAAAGCACTGTTATCCTGCACTAGAATCTCCAGCTGAATTCGCGGCCTGAGATCTGCTCTAGAAGGAAAAATAGACGTTAGCTCCGCGTCTCTGCAGACCGCGCAGTTCTAGGATGATGTAATTAACTTCTCCGGCCTCCAAGGTAGTTTGACGTTAGTTCAATTTTATTATATTTCAGAATTTTCTCTCAGGTTTTTCTTCCATTCCTCGGCTTCATTCAAAAATAGTTCCTAGACGAAGCCTTGACAGAGAAAGAGATGTTATTTGTGTCTCTGTTACATCTCAAATTATATTGAATTGTTTTCTCGATGCCAACGCCCCGCCCTCGAAGTCCCCACTGCCGCAAACGCAGCCCAGGGATGGGCCAGGCGTTGTTCGTGGCAGCGCTGGTCCACTCTGCAGGGGCTGTAATGGGGGGCGCAGCCTCTCCCTGAGTGAAGCTGAGGACTTCCCACACCTGCTCCAGTCTTTCTGCCCTCTTGAAAACATTGTTTAAAGAAATACCTTGGGGAAGAAGAAGTCCAACTCTGTGGTTGATGCAGGAGCACGGGCGGGCTTTGCAATCAATAGGAAGCCACTTGGCGTCTTGAGAGCTGTCCTGGGAGGCAAACGGGGTCTCCTGTGGAATCCCACACAGCAAATGCAAAGGACAGGTGGGGACTTGCGGGGCGGTGGTTTCAGCGGATGCCTGAGTGTGTCTGGGAATGAGTCAGGAGGCGTCAGAGGCCTGGACGGTGTCTGTCGCAGAAATGGGCCTCTGGTCAGCCCTAGGGGGTCAGAGCTGAGGGGTGGACGGTCCCTCAGAACCCACAGCTCAGGACCCACCCCAGCTATGAAACTCTCCCTGAGGTGGCTCTCCGTGTGCTGTGAGACGAGGGAGGACACAGGGGCAGGTCTCTGGCTGTCCTCCTCCTCCGTGTCTCAGCCCAGCAATCCGACTGTGCTTTCGACCTGGGTCACCTTTATTCCTGTCCCCTGATATCCCAAACATCAGTAAGTCTTGTCTATTTCACATCCTGAACGTCTCCGAAAGCCACTAAGTTTTCTCCATCTGGACCACTGGCACTGGCCCAAGCCACAAATGTCTGGCATCCGGGCAGGTGAAAAGCTCCATCCGTCAGACCTGTGCCCCCTGCCCACCCCTGAGGCCTTCCCTGGTGTCTATCACAATGCTACCTTCACATCATGTCTACGTTCCTCTGCCCTTTAAATCCATCTTGTATGGAGATAGGTTCCCCTAAGCCTGTTCGCTTGTAGTGCCATCTCGGTGGCCTAAAACCCCCATCTCTGCGATGATCCCATCAGAAGCCTGGACATCAGGCCAACTTCCTCTGTCCCCAGGTGCTGCTAATTTTACTTCCCAAGTCCTTCCCAAATGCACCCCTCTTTCCTAACATTTGTAATTCCCAAGGACTTCCCTTGCGCTCAGCTTCCAGAGGGTCTCCTACCTGCAGTCTGGCCTGGGTGACTCTCTGACACCCAAGTATGTGTTGCATTCTCCCTGGGAGATCTGCCCCGCTCCGACTGGACGCATCTCTAGCCAGTGCCATGCTGGTCGCAGACAGCTGGCACACGGCAGGCTCCTGGCCTCTCCACCACGGCTCTAGCTGCTGCCTCCACCTGCACTGCTCAGCTCTCCTTCTCCAGAAGCCTTTCTCCCTGTGCTCGACCCTCTAGACTTGGTGGCAATGTCCCCACCTGCAGGAAGACACCTCTGAGCTGAGCTTCCTCACCTAGAATTGCTGAACATCTCCACATGACATTAAAATTATCTGTTTTGTTCCTGCCATTAAGATTACACACGATCAAGGAAATAGTAAGTAAAGATGTGGTCAGAATGCAGAGAAATGTAGAACTCAGTGTATACCTAACATGCAGATAACCAATCCTAGAAGGTGGAAAAAAAAAAAAAAGATAAAGTTGCACTCATGGCAAACCTGGCAAAAGGTTGACAATCACCATGGATGAGGAACTCACACATGAATGGCGGCTGTGGCCAGAGTGAGCACAGCACAGAGGCGCAAAGGCAGTGCGTGGAGCCACATGGGACAGCCGGGCGGATGGAAACCAAAGACAGCAATGCACAGGAGTGTTTGCCGTGGCTCCTGGCTTGTCTCCGGGCCTGCGAGTGCAGGATTGCTCATACGCGTGGATACCTCCAATTCTAGACTGCTCTTTCTGTCAATTCTAACTACTCTTTCTGTCAATTCTAGACTGCTCTTTCTGTCCATTCTAGATTGCTCTGTCAATTCTAGACTGTCAATTTTAGACTGCTCTTTCTATCAATTCTAACTACTCTTTCTGTCAGTTCTAGTCTGCTCTTTCTGTCAATTCTAGACTGCTCTGTCAGTTCTAGACTGCTCTTTCTGTCCATTCTAGACAGCTCTTTCTGTCAATTCTAGATTGCTCTGTCAATTCTACACAGCTCTTTCTATCAATCCTAGACAGCTCTTTCTGTCAATTCTAGACTGCTCTGTCAGTTCTAGACTGCTCTTTCTGTCCATTCTAGACAGCTCTTTCTGTCAATTCTAGATTGCTCTGTCAATTCTACACAGCTCTTTCTATCAATCCTAGACAGCTCTTTCTGTCAATTCTAGACTGCTCTTTCTGTCAATTCTAGACTGCTCTTTCTGTCAATTCTAGACAGCTCTATCAATTCTAGACTGTTCTTTCTGTCAATTCTAGACAACTGTATCAATTCTAGTCTGCTCTTTCTGTCAATCCTAGACTGCTGCTCTTTCTGTCAGTCCTAGACAGCTCTTTCTGTCAGTTCTAGATTGCTCTTTCTGTGCCACTTGTGGGGAGGATGGGAGTGAATTTCTAAAATATGTATTCATTTTGTCTTGGTACTGGCATTCTAATGATAAATATTAAGGTTATAATTCTAAGTAAAATAAAACTTTTATCCAAAGCTCTATGAACAGCTCAACAACTGAAATAATCTAAATGTCCAAAAATATGGAAAGATGATATGAACTGTGATGTAGCCATTGGATCAGTATTTGTGAGCTACTGGGTACCTATATGTGTATACATATGTGTTCATGTATATGAATGGGTATGCATACATATATTTTTAAAAATTTGGCCCCCACCCTAGAATCTGTAACCCTAAATGGGTTAGGAGACTCTGGCTTCTTTGTGTAAGTCTTGGGAGGAACTCTCTTATGTAGAGGTCAGAGCCCCAGTTTTCCAGCCCTCCTTGCAGAGAGAGAAAGGGCCATGGCCCAGGTCCTGCAGTCAATGCTCCCAGCAGAGTTGAGCAACCAGGGGCCGGCAAAGACCCTGGGAGGATGGCTTTGCTGAGAGCAGCAGTGGCAAATGGCTGAAGAACAGCTACTCCGCAGAGGCAGCAGCAGCACCCAGCATCCGTGGGGCCAGCACAGGAAGGCAAGCTCCAGGATGAGTCTGGTGGCACAGGGGTTCTGTCTCTCTGTGGCTCTGTCTCAGGGGTTCTGTCTCTCTCTGTGGCTCTGTCTCAGGGGTTCTGTGTCTCTCTGTGGTTCTGTCTCAGGGGTTCTGTGTCTCTCTGCGGCTCTGTCTCAGGGGTTCTGTGTCTCTCTGCGGCTCTGTCTCAGGGGTTCTGTGTCTCTCTGCGGCTCTGTCTCAGGGGTTCTGTGTCTCTCTGCGGCTCTGTCTCAGGGGTTCTGTGTCTCTGTGGCTCTGTCTCAGGGGTTCTGTGTCTCTGTGGCTCTGTCTCAGGGGTTCTGTGTCTCTGTGGCTCTGTCTCAGGGGTTCTGTCTCTCTGTGGCTCTGTCTCAGGGGTTCTGTGTCTCTCTGTGGCTCTGTCTCAGGGGTTCTGTGTCTCTCTGTGGCTCTGTCTCAGGGGTTCTGTCTCTCTCTGTGGTTCTGTCTCAGGGGTTCTGTGTCTCTGCGGCTCTGTCTCAGGGGTTCTGTCTCTCTGTGGTTCTGTCTCAGGGTTTCTGTGTCTCTCTGTGGTTCTGTCTCAGGGGTTCTGTGTCTCCCTGTGGCTCTGTCTCAGGGGTTCTGTGTCTCTCTGTGGCTCTGTCTCAGGGGTTCTGTGTCTCTGTGGCTCTGTCTCAGGGGTTCTGTGTCTCTCTGTGGCTCTGTCTCAGGGGTTCTGTGTCTCTCTGTGGCTCTGTCTCAGGGGTTCTGTCTCTCTCTGTGGCTCTGTCTCAGGGGTTCTGTGTCTCTGCGGCTCTGTCTCAGGGGTTCTGTCTCTCTGTGGTTCTGTCTCAGGGTTTCTGTGTCTCTCTGTGGCTCTGTCTCAGGGGTTCTGTGTCTCTCTGTGGCTCTGTCTCAGGGTTTCTGTGTCTCTCTGTGGCTCTGTCTCAGGGTTTCTGTGTCTCTCTGTGGCTCTGTCTCAGGGTTTCTGTGTCTCTCTGTGGCTCTGTCTCAGGGGTTCTGTGTCTCTCTGTGGCTCTGTCTCAGGGGTTCTGTGTCTCTGTGGCTCTGTCTCAGGGTTTCTGTGTCTCTCTGTGGCTCTGTCTCAGGGGTTCTGTGTCTCTCTGTGGCTCTGTCTCAGGGGTTCTGTGTCTCTCTGTGGCTCTGTCTCAGGGGTTCTGTGTCTCTCTGTGGCTCTGTCTCAGGGGTTCTGTGTCTCTCTGTGGCTCTGTCTCAGGGGTTCTGTCTCTCTCTGTGGTTCTGTCTCAGGGGTTCTGTCTCTCTGTGGCTCTGTCTCAGGGGTTCTGTGTCTCTCTGTGGCTCTGTCTCAGGGGTTCTGTGTCTCTCTGTGGCTCTGTCTCAGGGGTTCTGTGTCTCTGTGGCTCTGTCTCAGGGGTTCTGTGTCTCTCTGTGGCTCTGTCTCAGGGGTTCTGTCTCTCTGTGGCTCTGTCTCAGGGGTTCTGTGTCTCTCTGTGGCTCTGTCTCAGGGGTTCTGTGTCTCTCTGTGGCTCTGTCTCAGGGGTTCTGTGTCTCTCTGTGGCTCTGTCTCAGGGGTTCTGTGTCTCTCTGTGGCTCTGTCTCAGGGGTTCTGTGTCTCTCTGTGGCTCTGTCTCAGGGGTTCTGTGTCTCTCTGTGGCTCTGTCTCAGGGGTTCTGTGTCTCTCTGTGGCTCTGTCTCAGGGGTTCTGTCTCTCTCTGTGGTTCTGTCTCAGGGGTTCTGTGTCTCTCTGTGGTTCTGTCTTAGGGGTTCTGATCCTATGCAGTGACCCTGAGTTTGTGGCCACCACACCTGGTTTCTCAGCCCTTCTAGAAGGGCTGCAAGCTATGCAAGAGGAATATATTTCTCTCTCTCTCTCTCTTTTTTTTTTTTTTTTTGCTTAAATGGCTGGACTTGCTTTCTGTTGCTTGCATGTCAGAAGGCTGTCTGAGTGTTCTGGTTTGGCCTCCCAAAGTTTATGGGGAAATCGTTATGATACAGTGCTTAGTAAAAATTAGTACTAAACAGCTAAACAATAAATTATAATAGTAAACAAAACTACAATTGACTGAGAAACATAGCAGCAAAAATTCTACAATCTATATTAGCAAATCACAGCCAGAGATATATAAAAAAGGGTAATATGTCTTGGCCAAGTGGAATTTACCCAAAAACTATAAAATTGGTTTAAGATCAAGAAAAAAAATCAATGGATGAAATCTACCACCTTATTAGAATAAAGCAGGGGAGCGATCATATTTCAGGAAAAAAATGTCAATCAATTTATGATAACTCATAGTAAACTGGAATAGAAAAAAAAATGTCCTTAATTCTGTGAGGGGCATCTACAAATAAAACCTATTGCAAATATTATAGTTAAGGTCAAAGTACTGAAGCTCTCCGCCCGTGATGGTTAACTTCCTGTGTCTATTCGGCTAGGTTACAGTGCTCAATTATTTGGTCAAACAGCAGTCAAGGTGTTACCATGAAGGCATTTTTCGGTGTGATTAATATTTAAAATAGTAGACTTTGAGTAAAGCAGTTGACCTTCTACAATGTGGGTGGGCCTTGTCTAATCAGTTGAACACTTAAGAATCAAGACTGTTTCCTGATAAAGAAGGAATTCTAACCCCAGATGGCAACAAGGAAGCCCTGCCAGAGTTTCCAGGCTGCCAGCCTACCCTACAAATTTCAGACTCGCCAGCCTCTAGAATTGTGTGAGCCATTTTCCTTAATATCTCTATCTGTCTGTCTATCTATCTATCTATCTATCTATCTATCTATCTATCTATCTAATCTATCTATCTATCTATCATCTATCTACCCACCTATCTATCCATCTATCTATCCATCTATCATCTATCTATCTCCATCTGGACTATTAGCTCTGTTTTTCTGGAGAACTCCAACACAGACGTGGGGACAGAGATTGGTTCTAGAGGAAGAAAATCTAAGACTGAGCCTTCTGAATTTGTTCTAAGGTTTCTGGAATTTGGTTATCTAAACTGATTAGGTTTAAACCATGATTAATTCTGTTTCCAATAGTGAGGAGAGCACTAATAGTCTGTGGTGTTGAGTAAAAAAATTATGCCAGACATTTGTTAAAAAATGGCAAGAATGAATGTATTAAAAATGGCCGCAATGGAGGAGAGAAATTGAATTCAACTCTGACTACAGCAAAGACAGCTGGAGACTTGAACCAACAGGCATAGTGAGAAGATCAATAGATGGAAAACGAGCAAGAGGAAGTTGATGAGGTAGCAAGCTTTGGGGGATTCTTGCTAAACTGACTCAATAGGATGCTTCACAAGGCAGGGAGAGGTCCTCAGATATCAAGAGCAAGGAGGGGGGTGGAATTTGATAATGGAGGGGAGGATTCTTGTTAAACTATCTTAGCAGGATTCTTTGCTAAAACTGAGCTGGTAAGGGGAGCAGGCTCAGGCCAAGGCCTCATTGAGAAGAGGGCTCTGAGGAGCCTGACTGAAGTTTGGTCGAGAAGGGAGTCCTGGTCCATGCATGAAGTGGCAAGAGAGAAATGCAGAATATCACCATGGGATGCTCCTAATTCAATACTCCTAAGAGTCAAGGTTCTGGGGGCCTGTGTATACTATACTTTTGAGCATTCTTGTCCAAATAACAAGTATATTGAGATTCACTGGTTTCTCCTAATGTTGATGGACAAAGTGGGGAAAGAAACGGATGAGCTCAGGGACTAGAATTCCCAGCTCAATCACTACACAAATAACCTGAAAACTTCTATGTCTGCCCTGAAAGAAACCCTTCCCTCCTGTAGCTGCAGGGCTGAGAGTGAAACCCAAACCCAGAGTCTCATTCTGTATGTGGCTGATTTACAACTGCAAATTGACCTCCCAGCCTCACAGGGCTGTTTCCTGTTAAAATGAGCGCATTCGTTCCTAAAATCAGGAATGAGCCAACAACGTTTCACTGTGGCCACTCACGTTCAACATTGTACTGGAATCCCTTGGCAGTGCTATGTGGAGAAAAATGAAAAGAGATACAAAAACTAGAAAGAGAGAAAGAAGTAATATCTTTGTAGATGACATGATTATGTGTGAAGAAAATTCAAGGAAGTCTATAAGCAAGTCATTAGATTTAATTAGTGAATTTATCAAGGCCAATATAAAAACTAAATATTATTTCCATATACTTGTAACAAACAATTAAACAGTTATTTTAAAAGGTACTATCTACAATTGCATTGAAAATTAAATATCGACTGACATATGTGCGAGAAATCCACATTAAAGAAAAATAAACATTGCCAAGAGAAACTAAGAGGGTCTAAATAAATGTGGAGATGTACCATCTTCATGGATTGGAAGACACAGTATCAACATGTCAGTTCCTTCCACATTGAGCTACAGATTCATTATAATTTCATTTAAAACTCCTTTATATTTCTTTTGTAGAAACATCTAAGGTGATTTTAAAGTGAACAAGGAAAGTCAAGTGACACAGAAGAGATAAGACAACCAGTGGGAGAAATAACTCATTGGAAGACCAACCACCAAACTCCAAGACTCTCTGTAAAGCCAAAGCAATGTAGACACCATGGTATTAGCATGAAGTTAGACAAACGAATCAATGGAACAGAACGTGAAGGCCTGAAATAGACCCACACATATGCCGAATATTCATCAGAGAAAGGAAGGGTGCCTCAGTAAATTGCCTTAGTCAATCCCCATGGAAAAAGGAATCTTCATTTCTACTTCATGCCATTGATTTGAAGTGATCATTGTCCTAACATGTCAAAGCAAAAATAAAAAGCATTTAGAGGAAAACAAAATAGGACAGCAAGACCACATCTCTCTGACGCTTACCTTCTTTCAAAGGGCTCAGCTGATTAGGTCAGGCTTACCTAGGCAATCGCTTTTGATTAACTCAAAGTAAACGGATTAATAGGTAATCACTGGAGTAATTTCCCGTCACATTCACAGCCCCGGCTTCCCACACACACTGGTGGAGAGGAGCTTATTCAGAGGGTGTACTCTGGGGCAGGAATCTTGGAGGTCACCTTAGAATTCTGTCTAGCACAGACATTGTGTCCAAAACATGCTGATTTCTCAAATATATGGCTATTGAGTGTGAAAGCGTCTGCTAAATACCTGAAGTCAAAACTAATGAGCCTAGAGTAATTGCAATCGACAGTGGCCTGCTGTGTTTCTTGCAGGAGTGGAGCTCAGAATTCAGGGCCCCTCGATCATCTGCAGGTGTGTGGGGTCAGCCAGGGTCCACCCAGGACTGGGCTGTCGTGAGCTGGCCTGGGGGCCGGAGGTGCTGGGACGGCCTCCAGGATGTGAACGTCCACCTTGCGATCCGTGGAGGGAGCTGCCTGGTTTTGAGCCGGACAAGTTGAGTTCCCTCCCCTTTCCTTATTCACTTCACTGGAGGAATGATGTGCCACCAGGGTCTCTGCTCCAGCCTGTCTGGGTGGAGAGGGCCAGTGATGGATAACGGTGGAGGGGAGTGGCCCCAGGGTGCCCACAGTGCTAGCATCTGTGTTGTGGGGGTGCAGAGGGGCAAGTCCTGGACTGGTGGGCTTGGGGCCAAGAGGACCTGGGGCAGAAAAGAAGCCCCCACAGTGCTGACCACCCACGTGAGAAGAGGAATAAGAGCTCTTCTAGCTTCCGCAGGTGTTGGGTCAGGACGCACGGGGGCTCCATTAAAGGAAAGGCAGGCTGAGGGGCCAGCTGTGAACTCTGGGGTCATGACTGACCCATGGAACAGACGGGCTCAGGGGCCAGGCAGGCAGAAGCCAGGACAGACCTGTCCTCCAGGGGAGGGTGATGTGTGAGGTCTGAACTCCAGTGTGGGGGAGAGGGGCACATTCCTGACCCCACCTCTCCCTTCCTCCCTGGGTCGAGGAGAGGACCTTTCAGTGTGAGTGGGGAGGGGCTGAGACACGGGCTCCCCCGGCCTGGGGCTCTGTGGCCACTGTGCAGACTCTGCACAGACCTTCCGGGTCCTGAGTGGCCCTTGGCCAGAAGCAAATCTGTGTAGACAGGAGCTCATGGTGAGATTGAGACTTTATTTAGAAAAAAAAAACTCAACAAGCAAGAGAACATGACAAATTCTTGCTACCATAGTAACTAAGATGGCTGGAAGGATGAACCAGGGGAAGAGCCTGGAGGACCAGCACAATTGTCTGCTGCCTCATCTCCCGAGACCCCAGATGCCTCCTGCCGCCGCTTTCTCCCAAATTCCCAACCTGGCAGTGGGGAGGGGGCTGGCTTGTTAAAAATGGTTTTGATCCTGACCTCCATGCTCCGTGCTCACCACAAAGCAGCCTCCCACAAAGCAACCTTCAAAGTCCCTGCCCAGCTTGGGGCTTTCCCCAAGACCCTTCCTTTGCTGTCCTGCTGCCCTGGTTTTCTGCTTAAAGCCATATCATGTATGACCTTTCCGTTGGGGCCCATGGTGCAGGGGCACGCTGGGCCTCCTTCTCCATTCAGAGAGCCCACTCCTCAGAACACCGGCTGCCAGTCCTTGTTCCTCCTCCCGTGCTGAGGACCGCAGCCTACGTTTCCTTGGGGCTGGGCCCGTGAGAACCAGACACCAGGGTCTCTGTGAGGAGATGGGGTCAGTGGGTTCTGAAGGCACAGCGCTGTGTCCAGCTGGGGGACAGAGGAGGTGAAATCAGAGAGAAAAAGGCTGCGTGTCACGGCTTCAGGGGCCCCAGACCATGAGAAGGACCCCAGACCATGAGGAAGGACCCCAGGCCAGGAGGAAGGACCCCAGGCCAGGAGGAAGGACCCCAGACCATGAGGAAGGACCCCAGGCCAGGAGGAAGGACCCCAGACCACAAGGAAGGACCACAGGCCAGGAGGAAGGGAATTGTTGTCAATGCAGCAATGAGGACATGGGCGTTCAGATGAGGAATTATGAGCTGCAAAGTGGAGGGTGCACAGGGCCACAGCCCAGCAGTCCCGGAAAGGCTGGCAGGGAAGCTGTGAATCCTGAAACGTAGAACAGAGTCAGCCAGGGACCAACCAGGAAGAGCCTTCCCCGCAGAGAACCCCACACCACCAGAGAGACCAGTGCAGACAGAGCGAGAACCTGGCAGAGACCTTCCCCACAGAGAAACCTCAGACCATCAAAGAGGTAATTGGAGACAGAGTGAGACAGAGCAGAGAACTTCCCCACAGAGAACCCCATGCCACCTAAGAAACCAATGCAGACGGAGGGAGAACCTGGCAGAGGCCTACCCCACAGAGCATCCCCGCATCACCAGAGAGACCAGTGCAGACAGACCGAGAACCTGGCAGAGAGGGGCCCAGCATATCAGTCACCAGGAACCCCTGCATCAAGTGACAGCGAGACCCCTTGGCACAGCCACCTGGATGCTACAGGAAAGGGAGTGAGTTGAGCCCTGACTCTGGGCTCTGCTGGGTGCTGGGGAGCCGGGAGCCCTGACTCAGCTCTGCCGGGTGCTGGGGAGCCGGGAGCCCTGACTCTGAGCTCTGCCGGGTGCTGGGGAGCCAGGAGCCCTGACTCTGAGCTCTGTTGGGTGCTGGTGAGTCGGGAGCCCTGACTCTGAGCTCTGCCGGGTGCTGGGGAGCTGGGAGCCCTGACTCAGCTCTGCTGATAAGCAGGTGACGGGACCCACACCTTCGAGGGCTTTTGGCGTTACCTGCTTTCTTTAAATATACGCATGTGGTGTCCTCAGAGGACCCAGTCTTAGGGTTGTGTCCAAAGAAATGCCCACCAAAAACAGACAAAAGAATGTTCACAGTAGCCTGCCTATTGCCAAAAAATAGAATCACCTCAAATGTATACTCAAAACGAGGTTTCAAAAAAGGTAATTGAAGGCCAGGCACGGTGGCTCACACCTGTAATTCCAGCACTTTTGCAGGACCAGGAGGAAGGATCACTTGCAGTTCAAGGCCAGAGGGGCAACATAGTGAGACCCCATCGAAAGAAAGAAAGAGGGAGGAAAGGAAGGAAGGAAGGAAGGAAGGGAGGGAGGGAGGGAGGG
This sequence comes from Macaca nemestrina, assembly GCF_043159975.1. Lineage (NCBI taxonomy): Eukaryota > Metazoa > Chordata > Mammalia > Primates > Cercopithecidae > Macaca > Macaca nemestrina. The sequence goes on from NC_092139.1 coordinate 116,890,396, forward strand.
AGGGAGGAACGAAGGGAGGGAGGGAGGGAGGAAGGAAGGAAGAAGGAAAGAAAAAGGGAGGAAGAAGAGAGGAAGGAAGAAGGAAGGAAGAAGGAAGAAAGGGAGAAAGGAAGGAAGAAGGGAGGAAGGAAGAAGAGAGGAAGGAAGGAAGAAGGAAGGAAGGAAGAAGCTAGGAAGGAAGGAAAGAAGGAAGGAAAGAAGGAAGCAGGGAGGAAGGAATGAAGGGAGGGAGGGAGGGGACGGGAAGGTGAATAAGACCCGGTGGCTTCAGGGCTCAAAGGGAACTTGAGTTTGGGACGTTGCTCATGTCCTCCCGTCCGCAGGAGAAAGGAGTGGGGAGGTGAGAGAGGGAGGGAGGGGAGGGGAGAAAGGGAAAGGGAGGGAGGGAGGTGGGGGGAGGGGCCAGAGAGAAGCAGGGGAGGGGAGGGGAGGGAGGAAGGCAGAGGAGGGAAGGGAAGGAGGCCGGGAGGGGAGGGAGGCTGGCAGGGGAGGGAGGACCCTGGAGGCAGGTTCACTAGCCGGCAGTGAGGGAGAGCACCATGAGGGAACAAACGGCAGGGGCAGCTGGGTTGGGAAGGAGGGCGTCCCTTGGCTGCCTGGAGGGCCCCGCGGGTGACCTGGGCACCTGCCACCGCCGTCTCCTGGAGGAGGAGAGCCCCTCACATCCTGACAGTGTCTGACAGGCTGAGGTCCCAGACCTGGATCCAGGGGCAGACAGGCCTGCAGGGCTATGCAGTGACCAACATCAGCCTCCGTCCAGGGCCCGGCCAGGTGCCTTTGGCTGGGACCTGGCTGTGTGGCCACAGAGCAGAGGAGCCCGGCCAGAGAGACCAAGGGGAGGCAAACGGGACCCCACCGGGCTCCAGAACCCACCCTGCTCCCTCCACACGGCTGGGCCTGGGCAGGTCGGCAGCTCTGGCTGGAGTCTGGAGGCTGAAGCGAGTCGGGGCTCAAGGCTCCTCCTGCTCTGTTCGCTCCCTGGTCCCCTTGAGTGTCTGGCTCCTGCCGGTTTTCCCAGGAGACCCCAGGCCGGCTGCAGGAGGCTGGGGTTGGACCCGCCATCGAGCTGAATCCACTCGCCTCCAAGAGCTCTGCTCAGGGCCCTCTGGGTGCCGCTGTCCACACAAGGCCGGCTCTGTTTCTGCCTCCCTGCCCGACTCAGGGAGGGTTGGGTCATGGTAGGGAGGCCCTGGGGTGCTCAGCATGAGCCAGTGAGTTTCTGGGCAGCAGGAGTGTCGCCTCCAAGGACCCCTGGCCTCGGCCCCAGGAGGATGAGTTTCCCAACGCTGAGGCCAACACTGTCTGGAGCCCTGAGGAGGCCCCGGTGAGAGATACCAGGACGGGTGCAGCCTCCGCCACCCTCACCTCCCCAAAGCATCTGGTCTCAGACACAGGGAATCGCAGCCGAGGGCCAGGGTCCCAGGAGGATCAAAGGGGGGACCTCCCAGGGTGGCCGCCTGTGACCCACACTGCTTCCAAACCACCAGGGGCAGTGCGTCTGCCCCCACGGCTTGTGCCACCAGGAGAGGCCGGGCCATCCATCTGGGTTTAATTTGGAAATTAGGCAGCGTTCAAGTTCCATTATGTGGCAGAATTAGCCGCGGAAGCCAGGGCAGCGTCGCGCGTGGGGAATGAGCTATGGCTTCGTTAATCAGGGGAGACAGTGCTGGGAACCAGGAGGCTAGCGAGGTCACCGGAGGAAGGAGAGGCTGCAGCCGCGTGGGGTGCCGGACACCTGGGCTCTGCCTCGCTGCCGGCTGCCTGGTGTGGTGGCTCCCAACTCCGGCTCCCAGCTCCGGCCGGCCTGTCTCCGGGACACTCCTGGGTATGGGATATTTGTCCTTTACCCTGCTCCTCCGTCCCGAAGCCAGTCTCCCCTCCTCAGACCTGACTCCATTCCAGGAACCCCCACGCAAGGGGCAGGTGGGCCATCTGAGGGGGAGGTTGGGATCTGTGCTGGGTGACAGGGGCTTAAACCACCATCCATGGCAATGCTGGAGGACAGGACAGGACTCAGCGTGTCCGGGGAAAGCCGGTGCAGCCCGGCCCTGAGGGCCTCAGAGGGCAGCGCCAGGGGAATCTGAGCCTGAGGAAGGACAGTGACAGGAGCGGGGAGAGAGACAAAATGTGGCAAGGGAGGGAAGTGACAGGGAACCACCGCCTCCTCCTGCGCCTCCTTCCACGGGTCAGCCTCGAGGGAGGGGCCACTCCCAACCTCCCAGAGGCAGGACTTGTCCCCACGCTGGGCCTGTGTGTCCCACTGGAGGCAGGACTTGTCCCCACGCTGGGCCTGTGTGTCCTGGCTGGGTTGTGCTGACCTGGTGTGGGCAGCCCCTGAGTACTGAGAGACCCTCACCCACAGGGCCCCTGCCAAGGTGGCTTCCCCGACCCTTGGAGGGTGACGGTTGCCTCTGTGCTGTGCCCCTCTCTGGACAGGCCACACGGCCAGCTCCTCCTGCCTGCCTGGTCTGGGTACCATTGGCAAGCTGTGCCAGGACCACCCACCCCAGGGCCTGTGGAGTGGCCTGAAGGTCTGGGTCACTGGGGCTCCCCCTTCTGCAACCTGCTGTGACGGGGGAGCTGCTCTGACAGAGGAGGGGAGGGTGTCGGATTGGGGTGGCCTGGGAAGGCCATAGTGGGGACACGGGCACACAGCGGGGACACGGGCACACAGAGGGGAGATGTCCGCTGTTGGAAGACGGAGACAGCTTGGAGGGAGGCAGTCACAGGCTGCAGAGCACCAGGAGCCACCAGCATTGGGAAGGGCCCTCAGGTCCCCGGGGGCGCAGCCCATCCTTGCCTTGGTCTCAGGTTTCTCCCTGTGAACTGTGAGAGGAGGGATCTGTTTTCACCTGGCCCGTGCTGCTCCCTGAAGGCTCTCTGTGGTGGCTGCTCGGCCTCAGGCTGACCTTTGATCTGCCCGAGGAAGAAGCCCTTCTTGGGGGCAGGGTCTCTGCAGCCCCCCAGGCCAGCCCCTCTCAGCAGCAGGCCCGCTGCACTGGGACACCCTCTGCTCCCTGAAGAGAGGTCTCTGCTGCAGGGGAGGCAGGATGACCCCCTGACTGGGCTGAGGCTGGGGGTTGGGAGTGGAGTGGACTCAGCCCAGAAAGCCCCCCAAGCCCCCTGCCGGTCCTCTAAGGGGAAAGCCAGCCCCTGTGCATGGCCTGGCATTCCACCAATCTCCAGGTGTGCACCCCCACCGCTGGGCCCGCAGGGAGGAGGGCTCTGTGTGCCTGCCACGCCTCCTCCCTCCCCCACAGGCCCGCTAGGGCTTCAGAGGGGTCATCTCCTCCTTATGTATGTGGGTCTTGCCATCTGGCTGCAGCTCCCAGAGGAACTCCTCCCCATTCTCCGCTTTCAGGAGACCGCTCCCCTCCCTGTCACCCCCTCCCAGGGCCTTGTCTCACTACGGATTTGCTTCTGTATCTTAGGGTGTGAAGATGCACCTGCCCCCCATAGCCGTGCTAAGTGAGTTGCCCTCCCCGAGGCCCACCAGCTGAGGGGATTGGGGACCCCTAGGGTTCCAAGGACCAGGAGAGGACAGCGTCAGAGATCAAGCCGCAGGCTGGCTCAGGGCCCCAGGAGGCTGCCTTGTGCTCATACCTGGCAGACGCTGGTGCCCGTCTTGGCCACTCCCTGAGTGGATGCTCTTCCCAGCACCTGGAACTCCGGGGGAGGGAGGTTCAGGCTGCATGGGCGGGTTGCACCGCATAAGAGCTGGCAGGTGGTGTGGACACTTCACCTCTGCTGCAGTTCTCTAACTTGTTGGTGGCCAAGGAGTGACCGTCTTACCAGCCAGTGGGCCTGGGATAGCCCCTCCTCCCATTCCAGGCTCCCTCTGGGCCGGGCTAAGGGCTGAGCACAGGCGTTGAGTCCGGGAGTGGAGCAGACGTGACGCGTGCAGCCTCCCGCAGGTGTGGACTTTGGGGTCCCTTCCTGAGCCCCTGCCATCGTCATCACAGAGCTGCCCCAGGACCTGTGAGACCAGGAAGCTCCTGGTGCCCGGAAGACCTGCTGGTTGCTCCCGTCACGTTCCCTGCACACACCTGCACTGATGCGATGCTTAGCAGGGTCCTGCCAAGAACCCCAGGCCAGGGCTGCAGGGACAGTGAATCACAGGGCTGTTAGTGCCCAAGAGAGCAGACGGTGTTGATTCAGTAGTGGGGAGAAGCGGGGACCCCATAACTGGACCCTCCTGGCCCTCACTGGACCCTCCTGGCCACCCCCCTCCATTGGTGCAGGCCGAGGGATCAGTTGCAATGGTCTCAGGCCCACAGGTGCCTGCTGGGACCACCCGCTCTCAGTGCTTCTGCCCACGGAATACACCAACAATGTGGGCTCAAGCCCTTCACTGTCTCCCATACTCACCTCTGATGTAGAAATAACAGAACCCTGGGCAACAGTTCTGGTTTGTTTTGCCTTTCATTTTTGGGCTCAGTGAGACTCTAGGAAAAGCTTTGCAGGGTGCAGGTAAGGTGGGAGGAGGGGCTACCCACAGGTCTTTAGTCAGTGCCGTCCCAAGGCCTCAGCACCCTGTGCAAAGTATCTCGTGAGGAAGACGCTCTCCTACAGACTCCCAAAGCTGGAGACATCACTGGGGGCTTCCTTCCCCGACCTAGCAGTAACTGTGGGGACCCTAAGCAGGGGCAGGGAGGTGGGTGCCCCTGAGCATCAGCCTTGAAGGGGTCCGTCTTGGCCAGTCTTCTCCCCGCTGCAGGGGAGACCCTCAGGGCCCCGGGGACCCAGGAAGGCCAGGGCCCGGGGAGGGTGGGGGTCCTTCCTGGGTGAAGTCTCCCCGGGGGGCTGGGGAGTGTGGGGAGGCTGGGGGTCCTTCCTGGGTGGGGGCTCCCCGAGAAAGCACCAAGAGGAGAGTGGACATGCGGCACCCTGGTGTTCACTTCTCTCTTTTCCTTTCAGAACCCACTTTGGGGCAGTGGGGCCAGGACGCCCCCTTCTCGGGTGGTCTCACGTCCTCAGGAGACTTTGCTCTGGGGGAAGGCGGGGTCTCAGGTGCAGGAGAGGAGCTGGTGGTGGTTCAGGACTGAAGGGACTCACGGTGCCTGCTGGCTTTCCAGGACAAGAAGCACATCCCAGGGGAGAGCACGCAGGGCCCGAAACACCGTGGGCAGCTCACTGGGATGGGCTGGGGTGTGCAGGCCCAGCAGGGAGGGGTCTTGGCGGCGGTGGGGGGTCGCCCAGTCTTCAGGGATTCTCCCTGCTCCTTTGAGGATACGTTGACCATGGTGGGGGGCGGAGAGAATTGCCCAGGAGGCACCGGCCCAGCGGGAGCCCCTTCCTGTGCTCAGGAACCTCACAGTCCAGTATAGAAGACGTCGTGTTCAATTATTCCGTGAAAAAAGCCAGGGGTTTCCACAATTCAACACCCATTAGCTGATAATTCCGCACAGATTCTCATCTAACGTGACCGTATTTTATACAAATTACTTCGGATAAGAATTCAGTCCTTAATAACATTGATCTTCATAAAATGGTCACCCAGCATCTTGTCTAGGGCTCCTGTACTTCCGGTTGAAGTTACAAATCAAAGTGTGAGACGGCTACAGATGACCTCGTGGTCCGGAGCCCACGGCGGACGCGTCGTAGGCCTGGGTTTCTAAGGGCACCATCTGCAGAGCTCCTGGGACAGCATGGAACCCATGCCTACGTTTCCGCACTGGGGAAACCCTGCAGCCCCCACCCCACGAACCCTCGGTGACGGGCGAGTGCCTTGTGCCTGCCACTGGCCCCTGTGGGTCCACTCAGCTCCTCCCACCCTCCTCCATACAGTCTGGGGACCTGCTGTTTCCCGGATACTTTGGGAAGAGACTGACAGGTTCCTGGACGGCGAGGGGCCTCGTGAGTGCCGCCGACCCCGTGATAGGCACCCACAGGCCCTTGGAGGAAGATTCATTGTGTGGCTCTGCGACACGGCAGGGCCATTGCCCTAATACGTTATCAGGCTTGTTGAAATATCAATTTTGCACATGGCTTCACACGGCTGCCTGCGGCCCTGCTCAAGCCTATTACTTAATTCTTCTGTCATTAAGAAATCCAATCTCTGACTCCAATGGCATTGGAGGGGGTGAGGGGAGGCGCTGGCTAATAGACCTCGAACCATCTGCTAATTGCGGTTCCTCAAACCCCGAGTGAAGATGAAAGGGAATGAGGGAGGTAATGGAAAAGCACCAAGGTGCCCTGACAAGGCCCAGACAGTCTCATGCAGTCCAGGCACTGTTCCTTCCAGCACCCACCGGCTCCCTTTCTGAGCTCAGACACTGAAGTGTGGCTCTGCATGCAAGATTCCAGAGTTCCTCACAGCTCTGCACACAAAATTTCCACAGCCCCTCCTGCTCTGCACACACAACCCCTCCCCATGTGCACACGCAATTTCCACAGCCCCTCACAGCTCTGCACACACAATTCACACATCCCCTCCCACTCTGCACACACGATTTCCACAGCTCCTCCCTGCTCTGCACACACGATTTCCACAGCCCCTCCCACTCTGCACACACGATTTCCACAGCCCCTCCCTGCTCTGCACGCACAATTTCCACAGCCCCTCCCACTCTGCACACATGATTTTCTCAGCCCCTCCCCGCTCTGCATGCACAATTTCCACAGCCCTTCCCACTCTGCACACATGATTTCCACAGCGCCTCCCACTCTGCACACATAATTCACACAGCCCCTCCCACTCTGCACACACGGTTTTCTCAGCCCCTCTCCACTTCCAGGGGCTTTCTGTCCAAGCTGCTCAGGCCCTAGTGTCCTGCCAGGGGATCCAATGGCAGCTCCACCAGGGAGGGACCAGAGGATGCTGACACCCCTTTCTGCTGGGTGGCTGTGCCTCCTGAACCCTCAGTAGCCTCAACTCAGTGGGGTGGGCGTTCCTTCAAATGCCCCTGCCCCAGATCTGAGATAGCTCCTCTCCTCTCCTCTCTCCAGGAGGCCCTTGAAGCAGTCGATGACTTTGTACGGCTCCGACCCCTTGTCCTCCTCCTCCAGAGGGAGGCCTGTCGACAGCAGTTTTCCATATCTCAAGCCCCTTTATAACTGAGGACATTAATTTCTCTCTCCATCCTGTTGGCTCCATGCTAAGCAGGCCCCAGTCCTTACCCTAAGACGCTTGTGTTGGCCAACCATTCATCATTTCCATCTCTCTTCTGAGCCCTTTCCAACCAAGGGCTTCGTTTTGGTGCGCCTTGACGAAGTTGTCCATGATCTCATCAACATCTAATCAGAGCCAAATGAAACAAGGGCAGATTGTATAAGAATAATTCCCAACGTAAATGACCGTAAACAACTAATTTTTTCTGTGATTCAACACACGGCTCCCTCCTCATCCCTTGCAGGGACTGTGGCCTTAGCTCTGTGAATACAAGCGCGTGGCTCCCAGCTGTTGCTCATCAGCAGTCTGGCTCCCGTCCAAGCCTGTTTACCTGTTCTGGCTCCAACTTGATGCTCCCATTTGTATTATTGGTGCTTTTCAAATAAAGGAGCCGAAGACAGTGAGCTGAGCCTGCCTCCCCGCTCTGAGGAAGACTGGAGGGCAGGATGGATGGACGAGGGCTGGCCCCTCCCCTCCACTGGGCAGTGGGCGCAGCCTGCCTTCTCTCTCACACTGTGCCCTGCCCTCAAGTGCTTCTTGTCCTACAACCTGCCTTTAGAGCTTCAGTAGCCCAAACGCTGGCAGCTCCACAGCATCCGCCCAGGCGCACTTGGAAGGGGACGCTGGCTTGGAATCCTTCTTCCAGCTGTGGAGACGGTCGGGCGTCCTGGTCCTGGCCCTTCAGTGTTAGAGGCTCAGCAGGCTACGTGCACGGCCTAAGGCACATGACTCTTTGCAGAATCAAAAATTCCAGGGAAAATAATGAAAATGACTCTGCTCATTGAGAGGTTTTCATTGATTATTATTTTTTAGACAAGAACATTGCAGAGAATGTTTTGAAAAACACATTTAACTTTCATTATGGGGAAAATATAACAGGATATTAAAAAGTCCATATGGGAAAGGTGGACCTTCATTAATTTCTCTTTAATTAGCCTTCATTAATTTCCCCTTAATTAGCCTTCATTAATTTTGTCATTAGAAAATCTGCCCATCCATTTATTCACTCATCCACCTGCTGACTTCCAAGGACCGGGCTTCTGCGGGCTGTGGACAGGTGTGTTGTGGGTCTCCAGCTTCTCCCAGACCTCACGACTCCGGAAGCTGAGGTGAGCCCTGAGGAGGCCACAGCAGATGCCCACAGCAGAGGAGACGGCGGCTTGGGCCAGGATGGTGGCCCTGGGCATGGAGGAGGGATGGACATACAGAGCTTTCAGATGCAGGAAGGCAACAGGAGCAGAGCCAAGGCGACGCGTGGGCACCAGCTGTGGGAGAATGGTGAGTGTCGGTGCCTCTTGTCTGGACAGTGGAGGGAGAGCAGCCGGTTTGACATGGAAGGTGGCCGGTTTTCACTGGACTGTGAGTTCTTGAGGGCAAAGACTGCGTCCGTCTTGTTTCCCGTGTATTCTGACACTGGCACGAACGGCAAGAGATGAAATGGAAAATAAGGAACGCTGTTGTGCTTGTGCTGAGTCTGGGGCCTGAGAAGCTCCCAGCTGCCGTGGCTGTGTGTGGCTGTGGCTCCCATCTGTGGCTGCTCTGTAAGGAGCTAGTGCTGTGTGGCGGGGGCCACAGCAAGCGCCTGGCACATTTCGGGAGGTCAATCACCCACCAGTTTCTGAAAGATGTGTCCCTTTTCTTTGGAATACCCCAGAATCAAAATCCATCCTCTCCACCTATGAGAGGCTCCACCAAGCCACGGGGTCGTGGAAGGCCCAGGCTCTGGGGCCACGTAATGCAGACGGTCCCTGATTGACGATGGCTCCACATGGAACTTTCCAGCTTTTCCATGGTGCAGATGTGATACACATTCAGCAGAAACTGTGCTTTGAGGACAGAAATTCTCACTTTTGCTTTCTGTACAGTATTCCATGAATTGCACGACACAGTCCACACTTCAGTATAAAACAGGCTTTGTGTTAGATGATTTTGCCCGACCGTTGGCTGATGGAAGTGTGTGGAGCACGTTTAAGACAGGGCTGGCTAAGCTATGACACTTGGTGGGTTCCACGTGCCCACGGCGTTTTCAGTTTATGACATTTTCCACTCACAAGGGCTCCTCCAGGCGTGCCCTCTCATAAGCCAAGGAGCATCTGGGCTCCCCCGCTGGACTCCTCACCTAGTGCCACGAGATGAGGTTGCCTGCCAAGGTCTACAGAGCCTCAGTTTCTGTATCTGAGGCTCAGGAAGAATCGGCTGTCCTGAAAGGTCACTGCAAGGCTGGTGCCTGTCACCTGCTGGCACCCTGTCACCTGCTGGCACCCTGTCACCTGCTGGCACCCTGTGGTGCGACTGAGCCGGGACTTGGAGCGCTGGGGCCGTCACTGCCATTGGGAAATGGGTCTCAGGGAACCTCCCCCCTGCAACCCCAGCCTGAGGCAGCAGAGACCCCGCACTGCCCTGTCCTGTCCTCCTCCCCTGATGCCCCGAGTCTCCTGCATGAGGCTCCCAGGCCGGAAGGCCCAGGAGGAGGTTCTGGGAACAGACTGGTTCACCAGAGCAGCAGCTCCAGCATGCAAGGCTGGTGAGTGTGGCTTCCTGACAGACGGGGACCAGTTCAGGATCTCAGGGGCATCTGTGGCCCCCCGCCTGGGCCTAGGGCCCAGATAGGGAGCAGCTTAGGATCTCAGGGACATCTGTGGGTCTGCCCCGGCCCAGGGCCCAGCAGATGTATGTCAGTCTTTCCATGATCACCATGGGGAGGAGCAGAGGCACCAGGGGGCCAAGGCATGGGGCAGGCTGTGTGGCTGGTTAGCAAGTGGGGGGAATGGAGCTGGCACCTACTCCCCCCGTTGCTCCATTTGGTCACTGTCTCGATAAAGAGCCTTAGGCATCTGGCTGCAGAGGTTGCCCTCTCCACAGACGAGGAGCCTGGGGCCACAGAGCCTGTGTTTCCTCACCAGATTGTCCATCAGGGAGGGACGGAACTAGGGGCTGAAGCCAGGACTGTGGGATCCCTGAGCCCAGGCTTATCTAGGAAGATTCAGGGCCGGCCAGCATTCTCTTAGGCAGGGACTATCCACCTCAACAGTGTCCTGGGAAGGTGGGCATCCCAGAGCAGTCTGAGAAAGGTGCTTCTTCTGTCCCCGCAGAACAGTCCCTAACCATGCCCTCACCTGCGTTCACCTGGGGCTCTGTGGCTGGCAGGTGCACAGGTGCGACTGCAGGTCAGACGTTTCACCTCTCAACTTAGGATCCACCTCCCCATCTTTCCTGCTTCACCATCAAAGGACACCTGCCCCGGTTTGTGGAGCGACCATGGGGGTGACCCCTGCGTCCCTTTCACAGGTGGACCTTTGGGCTTGTCAGGAATTTCAAATGCGACCTGAGCCAGGGCAGGGCGGCCGTTCCAGGGTTCAGAGGCACAGGGCTGTATTTCCCCAAGAGACAGAAAGGCTTCTGAATAATAGAACACAGCCCCATGTTCTGTGTGTAATTCATGGGCCACGTGGGGGAAAGGGCTGGAGGGTGGGGCTGCCGGGGCCCCTGACACACATCAGGTCTTATCAGATATGTACATTGAAGAATTTCTCTCTGTATTAGTTCAATTTGCAGCCTAATTCAATTAGCTTGTTTCATCTATATTCTTTGACCTTTTTATTTAAAAAAAAAATGAAAAAAGAAACCTTGTTTCTTTCCCCGCTGGTTTTATTTTAACCATGATGTAATTTTTCCATCACTTTCTGGCTCTGCGCTCGCTCTCTGGGCACAAGGACCTTGGAGTAGCTCCCCAACAGGCAGAGGCTGCACCAGGTGCTGGGGGCCAGAGAACGGGCCAGTGGCTGGGTGTGTGGCGCCACAGACCCACCCCTCCCTGACACTCATCAAGGCAGCCGCCCACGCCCCCCTCTCTCCAGGCGTGACCCTGTGGCCTCCGCCTTTCTGCTTGTGTGGCTTGGAACACCCAAGGGCTGCAGGTGGAGGGGCTGCCCTGCCAGGTCCAGCCCAGGTAACTTACAGGACTGGGGGCTACTGGACAGTGCCCATGGACAGGATATTGTCCACTGGGCCCCAAGACATTCCCCAGACCACCGATGTGTCCAGGCTCCCGTTCTCTGAGATTTGGATCCTCCAGGAAGCATAAGGACACTGTGATCTGCCCTCAAGCCTCCAAAATTGGAGAAACAGGGACCTGGAGTCGTGCACAGGGCATAGAATAAAACCCCAGTAATCCACACTCAGGCCTCCAAAGCCCAGGGCCCAGCCCTTGTCACCCCAGAGACCCTCCCTGCTGGTCCTGACAACCTAGCTCAGAGCCCTGGCACCTCTGGCTCCCTCTGCCCCGCTTGTGGGCTGCTCCAGATCCTGTCCTCTCTCTGCATGGGCCTCCCCTCCTCAGAGGGTCTTCCTGCCCCACCCCCAGCAGCGCCTGTGGCCCCCAGTCACTGGCGGACTCACCCACCTTCTGTCCTTCTTCACTTTCAAACCTTTCAGGTTTTAAACATGGTTTTTGGTTTTGCATGTTGTGCTTTGCTCACTGCCTGTTTCTACCTCCCAACTCCCCTGAGGCAGAGGCCCCTTCTCATGCACTTCTTATATCCCCCAGTTTTCCTTCAGGGAGGTGCCGTGGACCTTGGAGCCCCGAACTCGAAGTGCATCCTCTGCCAGGGTAATGCCAAGGCTTGTGATGCAGCCCAAGGGGGTGTTCTGAGAATTGGGGAGCATCGGTGCCCAATTCCAGGTAAGCAGTAAGTGTACGGCCTCCTCGGGAGTGGGGAACGGCCCCCCACCTTTCCAAAGAGCACGGTGTGGGATGGGGAGGGAAAGATTCTGCAGAGGAGACGCCTGAGAAACACATCTGAGCCAGGTGAAGGGGGTCAAGTCCGTCGTGCTGAGCCCTGCGGATAGTCTGGGCCCTCCGAGCCAGGTGACGGGGGTCAAGCCCGTTGTGCGGAGCCCTGCGGATGGTCTGGGCCCTCACACGGTGTGAGGAGAATGGCCTCACCTTTGATATCCTGCTGCAGAGAATACGTGTAACCCCAGCCTACTCATGAGAAAAACATCACGCTAATTTTAATATAGGGACAGCCTACTCAGCCCCCCACCCGCACGCCTCCAAACTGCCCAGAGTCCAGGTCATCAAAAACAAGGAAAACCTGAGAAACTGTCCCAGCCAAATGCCATGTGGGAACCTTGGTGGGATCCTGGGCCAGAAAAAAAAAATGACATCAGGAAGGCACTGAAAGTGCTGAAAAGGCCGAGCACCGTGGCTCACACCTGTAATTCCAATACTTTGAGAGGCCGAGGTGGGCAGGTCAGTTGAGGCCAGGAATTCAAGACCAGCCTGGCCAACATGGTGAAAACCTGTCTTTACCAAAAATACAAAAATTAACTGGGCGTGGTGGCGGGCACCTGTAGTCCCAGCTACTGAGGAGGCTGAGGCAGGAGAATCGCTTGAACCCGGGAGGCGGAGGTTGCTGTGAGCCGAGATCACACCACTGCACTCCAGCCTGGGCGACAGAGCAAGGCTCAAAAAAAAAAAAAAAAAAAAAGCCCTGAAAATAGTATGAACTTCTCTTAATCAATATAGTTGAACTTTCATATGAATATTGGTTAATTAACTATATCCAATGTGTACCAGTAATGCAAGACGTTAATAACAGGGAAAATGCGGTGTGGAGAGATGGAAACTCTATACTACCTTCACAACCACGCCTATACATCCAAAACCATCCTAAAATAAGACGTTCATTTAAAAGGTGTATGCACAGATGTGTTTATTGAAATGTCACTTATGACCAAAGGGGATGGCCTCATGTCACGGGAGGCCTAGTGCAGTGAGGGACTTCAGGGCCCTCGAAAAGAACTCCCAGCCGTTTACCCACATCCAAATTACATCACGCTTTGGCTGGAAGATACAATGTGCAGATTCTGTAAGGAGATCATCACAACTCTATAAATACGCGACATCTGGAAAAACGGATGGAAAGAACCACGCTGGCACATGCCCCGTGCTATCTCCCAGGACTTCTGAGTGAGCATTAATCATTTGGCCGAGAGATGAGTGCACACCTGGGCAGGTGCAGCCCGGGACAGGCAGCTGGAAGGGTGATGGCAGGCAGGCTTCCCCGGTAGAGGCTCGTGGTGGCAGGAGCACGGGGCAGGCCTACCATGCCAGAGCAGAGCTACGGGGAGTCCGCATTCAGTTGCACGCCATCCAAGGCTATAAATCCATTGGCCTAATTTTGCTAAGCAGGCAGTGGCCTTGCAGAATCTGAGCTTTCGAGCTGAGTGTGAACATCCAGGCCCCAAGATGAGGTTTGGTTTTGACACCATTCCAGGAGCCACCCACTCTTTGGAGCTGGTGCCAGGAGAAGGCAGCAGAGCCACCCCGTGGCCACCAACAATGGGCTATCGCTGCGCCTGTCCTATTAGCAGGCGCCAGCCTTCTCTGCTCGGAAGATTAAAAATTTTGGGAGTAAATCCAGGTCTTGTCTGACATGACATTTTGGAAGCAAAAGCTCAGAAACTTTTGTGCTCCCTGGTAATAGGATAACATGCTACGGTAGTTACAGTAATTGCCCGGCGCTCCCCTCTGCCTGCTGGACTCTCCCTGTGCTGCCGGATGCAGGCTTGGAGCTGCTGCCGACACCGGAGATGAGCCCCAGTGAGCAGCAGGTGGGGTCAGGGCAGAGGGCTGGCTGGGAGCCGCCATCATTCAATGCGAGCATAATGAAGGAAACGAAATGCCGGCTGCCCTCTGTTGCCTCAGCAAGCTCCCCGCAAACCTGGATCTGGGGCCTGAAGCCTCAGCATGAAAACCACCCCATCCTAGCACCTGCCAAGGGGAAGACCGTGGGGAGAGGTGGCAGGAAGGAGCTTCATGTTTCCCAGGCCTGTGGCTGGACAAAGGCCTCCTCACACCTGGTTCTTGGGTTCTCGTCTGGGGGTTGTTGGCAGCAGGTGGGTTTGTCCACAAGGTCGCTGTACCAGGAGATGGGCTTGAGGGATCCCGGTGATGCATAAAGCCCCTAGCACGGGGGCAGCCGCCTCCCTGTGACGCCCCACAGGTCCACAGCATGGCCATGTGGATTTTGAATGCAGATATTACAAGGGGGCGTCTGGGTCCTGGGTTCGGAGCCCAGGATTGCCCAGAGGAAGTTCAGGAAGGGCAGGTGCACGTCCAGGACTACATGCGAGCACCAGACCCCTGTGTCCCATGGTGCACATGCCTCTCGCCTCTTGGCCGCGGGGGCCACTCTGTGACGAGTGATGATCAGGACACTTGGGCCCTTCTTGCTTTGATGCAGTGGACAGAGTGGCTGGGGGACTGTGGGACCCCAGTAAGTACTAGTTGCCGTCTCCCCTCGGCAGGAAAGATGGCAGCAGAGACCTGTGATCAGAAGACTGGAAGCTTCCGGAAGAGGGCAAGGGGAAGCCGAAGTGGAAGCCCTGGTCGGGGTGTAGTGGAGAAAGGCACAGGGGAGGTGAAGAACATGACCACAAGGCCCCCAGGCTGCTGGGAGCCCTGGGGACGTGGAGACTGAGGCCCCCCAGTCCCTGCACAGTTGTCTGGACCCGAGGCTCCATTTCTGACACCTCCTGTCTGTCTACAGCGTGGTGGAGGCTTCAGCCCCCAACAGGGGGACGGGGTACCCTAGAGGGTCAGGGAGGCTGCTGCACTAAGGCGTTCGGTGGACGGCTCAGTCATTTCCACCTCAACAGCTCCCTTTTCCTCCCTAATCGCTAAGTCCTGTACGTTTGTGTTCTATTCTCAAAAATCCCAAACTCCTGCTCTTCTGTCCACCCCACAGCCCCACCCACAGCCCCACCCACAGCCCCACCCACAGCCCCACCCACAGCCCCACCCACAGCCCCCACCCACAGCACCACCCACAGCACCACCCACAGCACCACCCACAGCACCACCCCACAGCCCCCACCCCACAGCCCCCACCCCACAGCACCACCCACAGCCCCACCCACAGCACCACCCACAGCCCCACCCACAGCCCCACCCACAGCCCCCACCCACAGCCCCACCCACAGCCCCACCCACAGCCCCCACCCACAGCACCACCCACAGCACCACCCACAGCCCCCACCCACAGCACCACCCACAGCACCACCCACAGCACCACCCCACAGCCCCCACCCCACAGCACCACCCACAGCCCCACCCACAGCCCCACCCACAGCCCCCACCCACAGCCCCACCCACAGCCCCCACCCACAGCACCACCCACAGCACCACCCACAGCACCACCCCACAGCCCCCACCCCACAGCCCCCACCCCACAGCACCACCCACAGCACCACCCACAGCCCCACCCACAGCCCCACCCACAGCCCCCACCCACAGCACCACCCACAGCACCACCCACAGCCCCCACCCACAGCACCACCCCACAGCCTCCACCCCGCAGCCCCACCCACAGCCCCCACCCACAGCCCCACCCACAGCACCACCCCGCAGCCCCACCCACAGCCCCACCCACAGCCCCACCCACAGCACCACCCCACAGCACCACCCACAGCACCACCCACAGCACCACCCCACAGCACCACCCACAGCACCACCCCACAGCCCCCACCCCACAGCACCACCCCACAGCACCACCCCACAGCACCACCCACAGCCCCACCCACAGCACCACCCACAGCACCACCCACAGCACCACCCACAGCCCCACCCACATCCCCACCCCACAGCACCACCCACAGCCCCACCCACAGCACCACCCACAGCACCACCCCACAGCACCACCCACAGCACCACCCCACAGCCCCCACCCACAGCCCCACCCCACAGCCCCCACCCAGTCCAAGACCCGCCCCCTTTCCCCAGATGCCCCAGCTGTAGGCTCTGCTCCGACCTCACTCCAACATTGACTATTGCACCTGAGAAATGCCCTCAGGACTTTGCAAGCTCCATTTCCTTCCTCTGGCTCCCCCTCCCAACCCCGCCAGCCACATCCCCTGCCTGCCACCCCTACGCCCCACCCCACAGACTCCAGCTCAGCCTCTGGCTCTGCCCTCACTGCCCAGGCTTTGGGAGCCCACCCAGCACCAGGCTGGACCCGTCTGCAATTTGCTTCCAGGGCCACCTGCAGCCGGATGTGTGCCAGTCACCATCCCGGGCTTGCGATGTCTGGGCTGACATCCGTCTGCAGTGAGGGTGGATACTGTCCCAAGACAGAGACTGTGCCTCCCCTAATCCCCATCCCCACCGCCACACAGCTGGGATGGAAGCTGGTGCTCCTGTGAGGAACCCGCAGGGCACTTTCCTTGTCGATCCAATAGTTCGGGGCCAGGGAGAGTGACGCAGGGAGGGAAGAATGGGACATCATTCTTCAAGGGCAGGGAGCACACAGGGATTTCTGGTCAACCCAGGAAAAGGCCCCGAGAGAGACACTAGTGAGCCCTGGTGAGTGCCCTGTGCCTGCGAGGGAGAGCCCAAGGCACGTCCTACCTGTAGCTGAGCCTGTGCCTGCGAGGGAGAGCCCAAGGCACGTCCTACCTGTAGCTGAGCCTGTGCCTGCGAGGGAGAGCCCAAGGCACGTCCTACCTGTAGCTGAGCCTGTGCCTGCGAGGGAGAGCCCAAGGCACGTCCTACCTGTAGCTCGGCTGGCCGGCAGGCAGGAGCTCCTGTGAGAGGCTCCTCCCCCACAGCACCACCTTTCCAGCCTGCATGGCGCTGGTCTTTCTTAAAACCTTCATCTGCTCAAGAAACTTCCATGGCGGCTGCTGACCCCTCGGGAATAAAGACCAAACTTCGCAGCCAGACCCTCCGTGTTTCAGCGTCCATCCTCATGCCCGGCTGTGACGTCCAGGCCTCTGCGTCCTCCCTGAAGTGTTAGGCCAGGATGTCCTCCTGAGCCCACCAGCCATGGTAAAGTGCCCTGTGCTGTTGATGGGAGGATGGATATGGAGAGAGATGATGATAGATCCAGGCACAGACACAGATACCTCAATGATAGACGATGGGTAGGTCTCTCTCTATATATACAGATGATGTTCGATCCAGGCACGGATACACAGTTACTTCAATGAGAGACAGACGATGGATAGGAGCCTACCTCCGTATAGAGATGATGGTAGATCCAGGCACAGATACATAGATACCTCGATGATAGGCAGACAATGGATGGATGCCCCCTCTCTAAATATATACACACACACACATATATACACACACACACACACATACACATATATATGTACACAAATGTATACAAATTGTACATATATATAATAAATATGTGAGGACTATGAGTAAATATTTGTACTTCTCATTGCTAAGTCTTTCAAAGTTTGCTTTGGATTAAAAGAACAAAAAGAGTTGTCCAGGAGCAAATGACCAGACCACGCAGCCCTGCATCCCTCCCAGCCGCAGGCTGGTCACAGGACGCCTGTCAGGGTGAAAGTGTGCAGGACGTGCTGCAGGTGAGCCGAGCCAGCCCCGCCAACCGAGCCTCCTCAGAAGACCCTCCATGGTTCCAGGACGGGCACTCCCTGTGATATCAGCCCCGAGAAACACCGAATTTCACAGACTGTCCGGGGACGAGGCACGTCGACTTCGGCGGGTGAAGTTTCTTTCCCGAAGTTGTTTTTCATCTCAGCGAGCAGTTCTCAGAAACACTTCGGGTGGTTTATCTGGGAAGTTTCATCTGCTCACTTGGCAGCCCTTCTGCATCTGACAGCGCAGCACAGCCGGTCATGGCATCGACACTGTGCGCAGTTTAAAACCGTCCGAGTGCTGCCTTCTTGGAACGTACCAGAAACCTGCAAAGTTAGTCGGTAGGAAGGCAACGACGGCAACGCCTCTAGCTCTACCGTGCTGCACATCTCCATGAGAAAACGGGAGCACATCCCTCCAAGCTGCTGGTGACCCTCAGGATGGGTGAGCGAGCATGCTCAGCCCCTTCCTGCTCCCCCCAGGACCTGCTGCTTTGCTGTTCGCCATCAAAACTCCCCGTGCATGCCAGAAGGAGGTGAGGGTGATGATACTGGGCTGACACCAGCAACGGTGCAGCCCTCAAATGGCCTTCGATGTGGGAGGGCCACGCTTGTGTTTGTGGGGAGCTCCTTAGAAGCCAGCCTTCTTCCTTCCTCTCTCCTCCCTTCCTCCTCCCTCCTTCCTTCCCTTCTCCCTCCCTCCTTCCCTTCCATCCTCGCTCTCTTCCTCCTCCACTCCTTCCCTTCCTTCCTCCCTCTCTTCTTTCCTTCTTTCCTCCCTCCCTCCCTCTCCCTCCTTCCCTTCCCTCTTCCCTCTCTCCCTCCCTCCTTCTCTTCCTCCCTCTCTCTCTCCCTCCCTCCCTCCCTCTCTCCCTCCCTCCATCCTTCCCTCTCTTCCTCCCTCTCTTCCTTCCTCCCTTCCTTCCTCCCTCTTCCTCTCTCCCTCCCTCCCTTCCTTCCTCCCTCTCTTCCTCCCTCCCTGCCTCCCTTCCTTCCTCCCTCTCTTCCTTTCTTCTGTCCTTCCTCCCTCCCTCCCTCCTTTCCCTCCCTACTCCTTCCCTTACTTCCTCACTCTTTCTCCCCTCCTTCCCTTTCTTCCTCCCTCCCTCCCTCTCTTCCTTCCCTACTCCTTCCCTTACTTCCTCACTCTCTTCATTCCCTCTCCTTCCCTTGTTTCCTCCCTCTCTTCTTTCTTCCCTTCCTCCCTCCCCGTCCTTCCCTTCCTTCCTCTCTCTTCCTTCCTCCCTCCCTCCCTCCCTCCCTCCCTCCCTCCCTCCCTCCCTTCCTTCCTTCCTTCCTTTCTTCCTTCCTTCCTTCCTTCCTTCCTTCCTTCCTTCCTTCCTTCTTTCCTTCCTTCCCTCCTCTTTCCTTCCTCTTTCCCCAAAGGCTTATTAATCACTGGCTGTGTGTGAGCATCTGGGCCCTGGCCGTAGGTCAATAAACAAAACAAAGTCCCCCTGCTCTACCAAGCTCATGTCCAGGGTGACAACAGCAGCACCACTGATGCCTTCCGTGAGCCTCCAAGCTTGGTGCATCTCAGCACAGCTGGACCTGGCCCAGGCGGGTTCCTCTGGCCGTAGACCCCCTCCCATCTTCCGCACCCTCTGAGCTTTTCAGCAGATGCTGCCTGCCGCGTTTCCGACACTTTTCGGACCTACGTGGAAAGTGCAATGCAGGGGACGTCTGTTTGTACAGAGACCATGTAGGCGCCACGCAGGTGCCATTTTCTGCACTGGAACAGAGACAGGAGCTTGGAGAGGTAATGGGGCGGGGAGGGGGTGTGGAGGGGTAACGGGGCGGGGAGAGGGTGTGGAGGGGTAACCAGGGTAACGGGGGCGCGGAGGGGGTGTGGAGAGGTAACGGGGGTGGGAGGGGGTGTAGAGGGGTAATGGGGCGCGGAGGGGGTGTAGAGGGGTAATGGGGCGGGGAGGGGGTGTGGAGGGGTAATGGGGCGCGGAGGGGGTGTGGAGGGGTAATGGGGCGGGGAGGGGGTGTGGAGGGGTAATGGGGCGCAGAGGGGGTGTAGAGGGGTAATGGGGCGGAGAGGGGGTGTGGAGGGGTAATGGGGCGGGGAGGGGGTGTGGAGGGGTAATGGGGCGCAGAGGGGGTGTAGAGGGGTAATGGGGCGGAGAGGGGGTGTGGAGGGGTAATGGGGCACGGAGGGGGTGTGGAGGGGTAATGGGGCGCGGAGGGGGTGTGGAGAGGTAACGGGGACGGAGAGGGGGTGTAGAGGGGTAATGGGGCGGGGAGGGGGTGTGGAGGGTAAGCAGGGTAACGGGGGCGGGGAGGGGGTGTGGAGAGGTAACGGGGGTGGGAGGGGGTGTAGAGGGGTAATGGGAGTGGGGAGGCGGTATGGAGAGGTAACCGGGGTAAGGGGGGTGGGGAGGCGGTGTGGAGACGCGCAGAGCAAGCTCCATGCAGTGCAGACACCTCGGGCATCGGTGGCTGCTGCCGGACAGGGACCATGGGAAAGCCGAACAGCGACGCCTGGACTTCCTTCTGGGGTCTCCAGGTAGGAAATTATGCCAGTTGCTTCTAAATGGCCTTATTGTAGCAGACAAAGACTTACATCTCAAAAGGGAACATCCTTCCCACCCCAGTCCTCATTTATGCAAGTGTGACCCGTCTGTGGATGGTGGATCTAGCTAAGATATTGTAGACAGGACCCTCCCTGCCTGAGTCCAGGTCGGGGGCTCGTCCCTGCTTGGGGAGATGCTGCTAGGACAGCAGGGGTGGTCAGAGGGCTGCAGGTGGCATCCGAACCTACTGAGTGAGTGGGGTGGACATTCTGCTGAAGGGACACTGTGCACCCTCTGGTGATCCAGGGTGGCTTCCTGGAGGAGGTGGCACTTAGTTGAATGTTGTGGGACAAACAGAGGAAGGTGGATGGACATTCTGCTGAAGGGACACTGTGCACCCTCGGGTGATCCAGGGTGGCTTCCTAGAGGAGGTGGCACTTAGTTGAATGCTGTGGGACAAACAGAGGAAGGTGGAGAGGTGTTATGTTCAGCTATCTTTCACCCGTAATAGCGCTCCCTTCAGAGGATGTAGAGCAAAGTTGTGAACAAAAGCTTTGAAATGACTGCAAAGAAAGTGGAGAGGAGCTTCCTCGGATGACTTCCGTGCATCGTCATTGCTTCCTGAGTCACACAGGACGGCCGTGATTGCCTTGGCCAAGGGGCACAGCCCGGAAGTGGCAGCTTTTGAATTTTACCAGAACGTTCAGATGAGAGATGTTGGTGATGAGATGGCATCTCAGAAGCAGGTAGCTTCGTTTCCTCTGGTCCTGTAGTGAGTTGACGTACAACGGCTGCATGTCTCGGACCAGTTTGGGGGAACTAGGGAGACAGACGGTGCATTTTCTTCACGCTTTGATTAAGTGTTCTTTATGTGGGCACCCTGCACTTCTAAACTCGGAATGGAGTTGGACGGGACCAATCCCGGTGGCATCTCACTGATGTTGTCATCAGGAAAGAAGTATTCAACCGAGAGGGGCCGTCCAGACAACTCAGTTCTGCCCTTTAAGCATCAGGACTCTCCTCCCCAACCAGCGCCTTTTTCTCCTCATGAAGCCACCTTGGGAATCGTGGAGAAGGCCTGGCTCCCTCTCCCTCCTGATATGAGACTGCTTCTTATTACCCGCCCCAGTCCCTGCACTGGCAAGCGTGGCCAGGCCGTGCTGGCTGAGGACCTGTCCTCACGATCCTCTCAGCCTCCTGCAGCCACTGAGCAGACAGCAGTGTGAGGAGACAGGAGAGCAGCTCCCAAGGACCCAGTGTGTGCAGCCCCAGCGTGAGGCTCAGGGAAGGCTGTGGTCAACAGACGTACACTTCTTCCATCCCTGAGCTCACTGACCTCCCTGCAGCGTGGGGGAAGGCTTGAGGAGTGTGACCTCCTCCTCCCTGGACGCCATGGCACGCTCCTGCTTCCGCCTGTGGAATGGAACGTTCCTTTGTTCCCTGCAGGTTCCTTCCAATCCTTGCCCACTCTTGTCAAGTCAGGAATCTCCGATGTTCCCTGAAGTCATTCAATGGCTCCTTTCTCCTTCCTGACCCACCCGGAGGAATGATCACAGCAGGCTCCTTTCCTATATGCCCTGGTTCCTATGCAGCTGTGCCCCTGTGCCTATGTGACCCCATGGCTAACAGCTGCTCCAAGATGCATCACCAGGCACTGCTGGGCATCACTGGGCATTGCTGGACCCTGTGCCCTTGGAAGCCACAGAGGAATCACCCAACACTACATGAATTCTCTGGGTGTGTGTGAAGGAGGGCCTGTGAGGCTGCAGTTCCCCAGGGCTGGGGCTGCCAGCACCCCTGAGCCTCCCATGGTTCTGCTGTGGGAGGGGTCTCCCGCCTCCTGATCTGCCTGGAGCCACCCTTTCCTCCTCTGGCGACTGTACCTTGCTGCTTAGTGTTTTCATTATAGACTGATGTGGTTTGGATCTGTGTCCCCGCACAAATCTCATGTGGAATGGTAATCCCCAGTGTTGGAGAAGGGGCCTGGAGGAGGTGATTGCATCATGAAGGCAGATTTCCCCCTTGGTCCTGTTCCCGTGATAGTGAGCATGTTCTCATGAGATCTGGTCGTTTAAGTGTGTGCCCCTCCCTTGTGGCCTGTACTCTCATCTCAGGGACAGCCAGCACTTCACATCTGCAGAAACAATAAGGACATTACAATTGTGTATCAGTAAGATATTGCCAGGATGATGCTATGTAACAACCATCCCCAATCTCAGCAGCTGGTCAATAACCTGTCTATTACTGCTCTCAAGTCTAAAACTCAGCTAAGCAGTTCTGGTCTCAAATGGGTTGATTCCTGAGTCTGTAGACAGCTCCGCTCACCTTGACTGGGTTCTCTGATGTGTTTGGGGTGAGCTGGTCACTACTGCCTTAGGATGGCCTTGATCTCCTCCTTGTGTCTCCCATGTGTATCCCTCCATCGGGCCAGCCCAGGCATGTTCTCATAATGAGATAGATTGGTGCAGTGAGCAAACCCAACTGTGTAGGGCAGTAAAGGAGGTGGTGTGCGTGATCCAAACCTCTGCCTGACCCACCTGTGCTAACATCCTGCAGGCAAAGTCCACGCCACAGCCAAGGCCTGGGTCAGCGAGGGAGAGGCCTGCATGGTTACTCCACTGAGGACATAGACACAGAACATCCACTGAGGACCCTGGACACTGTGGTCTGTTCTGGCTTGCCCATAAGTCAGAGCAATGCCAAACAGGGGAGCCCCAAAGTGGGGCTTAGCCCTCAAGGGTTCTTGTATTTGCCTAGGAAAGAATTCCAGGGTGAGCTGGTGGTAGGGTAGAAGAAAACAGCTTTATGAAAGCCACAGTGTTGAAGCTCCATGACTGCTCCTGCCCAGCAGGGCCACCCTGCAGGCGATATGCTGAGAGGACCAGCTCAGGGCGGTTCTCCCATCATATCTATACACAGTTTTAATTACATGCAGATTAAGAGGTGGTTTATGCAGAAATTTCTAGGGAAGGGGTAGTACATTTTGGGTCATTGAGTCATTGCCATAGAAAGGTGCAGTAATGCCTGGGTGTTGCCATGGCAATGGTAGATTGACAGGGCATGCTGGTGGGCGTGTGCTATGGAAAACTGCTTCCACCCCAGCCCTGTTTTAGTTAATTCTCAATATGGTTCCCTGTCGGAGCCCTTCCTCTGGAGTTGAGTCCAGTCTCCTGCATCAAGAAACCAAGGAGATATTTTGGATCAAATTTAAACAAAAAACACAGGATAAAAGAAAATTTTTATTAAAGAATAGTCCATGTTCAGGAGAATGAACATCTCACAAATGCTGAGCTCTGGGTTTTCATGAACTGCACACACTTGAGTCAGCAGCACTTGCAGGAGTAAATGGGAAGTCACCGGCTCTCAGAAACTTTAGTCCTGCTGGCTCCAGTCACCTCAGCCCCCCTGGGGGCAACACCACCATGGCTTCTGAACCCCCAGATGAGTTCCATCCACCTCTGAATTCCCTATGAGGTGTGCAGGCCTCCATAGTTAGCCTCATTCGCTCACTGTATTAGTCTGTTCTCACGCTGCTGGTAAAGACATACCCATGACTGGACAATTCACAAAAAATAAAATAAAATAAAATAAAAGAGGTTTATTGGACCTACAGTTCCATGTGGCTGGGGAGGCCTCACAATCATGGTGGAAGGTGAAAGGCATGTCTCACATGGTGGCAGACAAGACAAGAGAGCTTGTGCAGGGAGACTCCCCTTTTAAAACCATCAGATCTTGTGAGACTCATTCACTATCACAAGAACAGCACAGGAGAGACCTGCCCCCACGATTCAATCACCTCCCACCGGGTCCCTCCCACAACATGTGAAAATTCAAGATGAGATTTGGGTGGGGACACAGCCAAACCATATCATTCGGCCCCTGGCCCCTCCCGAATCTCCTGTCCTCCCATTTCAAAACCAATTATGCCTTCCCAACAGTCCCCCAAAGTCTTAACTCATTTCAGCATTAACTCAAAACTCCACAGTTCCAAAAGCCCTCCAAACTCTTGCAACCTCTGCCCGTTTCCCAGTTCCAAAGTCGCTTCCACATTTTTGGCTATCTTTTCAGCAATGCCCCACTCTACTAGTGCCAGTTGACTGTATTATTCTGTTCTCATGCTGCTGATAAAAAGATACCCAAGACTGGGCAATTTACAAAAGAAAGAGGTTTAATGGACTCACAGTTCCATGTGACTGGGGAGGCCTCACAATCATGGTGGAAGGTGAAAGGCAGGTCTCACATGGTGGCAGACGAGAGAAGAGAGCTTGTGCAGGGAGACTCCCATTTTTAAGACCATCAGATCTTGGAAGACGTATTCACTATCACAAGAACAGCACAGGAAAGACCTGCCCTCATGACTCAATTACCTCCCACCGGGTCACTCCCATAACGTGGGAATTCAAGATGAGATTTGGGTGGGGACACAGACAAACCATGTCACTCACCAATTTGCCCATGAGATTTGCCCATGACCGCAGCTGCAAACTGCATGTTCTCGAAGCTGTAGAAGTCCCGTAAGTGAGAGGGTGTGCCCTGGCTTATGTGTTTGAGGGGCATTCGGACTCTTTCCAGTTTGAGGTTATTATGGGATAGGAGGTGCTGCTGTGTACATGTTGGCTGTCTTTTGGGAACGTACCTGAGAATCAAACTGCAGGTCTTGGGGTAGGTTTGGCTTTATTAGATGCTGCTGCACAGTTGAAAAGTCTAAGCAATCCTTCATGATTCACACTCCCCACCCAATAGCGTTCAGGGTTTGCTTGTTGCACACTTGGCCAACACGGGATGTCTTCCTGTTTCTAGCCACTCTGGTGAGTCGTCAGTGGTGCACACCATGGTTTCAAGTTTATTTGCACTTTCCCAGTGTCTACAAAAATTGAGCAACTCACAGTACGTTTATTCAGATCTCCTCATCTGCGAAAGATCCACTCAAATATTCTGCTGGTTCTGCGGAATGATCTGCTTTTTCTCAGTGATTTGTGGGACTCTTGCATGTTATGGATTTCGGTCCTTTGCTGGGCATATGTGCTGAGAAATGGCCTTTCCTCCATGGACTGTTTTTTCCTTCTCCTAATGGCATCTTGTTATGAGTAGACATTCATACTCACTCCAAGGTTACAAAAGTGCTTTCCTGGCTGGGCACAGTGGCTTATATCTGTTATCCCAGCACTTTGGGAGGCCAAGGTGGAAGGATGAATAGAATCCAGGAGTTGGAGATGAGCCTGGGCAACAATATGAGACCCTGTCTCTACTAAGAAATGTAAAAAATTAGCCAGGCATAGTGGCATATACCTGTGGTCCCAGCTACTCAGGAGGCTGAAACAGGAGGATCACTTGAGCCCAGGAAGTCAAGGCTGCAGTGAGCCGAGATCACACTGCCACTGCTGCATTCCAGCCTGGACAACAGAGAAAGACCCTGTCTTACAAAAGAAAAAGAGAGAGAGTATTTTCCTCCACAATTTTTATTGTCTTCTCTTTTGTATTTAAACCTGAAGTTTATCTTAAATTGATGTTTGATACGCTATGATGTAGACATTGAGGTTAATTTTTTCCCTATGATCTTTGATTCCTCAAGCCCCCATTGCTGAGAAGACCAGTCTTTCCCACCACAGCACCATGCCACCTCTGTCACAAACGAGTGGATGGCATCTGAGTCTGTCTCGGGACTGTTCTTGTTTCAGTGGCCAGCATGCTTATCTTTGCTCTCTTTAATCCTGTAGATTTGCAGTCATAGGGAGGAGGGTTTGATATCTGACCGGGTCCATCCTCAACTTTGTGCTTCCTCAAGACTGCGATCTTCTTGTCTCTTTGAGCTGCCACATGGAATTTAGAATCAACTTGTCAACGACTGGGGGAAAAGGCTGCCAAGATTTTAATTGATATTACATTGGAATGTTTTGATTATTTGAGGGAGAATTAGTATCTTTACAATACTGAGTGCTGTCATCCCTGAATGCATTATTTCCATTCATTTATGCCAGATTTCTTTAAGCTTCCTCAGCAATGTTTTGTAGTTTTACTACCGATGTCTTTCACATTTTCCGTTTTAATTCATGGGTATTTGATGTTTTAATGCTATTGTCAGTGACATTTAAAAATTTGTTCCATTTGTTGCTCTTCTAAAGAAATATGATTGATTTTTTATGTTGGCCTTGAATCTAGTGACCTTGGTAAAATCACTTGTGAAATCTAATAGTTTGTCTGTAGACTTTCTGGATTTTCTATATACACATTCATGTCACCTGTGAGTAATAACACTTTCATCTCTACCTTTCCTTCCTTTCCAATTTATACTTTAAATTTCTCTTTGCTGTGGGCTTCAGGGGTGGGACCTCCAGGATAATATTCAGTAGAGATATGGTGACCATGGCTCTCCTTCTTTCAGTGCAGACTCCAGGGACATTTTTGCAATATTCCACCACTCATGATGTTTGTTATAGAATTTTCTGTAGATGTTTTTTACCAGATTAAACACTTTCTCTTTTGTTCCAAGTGTGTTTATTTTGTAAAGTCGTGAATAAGGGTTGAATTTTATCAGTATTTGTTTCTGCTTCCATCAAGATAATCATGAGATTTTTCTTCACACTTTCTGTTACTATGATGTATTACTTTGATTTTTTTTTTTTTAATGTTAAATCACACTTCCTTTCCTGGAATAAACTCCAGTTGGTCATAATATAATATATACTTTACATTTTTAAATCAAACTTATCAAGGTCTCAGTAACATGGAATGAAACGCACCAATTTTAACTGTACACTTCAGTGAGTTTTGTCAAAGTTTGGTCTCGAGGTAATGTCTACCCAATTAACATAGAGAACATTTCCGTCTTCCTTAGAAATTCCCTCTTGCTACCTCCCAGTCAAGTCTTGTCCCCACTCCAGATAAGCACTGATGCAATTTCTAGCACCTTATGTTAAATGTACTTATTCCAGTTAAATAAAAATGCAGTATTTGCCCTTTTTATGTCTGATGGCTTCCGCTAAGCATGATATTTGTGAAAAGCATCTGCTGTTTCATACATCTCCAGGATTCCTCTTAAAATATAAAATGGACTTCAGAGTAATTATAGATGTATAGAAAAGTTGTAAAGATAGTACAGACAGTTTCTCAATACCTTTATCCACTTTCCCATGTTAAAGCTGTACATAATCATGGTACGTTTGTCATAATTGAAAAATTCACATTGGTAAATTGCTGTCAAAGAAATCCTACACCTTACTCTGAGGTCAGCAGTTTTTGCAGATGTGTGGGTTCCTGTTCCAGGACCCTGTGCAGGAGGCTGGATCACTTTTATTTGTCTCCTTAGCTTTTTCAGGCTGTGATTGCTTCTTTCTGAAATGTATGTTAGTAAGTTAACAATCATGAGGAATACTGTAGCTCCAGAATGGCTCTCAGCTGGGGCTGTCGCCTGTTTTTCCTGTGACTGTACTGGAGTTGAGCGTCTGGGGAGACAGACACCAGAGCTAAAGTGCTCGGCTCACCCTGCCGCCTCCCCCCACACTCAAAACAGGAGACGTGACCTTCGCCCTTCACTACCATGGTGTGAAGGCCATGGCGGGGGGCTTGGGGCTGGCACAAGAAGGGCCCCAGCTGCGGCCACGGCAGAGGGAGGCGGGGGCCTGCTCTGTGCCCTCAGTGATGGGCTGTGCACTGCTGGCTCATAACAGTCCCGTGCATCTCTGTGGGGCTCACCAGAGTGGTCCCTTCCTTCTTCAAAAACATTTGCGTGTTTGATATCCCTGTTTAATCAGTCAGACTTTCTCCAGTGTTGGAGTGGTGTGCTTCCTTCCCTTACAA
This sequence comes from Macaca nemestrina, assembly GCF_043159975.1. Lineage (NCBI taxonomy): Eukaryota > Metazoa > Chordata > Mammalia > Primates > Cercopithecidae > Macaca > Macaca nemestrina. The sequence continues at coordinate 116,918,221 of NC_092139.1, forward strand.
ATAAATAGAACCATTGAATGTAAAAGAGATGGAAAAATAAAGCTTCCATCTCAACATCTTGGGCGATGAGTTTCGACGGGTGAGAAAATGTTTTCTGTGAGATAGAGACGGGGCACCACTGAGTGAACAATCTCGTTTTTTACCTCCAAGATTCATGCACTAGCAGCCCCAGCCGCCACCAAATGAAGCGTCTGGGTGGTGTAGACGCTGCCTGGTCATTAAGGAATTCATCCAGAGAGCACAGGCAGGCTTTCCACCAAGGCCAGAGTTAACGGTGTTTAACGAGCATGACTTTATCATGCCGTGGTGAAGGGGTTGCCGCCATCGGAGAGGAGTGAAGCTCCCCAAGTTCCTGAATTGAGGCTGCCCTGGAGAACCAAAGCCACTAGAGCTGGGTGGGGTGGGAGAAGACGCACCTGCACTCACCATGCTGGTGCACAGGTTGGATGGCCGGGATGGCCTTGCCCTTCCTGAGTCTGAGGTGTCGAGTTCCCTGGGACGCCAAGGAACCAGCAAACATCAACCAACTCAGAATCCCAGCCCCATGCCAATATTACGTGACATCACTCAGAATCCCAGCCCTGTGTTGATGCTGTGTGACATCACCCAGAGTCCGTGGCCTGTGTGTTAGGAAGCTGAAAAATCCAGGACCCCACAGTGAGGCCACCACGAGCTCCATTCAGGTCCAGACAGGTGCGGAGCCTCCTGCCCATAGTGCCCGTGACTGAGTTCTCCTCTCCCAGCTCCATGTGGACTCTCCACATTCTGCTGGGGCACTGTAGCCTCCATGAGATGCTTATCCGAGCTCAGTCTCTGCACCCTTGAATCAGGAGCCCTTGAGAGCAACAACCCCTTCCTTCATGCATGGACTTCCCTGGGATGATCCCCAGCCCTGGACATCACAGCATGGACGACACACATCTCAACCTGACCACTGGAGAAGCTGGTCAGCATCCATGGAACCAACATGGGGGAACTGGGGGAGCCCTACCTGCTCAGCCAGGGACACAGACAGCCTTCATCCTGCACTACCTGGCCTCCAGAACTTACAGATGAGGACCTGCCCTCAGGACAGTGGACACTCACCTGTCAAGCCCAGAAAGAGCCCGGCTGTCTGGATCCCAGCCCCGGGAGGGCCCCTGGGGACTAATCCTCAGAGTTAACTCCTCAATCCTGTTGAGTTTTCCCATAGCTGACCGATATCTTCTTAGGGGTCAGGGGGACCCAGGGCTTCTGAGAACTCACCCTGACTGGCATCCTCCAAGCTCCTTTGACAGACTGGCCCCTGAATCCTCTGTGGGCCCAAGATGCTGGCTGGTTCCCCAGTCAGCAAGCAGCTCCTGCTGGACTCCCCACAGGGGATGGAGAGGCCGCACAGGACAGCGCTGGAGCAGCTCACGGTGGGAGCAGCCACAGCGCACCCGCCTAGAACGCCTGGTTTCCTGCGAGGAGGCCCCTGTGCAGTGTGGGTGAGGGGGTGGCTGCCTGCTATGGGTTAATGGGAAGACAGGACCTGAGGGGTCACTGCCAAGCGGGGCGCCCCCCTGCAGATGCTGGATGTGGCCACGTTATGAAAAAGACGTCTCATCCTTCAGTTGTTTTGTAAATTATCCAAAAATCAACCTTCCATTCCAAAAGTGACCTAAAATGATACTCTCAGTGGGGGAAAATGTGGCCAAATGTTTTCTTATGAAAACCGTGATGTCAAAAAAAAAAGGCGTAATGTCTTTACAGAGAGCTGGAGCGGCCCGATGGGGCCTCTGGAGCAATCGCCTTAAAAGCTTTTCAATATTTTTAGACTTTTATTTCCTATTTGTTCGAGTCACTTTGGAAGCTCAGCACGGCTTTTGGTTTGGGGATTTTACGAGTTTGTTTAATGCTCACGGTCTAAGTGTTTCCATCCATTAGCTCGGCCGCGTCAGGGCCACCGTGGTCTATTAACTCCTCCTGCCAGGCCCTCGGTGGCCCCACGGCCACAGCAGGCACTACCCACCCCGGCTCCCTGCCTGTGGCTTTAGAATTTAGGGAGGTGAGCCCTGCACGGCCCGGCTTCCCACTCTCTCCGGGAAGCCACCATCCCTGGCTCTTCTGTCCCCCCAGAAGTCGGCCCCTCATCAGCAGCACTGTGTGGCCTCCTGTCTCTGGGACTCCTGTCCTTGACCCTGTTACGAACGAGGGAAGCGTCCTCTGATTCTCTTTGTGGTCTTTGCTGCTGATTGAAGCTTTTCTTGGGGCTCAGGGATGGGAACTGTGTCCTGGGCCATCTCCTGCCTTGGATCGCTGGGGCAGGGCAGGGATGCACTGCCTGGGAGCCTCTGTGGTTCCAACAAAGCTGCCAAGGCCCCGGTCCTGCCCCACGTTTCCTGGAGGGCACAGGCAGTGCCTGTCCTAACCCTGAGAGGTCTGCTCACGGGGTCACCCACCTGTGGTCCTCATTCCCGATATCGAGCCTGAGTCCCTGACTCACGGAGATGCAACTGGACACGCTGCGGACCCTCTAAGAGGAATTTCCATCCCAGCTGTGTCCCTGGGGGTGCCCTGACCCCACTTGTGGTGTCCCTGAGCTGCAGAGTTGTCCTCCCAACCCGTGACCAGCCCCCGAGCATCATGGAGGCCACCGTCCCCCCACACCCCGTGCTGGTTTTGAGGGAGCTGTCTCCTTCCTCACACCCACTTTCCGCCAATGCCTGCCCCAGCCCAGAAGCAGATCCACCTCTGGAATGGGAGGCTGGGTGAGCCGTCGGGAGCTGGTGCCGGCTGCACACAGGAGGTGTGTGGGACAACCAGTGACGTGCAGTGGCAGGAAGACCTGGGCCTGGTCCTGGGTTCCCGCCGCAGCCCACCGCCCTAAAGGGCCTGTCCATGGGGCCACAGGGTCATGCCTGCAGCGAGACCTAGGGGAGTGCTCAGCACATCCCCAAATCCCAGGCTCCCTCTGCACACGTGGGATTACCTGGAGCCTAGCTGGGGTCGACCCGAGTAGGGAGGCCCGGCCACAGCACACAGATCCGGCAGTTCTTCCAGCTCCCAGAATGGCCTCTCCTCAGACATGCGTCCATCAAGTGGGCACAGTGGCTGAGCTCCTTCCAGTCACCTCCTGGATCTCAGGCTGAGGGAAGCCGCCTCTGCCTGCCCACTCTCACAAACCCCCTGAGACGGTCCCAGGTCCTCCAGCCCCTGTGGATCCCAAGTCCATCTCAACCTACCTCCCTGCCCCTGTTTCCCTACCAGTTTAAAATGCCCAGAAAGGGGCCTGTAGTCAGTAGCCTTCTCCCATCTCCATCTCCTTCTGATTCACGCTGCCCGGCCAGCACCTCTTTATGGAAACTGGGCTTGCCAAGGCCTTCAGTGATGCCTATGCTGCAAATGCAGTTGTTGGTTCTCCGCCCTCACCGGGTTTAACCTCCCTCCTGACCCCACACACCACTTCCCTGATTTATTTACTTTTGTCCAAAGTCCTTGTGTTTATCAGGGTTCTCCAGAGAATCAGATACACACACACACACTCACACATGTACACACACATGTACACACAGATATACAAATATACATATATGTATACAATGTACAAATAGGCAGTATACAAATGTACACACACATACTCACACAGGTACACACACATGCATGCACGGGTATACAATATACATATATTTGTATAAGATGTACAAATAGACTTTACATATATGTCTAAATGTATACATATATACATACATATATGTAAGTGTGTACACACATACATGTAAATGTGTACATATACATACATGTAAATGTGTACATATACATGCATGTATTTGCATATGTGCATGTATGTGTGTTTGCATGTATGCATGTATGTGCATGTGTGCATGTGTGTATTTGCGTGCGTGCATGCATGTATGCGTGTACATACGTATGTATTTACATATATACATAAAGCCTATTAGTACATCTTATACATACATATACGATGATTTCTGGGAGCAAGGGGCTATCTCCCTCTCTGCGTACATCCATATATGGAGAGAAAGAGAGATTTTAAGAAATTGACTGATGTGACGGTGGGGACTGGCAGGTCCACAGTCTGCAGGCCAAGCCGGCAGGATGGATAAAGGGTTGATGCTGCTGCCCAAGTCTGAGGCCACCAGAACCAGTGTTCCCTCCTCCGGGGGTACCCCAGCCTTTTCTCTTACGCCCCTCAGCTGATTGGAGGCAGCCCACCCTTATCCCGGGGAGTGAACCGTTCCTCTCAAAGTCGGCTGATTTAAATGTTTGTCCACGAAACACCCTCACTGCAGCCTCTGCACTGGGGTCAAACCAGGAATCTGGGTCCCATGGCCCAGCCAGTGGACACGGAACACTGACCACTGCTGACCAGGCCTCACCACCCCCTCGTCCGCGCTACAGCTCCTGTGCTGCTTTCTCGTGACTGACCCCATCCTGCCACGACGCAGCTCCCTGAGGGCGGCGTTCCTGTCTTGTCAGCCCTGGCACCCCAGGCTGTCTGGCCGTTTCTGGACTCCACGAACGAAGGCCGAGGCAGAAGCACCACCTGAGACGCAGGCTCAGGGATCAGGAGGGGCCGTTGCCCACAGCACTGGTCTGGGAAGCTGAACTGACGGCAGCTCTTCCCCACAGGCATCCAGGCTCGGGGGCAGCATGTGTGATTACAACTCCAACAGGACCCCGTGCACACGGGATGTCCGGGCGGCTTGCGCTTCCCACGCTACTTAATTGTGGGCAGGAAGCCATGGTCCCTCTGCCGGTGGCGTCTTCATCATTGGGGAATCTTCTCCGTAGCTCCAGCAGCCGGCGCGGGGGCCTGGGAGCCAGTCAACAGTGATCAATGGCTTGGCAGTGGCTTTCATCAGGGTAAGCAGGACACAGAGGAGGCAAATGCCATTTCCGCCCTGGGGTTGGGATTTCACAAGTTGTTAATATCTTGGAACCACCCACACAGCTCCACCCTCATCCAGGCGAACTCACAAGCCCCACGCAGGCCGTGCATCTGCCAGGGATGAGGCCCAGGAGGACGCGTTGGCCAAACCCCGAGGATCACACAGGGGCAGCATCATTACCGGATGGATTCCAATCCAGAGCAGTCTGGGGCAAATCAAACCTAATTCTGTTTTCCCCCATCATCCGTGCCAACCTCCCCCTACGCCCTTGTGGGGCAGAGCCAGGAGTGCAGCAGAGGACAGGTGAGGATGCTGAGGCTCACGCTTGGCTCTCCTGCCGCTTGGCTTTGATCCCCTGGATGTGGAAGGAGCCCCTGAACCGTCTTGGTTCACATTCCTGTCTGACGGCCTCTGACTCCCCTGTGAACTCTCTGAACAGCACCTGGCCTGAGCTTGAGCTCACAACTAAGAGCCCCTCAGTGCCACATGCTCTCCCTTCCTGACCACCTCGCCCTGGGGACAGGGCAGGTGACCGAGGGGGTTCTCCATGTGCAAGTCCAGGTCCCACCCTCACAGCTGCGGGATGCTCCTCCATGTATCCCTCACTTATTCATTTAATAAACAGCAACTAAGAGCCCTCTTAGGCCCGGCAAGGGCTGAGGAGTTGGGCAGCCCTCAAGAAGGGCACAGCTGGGGCTCCTGACACCAAGGAGCCTGCCGCCGAGCAGAGGCCATAAGAGCCGTGTCGGCACATCTGTGTTTCAAAGAATTTCCGACAGCAAGGACTGCAGAGGAACAGAACAAAGTGAGGGGTGGGAGGCGGAGGAAGCAGACGACGCTGGTTACCACAGTTGAGGAAAGATTCCTCAAAGGCGGGCAGTGGCCGTAAGGAGGTTCCCAGGGGCTGAGCAAAGACCCTGGCAAGAGCTCCAGTTCGTTTGGCCTTTGCTCTCCCGTCTGCAAAGCGTGGGCAACAACTCCCAGCCGGCGGATTATTGAAGGGAGTGAGCAGGGTGGATACGGAAGTCATGCCAGGAGGGTCGTCCGTCAAGTATAAAGGAGAAGACGGTGATTATTTCAGGTAATGGAGCTATTTTTCTCACCACTGCTCCATCTACCAGCTGACAGGCCACAAATGGGGACCGGCCCACGGGGTCACTGGGGTCCCCCCACACCACACGACACAGAAAGCGGAGGAGGCCCCGGAGGACGGCAGGTGTGGAAGTGGCAGCTGCAGAGCCAGCAGCATCCTACAGGGCAGTGAAGGGGCCTTGGCCCAACCTTGTCTGACCCACGTGGACGTGGAAGTCTAGGAGGTGAAAGGACATGCACAGTGCTCAGAGCAGCCCAGCAGCAAAGCAGGACAATGGCTCCACCCACCCAACCCCCAGGCCAGTGTTTGTCCTCAGTGACCCAGAGGAGAGGGTCAGCCATGAGGGACGTCCTGGAGCCCCAGGGAGCACTGCTTCAGGACACGAAACGCCCCCTTTCCCTGAGGAAGCTTGCCCCAAGCTGACCCATGCCACATGGAGCCAGAGAGGAGTCAAGATCGGGGGAGGGCGGGGTTAGGGTGAGGGGTCCTTTAGAAGGGGCTTCATGGTGCGTGAGAGTCTCCAGGAACGCACCTGCACCCGCCCCCGGGGACGCTGTGGGTAGGCACAGGGGAGGCATGCAGGGGCTTCCTTCTTATGGGTGTCCCAGCAAAGGCCATTTGGCCGCTGGGTCAAGCTCAAACTCTGCACTTTGCCTGAGACTGAGTCCCCCATTGCCCTGCCAACATGGTCTCTGTGTGAGAAGAAGGGTCCCAGAGGGGCCCCAGGAGAGAACAACAGCCAGAGTGCTGATTCCCACAGCCCCCAATGCAGGGTCTCACAGGGGGCCGGGCCAGGCCACGCTGATGGAACTTCTGACGGTGAGAAGGACGCACACCCAAAGCCGCACTCTGGAAACCGGTGCTCCAGTCACCATCAGCAAACAGGCTGCAGGCCTGGCATCCGGGACGCGTAATCAAGGTAGTGGCTCCAGAGCAGCCTTGCTGGGTGCAACCTTGGTCCTGAAGCCGCCTTCCCCCACTGTGGTTTTTGTCCTGCTGGGAACGCTGGCCCCAGCTCTCCCAGGCCCCTGGGCAGCAATGCCCACCCACATGGAGGTTGGGAGGTGGCCCCTGGACCAGGTCTACCTGAGAGTCTCATCTCAGGAGGACTGCTGGGCTTCAGGCGACAGAAAGCAGTCACTCAGGAAGATTGGCAGAGCCCTTGGGAAGGATGCGTGGAGCGGGGGGTCCTGCAAGGCACAGAACTGAAGGAGCAGCGAGTGAGGACCCTGCTGGCTCGGCAGAGGAGGGCGTAGCTGGGGCCCAGTGACCAAGGGGACCAGAGCAGCACAGCGTCCAGGACCTGAGACCCAACTGGCTGTGGTCCCGACAAAGAGGGAAGGGGCTGGAGAGTTCTGAGTAGAGGGCCACACCATTGCTTTATGTAAAGGATCACTGCCCAGCACAGTGGCTCACGCCTGTAATCCCAGTGCTTTAGGGGGCCGAGTCGGGAGGATGGCTCGAGCCCAGGAGTTTGAGACTGACCTGAGCAACATAGCAAATCTCTGTCTCTACAAAGAATAAAATAAAAATTAGTCGGGCATGGTGGTGCACATCTGTGGCCCCAGTTACTTGGGAGGCTGAGGTGGGAGGATCCCTTGGGCCTGGGAGGTGGAGGCTGCAGCGATCCACAGTTGTGCCACTGCACTCCAGCCTGGGCAGCAGAGCAAGACCCTGTCTCATAAACAAATGAGCAAACAAATAAAGGCTCACTGTGGCTTCCACAGGACACAGGGAGAGAGTGAAGAGGTTCTGGATGCTCACGGTGGGGACCGGCGACGGGGCCTCCCCACCCTGGAGTAGAGAACTGGGGAGGACTCGGTGGCCTGAAGCTTCACAGTGAGTGGAAATTACCTACAGGTTAGAAATGCATTAACTTTACACCCAGCAACAACTTTTACTACGCAAATCGAGAAACCTAGTTTTATTTACCTTTTCCCCCGAGGGCAACAGTGAAAGAGCTTCCCACTAGCCCTGGAGAACTGGGGGAACGTCATCCACGCTGACCCCGCCCGACACCCTCAGCCTCAGTCCACACGCCTGTGGCTTGGCAGCTTCACCATCACTGTGCCCAAGCGAAGTCAGCATCCAGCTTTTCACTCGTTCAGTCTCGAGCACTGCCTGTGTGGCCACACAGTCCTTCAAGCGCTCCTCTGCCATGCCTGAAGAATAATTATTCTGGAAGCCTCCAGAAGCTTGCCACTTTGAAACAGAAACCCCAGCGCTGCCAGGACTCCCTGTGATGGGTGGCGGTGCTGAGTGCGGACAGCAGGACGCAGGAAGAGTGCCTGGGTGATTAGGGGAAGTGAGCGGGTTCTGGTTCCAACAGGATCCCGGAGAAGGTGCTGGGAGCCGGGGGGCTACTTTCAGGAGTGTGGGGAGATGCGCCAGCGGGAAGCCGGCCCAGCTCCAGCTCTTCCTAACAAGGCTGCCTCCCTGCCGCCCGCCCTGCGATTCTCCAGTAAAACATTAATCACCCGGCTCCCAGCCGTGTTTCTGCAGAAGGAGCTCTTTCTAATTGAGCTGCTCGAGCCAGGAGGAGCCATGGGTAGAACAGGTGGAACTGTGTGCTTACTCTGCTCTTCCCTTCTCCATCCTGTATTAGACCAATTTCCTTCATCATTAAATAAAAACACAAAACAAAGACAAATGAGGAAAGGTGGTCTCTCATTTATCACCCAGACCCAGCCTCCCTGCGTCGGCCCTCCCCGGGCGGAAGTGCTCCTGGAGGAGCTGCAATAGAGATAACAAATTGGGAAAATCCGCCTTCACAACACGTCAGGAGCAAGCGGCATCACACCTGGGAGGTGGCACTAGGCGGGCGAGGGGAGCACGGGGGCTGCATCTCTGCTCTTTGGGGAGGCAGCATTTACCATTTAGCGGGCAGCCAGCCGCAGGGCCGTCCTCACTCCACAGGCAGATGTGGGGCAATCAAAGCGGCGCTAATGTCTGTCTTTCGTGGCTGAGTGAGTTTTAGGTTGGTCTTCTCATGAGTGATCAGAATGGGAGAAGATGAAAAAACCCCAGCCCCTAAAGCTTAAAAGCACAGAAATGCATCCATCCACCCAAGAGAGGGAATCAAACAGCCCTCCAGTGGACGGCAGGCCGTGAGGGAATCAAACAGCTCCAAGTGGACGGCAGGCCGTGAGGGAATCAAACAGCCCCAAGTGGATGGCAGGCCGTGAGGGAATCAAACAGCCCCAAGTGGACGGCAGGCCGTGAGGTGGACTAGAGAACGCCCAGCTGGAAGGGAGGCGCTTTCATGACCTTCCGCTGTGCGGGGCCTGCACTGGTGGCCTCCCTGGAATCCACCCCACAGGTAATGAGCAGTCAGGTGTGTGTGTCAAGCCAGGTACAGGCTTCTCTGAGAAAGCTTGAACGTCAATAATGCTTTGCTCGATATGAGTGGGATAACAGCTTTTCAAGGAAGTCATTAAAAGAATCCCTCAATTCCCATTGAGCCCCTACTCTGTGCCTTTCTGGACATGGTGAAGCACTTTTTGGCAGACCCCAATTGAAAGTCATAGAACGTCAGGTCTGGAAGTTGCCAAACTGCCCCTATGCTGAGTGGGGGCTCCGGACCCCCCAGGACTGAGGTCCCAAGAACACGATCTACTTGGCGGACGGTTGGGGCTGACCTTGGACCAGAGCCGGGGTGGAAGGAGGTGCGTTCACTCATTCTTTCAATAGTAGGTGAATGCTTGGATAAACAGGAGAGCCTGGGATGAAACCTTGAAAGATACACAGTCATTTGCCTCCATGGAGCTCACTATTTTATTCTTTAGGGAAACAATTAACTAATAATCATAACAATGCAATGGGTGGAGACGCAAATGTAGCATTGTGAATAGTGCCGATGGGAGCCCAAAGAGACGGGACCCCTTGAGAGGAGGGAAGCTGAAAACAGAGAGAGGTCCCGGAAGTGAGTCCCCTCTGCCACTCAGGGTGGGAGGTCCCCGCAGATGGGGTGTGGGGTCACGTGGAGCTCGCGGAGAACTTTAGGGTCAGGTCAGACCCTTGCCCTGAGGAGGCTTCCCTGGGGGTGCTCTGCCTGCCCCTCCCCAGCTACTTCCCGTTCTCTCACCTCCAGTCCCTCCAGTCCCTCTCACACCCTTCCTTGCAGAATTGCTCAATTCCTGGTCCCCACGATGCCTTCTGGGGTCAAGCAAAGCTCTCAGCCTTGACAGCGAAGGTCCGAGTCACCTTTTTTCCTCTGTAATTCCGGCTGCTGCTCAGAGAGGAGCGTTGGGCTCGTGCAGTGCAGTGGGGTGAGCTCTGTTCCATGCAGCGGAGAAGGGGCTCCTTCCTAACCTGAGCTGTGACTGGCTGCGCACGCAAATCCAACCACCGTGAAGATTTTTCTAAACATTGTCCCTTCTGCCAACCATGACTCATCCAGACACTTACCCAACTCATTCAACAGAGAGGTACTGGACCTTCACCACGAGCCAGGCAACGGCTTACCCTAGACGTGCACAGCCCTCCTGCTAATAATTCTAACATGGCACTTTCTCTCCTCTCTCAACAAAGTGTCCTCTACGCAGGGAGCTCCGAAACTAACTCTCTTTGCCTTTGCCCTGGGAGTCCGGCACAGGGAGCCCTGTGGAAATTCCACTTCCTGGAACCCATCTGATCATTTCTGTTTTCAGATCAAACTTTCTCCTGTTGGAACCGAACTGTCGATTCCTTCCTGGGCAGGGGTCGCCGCGAAGGATCACCGACACGAGATTCACAGCAGAGAGTTATTTATTACTAGCGCGCTAGGGTCCCAAGCTCTAAGTTGGCCCTGGGACCCCGAGTGCTTGTTACAGGTTGTTTATATAGGCAAACACAAGTTCAAACACAGCTTAAGGCGCGAAATTCAAACAAAGCTTTAGGCGCGTGGTAATTGGGTCTAGCTATGACCTGAGCAAGGTGTCTTGTTCTAATTGGTTAGAGCAGGACCTTATGAGGTTTTTTTCTTGGAGTTGCTGATTCCGGGAACTTCGAGGCAGGGTGGGACCCCCGGAATTGGCAGGGTGGGACCCCATGAGGTTGTTTCCCGGAATTGGCAGGGTGGGACCCTATCAGGGTGGGACCCTATCGAGGCAGGGTGGGACCCTATCGAGAGCCACCTGGTGTTAATTTTTTCTCTATATGAGGCCTAGTTTCTAAGCTTTATGAGGCCTAGTTTCACTCCCAATTTATTAGAATAAATATGTGGGTCAAACTTTTTCCCAATTTATTAGAATATGCTGACACTTGCATACAACTTAAACATATACATTTCACCCTCATCTATATTGGTTATCATGTTTTATTTCACTTTATGATTTGAATTCCTAGGAAATTCAGATTTTTATTTTTTGAAGTACACGGCACAATCAATGTTTATAAATTCAGCTGTTTCCTAATGTATTAATTTCTTCTTTCATCCTTATTATTCCCTTCCTCCTGATTTATTCAGTATTTTCCGCTACTTCTCTAAGTTTCTCAACTGACAGGATATTTATATATTGTTTTCTTGTCATCTTAAGGCTGTGAATGTACCTTCAAGTATACCTTTGGCCAATTATCACATTTTATATGTTGTTAAAATAAATATTCGGAAATGCTCTATTAGACATGTACATACAATCATGACAGAAACAATACAATTTCCCTGACCAGTTATTTGAACTACTATTACTGAAGTTTTTACCCTTCCCATGGAAAACGAACTTTGAGATTGTGTTACTAAACTCCTTGTTAATTTTACTGTTAGGTGTACATTCATCATTTATGTTTTGATAATTTCTTGCATTTTCTTTATGGCCTAGTGTAAACTTTTGTGAGCTTCCCATCAATGTTTGACAAGTCATTTTCTTCAAATATACAGTATAAAACTCTATATGTATATGAATATTGCTGTGTATGTATTTACTTACACATTCGGTCCCACATATTATAGAATGAGCCATGCAATGTGTTATCATCCTTTACTTTCATTTTAATTGAGTCATTGCATGCCAAGAGTTTTTACTGCGATTTACATTTGTTTTTCCAAGTGTTTTTTACAGCTCTTCTGTGTGTTTAGATATTTCGTGATGTGACATGTAAATGTTTCTTTTTTAAAATATAGATTCTGTCTTCTATCCGTGTGAAATCATCATTGCTTTTCTTTTCACAGCTCTGCTTTTTCTATTTCGTCCTGTATTAATGTTGCCACACAACATATCACAAATAACCTTCAAAATATAAATAGCAAATGATGGCATTGTACTTTCTGCATGCTGGGACTGTCCTAAGTCCTTTGACGATGGAGGTGCTTCCAAATGTTCCTCGGGGTTAAATGGCTGCAGAGCATTCGGAGGCTGGGCAAGCCCGTCCATTCCTGCAACTCCCTGCATGTGCGGGTGGCAGTCACCTGCTGCCACTGCCAGCCCTCCCACCCTGAGCCCCCTTCTGTGCCTGCCCCCTCTGTGGGTGGCCATGTTTCCCTGGGTCAGAAAATCTGCACATTCATATAGCGCTGCTGGGTTTTAACCTGCTGCCGCCATGCCCGGCCTGTTCCAAATTTATTAGCCTCGCTAATACCCGAGGTTTCCTCTCTTTTTAATTTCCTAAGCCATGCACAGGTGTGTGTGTGAAAGAGCTGAGCATCTGCACATGTGTGAAAGCTGCATTGTTGCTGGAAGCTGAAGCTGCACAGGCATCTGAGGAGGCCTCAAGGATGCCGCCACCCCCACAGCCCGCCTTGTGGGATTGAAAACGCTTCGTGCACCGTCTTTAGATCCAATACGTTTTCCCACCTGTCCAAGTTCTAGGGTCTGAGAGGCTGGATTCCCTGGGTGTACAGAGCTGGCTCAGTCTCTGTAGGAGACGATCTCACCTGGGATTCCGCGCAATAAGAGGAAGCCTCACCACAGAGTAAGCATGAGCCCTGTGCAAGGAAGTCAACCACACACATCCAACCCTGCCCCAGCCAGTCCAGGCCTGGGAAAGACTCCTGCTGCAGGTCCAGGTGCCTCCTGATTCGGCTGCCTCGATGTTGCTCCTGTGCTCACTCAGGGTCTGGTCTGCTTCTCTTTCCCTTGTTCAGTGCTAATGAAGGACACGCGGACAGCTCTCAGCTCTCCGTCTGTGTCTGCACCAAGTTTTTTTTTTTTCTTTTTTTTTTTGAGACAGGGTCTCACCCTGTCACCCGGGCTGGGGTGCAGTGGTGGGATCTCAGCTCGCTGCGGCCTCTGCCTCCAGGGCTCCAGGGCTCAAGCGATTCTCCCACTTCAGCCTCCTAGTTAGCTGGGACTACAGTCACACCACCACCACCACTGATATTTTTTTTTGTATTCTGGAGAGAGATGGGGTTTCTCCATGTTGCCCAGGCTATTCTCAAACTCCTAGACTTAAACAATCTGCCCGTCTCAGCCTTCCAAAGAGCTGGGGTTACCAGTGTGAGCCAACATGCCCGGCCGGCTCCAAATTTTATCACTGAAGTATGAAAGCCCTTCTCACAGGCTAGACCCCGTCAGCTGCGGGTCTCGCCGCCTCCGCTCAGGCCCAGGCGTGCATCGGGCCCCGCATCCCCTATGGAATGTCTTGCTGTAGAGCGAAGTCTGTGCAGCCGTGGAGCTGAGGGAGGGCCTGGAAGACACACCCAGGCGGGACGCGGTGGCTCACGCCTGTAATCCCAGCACTTTGGGAGGCCCAGGCAGGCAGATCACGAGGTCAGAAGATTGAGACCAGCCTGGCCAACATGGTGAAACCCCGTCTCCACTAAAAATACAAAAATTACCTGGGCGTGGTGGCGCGTGCCTGTAATCCCAACTACTCGGGAAGCTGAGGCAGGAGAATCGTTTGAACCAGGGAGTCGGAGGTGGCAGTGAGCCGAGCTCGCGCCACTGCACTCCAGGCTGAAGACAGAGTGAGACTCCCTCTAAAAAAAAAAACAAAAAAAAAAAACAAAAAAAAAAACATGATCAGCCTCAGCCTTAGGCAGAGAAAGAGATGGTGAAGGGAGCCTCTGGGCTGTGTTGTCAGGGAGCCTCCAGCTACCTCCACACTCCCTCTCCCCATCACCTGACAACAGTGCAGAGAAAGAAAAGCTGTTTCTGGTGCCTTCCTGGTTTTTGTTTTGTTTCCTGCGTTTCTACATCGTTGGTTCTTTACTAACTCTGCACGATCTCCATATTAATCACCTAAAGACTTTTAAGGAAAGACAAGCATGGGAAGCCCCACTCCCCAGGTCAGGTGCACTGTGCCTTGTGGGCGCCGGTGGAGAGTGAGTGGAAAGCGCTGGGTGACTGCGCAGTGCAGGCCTCCGCCTGAGCCCCGCCGTCCACACTGCCAGCCCGGGGCCTCATCTCTCTGCGCCGTCGGGCACCGGGTGGGCTCCCGGCCTGAGGCCCCGAGGCTGCCTTTTCTGTGATGGCCCCTTTCTTGCTGGAAGCCTGGGACGCCACCGCCGCTGCAGGGGAGCTGCAGAACCGCGCCACGGGTTTCCACGCAACAAGGCTCCTCAAGACGCAGAGGAAGGAAGGGGGTTTAATCTAAGACGATAAATCATCTGTGCTGCAGGTTGTACAAGGCTCCGTTGATTGTCACTGCGATAAAATTTGATCAAACAGTGTCATCCAGCGGGGAGAGGCGCCGGCAGTTCCCAGGAGGCGGGACCCACTGGCACTCCGCAGCCTGCCTCGGCTGCCAGGAAAATCGGCTCAGTTTAGACTCCAAAGGGGCGCCTCCTGGTTCGCCTTTTATTTACACCAGGCGATCCTCCTGCCGGCGCGGGGGCTGGAGAATCCCTTCCCTGTTCCAGCCTGCCCTCTGTCTGCCTCCTTCATTTTTCCCGACCACTTTCATTTCACAAGAGCACCATTTGAGTCATTATCAGCTTCCGACAGTTGCTTCAGCCTCTGCTATCTTCCCCGAACAAAAGTGACAATATTCAATTCAACCTGCTTGTGTGTCAAAGGGAAACGCAGATGATTAAGCCGTGGAGGCCTCATCTCATATGGATTAAATGCACAAGCCCACGCTATGTCTCATTTTAGACACACCCAGCTCCACGCAAAGCGGGTTGGCTTCAGAAAGTTGACAATGAGAAGCCTGAATTCCTTAGGGCACCACAATGATACTCAGAGGGCGGCTGCCCAGGGCAGATTGAAAGATTAAACCCAGAGTATTTGCAAATGGAAAACATGCTTCCATGCAACGCTTCACGTCGTGGGGATTGCGTGGTGCGTTTCCCTATGATCAGCCTCAGGGCTCCTGGCCACCCTCCTGTGGGAGGTGAAGGCCACTCTGCGTGAGTCTGTCTTGGGCTGGACCTGGGATGCAGCTGGGAATCACATCAAGTCCTAAGTCCATCTCTCAACAAATACATGCAATAGTAACAGTCCCCTCGGCTCCCCAGGCACCCGGAGTCGGGGCTAATGGGAGAACAGACAGAGAGACACGCTGATTGCGTTCAAGGGGCGTCCGCCGCGGAGTGAGCCCTGCCCGGAATCGGATGGAAGCTGCTCTCAGCTCCTCCGCCCTAGGGCTGGGTGACCTTGGCCCACCCCCTTCCCCTCACCGGGACTCAATTTCCTCAGCCGCTCAATGAAGGGGTTGAGCTGAGTGACCCCGGAGGCTCCTTCCCTCTCTGCTTTATGATCACAATTGTGCGGTATTGACCGTGGCGGGGCAGGTCGTTTCAGCTCCGCGTGCAGCGCGGCTTTGTGCATTGATCTCAGCACCGCTTTTCCAGTTATCCGAGGCTGACGTCCCAATGTGACTTTCGCTGGGCAGCCCGATATTGTTTACAGTAATTTTAACTTCATAATTATGTTTGTAGTGATGCAATAATAGCATTACCAGGATTTGAAAAAAGGGCTTCGTGGTGTGAAGGGGCTGCCCGCAGGCCCTGCCAGGGCCCGTGTTCCCTGAGCCCCACTCCCTTCCTGGCCTGCGTGATCCGCGCATGTCAGGACGCTCAGGGTGTTTCACTATCCTGGCTTTCCCGGATGCTTTCCTATCTCCCACATCTCTCTCCAGTCTGTCCAGCTCACTGGGTTTCTCAATCGCTGCCCTAATCCAGGTCGCCCCTATGGGTCCCCAGGTGACCCCAGTGGCCTCCTATCTGAGCACCCTCCTCCCCTTCTGCACTGCCCTGTGGCTGGAACACTCAGGTGGGCCTCAGCTGGGCGGCAGGGTCCACACTGACCCCTGAAGGCAGTGGGGGTAATGGGGGGCTCTGGCAGGGGCTGGCAGCACCATGTCCGCTCTGCAGAAATATCACCGAGCGCTGGTGGTAAGGTCTGGAGGTTCGTCTGGGACTGAGGCTTTGCCAGGCCAGCATGCGAAAGGGGAGGAAGATGGCATGGAGGGCATTTGCTGGGATCCAGAGCAGAGAAAGGAGGAGAGGGAAGCCAGAGAAACCAAAGGAATGGGCAGGGGGTGGTACTAGGGGTACAGGGAAGGACCAAGACAAGGGCCGTGATTCCTGAGGGACCCAGGGAATCAAGGTGGGGATGAGGCTGTTTCTGACATTGGCCGGTCCTGTCATTGTCCTTTGAGACTGAGGCAAGATAGAGGGAGGGTCGCTGGGTAGGAGGCATGCAGGAGCCAGGAGGTCAGGGTGTACGTGGTCCGACCTCCATGCTGGGAGGGCATAGTGCACATGGTCCAACCTCCATGCTGGGAGGGCAGAGTACATGAGATACGACCTCCATGCTGGGAGGACAGGGTGGAGGTGGCTCATTCTCCAGGCTGGTGGGGCCACTCTGATAATGACAAAGCAGGCAGTAGGGACACAATGTGAGGTTGTGGCTGAGGGGTGGAATTGTCCCCACATTTGTGTGTTGAGACCTAAACCCCCAGCTCCTCAGAATGTGACTGCATGTGGAGACTGGGTTTTTAAAGAGGTAATTAAGTTAAACTGAGCTCATTTGGGTGAGTTGTAACACAATACGACCAGTGTCCTCATAAGAAGGGGAGATGAGGGCACAGAGAGGCACAGAGGGACATCTGTGCGAGGACACATGGAGCGGACAACATCTACAAGCCAAGGAGAGGCCTTGGGAGGAATGAGCCCTGCCTACACCTTGATCTTGGACTTCCAGCCTCCAGGATAGTGAGAGGATAAATCTGTGTTGTTTAAGCCACACCGTCGGTCATAGCAGCCTCCAGACGCTGGTCCACCCTCCAGATGCTGATCCGTGAAACCTCAGAGGTTCCGTCTCGTTTACCTTTGAGTCCCTTGCCAGATACTTGCTCTGTATGTGGACGGTGCTGATCTACCTCCGTTACTCAGTGTGACGTCAACAGTCTCTCAGCAGCCATGCAGACATCCTTCAAGTTCAACAATAACTTGTTATCCTCCAGTGAAAGCGTGCGACGCCTCCTCCATCTCCTAACACAGCAGCGCACCGAGCCACCTCCCGCTGCCTCCAGCCACCCTCCCTCTGCCTGCCTCGCTCTCGCTAAGTGTCTGTGAGGGGCGAAGTGTGCTGCGTGCACTACCAGGACTGCATCCCTTCAAGGGCTCCCCCGTGCTAACCCACACCCTCCATGGACATACCTATCTCTACGTGGAAATCTCCAACTCACTATTGGACTAATGGTTCAATAATTATTGTCCTAAAGGAAAAACGCACCTGCCACCATCTCACAGTTAGCATGGCAGCATCTTATTAAAAACAGAAAACCCCTTCTAAATGTTTTCCATAGTAAGGGTGCTGCTGTGTATTCATTAAAACCTGAATGCTTTTTCACCTCCTTCACCTCCCTGTCCTCTCTCCAGAAGGAATTTATCAGGAGCCACAACAGAAGTCCCAAGGGCAGACACCGCAAATGGGTCAGCCGTGGTGACAAATCACTGAAGGTGTTCCCAGCATTGTCCTGGCTGTTTGGGAAACGGCTTCAGCATGTTCCACTATTTAGGCAGGAAGGGGTCCAGAAGAGCCCTTGAATGGCTATTTTCTTACAGGGAAACCACGGGGCCTGGAGAGGGGGCAGGTGTCACGCCCTCCCAGGAAGACTTTGCTCAACTCTCCTTCAGGTGCAGGAGGTGTGGGTGCCCACACTCCATGGACACCCATGTGTGAGATCACAGGCAGGACTGTGGCTGCAGGGCACACTGCCTGTCACCCAGATGTCTCCAAACCAGTTCTCTGTGGCTCCCCAGAGGGCCTTGGAGTCCGGCTTTGTCCAGAGGCCCAGCAAGCCAGACCCTCAGTCCTTCAAGAGGCCAGGGGTCCTGGAAAGCTGCTCATCCCCAAATTACAACAGCCACAGCCGTGGGAGCTGTGCGTTTCCCTGGTCTTGAAGAGACAACGCCCCTCCAGGTAGGCGATCCCTTCTTCTTCCCGAGAGAGTCAGAGGAAGAGGGAAGGAGCCAGAAGAGGTTAAATCCACCGGCTCTGGCTCACAAGCCACAGTCAGAGGAGGAGCCCATGGATTTCACAACATCCGGCTCCCCAGGCCTCATGTCCGCCACCACCGACACTGAATGGCAGACAGTGTCCACAGAAGCTCAGCCGCAGGACCCAGCCGGCGACGGCTGGACTCTGGTGTGAGGGTCCCCTATCCTCTTCTTGGGGGACTTCTCCCTTTGAGTGGTATCTCTGGGGTCCTGCCTGACTCAGGGTGCCTGAGTTCTTTGCAGAAAAGCTCTCTGGGGTTGAATCAGCTTGTGCTGGTGTGGGGAAGCCGCATTATGATCTGATAAATGTATCATGTGTGGCATTGCACTTGTTGCTTATGAAAAATCAGCAGTTGCCTGGTAACCGAAATTGTCAGCTCCCAAACCTCCAAGGCCACAGAGCCAGGCCTGATGGCTTCTCAGGAGCCATAGCTGAGGCTGCAGAGCAAAGTCTGATGAACCTGGGGCATGGGGGACAGAGACACCCCCATCCTCGTTCAAAGGTTTCCCATGAAGAAAACGAATCAGGGAACCTCACGGCCATGGCTTGTTGCTGCATCCAGCTTTAAGAGAGAAATGGGGAGGAAGCTCTTCCAGGCTCCTCATGGTCCCAGCAGCCACACAGGGACAGGCACCGTCTGTGGGGGTGGTGGCTGCTATTCATGCTGGGTCTTGGGGGAATCCTGGGCTCATTCCCAGTGTCTGGGTCCCTTGGCACCCCCCCCACCCATGACAGGCATCGCCCACATTCTGCCTGGGCTTGGGAGTGGCCCTAGATGGGCGTAGACGTCATAGTCCAGTGAGCTTAGCAGGGGGGCATCTGCTTCCAAGACTGTCTCTGGGTGCCTGTTCTCCAGGGGCCTGGCCCCTCTGTGGAGTCCATCAGCCACCCCAAAGGCCCTGTCCCACTGGACAGACCCCAACTCTGGCATGATAATTGAGAGAGGAATGTAAAAATCCCCCTGGGAACGAGAGCCAGACCCTGACCCTAGGCTGCATTCTCTGTCCCTTTCCCCTCCCAGGCACCTCTCCGTCTCTGTCTCCCAGCTTCAGGGTCCTCCTCTCCTTCTCCACGTATACCCCACCCCTCATGGGCAGATCACAGCAAGCTGGAATCACACGTGTACCACCTCCTGGCTTTTGTCCATCAAGTGTGGACCACTGTGTTTTACTGTGTTGCCTTTATAGTAAATAGCTCATGTAAAAAGACTTACGACCTAAAATTATGTTAATAAAATCACATGTGTAATCGTCTGTCGAGAGAGGAAGCGTCACTGGCCTCTCAGGATTGCGAGAATTGAGCTAAAGGCTGTGGAGGTTTGTTGTGAAAGGGAATGGAAACCTGAGTCTTCGCTCCGGGCTCAGCGCCTTTGAACCCTCAGTAAATGCACAGCGACCTCAGAGGTGGCGGGAGCTGTCCCGGGTGCTGAAGATGTCAGGGAAGCAAGGGAACGGTGGGATAGGGACTCCCCACGGAGCTGAGAAGCATTTGTTGGGCAGGGTGACCTCCTTCGTTAACTTGGTAGGCTGCCCCAGATTCATATTCTGCTCACCCATGCATCAGGCATTCATTTTTTCAATCATTCATTCATTCATTCACGTGCCAGGTCTTGGCCATCAGTGCCACCCTCTCACCACCCTCCATGCCTTGCTGTGACCTCACCTCCGCCAGGCTGGCAGAGGACTTGGCACACACACCTGCTGCACTCACTGTTGGCCCTGTCTGGAGCCGTTTGCAGGGCTTTATCCATGTCTTTCCAGGAGACACAGCGTGGACCCTGCAGCCAGACATGTGAGTTCATCCAGGCTCCACCACTTCCAGCCATGAGACCCTGGGACTGTCTTGTAGACCTTGGAGACCTTGTAAGATGGTTATGATAAGTAAGTTGATTCATAGACTCAACCCCTTGGGAACCGCGCTCTCCGTAAAGTGTGATGTGCTGCCTGCCCTTATTCTCACCAGGTCCCTGACGGCCTGGTGACAGAGCCCTGGGCTCATTCACCCTTTAACCCCCACATCTATGGACACTGTGCACTCTCCTGCCACCACGTGAGGCCTTCTGCAATTCTCCCCCCGCAACCCAGCCTCTCATCCTGGGGCTGACTTAGTTTGTGATTCTGTAATGTCTTATTCTGCACCTATCCTGGGGCTGACTTAGTTTGTGATTCTGTAATGACTTATTCTCCACCTACCTCCACCCACTAAAGTGCAAATCCCACCAGGTCTGGGCCTTGGTCATCAGCTCCCCAGGGAGCTCCAGGCCCCAGGACAGTGCCCCATGAACAGCAGGCACTCCCTCCATGGCTGCTGAATGATGGTGTGGCTTCGGCAGAGACGTCCCCCGCTTCAGACTGGCCTTCCTGGAGAAAGACAGGCCCCTTCTCCTCCATCGTGCTTTAATTTTTAGAAGTTTCCTTGTTTGGGGGGCAGGATCGCGCCTTCCTTAGAATAATTTCCTTTCCTATTTTCAGCTTATAAACTCTGGAAGCAAACAAGCTCTCCTCCTGTAGAAAGCACCCTGACGGGAACACCGCCCACGCTGCGCTGCGCTGTCATTAATGAATTACCAGGACAGTGCAGAGCTGTAAGCGCTCATCCACTCCAAGCTGCTCCCAGAGAACGCAGCTTTTCTGGGCTGGATGCCAGGACAGCCCGGCAGCCCCTGGAGGGGCGGGAAGGGGAGCTACAGCCCGGGGTCCTTCTTCCGTGTTGGGAAAGTGGGTGCTGCCTCCTGCTCAATCGTGTTCATTCCAAATCTTTTGTATTTCCCATTGATCCACATCTAGAATGGACAGAGCAGCAGGAGCATTCAAGCCACTTCCCTGTAGGATGATTAGATCTTGACAATTGGATGCCATAAGTAATATATATATATATATATATTTTGAGAGGGAGTCTCGCTCTGTCGCCCAGGCTGGAGTGCAGTGGCACGATCTTGGCTCACTGCAACCTCCGCCTCCCAGGTTCCAGCGATTCTGCTGCCTCAGCCTCCCGAGTAGCTGGGATTACAGGGGCCTGCCACCACACTTGGCTAATTTGTTTGTATTTGTAGTAGAGATGGGGTTTCACCATGCTAGCCAGGATGGTCTCGATCTCCTGACCTCGTGATCCACCCGCCTCAGCCTCCGAAAGTGCTGGGATTACAGGCGTGAGCCACCATGCCCAGCCATAATTTTTAATGTAGTAGAATATTGTCTACCTTTTCTTAACACTTAGACAACTCATGGTTTCCAAGAGACCCAGGAGGATAAACATTGCATCTCTGGGGCCATTACTCTCACCCTGAACTGATGCTGACAGAATGGGAGTTCCTGCTTCACTGGGGGACAGTGACCTCACAGAAGTGCCTGGCCTTGGTCATCATCGTTGGACTCCTCAAACACAGAGCCTGGTGAGAGGTCGGCCCAGGGTTGAACACGGCCCAGTGAAGATCAGGCGTGAAGTAGACACAGGGGCCCAGCTTGGCCTTCCCGCTGTGTCAGTCAATAGCTGAGCTTCATCTTTAGTTTAATATGGACCTTGGGAGGAAATCATAGTGTATCTCAACAAACGCATGGAAAGAAGAACTCTTTACAACTTTTAAATGAAGTGAGACAAAAGCACCAGGTGTGGTTCTCGAACACAGTGTCAGGGTGTTTCCTTTTCATAACTGTGGCCTTTAATAATTGGAGACTCATAGCACTCAGCCCATGGCGGGCAGGACTGTGGACTTCACTCATGTTAACTCAGGCAGTCCTGACAAAAACCCTAAGAAACAGGTGCAAGTAAGACCACAGCTTGTAGTTGAGGAAACCGAGGTATGGAGACGTTGGGTGACTTGTCCCAGGCAAGGAGCCAGCAAGAGGCAGAGCTGGGATTTGAACCTCGACCATCCAGCCCCAGAATGGATACTCTTAGGCCCTCTAAGGCCATGCTCAATGCCCAGAAGCCAAGCGGGTCTGGAGCCCTCCATTGACGAATGACAAAATGCTCTAAACATTTTTTCTTTCTCAGCCAACTGTGCTTTATTGACAGTGCACCACTCAGGTCTTGACTGTGTACTTCCGCAGCGGGGACAGCTGCTCCTTCTACTGCTGCTTCTTGGTCTGCAGGTTCTCGTGCTTGTTGAGTCGGCAGCACATGTCACATGTCTTCTTAGGCCGCAGGTCCAGGGGCTTGAACTTCTTGCCCTTGTAGAATTTCCTGAGGTTTTCTTTCTGAGTCTGGTTAATAACCGTGAGAACACGGGCAATGGATTTGTGGACACTCGGATCTTAGAGAGCCTGGAGGCTGTGCCGTCTGTCACTTTGGTGACAGGCAGCTGGGACAGCTCCACCTTCAGGTCCTCCAGCTGCTTCAGCAACTCCTCCCTCTTCTTCCCGCAAAGGTCTCGGGCCTTGATCTTGGCCATTGCTGCACAGGCCTCCACCGCCTGCTCCTGCTGTAAATGTTTTTACGTCTTTTACCTTAAAAATATCTTCCTGCAAGTCTAACACTTTGCATTGGAATACACAGTGATGTAGAATTTCCTTTTCAACACCCTGTCTGTGAATTGTTTTCACCCAGCATTTCTGCTAAACCTGGGAACGGATGGAGCCATTTGACTGTTCCCAACTGCTTTTATCACTTTCATTTGCACATTAATTTATTTACCGCAATCCACACCTCTAACCCTGAACAAGGTGTTGGGAAAGGTGTGTAAATGTGTGTCAACGGCACGCTCTAATTAAGCGTTGCTTCTCAGCTGAGGCGCTTGTACCCCCCAGAGGCCATCAGGCAATGTCTGAAGATGTTCATGGTTGTCATAACCCTTGTGTTTGTGGCAGGGTTGCTGTTGTACGCAGCAGACAGAGGCCAGAAATGCTTCTAAACACCCCACAGGGCAGGGACAGCCCCGTCAGCCTCACAGAGAGTGACCAGCCCCAACGTCAGGAGTGCCATGGCCAGGAGGTTTTCCACAGAGAGCCCCCAGGCCACTAATCCAAGAAGACCAGCACCACTGCCCTCCACACTTTGTACTTCTGTGAACACCAGCCTCACGGAGGAGGTAGCCTTGAGTCATCAGCTCCATGGGTTGGTAAAAAGATGTGTCTCCCGGAGGAAGCTGAACAGACACTCAGTGCTGGGCATCTTTTAGAGCTCCCTTCCCTGCCTCGAGCACTCAGCCGACTTGGAGAGAGCCACACGTGCCAGCACTGGAAGGAACGCCTCCTGTCCTGGATGCCCGTGCCACGGTGCTCACTCCACTCACTGTCGTCTCCTGGTCACCGTGTCGTTAGCAGGGCGTGAGTGCCTCACCTGCAGGCTGTGGACGGGCGCGCTTGTGGTTCTGCCCAGGAGGAGGGTTTGGCACTATTGTGGACTCAGCCTCCCATCTGTTGGACTCCTCTGCCCACTATGCTGGAGCACCCCTTGGCTGCAGCGAGGCTGGCTCCAGCGTTTGCTCTCCTCTGGGGTCGTCCTGCCCACAGCTGGGGCCCTTTCTGGCTTAGATGCATGGATAAGAACAGCCTTTTCTTGAAGAGATGAGGAGTCCTTTAAAGGATCACCAGCAGCGATGAAGCCAGATTCTTCTTCTCTGGTCTGTAATGAAGCCAGCCAGGCAGAGCCGGAGGTCCTGGCGTCCCTGAGACCTGAGACCTTTTCCTCTCAGCAGCCCTCCACGTGAGTGCCAGTCATGACTCAAGGCTGTGAAACTCTGCGTGTCTGGTTCCCCCTTCTTCCTTCTCATTCTTTTTCTTTTTTCTTTTCCTTTCTTTCTTTTCTTTTTCTTTTTTTTTTTTTTTTTTTTTTTTTTTGATTAAGTCTTGCTGTCACCAAGGCTGGAGTGCAATGGGACGATCTCTGCTCACTGCAACCTCTGCCTCCTGGGCTCAAACATTCTGCCTCCGCCTCCCAAGT
Source organism: Macaca nemestrina (assembly GCF_043159975.1). NCBI lineage: Eukaryota > Metazoa > Chordata > Mammalia > Primates > Cercopithecidae > Macaca > Macaca nemestrina. Next base: position 116,942,433 of record NC_092139.1, read on the forward strand.
AAATGGGATTACAGGCCCGCACCACCACACCCAACTAATTTTTATATTTTTAGTAGAGGCGGATTTCACCATGTTGACCAGGTTGGTCTCAAACTCCTGACCTCAGATGATCCATCCGCCTCGGTCTCTACAAGTGCTGGGATTACAGGCATGAGCCACTACACCCAGCCTCTTTTTCTCTTTCTTCTTTTACTCCTTCACAATCCTATGAGTCTCACATCAGAGTCTGGCACTATGACCTATGCAGAAAACTGAGTAGCTCCTTTGACTTTCCACGTAGGCGTGCCCAGCTCCTATTTATGTCGGGACTGGCATTCCATCCAGGCGTGGGAAGCTGTACCGTATTTTTATTTTTGACTCTCACGGATGACAGGAGTTAGGATACTGTGGCCCTCCCCTGTGTTGGACCACAGCATGCGCCGTGGTTTATGCTGTAAAACCTTAGAGGCATGTTTCCCAGCCTGCTGACTTCCCACTGGCAATGCTGCAGGCAATTGTAGGGTGCCAAGTTGAGCTTCTGGCCTTCTAGAACCTTCTCCCTGATTAATCTATATCCTCAGGAGTTCTCATGCTCTGGGTCATATAACCACTTCAGTTTTGCTCTCTATCCCCTCCCCATAAGGAATACTTGGAATTATTTATTAATAACAAGAGGATTATGAAGAAATCTTTAAGACGCTTCTAGAATGGTAATTTGAGGAGCTCCAAGAATCCATTTCCCAGCAAAACAACCAAAACTGGTAAAAATTCTTTTAAAAAACATAAATTAATGTCTCTACAAATTGTTTTAAGGGGATTAAGCAAATGAAGGTACATTCATTCACAATGTCAACAAAATCGTAAGAGCAGTGAGAGTCTGTGACACTTGAGGCCTTAACCGGTCCCATGACCTCCACTCTCCTGGTCAGCTTCCCGAAGCTCCATTTCCAGTGGCCAGGAAGACAGGGCCTTCTCCTCAACTGTCAGTCCACATTGACCATATGAGGAAGGGCAGGCAGCAAGCATTTCCCAACCTCACCATCTCCAAGGCACAGAAGCTGAGTCCTTGTTTAGGGGAAGTAACCAGTAGGTTGGGGATCCCCTCTTACACCCAGCCCCCACTCAGAGGGTAGTGACTCTGCCCCAGGCATGCCAGGCTGAGAATACGAGGGCCCCAGATCAGGCTCACATAGTTGAATTTCCACACTTGAAGAGAAAAGAGAAGAAGACCAGAAGCTACTTCAGAGACTTTGCTCAGGGGAAATTTAGCCCACAAGAATACAGACTGCCAAAGTTCTCCCCCAGTGGAATTAACTTCAAAACAGAGTGTTCAAAACAGTGTGCTCAAACCAAAAGAATCTCTTGAAAAGAAGGAAGATTGTGGTGGTGGGCAGTCAGAAGACCCAGGTTCCATCAGAACAAGCTAAACGTAAGCTACTTTACAGACAGAACCAGAAGGAGAGACGTAAGCTTAGCTACTTTACCAGACAGAACCAGAAGGAGAGACAGCTAAGAGAGACCTCTGGGGATTCGAATGAACCTTACACACTGGCTTAAAACTTTCCCTTCCTGAATTTAATTTCATCAAATTATGGAGCAACTTATGTACCAAGGAATAGGGGGTAAAAAAACAAAAACATAGCCAGCAACAAGTAAAGTCTAACAGCTGGGTGCAATACCAAACAGACAGAATTCTGCATAGAGATATCACGGACAGAGACAGACACAGCCCTGCTAAATCCACCACCACCCCAGGGAGACTGCCCATGTCCAGCGCTGCACCTGTGGGGCTTGACATTGGAAACCTCACACTGTGTGGAAATAGAGTTCATTAAAATAGTCCAGCAAAGGCACTAAAAAAATAAACCAACAACAAAAACAAGCCCCAGAAATAGTGCTAGGAGATTAGTATCTGGAGTTGGTATAATATATTACCTAAAATGTTCAGTTTTTTTTTTTTTAAATTATGAGACAGGAAAAGAAACAGGTAAGTGTGACCTCGAGGCAGGAAAAAAAGTGAGCCACAGTATTGCCTGTGAGAGGCCCTGATGTTGGATTTAGTAGACAAATACTGCAAAGCAGCCATTGTAAATATGTTCAAAGAACTAGAGGAAAATATGCTTAAGGAGGTAAAGGAATCTACCATGATAATAACTCATTGAGTAGAGAATATCAATTTTAGCAAAACTAAATGGACGTTCGGAACAAGGAAAGTATGATAATTAATACAAATATGTACCAAAGAGCTCAACAGATTTGAGTTGGCAGAAGAGTCTGCAAACATAAAAATAGATTTACAGGGATTCAGCAATCTGAGAAACCAAGAGAATAGCAAATGAATAAAAGGAAGAAAACCTCAGAGGCGTGCAAAACCATTCAGAGGACCAGTATATGTGTCCTGATAATACAAGAAAAAAGAGATAAAGAAGAAAAATGACTAGAAAAAACAATGAAACTTCCCCAGATTTATGAAAAATTTTTATCTACACATCCAGAAGCTCCATGACCCAGGATAAAGACAAAGACATTGGCAAACAGACATGTCATCATTGAAATGCTTTTTAAAAGGACAAAGAGCGATCCCGAAAGCAACAAAGAGAAAGATCAGTTGTCACACAAAGGGATTCCAGGCGAGATGAACACTTGACTTCTCATCAGAAACAATGTGGGTCCAAAGACAGTGGGATGTCAAAGTTAAGTGACAAAAGGAAAAATCAGAAACTGAGACTATCATATGCACAGAACCCACCTTTTAAAAATCAAGGTGAGTTCCAGTTTCACATGTAACAAGTGTGGAAGTCACCACTCTGCCCTAACAAGTAAAAAGTGGAACAGATTAATAACTTGAGAAGTATTTTTGATTCTGTAAGTGGATGAGCACATGGTGCCAACTACTCACCCCAAAATGGGAGGGATAGTCATGTGGAAGTCGGGAGGCACAGCTTGCTAGAGGAGAGATTTGGGATCGGAGACCACTGTGGGAAATGGTGGCAGCATAGAAGAAACTGAACTTTAACTGATGGATTGCTAGAGGCCCAGAGCGGATGAGTCTGAGAGTTACAAATAACTCCAGAAGGACCCAGTCCCAGGAAGCCCACCTCACTCTTGTGAGTTTTACCTACAAGAATTAACCAGGTTCCCCAAGAAAATATTGCAGAAAAAAACTGTTTTGCTTCCATCAAGGGGAGGAAAAAAGGAACTATTTTGAAATCTACCAGATTGCTTGGTTCTCAAAAAGGCCTGCCCTCAGGAGAAAACATCCAACCAGGGCATAAAATGCCAGGGTTTTATCAGAGTTTAACTTACCTGAGGGAAGAGAACTACCCAACTTCAGCCTGCCCTAGCTTCCCACGTAGGAGAAGGAAAATACTCAATCCAGATCCCAAAATGTTGGGGTTTTATCAGAGTCCAACTTCCTTGAGGGAGGAGAACTACCCAATTTCAGCCTGCCCTAGCTTCCCATGTAGAAGGAGGAAAATGCTCTCCTACAGCCCACTCTTGCTATCCTGCCCCATGTAAAACAGCAGGGACTGAGAAGCACTTGTGAAGTTTATAGTCCAGAGACACAGGGTCACTAAATAACCAGGATCTAATTACAGGATTCTATAATACTTTGCATCCCCCCCACACCTTAGCACTGCATTCCTAAAGGCCTGCTAAAACCAGTTCCTCTCATTGAGCACACCATGCCTGCCTATAAAAAACATTATAGAGCATACTTAAAAATACACACACAGTTTCAAGAAATAGAGCTAGCATCAGAACCAGACATGGCAGGAATATTGGAATTATCAGACTAAGAATTTAAGACCGTAAGGGCAAATACGCTACAGGCTGTAATAGATAAAGCAGACAGCATGCAACACCAGGTGCACAATGGAAGCAGAGATAGAAACCCTAAGAAAGAACCAACAGTAAATGCTAGAGATGGAAAACACTGCAACAGAACTGAAGAATGCTTTCAATGGGTGTATTGGTAAACTGGACACCCCTGAGGAAAGGACATCTGAGATGAACGACATATCAATGGTAACTTCCCAAACTGCCAAACTAAAAAGCAAAGACAATAAAGACTGAAAAAATGGAACAGAATATCCAAGAACTATGGGGTGACTACAAAAGATGTAACATACTTGTAGTGGGAATACCAGCAGGAGAAAAAGAACGGAGGGTGGGGGAGAGACAGAGAGAGAGAGAGAGAAAATACTTGAAATAATAATCACTGGAAATGTCCCACAGATTAATACCAGACACAAAGCCTCAGTTCTAGGAATTTCAGATATCACTGAGCAGGATAAATGCAAAATAATAATAATAATAATAATGAAAAATCTATGCATATTATTTTCCAACAACAGAAATTTGAACATTTTTTTAAAATCCAGAATGAAGCCAGGAAGCGATGAGGAGAAAGATCATACCTATAAACCAACAAATATAATAACTGCATCTGACTTTTAACCAGAAACTAAACAAGCAAGAGGAGAGCGAGGTAAAATATTTAGTGATGAGAGAAAAAGACCACCAACCTACAAATCTGTACCCTGCAAAATTGTCTTTTTTTTTTTTTTTTGAGACAGTTTCACTGTGTTGCACAGGCTGGAGTGCAGTGGCTCAGTCTCAGCTCACTATGACTTCTGCCTCCTGGGTTCAAGTGGTTTTGGTGCCTCAGCCTCCTGTGCAGCTGGGATTACAGGCGCCTGCCACCACACCTGTCTAATTTTTGCGTTTTTGGTAGACACAGGGTTTCACCATGTTGGCCAGGCTGGTCTCAAACTCCTGACCTCAAGTGATCTGCCCACTTCAGCCTCCCAAAGTGCTTGCATTACAGGCATGAGCCACCATGCTATGCCCGGCCAAAATTATCTTTCAAAGGTGAAGGAGAAATAAATCAAAACAATAAAAAATGGGGATAATTTATTATCAGTCAATCTGCCTAGTAAAAGGTGTTTACAAAAGTCCTTTAAAGAGAAGGTAGAAGCTCAGATCAGACAGAAAAGATGAGTCGTGAAGAAAGATTAAATTAACATAAAATAAAAACTTATTTTTCTTATTTTTAACTGACATGGCAGATAATAATTTGTGGCAAATTATAATAGCAACAAGATCTCCAATTAAGTGTGCTTATGATATATCTTATGTGTGTGTAATAGCAGCAAGATCTTCAATTAAGTATGCTTATCATAAATCTTATGCATGTCTACGTATGTATACATGTGCACATAAGCTATACACATGCCTGTATACACTTACGTGTGCCTATATATAAGTGAAGTGAATGACAGATATAATGCAGTGAATGCAAGGGAAGAACAAGGAATCTTTTATCACACTACCTGTGAAGTGGTATAATGTTCTTTGAAAGTAGGGTTGGATTTGTTGTAAATGTATATTGGAAACTCTGGGACAATCACTTTAAAAGGTTTAAAATGGGGGGTTACTGATATTCTAAGGTGAGAAAACAGAATCATATAAAATTCTCAGCTAAAACTACAAAAGGCAGAACAAAGGGTGAAAGACATAAATACAAACAAGAGCAAGTGCAAGAAAGAGAAAACAGGTAGCAATATGGTAGATATTAATCTAGCCATATCAATAATCACATTGAAAGTCAATGGTTTAAGTGCACCAATTAAAAGATGGAGATTGTCACAGTGGATCAAAAAATAAGACAAAACTGTATGTAATCTACAAGAAGCCAACTTTAAATATTTTAAAAATGTGGATTAAAAGTAAGTGAATGCAAAATATGTCATGCTAACACTAATCCAGATAAGGTAAAAGTAGCTATATTAATTTCAAACAGAGCAGATTTCAAAGCGAGGAAAGTCAGCAGGGATAAAGAAAAGAATAATGATAAAGTGGCCAATTCTCCAAGAAGACATAGCAATCTTTAACAGATATGCACCCAACAACACAGTGTCAAAATACGAGGCAAAAGCTGATACAACTACAAAGAAAAACAGATTAATTCACCCTTACAGTTGAAAGCTTCAGCGCCCCTTCTATCAGAAATGGACAGATCCAGCAGACAGAACATCAGCAAGAACACAATTAAGAATACAAGTTTTTCCCAACTCACAGGGAACATTCGTGAAAACAGCACATTCTGAGCCATAAAACACACCCTAACAAATTAAAAATCATATAAATCATACAGTGTCTGCTCTTAGACCACAATGGAATTGAACTAGAAATAAATAACAGAAAAACAACGGGAAAATCACAAAATATACGGAGATTAAACAAGACTTTAAAATAATACACGAGTCAAAAAGAAATCTCGACTTTTTAATTTCTTGAACTAAGTTAAAATAAGAAACAACAACAACAATAAACTCCTGGAACTAATGTAACTAATTAACTATGAGCAAGATTAAAGGATATAAAAGCAAATTGCTTTCCCAAATGCTAGCAATGAACAAGTGAAATCTGAAATTAAAAACAAAACAACATTTACATTAGCACCTTAAAAAGTGAAATACTTAGATATAAGTCCAACAAATATATACAAGATGTACAGCTCTGTTGAAAGAAATCAAAGAAGAACTAAATAAAGGGAGAAATACTCCATGTTCATGGCCAGGATGACTCAACATTTTCAAAATGTCAGTTCTCCCCAATTTGATCTCTAGATTCAATGTAATTCAAATCAAAATCCCAGAAACTTATTTTGTGGAGATTTAAAAATTGATTCTAAAGTTTATATGGAGAGGCAAAAGACTCAGAGAAGCCTACGTAATATTGAAAGAGAAGAACAAAGTTGAAGGAGTATTATTACCCAACCTTAGGACTGTAATGCTACAATAATCAAGACTGTGTGATACTGGTGAAAAATGCACCCATAGTATATTTTTAATAACAACCCTTTATCAGATATGTCTTTACTGCATATCTGATTGTCTACTACAACAAACCCCTTGGTAAACAGATCAATGGAACAGAATAGAGAGCCCAGAAATAGACTCATATAAATGTAGCCAGTTGATCTTTGACAAACAAACAAAGACAACGCAATGGAGTAAAGATAACCCCTTCAACTAATGGTTCTGAAATAACTGGAAATCCTCATGCAAAAAACTTGAATCTAAACTCACGCCTTACTCTCATCATAAAAACTAACTCAAAACCTAAATGTAAGATGCAAAAGTATAAAACTCTTAGGCTATAACATAAGAGAAAAATCTAGATGATCTCAGGGATGATGATGTGTTTTTAGATGAAACACCAAAGGCATGATCCATGAAAGATAGAATGAATTAATTGGACTTTGTTAAAATGAAGAACTTATTTTCTGCAAAAGACAATTTCAAGAGAATGAAAAGCAAGACACAGACTGCAAGAAAATATCTGCAAAAGACATACCTGATAACGAATTGTTATTAAAAATACACAAAGAACTCTTGAACTCAACAATAAGAAAACAAGCCAGTTTAAAAATATGCCAAAGACCTTAACAGGCACCACACCAAATAAGATACACAGATGGCAGATAAGCATATAAAAACGTGCTTCATGTTGTATGTCATGTAAGACCTGAAATTATAAAACTCTTGGAAGAAAATATAGGAGAAAAGCTTCATAACAATGTGTTTGACAATGATTTCTTGATTATCACACCACAGACACAGAAAACAAAGGCTAAAATAGACAAATGGGACTATATCAAAATAATAAACTTCTATGCATCAAAGGATGTGATCAACAGAATGAAAAGGCAGCATACAGAATGGGAGAAAATATTTACAAATCAAATAACTGACAAGGGGTTAATATCCAAAATGTATTTTAAAACTCCTACAAAATAACTACAAAAGGAACAAATTAAAAATGAGCAAAAGACTTGAGTAGATATTTCTCTAAAGAAATACAAATAACCAACAAGTACCTGGAAAGATGCCCAGTGTTTCTAATTATTAGAAAAATGTAAATCAAAACAATGATATACCACCTCACACCCATTAGAACAGTTACTATTAAACAAAACAATAGAATACAAAAGAAACAAAGAAAATCCTAGAAAAAAATTGTTGGCCAGGATGTGGAGAAATTCAAACCCTTGTGCATTGTTGGTGGGAATATGAAATGATGCAGCTGCTGTGGAAAACAGTAAGGCTCTTCCTCAAAAAATTAGCCATTAAGCTACCATATGATCCAACAATTCCACTTTGGGGTACATGCACGAAACAATCAGACGCAGGATCTCAAAGAGATATTTGTACACCCATGTTAATGGCAGCCTGTTCCACAACAGCCAAGAGGTGGAAGCAACACAAGTCTCCATGGATGCATGGATGGATGGATGGATGGATGGATGGATGGATGATGAATGGGTGGATGATGAATGGATGGATGGATGGATGGATGGATGGATGGATGGATGCATGGATGGATGGATGCATGGATGGATGGATGGATGCATGGATGGATGGATGGATGGATGAATGGATGGATGGATGGATGATGAATGGATGGATGATGAATGGATGGATGGATGGATGATGCATGGATGGATGGATGGATGGATGGATGATGAATGGATGGATGGATGGATGATGCATGGATGGATGGATGGATGGATGGATGGATGCATGGATGGATGGATGGATGGATGATGCATGGATGGGTGGATGATGAATGGATGGATGCATGGATGGATGGATGGATGGATGGATGGATGCATGGATGGATGGATGGATGGATGGATGCATGGATGGATGGATGCATGGATGGATGGATGCATGGATGGATGCATGGATGGATGCATGGATGGATGGATGCATGGATGGATGCATGGATGGATGGATGATGAATGGATGGATGGATGCGTGGATGGATGGATGGATGGATGATGAATGGATGGATGGATGCGTGGATGGATGGATGGATGGATGAATGATGAATGGATGGATGCGTGGATGGATGGATGGATGGATGGATGATGAATGGATGGATGCATGGATGGATGGATGCATGGATGGATGGATGCATGGATGGATGGATGGATGGATGCATGGATGGATGGATGCATGGATGGATGGATGGATGCATGGATGGATGGATGCATGGATGGATGGATGCATGGATGGATGGATGGATGCATGGATGGATGGATGGATGGATGCATGGATGGATGGATGGATGGATGCATGGATGGATGGATGGATGGATGGATGCATGGATGGATGGATGCATGGATGGATGGATGCATGGATGGATGCATGGATGGATGCATGGATGGATGGATGCATGGATGGATGCATGGATGGATGGATGATGAATGGATGGATGGATGCGTGGATGGATGGATGGATGGATGATGAATGGATGGATGGATGCGTGGATGGATGGATGGATGGATGAATGATGAATGGATGGATGCGTGGATGGATGGATGGATGGATGGATGATGAATGGATGGATGCATGGATGGATGGATGCATGGATGGATGGATGCATGGATGGATGGATGGATGGATGCATGGATGGATGGATGCATGGATGGATGGATGGATGCATGGATGGATGGATGCATGGATGGATGGATGCATGGATGGATGGATGGATGCATGGATGGATGGATGGATGGATGCATGGATGGATGGATGGATGGATGCATGGATGGATGGATGCAAGGATGGATGGATGGATAGATGCATGGATGGATGAACATGTTTTGATCCATCCATACAATGGTACATTACTCAGCCTTAAAAAGGGAGAAAATGCTAACATGTGCTACAACATATATGAACCTTGAAGACATGATGCTAAGTGAAATCAGCCAGCCACAAAATACAAATTCTGTTTAATTCTGCTTATACAAAGTACTTAGAGGAGTCAAATCCATAGAGACAGAAAGTAGAATGGTGGATGTTAGGGGCTGAGGATAGAGGATAGAGGGAAGTAAGTGCATCATTCCCAGGAGGATGGCTGACATAAGAAACACACATATTAATACCTCTTGGTGAGGATGTAGAGAAATGGGGACTCTCGGACACTGTTGGTGAGATGTAAAAGGGTGAAGCCACTTTGGAAAACAATCCTGCAAGTCTTCAAAATGTTAAACATAGAGTTACAGTGTGGCCAGCAATTCCGCTCCTAGGTGTATACCAGGAGAAATAAAAGTGGGGACACAAATGTTCATTATTTATAGCAGGATTATTCATAATAGCCCCAAAGAGGAAACAGCCTGAACATCCATCCATTGATGAATAGGTAAATAAAATGTAGTGAATATTATTTGGCTATAAATAAATGAAGTACTAATGCATGATACAATATGCATCAATCTTGAAAATACTGTTCTGAGTGAAGGAAGCCAGCTACACAAGACCAGGCATGGTATGACTCAAATGATGTGAAATTTCCAGAATAAGCAGAATGCCGGGCTGTGGTTACCTAGGATCGGGGGTATAGGCAAAATAAGTAGTGACTGCTAGTGGGTATGAGGTTTCTTTCTTGGGGGTGACAAAAATGTTATAAAATTGATTGTGGTATTGGTTGCATATCTATGTGAACACACTAAAAAACTTTGAATTGTATAGTTAAAAGTGGGTGAGTTGTCTGGTATGTGAGTTTTATATCAATAGAGCTGCTGCTTTTAAAAATAGATGACTAAAATTAACACTTTTCTCCCCTGGAGGGTATTCACTTTCTTTCTCTTTTATTTGTATAAATGTATGGGCATAGAGTGAAATGATGGGCAGTGGAGACTTGGAGCATATCCATTCTCTAACACAGAAGTAGAGCAGTTATCAGAGGCGTGAATCTGAGGCTGAAATTTCAGGATTGTAGTTGCAATCTGGAGAATGTTTTTTGGGCACAGGTCCACCCTTGGCATTGAAAGAAATGCATCATCTGAAAAGAAATGTCCTCTGCATCAACAGAGATCTGGCTGACCCCCAGGAGGAGCGAAGCTGGCGGGCTGGAAGCTGACACTGTCCTTGCAGTGAGTACCTTCTCCGTGGTCTGAGGGACGGCCAGGCGCTTGGTCCTCATCCTTCGTTTCCCTCTTATCCTACTTAGAAAGTCTCCATTCGTCCACTCATGTGATAGGACAATCTTTATTTATTTGCTATCTTTTGATGTACCAAAAGCTGTACGTAATTAATGTACGGAACTCAATGAGTTTGGGATAAGATGATCTAACTGCCTCTGAACTCCCCTGGAGGATTCTGAGAAGCTGACCAAGGCAGTGAACATGGTGAGAGAGAAGCCTTCTGACCAGACTGGAGGGGCTGCTAACCTCAGGAGAAAGGGTAGCCATTCAGACCCTCTGAGTGGGAGGGGCTCCCAGGACCTGCGGGGCCTAGTGTAGCTTCTGCAACAAGCTGCCCTGCCTCATAGAGGATCGGTTCTCAAACTCTTATATGCATAGTATTCAGCTTGGACCAGGGCCAGGGAATGGGGAGATTTTATTTTTAATTCAGATCCCCAGGCTTCTTGTCTCTAGGACCTGGTTCAATCAGCTCAGGTATCTGCATATTGATAAGTTACCCAGAGGTCTCTGGGGCAGGTGGCCTGGGCAGTATTGCTACATATGCAACAGCCGTGGAACGGCAAGACCTGCCAAAGGCTTTGGGATCGGGGTCAGAAAACCTCACTCTCGGTCCTGGGTTATGTGCTTGCTGGTGGTGAGAGCAGGAGTCAGCACCTTCTGACCACTCTCAGCCCTGCCCTTGGAAATCCAGCCCATTTCACGGCTTGAGATGCTGTCTGTATACTGATGAACCCCAAATGTATAGCTCCAGCCTCACATTCCCTCAAATCCCAATGGTTTACTACAGGGCACATTTGACATCTCTGCCCACACTCACAAAGGCCTCTTCAAGTTAACAAGAGTTAACTTGTTAACTCTAACAAATTAATAAGGTGAAAAATAAATGCCTGCACGCCTATCTGCCATCAAGCTGCCCCATCAGATCCAACTCACGTCTGTGCCTAAAGTTCCATCCTTCCAGGCTCTTAGGAAAAAGACCTGGAGTCCCCTTCAGGCCTCTCTCTTTCTCCCACCCTCACACTTGATCCAGCAGCCAACCCTACTTGGCTGTGCCTGAGACACACATCTGGAATCCAACCACTTCCCGACACCCCTCTCACCGCCACTCTGACCAGGGCACCGTTGTCTCTTCCTAGACCCAGGAACTTGCCTCCTAGCAAAGCCCCCTGCTCCCTCTCCGTGCATCTGCTGTCTGCTCTCAACTCAACAACTACAGCTGTCATTTAAGCCAAGTCCTTGGCTCTGAACCTCCAGAGGCTCTCATCTCAGTTGGAGGAAAAGACGCAGGCTGTGCACAAGCCTCCAGGACCCTACGTTCTCTGCTGCTCACACACACAGAACTCGACTCTCTGGCCTCTTCTCCCCTGCCCTCCCCGTGCCACACACGCTAACCTCTTTGCAGAATGCTCCAGGGAAGCTCTGCTGTGGCTCTTCCCTGCATCTGAGCATCTGTGCCTTTCCCCCACCTCCTCCCCCCATCTCCCTTAGGCCTCCACTCAGTTTCCCACTGCCTTCCCCAACCACTGGTCTGAAAGAAGACCCTGCTTTACTTTCTCAGCAGAACTTCCTGCTTTCTGATGACATTCTCAGTTTGGTAACCTCCTCCCTTCCTGTTTCTTTGCTTGGTTGAGAAGCCAGGCAGCTCCTGGCATGGAGTAGGAGGAGTTAAAAGAGCAGCATCTTTGAGTGAGGAGGACGGATGTGTGAGTGAGACCCCAGGGCCATGGGAGCAAGGACCATAGGACCCTCTTGTCCAGGTTCTGGTATAAGTCCCCTATCCTGGCAAGACACCTTGGAAAGCTGGATGGGGCAAGGAGAGGGCACCCTCAGCCCAGGCAAGAGTTGGCCCAAAGAGCTTTCTGGAAACCTAAGGCTGCGTCCCAGCACTCACAACGCCAGGGTGAGAAAGGGCCAGGGTGCCAGCCAGCCAGTCAGTCACAGTGGGAGGGACAATGCATGGAGTTTGGGCCGCCTTTCCTAGAACCCAGCGTCCCCCTGCCCACTCAGGTCTCCAAGGAGGACCAAGGCGTGATGCTCTGACAATGTGGGCACAGGATGGCAGGGTGGGGGTGTCCAGTGAAAGTGAGGAGTGATCAAAGTGGTGCAGCAATGCTCCACCTCGGGGAATCCAGGGCAGGATTCCAGGAAGGGGCTCCAGGCAGAAGGCAGCCCTGGCCCATCACATTCACCACTTCAGCACCCTGGCCTTGGACAGCTCCCGGAATGGACGCGAACCCTTGTCTCCCTAGGAGGAGGTGAAGGAGGGTCCTAGGATGGGAATCTGCCTCTGTCCTGCCCGGAGGCCAGGAGTTGGCTCTCGGAAAACCTTGGCTGAGTCCTCCCCTCGTACCTTCTAAAAAAATACTATTTTCGCTGCTCATGGGTTAACTCGCTGTTTCATTTGAAGCCCCAATTTCCATGCTAAAGTAGCATGCATCATAAGTAGCAATAGAATCAGTTCATCCTGCATTTGTTTTTCCCCAGCGAGGAGCAATCAATTACCTGAGAGGTGTCCGTGGCTGCAGCTAAACGGTGACCCAGCAAGGTGCAATTGGCGAAGTGTCACTTTTATTCATGGCCTCAAATCCAAGAATGGGCTCCTCTGCATTTTAATTATCAGAAAGCACTTACTACCCTTGCTTTAATGAATTATATAAAATTTAAACACGAGCAATTATATCTTTTATAAATAAAAAGCTGTGGATTGCCTTGAGGGTGCCGCGGCCACCAGCAGAGCTGTATTTACTTTTGTCGCCGCACCATCCGTCCCTGCCAGGGTCTCCTGGCCTCCTACCTTGACCTGCCTGCATCCCTCATTTCCTATGGCCTGGCTCTTCCTCTGTCTCCTGTGAGCTGTGAATGTTTAATCATGAGGTGGAGACTCACCCTTTCCTCTGCCTCATCCCGAAGGAGAGTAGGGTGCTCTGGTTTGGGAGGGAACCCAGGAGCATGCCTCACTCTCTCTGCTGGACACCTTTCTCTGCAAGGCTGAGGTGCTCCTGCTAAGGGCCAGCCCTAAAGCCCCTCCAGGGCCCTCCTCCTCCACACACGTCACTCAGAGACCGGTTTTGTCCTCTGGGCCCTACAGAGCACCCAGCCACGCCATTCTGTTGGGCATTTGTCACCTGGGAGTCGAAAGAGGCTGTGAACAGCTCTTTTCACTCTCTTCTCTCCTAGAACCCAAGGGCACCACACAGATCTTTACAGGGGCTCCTGGGTGTCACCCACATGTTTTTAGATGAACAAATCTGATTCTGTGAATGATGGTTTTGTTTGCTAAGAACCAAGACCTGAGGAGGTGTGTTTATCGCAATGCATAGGCTCATCACCTTTTTGTCTACAGAAAGCCTTGTAAATCCATCACCAAAGCATGAGACCTCTGCTGAAGCCCAGGGCCAAGTTTGTCTTGGAAAGGTGCTCAACAAGGAGGGAACAAAGCCAGGCCCCAGTGTAGGGTCTAGGCTGGGAGTGGAAGAGTCCCCAGTGGCAGGTGGTGTGGGCAGTGTGGGAACGGTGTGCATGGTGGAAAAATGGCAGGGGGTCTGAGATTCGCTTGGCCACACTCTTTAGGCAGCCCAGTGCAGATTCCCAGTCCCCTCTCAGACTCAACATCCACTGTTTCTGCAGATACAATTTTGCCAGCAGTCATGGGAGGCACAGAGGGGTCTGGGCCCCAAGAGAACCAGCATTGCTTCATTTCTTCTCTGGAATCATGGCTCTGCAGGCAGGATGTTGAGGACAGAGTGACGCAGGCCCACGAGGGCCCTTCTGTGGCTTTCTCTATGCAGAAACTCCACAGGGCTTTATTTCCCCATTTCGTATAAGCCTTTCCAAAGTCACATTCCACAGCCCCCGAGTCATGCCCCGATTCACCCGCTGACCCGTTGCTTTCCCGGGCCATGGAGGAAGAGAAGTCCTTCAGGTCCTACCTCATGCTCCAGCCCTGCGTTTGCTGGGGAGGGACGTCCTGCAGCCTCAGGCCCCAGAACACAGCTTGTTCTGCTTATACAGGGAAACCCTGGCATCGAATGCCTGCTAATGTGAGTGAAAGTAATTTCTTCAAAATCACGTTAAATAAAAGGTGAAGCAACGTTTAAGTCAGAGAGTGGTTAATTGTCTCTCTCTAAGGAGCAACTGACCTCCAGGGCTCAGCCGCTCTGGGAACTCATTACCCACCACGCTCCGGCAGCGGCGCTGAGCACAGGGTGAGCCGACGAGAAGGTTGTCCTGGCCAAGAGCCCAGCTTGGGAGGGATCCTGCTTCCTGCTCTTCCTGGGAAGGTTTCCGGGAGGGGCCAGCTGCTTCCTGTTCCTGGGTGCAGACGCTGTGCTGGGGGCACAGGCTAGGGAAGGAGGTGCAGGGAGCAGAGGGCACGGGTGTGAGTTGGAATGAATGACCAACTCTCCAGCAGACCTTCGGTGGCTGCCCTGTTGAGAAAAGCTGCCCCAGTGGCTGCAGCCTCGTGCCCAGCACTGTCTGGTGCTGGTATCCCTCCCAATCCCGATAGCTGGTATTGACGGGGTGTTTATTAGGCACCAGACACGGGGCGAACACACAGCCCACAGATAAAGCTAAAGACGAAAGGAGGATCCCGTGGCTGTTTGAATGCTCAGCCACTCCCCTGTCATTCAATTTATGAAATGCAAAATCAGCACCATGCTGGCCTCGGTGTGCTGCGCAGTGTGTGCCGCAGTCATCCCACCCTAGACCATTAGGTTTCCATTTTTTCCTCGTATACTATTATTGCTTATCATTTATTAATGTGAACCCAAGTGGAATAAAATGATATTACAGCAAGATCTCCATTGCTTTCTATATTCCAACTAGGTACATTGTCAGTAAACAACGTCTCTCTCATTAAGCATTACTGCACTTGGGAGCTATTACCAGTGAGGCACAGAGACCCTGCTCCCCGGGCACTGGATTTCATGGTTTCTCTTTTACAGGTGACCTCTGACATGGCCTGGAACAGCCAGGCCACAGGTATGTTGAGGGGTTAACAGAGATGTAGCTCTTGGGACCTCTGTAGGCTTCCTAGTGGGGAGGAGGATGATTTTCAAAGCTCCTCTGAACAGAGGGAGGTGGGGGATGGAGACATGGGGTCATCTTGTTTGCACAGACTGCTCCCCAAGGGAGCCCAGCCCTGTTCCCGATCCAGGCACCTGCCTCAGCTATCTGAAAGTGTAATGCTTTGCAATGTTGGATGCTGAGTGATTGATAGGGCGATGAGAAATGAGCAAGGATACAGTGAGAAAAATGCCAGGAATGGCAGCTGCTCCAGGCTGCGTGGCCCACACAGCGAACACCCCTGAGGGCCTGCTCACAGCTGGTGAGGGGCTGACAGGGATCCCCAGGGACACGCAGTGGGAGTCCGGCTTTGGCCAAAGTGTCTGACTTTGAAAGTCATAACAGACAAGAATGTTCTGCCTCCTTCTCTTGGCAGAAATTGGGATCCATTGACGGGTTTGCTCACTGGGCTCTGCGTGCCACCCACTCATTTGCTGTTCCCTGGTTGCCCTCATTCACTACACTCCATCTAGCCTGTTTCTTTAGTGCTGCCCAAGGCCCGAACGGGTAAGGTGGAAGCAAAGATGTCCCCACCACTTGGATGGGACACGGAGTCCCGGCCACCAGGCAGCTCACCTGCTGATTCTTCTGGAGCAGTTGCTCCCATTTTCAAGGTTCTTCATGTAAAACGTAGGCTCAAATACCCACAGGACCCCCAAATAGCCGCTCCCCAAGTTGAATGGCATGACTCCCAAGTTTCTTCTCTTGGGGGAAGAGGCCCGGAGACACCTGGAGTTGACCATCCTTGAGGCGGTGAGGTGGCCTCGCTCACTGCGAAGAACCAGGAGAGGCAGTTTGCTGTGCTTCCTCCTGCACCACAGCACAGGTGCTTGGTTTGTCTTACTTATGTACCTGTCTGGGTGAGGTCTGAGCATGCTCAGTATCTCTGCCCCATTCCCTCCCTCAGGCCTGGGGAGCAGGCAGCAAGGAAGCCGGGAGCAGCTGGGTGGCAAACAGACCATACCTTAGGCTCCTCTTGGGGCCCAGGGTGGCGTTCTAGCATGCTCCATGCCTTGGACTCTGGGATCCTTTCTTCTGATACCCATGTCACAGAGAGGTGGCCCAGCAGCCCAAGGCCAGCAGAGGTTGCTGCTGCCCAGCCCGAGAGGAGCTCTTCACCCCAGGCACTGCGGGTCGGAGCCAGCTACACCCAATGACGTGCCCTAGAAAGCCCTCCTGTGACTCTTCTCCAAGACTCTTGCAATGCTCTGCTGATGGGCACTGAAAAGTGAGTGCAAATTCCGAATACCTGCATGCATTCTAAACCTGTTACAGACTAGGTTCTCCATGTTCTTATGACTGTATGACCAGGGCAAAGCCATCTGTATGCTTCTCTGATTAAATATCCAGTTGGTGTCTGAGAAGAGGAGAGCCCAGCAGATTTTGATGACTGCTGCTCATTAGCTGTTAAACTAAGATATTGTTTTTATTAGACCTTATCTGAAGAACCAGCCAAGCACGGTTTTTAATGAGAAGCAAAGAGTGAATGAGGCAGCTATAGGACTGTGCATATGAAAATGTAGGAGTGTCTGATGAAAGGCAGAGAAATCTCGTGCCCGAAGGATCAACAGACGCAGGTCACCAGGAAACCGCACAATTCTGTGCCTGCTCTTAAGTTTTTCCCCCTCATCTCAGCCTGCAGTAATAATGTATAAATTCATGTATTTATGCTTTTTCTGCCCATTTGCTAGCCTGTGTTCTTTTTTGGGCTTTTGTATTTTTCTCCTAAATTCAAAGCTGTATCCTCCACACCCCCACAGGCTTTGGGGAGTGGTTGGTTAGCCGTCCTGGCGAGGGCCTTTCTGTCTGTCTTACCTTCTGACCTGGAACCCAGCTCCCTGGGCTCCCCTTCCCCCGGCCCCTCGCAGGTCTCACCAGTTTACCTTGAAGGAAGGCAGGTGTGGCAGCGGCTTCCCCCGGGGTGCCTGCCTTCTACTGGGAAGTATTGCTTACTCGCAGCAGGTGGCTCCTGCCAGGGAGGCTGGGCGTGCAGATGTGCTTCTCCTTTCCCTCCTACATTGACCAGCCTTCCAATCCCCTCTTTCATACCCACCAGGAGCTGCGCAGGCTTCGGGTTCGGCCTCGTCATTGGCTCTGTGCTCCTGCTCACTGCTTCTCTATGTGGACTCGACTTCTGGGGTGACAGGATCCCATCCTCCCTGCAGAGGAGCCATGGAGCTGCACGCAGGGCCCCAGGACCGCACCATCTGTGCATCTGCAGCGGCACCTGGGCCTTCCCCAGACCAGGGGGAGCTTCATCCAGCATGCGGACCCTTCAAATCGGGGACTCTAGCGAGAATAAAGCAGGCCCTGGCCCCTTGAGAAGGGCAGGTGGGTAGGGTCTCCAGGGACAGCAGGAAGGGGAGCCACGTGACATCCTCACAATGTCCCTTTTGTCGGCTGACTCCAAGGTGGCTTTACACGTTGTCTTTGCTCAGCTGCCATGACAATGCACTGCAGACAGGGCTTCGAGAACAGATACTGATTTCCTCACAGTGCTGGAGGTTGGGAGCCCAAGGTCTAGGTGTTGGTTCCTTCTGTGGCCTCTCTCCTCGGCTTATAGATCGTATTGTCTCTGTGTCCTCATGTGGGAGTCCTTCGTGTGTATCTGCATCCTCATCTCCTCTTCTTATATGGACACCAGTCAGATGGAAGTAGAGCCCACCCCAAGGATCTCATTTTAATTTAATGTCCCCTTTGAAGATCCTGTCTCCAAATACGGTTGCATCCTGGGGCGCAGGAGGTCAGGACATCAACATAGGAACTTAGGGAGCACAGTTCACTCCATAATACACATGAAATTATTTCCTGAATAATTTTAAGATTGATGTATTCACAGAGCCCTGATTAGGAGACCAGGAGGTCTGTGGCCCGACACCCACTCGCAGGGCACACAGCAAGTGCTGCCACCTGGGCAGAACCAAGAGATCCAGGTGTGGATGTTCCTGCAGCCACCTGGCCTTCGGGCCTCTGCTGTCTTCTTTTCCTCTCGTGCTCCCCAGCCTCCAATCCTCAGTTCCTACCTGCCTTCACCATTTGCCTCCCCAGACCCCAGGACACAGGGTTCAGGGCCCGCACCATCTCTGTCCGTTGAGTCTGCCTGTGGGACTTGGTTTCAGGTGTAGCACTGGGTCCAGCGCGTGCTTTCATGAGGGTGCACCGTGGCTTCCCAGCTCCATGATCATTGGGGCCACATCTGACCCCCTGCAGATTTCCAGTTTCCCAAATCTCAGGGCTCACGAGTGCTCCCAGGACCCCTCCAAAGCAGCCATGCGCTGTCAGGGGCCACAGCTGAGATCCCGAGAGGCGGTTTCCACAGGGCCCAGCAGAGATTCCGGCCGGCCTCCCTGCACAAAAAGCGAGGCAGGTATATTTTTATCTGGTAGGTTTTAGGAACATTTTTGAGAATTTCTAAAGTTAAGGGAAAGAGCCAGGAGCATTGGGCAAACGCTTCCGTGCCCCTCCTCCCCGCTGGGACTAGTGGGGTCTGCCCTGTCAGGCGTTCACAGGGCCCCTCCCAGGCTGGCTGTCCTTCTACTTTTTAAATTGCAAGAAGACACTGTGAGGAACATGTCAGCTCATGTGTGACTGTGCGCGGCAGCCACTAACGCAGACTACCGGTCCTTGACACTAACAGTAACCAGGACAGTTTCACGCCGCGGGAGGGGCCACTTAGCCCCACCCATTTTGTAGAACTGGCAATTATGCTGATACACAAAGAAGATTTTCACACACCATCACCCGTCAGTTCAGAGAATGTGGGAAACTGTATTTGTTGAATGAATAAATGAATGAATGAATGAATCAATCAATCAGTCAATGAAGTGTCTTAGTCCACATTGGTGAATGCAGGCTCCCTGGGGGAGACCAGGCACTGTATCCTTAGTATTCATTCTAAAGTCTTATGCCTGAGTTTCAGATACTCTCCCTCCCTCCCCACCTCTCTCTCCCTCCCTCCCTCTCCCTCCCTCCCCATCTCCTTCCTTCTCTCCCTCCCCTCCTCTCCCCTCCCTCTCTCCCTCCCTCTGTCTCCCTCCCTCCCCACCTCCTTCCTTCCCTCCCTGCCCTCCCCTCCCTCGCTCCCTCTCTCTCTCCCTTCCTCCCTCTCCCTCCCTCCCCACCTCCTTCATTCCCTCTCTTCTTCTCTACCTCCCTCCCTCTCTCCCTCCCCACCTCCCTACCTTCCCCTCCCTCCCTCTCCCTCCCTCCCTCACCACCTCCTTCCCTCCCTCTCTACCTCTCTCCCTCCCTCCCTGTTTCCCTCTCTCTCTCCCTCCCCTCCCTTTCTCCCTCCCTCCCAACAACCATCCTCACTGCTTCTAGAATCCGCCTGCTCTGTCCTCTTCACCAGCCGGCCTCCTGCCCTCCATGGAGACGTTTCTGAGGCAGGAGGCAGCAAGGTGCAGCCGTTTTCTCAACAGCCTCAGGGGAAGGGATTGACTGCAATGTGGAGGGGGTCCCAGGGCCCCCACAGTCCAGCAGCCCCCACCATTTTCCTGACCTGGTCTCGGAGCCCCTAGCACTGCGCCAAGGAGCCCGAAGACCATAAGTGGAGCTCACTGCTGAGTTGGGACTGTGCTCCGACTTGAGGCTACTTTTTGAGAATATTTTTCTTAGAGACCCAAATGTCAGAACTCTGTGTAACCGGCCTGGACTTCCTGAAACTGAAGAGGTTGTGGGCCCCGGAGGGCTCTGAGCATCGTTTTATTAGAAAGGGGGATTGTCACCTTCAAATGGATAATGGCCATAGGGGGCTGATGCTCACACATAAGCCAGGGGACCCTGGAAACTTCATTTTGTTTGTGAGGGGTTGGGGAGTGCAGGCCGGCCCTGACCTAGCCCTCCCTGCTGAGGATCAGCCTCCGGAGATGCAGCAGCTGAGAGACACTCACACCTTATCTCACAGTCTGCAGGGCAGCAATGGAGCAGGCCCAGCTGGGTTCTCAACTTACAGCCTCACAAACCCCAGTCCAGGTGTGGGCCAGGCTAAGCCCTCGCCGGGAGGGTCTGCATGAAACCATTCCGCGCTCACTCGGTGTGTAGCGGACCCAGGTCCTAGCAGCCGTGGGTCTCAGGTTCCATTTCCCTGGTGGCTGCCAGCCACAGGCCACGCTCTGCCCCTGGAGGCAGCTGGGATTCCTGGCCACAGGGTCCCCTCCCTCCGTGAAGCCCGCAGTGGCGAGTCAGGTCCCTCTCGTGCTGTGAGGTTCTGACTTCACCTTCTTCCACCAACGAGGGAAGGCACAATCTGCTTTCGAAGGCCCTCGTTCAGCAAGGGGCCCCCTGCGAGACCCCGAAGACAATGTAGAAAAACACATCAAAGAAATGCAGAGAAAAGAACATGCAGGGCCCACCCTGCACCCTCCGGGGTCCCTGGGCTGTGGGCTGTGATGGTTCCTTTCGCGTGTCCACTGATCCGGGCCACAGGGTGCCCAGGCATCTGGTTACGTGTGATTCTGGACATGCCTGCGAGGGTGTCTGCAGATGGAGTTAACAATTACACTGGGGGACTGAGTATGGCCGATGGCAGTGGCTGGCCCCACTGCCCAGCGTGGGGAGACCTCCAGCCTGGGATCCTGTTCTTCTCCGGCCTTCGGACGGGAAACAAAGCACCAGCTCTTCCCGGGTTTCTGCTGCCTGCCGCCATCGCGGCAGGAGCCTATTTCCTGCAATAAATGTCCGCTCACCTGTGTGCCTGCGCACATTTCACACAGATAGGCGCCTTAACGTCTCAGGCACGGACGGCTTTGCTGTCTCCCCCAGCTCCCTGGAGACGGTGGAGAGAGACAAGCCTGGTCCAGAGCACAGCCAGCCTCTCAGGGCCTCCTTCAGCCGCTGGCACCAGGAGCTTAGTCCCTGGCAGCAGTGCAGAGGATGAGATTCCCATCAGCTTGGGACACCGAGATAAACTAAGGAGTTCTGGGGGGCAATGCCGGGGACTTCAGTGTCATTTTGAGCCTATCTTGCCTTCAGCATGGGCAGCAGCTGCCTGTGAGAGTCCCAGCCCACTGGTCTGTCTCTGGCAGCTTGAGACCCCAGGGCCTGCACTCGGAAGGGGTTCAGGAAAGCTTGAGGAATTGATGGGACCCATGTGAGCAGCGTCCTTGGGTCGCCAAACCACCCAGGAGGGATCCAACTGGGAAGACCCGCCCAAAGGTGTGGCCCCTTCATGGCAGCCCAGCCCCCGGGCATCTCCACAGAGAATAGGAATGGTGGGGGCTCACCTTCCCTCTGCCACCGCAGCCAGCCCAGAGGGAGACGGTCCCCGTAGGAGCTGTGGTCCTTCAACAGGGCAAGTGCAGAGCCTCCTGGGCACAGTGGCCGCCCCGGGCTGCACCGTGATGTCGCCCGGCCACGACCCCCGGTTGATTCACTTCTACTTTGCAGCTCCGTGTTCAGGCCTGTGCAGGTGGCACCGATAGGACTCACAACACTGGAAGATTCAGCTCAAAGATAAACGTTTTATGTTTTGTTTGATTGTTTTGGGTTTTTTTTTTGTTTTTTGTTTTTTGTTTTTTTTTTTTTGCCAAGCCATTATGGACTAATTAAAGGAAATGTGCGTTTATGGTGTGGGAACTTTCTTTTCTGTAACAGTCGCAATTCGTCCCTTTTCTTTTAGGTGATGGAGACCCTGAAAGGCCCAGTTTTGTGAGAGAAATGTGAGTTTTTCTTTCTATTTTTTCCTCGGACTTGATCAGATTGAAGCATAATGCTTGGGTGGAGCCAGCCCCTTCCCCGGAGGTCACTGAGTTTCGCAGGACTCCGGCCCCTTCCCAGGAGGTGACCAGAGCTTCTCTCGACGCTGTCCTCTCCCCTGGAGGTCACTGAGCTTTGCAGGACACCAGCCCCTTCCCAGGAGGTGACCAGAGCTTCTCCCAACACCGTCCCCTCCCCTGGAGGTCACTGAGTTTCTCCTGATGCCGGCTTGTTCCCAGGAGGTCCCTGAGCTTTGCACGACACTAGCTCTGTCCAAGTCAGGGTCCCTGCACCCCTAGTTTTCTGGTCACCGGGAGAGCTGTCTGTCGAGCCATATGCTGGAGGTGGGCGGGAGGATAGAAATAGAAACTCCTCATGCAGCCGGGCCAGGGCACTGACAGCCACATTGATGTCCACGGTGTAACGGTCACGGACTCTGTCCCCAAATTAGCCCATTTTTTACAAAGACGATCATTGGGGGAGGCTGTCTGTGAAATGGAGCCCTCCATTTCGGCCGCTCCCGCGTTGGGCCCAAAATAGCTGCCTGCTGGTCATCACTTCTGCGATGACGCTTTCATCTCCACTCAATTACACCGCTGCTGCGTATTTCTGGGCTGCTGGTTTATCATGTAAGAATATAATTTAAAAGTGATCTGCACCTCACATTCCATATTTAGAAAAAAATTAAGTAAAAAGTAATGAATGCCACCCATCTCTCGACAATTACACATAGAAACCTTTCAATTCTTCATGCAAGATGCAGAGATGAGCCTGGAAGTCAGGGCGGCTGCAGCTGACATCAGGTCTGTACTCGTATTAGCAGCAAACCCACCATCAGGAGGCCAGCTCTTCTTGTTAAGTGGACCTGGGGTGATGTTGCCCTGATCCACGATAATGAATTCATATTTTAAATGCATTTTCAATTTAGGATGTATTTTAAAGCAATTTGCAATTTGTAGACAACTGTAAATCAGAGCATTAAATTAATCACATAATGAATATGGTAGAGCCATTTTTGTAAGGCAAAGGAGCTTATTTTCCTTCGTCTTTATGGGATAAGCAGACCCTGCACTTTGGAAACGAATAAAAAGCTCTGTATTTAAAACACAGTAGCTCTGAGTCAGACTCCACTGACCTGTCCATTTATAATTCACATCGAAGGCATCTCTCCCCAGGGAAGAAGGAAGCTATAGCTACACAGCTGCTAGATCCACACCCGCTGGGTTTAGGTCTCCATCGGTTGTAGGGGCAGTGGACATAGCCCAGGAAGGTATGACTCCACTGCCAGCCCAAGCCAAGTGACTTTGTGTGAAGGTCTCTTTCATGTCAAGCTGTGTCCTCACTTTTGGTTACACAGCATCAGTGTGGGTCCATCTCCCCTGGGCTATGAGGCCCCAGAAACAGGGACTCTCTGTCTTCACTCTCCACTGTCGTTATGGCCTGCCTGGCACATGACAGGGCCAATGGCATTGGATGGATGGATGGATGGATGGATGGATGGATGGATGGATGCATGGATGGATGAGTGGATGGATGAGTGGATGGATGGATGCATGGATGGATGGATGGGTGGATGGATGGGTGGATGGATGGATGGATGGGTGGATGGATGGATGAGTGGATGGATGGATGCATGGATGGATGGATGGGTGGATGGATGGGTGGATGGATGGATGGATGGATGGATGGATGGATGGATAAATGAGTGAATGGATGAATACTTGAGTAGCCACATCAACACAGCACTCAGTCCCCCAGCCCATGCTGTTCACTGTATCTTGGGTACACCTCACTCAGGCCTGGTCCAGAGCTGTTGTCCCTGAGTGCAGTGTTCATGATTCAACAACATACTTTCCAATAAGGTGTCTACAGCAGAAGCACACAAAACCAGGCCATGTGCTGATTTATTGATGCAAATGTGACCAGAGGCTCGAAGGAACCTCCTCTCCATGCCCCCTGGCTATTCAGCATTCACCCACTCAGTGTCTGCAACCACTTTGGAATAGCCGCTGCAAATGATGAGCATGGACTGTGCTGGACATGGTGATTTTCTCTTCCTCAGATCCCTCCCTGTCATTCGTGTCTATGCCCAGACTGCCCACACCAGGCAGAACAAAGAGCTCTGTCCTTGCACACACCCAGAGTCCCATGTGGCCCTGAGCCCTGCGCACCTACCAGGTGGGCACCAGGGGGTGGCTGGGCTAGATGGACAAGGCCCAGTTCAGGGCCCTGCTGGGGACCACCCCCTTGCTTCCCAGGCCTGGCCTCAGGACCACTGCTTATGCCAGGGAAGACAGCCATGGGAAGCTTGCTCCACTCTCCACCAAAATCTTCCTGAAAACCCCACAGCCCCAGCCACAGTGACCTAACCCTGGCTCTGGGTCAAACAGGGACAACTGGCCAGCCCCCAGAGGCCAGGCTTCCCCCAGGCCTCTGACCACTCCTCTGTGATGGACGGGACTTTAAGTCCCGACGGGCAGAGCCATCCTGAGCCTGGGCCCCGAGCACGACCTTGAACAAGGTTCTTCTTGTGGGTCTCTGGGCTGCCTTGGCGGGGATCAGCGCCTTCAGAACCCCGCACCATGCATGGAGTGTGTGTTTGCTGCAGACGGAAGCCGTGAAACCACCCTCCCTGGGCAGGACCTGTGCCTGGAGGGAGAGCAGAGCCCAGGAGGACTGAGGTGTGCTTCATTATGAATCTTGTTTAATGGATATTCATTATTTTCATTTATCTCCTCATCCTGCAGCTATGTAAATAAATGCAGGGTGACACTAGCCCTGCAGCAGAATGAATTAGGAACTAATTTCCCAAGAAGTGAATGTGGCATCCTGAGGTGGCCTCTGGCCAAAAGGGTCCCAGGGCTGGCACTGACCCAAGATTGACAGAGGCTCAGACTCCTTGGTCCTCTCGCAGGTCCTGGGGGCAGTGACTGGAGCAGGGTGGGAGGTATGTCCCCATCCCAGAGCTGCCACACCCAGGACGCTGAGGGGCACCCCCCTGCACCCTTCGCCAGGCGGTAATGGCTGGGGGAGGGCAGCAAAGGTGAGAAGCCCTGTCCTGTGAGAACTCATGATTCCTGAGGACCCGGTCAGACTCCAGGGCCCCTCAGCCCCCAAATCACACCTGCATGTGGGCTGCTTTATGATTGCCTTTTGAGTGCCTCACACCTGGCTGGGCCCTCCTGTAGACAGTTGTGGTTTCCTGGGATCAGAAGCTGTTCTGTGTTGCTGGGATTTTGCGTCTAACGCAGGATATGCCACATCGTGTGGATTTTGAATTGGATTTGGTATCCGGAGGCACCTGCTGCAGGGTCAAGGTTGCAGGGGGCACTCCTTGGCTTCTTGTCTTGTGGGGAGAGACCCCACAGGTGCTCAAGGTCGCAGACACAGGGAGCGGCCAATGATAATGGTACACCCCAGAGGAGGTGACCAGCACCCCAGCCCCATGCAGCCTGCTCCCTTCATTCACAATCTATGGGTGCACCTGGCATTGGCTGTGTGAGCAGGGCGTCAGCCAGGCCCAGGAGACCAGTGCAGCCCCCACCTCAGGGGAACAAGGGCTCCCATGAGGATGCTCAGATGAAAACCCACACACAACATGGGAGAATGCGGGTGACCTGGGTCCTCATTGGCACAGCCACTCACTGCCCAGGTTACCTTCCACTCACCTCAGTAGTCTTACCTGTGAAAGAGGATGATAATAATAGACCCTACCCCACAGGCATGCTGTGAGAATCAAACAAAATGTCCCACGTAAACCAATTTGCATAAGGCAACCCCTGTGCCTCACCAGTGCCGAGCATGATGCACCCAGTTTAAACAAATGTGTGAATATCACCCAGTCCCTCACCATGTTAGCCTGCCTGGGCTGCCATAACAAAAACGCAACAGACCGGGAGGCGTAAACAACAGGAATTAATTTCCTCACGTTCTGGAGGGCAGAAGTCCAAGACCAAGGTGTCAGCAGGGTGGGTACCTGGTGAGGGCTCTCCATTTGGGTTGCAGGTGGCCACCTTCTGGCTGTGTCCTCACATGGTGGATAGAGGGGGAGCTCTCTTGTGTCTCTTGTCGGGACACTAATCCTGTTAGATCAGGCTTTGCCCTTACAATCTCATTTAACCTAAATACTTGTTTAAAGGCCCCTTCTCCAAATACAGTCCAACTGGTGATTAGGCTTTAACGTGAACTTTGGGCAGTAACAACATTTCGTCCAGAACACCCACCAGGAATATCAAACATCCTGAAGCTTTGTGAAAGAGCATATGAACATATGAACTCAGGGAGTGATGTTGTTACTCCCCTGAGTTCATATGTGAAAGTCTTTGAACAGAAAGGCGGGAGGATACTGTACGAGTTCACAGACAGAGAGAGGATTGTAGGTGGGCAGCAGCAAGTGATGAATTCATGAAAATGAGAATCGTCCTCTAGGAGGACAGTTTAAGAGGAATACCAAATTCATGAAAATGAGACTGTATCTCCAGGAGAAGAGTTTCAAAGTAATACCAAGTGGCCAAAGAGCCTCAGCAGAGATATGAGCATGACCGTGTGCCAGAAGGAAGGGCCCAGCCGGTCGGATGTTATGTCCCAATCCATGCCAAGTTGTGAGCTTCAGAGAATGGCTCCAGTATCAGGGCTGTACTGGCTGGATGGGAATGGCTTAGAAGAAAAATATTCCATTTTCATCCACTGTGAGTTTTTTCTTGGAGAGCCTTCTAATGGCAGCAAGCTCTGGTGGCACAAAACTATTCCCCCATGACATTGGCAGTTGAGTCACATCCCAGATGAGCTGACAAAAGGTTTCCTTCACATTGCTGGGCAGCCACCAATGCTTGGGGTTTGTTATAATTTTATGGGTAATAGATCATATCACACATGAGAAGAATTCATAATATGGAAATGAAGAAAAACAATTTATTAATGTTAATAAATCCTCCAATAAAACTTCCAGGAGGACCTATAGTGATAAATTGAATAATTATGAGTATAATTATGACTAACTAGAAGTATAATTTCATGCTAATGCAATAATAATGACACAAAAGTGTAGATCATGAATTTTAACTGCTTAGTTATTTCACATTTCCACAAGTATGGACAAAAAAAAAACCCGCTCTGAAATCTGATCAAATTATGGTTGACTGAGAAAGAGAAAGTGTTCTTGGTTTAAACAGACATCGTTTTGATTATCTTTACTGAACTGCAAAAAAGTCTTATGCTAATTAGGAACTTGAAGATACTAAATTCAAGAAATAGATACTCAGGAGTGCAACGTTTTTCTGAGTCAAAAAACCCCTGATGAACTCATCGTTTTATCACCTTTGAGCACCATGTGAAAGAGGGGATGGAAGATAATTTGCATTTAAGTTTGCATTTTATGTTGATAAATGTTTCAAGAAGGAATAAACTAGTGCAGACAGATGTGACTGCCTCAACTCAACAAAGCGTTTTATGCACTGAGATGAGCCCAAATTAACTGCCTCTGAAAAGGAGTTTGCTGGGGAATAAGAAAGATGGTTCCTGGAGGCATTTCCTTCACTCTGGACTCAGGACCCAGGTGACAAGGCTTCAGACTCTGGAGGGCTTTCCTAGAGCATCTCATTCCACAGGATTCGTGTAGGCTGTGAGATTGTCCTTGGGTCATGAGAGAGCCCCACCAGGTGGGCATATTTCTTAAGCCAGAGTTACACGGGAAAAAGTGCAACACTTGAGTTGACAAAAGGGCTCCAGGAGACCAGGTTGGGGGACGGCCTCCTTCCGTGCTCTCCAGCCACTTGGTGCTATTGTTGCAGATATCTTCCCGTGGATGCCCAAGGATCCAACTGAACTTTATTTGATGGAATCTTTTCCCTCATGCCGAGTCAGGGAGGAGGGACTTGCTCCTAATACAAGAGGATTTAAGTAGAGCTTTGGGATTATAGACTCCATTAACCTATTTTTGAGAAATGGCCAAACAGGACTGTGCCGGGATCCCACTACTCCACCAGGGCTCCACTCCTTCCGGCTGCTCCCCTTCCTGGATAGGGGTGGGCACCGTCTTTCTCAGCTGTTCTGATTGATGTGTGGTGGTATCTCATGTGGTTTAATCGGCATTGCCCTCTTGGCCAATGATGTTGAACATCTTTTCACGCACTTATTTACTATCCATACATGTTTTTCGGTGCATGGTTTGTTTAAATATTTTGCCCATTTTTTGACGGGTTGGGTTGTTATTTTCTCATTGAACTTTGGGAGAGTTCCTTTTGAATTCTGGATACAATTTCTTCATCAAATTTATACTTGAAAAATACTTTCTTCCTATCAACGACTTGTCTTTTCACTCTATTAATAATCTTTTGAACCAGAAGTTTTTAATTTTAATGAAGTTCAACTTATGAATTTTTTCTTTGATGGATTTTACTTTTTGGTAGCATATCTATGAATTACTTGCTTAAACCAAGGTCACAAAGATTTTTTTTTTTTCCTGTGTAAGCTTCCAGAAGTTTGAGAATTTAGATTTTCTATTTAGGACTATGACCCATTTTGAATTAAATTTTGCATATAGTTAGTGATATGGATCGAAGTTCATTTTTTTTGCATATGTATATCCAAATGTTTCCAGCACCATATGTTGAAAGACTATCTTTTTTTTTTTTTTTTTTTTTTTAACTGAACTGCTTTTGCAACTTTGTCAAAATCAGCTGTTCATACAAGTATGACTCTATTTCTGGACTTTCTATTCCATCCCATTCATGTATTTGTCCGTTTC
Organism: Macaca nemestrina; assembly: GCF_043159975.1. Classification (NCBI taxonomy): domain Eukaryota; kingdom Metazoa; phylum Chordata; class Mammalia; order Primates; family Cercopithecidae; genus Macaca; species Macaca nemestrina. Next base: position 116,971,922 of record NC_092139.1, read on the forward strand.
CAAACCAAATCGCCCTGTCTCAATTGCTGTATCTTATCAGTCATGAAGCAGGTAGTATGAGTCTTCCAACTTTGTTCTTTTGTTCAAAGTTGTTTGAGTTATTCTAGGTCCTTTGTATTTTTATATAAACTGTATAATCAGCTTGTCAGTTGCTACAAAAATGCCCTTGATTTTCACTGAGATTGTCTTGAATCTATAGATCAATTTAGGAAATTTGACATCCTCAGTTGTGAGTTGTCTGGTCCACAAACTCATTCTCTTCCTTTGGTTCTTCTGTTTCTCCAAGAAGCACTTAATAGTTTTCAGTGTATTCTTCTTACACATCTGCTGTCAATTTTTCCCATGATACTTCATTATTTGATACTATTGTAAACAGTATTTTTTCATACTTTATTTCTGGATTTTTGTTGCAATTGCATAAAAATATAATTGATCTGCATATATTAATCTTCTGTCGGCAATAATGCTAAACTCACTATTATTTCTAGTGAGTTTTATGTAGGTTTTATTGGATTTTAAAAATAGACTATCATGTCCTCTGAATAATGATGGTGTTACTTCTTTCTTTCAAATCTAGATCCTGTGTGTGTGTGTGTGTGTGTGTGTGTGTGTGTGTGTGTGTGTGTACTCTTGCCTTATTGTAGTGGTTGGGACCGCCAGGTCGATGTTGACGATAAATAATGAGAGCAGCATTCTTGTCTTGTTTTTAGGAGAAAATTATTCAGTCTTTCCCCCCACTGAGTTTGATGTGAATTTTAAGGTTGTCATAGATACCCTTTATTAGTCTGAGGACGTTCTCATCTATTTCTAGTTTGTTGAGAATTTTTATCATGGAGATAGCTTTAATTTTATCAATGGCTTTTTTGTGCATCAATTGAGATGATTGTACACTTTGTATCTTCTAGATTGCTAATATGGTCAATTATATTCATTGATTTTCAGATGTTAAACAAACCTTGTGTCCCTGGGATAAATCCTATTTGGCAATACGATTACTTCATTTGTTACACTTTGTTGAATTCTATTTACTGAAGTTTTATTTAGAATTTTTGACTCTATGTTGATAAGAGAAATAGGCTAGTTGTTTTTTCTTGAATGTCTGTCTTTTGTTTTTGTTTTTCTATCACAGTAATGCTGGCCTTAAAGAATGAGATGAGAAGTATCCCCCTTCCTGCAGTTTAGAGATAGAGCATGTGGACTTGGTGCTCTCACTTCCATAAATATTTGGTGGAATTCACCAGTGAAGCGTCTAGATCTGGAGTTTTCTTTATGGGAGATTTATCATTTTTAAAAATCTTCTCAAAAAAATAAATTTTGGTTTTGTTGATTTTTTTCTTTTGTTTGTTTCACCTTTTATTGCCTCCTGCTCTTCGTTTATGATTTGTTTTCTCCCGTTTTCTTTAGGTTTAATTCCATCTTCTTCTTATAGATCCCTAGTGGTCATTGATTAAGGTTTTTCTTCTTTTCTAATAGAGACATTTATTGCTGTAAGTTTCCTCTTCAGGACTGCTTTGGCAGCATCATGCAAATTTTGATCTGCAGTGCTTTAGTTTTATTTCAGTTCAAAATGTATTTTCAATTTCCTTTTTGATTTTTTTTGACCTATGTGTTATTTTGAAATGTGTTACTTAGTTTCCAAATATTTCAGAATTTTTCAAGGTTCTTTCTTGTATTGGTTTCTAATATAATTCCACTGCATTCAGAAACAACCTTTGTTTGACTTAAATCTTTTAAATTTATTTACTAAATTTTTTTTAAAAAACAGTCCATGGGTACATAGCAGGCACGTATGTTTATGGGTTGAAAGAGATATTTTGATACAGGCATGCAATGTGTAATAATCACATCAGGATAAATAGGACATCCATCCTCTCAAGCCTTTTAAATTTATTGTGACTCTTTCATGACCCATAACATGGTGTATGTTTTGGTAAGTGTTTCCTGCACACTGGGAAAGAATGTAAGTTTTGCTCTTGTCAGGTGGAGTGCTTTATAAACATCAGTGACGTCAAGTTTAGATTTCCATGTCATTACTTCTTCTCTGTCTACTTACTCTATCAATTATTGAGAGAGCAGTTTTTAAATCTCAGGCTATAAATGTAGATTTTCTTTAACTCATCTTTATCATATCAGTTTTTGCCTTATACACTTTGAAGCTTTCTTATTAGAGATACAGAAGTTTAGATGGTTATGAGATCTTGGTGAGTGTACCCATTTACCATTATAAAATGATATTACGGTAATACTCTTTGCTCTAACATGTAGTTAGTATGATATTAACATAGTCACTAATTTAACATTAGTGTTAGCATAGAATGTATGTGTTTAATACTTTTATTTAAATCTCTGTCTTTTTATTTAACATGTGTTTATTGTAGACAGCATATATTTGAGTCTTGTTTTCTTGACTAATCTGACATCTCTTCATCTTAATTGGGGCATTTAAATAATTTATAGTTAATGTGAATATCGCTTTTCTTTATATCCACCACCTTGTGAATTTGTCTTATGTGTTTTTTGTTCCCTTTTTACTCTTTTTCTGACTTGTTTTTGATTAGTTATATTTGTAATTCCATATTTTCTCCTTTGTTGGTTTACCTAAGTCATTATTGTTGCAGTTCCCAGGGCTATTTCAGGTGTCAGAGTAAACATCTTTAACTCCTCACAGTGTGCTCTCCAGTGAGACTACACCACCTCCCAAAGGGTAGAAAAGATCCACAGTATATCTCCACTTATTCTTTGTGCTATGGTTATAAAATTTACCTTTACTTACTCAATAAACAGACAAAAGGTAATGTGATAAGCATCTCTATGCCAATAAACAAATTGAAATTAACACCTTCATTGAAATGGACAAATTGATCACTTTCTGCTTCTCCTTAGACAATCTTGGTAGGTTGGACTCAAAAGTCAGGAGAACCCTATATTTGCTGAATTTCATGTCATACCCATCAAGAGTATTCTCCATGTGCCTCACAAAGAACTTGGCACACATCCTCTGACCTGACACATCCTCTGACCTCTCAGGCGAGAGAGTCAAATGCCTATGGCAGGAGGACAGCAGGACCTGCCTCAGATCCAGCCTCACTCCTGGACTTTGTCAGGGCAGGACTGTGGGTGTGGTCCCCACAGTGCAGACAGACATGGGCAGGAGGAGGAGTGGCTGTGAGGTCATCCTGAGGAACACCTGGAAAGGATGCTCCGTTCAGGGTCCTGGAGCTGCAGGGGATGTTCTCAGGCTGCCCATGTGGGAGGAACTACAAACACTTCCACGAGAAGAGAGCAGGATACAGAAATCTGCAAGGCTGGGAGAGTGAGAGCAGTTTCTAGGCATTGCAACCATGTAAGACCCTCTTGCCTACACTTCCCCCCATTCCAGCATTGGTGGGTCAGACACTGGCTAACAAACTGGAGATAGAGACTGGGGGAGAAAAACGTAAGACAAGTAAACAGGGACTATCCAATCATGTCTGTCTTTCTCTCTGTAGACCTCTAGCCTAAATGAGTGTGAGCTGAGGGAAGGAGGAAAATGTGACATACAATCAGGTTTGGGGAATGAACATTCCATTTTCTGACCAAAGACTATTTGCAGCTGAAAGTGACCAAATCACTTTCCATTATCCAAGAGTCAGGAAAACCATCTGGACCCACTGGGGTTTCATCTATGGCTAGGGAAAGATTCAGCCTGCTGCAGATTCATAAGGAGGTAGTGAGAAAAATAAAGCCCTACAATACCCCGTATCCAACCATATCATGAGTCAACCTTCTTCACCCTACCATAAACATGCCTTCAATTAACAGCAAACAAGGTGCAATTGCTTTGCATCTCGGTACACTTCAAAACACTCTACTTTTTCATCCTTTATATGTTTTCCTGTCTCTACCCCATACCATTTTTGCCGTTTCTAGATCATGCATATCACCCAGCTATCCAGAGCTATTCAATGTAGGTTACTCTGAAAACAAGAGAGAAAAAGAAAATCGACATCTCATAGTGCTTGTTAACATAAAGAAATGATACATGCAATGTATCATTAAGGTATAATCAAGTGTCAAAACAGGTACTATCATGCAAATGCATGATTTCTATCCAATGAGTCAGTCACAATGAGACTTTGAGATGAGTGAATTTGAGAAGACGGTGGCAACAGCTACCTGCCACAAAGGCCAGTTTTCTGCACACTGCATTGTGGGATGAAGGCCGCTGACTGCCTGATGTGCCATTAGCAATGGACGGAAACCAAAATGTTGATGAGTGAAGACATTAGGGGCAGAATGGAGTCCAGAAATTGTCCTCTCCACTTGCCTGCATGTTTGTGATAGTTCATAATAAAGAAGATAGAAAGGGAGGGAGGGAGAGACAGAGCGTGCACGTCCAGGAGACACTGAGTTCCCTGCAGGCTTTTGCCACAGCTGTGCCTCTGCAGCCCACACTCAGACCCACTTGGGGTCACATGGAGAGTAGCAAGACACATGAGCATCTGGCCATGTTTCCAATGAGCAGGACAGACTCTAATTCTGCTGGGATGTGTTAAAATGTAAACATGCCTTTTTCCCTAGCATCTCCTTCACTAAGCGCCTGCCAGGAACAGTTATCAACCCATTCCTGTCTCCTCAGTGATCAATTAGGAATAAGCAAGACTAGACCAGGAAGACCCTGTGATGTGAGGCTCCCACTCCAGAGTGGGCATTGCTGCTCATGGATCTGCAATCGTGGAGGAGAGAGTTGCATATTCCTCTGTGGTGGTGGCCCTGGAGAGGGGCTGAGAATCACTGGTTTACAAACTTATCCCAGGGATGAGTTAACTGGGACCCAAAGAGACGAAGTGAGCATTCCAAGGTCAGACAGTGAATTAGCTGAAGAAGAGGCACTCAACTGGAATGTAACTACTACTCCTCTTCTTCTTCTTCTTCTTCTTCTTCTTCTTCTTCTTCTTCTTCTTCCTCTTCTTCATTGGAGTCTCACTCTATCACCCAGGCTGGAGTACAGTGGCACGATCTCAGCTTACTGCAACCTCTGCCTCCTGGGTTCAAGCCATTCTTCTGCCTCAGCCTCCTGAGTAGCTGGGACTACAAGCGCACACCATCATGCCTGGTCAATTTTTTTTTTTTTTTGTATTTTTAGTAAAGACAGAGTTTCACCATGTTGGCCAGGCTGGTCTCAAACTCCTGATCTCAGGTGATCCACCATCTCAACCTCCCAAAGTGTTGGGATTATAGTCATGAGCCACCACGCCCAGCAGAAAGTAACCATTCCTATGCAGCTCCTCTTCCCGGGCACTGAGCACCCTGAGAAGAACAGCCACAGCTTCCAGTGATCTTGGTGCCCTGCACAGATGAGGGAGCAGGAAACCGCAGGAAAGTGCAGTGTGATCCCTTCCTCACACCAAAGACTAGCATCAAAAACGTGCTGGCAAAACGTGAAGCCACTGGAATGTCCGCACGCTGGTGATGGGGTGTAAATGCAAATGGTGAGGGGATTGCCCTTGTGCCCCCAGTGGCCAGCACTCCCACCAAGGCAGTGTGAACATGCACCAATTACATGCAGGGGAAGGGTGTCCCAGGGGCTCTTTCTGGTGTAAGAGCCAGAAACTAGAAATGACCTTTGATGATTAATTTTATGTGTCAGCTTGTCTTGGCCATGGGGTGCCCAGAGAGCAAATAAGACCTTATTTCTGGGTGTGTCTGTGAGGCTGCTTCCAGGCATGGTTTGCATGTGAATGCACGTGCTGTGTAAAACAATTTCCCTCCCCAGTGTGCATGGGCCTCACCCAACACCACCAGAGCTTGAATAGGACAAAAAGATGAGGGGATGGAGAATTCGCTCTTTCTGCCTGACTCCATGAGCTGGGACATTCATCTGCCCCGATCTCAGACTGAGACTCACAACATCTGCTTTCCTGGGTCTCCAGCTTGCAGACAGCAGACTATGGGACTTCTCAGCCTCTACAATCACATGGACCAATTCCTTAGAATAAATATCTCTGTATGTATGTGGAGAATACACACACACACACACACACGTAAAGGACCTCCTACTACTGTGCATCCACATAGGGCTCTCACAGTCACAAGGATGAGCAAAGCTCCCTGGACAGCCACAGACCAAAGGCACTAAATGACCATTCAAAGGACATTTGGGAACAAACAAAAGTAACCCTTAGTGACTCAGGTCAGAGTTCTCGTGACCTTGGGGGTCACTGTGGGGGGCAGGAGGCAGTGAGGACGGGGCTGGAACTGTCCCATCAGATCTGCCTGCTGGTCACTCTGGCAGAAGTGCATCTAAAAACCCCCAAGTCCTGCCCTTAGAGTAGCAAGCTTTGCATACATTACCCTACCTAGCTGTGCCTTTACTACGAAAAAGTAAAAGCCAATTAGCAAACAGTGGGGGAAAAAAGCCAAAAACACACAGTGTGGTGCCCTCTTGGCTGGGGGTGTGACACATGTCAGAGGAGGTGGCCACGACCTGGGAGGTAAGGATGGGGCCTGCGATTTCCCGGGCCCGCAGAGCACCACTCACCCCGCCACAGCACAAACCAGTCCACAGAGAAGAAATCACCAGCGTTCAGCCTACACTTGTGGACTTAAGTGGCCTCTCTGTAACACATGTTATAGGATTTAAAGGAAGAAAGCAGCAGCACACACAGCTTTGCTTTTCTCTAATAGTACTTTGCCCAGTAATGGCTCAACTCACCTCATGCTTTTCCTCCACACTGGATGGGAACGTTTCCCTCCTCCTTTCAAACCACAGTGGCAGGCGTGCCCTGTGTCCTGCTCCATCCCCTTGGGCCCTTCCTGCTCTGCCAGCTGGAGGGGCCGCTCTGTAGTTTGCTTCTATAACAGCCCCTCTTATATCCAGCGAGGCTCAGCCTGGGAGGGGCAGCAGGGAAGTGAGTGTGGGAGGAGAGAGCCCCAGGGGCCCCTCCCTGCCCTGGGCTGACCACTGTGCTGTTCTCTGGACTCTGGCTACTGGCTGGCAGCAGACTCCCAGCAAAGCCCCTCCAGGTCTAGTGGACGCCACTGGGAGCCTCCACTCCTCTTGTCAAATGCCCCTACCCTGTGGACCCCCAGCCAGCAGGCCCTTTGTGGAGCCCCAAAACCACAGTCTCCCACCACACACTCCTGCCCGAGCCTCCCCTTGAAACTGCTGGCAGGTGGATTTTGGACCTCACAGTTCTTCTGTGGGGACTTTTCTTTCTTTTTTTTCCCCGTCTTTCTTAATAAGCCCTGCAGTCAACTCCTATCAACAGCCACAGCTCCATAGTCTTGTGAGAAACCTTTTCGCCTGCACCCCCAGGGGGATTCACAGATGATTTCCATTAACACAACCTGTGAATGGGATTCGCCAAAGTCACAGAGAGAAGCCTTGGAGGCCCCCTGCTGAAGAGGAGTGGGCAAAACTCAGCGCAATTTGCCGGAGCCTCCTCAATCCCACAAAGGATGAGTTCTCAAGGCACCTGGAGGAAGCCATCGGCATGAGTAGGACGTGGACCCTACTCTCAGGCTCAGCGGTGCCCACCATCCATGGCCACTGCTGTCGGCTCGGGGACCTCCTTCTGAAGACCTTTAATCAGACAAGAAGATGGGGAGATTTAAGACGCTGACCCCTTCCTGTCCTGCGCAGGGGCCTCCCAGGCTGTGGGCAGATCAACCATCTCACATATCTCTGACATCATCATAGAACCATCCCCATTAGGCAGAGGAGGATCTGAGATGTGGGGCTGTGTAGTCTCAGCCTAGGAACAGCAATGGGAGTGGGGTGGAGACCAAGATGCAGACACTGTACCCTTGGACTGCACGGCCAGCGCAGACAGGCTCACAAAGACAAGAGCAGGCGTGAGGGAGAGAATGGTCACTGCATGGAAACAATATGTTAGCTGTGCAGAAAATTCAAGAGAAAATTGAAAAATTACTAGATGTGATCAGAGAATTCAGCAATTGGACTGAATCAACATAGGTAATCAATAGCTCCCTGTAAGGAAGCAAAAAACACATTAGAACATGTAATGCAGTGATTTTCATTGATGATAGTCACAAAAAGGTTACATATAGATCAATAAGTAGAATAAGAAGTTAGTAAGAGTTCTGTAAAGAAGAGGATAAACGGGCCAGGCGTGGTGGCTCACACCTGTAATCCCAGCACTTCGGGAGGCTGACATGGGTGGATCACCTGAGGTCAGGAGCTCCAGACCAGCCTGGCCAACAAGGTAAAACCCCATCTCTAGTAAAAATACAAAATTAGCTAGGTGTGGTGGCATGTGCCTGTAATTCCAGCTACTCAGGAGGCTGAGGCAGGAGAATCACTTGAACTCGGGAGGCAGAAGTTGTGGTGAGCCGAGATCCTGCCACCACACTGCAGCCTGGGCAAAAAGAGCAAAACTCCATCTCAAGAAAAAAAAAAAAGAAAAAGAAGAGGATAAATGTCACAGAAGGGGAAGTTAAGAAAAGGAGTGGGGGGCATAAATGGCTTCTGGAGATAAGGTGTGGTGGCACAGCTGGGCCACTGATTCTGTGTCTCCTGAGTTCCCAGGACCTAGGACGGTAGCGACAGCTGAGAAGTCTACCTTCAGCAAAGCAGGGCGGGAGCTGCCCCTTGACCCAGTTCTCAAAAGGAATTTTCCCGGAACTCGATGTGTTCATTAGAAACTTACCTAGAAAGAAAAAGAGAGTATCATCATTAAGGTATTATAACAAGGAGAATTTTACCCTAAAAGATGAAAACTAATGAAATAAAACTATTACAACAAAATAAAATAATATAATTATTTTCATTTATATTATTATATTAATAATATATTATTATAAAATATATTAAATATATTTAATACTATATTATTAAATATTAAATAATAGAAATATTAAATATATTTATATTATTTAAAATATAAATAGTAATTATATTTATATTATTTGAAATATAAATATTAAATACTATATTATCAAATAGAGTATTAAATATATTATATTAAAATACTATATTAAATATAGTATTAAATATATTAAATGTATTATCGTACATATTATAAAATATAATATATATTATGATATATTAATTTATTTGTTTAACAAAAATAAGCAACAGAAGTGCAGAGATGAGTGTTTTAGACAACATGATGCTGTCACAGACAAGACGCTGCAGACCCACCGGCCAGACCAGGGTGCCCAGCCCTGTGTGCCCGGCCTGCGAGCCTGGATCCCACCTGCCATGGGCAGAACTGTGGCCCCAGGACTGGTCCGTGGAAGCCCTAACCCTGCATGTGGCTGTGTCTGGAGACAGGCTCTACAGGAAAGTGACTCAGGTTAAACGAGGTCCTGAGGTGAGCCTGAATCCCCTAAGCCTGGCGTTCTGATAAGAAGCCGAAGAGACCTCAGAACTGCCTCTCCCCGCATGTGGGGACGGTGGCCGTCTGTGAACCAGGAAGTGGGCCCTGGCCAGGAATGGAACTGGCTGGCACCTTGATCGTGGATTCCCAGGCTCCAAAACGGTGAGAAATCAATGTCTGGTGTTTCAGCCGCCCAGTCTGTGCTATTTTGTGTTAGCAGCCTGGGCGCACTGATATTATACCAGTGCTGTTCAAGATACTGTGTTCCAGCAATTCGTTATCTATTTTGGGGGAAAAGCGTCCATTAAAAGTCATGCCCTAAAACCCCTCCAAAAACGTTCGATAGGTTTGATTAAAAAGCAGAGATTTCTGTGTTGTGCTTGCTTTGTTTGCAACATTCAAAAATATGTTGATGGGGGTGTCTGAAGAAAGGTGGCGGTCTCCGAAGTGCCTGCCTGGGACTGGCTCAGGCTGGTACTCTGGGTCAAGTGCAGCCTCACAGAAAAACCCCTATCCCTCCCCAGGAGGGCCCTGCCTGCTTCCCACCTGGCCACGGCTCCCAGTGGGCCCGCTCCCTGGCCGGGGTGCCCGTAACACGTAACAGGTAACACGTCTGCTGCTTTTAGCTCTCAGCAGGGCTGGTTGTTTCATTTCCTGAGTCCTCGCAGGTATTCTGCCAGATCCTATTTTAAACTGAAAGTCCTCGTTGAATTCACACTCAATCTCCACATTCTGCTTCCTCCTTGAAGGTGTCAGACACATTGGCTCCCTTCCTGCACACCACAAACACATTTCCTTAACTGATTGCTTTGTGCGTGAAGCCGTGCCATCCTTTCTGAGTAAGGATTCACATGTTTTCAAGGATTTCCAACAGGTTTCGAGAAAAGAGCCGTCGTCTCCTTTTCAGTTAGCCATCTCAGCGTTGTGCGCTGTTCTGAGGCACCACCTTCCTGGCACAGGTCACTTGTGGCTTCCAGACGGCACAGTTAAGGAAGAGGAGGCGACGGGGATCACATAAATCCTGATGCTCGCTAATAGAGTTTATTAATAGCTCACTCGTGGTGATCGGCGGGCCCCAAACACGCTCCCCGTGGTTACAGATGACCCGCTTCTATATTCTGGCGCTGCTGGAACAGACTTCGTCGGACTCATTTTAATTATTTTCCAGAAGTGATCCATTTTCCATGAAAATGCGTGTAGGGTTTATCTCATTCCTGGAAGTCATTACTTTGTCATGAAAAATTCCAAGTATCCTGGAGCACAGGGGAATAAAATTAGCCTCGACTTTAATCACAGAGCAGAGGGTAATTTTACCTACATTCTTGGGCACAATCATTTGAGTGATCGGCCTATGAAGAGCTATTGTCTTATTCTCCCTCAGGGTGAGATCTCAGAGTCGGGGGTCTGCTTTTTGAGAAATCTGGGGCACAGCTGGCTGCTCCCTGAAAGGCTTGAGACTCCAGAGAGTGCTGAGGAACTGGCTGCGTGTCAGGCTTCGAGGCAATGGTGCTTTGAGAGAATCCTCCCAGGCCAGGTAGTCGAGCTGCATGACGCCCAGACACGAGGAGAGACTCGGGAGTTTGAGCACCAGGCTTCAAGTCTTGATTCTGCAGCTTGTTCTGTGCATGAGGTGATCTTTATTTCATGTGATATTTATCCAGCATATGTCAGGTGCCAGGCGCCGTGCTGTGTGATGCAGATACAATGAAGACCAAGATAGGCATGGTTTCTGTGCTCTGGTTCGGTGCCAACATCCTACGAATATTTTACACGTCACTAAAAAATCTGTAATTTTCTTAAATAGATCCTACCGGTTAATCATGCACAATTCCACATCTCTCTATAATGCAATTTAAGTATTCATAATTACCAACCCGGCCTCAGATTTTCCATTGCGTGTAAATGCTCTTGAAGACCCTGGAAGCAGAGGGCTCATCCTAACAAGGGCACTTCTCCCAAGTCATCTCGTGGGATGCAAAAAAGAATCATTGTGAAAAGAGTTTTTCACCTCTTAACAACTCACTCTATAAAGACAATGTCAGGCTTAATCAGAGCTGGAGATGCAGGGTGTTAAACGGAATGAATAGGAAACCTCCCTGAATCCCCAAGTGCCACTCTGAGAACAACAATGCTGTTTCCAGGAAAAAGAAAACCACAAGAAAAGCCCAGGCACAAAGTGACATTTACAAGAATTGATGACAGACCTCGGATACACCAATTTCAATTACCCAGCACTGGTTACACACATGGGGCCCGAGAAACCTCCCAGGCCCGGGCTCCCCGCCTGACTCGCTGCTTGCCATCAGCCCAGGCTGTGACTTTGCAGGGAACAGATGGGAGCTGCTTAGAAGCCGATGGTCTCACCACCATCACATCAGACTCGGGGGGCAGCATAGCAGAGGGCACTGAGGGCTGGAATCATCCACCCGTCCACCCATCCATCCATCCATCCATTCATCCGTTCATCCATCTATCTATCATCCATCCATTCACCCATTCATTCATCCGTTCATTCATCCATCCATCATCCATCCATCCATTCACCCATTCATCCATTCATCCACCCATCCATCCATCCATCCACCCATCCATCCATCCACCTATCCATCATCCATCCATCCATTCACCCATTCATCCATTCATCCACCCATCCATCCATCCATTCATCCACCCATCCATTCATCCATCCATCCATTCATCCATTCACCCATCCATTCATCCATTCATCCATCCATCCACCTATCCATCCATCCATCCATCCATCCATTCATCCATTCACCCATCCATTCATCCATTCATCCATTCACCCAAACATCCATTCATCCATTAACCCATCTATCCATCCATCCATCCATTCATCCATCCATCCGTCCATTCACCCATCCATCCATCATCCACCCATTCATCCATCCATACACCCATCCATCAGTCTATTCATTCATCCATCCATCCATCCATCCATCCATCCATCTATCCATCCATCCACTCACTAACTCACTCACTCTGTACTCAGGGTGCCGACACATCTCCAGCTTTCTTCTGTGGGCAGAGGTTGCAGCAAACAAACCAAACCAAACCAATGTTCACCTTCGTTGAACCTTCAGTCTTTGCTGGGGAGGGGATAATAAACCAAACTGTATGGACCATGTCAGATGGTGAAGGGAGGCAGGGTGGCTGCAGAGAGCAGCAGTGCACAGCGATGGGTGGGTGGAGTCATTCACACCTGGCAGTCAGGAGGACCCCTTGGAGGTGGTGCCCGTGCACAGAGATAGGAGGGTGGAGCCCATTCACGCCTGGCGGCCAGGAGGACTCCTCGGAGGTGGCGGCAGTGCAGAGATAGGAGGGTGGAGACTGTTCACACCTGGGGGCCAGGAGGGCCCCTCAGATGCATCCGCAGTGCAGTAGAGGCCGCAGTGAAATAGGAACAGACTCCATGATGTCCAGAGACGGCAGAGGGGACAACAGGAGGGCCTCAGAGAGGGAACCCCCTCGAGGGCAGAGGGTGCAGGGGTGCCCGCTGTGGGTAAACAGCCGCCAAGGCTGCTCCGGTGAGCATAGGTGTTAGGAGCACTGTGATGGGTGTGGGAGCCCAGCTGGGAGGCGGGTGCCTGGGCCTGAGTGCAGTTGGAGCTGGTAAGAAGGGTTCGGAGTCTGGGTGTTTCAAGAGTGGAGCTCCCCAAGGTTTCCCAACCCACTGAATGTGAGCTCTGAGAAAGAGGGGCCATGGGTATCCCAGTTTTGTGCCTTTGCCGGGGATGGTCAGGAGCCCTTTGGAGGTCCAGGAGTCACATTAGAAGCATGTGAGGTCCGGAAGCCGCCACGCAGGAAGAAATGTTGTTGAGGAAGGGGGAGCAGGGCAGGTGCCGGGGGACAGCTTTACTCAGAGAAGACGAAAGAGCCGAGGGCTGGACGTGTCCCTCGAGAGAGGCCTGCTGGGCACCGTGGTAGAGAACCAGCAGACACGGGCCCAGAGTCGGGGGAGCTGGGGCTCAGGAGACAGGCCGAGGGACCTCCGGTGGGGCACCCCCATGGGCTTCAGCTTCTCCATTTGTGAAGCTGGGCTGAGGAGCCTCCCCTGCCAAGAGGTTCTGCTTATCCCAGCCTGGCCTGGCAGGACAGGAAAGTCGAGGAAACAGACGCAAACTCGCAGCCACACGAGGCCCAGGGGAAAGGCCGGGAACTTCTTGGTCTGTGCAGGAGCCACCGTGTGACTTTGCCAGGACAACCTGTCGAGCGCCAGGCTGCTGAGCCAGACGATCTGCTGGGCACACTCACACCGACCTCGGCATGTTTCAGGAACGAGCTCAGGCATGCAAGTAGGCATTAGCTTGTGCTGAACAGCAGGACAACACAGTTATTCTCATGATGGTAATTTAAGTTTGAATTCTACACTTTTTATCCCCGTTATTTACCAGAGAATGTGGACGTCTACTCTGCGTGGACTTCTGACACCGCTCTCTCTGGCCATCTGTTCTCCTGTGGCCTCCGGTACAGCCTGGAGGAAGGGCCACGTATGTGTCACTGTCATTAGTGTTTCGGCCTCCACCATCTCCTTTCTGCCTCACATGGTGGCCTTGGCCCTGAGGACACAGAACAGCTTAAGTAAGGGACTGTGAACCCCTGACAGCAGTCCCTGAACCCCCCACAGCGGCCCCAGGGACTGAGTAAGGGACTGTGAACCCCCCACAGCGGCCCCAGGGACTGAGTAAGGGACTGTGAACCCCTGACAGCAGCCCTGGGGACATCACTTTCATTCATTTCTTCCCTCCCGCTGGGTACCGCAGGGGTCCTGGCCTCTGGATGGGAGCCACCCTTGCAGGGGACCCCAATGCCGTGCGATGGAACCATCTGGAAACCTTGCTTCTCACACTGGGCCATCTCTGGGGGCAATTTCCCGGCTTCCTCCTGTGAGGTCCAGGTTGGGGGATCGGGCTGTGATGCTGCCACTGAGGCCCTTGCTTCCTAAGTGACAGACATCTCGCCTCTTCCTTCTCTTGTCGAGCCTTAACAACGAGAGTAAGAAAAAATAGGACAGGCGCAGTAGCTCACGCCTGTAATCCCAGCACTTTGGGAGGCCGAGGTGGGTGGATCATGAGGTCAGGAGATCAAGCCCAACCTAGCTGACATGGTGAAACCCCATCTCTACTAAAAATACAAAAAAATTACCTGGACATCGTGGTGTATGCCTGTAATCCCAGCTACTCAGGAGGCTGAAGCAGGAGAATCGCTTGAACCTAGGAGGCGGAGGTTGCAGTGAGGTGAGATCGCGCCACTGCACTCCAGCCTGGCGACACAGCGAGACTCCGTCTCAAAAAAAAAAAAGGGAAAAAGTAAGAGTATTCTTCAATCACTCTGCCAGAGTCTGCTCTGTGTCATGGAGGAGGAGACTGAGGTCTGGATCAGGGTGCCACTAACTCACAGGAACAAAGCGATGTGGGGCCACAGCAGGAATGAGACCCGGTGATTCCAGATCCTGCCGGATTATTCCAGATCATTGTCATCGGCCTCTTCCACGGCAGATTTCTCCCTGGTCCAGGCAGCATTTCCCAACACACCTGGGAGGCCTCCGAGGCCTGGGGTATGGCGGCTTGAGACACCCCAAGAGGGATCGCCTCGGTCACTGCTCTGCAGCTGTTCGTTGATTTGAGTACACGTTTTCGTTTGAGGTCACTGTAGAGCCCTGTGTGGGTGGAAGAAACGACGCAGAGGGATCCTGTTCACGTTGCGTCCGGTGTCGCCCGGGGGGGACATCTTGTCAGACAATAGCACGATGTCACCTCCAGGATGTCAACAGTGATGCAGTCAAGACCCTGGACGCCCGTCACACAGGGTCCTCTCCTGCTGTCCTGCTGTCCCCTGAGAGCTGCATCGCCACTGTCCCACCCCGTCCCCTCCACCGCCCCTGGCAACCTCTCATCTCTCCTCCATTTCCGAAATGTCGTCGTTCTTATGTCTCTATCAAGGACCTGGGAAAAATGGGGGGAGTGTAAGTGAAGCTCAGGGCGCAACTGCCTGGGGGTACTGCCCTGCATAGGCACGTCTTTCAGGCAGGACCCCCAGGGCAACAGTCAAGGACAGGAAGGGAGGATATGTGAGTAGTTGATGTGAAACCTGGACGTCCTACACGCTGTGTTCACCCTGAGGAAGGCTTTGACGTAGAAACACAAGCCCACAGAACTACCAGCAATACCAGGTTTACTGTCCATAGTTGTAGTTAATTTCCTCATTGATCTGGTGAAAGGTATGCTTGGCCCTGGCTTTCTTTTTTTTTTTTTTTTTAGACGGAGTCTCGCTGTTGTTGGCCAGGGCTAGAGTGCAATGGTACGATCTCCTCAGCTCACTGCAACCTCGGCCTCCCGGGTTCCAGCAATTCTCCTGTCTCAGCCTCCCGAGTAGCTGAGATAACAGGCACCCATGACTGTGCCTGGCTATTTTTTATATTTTTAGTAGAGATGGGATTTTGCCATGTTGGCCAGGCTGGTCTTGAACTCCTGACCTCAGGTGATCCACCCACCTCGGCCTCCCAAAGTGCTGGGATTACAGGCGTGAACCCCAGCACCCGGCCTGCGTGGCCCTGGTTTTTCACTGAGACACTCTTTTGTCCAGCATCCCTCCTGCTAACAGTGTCTACAGTGTCCTGTGGAAGGTGGTGACTGGGAAGTGGCTGCCTGGCTATTGGATCTACAGGGCTGTGACCTTATTTTGGGTTCTGTTTCTTCATCTTTCTCCCTCAACCCTCCCTCACCAAGTTCTCTCAAAATATTCTGCTGAGTGATGTAGTTCAACCCCAGAGTTCCCGTCCCGTTCTAATTTTTGGTTTTGAATTAGATGGCCTGTTTCAGGTTTCATTTTATTTATTAACAGAATGAGGTAAAAGAGCCACCTTGTTAAAGTCTTGAATTTGTCAGAAAATATGTTCACGTCTACCCTGAAAATCTCACATGGTTGTTGCTTTTCTATTTGCATAACTGAATTATGGCTTAATTGATTTTTACTGGGAACGTTTTAGGTTATGACTTTTATGTGCCTTTGTCCTGTGTTTGGGTTTTTTGTCTTGTATGTGTTGTTTTGACTTTTGATACTCGGGTTTATTGTGGGAAGAGGAACCTAGGAATGGTTTTCTGGCTCAGTCCAGTCTGTGTTTGCTGTCTGGGATCTGAGGGAGGTTCTGACCATTGCGCGTACCAGTCCACCCAGGTTGGGAAGCCTGTGCTGTGTGCAACCCCCCAAAACCTGCACTAGGAGCAGCTGCTGGCCTTGCCTGGGCTTAGAGAGATTCTTCGCCATAGCTCTCCACTCAGGTCCAGGATTCAAGTTCCATGGTTGCCTGTCTCCTGGCTCACGGGAGGGGCGGGTCTTAGGGGCACCTGGTATCTGGGATCCCAGGTGGGTCACGGCAAAAGGGAAGTGTCTGGCAATGGGGAAGAGGAAGGAGTCGTCGAGAGAGGCACAGGGACAGGGGGGAGCTGGGTGGGGGAGGGGAAATGCAGTCACAGGGAACCCAAGAGGAGGGTCCCAGCGAAGAGGCCAGCCTGTTGCTGCTGAAGGTTGTCTAACTGCTGATTAGCTTTGGCCAGATAATTTTTTTCTAGTGAATCAAAATTTTAAATCAGATTTCCTTTGGAGGCCTCCAAATACCAATCAAAAATGGCTGCCCCCTGGGCCTGAGAAACCCTATTCCCTTGGTAAAGTTAGGGTGTTTAGAAAGATGGGCACAAGAATTAGGATTGTAAGGAAAGTGCCTATGAGAATAAGGGGTGTTTCCTGGTGAGAAGAGGAGGCAGGCCCAGAGCCTCCCGGTGGAGGAGATGAGGGAGGCCCAGAGCTTCCCGGTGGAGGAGAGGAGGGAGGCTCAGAGCTTCCCGGTGGAGGAGAGGAGGGAGGCCCAGAGCCTCCCGGTGGAGGAGATGAGGGAGGCCCAGAGCTTCCCGGTGGAGGAGATAGGCCCAGAGCCTCCCGGTGGAGGAGAGGAGGGAGGCCTAGAGCTTCCCAGTGGAGGAGAGAGGCCCAGAGCTTCCCAGTGGAGGAGAGGAGAGAGGCCCAGAGCTTCCTAGTGGAGAAGAGGAGGGGGGCCCAGAGCTTCCCAGTAGAGGAGAGAAGGGAGGCCCAGAGCCTCCCGGTGGAGGAGAGGAGGGAGGCCCAGAGCTTCCTAGTGGAGATTCAGCCCACCTAGTGAGGCCTCCGCTTCTCCTGGCCTGAGGGTCGCAGGCTCCAATGCAGACCTCCACTCTGTGCCCCCAGCAGGCGGAAAACCAGAGGAGACATTCTCCCTGGATCACAGCCAAGCTCTCAGGATGCAAAATTGAGATAGAAGGAGACGCTCAACCACTCTCATCTGCGACCCCCATGTGGAGAGTCCGCGTGCGTGCCCGCGGTGATGCGCACTGCAGACCTGCTGTGTGTGAGACCAGGCCGAGTTGGTGTGGGGGGCAGGAGCCTGTGCACCTCGGCCTCTCCTGCGGCAAACAGCACTTTTAGGCAGCACAACACAAAATGCTTGCCACAGACACCAAGCACCAGGGGAACAGAAGGAGGGGCCTGAATCGACAGAGGATGCCAAATAAGCAGGACCCACGCTCAGAACCCAGCCTCAAACCAGGACTGAACAGCAGAGGGCCCCAGGCAGCCTGAGTCCAGACCTGGTGTTGACGCTGCCCCAGCTCAGACACCCGGGCGCAGGGGCCTTTGGGGGCTCAGGGCCCGGCCAAGTGGCTGGGTCTGCAGGGAGGGGCAGCGCAGTTGCTGTCCAGCAAGACCTCCCTGGGGACAGAGAAAAGTCCACCCACGAGAGAACAAGCAGAGGCGTTTACTCAGTGCTTCCTACGGCAGGGAGTCCTCCACTGTCCCTCTGCCCAGCTGAGACCTAACGACAGGCAGGGGAGGGGACACTTCACCATGGAACAGGGATGGCTCCTGGCTCCCTTGATCAGAGGCCAAGGCCTGGGGAAGCAGGGGGCACGTTGGGGGTTCTCTGGTTGGTTCCGAGTTGAAAGTGCAGACAGAAGTTAAGGGAGCTGGGAGTCTCTGGACACGGGCTGACAGCAGCAGATGAGTGGATGCCCTCCTGGGCTGCAGTATGCGCAGTGTGGTTTGTACATCAGCGTCCAGCCATCAAATGCAAATGTCGTCCGTTCCTGTCTCCTGTTCCCTGGACCTTACCCTCCACTTTCTGGCTCCTCCCCGGTAACGATTTGAAACGTTGCTGTAATTTCAAGCTGAAACTTTATTGCCCTCATTAGCTCTATTTATTATATATTGTTTTGTAAATTGTTTTCTGTCTTTATGAGTGTGCATACTTTCCATTTTATGGGACATCCTTCGGCAACATCATTTTTATAGAGGCACAATATTCCATTTTATGAATATGGGGTTTATGAATGAGTCAGATATAATACTTAGGTTGTTTCTAATTTCCATTATTATAAACAACACTGCAATGAACATTCGTGTAACTGTATCTTTGCATAATCCATTAGCAGATCTATCAATATTCCCTCAGAATAAAATTTCTTGAGCATAATATAACAAAAACTGCTGATGGTTTGAGATTTTTTAAGGCTTCTACTGCATATTCTCAAATCTCCTGCTGGAAAAAAAAATTGGAAATCTCAGCCGCACTACGTGACTGTGCCACTTTACTAAAAGCCATACTAGTATCAGGTTTAAAAGAAAGTAGAAGGAAAAGAGTGGACATTGCTGTTTACTGCTCACCAGGACAGGTGAAATCCCGTCTCTCCCTGCTGTCCCCGACCCCTTCCATCCATCACGCAGCAGCGAAGGAGAACCGGCCCTTCTGAGGCTTCTCAGCCAAGCAGAGTAAACCCACACGCTCCTTCGGTGCCCCAGGCCCTGTGTGCTGCCCACCCGCCCTGCCTGGCTCTCCCCTCTTCTCCCAGCATCTTGTTCGTTCTGTCCCGGCCTCATTGGCTGCTCCTGGACAGCTCAATCTCAGCCCTGGGTCTTTACACTGAGTCCTGGGTGCCCTGGAGTCTCTCCCCACCTCCTCTGCCCTCCTTCCTCCCTCCCTGCATCTGCCCAAATGTGCTGTCTGCGGAGCACAGGTCTAGCAGAGACCTTCGCTCACTCGCCACCCGGTATTTTTGCTCACTTTTTCTTTCTTAGCATCTCCCACCAACAAATTATTGTTGGATTTGTTTATTTCCGTGTCTGTTGTCTGACTCTCTCCCTGTCTGCATGGAACGCTGGCTCCACAGAGCAGTGCGGCGTCCATCTGGCATCTGGAGCCACGCTGGGCTGGAGGAGGTACCTGGTCCAAGACTCGGAAGATGAGGGAGGGAAGGAAGGAAAGAAGGAAGGAAGGAAGGAAGGAAGGAAGGAAGGAAGGAAGGAAGGAAGGAAGGAGTGAATGAATGAATGAATGAATGAACGGGACTTTTGCCCATTGTTCTATCAGAGTGTTTTCCCTTTCTTTTGATTTGAAGGGCCCTCTATTTCAATAATAAACCTTTTCTGGCTGAGTGTCAGTCATTTCTTGTCTGTTGCCATGTTACTTTGGTAATTTTTATTTATTTGTTATGCCAGAGTCAAATTCACCAGAAATATTTGCTATTTTCTGCCTTTGACTTAATTCCTAACATGAAGTGACCACAACAGGTGCATATCAGTCATCATATCATTTTTTTCTGATTCTTTTGTTTATAATGAAAATCATGACTCCTTCTCCTTAGGACTATAGAGTGAGGGTGCACCCGGCCTTCTGTGGTTTAATTGTATCTGACATTACTGTACCTGAGGCGTCTCTCAGTCTCTCCCGTGCACTCCAGGAGCAAAGCAGGTTCTATCCACAAATAGCCCTGGGACCCCGTCCCATCTCCCTCCTGGGGAAGGTCCTTCGGCATCTCCTGTCTCCAGCTCCCACTCCCTGCTCCTGATGCAGGCACCTCCGCGTGTCCAGGGCTGCTGTCTATGACCCCATCCTGTGTCTGCAGGTGGCAGCCCCCTCTTATCAGAGCAAAGGCATCCTGTGTCTCCCTGGTGCTTGCAGCATTCCGGAGACCCAAAGCCACAGCTCCCTGGCCGCCCCGCTTAGAGTTCTTTCCTCTTAATTTACAAATCAAAGAGTCAACTTAAAACACAATAGCTGACCTGGAGCCAAAGAATCTGCCCACCCCGAAGGCAGGAAGTCCCAGAGCGATCCCATCCCAACTCACCTCCCACCCTCCCCCACCCCCACCGCCCCGGTATGTCAGGCTCGAGCACTCACCGGGCCACGGGCAAGGCTGATTTCTATTTTCCAGGCCCTGCTTGACTCTTTTCTCATGTCCCTGACAACTCTTCATCCCTTTCAAAGATGTCCCAGCAGCTCCGCTCTGTTTAATTAAACATCTTGAAATTAAGTGTCATCGTTTTCAACACAAACCGAACGGTAGTTGCCGTGCAAACTCTGCACCGCTTTCCCGGGGAAGTTTCCAGGGCGATCTCCCACGGACCAGGTTGCCCAGGAGCTCCATTTAGCTTTGGACATGGCCGAGGGGTGAATGCGTGCTGCAGGGTCACAGGGCCTGGTCGTGCTGGGGTTGGGGAGTGCATGGAGAGGGGGTACAGGAGTGCTGGAGCTGGGCTCACAGCTGTGCTGGGGTCCCCTGGTGCACAGGGGGGCACAGGGCTGTCGGGGTTGGGTTCACAGCTGTGCTTGGATCAGCAAGTGCATAGGGGGGCGCAGGGGGTGCGCAGGAGTGCAGGGGTGTCGGGGCTGGGCTCGCAGCTGTGCTGGGGTCAGCGAGTGCAGGGCTGGTGCAGGGGTGTCAGGACTGGGCCTACAGCTGTGCTGGGGTCAGCGAGTGCACAGGGTGGGGGTGCATGGGTTGTGCAGGAGTGCAGGAGTGTCAGGGCTGGCCTCACTGAACACACATGAGATGTTTGCTGGTGAACAAAAGCTTCAGAGTCACAGCCCCAGTCAAGGCTTCACCCCCCAGTTTCTCCTGGCCAAGCTTTCTATGAACCTCATGATTGAACCCCTTGCAGGAATCTCCTCAAATGCTTTTGAAAAGACTTCTTAGGAAGGGTGGAAGGACAGGCTTGGCCCCGTCTACAAGACCAGTTCCTTCTCCATAAAAAGGAACTCAGAGATAATGCTAAATATTTCTGAACAGGCAAATTTGGGGGTATTCTTCATCTATCTGTCCAACAGATTAATAGACAAATGATTCCTATTTGAAGCATTATGTGTATCTTAAAGTGAAATTACTAGAATACTCTAAGTCAGAAATGCTCACTAACAACATGCATCACCATCACCCAGCTCCCGCCCGGGGTTAACCAAACATGGCAGTGTGAGCTTAGTCCACGGCAACAGAGCTCAGTTAGTAACGAACTTGCTGGGTGACAAAGGTAGAAGGAATAGAAGTCATAACCAAGTCCCTGCAATAGTGCAGATGCCCCGGCACCAGAGATGTTGGTGCCTGGCTGGGTGCTCGGAGCAGCAGCCGACACCAGCCAAGGGCCCAGGGCCTAGGACCCAGACAGCACACTGCGGCTCTCATTCTGTGTACGGTCACTAATTGTGATGATTTTTCACATCTCACAAAGCGATGACCTGCGTAAGGAACTCTTAAGCCTACATTAAATGAAGTCCTTCACAGACCCACTGAGAGCGGACAAGATTTGGAGTCCAAGTTTGGGAGTCAGGCCAAGGCTCTCACCCTGTGGGGCCTGGAAGACTTGCAGAGCCCCAACAGTAGGGTGTGCAGGCACCTGGAAAGGGGGCTCAGTGTCTTGCCATCACGGGTTCCCACGCAGGTTGCAGGGTCCAGGTTCACCTCCAAGCGGGCCCCTTTCTGCGCAAGAAAGACCCTCACCTGGCTCTGTGGCCCCCGCGGGAAGCAACCCCTGCTCTGTGGATGTGAAGATGTTGGCCTGGGACAAGCCACTGGCTTTTGGAACTGCCCCAAGTCTCAGTGTCAGGACCAGGAGCTTGAGGGAGGTGTGAGGCTGGTGGGGGTTCTACCCGGCAAAGCAAAGAGGCATGTTCATGTCACATTCACAAGTGCACCCCCAAAGGGAGCACAGCCTGAGCAGCTGAGTCTCCAGGGCCCCAGAGTCCTGAAGCATCAAGACTTGAAGGTTGCTTGCTGCTGCAGCAAAGCTGAATGGTGTCAACACTAATCCTAACCTCTAATCCCAACCCTGGCCCTAACCTCTATTCCTAAACTCTAACCCCAACCCTTACCCCAACCCCTATTCCTAACCTCTAATCCCAACCCTAACCCTCACCCCTAATTCTAACCTCAAACCCCAACCCTTACCCTAACCCCTATTCCTAACATCTAACCCCAACCCTTACCCTAATTCCTAATCCTAACCTCTAATCCCAACCCTGGCCCTAACCTCTACTCCTAACCTCTATCCCCAGCTCTAACCCTCACCTCTAATCGTAACCTCTAACCCCAACCCTTACCCTAACCCCTAATCCTAACCTCTAAGCCCAACCCTTACCCTAACCCCTATTCCTAACCTCTATCCCCAACCCTAACCCTCACCTCTAATCGTAACCTCTAACCCCAACACTTACCCTAACCCCTAATCCTAACCTCTAAGCCCAACCCTTACCCTAACCCCTATTCCTAACCTCTATCCCCAACCCTTACCCTAACCCCAATCCTAACCTCTAACCCCAACCCTTACCCTAACCCCTAATCCTAACCTCTAACCCCAACCCTTACCCTAACCCCTATTCCTAACCTCTAATCCCAACCCTAACCCTCACCCCTAATCCTAACCTCTAACCCCAACCCTTACCCAAACTCCTATTCCTAACCTCTAACCCCAACCCTTACCCTAACCCCTATTCCTAACCTCTAACCTCAGCCCTAACCCTAACCCTAAACCAAACCCCGAGGTCAAGTCTGTGGTGGAGCCAGCGTCCCTGGGGAGGGGACAAGCCATGTACCTCCCATACCTTCAGCAGGGACAGGAGACCTCAGGAAAGGCCCTGGAGACACAGGAAAGGCCCCAAGGACATCTTTGTCATGTGGCCAGCTGGGTGTCCTTGGAACTGGCCTCTTGTGTGCACCATGCAGGGGGTGTGTGGCTCATTCAGGCACTGCAGACGGGTTAGACAGGTCCCAGACCCCCACTACCAGCTTTGAAAACCTGTAAGAAAAACGGTAGACCAAGACAGAAACTATCAGGCTAGACGCAATTTAGCTTTCCTTCTTGCTTCTAAAATTCTGTCTTTACAAAGAAAAATACCTACATTCAATAACAAATAATAATAATAATAACAACAACAATAATAACAAATGCATTATTTGAGGAGATCCCAGTGAAGTCCACCCATATAACGTTTATTTTAAATTCAGTAAATGTTGGATCTTGGGTAACTTTTTACTGTCCACAGCTTCCACATTCTCGTCATGGTTCTGACGAGGCTGGCGTATAATCCTTTAGTCCGGTGTCACCACGATGGCGTTGGGGAAACGATTACCCCCAGGCCCGCTAGTTTTCTGCGAGGAGTGTTCATTCTCTCTCACAAATCTGCAGGGCAGCTGCAGTTCTCCTCCTGCCGTTCTGGGCTTTTCTGGGCAGCTCGGTTGCAAAGCTGAAAGCTGAACTGGAGTCTGGACTGTGAGGTGTGATGGGAAGTCCAGGCTGAAGGGAGGCAGCTGTCCAGGCCGGAGGATGGCGTGTGTGCAGAGAGCCAGGTAAGCAAGGGGGGCTACGGCTCACGCCACGCCGTCTAGCACTCGACTAGCAGACACGTGACCAAACCCAGATTTCCCAGAAGGGAAAATGTGTCCCATGCACAGCAGAAGGAGGAGGAGCGGCTCGATATTTTCCGAGTGACAGTTACATCTACTGTTTGGATCATGCATCTACACACCAAAGAATCAGGTCCAAAAACACCTGCCATGGAAAGCTAATGTGAAGGAAGCCGTCGTCTGCCGGGAACCCGCCCTACATCAACCACCGCCTGTGCCGAATGGTACCTGGCGCTCCATGGAGGTGAAGGCACTGACGTTTTAGAACTTGCTCAAATGTCACCAGGAGTTAACCCACACCAAAGCTGTGATGCTTTATTGCTGACACAGGGTTATTCAAAATAAAATGTCTATGAAAACTGAAAATTCCATAAAAATATTAAACTTTAAAAAATGTTTTGTTATAAGTAAAATATACATATGTGATTTACCGTCTAAAAATGTGAAACTTTATCATTGTCAGTGATAATCAAATACTTCCGTTTTAAGCTGTGCATAGTAATTTTGAGATCGTTATTAAAAATTGTTTAAGTTTGGCCAGGTGCGGTGGCTTGCACCTGTAATCCCAGCACTTTGGGAGGCTAAGGCGGGTGGATCACCTAAGGTCAGGAGTTCAAGACCTCACCCTGGCCAACATGGTGAAATCCCGTGTCTACTAAAAATACAAAAATTAGCCAGGCACGGTGGCGGGTGCCTATAATCTTAGCTGCTCAGGAGGCTGAGACAGGAGAATTGCTTGAACCCAGAAGGCAGAGGTTGCAGTGAGCCAAGATGGTGCCACTGCACTCCAGTCTGGGAGATAGAGGGAGACTCCATCTCAAAAAAATAGAAATAAAAACTGTTTAAGTTCTACTGGTAGTGTCACTATGATGTTTTAAATTTATAAATTTCATTGCAAATTATAGGGTACATGAACTCTAAACAGGATTAAAGTTTACATTACTGGAAAAAAAATCAGCTCAAAATCCATCATCATATATGAAAATGCTCTGGCAAAAATGAAAAGTGTGCAAATGTCTCCTTGATTTTCAGCAAATGCCATGGCCGAGCATTAAACTTTCAGGCCCTCGTTACTGTGTCATTGGAAATGCCTCTGCAGTTCTAAAGTGGCTGATACAGTAATTAAACTGAAGACTACATTACCTTATGAGTTGACAGTTTGGTTTTATTGTCACTAACTAGGACGGTCTCAGAAATCAGCTGATCTGCTGTCTAATGGCTGTCAGAAATGAAGGTCTGAGTTCAATTATTCTAAAACAAAAACAGACATTTTTGGTGTGAATCCTTCAATATTTAATTGGACTATATCTGGCAACCCTCCACAGAAGGTCAACTCAATTAGCCACCAGGGACACCTGTCCTCACCGCTCACCGAAGAGCCGCACAGCCATGCCTGCCTAGTCTCCTGTTACCTTCGTGCACTTAAACTTACATTTTTCCTCTCAATCGACTCATTTCATGTCTTACTTTTATTGTGAAGAAAACTTTATATCACTGTGAAATTACAGGTTTGATGCCCTAGTTATATTCCTTGTAATACCTTTTAAAATAAAATCGTTAAATTATTAAGATAAGAAACAACTGCCCCTGTGCCCCAAAACCACCCCTCCCATGCCACCCCGGCCCCCCTCTTTGGAGTCTCCAAGACCCTCCCTAGGAACAGAAATTCTGCCGTAAGCACACCCCCTACGTCCGTTCCTACAGGCTGTGTCATCCATTAGAAGACTTTCTATCCAGGTAGCAAAGTTTTGGTCTCTCAAATAATTGCTTCTGCCTTGGTGTGGGGCCCCTGCCATGGGCTTCAGCCCAAAGACTGGGGGCAGAGTAGGGGGGACTCTGCTCTGGGACCTGCAGCAAGGCCCAGGTGCTCAGCCCTCCCCATGCATCTGCTGGGCTCTGGTGATAGGGAAGCAGCAATTCCAAAACAACCGGCCTGGTCTCCCCCAGGACGCTCTGGAGGGGTATGTGTGTCACTCTGCCGTGTGCCGAAGTGCACTGGCCTGTGTGTGGGATTCGGAAGGTTGGTGTGGATGCCGTGGAAGGATGTGTGTTCCCCTCTGCCGTGTGCCGAAATGCACTGGCCTGTGTGTAGGAGTCAGAAGGTTGGTGTGGATGCTGTGGAAGGGTGTGTGTTTTGCTCTGATGTGCTGAAGTTCCCTGGCCTGCGTGTAGGATTCAGAAGGTTGGCGTGGATGTGCATTTTCAGTTACAAGAGGATTCTGTGCTGCTTTCCTCCCAGTCCTGCACTGAATGGACCACGTGCCAACAGGCCCTGCCCAGCCTCCTGCACTGAATGGACCCTGTGCCCACAGGCCCCGCCCACAGGCCCCGCCCAGCCTCCTGCACTGAATGGACCCCGTGTCCACAGGCCCCGCCCACGGGCCCCGCCCACAGGCCTCACCCAGTCTCCTGCACTGAATAGACCCTGTGCCCACAGGCCCCGCCCACGAGCCCCGCCCACAGGCCCCGCCCAGTCTCCTGCACTGAATAGACCCTGTGCCCACAGGCCCCGCCCACGGGCCCCGCCCACAGGCCCCGCCCGGCCTCCTGCACTGAATGGACCACCTCCCCACAGGCCCCGCCCACGGGCCCCGCCCGGCCTCTGATGGAGCCCTCGTGCCCTGGGCTCCTGCCGCCTGTGACGCAGGCTCAGCTGGCTTCTGACTCCTGTTCCTCTGCAACCGTCCCGGGACAGGCAATGCCGGGTCGGCAGCCACAGGGCCTCTTCACTCCGCTCTGTGTCCGGGGGGCCGGCCCACCACAGGGTGGTGCCACGCGGCTCTGAGTTCACTAGGCCCCCACCTCCCTGCGTTCCCCACCCACCCCACGGCTCACCAGGACCAGTGCAAGGTTGGCTGACGTTCAGCTTTCCCCAGGGTGGGTCTTGGAGACTCCAAAGAGGAGGGCACAGGATGGCGCAGGAGGGGGTTTTGGGGCACAGGGGCAGTTGTTTCTTATTTTAATAGTTTGATGATTTTATTTTAAAAGGTATTACGAGGAATATAACTAGGTCCTCAAACCTGTACTTTGGCTTCTCATCTCTGCAGTGGTGGTGGTGGTGACAAGGATGTGTTTTGTATTTCACTGATTTCAAATGAGCCTGGGAAGTCCGGATGTATTGGGTTGATGTTAAACTTTTCCCCCAGTTTCCCGTTGGGCTTTCTGTCTTTTTCTTTCTGAATGTAGGAATTGCCTCTCTAGTCGTGACATTAGTTCTTCGTTGACCCTCTGTTTTCTTTCAGCTGATCATCGGGCCACAGCATCGCCTACTGGGGACAAGTACTCAGTGTTGCTGGAACCCAGGTGTCCCCTCATGGTGTCCCATTTTCCCTGTGCTCAGGCCTCAGGGATATTCATCCTCATGGTCTCCTGTCAGCTTATCGTTTTGCCTTGTGCATTCAGGCCTGAATCCACCTGAGATCCCTGTTAACGTGTGGGATCAGGTAGGCATCCAGGTGTCCTTCCCTCCAGAGTGAGCCGGGATCACCCACAGGACCTACTGGGGGGTCCTCCTTGCCCCAGTGTACGAGTCAGGGTTCTCTGGAGGGACAGAACTAATAGGATAGAAGTATATAAAAGAAGTATATAAACAGGGGAGCTTATTAAGTATTAACTCACGCGCTCACAAGGCCCCACCATAGGCCACCTGCAAGTTCTGGAACAAGGAGAGCCAGTCCGAGTCCCAAATGGAAGAACTTGGAGTCCGATGTTTGAGGGCAGGAAGCATCCAGCACGGGAGAAGGATGTAGGCTGGGAGGCGAGGCTGGTCTCGCCTTTTCACGTTGTTCCGCCTGCTTTATATCCTAGCTGCGCTGGCAACTGAGTAGATGGTGCCCACCTAGATTAAGGATGGATCTGCCTCTCCCAGCCCACTGACTCAAATGTTAATCTCCTCTGGCAACACCCTCACAGACCCGCCAGGATCAATGCTTTGCATCCTTCCATCCAATCAAGTTGACACTCAGCATTACCCATCACACGCATTAACTTGTGTTGTCACCTACAGGTCCTCAGTAATTAGGTTTATGCCATTGTTTATGCCATTATTATCACCCTCATCATCATTATCGGGATTTTGGAGAACTCTTAACATTGGGTAAAGCAAGTATTCTTTCTTGGTTCTCTTGCTTTCCAAGCTGGCTTTTATACCCACCTCCAGCCCCAGCTGAAGTATGTGCATCAGATCCCTGGGAAAGCCTGGCTGGACTGGGCTCGGAGCGGCCCTGAGCCGGGGGGACTGCAGATGGGGCTGGCGCCTTGCACACGTTATGTTCACCCATCCAGGGTCTTCCTTCAGGTCCCAGGATTGAGTTTTAAAGCTTTCTGCACACTTTATGTAGAGATTTTATATATGGCTTGTGTATCCTTTATATAGACTTTATACTTGCTTTGTGCTGTTAATGGTATCTTATTTTACACCATATTTGTCAGCAACCACCAGTAACTTGCAATCCTCCCACTAAGGTAAAATTTAAATCTACTAATCCTGACTTCTTCTTATTGCCAAAGTTGGAAGGATTTATCTCTTGGCTTTCTGAGACTATGTGTCAAGCTCACACTGACATGAGCACAGGCTTCTTCATCAAATGAATCCACCAGCACCACCACGAGATCCAGGTCCCCCACCCCTCTGAGCTCCCCAGACCTTGCAGATATTTGAGGCAGCTGCATCTGACACCAGCCAAGCTGTTCTGGAGACTTTTGTCCCCAGCATCCAGGTTCTTACTAGGAGATCAAAGGAAAGTTCTGTGGGGTGATCTGAGGCCACACAGAGAACAACATATTCCACAGCAGCTCAAACCAACAGACACAAAAAGGCTACTCCCTAGAGGTATGTGCAGAGATTCCAGGGAAACTGTCTCTCCCACAATGAGGGGAAGGGGCTGTGTGCTGAGGAGTCCTGAGGAGATCTCAGCAGAGCAGGTCTCAGGAAAGCATCTCCTCTGAAGCAGCAAGGGTCCTGCCACTGAGCCCCACCCCAAGTCAGTGAGTCCCCTGTGAACACACATCTGCTCCCAGGCACCCATCCCAGCACGGTGACTCTGGCCCGGAGGCCTCTGGTCTGAAGATCAGCCCCTCAAAGGAGGAGCCCTTCTCTGGGAAGCCTCAGGGAGGACCCTCGGTGGAGGAAATCTCCCCCGTCAGAGTTCCCGAGGGCTGTGCTGCGCCGTTTCGGGACCACTGCCATCCTGCCTGGCATCACCTCTGTGTGCCTGTGCCCATGGCCTGAACCGAGACCGGATTCACAGCCTGACTTCCCGGAGTCCACGTCCCTCCTGGATTCCCTTGCAGCTTGTATGCTGCCTGGCATAGGTTTGTTTTCACTGCTGGAAGGACGCAGCAGACCACATTCCACCTGACCCTGGATGTGGTCACAAGGTGTGGAGGGCGCAGCTACTTTCTTTCCTTGGAGCCAGCCTCTCAGGATCTCTCTGAAGCTGGGGAGGAGTTGGAGTACAAGCTGAACCCGGAGTGTTCAGGAAACGGAGGGGAATTCCAAGCATCCGTGCCTCTCCAGCCCAGGCACCTCTGTGTGAGCAGGACCTTTCGCAGTGAATGGACAAGGTGGGGCGTGACTCTTCTGCAGGGTCAGCGTGGACCTGCCAACTTCAGAAGCGTGTCCTGATCCATCCTGGAGCAGTGAAATCGCATTGACGTGGCCACACAGCCCCAGAGGATAAGGAACGTATTTGTATTGTATTGTATTGTATTGTATTGTATTGTATTGTATTGTATTGTATTGTATTGTATTGTATTATTGTATTTTAGGTTCTGGGATACACGTGCAGAAGGTGCAGGTTTGTTACATAGGTAAACGTGTGCCATGGTGGTTTGACGCACCTCTCAACCCGTCGTCACTTAGGTATATTAAGCCCTGCATGCATTAGCTATTTGAAGAACAGCATTTTTTGTTTTTGTTTTTGTTTTTGTTTTGAGACAGAGTCTCACTCGGTCACCCAGGCTGGAGTGCATTGGCGCGATCTCGGCCCACTGTAACCTCCACCTCTTGGGTTCAAGCATTTCTCCTGACTCAGCCTCCTGAGTAGCTGGGATTACAGGCACGCGCCACCATGGCCAGCTAAATTTTGTATTTTTACTAGAGACAGGGTTTCACCATGGTGGCCATGCTGGTCTCAAACTCCTGACCTTAAGTGATCCACCCGCCTCAGCCTCCCAAGTGCTGGGATTAGAGGCGTGAGCCACCACGCCCGGCCAGGACAGCATTTTTTAATGTGGCCTGTTTGATAAGTCCTTGGTAATATTGACAGAGTGTTTGCCAGTTAAGAAGTAGAAACCGGTGATGGTGGGTGATGAAAATGATCACATATTGGCCCTTTCATTTCGTGAAATTGCACCGACACCTCCCATGTGCCAGGCTGGCACACCCACATTTCACAGGAAGGCTGTGCTCTCTGCCGTGTGCTCCCCTGGGTGGATGGAAAGGAGTGAAGAGGAAGAGGACCACGGAGTGAAGTGGGGACGCTGGTGCCTGGGGAGGGCACTTATGTCCCTTGGGAACATTTGTGTAGAATATAATTGTTTTTTAAATTCCACAGAACTCCCTGTCCTGGCAATCCTGCATTGATTTATTTATGGTTCTGAAATTGTTGCCACACTGAACACCTGCCTGTGGCAGGCCAGTGGCCCACACTGTCCCTCGAGCTGGTTTTTAGGGCCTAGCCTCTCCAATAACATTTTAAAGGCTTCTAAATAGATTCATTTATTAAATATTTGCTGTGAGAACAGAAAAGAAGATAATTCATTTAGTGGGAGGGTTTCCTTTCCCCCTAAAAACTGCAGAAAGCGCGTAATAATGGCAGACTTTGCAGGGGTCCGGTGGGAGAACAGGCCAGTCTGTTCGTGGCATAAATGAAACGATCTCCCAACTCACTCGGAGAAGCGGGGAGCCAAGGAGGTGTAAGACTTCGTGAGCAAGCTCTGTCCTTGGCTGCCGCCTGCGCTGGGAACCCCGGAAGCCTGGGAGTGCGTACCGCTGCCCCTTCCGTGGGGTCCTGAGCTGCCGCAGGGTTCAAGTTAAACAGCCACAATCCATCACTGTTTACGAGGTCGGCACAAGCGGCCACTTCGCTGTTGGCTGACCAAAGACACGATTCCTGCTGATGGGGGAGGCGGACATCTGCTGTGTGCAAGGGTTGCCTGGGGGTCCCAGGTGGCCCTTCCGAGCCGCGAATGCAAATAGAGTGGCCAGGGCTAATTGCTGCTGTCAAGTCTGGGAAATCAGATTTATTATCCATGTATCTTAAAGCCTTCATTAAGAGTTCGGGGGGAAAAAATGTCCATGTTCTCTATCTCCTACCAAGATGAATGAGTCAAAGAGCAGGTATTTTTATAACCACGCTATCTGACTTTAATTTTAAATTCAAAAACATGTACAGGGCCCACCGGATATCGTACAGATTTAAAGAGGCGAGGAGCCTCACACCTCGTTAGCAGATTGAACAGAGACGTCTGGCGTCTTGCAGGAGGCCTGTTTCTTGTGGGTCTTTCTGTTATGCAGACAGCATGGACGTTTTTCACTATAAGAGCATTCCGCTTGCAGCATTGTCTGCAATGCCAGTGTGTCTCCACACCAAGACACACACTCGCCGGAGATGTAAAAGTGACTCATTGTAAGGAGGCTCAATCTTCGCATGCACAGCCATGACACTGCTCACATGTGAAGACATCAGCAATGTTGACTGGCTTGAGTTTCTCCAATACATAATTCAGATACCATAAAATTCACCCCGTTTAAAAAAGTGTACAGTTTGGTGACTCTCCGTGTTCATAACTGTAGCTCTGTGGGGAGTTTTGAATCTGGGAAGTCTGAACCCTCCAGCTTTGTTTTTCTTTGTCAGGATTGATTGGGCTAGTCTAGATCACTTGAAATTTCTTTCTTTTCTTTTTTTTTTTTTTTTTTTTTTCGAGATGGAGTCTTGGTCTGTCGCCCAGGCTGGAATGCAGTGGTATGATCTCAGCTCACTGTGACCTTCACCTCCTGGGTTCAAGAAAATCTCCTGCCTCAGCCTCCTGAGTAGCTGGGATTACCGGTGCCCATCCCCATGCCTGGCTAATTTTTGTATTTTTAGTAGAGACAGGGTTTCACCATGTTGGCCAGGCTGGTCTTGAACTCCTGACCTCGGGTGATCCACCCACCTTGGCCTCCCAAAGTGCTGGGATGACAGGCATGAGCCACTGCACCCAGCCTAGATCACTTGAAATTTCATCCCATTGCCTTCCGGTCTCCATGGTTTCTGATGAGAAATGAGCAGTTAATCTTACCGAGGATCCATTATACCTCTGTCTCTTCTCTCCTGCTGTCTTCAAGATTCTCTCTTGAATTTTGATGGTTTGAGTACAGCATGTCTATATGTCTTGGAGTCTGTCCAACTTGAAACTGTCTAACCTTCTTGGTTCTATAGACTAATGTTTTCTTCATCAAATTTGAAAAGTTTTCAGGAATTATTTTTAAACCTTTTTTTCCAATCATTTATATCTTTCTCTTGTCCTTTGGGACCTCTTGTCATGCATGTGTGGGTATATTTAATGACATGCCACAGGTCTCTGAGTCTTTGCTCATTTTTTTATTCTTTTTTTTTCCTCTCGTCTCAGATTGAATAGTCTCAATTGTCCCACCTTCAAGCTTGTTAGGTCTTTTTCCTGCCTATTCCAACCCACTATTGAGTTCCTCTAGTGAATTTTCACTTGGGGTATTGTATTTTTCAACTCCAGAAATTTATTTTTTTATAGCTTCTATATCTTTACTGATATTACCTCATTGGTGAGATGTGGTTCTCATACTTTTCTTTAGTTTTTAGATATGGTTTCCTTTTGTTGTTTATACATATTTAAAATTAGGTGATTTTAAGTCTTTGTTCACTAAGTCCAATGTCTGGGCTTTCTCAGGGATGGTTTTAACTGATTGCTTCTCTTATACGTATAAAACCATCATTTTTTGTTGCTTTATATGCCACAGAGATTTTGTTGAAAACCGAACATTTTAAATACTACTATGTGGCAGCTCTGGAAATCAGATTCCTACCCCTTCCCGGGGTGTGTCACTCTTGCTTTTTGTTTTTGCTTTTGTTGTCATCGTTGTTGTTTGTTCGGGGACTCTTGTTAACTAGTTCTGTAAAGTCCGTCTTCTCGGTCATGTTTGGCCACTAACGTCTCTGCTTGATTAGCTCTGTGGCCCGCCAGGGATTGGATGGAGATGTCTCAAACACCTGCAATCTGTCAGTCTCCCAGTCTGTTTGGAAGGGGTTCTGTGTGCATGAGGAGTGTGCCTACCACGCTCAGCAAGTGTACAACTCTGTGTAGCTTCACTTCCTGTGTGTGCATAACCTCAAGGTCATCTAGGGTGGAAGCTTAGGGACAACTTCTCAGATCTTCTTAGATCTTTCCACATAGCTCTATATGTGCAGATAGCTTTCTAGATTCCCAAGAATGTGTCAGAGATTCTCCGAACTGCAGAGGACATCTCATTCCCCAGATATTCCTTTGAAACACTTTGCTAGCCTAATGTTTGTGTCAACTCTCATCCACCACCTCAGGTAGGTGCGAAGTTCAACAATTTCCTCCAGTAATTTTCAACAAACACCGCCAGGGAGAAGGCTTTTTGTATTGTGTGAGCTCTGAGTCAGATCAAATAAAGACACCCTTGTAAGTGAGGTCCTCCAGAAACTGCCGGACAGGTCAAGTCATGACACTTTTCTGCAGGTGTGGCTTGGAAGGAGCCCCAGCCCTGTGCTTCTCCTGCCTGTGAGTGCTGGGCTGCTGGGCTCACAGCGATGGCAGGCTGTTGATCTTCAAGTCAACCAGAGAGCTGCAGAAAGGGACATGAGAAGAGGGCAGGTTAAAACTTTGCAGAGCTCGCTGGCTTTGTGCATTAGACCGGAGGGAGCTGAGCACTGGAACCTCGTGGGGTGGGGGTTCTGAGGCCCTGGGGCCGGGGTGGGTTTGGTGGTCAGAGGGACAAGGAAGGCCACTGTTAGGATGGAACAGATTGAGTGAGGGGAGGCAATGAGGCTGAACGTAGAGAAGGAACTGGCCACCTAGGAGCCTCTTACTCATTGTAAAAAAAACTTATTTCACTCTGAAAGAAATTCAGAGCCAAGCAGGGTTTGGTAAGAGAGTGATGAGTCAGAACTACTCAAAAGGTTTTACCTGGCAGATCTGCAGAGAGGACCCTAAAAACAGAGCAGGAGTGGAAGCAGAGAGACGCTTAGAATGTCATGACAAAAACCCGATTGCAGAGGACAGTGGCTGGGCCACGGTGGTGGCCAGAAAGACAGTGAGAAGGGTTCAGATCTAGGTAGAATCTGAAGGTCAGGCCCTCCAGATTTGCAGATGGACTGTGCATGCGCTGTGAGAGGAACCCTTGCTTTGTAGGCACCTGGAAGGATGGAGTCAGCGTATGAACAAAGGTGGTGGAGGTTTGTGGGGAAGAGAATGTCCAGTGTCCGCTCTCGGGTGCTGACGAGTTAAGGGTGAGATGCCCAAAAGATCCCTAAGGAGTTCGAAAAGGAGGCAGCCGGATGGAGGATCCTGAAGAGCTCAGGGCTGGAGGCAGAGACTCGGGTGGCCAGCGTCTGGACGGAGTTCAAAGCCGTGAGACAGCAGGAAACAGCGCCGATAAAGGAGAGATAGAGAAGCGGTGGCCTGAGTCCTGAGGATCCCATTTCTAAGGTCTGAGAAACAGGAAGAAATAACAGCCAACATGATACCGGCTCCCTGGCTGTCATTCCAACATTCAGTTCTAGCTGTGTGATTTTAGAAAATCCACTTACGCTTTCTGGGCCTTGGTTTTCTCATCTATAGGTTGGGCGTAATGGTCAGGTTTATACGTCACCTCAGTTAGGCTGGAACAGCCAGTTTTTGAATCCAACATGAGTCTCGGTGCCAATGTGATGGTATTGGGTAGATGTGGTTAATATCTCCAATTACTTGACTTTAAGTAGATAACCTTCTATTTATGTGGTGGGCCTCACCCAATCGGTGGAAGGTCTGAAGAGCAAAAACTGAGGTTTCCCAGAGAAGAAGAAATTCTGCCTCCAGAGGAAACTGCAGCAGCAGCTCCTGCCTGAGTTTCCAGCCTCCCCTGCAGGGTTTGGATCTGCCAGCCCTCACCATGACCAAAGCAAATTCCTTGAATTTATTTCCCTTTTATATAAATGTCCACCTGGGTCTGCTCTCTGGAGAACCTGGATACATCAGGATAATGAATTCTGCCATGGCTGCATCTTTCACAGCTGTGTTGGGTCCAGGCAGGGATGGAGGTGGAAGTCTTGAACAAGCAAGAAGGGAGGTTCATTTTCCAGTCTGAGCTTGGCTGTTTTCCGTCCTCACTGTAACTCTGATTCTCACTGGTCTCATCCTCAAGCAAGAGGCAAGCATCTTCCAGTTCCTGACTGACCTGTGGTCCGTCATCCCCCGCCAGGTCCCGGTGCCTGGAGCCGAGTTCTCCAGGAGACACAGAGGCCCTGCCCCAGCCGCTGGCTGATCCTGTACGACCTTGGCCATGAGGACACGCATCAGCCCTGTCCATGATGAGTCAGCTGGCGTGCTCGTTACAACAAGAGTTTCAATCTCAGCTTCTTAATAGCTTGATCTAACCACGTAATTGAGAATCACACCCTGCCAGCAGTGGCTGGCCTTCCAGAGGCGGGTGGGCGCACTGCGGAAACCAGGGATGAAATGCCGCCTGACTTTTTACTTAGCAGATACTCTCCAGGAGGCTGTGCTGTGTTTGAACTAGGGGTGTAGGGTGCAGGCGAAGTGAACCAGCCAGTGTCAGCCTCCAGAGGAACGCACAGGTCACTAGGGAGGGAAGAGGCAGGAACGGGAGGAGGGCATGGGGCTGTGAGGAGACTCTCCTGGTGGGCAGAGGAGGCCAAGTTGGACATCTCCTCCATCCCAGGTCTTGCTCTATCTTCCCCCCAACCTGCAGATTCCACCTTTAAATGAGAGAAAATGAGTCCCAGGATGAACACCAAGCAGGCACCAGATCAAAGCAGCAGCAAATCCATCCGGAGAAGACCTCAGCTCAGTGATCGGTGCAGGGGCAGCAAGAAAATCAGGTCCCTGTGGGCCCCGCTGCCCAGAGCCAACGTGAGGTGCTCTGCAACGTAAAGGACGTGTGTGTTCACGGGAAAATCAAATGAGAGCCCTGGCTGGAGCAGAGCACTCTGTGGTTGGAAGATAATCATGAGGCATTCCTGCTTCTAGAAGACTCTGCGTGTACATGCATCCCCGGGCTGGAAGTACGGAAGTCCGTGTCGTGATGGAAATGCAAAGTAAAATGACGATGAGCCCCCACTACACAACTAGTAGAGGCCCCCAAATCTAAAACGCTGACCCCGAATGCTGCAGGCGTGGGGCTAGAAACCCTCGTTCATTGCTGGTAGGAGTGCAGAATGGTGCAGCGGCTTTGGAAGACAGTTTACAAAACTCAACAGACTCTTAACATCGGATCCAGCAAACACACTCCTTGACATTTACCCAAAGGGACTGAAGACCTGTATCCACATGTAAACCCACACAGGGGTGTTCACAGCAGCTTTATTCATAATCACCAAAACTTGGAAGCTACCAGGATGCCCCTCAGCAGGAGAATGAAGTGAACTGGTGCCTTCAGACCATCATCCTGGCGCACCAACCAGGGCTGAAAACCTGTGCGATCAAGCCCTGAAAAGACATGGAGGGAGCTTAAATGCCTATTACTGAGTGAAAGAAACCAGTCTAAAAAGGTTCCATACTGTACAATTCCAACCATATGACATTCTGGAAAACACAAAACTATGGTGATAATAAGAAGATCGGGGGTTTCCAGGAATGAGGAGGGAGGAAGGGATGAATCAATGTACGGAGGACTTTTAGGGCTGGGGAAACTGTATGATAGTCTAACGGGGAATACCTGCCATTATAGCTTTGTCCAAGCCCCCGGCATGCACGTCACCCCTGTAGGCAATAATGATGCTCAGTGTCATCCGCTCTGGGATCCTGTCAAATGCACACACAGTGGGGAACGGCCGTGTAGGGGAGCCTGGGTGGGCAGGGAGCATGCAGAGACTCCCTGTGCCTTCCACTCAATTTCACTTGAACCTACAACTGCTCTAAAAAATAAACTCTATTTTATTAAGTGGAAGAGGGAGGCAGAAGAGGAGGTCAGAGTGCTGTGATGTGGAAGAACTGGACCCACCATTCTGGGCCTCAGGAAACTACCAGAGCTCAGAGGGCGGGAAAGGCACGGGTGGGAGCACCTGCAGAGTGTCCGGGAAAAGACCCGGCCCCGCCCACAGGACATCAGCCAGGGAGACCCACCCTGGACTTCTGACCACAGAACTGTCAGAGCACACGTTTGCGTTGTTTTAAGTGGCTACGCTGGTGGTGCATTTAGGCGGCAGCCATAGATTCTTACGTGATTTTACATCAATGGCTGCCACAGCCCTGCTATTCTATGCGCTAATTTTTCTTTCACTTCACAGTGTATCTTGCAGATTATTCCTTATCTCATTGTTTATCAAGGTTGCGTAGAATCAGCATAGGTAATTTATAGACCCAATTCTGATATGTGAACATGTAGGCACTTCGCAGGAGCTTTTGCTTTTTGTTTGTTTGCTTTTATTGTGAACGATCTGAGCTGACGTTGGGTGATCCAGAGGCTGTTTTCCCCTCTCCGTCATCTTCTGTCTCAGGCTGCAGGGCTGGCTCTGGGCTTCCTCTCCTGGACCTTGGTACAGGGTGAATTCCCCACCTGTAAGTCTCAGGCTGGACGGCTGGCTCTCGGCTTCCTCTCCCAGAGCTCAGGGCAGGGTGAATTCCCCACCTGTAACTCCTAGACATTGCTAATTCCAGAAGACTCCATCTGGACATTGCAGATATCGGGGCCTCATGTTTGAAACTCTGTTAATCATCTCATTAAATGTGGATCCCATCTTTCTCCAGCCCTCAGGGGCAGACAGATCCAGCTAAAGCTAGGGGCGGACGAGACCCCTCCCTGGTGCCAGGGTCACGCTGCCGAACTCAGGTGCTGTGACCTCTGCCCTCCACAGGCCCCTCCGAAATCTGACTGGACTCATAGGACCAGAGATTGAGGCAAGCATCTGCAGGAGTGGCAATTCAACTGGGGAAGAAAAACACGTTTTCTCTCTGTCTCCGCTGACTTGGTAAGTGAAGAAAGTTGATTTCAAGGGAGCCTTTGGGAAATAAGAGGAAACAGGCTTTGGAATGGAGAGACGCGAGGGCGTACTCAGGAGGGGGCAGAGATGTGGAGAGGTGGGGCATAGATTCAAATGGCCCAGGGATGGTTGGGGTATGGGGAGGGGGTCTCAGAAGGGGGCAGAGATGCGGAGAGGCGGGGCATAGATTCAAACGGCCCAGGGATGGTTGGGGTATGGGGAGGGGGTCTCAGAAGGGGGCAGAGATGTGGAGAGGCGGGGCATAGATTCAAATGGCCCAGGGATGGTCAGCGTATGGGGAGAGGGTCTCGGGAGGGGATGCAGACTGTATTCCAGAGCCCAGTAATGCCACCCGCATGTCCTCCTTCTCTCTGCAAAAGCAGATGGGCTCAGGCCCAGGGGCACATGGCATCATCCTTATGGGTGGATTCAGCTGCCTCTCTGGGCTCCTCTGTGGCCGGGGGTGGACTGTCCCGCCTGGCTGCTCCAGGGGAGCCTGGGTCTCCAAGGTGGTGTTCGGGCTGGTCTGGGCAGGCAGGGGCGGGAAGAGGTGAGGTAGAGGCACAGCTGACCCACCTTGGACGATGCTCGGAGGTTCTGGGCTCTGGGAATTTGGTTCTCCATGCTCACCCACCCCCAGCGCCTCTCCCATGCAGCCTCACTGCTAGCAGGGCCCACTGCTCTTCACGACCTGTCTTGTCAGCTTGAGCTACAGTAAAATATCACTGGCCGGTTTAATCAGAAATGTTAATTCTTTACATGTGAGGCTGGAAGGTTAAGATCAAGGCACCGGCAGGTGCGGTGTCTGGTGGGAGCCGGCTTCCTGGCTCCTAGAAGGCGCCACCTCACTGTGCCCTCATGGGGCAGAGAGTGAGAAGCTGCTCTCACCCCACTCCATAAAGGGCACTAACCCTACCCTGGGGGCCACCATCATGTCCTCATTGGCCCTAGTTACCTCTCCAAGGTCCTAATACCAGTGCTTTGGGAGTTAGGGCTTCAACATATAAATCGGGGGCAGGGCACAAACACTTTGCCTATCACAGGACCCAGTTACACTGGCCCCACCCCACTCCCAGCTGACTCCCTGTTCCAGGAGCCCCTGGAGGGCCGGGGGCGTGTGAGTCTCCCACCCAGTGGTTCTCAGACTTCCCCATCTGTGAGAACCACCTGCAGGTTGGAGCACAGGTCACTGGGCCTAATCCACCACTTCTGACTCACTGCATCTAGGGAAGGTCGGAGCATCTGCATCTCATACGAGCCCTCCGTGCTGTGTGTGGGATGGGCTCCAAGAATAGGGATGGGCTCGTCCTCCCGGCTCCAGAGCGGGTTGTTCTGTCTGAGAAGCAGCTCTTGTGGGTCGCTTTGAACAGAGGATGGAAAGAGGATGTCTAGACACACATCTGGTGAAGCATGCAGCCTCCCCTACAGAACACCAGGCCCTGGCGGGAGGCACTCCGTGCAGCCCTTCAACACCACACACCTGAACACACGGCAGCCGAGATGACGGCACAACCCGAAGTTGGGTCACAGGCTCAGGAGTGTCAACCTGTGGCATCACTGCCTGTATTTCAGCTTCTCTTTGACTCCAGCCTCCGACAGACTCAGTGACGGAAACGTCAGCTTTACTCATTCCTGGTCTTCTCTCGGGGACCGGGCCAAGCTTCCGGAGCCTTGGGGAGCACCGAGGCACGAGGGAGGGGCTGCGGCCACTCTGGCTGCTGTCCACAGACATGCTTTCCTTAGAGAGGGGGCCAAAGGAAAAAAGCAGGATCTCAGGGCCCCAAATTCACTGTGCCGAAGGGAAAGTGAAGGTTGGGAACTGAGTCATGAAGAAAACAACCTGCCTTCGTTTTGTTCCCAGACAGCTGTCACGTCATAGGTTTACTTGGGCTTATGTGCAAAGTGGCTTCACTGAGCACTTAGCAAAGCCTCAGAGGAGTGTAGCCGCTTGCCTCACCGCCTGTCTACCCCACCCCTTCTGTTCCTTTCCTCCTTTGCCTTCTGCTCACTTTTCCCCCTTTAAATATTGAAATTCCGGCCCAGTGCTGTGACTCACACCTGTAATTCCAGCACTTTGGGAGGCTGAGGCAGGTGGATCGCCTGAGCTCAGGAGTTTGAGACCAGCCTGGGTAACATGGTGAAACTCCGTCTCTGCTAAATATACAAAAAGTTAGCCAGGCGTGGTGGTAGGCACCTGGAATCCCAGCTACTTGGGAGGCTGAGGCAGGAGAACTGCTTGAACCCGGTAGGGGGAGGTTGCAGTAAGCTGAGATCACGCCACTGCACTCCAGCCTGGGTGACAAGAGCAAAACTCCATCTCAAAAGAAAAAAAAAAAAAAAGAAAGAAATTCCCAAAAGCATAGCCACAGATCCCACCGTAACTTGTGTTTCTTTTTCCTGGGCATGTCTTTGACCTTGGCAAAAATAAACCTCTAGATTGGCTGAGATCTGCCTCAGTCACTTTTTGGTTACCAGGGGTTGTGTGTGAGTACATGTGCATGCATGTGTGTGCATGTGGCACGTGTGTGTTCATATGTGTGTGTCAGCGAGCTCTTCTCAGGCATTTTATGGAAGAATTCTGATTGCTTAGAAACCAAAGGGCCTGTGTTGCAGTATATTTTACCAACAAGCTCCTTCTTTAAAGAGCTGAACACTGTCAGAAATAAGCCCAGGTAGGCAGCGGGGGCCATCAGAGAAATATACCTCTTATTACAGCCTGGAAATTACCACCCTGGATTCACCGCAGCAAAACCCCTGCTTGTGTCTTTTTCGCCGTCACACACCAGGTCGCAAAATACGCTTCTTATAAAGACAAAATCAGATCAGATTTAACACATTTTGGTCACAGTCCATTTTCTTTTGGCTTTGGAGAGTCCCCCGTTTCTTCAAACAGAAATCCCAGATGATTTTGGCAGATTTCCATCCGTTTTCCTTTCTTATAAAACGGCACTCAGCACCTTACAGCTCTAGAGTGATTTAGAGCAAAACACAAACATGTCCAGGAATAAGGCGCTGAGCCTGGGGCCTCCCTGGACGCCTGATGTTCCGAGGACTCGTCTGCAACCTGCTTTTGTGCTTGCTTCATTATCACAGAGGTGAGCACACGTTACATGCAAAATGCTATGAAAAATTTTTGTGATGTGCCAATTGCAATTTTCCCTATTCAAATTTGCAGCATCAAGTAGAAGAACGCCCTTAAAAAAATTATTCCCAAATCCCAAATGATTTGTTTATTCATTTTGTCATCGTGTACCTGCTATTCAAAAGTCGTAATGTGAGCATTGCTGTTCACGGGGGTGTGGGTTAACAGTTCTGAGGCCATTTTCATCTGCTGCTGAGTCAGAACAAATGAGTTCGATGGATGGGGGATGGGGGAGCTGGATTTCTTGCTGTTGGAGTAGGAGTTAACGATCAATAACAGCATGAGGCTAAATGATCCATGAGGTCATGGGTCAGGGCTGCAGACACCAGTATGAACTCAGGTTGGGCTTACTAGAAATCCATATAGTTACATGCAGAACTGTTTATAGATACATGTATATACACAGTATGTACACACATACTTCCAAGCTCTGTCCCTAAAAATGACTAAACACATCAGCACCCCAGTAGCCGTGAGCACCCCTAGCATCCAGGCCTTGGTTTCTAACACCACTTCTCGGAGGACTCAGGGTTCCTTGGAAAAACAGCAGATTCAAAAACTGGGGCAGGAAATCGAGAAGTGTGAGCCAGCAGCATCGTGCGGTGCCAAAAAGTAAGGAAGCCTCAAGAAGCAAAACGATTGAGGTATGTCAAAGGGACATGGAAGTCAGTGAGAAACAGCCAATGCCCAAAGCTGGAAAAACCTGAACCAAGAAGGGTAATAATATGGTAGTATTAGATCAGCTCTGTGCTCAGCTAATGCTTGGATGGAGATTTCTTAAATACCCGGAATACGTCCATCTCCTGGTGTTTTCAAGGGGATTTCCCTGCCCCTTGATGTGGGCTTCACTTAGTGATTTTCTTTCGAAGAGTAGAGTATAAATAAGGGCAAAGAAAGAGACTCCTCACCATGGAGGAGCCCAGCAGACACTTCGGCCAGGCGGCCAAGGTCAATGCCAACAGTGAGAAGCCATCCTGTATCCTTGAAAGGATGTAATGGAAATAGCCCTTCACCTCCTGATAACCCACAACCCCCATCTAGAAAAACAGACAGATCACAATGGAGAGACGTTCTGCAAAACACCTGAGCAGTCCTCCTCCAAACTGTCAAGGTCATCCAAACTGTCAAGGTTGTCAACACCGAGGAAAGTCTGAGAAACTGTTATGGCCAAGAGGAGCCTCAGGAGGCGTGACGACTAAATGTCACGTGGGATCCTGGATGGGATCCTGAGACAGAAAAGGGACAATAGGTGAAGACTAAGGATATATGCATTCACCATGGACTTTAGTTCATAATCACACATCACCCTTGGTCTGTTGATTCTAACAACTGTACCATAGGTATAGAAGGTGGTGATGGTGGAGACTGAGTGTGAGGTGCATGGGAACTCTATACTTTCTTTACTTTTCTGTAAACCCAAACTATTTTAAAATTAAAAGTTTATTTGAAAAAAAATTAAAAATGAGTAAGGCCCCCCAGTCTCGTAGTGGCCCAGATGACTCCTGAGCAGCCTTCAGTCCTGACTTTCTGCCACTCAGGACACCGGATGACGGGCAGGCGGCTGTGCTGCACTCTCCAGCCTGAGTGTCCGGCTGCGTGGAAGGGTGTGAAGCTCTAGGTGACCCTCCTCGTGGATTACTCTTGCCATCCTGGGTGGTGGCATCCAAGCAAACTATTTTTCTTCAAGTCAGATTGGTTTCTCTGATCAAACTGTTGCTGCCTGCTCGCTGTCCAAAGGGCCCAGCAGATTGACCTAGTTTTCTAACAAAGCTGAGCTGATTGCAACACTGCAGTGAAGAGGGTGCCTGCGGAATGGTCTCCTACCATCTCAGCAAAGGAGGGGGGTTTGTAAAGGCTGGGGGCCACCCCAGCGGCGCCTTTCAGAGTGTGTGTGT
This sequence comes from Macaca nemestrina, assembly GCF_043159975.1. Taxonomy (NCBI): domain Eukaryota; kingdom Metazoa; phylum Chordata; class Mammalia; order Primates; family Cercopithecidae; genus Macaca; species Macaca nemestrina. Next base: position 117,015,182 of record NC_092139.1, read on the forward strand.
CCGGTGGGGAGGGGTAACCGGAATGGGTCAAAGCTCACATGATAATAATTTAGGATGTGTGGACACCAAGGGGGAGGCTTTCAAATGAGCTTTCAGCAATGAGCAGTTGTTCGACAAGGCCAGCTGAAAGATCCGCCGACTGTTCTGAGATGGGGCCGCTTGCTCCGATGAGGACCGGTCGAGCAGTCTGTTGCTGAGATAAATGGGTTTTCAGCCAGTCCCTGAAACGAAGAATAAAGTCATTTGGAACTCCGTCTTCCTGGGCGAGCTCTCCTTGGAACGGTGACGTCGCGCTCACTGGAGGGGAAGTGGGCGGCTGCGGCTGGGCTCAGCTCTCACTATGAGAAGCGGATGGTCTCTGTCCTGCGTGGCCCTGACAAAACCAGTTGTTATTAAACGGACCTGCTTTCCTCTGGCCCTAAAACGAAGATTCTGCTTCCAGGCAGAGGCTGCTTTCCTTTGCATTTTAGGTCTGTTTATTTCTAAAATCAGGCTTGAACTCGGACATGCAGGTATCCTGCTGTTAGTTTTCCTCCTGCTTATTCACTCCCTGGTATTATCTGGGGCAGAGGTATTATCAGGGCCTCTTCTCGGTGGTGCCTCCCTGCCTCAGAGCTTAGCTGGTCCTTGACCCCCTGCGGCACTGCATCTCTGGGAAGTCCCAGAATCCCAGTCCCGAACCCCAGGGCCCCTGAGTGCACCACGGAGCCAGGGGCAGTGTCCAGGAGCAGGAGGCAGCCCTCACGCTCGGAAGACCCTCAGACTCCTTTCCTCCAGATGCCTTTTCAGGGATGTCCCCCACTCTTTCTTTTATTTTCATTATAGGCTTATTTTTCCCTCCTTACTCTATCCTTAGCAGAAATCCCTGAGACTTGGCTGGTTTCCTTCTCCTGGGACGAGGATGAGGAGATACAGGAAGCAAACACTAAAACAGGAGTTACCCAGCCCAGAAGCAAAGCACTACACGTGAGCGCAGCGCACTCCTCTCCTCAGTGAGGGCCGTACGCTCCCGAACATGCTCTGAATCTGTTCGTACGTTCGGCACAGCGGGACTGGAGAGCTTGGCATTGCCTGGTTTGGGCTCGCGGAGGCAGGGAGGGCCAACGCACGGTGCAGGGACAGGACCAGAGGACCAGGGCTGCCCCGGCATGTCCCGGAGGGAGCAGTGCTTTCCACTCCAGCACCTCCCCTGCTGTGCTTTGGCCTTGATTACCCCCCGCCCTGCCTCTGAAACTTGCACACTTGGCCTGTGCAGGGGAGGAGGGCAAAGCTGCTCAGTTTCCACTGGAATCTTCACTTCTCTTTCAAGATCCTTCCCTCCTGTGTGAGTTTCCTGGGGCTGCCGGAGCAAAACACCATGGACTGGGCGGCCCCAACTACTGAAATTTATTCTCATGGTCCTGGGGGCCAGAGGCTAACCTTGTTGGTAAAGACTTGCTTTCCCCCAAGGCTCTAGGGGAGGATTCTTCCTGCCTCCACCAGCTTCTGGGGACTCCAGGCATCCCCTGGCCTGTGGCTGCATCGCTCCAGTCTCTGCCTCCATCCCTACACGGCCTACTTCTTGGTGTTGGTATCTTCTCCTCTGTGTGTCTGTAATGAGGACACTTGTCATTGGATTTAGGGCCCATGTGGATAATGCAGGATGACCTCATCTCAAGATTCTTACCTTAATCCCTCTGCAAAGACCCTGTTTCCAAAAAGGTCACCTTCCCTAGTTCCAGGGGTCAGGATGTGGACATATCACTTAGGCACTGCCATCAAGCTTACTGCACCTCCTCTGGGCCCAGGGTGGTCAGGCAGGACCCACCTTTGACGTTGCTGTTGCATTCGGCCTCCTATGGGGTCTTGCTCAGAAATGGCATCCATGGGCCCTTTCTCCACACCCTCAGGTGCATGCAGCTGCATTACTCAGCCCAGGTGCTTACCTGTCTAGGGTATCTGTGGCCCAGGCTTGCACACATAAGAGACAGATGGTCCCTGAGCTCCTGGAGACATCCCCGTACCTTTCAACATCGCCTGGTCTCAGTTCTGCCCTTTGAGTACCACTTCCTCCCCTGCAGAGAAAACAGGGCACAAAGTCACTCAGGAAAAGACGTCTGGGCTACAGGCCGTGGAACAGGCTCTGGGCCTTCCCGGACCACTTTGCCTTGTGAGCTTAGACAGCACCTGGTGGCTGGAGTTAATAACAGACAGTTTGATGTCCACTTCCGCTCCTAGGAGCTCACTCAGTGATGGCCGCGCAAGGTCTGCCCTGGGTTCTGGACTCACATACTGAGAATTCATCTCTCCTAGTTTCAACCTGACCCTCAAGAAGATGGTTGTGGTGGGCCTCATTAATTCCTCTTGAAAAAATTCTGTTTCTCTCAGTGTCCTTGTCCTCACTGTCTCATGTATTAAACTGGTTCCAGCTTCCTATGCAGAAAGGTGGTGGAATAAGGTGTTAATGGAATAACACCAAGATGAACGCTGTGCTGATGGTGGTCGCCACTCTGCAGGGCATTGGCCATCACAGAAACCATGGCCATTTCTGCGGTTTCCCTGGGAGAGGAATTGCCAAGGGCAGCTTCTGTGTCAGACCTCTGGAATGGGGGACACCTGGAAAGAAAATCTACTGTGTTACAGCACCAGGAGGAGCAGAAATCCAGTTTAATCGTCATGTCATGGAGACTGAATACAACACTGTTGATGAAAAGCAGTCCTGGGGAGTGGTGGTCTCCTGTAACACAGAGAGGGGAAAAAGCTCCAGGGGAAAAAGCCTGCTATGATGAGAGGTTTTCCCTGCATGCAAGAGAGTGCATGAGAAACCATCAAAGGTCACCCATTCAAAGGCATATCTGAATAAGCAGCCAGCAGAGAAAAGCCAGCGTGGCAGAGACGTGCCTTCTCATGAGGAAACTCATTCCAGGAGAAGCCCAGTGCAGAGCCCCTAGACACGGAGGGTCCCGGACTGACAAGCAGATGGTTAGAGACAAACCTGAAGGCAACAGCTGGATCGAGGAGATGCTGGCCAGTGGGGGCTCATGAGTTTGTGGTGAATCCAGAGTCAATGCAAGAGGTTCCACCCCATGTCTTGTCCTCCTCATCAAGCCTGTTCCACAGAAGGAGGAGCTCTGTGTGCTGCTTCACAGGCAAAGGTATCACCATCTCCCCGGGAATCTCCCTCTCTGTCTTGGCAGGTTATGGACACGGATAGCTTCTTGAGATGGGTTCCAGACAGTTGTACTGGATTTTTTTCAAGAGGAATCCGTGAGGCCCACTATGGTCATCTTCTTGAGGGTCAAGTTGAAACTAGGAGAGATGAATAAAATGAGTGAAACGAAAAATTCCATAGAGAGCTTCATCAGCATATTCGATCAAGCAAGAGGAAGAAAAGGAAGAAGGAGAAGGAGAAGAAGGAGAAGGAGAAGAAGGAGAAGGAGAAGAGGAAGAAGGAGAGGAAGAGCAAGAAGAGCAGGGGGAGGAGGAGGAGGAGGAAGAGGAATCTGCACATTCAAAGACCAGTTATGTCAAATTATCCAATTGGAGGAGAAAAGCTTTTTGAAAAGATTTAAAAAGAGTGAGAAAACCCTAAAGGATTTATGAGATTCATAAAGAAAACCAACACACACATTAATGAAGTTCCAAGAGGAGAAGAGAAAAAGAAAGAAGCTAAAAATGTATTTAAATAACACTAGCTGAAAATTTCACAAATCTTGGGAGGAAAATGGGCATCCAGATTTATGAAACTCAAAAGTTTCTAAATTGGATCAAACCAAAGAAGACACACCTGGACTCATTACAATCAAATGTCACAAAGAAAGAATTTAAAGGCAGTAAGAGAAAAGTGATTCCTCACATAAGAAGAACCTCCTTAAGATCTTCAGAAAATTTCTTAGCAGAAACTTTATAAGCCGGGAGAGAGTGTGACGATATGTTAAAACTACTGAAGTAATTAAAAAACCCTGCCAACCAAGAAAAGGGAGAGAGTGTGACGATGTTTTAAAACTACTGAAAGAATGAAAAAGCCCTGCCAACCAAGAAAACTATACTCAACAACATTGCCTTTTAGTTCTTTTTTAATGGAGAGATAAAGTCTTTCTGAGACCAGACAAACAAGCCTGAAGCAGATTATCACCACTAAACATGCCCTTCACAAAGTGTTTAAGTAAGTTCTTCAGACTGAAATAAAAATACACTAAATGGCCATGTGAACACATATAAAAGCATAAATCTCACTGGTCAAAGTAACTATAAATACAAACACAGAATAATGTAGCACTCTAATGATGGTACATAAATGTTTTTTAACCCTAATATAAAAGTTTAAAAATACAAATATGGTGTGGGGGTGATGGCGTGGGACCACCTCAGCATCCTTGCTTGATTACTCCATGGTGTCCTATCCATAAAGTTCTTGAATCCAACCCCCGAGATATAAGACCCAGAATGACTGCCTGCCTGTGTGGGGCTCCTTCTAGGGACAGAAAGTGGCCTCTGTGAACGAGGTCTGAACAGGTGGGGCAGTGTACTCCAGGGTGAGTAGTTCTCGGCCGTGATGATATTTTTCCAAAGAAAAGAACTTGGAGAGTCAATGTCATTTGGCAAACGTGGCTGAATCAATGTACAGGGGCTGGGTTTGCCTGAGCTCCGAGTAGATGAGCGTCACTCACCTGTCTCCACATCCACTTGGTTCCCGGCTCCCTTTGTAGCAGGACACCCTTGCCTACGCTGGGGGAAGCACGCAGGAAGCAGAACCAATCCATGGGGCTGCGACGAAGGCAGAGCTCCAGGCTCAAGCCCTCTTGCCCCCAAAGTGAAATGTGGAACTGTGGACTCTGGGAGTGCGTGGGATAAAGGCCTTGGTGCAGACAGAGGCAAGAGGCAGGGAGCAGGGCTGGCAGTGTGGCTGCAGGGTGGAAACAGGTGGAGACGCTAAAGTCCAGGTTCCAAAGAACCAGCAAGAAGCCCAGGATATGAGCAAGGGCAGAACAGAGGAGCTGGCTCCCTGAATCGGGCCTGAGCACATCTGATAACAGGTGGCCGGGGCCCCACGGCGTGGGAGAGCCAAGCACGTGGAAGGGCCTCTCTAGCTCAGCATTCCACATTTCTAAGCATGGTCTCTACCATCGGCAAGTGAATCCAGTTACATGACAAACATTCACACGCTCTGGTACCAGCCAGCTCTGGGGGGACCTGGAACCCTTGGTGGGTCACTGGGCTTCCCTGCGCCTGAGCGCTCACCAATCCGGTGGGCGCAGATCAGCACGGAGCTATGTCTGCAGATTCACCTGCGGGCACCTGCAATGCACTGGAGCTGCGCCTGGCAGGGGACGAGCACTCTGTGAACAGCCCTCAGGCTGTCTGCCTCCACCTTGCCCAGCTCTAGGGCTGTGGAGTCAGGTGGGCATGCTCCTCCAGCCAGGCTCCCTCCCTGAATGACGTCAGCAAGCCCCAGCACGCTCCTCTTCCAATTCCCACTGAGCCACACCCCCACCCCATGTCTCCAGTTGGTATCTCCCATGGGATCCAACTCAGGTACCTGCCCGCCTCCCACCATCTCTCCCTAGATGCCCAAGCAAGAGCTCACAACACTGCATAGTAGTCAGTGTTCTCCAGAGAAACAGAACCAATAGGAAACACAGATGATGTAGATTTAGTTCTATAAGCGATTTATTAGAAGGAATTGGCTCCTGAAACTATGAAGGCAGAGAAATCCCCAGATCCGTGATAAGCAAGGTGGAGACCCAGGAGAGCCGATGGGGTGGCACATGCCAGAGTCCAAGTCAGAGGCAGGAGAAGGCCGGGCTGAACAGGAACGGTGACTGCCCGGTGTGGATGGCACCATGGGGCAGCTGTGCCCACAATTTCAGGGGGATGGCCAGGAGGCGTCATGGCACCCAGGCAGCTGGGCTAAGGGGCAAGGCAGCAAGGACATTTCAGACAGAAGCAAGGATGGAGGAGAGACAAGACACAGCCTCACGGACACACAGCAAGCGTCCAGTGGTTCCGGCTGCTGGTCTGCAAGAAGGCAAGACTGAGCGGGAGACGGGGGAGCAGGTGGGCTACGCTGTGAGGTCCTTGGCTGCCTGGCTGAGAGGAGTGCATCATGTCTGTGGGTGGGGGAGCCCCTGAGGCCTTTAACTGCAGAAGTGACTTCAGCAGGACAACCAGGATCTCAGCTCAGCACCCACAGGGTCTTTCGTGTGGCTGCCCGTCCTAAGCCACGCCACAAGCTTGCCCTGAAGGTGGAGCGGCCGACCAAGGCATCCTGGCTGGACCGTCCTGGTCCTGGGATGGACCCTGCACAGCAGAGCAGCCGGGGTGCACGGAGCCTCTGTCCTCCCAGGCACTCTCCTGGCAGCCACAGCTCCAGGGCCCAGGCTGTGTGAGACCCCAAGAGGAAGGCCACATGCCCAGGGCTCTGCCATGAAGGCGGGACCTCCATGGCAGAGCAAAGTCCCCTTAAACACGCTCTCTTGGGGCTTTTCCAAGGAATTTCAGTGCTTTCTTAACAGCTCCACTGACTTATTTCTATGAATTTTTCAGGTATTTCATTAATCAATTAATTATAAAACACAAATGTCATCTTTCCAGCACATGGCGGGGACTCCGTTAGGCGCTATGATGAACATAGGTGAGTGTGTCCTGGATCCAGGTGTCACATGGGGTGACGGGAGGGGTGGGGTCTGTCATGGACAGCAGCACAGGCCAGAGGGCCTCGGGGCCAGCAGGTGTGACCTGCTCCTGCCGGACAGCCGGGCTCTCACGGTCCCAGCCAGCCCCTGTCCTCTCCTCTGACTGCTGGGTCTGGCCTGAAGCTCATTAAAGTTTAAAGACTCCTGGTCCACCTAGAGCCTTGTCTTTTCTATTTTTAATGTCATCAGCCTATCAAACCCTCATAAGCCAGCGCGCCCACGGTTAGAGGCCTCTGTCCTCCAGCAATCTGTAACTTTTTCCTGTTAATTTCACAGCACTAGATGGAGAAGGAACAGAAATTGGTTGAAATAAATGAAGTTCCAAATTACACGGCTGTGTGTGTTAGAAGAGGAGACGTGGACTCAGGAGGGATTTTGCTAAGAGAGCTTCTCCCAGCAGATTCCCTGTTAGGGGCTAAAGACGGAGTGAGATCCTGTAGAAAGAGGCCTTTAATCTGACCCTCCAGGCACCAGGCAGTGCCCTCTCCCCACCTCCCTCCCTGGCCCTGGCATCGGTGGGGACTCATTACGGGAGGTATCCTCGCTTGCTGGGCTTGGCGTGCAGAAGACCAGCTCATCCAGGCCTTTCCGGAGCAATGTGAGCTTCTGATGGGGACACCCTCCCCTGAAGGCCACATGGGAGACCCCAAGGGTGATGAAGGCGAGGTGGGGAGCACAGGGCTCTGCAGGCCCCCACAGGCTGGGCTCCCTTCTGGTCAGGAACCCTCAAGCCTGGTGTGGAACCAAGTGCAGAAGCCGTGAGTGTGGAGGGCCTGACCGAGGCACCCCTGGTCCCCGAGAGCCTCCCAGGCACCCCCTGGAGAGAAGGCAAAGCAGCAGGGGAGCTGCAGAGGCCGAGAAACCAACCCAATCCCAGAACGCCAGAGACACCAGGCTCCCCAGACTGGCTTCGAAGGAGGCACTTCTAGCTTCACGATGTGAACTGTTTTCTCAACACATGACTTTGCAAGAGTAAAAGTCCGTATTCTCCCCAAGGCTGCCTGTGAAGGCTGTGTCCAGGCCCTGGCTGGGGGCTCCAGGCTCCGAGATGCCCCAGCCCCATGCCAGGCTGTGGATGGGGAGTGACCGTGCACTCACTGTGGTGGCAACGCCTGTGTGCTGCCTGTAGATGAACAGGGCTCAACAGGCATTCCAGTTCAGAGCCTGGAAGAACGAGCTGGCTGCAGAGCTGGGCGGGACCCTGTGCAGGTCTGGGGGGCTCCCCAGGGTGGGTGTGTGGGGCCGGCATTCTGGGTTAAGGACACAGCTGCACAGACACTGGGGGCTCCAGGAAGAGGCATAGCCTGCCGTGGGACAGGTTAGAGGGTGCCTGGGGAGAGGGAAGGGTGGCCGTGAGGAGGTAGAAGTTCGGAGCCTTTCTTGAAGAGAGGAGGATGCAGCGAGGAAATGCTGGAAGCAGAGCAGGGATGGGTCCTGTTTTGTGGGCGGGGAGGGGTGGGGTGGGGCGCAGGGAGGGCAGTCAAGGTTCTCCCGAGAAACAGAACCAAGAGCGATGCACAGAGAATGACGTGAGGAGGAAGCAGTTTACAAGACAGGCAGCCGGAGAAGTTCCACCTTGTGCCGTCTGCGAGCTGGAGACCTGGGAGAGCTGGGGGTGTCCTTCGGGGGGCCTGAGAGCCGGGGGCAATGGTGTGGATTCCAGTCCAACTCTGAAGGCCTGAGCACCAGAAGCATGTAGGCAGGAGAAGACAGGTGGCCCAGCTGAGGGGTAGGCGGAGTGAGAACCCACCCAACCCCCACATTTGTGCCGTTCACTGGGAAAGCCGTCGGCTTCACTTGGTCCACTCCACAGGCAAGCCTGGAAGTAACATTTTACCGGTCACCTGGGCACCGTGTGGTTCAGTCACATTGATGGAGAATTCACAGAGTTCACCGTCTCGGGGACACACCTGGGGCAGGAGGCTCTCCACTGGCTCTGAGGCTGTGCTTGCCGACCGAGTGCAGCTCCGTAAACCCACAATCGCCTCACCTGCCTCAGCCTCGTGTCCAGGTCCGGTTCCACTCAATTCCATTAGTTCCGTTTCCACAGCTTGTTTTAGTCCTTCTGATGCCCTAACCACTCACTCCCAGTTCCAGGCTGCCTGACAAAACCCACTGCAGCAGCTTCTCCACCACCGGCGGCAGCTTCTCCACTGCCCATGGCAGCTTCTCCACCACCAGCGGCAGCTTCTCCATCACTGGTAGCAGCTTCTCCACTGCCCGCGGCAGCTTCTCCACCACCGGCAGCAGCTTCTCCACCACTGGCAGCAGCTTCTCCACCACTGGTAGCAGCTTCTCCACTGCCCATGGCAGCTTCTCCACCACCGGCGGCAGCTTCTCCGTCACTGGTAGCAGCTTCTCCACTGCCCGCGGCAGCTTCTCCACCACCCACAGCTCCTCACACCGGCCTCCAGGGCATTCTGAGGCCTCTGCAGGAGGTAGAGGGAGGCCTCTCTGGGCCTGGGCGGTGCAGTCAGGACAGCTCAGCCCTGGGGGATCTGAAGTACAGGGGTCAGGGTGGAGCTCCTCCTGACCCAGGCCAAGCGGGGTGCCCAGCACAGCTTCTCAGGGGTTCCCTTGAGCTGGCATCCTTGGGAGAAGCGGGTCCCAGCCTAGAACTTCCCGGGTCCGTGTAGAGCAAGATGAGGGAACACGGCTGCCAGGCCACCTGGTGCTGTCTGAGCCGGGAGCCTGCTCCAAGCTCCAAGCTCTGGTTCTCCATCACAATTTCCAACAGAAAAATGTGTGGCTGAAAGGAAGGAAACGCTAAGGACATTCATGACCCTCTGCCCGAGAGGTGGCCTCTGGAGTTCGGCCCAGCCAGTCCCCACAGGGTGCCCTCTGGAGCTCACCCCTCTGCTGGGTTTGTATCGGCCGCTGTGGCCCTGAGCCTGGGGCATCTGCACAGCTGTGAACTCCAGATCCTGGCCTGGGGCACTCTGTCCCTCGCCCTCTCCTCTCCAGACGCCTCCCAGAGACCATCCACCACATCCTGCCGCAACCACCACGCCCAGCTACCATTGTCCACATGTCCCTTCCCAGCACATGAGCTGTGGACTGATAATGACCAAAGGCCACACAGCCCCCGAGAGAAGGGCTGGAAGGAGCCAAGCCTCGTGACCGGAGCTTCCTCCAGGGACAGTGAAATTCCGAGAAGGGATTTCTGCAGCACCTTATAGGGCAGCACAGGAGAGGAGCGGACAGCTCTGATGGATAGTGGAGGAGGCAGGTGCAGCGGGGATGCCCATCCCCTAAGGCTCATGGCCCTTCAGGCAGGCAGACCCTTCTGGAACATCACTGACCCTGGGCAGAGTGGGATGCAGAAGCTTCTTCTAAGACAAATTAATTGTCCAATGAGAATTGCCAGTAGGATGTGTCATCTGGCTGTGGAGCCCACCCCACGATTGAGAGGTGTTTGAAGTGAGGTGCCGTCAGCTGGAGGAGGCTCCCCGGGGTGCGGGAAGCACCGCGGGCCATTGACTCCCCTCCAGCGCGGCGCTTTCATCTGAAGCACACAGCTCTGTGGCCATTTACTGCAACATCAAAGAGTCCCAGAGGGGTCAAGGCAGGGTTTCTGAGCTCACCACTGGATGAAATTAAGTTTTATTCCTACCCAGGCACGGCAAAGAGCATCCGTCCGGAGTGAAGGCCAACCCCAGCTTTCCACGCACCTCCTCCAACCTCCAGGATTTTCTCAAAGAGGAAAAGTGGGAGGCGGCAGGAGGGCACGGCGTTTTGTGGCTCCTCTCAGTCAAGGGCCACACCATCCGTCTGTGGGCACCATGCACACCCCCAAGCCTCTGGAGGGGGCAAAGGGTTCTGCTGAGGTCACACAGCCCCCGAGAGAAGGGCTGGAAGGAGCCAAGCCTCGTGACCGGAGCAGGCTGCGAACCACAGCGGGCAAGTGACAGAACAGACGGTTCCGTCCAGGAAAGCCCCTGCGTCCACCAAAACAGAAACCAAAGTACCTGTGTGCATGAGTGCGTGCGTGTGCGTGCCAGGTGTTCTATGTGTGGATGTGTGTGCTAGCTGTGTGTGTGCATGTGTGCATGTGTGTGTGCTGTGTGTGTGCTGTGTGGATGTATGCTGTGTGTGTGTGTGCTGTGTGTATGGACATATGCTGTGTGTAGATGTATGCTTTGTGTGTGCTGTGTGTGTGGATGTATGCTTTGTGTGTGCTGTGTGTGTGCATGTGTGCATGTGTGTGTGCTGTGTGTGTGCATGTGTGTGCTGTGTGGATGTATGCTGTGTGTGTGTGCATGTGTGCTGTGTGTGCTAGCTGTGTGTGTGCATGTGTGTGTGCTGTGTGGATGTGTACTATGTGTACATGTGTGCTGTGTGTGTGTGCTGTGTGTGTGCTGTGTGTGTGCATGTGTGCTGTGTGTGTGCATGTGTGTGTGCATGTGTGTGCATGTGTGCTGAGTGTGTGCATGTGCGCTGTGTGTGTGTACATGTGTGCTATGTGTGCTAGCTGTGTGTGTGTGTGCTGTGTGTGTGGATGTATGCTTTGTGTGTGCTGTGTGTGTGGACATGTGCTGTGTGTGTGTATGTATGCTTTGTGTGTGCTGTGTGTGAGCATGTGTGTGTGTGTGTGGATGTACGCTGTGTGTGTGTGGATGTATGCTGTGTGTGCTGCGTGTGTGCGCTAGCTGTGTGTGTGCATGTGTGCTGTGTGTGTGTGCATGTGTGTGTGCATGTGTGTGTGCTGTGTGTGTGGATGTATGCTGTGTGTGTGCTAACTGTGTGTTGTCAGCAGGGCAGTGACCTGACTGCATCACACTGATAAACCCACACAAGAAGCCACCTCTTCCCCAAACAGGAGTTTCTTTGTATCTTGTTGTGAGAACCTGCACCAGAGAAGCCCACGTGGAGGTGACCACACAAGGCTTGTGCCCACAGAAGAGGGAAGGGTTTGGAAAACCCCCTCCCTGAATATCACGGTGATGGTCACCTCACAGGAGAGGGCAATGGTCGGTGTCCACCATGGCCATAGAAACCCCAGAAGGCCGGCCCATACCCCCCACCTACACCCCAAGGGGTGACTCCCAGATGCCTGAGAGGGCTGGGGAGGGCAGGGCGGGCAGCGTGGGCCAGGAGGGAGGGCAGGGCGGGCAGCGTGGGCCAGGAGGGAGGGCAGGACGGGCAGCGTGGGCCGGGAGGGAGGGCAGGGCAGGCAGCATGGGCCGGGAGGGAGGGCAGGGCAGGCAGCGTGGGCCAGGAGGGAGGACCCAGGCCTGCGGTCTTGCTTTGCCCGCCATAGGGCTTGCCTGTACCCCCTGGTTCCACCTGACCCATGGGATGCATGGACTGAACCCTGGTTTCTCCTCCTTCACCTTGGGACCCTCTCCTCAAAGTCCCTGTGGCAATCCTGGGGCGTGAAAGAAAAAGTGGGGTAGCTCTGATTGAGGCAGGGAGGGGCCCAGAGCCCTGTGTGTGATACCCCCAGACCCCCAGTTCAGGTGTGATGTGGCCAGCCCAGTACCCAAACGCCCATCCAGGCTCAGACCTGCCCAGGTGTGCAAAGAGAGCACAGATCGCCTCGGCGAGGCCGCAGGCAGGCTGCTTCTGTTCACACATGTGCTTCCAAACCTCTCCCACTTCTCAGGAGACCACCCCAATTGTGCCTGTGGGTCCAGGCCACTGTCCCATGAGGGGGCCATGGCAGGGTGTCCCCAGATGGCATGACTCCAGGAGCCTCCTCCACCATCCTCGCCAGCCACGCTGCACACAGCCCAGCCTGACCAGGTTGGCCAACGTGTCCTCCCCGTGGGGCTGCGTAATGTCCACAGAGAGGGACAGGCCAGGCAGGTGTCGCTGGGGAAGTGAAAAGGCCCTCGAGGCTCAGACTGGGCCACCAGCATCTCCACGGGCTTCGGTGAGAGCCCACATCATACAAGTGACATGTGGGTGTGGGCAAAATAAACATGAATTCTCCCAGTGATGGGGCTGGCAGGTGTGGCAGACGGAGACCCCCGTGGCAAGGCCCAGAGGTGGGAAAGACTTCAGCTCGGGACACCAGTGCGGGGTCACCTCGGGAGGAGGGGCGGCGTCTGCAGCTTTGCCTCGGCAGCGAGCAGGAGGGCTCCGGGAACCGCTGGGCCGCGTGTACCTTGCAGAGGGCAGCCTCTGCCCCGCTGTGGGGAGACAGCCCCTGCCCAGGAGGTGGCTGCTGCTGAGGCCCAGAAAGTACCCCGCCATCAAGGCTGCCCCAGGCGCCGTCCTGCAGGGGCAAGGGGAGGTTTGGGGCTGGAGTCTGCAGGCTCCTCCTCATGGCCAGCGCCGAGCTGGGCCTCTCCGGGCTTTGGCTGGAAGCGCACGAACGCCCTCCAGGGTCTTTAGAAGTCTGTCAGACGGGAGGAGCCGGCAGCTCCCAGGCCTCAGATTCAGAGAGACCCTGGGCTGGGTCTTTCATCTTCCTCTTTCCTGGGGAACCATCTGCCTTCCCTGGGCTCCTGCTTATCACCTGCAAAGTGAAGATAATGTCTTTCTCCTGAGGTTGTTGTTTTGAGAATAAAATCAGGAAGCACGGAAGCATCTGTCCGGCAGAGGGACACCCACGTGTGTTTACCGTCCGGCACAGGGACACCCATGTGTGTTTACTGTCGCGCACACGGGAGACCCACACGTGTTTACCATCTGGCACACGGGAGGCCCATGTGTCTTTACCGTCGGGCACACGGGAGACCCACGCATGTTTACCATCCAGCACACGGGAGACCCACGCGTGTTTACTGTCCGGCACGGGGAGACCCACGTGTGTTTACTGTCCGGCACGGGGAGACCCACATGTCTTTACCGTCGGGCACACAGGAGACCCACGCATGTTTACTGTAAGAACCATGAAGCAGGGAGCACTTTGTCCCCACAGACAGCGGTAAAAGCTGCCACAGACCAGCTCATGCGAAACACGTAATTCTAAAACCCCAGGAAGGGAAGCCCAGCTTGGAAGGCAGAATGGGCTGGGATTCGTGATCCCCGCACATCTGAGAGGTCTATTTCTGGAGGGAAACGCAGTGAATGGAGAGTGACTGTCTGCAGATTGGATGCCGTTTGCTGTCTCCTGAGAGTGACTGTCTGCAGATTGGATGCTGTTTGCTCTCTCCTGGAGGACGGTGGAGATGGGCAGGCGGGGCTTGCCGGGCCTGGGGGCTGCAGGGTGGCGGCCTCGTTAGGCGCTGTCTGTCCACAGCGGGTCTGGACGTGAAGGGAATGAGATGACTGAGCCCCTGACCCTGGGGAGGGCCTCCCAGAAGCACAGAAGTCCCCAGGGAAGCTCATCACTCCTGCAGGCAATTAGGGAAGAGTCAGGCTAGGCGGCACAAGCAATTAATTACCTCCAGCTTTGGGAGAAATGGAAGTCTGAGGGTCCAGCCAGGCCAGATGCGATGGCTTCACCGAAAAAAGCAGAGGAAGAAGCTGCTGGACTGAAGTGGGCAGGAGACAGGGTCCGCGGAAGGCGGGGTGAGTGTGGATGGCGGTGCCGGGAGGCAGCAGTGAGGAAGGGGAGGGCTCAGCTCTGACCTCAGGCTCTCCAGTACAGCAGGCACCGTGGGGAGCAGTTGTTCCCCTGCTCCAGGGTCCGCTGTAGAGACCTGAGCTGTGTGCCAAGACCTGGGGCAGAGGGAGGAGATGGGAAGTGGGGTCCAGGGCAGAGGACATGGGTGCATCTTCACGAGGTATGGAATCCACTGGGAAGGAGAGGAGAATGTGCACAGGCACGCACACAGACATGCACACAAGTGCACACAGGCGCGCACACAGGCACCCACACAGGCACACAGGCACACACACAGGCACGCACACAGGTGCACACAGGGATGCACACAAGCATACAGGCACACACACACACACGCACACAGGCACACAGGCACACAAGCACACACACAGACACACAGGCGCACAGGCACAAAGGCACACAGACACACAGGCACACACACAGGCACGCACACAGGTGCACACAGGGACGCACACAGGCACACAAGCACACACACAGGCACAACGGTCCCAGACACCCAAGGGAGAGGCAGTGCTCTCCCTGCAGCCCATGTGTCCTCCTGCCCGCCAGGCCCAGGCTGGCCCTGAGAAGGGTCAATGCTGCCACGGCGAGTGTCCTCCCACGGCTTTGTGCCAGGCTGCAGACGGCAGTCTGTGGAGGGCAGGGATACGGTGCACCCGGGGGTACACAGGGTGTGGCACAGAGGTCACTGTGCTGTGTGGACAGGACAGGGGCCAGGGCTGGGCCTGAGCATCGCTGTTGCCGCCCTAGGTGAAGTGGGCTGAGGGAACAGGCCAGGACAAGGACAAGGAGAGACCCCAACCTTGCCATGCCACAGGAGGGCAGAGGGATGCTGGACTCTGCCAGTCCACCCATCTGGGGACAGGGGTTAGGACCCAGGAGGGGCGGGGACAACACCAACTAGGGGCTGTGGGAGGTGCAGCCTGGGTAGAAGAAGGGCCATGCGAGACAGCATGAAGCCAAGATACCCAAGGAAAAGTGGACAGTGCTGGGGAACACAAGGCCCAGCAGGGCCAAGCTCCCAGCAAAGCACAGGCTGGAGGGGCAGAGCTGGGAGAGGGGACCCCGGAGCCCCACCCTGCCTCCTGGCTGCAGGCAGCACTTCAACCTAATCACTGCGCTCTTCGGATTCATTGTATGGAAACCAAAAAACCCTGCAAGTACAGAAGGAAAAGCAGGACCCCCATCCCCACCGCGGGCATCAGCGGTTGAGGGAACATTCCTCCCTACACGGAAACAGTGAGCCCGTCCTAGGCACGGACAGCACAGTGCACGCCCCGTGCAACCTCCCTGGGCCGTGGCTGCAGGAGAATGACCCGGGGCCCAGGCAGTGCAGCCCAGTCTCACCTCTGCATGCCACTCCCAAAGGGTCCCCAGAAGGCCTGTTCCATAAAAGCAGCACAGGGCAGGGCAGGGGGCCCCATCACGCCTGACCGTCCTGGGCTTGCTGAGCCGTCGCAGCAAGGCCTGGTGTCCAGCTCTCCTGTCCTCGGCTCCTTGGAGAGCAAGGCCCTCGGCACCCAGGTCCCCACTGGAGGAGCCCAGGAGGTGCCCCCAGACCCTGTTTGCAGAGGACAGTGGGCCCTGGGAAGGGCCTGGGGATTGAGTGTATTGAGTGAGCCTCCCGGACAGCCAGCCCGCAGACTGTTTGCAGCCCAGAGAGTCCCAGCCCAGTGTGATTCTGGAAGGTCCTCACTCCTTGGCCCCTCTGCCCCCTCGGCCAGGAGCTCCAGCCGCTCTCAGCAAATGAACCCCACGGAGCTGGTCAGGCCGCTCCAAAGCTGCCAGCTCAGCCAGCGCTGGCCAACAGTGCCCCCTGGTGGCTGCTGCCGCCTCTGCCGCCGGGTCTCACCCTGGGTCTGGCCTGGGGTGGACACGGGCAGTGAACTCAAGCCGTCCCAGGGCTGACCGGCAGGAGCTCAGGAGGCCGGGTCTGCAGCCACGTGCCCGTGGGTCTGTCGTGGGCTCATGGCCAGCCCTGCATCCTGTGTTCTGCCCCAGAGCTGCAGCAGCCTCTCTGACTCTCAGCCACAGATGGAGCTGGGCCCAAACAGACGGGCCTAGGGAAGGCTTCCTGGAGGAGGTGACGCCCAGCTGAGGCTGTGAGGCGGTGATGGCTCTGGGCAAGCCCAGGTGAGGTGGGGGAGGACCTGGCCGCCTCTGATGGAGGAATCAGGACCTGTCAGTCCAGAGGAGGGCTCAGCACCAGTGGAAAGGGAAGGGGGCGCTGAGAAAGGGGTAGGATCAGACAGAGGGAGCCCCGGCTCTGAGCTGGACCCTCGTGTTGCCACGTCACTTGGCAAGTTATGTGACCGCTCTGGGACTTGATAAGAGGATGCAGAGTCCCTGGCTCTGCCCCAGGGGCTGCGTGAATCACATAGCACAGTCCTGGGGATACTGCCTGGTATACAGATGGCACCCAATAAAGAGTGACCCTTGAAGCTGATGGACTTCATCCCTAATGCAGGAGCCAGCATGGTGGGGTTAGCAAGGCACGGGCAGTTTTTGCAGAGCAGCCTGGTGCCCCTGGGAACGGGTTTTGGGAGGTCACATGCTTAGCAGATGCAGAGGCCAGGAAGACGGACGAGGCCACGAGGCCTCAGGGGCAGGAGGCACAGGAGGGTCAGAAGGAGGCAGCAGGGGTGGCAGGACCACGGCCCCTCTGGGGATTAAGCAAGAGGGAAGGTGGAGTGATGTCCGGAGCTCAGTCCAGGCAGTGGCTCCCGGGGCACCAGTGGGTCTGTACCTACATCGAGGGGTTTTAAACTTCACTTTCTTTTTGAAAGTCTCTCTTTGGAGCATGAGCGGAAGTGCCTGTGGAACCCGAAGGCTGGAATTCCGCTCCTGGTGATGCCCACATCCCTGTCCTGGTTTTGCCAAGTGCCCAGCGGTGAGGTAAGACGTGAGCATCAGGGAAGCTGCCTGAGGGGTGCAGGGACTCTGCAAACTTTCTGTAAATCTAAAAGTATTCCAAGATAAAAAGCCTATTAAAAAAAAAAATCCACCCTGATCCGGCAGCCTTCGGTGTGCCTGGGTGCACCTGTGCCTCCCCTGAGTACCCACAGCTGAGCCAGCCCCACACCCACCTGCCAAGGCCCCGGTGGCTCCTCCTCCATCCTCATTGCCAAGTCGGTACCCCGATCCCACAGCGCCTCCCGCCCTCCACTCTTGCCTCTCCTTCTGCTCGGGGCCCCCGAAGCCCCTCTTTCTGCCCACCCCTGGCAGACTCGAACCCTGCAGACGTGAGGCCAGGGCTGCTGTGAGCCCTGTGAGGAGGAGCCCCGGGCATGGCCTGCACTGCCTGGGCCTGGCTCATCCCACATCACCGATCTCCCCAGCTCTGGCTCTGCACAGAGTATTTAATAAATGTTTAATAGCAACAATAAAAGACCAACTTGGCACGACTGAAGATTTTTGTTCAGGGACTTGGGGCTGTGCTCTGGGTCAGAAATAAAACGCGTTCTGGCAGAGCGGCAGTGAGACCAGGGCCAAGGGGACCGTTTCGATCACTTTCTTAGCTCAGGGAAGGGACTGGGAATCGGAACGACCCCGACTGGCTCCTTCGTCCCTCCCGGAGCAGCGCTCCCTGCATAGCACCACGAGGATGCTGGCTCTGGGCACCCCTTGGCTGGGGGAGATCTGGCCCCTTCCTGACTCAGCCAGGGCCCCACATAGCAGGGGACGATGGTGTGACACAGCAGCAAGGCAGGGACAGGAGAGCTCAGCCCCGCGTCCACCAGGACACCAGGCTCAGCAGAGGGGGCTGGGCGGGGGCACGCTGGGAGCACCGGCCTCTGTGCCATCTGGCGTCTCCTCTGGCTTCTGGGGGGCAGTGAGTTGCTGGACCTGGTGAGCTTTGAGTCCAGAAAGGGCTCAGGTCCTGGGGACCCCTGCAAGGTGGGCTGAGGTGGGAGTCTGGAGGCAGCCCTCAGACCCCGAGGTAGCTGAAGGCGCCAGGGCCCTATGGCCCCCAAGGTGCAGCCTACACCAGACCTGGGACTGTGTCTTGATATCTGGCCCCCAGGAGCCCCGGGGAAGGGGGCAGGCGGGGAAGTGACGTGCCACCTGAGGCTGAGACTAAAGATGGCGAGGCGAGGAGGTGCCCAGGGAACAGACCCACCACCCACCCAATGAGCAGGAGGAAATCCCAGACAACGGGCAACAAAGAAACACACCAGCCACAGCAGGAAGAGAAAACAAAACCAGACAGGGCTTCTGAGGGCAGTGAGGGGCCACCTGGAAAGGACTTTCTCAGGAGAAGTGACTTTCAAAGTCAACACAAATCAAAATGAAAAATCTGTGTGTAAAGGCGAGGACGTGCCGGGCCTGGCTATACACACCTGGAGGCAGAGGCCGACAAAACAGGAGTCACAGGAGCTGCGTGGAAGACGATGGACGCGGAAGGGAAGTCAGGGAGCTCAAGCATCGCAGCCACGTATCCCCGAAGGAGAAGGTGGAAGAGAGGCAGCCCCCGAATCGGTAACAGAAGCTGATACTTGGAGCTACAGTCGGGCGAGGCACAGAAGGCCTCAGGAGAGCCCCGGATGCTGAGGTGGTGGGGAGGGATGGGCCTTAAGTGTTCCCCCAGGAATTCCTAAATGATACGGGTACAATGAGGAATGCACACTTTGGGAAGGGGGAAAAGAAAATACCACAGGTAAGGCAGGGAAAGGAAAAATGGATGGGCACGGTGGCTCACACCTGTAATCCCAACACTTTGGGAGGCTGAGGCAGGAGGATCGCTTGAGCCCAGGAGCCCAGGAGTTCCAGACCAGCCTGGGCAACAAATTAAGACCCTGTTTCTAGCAAAAATACAATAATTAGCTGGGCATGGTGGTGCATGCATGTAGTTTCAGCTACTCGGGAGGCTGAAGCAGGAGGATCACCTGAGCCTGAAAGGCTGAGGCTACAGTGAGCCGTGATTGTGCCACCACACTCCAGCCTGGGCGACAGAGTGAGACCCCATCTTAATAAAGGAAAAAAACAAAAGAATCACACATTTGCCGCCCTTCTCATGGTCCACAGCAGAAGTCGGAGGCCGTAAGGTAACACATCCCACCCGCAGGGAGACGGGGACCGTGTCCAGGAACCGGAAATCCAGCCCCAGAGCCCTGTGTCAGCACAAAAAACAGCATTCAAAAATAAGCAAGTTTCAGGGCAGGGACCCCCTGCTCACCTCATCGGAGGAAAATGCTCAAGAAAGGGCAGGAAGCACTGCCTCCTCCCCACAGAGGCACAGAACCCAGTTCACTTCTTGTCTGTCTTTCCCGAGGCACAGAACCCAGTTCACCTCTCATCTGGCACAGAACCCAGTTCACTTCTCGTCTGGCACAGAACCCAGTTCACCTCTCATCTGGCACAGAACCCAGTTCACTTCTCGTCTGGCACAGAACCCAGTTCACTTCTCGTCTGGCACAGAACTCAGTTCACTTCCCGTCTGTCTTTCCCGAAGCACACGCAAAGTCACGTGCATCTATAAAGCCAGGTGCCCCCTTTTCACAAATGAAAAACAACAGTGACATATTATATACAATATGCTGTGCTTTGCTCTTTTTACTTAACATTCGACACAAAGACATTTCTATAGCAGTGTATGAAAAGCTTTCTTGCTGTGTTTTACAGCTGTGGAGTTCAATAGCGTGAAAGCTCCATAATTTATATCATCAGTCCCCTATTGGTGGACATTTGGGTTGTTTATAGTAATTAACTTTTCCTAATCATGCTGCAGTGAACATCCTTGTTTCTATGTTATTTCTTATATATGAGTAGATCTGTAAGCTAAATAAATACAAATGCAATTGCTCACCAAAATGGAAATTATAATAATGATCTAGATAGAAGATATTTTAAAGAAGCTCAGCAAAATCTAGAAGGTTGAGGGAGGAAGGGAGGAAGAAGTAAAAAAGTGTCTGACGTGTCTCGTTAGTGGGAGGAAAGTTGTGGAGGGAAACGCAGGCACGTAAATGTCCCACCCCACAGGGACAAGGGGACGAGGACATAACGGAGAGGTGAAAGTTAGAAACGTGCTTCCAATCAATAGCAAAAAACAATAACAAAATCCCCTGAAAGGGAACATAAATTCTAAGGGAAGAAATGCCTAATGAGTTTTCAAGTAAATATGTAACTACTGGAAAAATTATAGTAGACAGACAATAATTGTATCAAACCTGTAAAAACAAGTCAGTAAAATGAATAGTAAGGGTAACAAATGCGGAAAACAATAGAATCAAAGATGTTAGTCATCGCACTAATGGGAATGGACAGTCTTCTCCTGGTACAGAGCAGGACTCTCGGTTTTGATGAAAAGCTACGTGGAGCTCTGGAGACACAGAAGCAAAGCAAGCTTATGAGAGAGTGTGGAAAACAAAGGAAGGGAATGGACTTAGAAAATGAAAAGAGAACGTGCAGCAGCAATAGAACACATCAAAGAAGTTTGCTAATGAAAATGCCGGTAGGCTGGGCGCGGTGGCTCAGGCCTGTAATCCCACCAATTTGGGAGGCCAAGGTAGGCAGATCACCTGAGATCAGGAGTTCGAGACCAGCCTGGCCAACATGGTGAAACCCCGTCTCTACTGAAGATACAAAAATTAGCCGGGTGTGGTGGCACACGCCTGTAATCCCAGCTACTTGGGAGGCTGAGGCAGGAGAATTGTTTGAACTTGGGAGGTGGCTGCAGTGAGCCGAGATCACGCCACTGCACTCTAGCCCGAGCAACAGAGTGAGACTCTATCAAAAAAAGAAAAAAAAAGAAACGAAGAAAAAGAAAAGGAAAGAAAGAGAGAGAGAGAGAGAAAGAGAGAAAGAAAGAAAGAAAGAAAGAAAGAAAGAAAGAAAGAAAGAAAGAAAGAAAGAAAGAAAGAAAGAAAGAAAGAAGAAAGAAAGAAAGGAAGGAAGGAAGGAAGAGAGAGAAAGGAAAAGAAAAAGAAAACACTGGTAAATGAGAAATAAACAGAAATATTTAATATGCAAAAGTTACTGAATAAAAGCTGTAAGAGAGCAAGACGGTGCATAATACTAGAAGGTCCATGTCATGATGACGTGATGACCTCCACACTCTGCATCCAAAGCGCCGCCAGCGGCACCGTGATGACCAACGAATGAAGGGTCCAGACCCACACCGCCTCGCTGTGGACCAGCTCCAGCAGGAGCAGAGTCTCCCTGGAAGCCGGGGAGTCACCAACGGGTCCCTGCATGGAACCTGTTTGTCTCCGTCCCTCCAACAGTGGCAGTTCCCTGCCCTGGGCTTCTGTGAGGATCTCACGAGTCGCTCTGTAAGGCACATAGCGCAGGACGGTTGTGAGCTATGAGAAATGCAAGGGGCCTTCCTAAAACTGCTATTGCGGGGAGACTTCCCTGTATCCACTTTATTGTACTGCTGATCTGGTGCATGATGAAAACGACAGTAATAGAGACACAGATAAGTCTCATTAAACAACCACTAACCTTGATCAAATAGATTGATGAGACAGGAACAGCCTTCACACTAACATGCTAAGTCCTGTGCACACTAACATCCTTCAAAAAGAAACAGCAAGTCTATTTGCAACATCTATTGACAAAAATTGGTTATGTGCTTGCCTGCAAATAAAACCTTTTAAAACGATGAAAAATCAGACTTGAAACTCTGCTGGTCATGCTATCTGATCACAAAACAATAAAAGTAGAAATAATAGTGAGGAGATGACTAAAGTGTTTGACAAATCAGAAATTCACTTTATAAATTATCCTTGGATGAAAGAGTTAATAAAGAAACAATTGGTAAAGTATCTGGAAAGCTTTGAAAAGGAGAGTATTTTGTGTCCAAATGAATTGCACACGGAAAAAGCTCTGTTAAAGAAAATGCATTAACTTAAGGTGGCTTCATTATTTTAGAAAGAAAACAAAGATAAAGGAATTTGGTACTCTGTTAAACATTAAGAAAATAACAAAATGAATTCAAAAACATTAGAAGGAATGAATTTAATAAACATGAAAGCTAAAAACAATAAAATAGTAAGCAAAATAAGTAAAAAGCATGACTTATTTCAAATTTGATTCTTTGAAGCTAAACCTTTATAAGTTAATTATGGGGAGGAGAGAATGAGGAATGAGAATAGGAAACAATTATGTATAAGGGAAAAATGAAGATAATTATAAGCTAATTATATATCTAACTCTGGCAACATATTTGGTATTTAGAATGAAAGAACATTTCTTAGAAGTATTTTCTTAAGTTTAAAAAATGTATCATAAAAGAAGTGAAAAACTCAAATAGGTCATTCCTGTAAGAAATATTGGAAATCTGATTCAAGATCTACCACTAGAAAAATAAAATCACCATAATTCGGTGCATTCAGACCGAATTTTATCTTTTATGTTAAGGTAAAAACAAATTAATCTGTCACTTAAAATATTCCAGAACACGGAAAGTTTTTTATAAAAGCAACTCTCTTTTAAATATTATATAGTTAGTATAGCTTTAGAAGCAAAATTAAATACAAGACAAAAAATGATTAAAACTACCAATACTTACAAGTTTAAATGTAAAACTCAATTTGAAATTAATGTCCCCAGTAATTTGGGAGGCCGAGGCGAGTAGATCACGAGGTCAGGAGTTTGAGACCAGCCCGACCAACGTGATGAAACCCCGTCTCTACTAAAAATACAAAAATTAGCCGGGCATGGTGGCGGGTGCCTGTAGTCCCAGCTACTTGGGAGGCCGAGGCAGGAGAATCACTTAAACCCGGGAGGCAGAGGTTGCAGTGAGTGGAGATTGCGCCACTGCACTCCAGCCTGGGTGACAGAGTGAGCCTCTGCCTCAAAGAAAAAAAAAAGAAAAGAAATTAATGTCAATCAATGTATCAAAGAATAATTCTAATAATACACTAAGGCCAAATAGGGCTCAAGGCCCCTGGCATGTGCTGTTCCTCGGTCTAATCAGTGTGGCACTGTAGGCAATGGGGGGCTCTGGTTACTGCTCTGCAGGACGCCCCTATGACTGTCAGAATTGACTGCAACAGGAAGTGAGAGACTGAGAACAACCCCAAACAATTCACGATAGAGTTTCTGCCATGTGAGGACCGACTGCTTTCGTCCCCTCATTGATAAAGACTTGGGGAAAGCATTTGCCACATCTATAGTGCCATACCAAGTGCACAGTCTGAGAAGGCAGACAGTGAGGACCCTGGAGAAGATGCTGTGAGTGGTTGTAAAAATATGTACCCAGTGCCAGAGAAGGTATCGATTGGCTCCAATAAATGCAATTGATGGGAAAGCCCTGTAATAGGAACTACTACTTAGTCAAGTTTATGGTCCAACCACGACCCATCCAGCTTTTGCCGAGTTCAAGAGTGATCGAATGGGGTGTGATGGGGACAACCTTCTTCCCTCCTTGAAAACTGCAACCGTGGCTCTCAGCTCTACAGCGCCTCCTGAGATGTTTTTTGCTGTTGTTATTATAGTACTAATAGGAGTATTACTCGTACAAGTGAATCTTGGTCAGAGGAAGGAATAGTTACAGGGCTTTCCACTTGGTCCTTTCTATCATAATAGTTTTTATTCTGGAAGTCATGGAATCAGTGGAACCATATTCATGAAACTAAGACTGTCTCTTCCGTTTATTCATTTGAGACCGATGAAAAAGTTTGGTTCATGGATCCACTGAACCCATGTAAGATGGAATTGCACCAACGCCATTTCATATCTCAACTACATCAGCTGGCATTTCAGGGCCACTCATATTCATGTAAACTCAGACTTTGTAACTACCAGTCCTTAAAGAGGAAGAATAGTCCCTTCATTATTCCAGAAATGCCCTGGTAAGTGTCTACGGCACCATCTGGTGAGTCTTGCAAAGGTATTTACCATGTATGCCTGCAATGGACAGTTAGATAGTTAGAATCCTTCCTCAACAAGATATCTCCTTCAATCAGTTGGCTCTGGTCCTTGTAACTGATTTAGATTCTCAGGGAGGGATCATGATTTTCCATTACGGAGGCCAACATTATCTGACCGCTCGTGAGATCTCAGTTTGTATGTGTTACATACATTGAGCAACACACATAGCGTCCATCCCTCTCTGTCATTCCTAGGAAGACCGTGGTTTGTTAGTTATCCCCAGTGATAACCAGATTGCCGTTTTGGCTTTGCTACTGATGCTTCGGGTGACATCACTTACTACTGATGGGGCCATCACCTTTATTATGCTGTTCTACAGCCCCACCACTGTGACAATTTTAAAAAGCCCACTTTTATGAGATCATCTCCTCTCATCAGAGGACAGCCTATAGGTCTCAAAAATGCAGATGCCTTCTCAGCAGCCTCCTCCTTATGCCTTAGTGAAGGGCCTTCTAACAGGTGATTGAGTCACATGGTAGGTCCTTAGGGCTCATATATTAATCCCATTCTAACACTCACAAAGTCCTGATTCTTCAATCCCTTTCTCAGGATTATACCAAAGATGGCCTCTCCTGGATTACTCCTTGACCTTGATTACACAGTCATTGCCATACTCAAGATTCCAGAAGCTGTCCCAGCTTTTCTCCTGCCACTTTGAACATAGAATGACAATAAGGGTATTGATTCCATCATTACAGCAACAAAAGCCAGATAGCCCCCAACTCACCATTTCTTGACTCCCACAGAGAACTGAAGTCCCAGCAACAAAAGCCAGATAGCCCCCAACTCATCATTTCTTGACTCCCACAGAGAACTGAAGTCCCAGCAACAAAAGCCAGATAGCCCCCAACTCATCATTTCTTGACTCCCACAGAGAACTGAAGTCCCAGAGCAACCAACTACCCTGAAATATAAGGAAAGATAGATGCCTTGGAGAAATAAGACATAGGATGTGAGCACTCTGTCTGCAGCTCATAGAACAGATGCCAGGGCTGCAATAATGTCCCTTCTTTCATTCCTGATTTTAGTAATTTGAGTCTTCTTTCTTTTTTGCTCCACCAATTTAACAAATGATGAGTCAATTCTGTTGCTCTTTTCAAAGAACCAACTTTTGGTTTCATTAATTTTCTCAATTTTTCTATCTCCGTTTCATGACTTTCCGCTCTAATCTTCATTATTTCCTTCTTTCTGCTTGCACTGGAGTAATCTGCTCTTCTTTTTCCAGTATTTTAAAGCAAAGTTTAGTTTAGTTTATTGACTTAAGATTTTTCTTTCCCTTGTTTCAATGCAGACTTTCACAGCCATGGATTTCCTTCTAAGCACTGCTTTTGCAGGTCCCATGAGTCTGGAATCTGCATCTGCCTTTCCATCCATCTCCACATCTTCTAATTTCCTTTGTGATTTCTTCTCTAACCCACTGACTATTTTGAGCGTGTAATTATTTTTCACACATTTATGGATTTCCCCAATACCTTCTGTTATTGTTTTCTAATTCCACTCCACTATGGTAAGAGAAAATACTTTGTATAATGCTCATCATCTTATCTTACGGCCTCGTACGTAGTCTGTCCTGCTGGTCATTCCATCTACACATGAGCATAACGTGTCTTCTAATGTCACTGGTGGAGGTTTTCCTAAATGTCTGGTAGGTCTGGTGGTTTGCAGTGTTTTCTCAGGTCTGCTGTTTCTTTGTTGATCATCTGTCTAGTTGTCCCATACGGTATTAAAAGTCTGGTTTTGAATTATCCAGGGATGACTGTTTAATTATCTCACTTTCCTTTCAACTCTGTCTGGTTTTGCTTCATGTATTTTGGGAATCTATTATGTGTTTTTTTATATGTTTATAATTGTTATATCGTCTTGTTAGACTGACCTTTTGTTATCATCAAATATTTCTCTCGTAACATTTGGGGGGCATCTAAAGTCTATTTTGACTAATATTGATATAACCATTACTATTTTCTTATGGTTACTCTTTGCATGATAAATTTTTTCCATTCTTATGCTTTCATCCTATTTGTGTATTTAGATCTAAAGTCTGTCTTCTGTAGACAGCATAAAATTAAATCTTTTTTACTAATCTAGTCTTGTAATGTGTCTTTTGATTGCATTGTTAATCCATTCACATTTGATGAGATTATTGATGTATTTGGATTTACATCTTCCGTTTTGCATTCTGTTTTCTGTATGTCTGATGTTTTGGATTCTTCTCTTCCTTCTTTTCTGTTTCCTTTCACACTAAGTGAATATTTTCTAGTTTAATGTTTTAATGGTTTTTCACAGTATTTTTGAGATATTTCATTTATAGTTACTCTAGTGCTTTTATAAACTTCTTAATTTATGTGAGTCTACTTCAGATTTATATTAACTTAATTACGTTGAGCTATAGAAATGTTACTTCTTTATAGTTCTATTCTCTCTTCCCTCTTCCTGTGCTATTATTTTTATTATAAGTTGCTGACCCAACAATCTATTATACTTATTGCTTATATGGTTTTATGTCTTTTTTTAAAGTTGAGAGAAGAAAGGAGAGTAGATATTGATTTATAGAGTTTGTTACAGGAATCCTCTTATTTAATATTTTTGCATTTTTTCATTTACCTAGGGATGTGAGTTACCATCTAGTGTCATTTCCTGAGTTCAACGCACTTTGCTTCCACCTACCATGTCCTGTTATTGTCAGGTATGTCACATTCTTTATTTATTTATTTATTTATTTATTTATTTATTTATTTATTTTGAGACGGAGGCTCACTCTGTCACCCAGGCTGGAGTGCAATGGTGCAACCTCGGCTCACCACAACCTCTGCCTCCCAGGTTCAAGTGATCCTCCTGCCTCAGCCTCCCGAGTAGCTGAGATTACAGGTGCCCACCACCAGGCCCAGCTAATTTTTTTTTTTTTTTTTTGTATTTTTAGTGGAACATCCGAAAGCAACTGACCTCTCTTCTTTAAGGAACCCTGATAGAGCTTCCTAGATGCAGAAAAGGTCACTGGCCTCCCTTAACCGGAGAACACTGCCACAGCACTTGCGATAAAAGTCAGCTCACTGTGTAGAGACACTTTAAACAGAGCAGGCAACGAATGCAGCACGTTCTGCCCTGCGGTGTGTGTGTGGCGTGTGTTTATGACTCTGAGTAATCTGTGCACTCGCCGAAGGCTGCAGCTTCTGCACTGCTTATGAATAGGAACTGCTTTAAATACCAGATTTCCCCAAAAGGCAGATGCCAAACCATACTAAATATCATGTGCTATCGAAGAGTACTTTTGTTTTTTCTTTAAGATGGAGTCTCGCTCTGTCACCCAGGCTGAAGTGCAGTGGCACAATCTTGGCTCACTGCAACCTCCACCTCCTGGGCTCAAGCAATTCTGCTGCCTCAGCCTCCTGAGTAGCTGGGATTACAGGGGTGCGCCACCAAGCCCGGCTAATTTTTGTATTTTTAGTAGAGACGAGGTTTCACCATGTTGGCCAGGCTGGTCGCAAACTCCTGACCTCAAGTGATTCACCCACTTTGGCCTCCCAAAGTGCAGGGTTTACAGGTGTGAGTCACCGTGCCCAGCCAAAATATTACTTTCGAAAAAAAAAATATTGTTTTGCAACTTTAAATAACTTCTGAAAATCATCTTTTTTAAAAAAATCATAACTCCATGCAGTATTAAGTAGGGGATCTCAGTCCCATAAATAAAAGAGTTATTTGTGGTAGCCCAGGTGTTTAGCCACCAAAGCAGACACAATCTTTGGAGAAGTGTTGAATAATATATTCTGATTTCTACGTTAGGTTCATGGGATGTAATTTTTTTCATTTCAGTTATTATATTTTCAATTCTAGAATTTCTATTTGGTTCTTTTTTTAATTATTTCCTCTCTCCTTACTGGTATTCTTTATTTGGCGAGACATAGTTCTCATACTTTAACTTTTAAAAACATGGTTTCCTTTAATGCTTTGGACCTATTTGTAATACTGACAGGCCAGGCACGGCAACTCATGCCTGTAATCCCAGCACTTTGGGAGGCCAAGGCAGGTGGATCACCTGAGATCAGGAGTTTGAAACCAACCTGGCCAACATCATAAAACCCTGTGTTTACTAAAAACACACAAAAAAATTAACTAGGGATGGTGGTGGGCGCCTGTAATCCCAGCTACTCAGGAGGCTGAGGCAGGAGAATTGCTTGAACCCGGGAGGTTTCTGTGAGCCAAGAGGTTGCTGTGAGCCAAGATCACGCCACTGCACTCCAGCCTGGGTGACAGAGCGAGACTCTGTCTCTAAATAAATAAATAAATAAAGTCTTGGCCTGGCAAGTCCAGTGCCTGGACTTCTTTAGGGACTGTCTCAATGCACTGCTTTCCCCTCCCCACCATGGGCATATGGGCCATAATTTCCTCGTTTTTGTGCGTCTCATAATTTTTTGCAGAGAGCTGGATATTTTAAATGATGTAATGGAGCAGGTCTGGAAATCAGATCCTCCCCGACAACCCCGGGATTTGTGATTGTTGCCGTATGTTTGTCTGTCCCTCCTGTGGGGTGGGGCGCGTTCCCATCCTGTCTGAACGCTGCCTCTGTCCCCCCATGGGGTGGGGCGTGTTCCCATCCCACCTGCACGCTGCCTCTGTCCCTCCTGTGGGGTGGGGCGCGTTCCTATCCTGTCTGAACGCTGCCTCTGTCCCAGGGGCATGCTGTTCTTCACCCACTGGGGACACAGCACACCCACCCTCGGGGCCTGCGGGGATAAAACCCATTGCTTCCCACGTCCCCTCACGCACGGAGCCCCCTCGGTTTCTGAGGAGGAGTCTGCCTTTCTGTGTGTTCTTCGGGAGATCCTTTTCATGATCATTGAACTCTGCCTTTGAAACTCAGCCTCTAAAGTGCATAACGGGGCAGGGCTGATAACAGAGGACGGGCGCCCAGGAGCCCCAGGGGCTGGCATCAGCTGCACCCTCGGCCTCCCCAGCCCCGGGAAGCCACGCTGCACCTCTGTCCCTGCCCTCAGGATGATTGACACTGACACGCCGAGTGGCTCCGGGCAGCAGCGCTGGCAGACAAGGCCCGCCCTCCTGCTTCGCTGTGCTGATCTTTCTCTGACAAGCCCGATTTGTGCACTTCACTGTGCTTGCTGTGGGGATTCGGCCGTGGACGTGTTCCAGGAAGCCGTCCCTCCCGTGGCAAAGACTGAGTTATTATCAGCTTTCCATCTGCTTCGGGAAACGGTGGGGCTCCTCTCACAGCATTTGCATCTCGTCTAAAATGGGAGCGTGGCCTGGGAGGCCGGCCCCACCTGCTCCTGAGCTCTGAGGCTGTCTCATTCTGAGAAGCCAGCTTGGGCCCTGCCGCTTCTACCTGGTACTCGTCAGGGAGATGGATGGAGGCGGCGGAGAGTCTCCCGGAGCCGGATGGATTAGTGCCTATGTGTGCATGTGTCCCACTAATTCACAGAGATGCAACTGCCCAAGTTTGCTGCTCAGAAGGTGTCCCTTGTCCAAAACACAGCTGTTCTCAGGTCCTGCTTGAAAACAAGAAATAGGCCCATGTGAATCGGAAGGCTCCGAGTTCTGTCATTTGCATGGAAGAAACATGAGTTAACGTTCGTATTTTGCTTCCAGAAATATCCAATAACAGTGATAAACTATCTCCTGTGTATGTGATACTTTTGAGGGCAAACCTGGTGACAGGGATAGGATGCATCAGAAACGTAAACAGTCCCTGGGTCTTTTCTCCTCCCCTCCGGAGCAGAGCTCAGCACGTGGGAGGCACCAAGGGATCTTCCTGTAAGTGGACGAATGAGTTCTGCCAGTTCCGTCCCCTGGGCTGCATGCAGGTGCAGGGGGCAGGGATGGGGCAACCCTAGCAGCTAAAGCCCTAGGGACAATCCAGGGGCTGCCCCGCCCAGCAGGGCGAAGAGATGAGACTGGACAGTGGCTGAGGACAGATCAGGCGCTGGACCCCCAGCCTCGGGGACCTGGACTCCACCCGGCACTTACTGAGGGCAATTGATAGGAAGCAGGAGGTAAAGGGGTAGTTGAGGACAATCATTCTGATATAAATTCTACGTCTGGAGAATGACACGCAATGCCTGCACAGTGCTGTGTACCGTAAGAAGCCCAGAGTACTTTTCAATTCAAATTAAGGAGACTCTCCTAACTCCAAGCTCTGTAGGCTGAAGGGATCCCAGTCGTGAAGCCACGGGCCTGGGGGCTGCGGGTGCCTCTTCTTCTTCAGCCTCACGGCCTGAATAGGATGCTGATGGCCAGGGAAAGCACCCAGGAGAGTTCAGGGAGGACGATGAGCTTGGGGCCATAGGGCTGTGGGTGAACTGGAAGGGACGGCACAACCCGGCCCAGGTCGGGAGGAGGGCGCGAGGGAGGAGAGTCACAGGAACAAGCCTCCTCCGAGACAGGGAGCTCTGCGGGCCATGGGCTCCTCCCTGTGGGCTGGGTGCAGCTGAGTTGGAGTCTGAGGGTCAGAGTGTGCGATTCAGGACATTTGCTCTCCCTCGACCTAAGAGAAGGAGTCCCAGGGCAGAGGACAGTGAGCCAGGACTGATGCTCGGGAGACCCCGACCAGCCTGTGGTCCCCACCTCACACCTTGAGATCGGGAGACCCTGGTGGATGTGGTGCACCCACTTCACGGCTGCAGGATCTGGAGACCTGTGGGGTCAGGCTCAACAGGAGGGGAAAAGAACACAGTCGACCTTGAACCTCCATAAGGAGCATGAGTGTGTGAAGTGTGCATGGTGTGTGGTGTGTGTGTGTTTCTGTGTGTGTGACATGTAATGTGTGTGTACAAGAGTGGTGTGTGTGTGGTATGTGATGTGTGTGGTGTGTGTGTGTGTTTCTGTGTGTGTGATGTGTGGTGTATGTATAACGTGGTATGTATACAGGAGTGATGTGAGTGGTAGGTGATATGTGCATGCTGTGTGTGGTGTATATGTTTCTGTGTGTGTGACATGTGGTGTGTGTACAGGAATGGTGTGTGTGTGGTATGTGATGTGTGTGAAGTGTGCATGATGTGTGTGGTGTGTTTCTGTGTGTGTGACATGTAGTATATGTACAGGAGTAGTGTGTGTGGTATGTGATGTGCTCATGGTGTGTGTGGCATGTGGTCTGCATGTTTCTCTGTGTGTGGTATTTGATGTGCTCATGGTGTGTGTGTGGCATGTGGTCTGCGTGTTTCTCTGTGTGTGGTATTTGATGTGCTCATGATGTGTGTATGGCGTGTGGTCTGCATGTTTCTCTGTGTGTGGTATGTGATGTGCTCACGATGTGTGTGTAGCATGTGGTCTGTGTGTTTCTCTGTGTGTGGTATGTGATGTGCTCACAGTGTGTGTGGCGTGTGGTCTGCATGTTTCTCTGTGTGTGGTATGTGACATGCTCATGGTGTGTGTGGTGTGTGGTCTGTGTGTTTCTCTGTGTGTGGTGGGTGATGTGCTCATGGTGTGTGTGTGGCGTGTGGTCTGCGTGTTTCTCTGTGTGTGGTATGTGATGTGCTCATGGTGTGTGTGTGGCATGTGGTCTGCGTGTTTCTCTGTGTGTGGTATTTGATGTGCTCATGATGTGTGTATGGCGTGTGGTCTGCATGTTTCTCTGTGTGTGGTATGTGATGTGCTCACGATGTGTGTGTAGCATGTGGTCTGTGTGTTTCTCTGTGTGTGGTATGTGATGTGCTCACAGTGTGTGTGGCGTGTGGTCTGCATGTTTCTCTGTGTGTGGTATGTGACATGCTCATGGTGTGTGTGGTGTGTGGTCTGTGTGTTTCTCTGTGTGTGGTGGGTGATGTGCTCATGGTGTGTGTGTGGCGTGTGGTCTGCGTGTTTCTCTGTGTGTGGTATTTGATGTGCTCATGGTGTGTGTGTGGCGTGTGGTCTGCGTGTTTCTCTGTGTGTGGTATGTGATGTGCTCACGGTGTGTGTGTGGCATGTGGTCTGCGTGTTTCTCTGTGCGTGGTGGGTGATGTGCTCATGGTGTGTGTGGCGCGTGGTCTGCGTGTTTCTCTGTGTGTGGTGGGTGATGTGCTCACGGTGTGTGTGTGGCGTGTGGTCTGCGTGTTTCTCTGTGCGTGGTGGGTGATGTGCTCATGGTGTGTGTGGCGCGTGGTCTGCATGTTTCTCTGTGTGTGGCGGGTGATGTGCGCTGTCAGTGTAGATCACTAATCCTCAGCAGCAGCCCACTCAGGGGTTCATTCGCCTTGCCCTGTGCAGCCCGCAAAGCCTGTAGACTCAGGGAGACTCCCTGGGCTCCCAGGCATTAGCTCACTTTTGTCCCTGCCACCCTCCCACTCCAGTGCAGCTGTGACTGCATCCTGTGGGCCGCCAGCTTTGGCTGTACCCCTTGGAAAACAGGATGGAGCCCCTGAGGTCACGCATGCAGGTGTCGCCCATGCCAGGAAAGGTGTTTCAGGAGAGCAGGCCGGCCTCCTGGTGCACAGAACTGCCATCAGGACATTCCCGAGAGAGAACAGAGGGAGACTGACAGAGGAGCACCCACCTCCCATGGCCTGGGCTCTGCCGCCCCCTAATTGCTGCCACCAGCAGCCATGAAGAACAGTCTGAAGGGCTGACGTGGGTTCTGTCCTTGAGTAGACTGGACCCACCTGGGGCTCCCATTCAGCCTGGAGCCAAGCTTGAAGGCAGTCGGTCCCTCCAGCAGATGCAGAACAGTGTCTCGCCTTGGTGACTGCTCACATACTCTCAGCCGTCAGCTGTGCACCCCACCTGGCCCTCAGCTCAGTGGGCAGGACTGCCACTGTTCCTGTTCCACACATGAAAGACTCACAACCCCTGGAAATGAAACAGCTCAGCTTCAGTCCCACAAGGGGAACTCCAGGCCCTGCACAACCACCCACGTCCCCACTCTGCTTCCAGGCAGCCTGGGTGCTCCAGAGCCTACTGGGTGCTGGATCCTCCTTCTGAGCTAAGTGGAAAACCAAATCCATTCGTCTAAAGAGGTCATTGCAAATTACGCTATAAAATGTCAACAGAAAACACATTTGTGTTGGTTTTGTGAACCCTAAAGACCTGTGACTATTGTTTTTCTATACAGCCTCACAAATGTCCGGCTTGTAGGAGGCAGTCAGTAACCGAGTCGGGTGAGTAAAGAAAGCATCCCTGAATGTCCAGCTAATCCACTTGATGTTCATCCACACTGCAGGTGAGCAGCCCTTCCTCTGGGAGAAGGAGGAGTGGGCTGGAAAATCCAGGTGAGGGCTGAGGAAGGTGAGCATGAGGCCCAGATGAGAGATGAGGAAGGTGACTATGGAGCCTCGATGGGGGATGAGGGCGTCCACCTTGGGTCCAGGTGAGGGCTGACCAAGCGTGGACCCTGCCCTGATGCTGTGGCATTGAATACACGTGGGGAATGTGCGTCCGGAGCAACAGGCAAGCCGGGCGCCCCCAGTCCAGGCCCCCACAGGTGTGTGCAGTGGCATGGCTGTCCCGCCTGCAGGCCCCTCTGCTGCACGCAGCTACCTCCCCCACACAAGCCTCATGCGTCTCCCACTGATCAGCAATGACCCCTTTCCCTGCGCAGACTGAGGTTAGATGAGTGGACAAAGGTGCTCAGCGTTTCGGGCTCCCAGCGCCATCCCCACTCCCCAACCCCCTGCGCAGACTGAGGTTAGATGAGTGGACAAGGGTGCTCAGCGTTTCGGGCTCCCAGCGCCATCCCGACTCCCCAGCCGCCTGCGCAGACTGAGGTTAGATGAGTGGACAAGGGTGCTCAGCGTTTCGGGCTCCCAGCGCCATCCCGACTCCCCAGCCGCCTGCGCAGACTGAGGTTAGATGAGTGGACAAGGGTGCTCAGCGTTTCGGGCTCCCAGCGCCATCCCCACTCCCCAGCCGCCTGCACAGACTGAGGTTAGATGAGTAGACAAGGGTGCTCAGCGTTTCGGGCTCCCAGCGCCATCCCCACTCCCCAGCCATCACTCTCCCAAGGCAGTCGTCATCTGCCATTTTTGTGGATGTTCACAAAGCTTGCTTGGTTTGTGGGTAGCCAGGGAAGAGTCAGGACACCTCAGAGAATCCCAGCAACATCCCCAGCCTGACTGCATGGCTGCAGCGCAGAGCACATGTGGAGAAAGCTCCTGTGTTCCACTCCCATGCTTGGCTGGTCCTCAGGAGCCAGGCCTGGCAGGACGGGTCTTCACACCTACTTGCAGAGCTCACAGGTCAGGGGCCAGGGCCACGTCCCACGCCCACCGCTGGGAGGAATTGCCTGGGAGACTTTCCGAGCACAGGCACCTGCACCACACCTTGTGGTGGGTGGGGTAGTCCTGGCTGTCTGGTGACAGAAAGGCCCTACCTGCCCAGATTCCAGCCAGGCTCCAGAACATCCCCTGGGCCCATCTAGGCTCATCCCTATAAAACCTGGTTTAGCAAGAACCCGACTGAGTCAGGTCAGCAAGACCCCCTGCCCTCGAAACCTCATCACCCTCGTGATCTCCTCAGGCTCCTCATTGCCCACCACACCCAGGTGATGCCTGTCATCCTGGCCCATCCTCAGCAATACTGTGCTGGGTCAGTGTAGCCAGAATCCCCCTGACCCCATGTCTCGTCCATGGGACGTCCCATGCCCTGCCCCCACCCTGCCCCTGGGCTGTGAACTCCAACTTCCCATGCTATATTTGGTGTTGAGTCCAATCTTCCCCCACGCCTATCGTAACGGCCCTAAATAAAATCTTCCTCATTATGCTTCAGCAGATTCTATTGAAACATTTTTTTTAACACCAGAACCACCAGGAGACACAGACCTGGGTGCAGGGGGCCTGCCATGCTGGCGGTGTGAGCCCAGAAGGGTGAGCCACTCTGCTGGGGGGCTTCACAGTTGGGGAAGAAGCACCCATGTGTGAAGACAGGTGGGAAGCAGGTGGTCCTCCTGGGCAGAAAGGCACAGAATTCAGAAATAATCCATGTGCTCCTGAAACTTCTAGAAGACTTGTTGGGTCAGCAAGGCCCTCGGGCAGCCACTGGTGCCCAGCAGTGAGGCTCTGAGGGGATCAGACCTGAGCCCAGACAGCGTCTGATGCTGGACAGTGTTTCTGCTGATGGCCGGATGCTGGGCCTCAGAGGGAGAGCCTGGAAGATCCCCTGTGCTCAGGCAACGCAGAGAATGCGACTCCCAGGCTCTTCTCTCCTCACCTCCCAGTGCCCACAGGTCACAAAGGTTTCCTAGCCTTGCAGTGGGTGCTGCAGCCACGTCGCCTGGAAGGTGAGGATGCAGCCACAGGGCCTGTTATGCCCCTCTGTGGGAGCTGAGCTGCTCACCTGAGACCTTGATCAGGCCTTAAATCCCAGCCCCTCACACAATGAGATTTAATATTTGATGTCAGATTATTAGACTATAATGAATTTGCTGCTTTAATATTGATGAACAATCAGTCCTATTAAGGCTATGGGATGAGAATTTTGTTCGAAGAGAAAAATCAATTGCTAAATCAATCACACATAGCCCTAAGTGAGACAGCCGGGTGGCACCGCTGTGGGGCTGAGGGCTCAGCACCCCTCCAGAAAGATTGATCTACACGTCCGACTTGGGCCATGAAGTGTGACTTCCTCCTGAAGACAGCTGGAAAAGTGAGGATGCGGCCTAGACACTCGCATGCAGGCACAGAGAAACAAGAACCGAACTGCGTTTCTCCAAATTCCTATGGTGAAGCTCTCACCCTGTGTGATGTGTGGGAGGCGGGCCTGCAAGGAGGTGGCTCAGACCAACTGAGGTCTTGAGGGTGGGGCTCTGATGCAACAGGGCTGGTGTCCCTGGAAGATGAGTACCAGGGCTCTCTTCTCTCTCTCTCTCTCTCTCCCCTTCTCTCCCCACCTCTCTGTCTCTCTGTGTGTCCCCCTCTCTCTCTCTCTGTCCCTCTCACTCTCTCTGCCATGTGAGGACACGATGAAAAATTGCTGCCTGCAAGACAAGAAGGGAACCCTCACCAGGCACCAAACTTGAGGGCACTTCAATCTTAGATTTCCAGGCTCCAGACTTGCAAGAAAATAAATTTCTGTTGTTTAAGCTGCCCAGTCTGTGGCATTTGTTATACAGTCCAAGATGACTGGTGCAATCGTGATAAATCCCTGTGAAGTCTGACTCTCACATGATCTTTGGGTTTGGGTTCAAAAGAGGTTTCTCTTCCACCAACCCCACTACAGGCTAAGCAAGTGCATGAGTTTGAGAAATTTGCAAATTAAAATAAGAGAACCCCACATGCAAAAGGAGACAAAGGATGTGACTGCGTCATGACAGAAATAAAAGAAAAGAAAGTGCGAACATCAGGTTCCCTCACCTACCAACGCAGTGACCATGAGGAAGGCGTGGACTTGGCCTGAGCCTGTTTCCCCAGGTACAAAATCAGAGTGTGTGCAGACATCCTTTCTTCAGGGTGTTCTACCACATTGGAATACAATGGCAATGGGAGTGATTTCGTTTGAAATTAAATCTGAAAATTGAAGTCCTGGCCAAATGTCCAGAAGTCTGTTCAAGCCTGTGACCACTGGGCAGGATGCCCAGAGCATTCCTGATGCCGAGAGAAAAGCACCCAGGCGAGGGTCAGCTCAAAGCTCACGCCCCAGGGGAGGCTGGAGGGAGAGGTGGGCACACAGGCACATGCAGGTA
This sequence comes from Macaca nemestrina, assembly GCF_043159975.1. Taxonomy (NCBI): domain Eukaryota; kingdom Metazoa; phylum Chordata; class Mammalia; order Primates; family Cercopithecidae; genus Macaca; species Macaca nemestrina. Next base: position 117,051,846 of record NC_092139.1, read on the forward strand.
ACAAGGGCCATTACAAAGTGTGGCAATGGATTTTTCCTCCATCACAAAGTCCAGGCTGCTTGTTTTTTGTGTTCAACTTTGTCTTCACTTTCTGGTTAGTGGCTTCAAATTTGTTTTTTTGTTTTTTGTTTTTTTTTTAACTGAAACTTACACATGTAAGTACATGTTAGATAAGTGGTTCTCAGCTGGGGCTAATTTGCCTCGAGGAGACACTTGGCAATGTCTGGAGGCATTTCTGGTCATCATAACTGAGGGGGAGTTGCTGCTGGATCTCAGGGAGGTCTCAATGCCTCTCAGTATCCCCACGTGCACGGGGCAGCCCTCTGCATGCAAGAAAGAGTGGTCTGTCCTCCTCTAAGAAGGATGAAAAGCACTGCTTCAGCTTAACCAGCTATAACACTTCAAATATGCAAACTCAAGCAAAGCGGAAAACACACACTTGAGTTTCTCGAAAGCACTTAGATGAGTCTTATGCATCAACGCAGGAACAAAGACTGGGTTGGACTCATGGGAATCGGAGGTGAATGTGTCATTAAACACATCTGTTTTAGAGGGACCAGCCTCTCCACTTTTACATGACATAAACCAAGCAGGAGCAAGGTAGAGATGGCTAAAAGCCACCACAAATACGCCTTTCCCTCCCTCAAACTCCAGCCGACCTCATGCCTGAACCCCTGAGCAGGTGACTGTGGCTGCAGGACCCAAGTCCAGCCAGTGGATCCAGGGCAGAGACAACAACAAGCAGGAGGACCCAGGCCCTGGGAAGTGCCCCTTTTACACTAGGAAGAGAGACAGAAACGCAGTCCTCCAGGAGGGCTGGGGCTCCAGCTTCTCTGTGAGGGCCTCAGTTGCCTGTTCGACACCACCTTCCCCTCCCAGATGATGTCAAATTAAACAAATCCAAATGGAAAAGGAGAAACTTTATGCCGAAAGCCTGACCACTCAGAATCTGCAAGCATCTCAAAATCATACAGAAAAGGCCTGTTCCCCTACAGGCAGGGATGAGCAGGGCTTAGCAGACAGCCTTAGGGCAGATTGGGCGAGCAAGGTTCATGGGCAAACAGCAAGACCGGTGTAGCTGGACGGCAAGTGTGTCTCTCTGCGGCTGTCTGATTCTCCGCTGGTTCTCCTTGGCTGCAGTGGACTGAATGTTTGTGTCCCTGTAGAATGTCTGTGTTGAAACCCCAGCCCCCAGATGATGGTTTTACAAGGTGGGTCTTTGGGAGGTGATGAAGCCATGGAGCAGAAGTTTCATTAATGGAGTTAGTGCTGCCATAAAAGAAGCCTCGGAGAGCTTCTGCCACCTGAGGACACAGCAAGAAGGCACTGTCTATAAACCAGGAAGCAGGTCCTCACCAGCACTGTGGCTGCCGACACCTTGATCTTGGACTTCCGTCCCTTAGAACTGTGAGACATAAACTCCTGTCATTTGTAAGTTACTCAGTTACTCAGTCCACAGGACTTTGTTCCAGCAGCCCCAGCTGACTGAGACGCTGGGAGAAGCAGACGTTGGACGCTCTGCACTTTAGGGCTTGCTCAGGCTCAGGTGTGAGCCAGCATCCAGGTGCCTGTGTGGAGGAGAGAAGCCAGGTGAGAGGGGAAGGCATGGACCACCGGGAACACTTGGACTGACTAGTCAGGTATATCTCCTGCTGCAAGACCAAGGCCATCCCAAGGCCTGGAGGCACCCTGGGGGAAGGGCAGCGTGCAACCTGGCTCAGGCTCTCATGGTCATAGACAAACCCTGGGGACTCCTGGGGACAGCAAACCTGAGCCATGAACAGCCTGCCCTGGTCATGAGCTCTTGACTCAAATAAAGAAAGACAGATTTACATACTTGACTTCAACCAAGGAAGGCTATTTGGGAGAAAAAACAATGTCTAAAGGGAAGAGAATGAGGAGCCCTGGCCTCATTTACACAGTCTGTGTGTCAGACGCGTCACTGTGTATTCAGAACAGCCTTTACGTCAGGCTTTACGGAGACCATGGACATACGACCTCACGCATTGGAGATCTTCTGGGGTCACAGCTGGGTCATTCCAGGAAGATCTCAGTGTCCTGAGAAGCATCACTGCTGCCAAGCAGCCAGAGACAAACAAAGCTATTTCCACCCATCGTGGGAACGAGTTATCTGTTCTAATCAGAGTCACCAACTTTGAGGTTACCCTTCACTGTCCACTGGTCACCTAACGGCTGTCAGCACGTGGGCCTCACTGGGTTGGTCCTAATTACCCGGCTCACCTTCCTGAAGAAACAGCAGTGACTGGAGGCGGGTGGGGTGAATAAGTCTTCATTCCAGGAGTCGGCTGATTTGACCACTAATATATTGAAACACCAATGTAATCAGAGAGCAAATTAGCCTGGAAGAAGTGTGGCAGCTAAAATCAACACGTTTGCTGTAACGTGCTGGTGAAATGCCCTGAAAGCAGCCAGTTATTGCTACAGAGTAGAATGCATGGACTGCTGGTCTCCTGTGTTTAGAGAAGCCTGAACCTCACCCCAAAACCAAACCCAGGTCAAACATCAGGACCTCACATCTACAGAGCCTGGTTGCTGAGTCAGCAAGTCTCCAACAAATGTGCAATCCTTTCCAACTTCTCTGTCCAGGTTTGGATAATGAATATTTCATACTTTTTGTTTTTAGGCCATATGGTTCCTACCAAAATGACTCCACTCTCCTGTGGCAGAGTGCACGCGTTTCCTACTGTGTAACAAACTGCCACGAAGTCAGTGGTTTACTACACACACTCATGGCCTCACAGCTTCTGTGGGTTGGATCCAGGCATGGCTCCACTGCAATCAAGGTGCTTCCTGGGGCTGCGTTCTCATCTGGACACTTGACTGAGGAAGGACCTGCCTCCCAGTTCCCTCCCATGCTGAAATAATTCATTTCTCTGTGGCCACAGGACTGAGGGCCCTGGTCCTGCTGTCTTGCTGCTACAAGTCACACACAGCTCCTGGAGGCCATCTGCATTTCCCAGCCATGCAGCCTATGCATGGCAGCCACTGTCTTCCACTCCAGCAAGGGCAACTGCAGAGGAGATGTCCTATCCAATGGAAAAGGCACAAGAGTGGATGTCCTCACCTGCTCCACATTCTGTGGCTGAGAGGGAAGTCCCAGGTCCCACAGGCAAGGAGACAGCACATGGGGGCAGGAGCACTGAAGATGGGGTGCATGGAGCTCTCAAATCACAGAGACAGCCACAGATGGCACAGACACAATAGAGCATGGCTGTGTTCCAGCAAACATTCATTTTCACAAGCGGGCGGTGGGTGGAGTCTGGTGCCCTGGCTGTAGCTGGCTGACCCTTGATCTGTATCTTATCTTTATGAATAGAACTAAAAATTATGAGAATCAGCTCATTTTATTTTATGTTTCACAAAATGTGGGTTATGATGATAGTGATAAGCTTGTGTCGTTATTAGACTAGACAAAGAAAAAATCAAATGTAAGCCCTGTTCTTAACCATTTGTATGAAAGATCGTAAGATTCCCTGGCTGTCCCCTGCAGTGTTTTTGATGCTGTCACAAAGTCTTCTCTGCAAACGTGTCTTCCAGGGCCAGAGTCCATCCTGTGAAGCTGGGGTTGCTCTGCCCAGCCCCAGCACCGCCATGCGAGACTCTCCTGTCCCTGGAGGCCTCCTGAACCTATAACAGGGCCTCATATCACTTCTTCAACTTCATGGGATCCTCTTTCCACAATCTGAAATTTCACGGATGCCAAAATCTGCCTCGTTTTCAAGTCAGATGTTCACAACTCGCCGTAATTCCAGAGGTCGAGGGACAGAGAAGTGGCCACAGCAGGTGGGATCCAGGCATTCCCACCAAGGAGGGAACAGCACTGGACAGGAGCCTACGTTAGGAAGGAACTGATGGTCCATCAGTGAGACGCTCATGGTACGAGGAGCTTTGACTTCCTGAGCAACCTCAGAGCCGGGGGCAAGGGAGGAGGCGGGATTTCAATAAGGAATTATTTTGTGTCTTCGTCTAACCAAGCTACTGGAACAAAGTACCATAGGCTGGGGGATTATAAACCACAGACATTTACTACTCACAGTCCTGAAGGCTGGAAGACCAGGATCAAATCACCAACAGACTCGGTGTCTGGAAAGGCCCTACGTCCTTGTTCACAGATGACATGTCCCTTCTGTTGTCCCCACACAACGGAAGTGAGGGGTCTGTGGGGTCCTTTTGTAAGGGCAGTGATCTCCTAGGAGGACCCATGACCTCATCACCTCCCAAACGCCCACCTCCTAACACCGTCACCTTGGGGGTGAGGATTCAACATGAATTTGGTGGGACGTGGGGAGGGGATGAGACAAGCATTCAGTTTAGTGCATTTGGATAGCAAGAACCCACCTCTCGCAAACACCGCTGATTGAAAACCAGAAGAGAGAAAACTCAAATTGGACGAAGAACATATTCAAGAATTTCAAGTTTTGAAATGATTCAGCAGAGTGCCGGAAACAATGGGTGGGCTCCGGACCTGCCACTTTGCAGCAATAATTCATCGCTTGGGTCCAGCGTTAGAAGCAGGTCTTGGTGCTCAGAGGAGACTGTGCGGGAAGCTGTGCCGCCCTGGACACGGCCCCACCACCCAACCCCGGGCCCCGCAGTCCCAGAATATCAGCCACGACTCAGTGCCTCCTGCCTGGGTTTCTCTGTGCACTTTCGGGCATGTTGAAGTCAGGCCATTAACAGTTTTACCACAGGTTGACAGGGAGTCCCCCGCGGCTTAGCAGGTGTGGAGCTCTCTCTGGGGCTGGCCCGCTGGAGACAGAAGCAGCCGTGGAGATGAAATGAAGTCCCAACGCCTGGCCTGCGTCAGGTTGAGAATCTCCCACTTTCCCTTTCTCCCTCCCTAGCAGCCTCCTAAGGGGACCGCACTTGCTCAAGTATCTTCCGGGGCCGTTTTCCTATTCATCTCAGACTTGTCAAAATGTTCACGCAGCTTCCAAAGCCTTTTACAGCCTGTCAAATATGTAACTGGATTTGAGTCCCACTGTTTAGTTAATGGTTCCTCAGCCTCTCCCATCCCCTGAGGATTTTTTTATTTAACTTCTGAAATAATCGGTGGAATTTGAATCCTTTCAAGTGACACGATGTAGTTTTTCCTCTAATTATCCTGGAGGAAAGTGAAGTGGTTTTTGAGAGCGTGGATGGGGACCTGGGCAGGAGGGACCCCCGCCTGGAGGCGAGCGCCCGCCCCGGAGCCTCCCGCGGCTCAGTCACTGAGGCCAGGTGTTGTGACCGCACACGTCGGTGCCAGACGCACGAGAGGCGTCTCGGGAGGGGCCGTCGTGCAATTGTTCACGATGGTTGCGTAAACCTCTCCAGACCAACTCTGCATGCAGACAAGTGCTGACCAGAGCTGGTTTATCAAAAGGGACTTCCTCCCTCACTCAGGAAAGGGGGCTTTGGCTGGGGAGGGGGGTTGTTCAGAGAGCTGCTAGGCTGTGCTCACGTCACAGAAAAGCCTCCTCCCGGGCCGAGGAAACCCCAAGCCTAGACGCTGTGCCCCTGCCCCCTGCCCCCTGCCACCTGCCACCTCACCAGCAGAGCCGGCTCAGGACCCCTGAGATCCGGAACGAGGTGGGGCTCCAGAATGGCAGGTCCCCGGCCTGCTTTTCTAGGGCAAAGTTGCCATAGAAACGCTACAGGTTCATGGAGGATTCCCCAGCTGTTTAATTTTAAGCTGGGAATCACCAGTAGGTACCGAAGTAAAATAACCTTCTACTTAAAAAGGGCTCTGCTGCCGTTCACAACTCAGGGAACATTCTTTGAAAGGCACGCTTTGGGGAAAAGCTGAGACAGGAACCCTTCAATGTGTTAATTCAGTCTGAGAGTGAGATGTGGGGAAGAAAGCAGTGAGTCGCATGTGGAGGAGAAGCTGCTGGAAGAAAGCAGTGAGTCACAGGTGGAGGAGAAGCTGCTGGAAGAAAGCAGTGAGTCACAGGTGGAGGAGAAGCTGCTGGAAGAAAGCAGTGAGTCACAGGTGGAGGAGAAGCTGCTGTGTCTACAGTCAGAGCTGAGCAGACAAGGCCAGCACTTTCCCAGGACCCTCCTGTGCAGACCCCCACAGCCCCCACCACAGGAACGTGTGCGGCAGCCTCTGGGGGTGTTCAGGTGACCACCGGGCTTCTGTGCCACAAATGCCCACGCCAGGAAAATTCGCTGAAACGTGAGACTTGACACTCACCACACCAACTTTATATCCAACAAGGTCTGCGATGATTCATTTACTCTTCTGCCAAAGATTTGCTGAGGATCAGGAATGGCCGGAACTCGAAAAGGCCCTGGGGGACACGCACTGCCCCCTGGAATCATGGTGGGGGAAGGGGGCAGGGTGCCCAGTGCCCACCACCAATCTAGAAGGCCCAGAGAGTGGGGATGGGAGAGCAGGTTCCATGAAGGTGTGGGGTCCAGGATGCAGGAGTGAGGTGTGGCCCATGGTGAGTCCCGAATGTCCTGTGGGGACCGATGGGAGCAGGGGCCTCGGCCGGATGAGATGACCTTCGGTCAGTTTGCCAGGGCAGCCTCAGTGGACACCTATTGCCTTGTTCTCAGAAGTGGCCTAGTTTAGCTGGGCGCGGTGACTCACGCCTGTAATCCCAGCACTTTGGGAGGCCAAAGTGGGCAGATCATCTGAGGTCAGGAGTTCGAGACTAGCCTGGCCAACATGGTGAAACCCCGTCTGTACTAAAAATACAAAAAATTAGCCGGACATGGTAGCAGACACCTGTAATCCCAGCTGTTCAGGAGGCTGAGGCAGGAGAATCGCTTGAACCCAGGAGGCGGAGGTTGCAGTGAGCTAAGATCACACCACTACTGCACTCAAGCCTGGGAGAGAGAGAGAGAAAAAAAAAAAAAAAAACAAGAAGAAGAAGAAGTGGCCTAGTTTGGATGAGAAGGTATGCCATTGCCTTGGTCATAGGGAATGAGTGTTGGCAGTGTATAATTATCCAGATAATTTATTCTCCAAAAAGAATGAATTATTTACATACAAATAACAGAATTTAACAATTTAAAGCTGGATTTTTTTTTCACCTTAATAGTGGCCAGAACCAAATTTTAACAGTAGAATTCTAAGATGAAATAGGCTTTTCATTCAAGCAGTACCCCATGTTTTTTTTTTGCATTTTTAAACCAGCTTTACTTAGGTGAGGCAGACATGCAATAACGTATATTTAAAGGATACACTTTCCTAAGCACTGACGTATACGCGGACCTGAGACAGCATCTCCATAATCCAGAGAATGAATCTACCCATTGCTCCCAAAAGCTCCTGTGTTCCTTCCTCCCGGACCGCCTGCTCCTGCCACGTCCCACCTGCTCCTGCCACGTCCCACCTGCTCCTGCCACGTCCCACCTGCTCCTGCCACGTCCCACCTGCTCCTGCCACGTCTCACCTGCTCCTGCCACATCCCACCTGCTCTCCATCACTGCACGTTAGTGCCCGTTTACCAGAATCTTATAGAAATGGAATCGTACAACATAGCATCTGTTTTGTGGGGATACTTCCACACGGCTTTGTTATCTTGGGATTCACCCATGTTGTTACGTGATCGATGTAATGATCAATTATCAAAAAATGATCAATGCTCCATTCATTCTCCTGCTGAATAGTAATCCACTCTGCAGATTGTCTAAAGTTTATTCAGCCATTCATCTGTTGATGGCCTTTAAGTTGTTTGCAGTTTGAGCTATGACAAATAAAACTATTATGTCTATTCATATTCAACTCTTTTTGTGGAGCTATGATGTCAGGTTTTTTTTGTTTGTTTGTTTGTTTGTTTTTTGAAATAGAGTCTTACTGTGCTGTCCAGGCTGGAGTGCATTGGCATGATCTTGGCTCGCTGCAACCTCCGCCTCTTGGATTCAAGTGATTCTCCTGCCTCAGCCTGCCTAGTAGCTGGGATTACAGGTGCCCACCACCATGCCTGGCTAATTTTTGTATTTTTAGTAGAGACAGGGTTTCACCATGTTGGTCAGGCTGGTCTCAAACTCATGACCTCAAGTGATCCACCCACCTCGACCTCCCAAAGTGCTGGAACTCCAGGTGTAAGCCACCATTTCTGGCTGATGTCATTTCTTTTAAATAATTCCCCAGGAGCCGAGTATCTGGACCCTAGAGTAGGCATGCATTTAACTTGTAAGTAATCGCCAGTTTTCCAGTCGATGTACATTTATCAGTCTTAGATCCTGCAACCTTTTAAAACTCACTTATCACTTTACTGATTCATTCTAGAAGGCTTTTTGTAGATTCTGTCAGATTTTCTACTTAGATGATCATGTTTTCTGTGAATGAAGACAGTTTGCTTGCTTTTAACAAATCACATGCCTTTCATTTCTTTTTCTTTTCTTATTACACTGGCTGAAATCTTGAATACAAAGTTCAGTCAAAGTGGTGAGAACAGAAACCCTCTGTTTCTCCCCATCTTGCAGGAAAGGGACTCACTCCTTCCCCTTCTGCTTTGGCGTTAGCTGTCAGCATTCCAAGGCAGGCCCATTGGGTTGAGTATGTTCCTCTCTGCAGCTGCCTCGCTGAGGCTTCGTATCAGAAAACAGTCTTGGATTTCGTCAAATATCTCTGTGCATCTATTGAGATGATCCTATGGTTTTAATTTTTTGGTTTGGTAATGTGGTGAATTATACTGATTGATTTTTAGATGTTAAAAAGATTTGCATTCCTGGTCTAAATTCCACTATTCATGATATAGTATCTTTTATATATTGTTGGAATTAAAATTCCACATTTGTGCTTAGAATTCTTTTCTCTAGGTTCATGGGGGACGTTGGTCTGTAATTTTTATTTACTGTAATGCTTTTTCCTTTTTTTAATCAGGGCAATACTGATCTCATGAAATGAATTGGGAGGTACTTATTCCTTTTCATTCTCCTGAAATGAATCGGGAGGTACTTATTCCTTTTAATTCTCCTGAAATGAATTGGGAGGTACTTATTCCTCATGATTTTCTAGGAGACTATGTGTAGCCTGGGTACTGCTTCTTTCTTAAATGTTTGGAAGGATTGGGGAATTCACCAGCTAAGCCATTCGGGCCTTGAGTTTTCTTTGTAGGAAAGTTCAAAGTTTGGTTTTCTTTTTTTTTCTTATCTGAAATTTCTTTAATAGCTATAGGGATATTCATATTACCTATGTCTTCTCGAGTGAGTTTTTGGTGTATTGTGTTTGTGAAGAATTTTTCAATTTCCTCCGAGTTGTTGAATTTATTGCCAGAAAGTTGTTCATGATATTGCCTCATTATCCCTTTCATATCCATCTTTCATAGTAGTAATTTATATCTTTTCTCTTTTTTTTCCTGAGCTGTATGGCTAGAGGTTTATCAATTGCATTTGCCTTCACAAAGAATAAACTTTTTTGTTTCAGTTATTTTCTCAGCTGTTTTTCTGTTTTCATCTATTTCAGTGATTTCCACTGTGATCTTTATTGTTTTCCCCCCCCCCCCCCCCCGCTGCTTACTTTTTCTGATTTTGGAAGGTGGAAATGGAGATCATTGATTTGAGGTTTTTTTCTAACATTGGCCTTTAGAGATATAAATTCTCCCCTAATTGCCCTTTCAATGACATCTCATACACGTTGATATTTTTTAATGTTTGTATTTCAGTTCAGTTCTTTTTCTGTATTTCATATTCAGTTCAAAATACTTCTTAAAATATCTTTTGATTTATTCTTTGATCCATGGGTCATTTAGAAATGTTATTTAGTTTCCAAATGTTGGGAGATTTTCTGAAGATCATTCTGTTACTAATTTCTAATTTACCTCCATTGTGGTAAGAACACATACTTAATGAAACTTGAAATCCTTTTGAACTTATTGAGACTTGTTTTATAATCCACAATATGGTCTTCCTTGGTTAATATTCCATGTGGACTTAAAAGTAATGTGTATTCTGCTGTTATTTGGTGGAACTTTCCATAAATGTCCATTAGGTCAAGTTGGTTGATAGTGTTGCTTAAATTTTCTGTATCTTTACTGATTTTCTGTCGACTTTTTCTATAAATTATTGAAACAGGCATATTTAAATCTCTAATTACAACTGCGGATTTTTCTGTTCCTCCCAGCAGTTCTATCAGTCTTTGCTTCATGAATTTTGAAGCTCAGTTCTGTTGTTATGTGCATAAATGTTTAAACGTATTATGTCCTCTTGATACAATAACCCTTTTCTCATTACAAAATGGCCTTTTAATGTCCTTTACTAGGAGTCCAAAATTGTGCCTTTTCAGGATAATTTCAGTTGACTGATTTTTCCTGTCATTTTGGATCCTGTTTTCCTGCCTGCCTGGTAATTTCTTATTGGATGCCAGATATTGTAAATTGTACCTTGTTGGGTGATGGATATTTTCATGCTCCTAAATATATTGAGCTTTGGGCCGAGCACAGTGGCTCATGCCTGTAATCCCAGCAGTTTGGGAGGATGAGGTGGATGGATCACCTGAGGTCAGGAGTTCAAGACCAATCTGGCCACCATAGTGAAACCCCACCTCTACTAAAAATACAAAAAAAAATTAGCCAGGTGTGGTGGCGGGTGCCTGTAATCCCAGCTATTCAGGAGGCTGAGGCACGAGAATCACTTGAACCCAGGCCAGGAGGTGGAGGTTGCAGTGAGCCAAGATTGCGCTATTGCACTCCAGCCTGGGCAACAGAGTGAGACTCTGTATAAAATATGTGTGTGTGTGTGTGTGTGTGTGTGTGTATGAGCTTTGTTTTGGGATGTAGTTAAGTGACACAGAAACAAGTTCATCTTCTTGGAGCTTGCTTTTAGGATTTGCTCAGCAGAACTAAAGCAATGCTCAGTCTGTTTCCACGGCAAGGGCGGGCCCTTCTGTGCACCCTGTTGGATGCCCACAAGCCTTGGTTTTGTTGGTTGGTTGGTCTGCCTGGGAGGAGCATCATTTGCAGCTCGGTGTGAGTGTAGACGTGTCCTGCCCAGCGGTTTTCTTCCTGGCCTCAGGCACTTCCTGACATGCCTGTGCTGATAAATACTCAGGAATATTTGAGGGAGACCCTCTGCAGACCTGTCGTTCTTTCTCTCGGAAGGTCTCCCCTCCATCGCACCCTATGCTTTGAACCCTGTCTGCTTTGATCTCCCTAAACTCTCAGTAATGTCTCCTCCACCCTGGATGTCCACTGGCCCTGTCTGGGGACTGCCTCTAGGCAATAATCAGAGCAATCTCTGGCTCCACCTACCCTGCTTTGCCCTGCTCAGGAATCGCTGTCTTTTGTTATGTTAAAAAAGTGTCAGAATAACCCATTGTTTCATGTAGTTTGCCCATTTTGTGTTGGGTTTTATGTATTTTACCCACTTGGGGTTGTTTGCTGTGGAGAGTATATCTGGCCTCTTTTACTCCATTTTTTATGAAAGCGGAAATCCCTCTCCAGACACTTTTAGTGGCTCTCCATGGCTTATCAGAACTACTTTTTCTCCTTCTTTTTTTTTTTTGACTAAGCCTCGCTCTGTTGCTCAAGCTAAAAAGTTCAGTGGCACGATCTCGGCTCACTGCAACCTCTGCCTCCGGGGTTCAAGCGATTCTCCTGCCTCAGCCTCACAAGTAGCTGGGATTACAGGCACCCACCACCACGCCAGGCTAATTGTTGTATTTTCAGTAGAGATGGGGTTTCGCCATGACGGCCAGGCTGGTCTCAAACTCCTGGCCTCAGGTGATCCACCTGCCTCAGCCTCCCAAAGTGCTGGGATTACAGGCATGAGCCACCGCACCTGGCAACCTTCTTTTTCTTCTTCTTCTTCTCTTCTTCATATTCTTCTTCTAGCATTAAGATAGAGTCCTGTTCTTATCTTCTTGGTACATAACTTATTGGACGGCTCTTCCCAATCCCACATCATGTCCTGACTGGTTCGTCCTCCCAGTCTTTGCTTCTGTCTCTTATCTTCACTGGGAGGCCTGCCTGTGGCTTGTCCAACGCTCCAGCCAGGGTGAGGTCATGTCCTGTCCCCTCTGCGCGTCTCCCAGTGCCAATGCCCACCACGCAGAGTCCTCCCCTGTCTGCCCAGCCTGAGCATGGCAGAGCACACCGAGGGCCCCTGAGCCATGCCGTGTTCTATTGAGTTCCTCTCTACTGTGCTTTGCAGATGTTGCCTGTTTGACAAATTGAAGGTTGGTGGGAACTCTGTGTCCGACAAGCCTATTGGTGCCAGCTTTCCACCAGCAGGTACTCACTTTGCATCTCTGTCCCATTTTGGTGATTCTCACAGTATTTCAAATGACAGGGTCTCACCCCATTCCTCAGGCTGGAGTGCAGTGGTGCAGTCACACTCACTGCAGCCTCAGTCTCCCGGACCCACGCTATCCTCCCACCTCAGCCTCCCGAGGAGCTGGGATTACAGGGGCCACCATCACACCCAGCTAATTTTTTAAATGTAGAAATGAGATCTCACTCTATTGCCTAGGTTGGTCTCAAACTCTTGGGGCCAGGTGATCCTCCTGTCTTAGCCTCCCAAAGCGCTGGGATTACAGGTGTGAACCACCATGCCTGGTCTTATTATTATGTTTTCTTTTATGGTGATCAGTGATTTTGGATGTTATTATTGTAACTGTTTTGGGACACCATGAACTATGACCACATAAAACAGTGAATTTAATTGATAAATGTGTGTGTTTTGACTGCTCCACAGACCAGCCATTCCCGCATCTCTCTCCCTGTCCTCTTCCTTGAGATGCACCAATCTTGATATGAGGCCAGTGAATAACCCCACAGTGGTCTCTAAGTGTTCAGGTGAAAGGAAGAGTCGCATGTCTCTCACTTTAAGTCAAAAGCTAGAAATGATGAAGCTGAGGGAGGAACATTGAAAGCCAGGATGGACCAAAAACTCTTACACCAAACAATTATCCACATTGTGAATCCGAAGGGAAACTTCTTGAAATGTGCCTCCCTGAACTCACGAATGATAAGAAAGCAAAACAGTGTTATTGTTGGAGTGGTTGGGAGAGAAGATCAAACATTCCCTGAAGCCAAAGCCTAATCCAGAGCAAGACTCTGATTCTCTTCAATTCCGTGAAAGCTGAGGGAATGAGAAAGCTGTCGAAGAAAAGCTGGAAGCGACCAGAGGTTTGTTGGTGACGTTTAAGGAAAGAATCCATCTCCAGAGCATAAGTGCAAGGTGAAGCAGCAGGTGCTGATGGAGAAGCTACAGCAAGTTCCCCAGAAGATCCAGCCAAGATCCTTGATGAAGGTGACTCCACTGAACAACAGATTTTTATTGCAGATGAAACAGCCTCCTCCTGGAAGAAGAGGTCACCTGGGACTTTCACAGCAAGAGAGAAAAAAACCATGCCTCGCTTCAAAGCATCTCTTATTAGGGGCTAACGCAACTGGTGACTTTAAGATGAAGCGGATGTTCACCTACCCTTCCAAAAATCCTAGGTCCTAAAAATGATGCAGTAGCTGCTCTTCCTGTGCTCTATGGATGGAAGAACAAAGCCAGAATGACAGCATGTCTGTTTGCAGTGTGGTTTATGGAATATTTTAAACCCACAGTTGAGAACTACTGCTCAGAAAATGATTCCTTTGAAACTATACTGTTCAAACCGGGCATGGTGGCTCACGCCTGTAATCTCAACACTTTGGGAGGCCAAGGCAAGTGGATCACCTGAGGTCAGGAATCTGAGACCAGCCTGTTGCATATCTGTAGTCCCAGCTACTCAGGAAGCTGAGGCAGGAGAATGCCTTGAACCCAGGAGGTGGAGGTTGCAGTAAGCTGAGATTGCACACTGCACTCCAGCCTGGGCAGCAGAGTGAGACTCTGTCTCAAAAACAAAAACCTAGAAACAAAAAACTATACTGCTCATGGACAATGTGCCCGGCCACCCAGGAGCTCTGATGGAGACATACAAGGAGATGAATGTTTTCATGCCTGTTGACACAACGTCCATTCTGCAGCCCAAAGATGAAGGAGTCATTTTGACTTTCAAACCCTATTATCTGAGAAATACATGTTGTAAAGATGCCATAGACAGTGATTCCTCTGATGGATCTGGGCAAAGTCCATTGAAAACCTTCTGAAAAGGGTTCACCGTTCTAGACGCCATTGAGAACACTTGTGACTTATAAGCAGAAGTCAAAATATGAACATGAACATTAGTTTGGAAGAAGTTGATTCCAACCCTCAGGGATAACTTTGAGGGGTTCAAGACTTTCATGGAGGAAGGCACTGCAGACATGGTGGAAACAGCAAGGGAACTAGAATTGGAAGTGGAACCTGAAGAGGGATTGAATTGTTGCAGTCTCAGGATAAACCTTGAATGAATGAGAAGTTCCTTCTTCTGGATGAGCAGAGAAAGTGGTCTCTTGAGATGGAATCCGCTCCCGGTGAAGACGATGTAAATATTGTTGAAATGACAGCAAAGGATTTAGACTATTTCACAAACCCAGCTGACAGCACAGCCACAGAGATTGACAGGACTGACTCCAGTTTTGAAAGAAGTTCCGCTGTGGGTAAAATGCTATCAAACAGCATTGCCCAACACAGAGAACTCTTTCATGAAAGGAAGAATCCATCTACGCAGCAAACTTCATTGTTGTCTTATTTTAAGAAACTACTGGCCGGGCGCGGTGGCTCACACCTGTAATCCCAGCACTTTGGGAGTCTGAGGCGGGAGGATCACCTGAGGTCGGGAGTTCGAGACCAGCCTGACCAATATGATGAAACCCCATCTCTACTAAAAATACAAAAATTAGCTGGGTGTGCTGGCATGCGCTTGTAATTCCAGCTACTCAGTAGGCTGAGGCAGGAGAATCACTTGAACCTGGGAGGCCGAGGTTGCAGTGAGCCGAGGTAGTGCCATTGCACTCCAGCCTGGGCAACAAGAGCAACCCTCTGTCTCGAAAGAAAGAAAAGAAAGAAGAAAGAAAGAAAGAAAGAAAGAAAGAAAGAAAGAAAGAAAGAAAGAAAGAAAGAAAGAAAGAAAGAAAGAAAGAAAGAAAGAAAGAAAGAAAGAAAGAGAGAGAGAGAGAGAGAGAGAAGGAAGGAAGGAAGGAAGGAAGGAAGGAAGGAAGAAAGGAAGGAAGGAAGGAAGGAAGGAAAGGAAAGGAAGAGAGGGAAGGAACTGCCACAGCCACCCCAACTTCAGCAACCACCACCCTCATCAGTCAGCAGCCATCAGCATTGAGGTAAGACCATCCACCAGCAAAAAGATGACAACGCACCAAAGGCTCAAATGATCATTAGCGTATTTTAGCCACAAAGTATTTTTAATTAAGCTATTTACATTATGTTTTAACATAATGTTATTGCACAATTAATAGACTACAGGATAGTGTAGACATAACTTTTATCCGTGCCATGAAACCAAAAAGTTCTTGTGACTTGCTTTATGGCAATATTTGCTTAATAAACCAAACCTAGAATGTCTCTAGAACCAAACCTGCAATATCTCTCAGGTACCTGAGGTCAAAAAAATTGATGTTTTTTCTTTAAAAAAAAAAACATCAATTCAGTAATGCATTTAACTAATCACTGGCTAACACTTACTGCTCCAGGCATAAGAAGAGCTGGTGTGTGATTGTGTGTGTGTGGTCCAGGGGGTGGCGGGGGGGCAATGCCCATGAGGAATCTCTGCCTTTAAGGAACTCCTGGCCTGTCCTGAGAATTAAATACTCAACACACAGTCGTCAGTGTTAAGCACAATGAAAATAACCCCAACAGTAATTTTCGAGCTAATCTGCCTGGGAAAAAAGCCATCAGTGTTCATGCTTTGAAATCTCTCATTTTTTTTCTTTGGGGACATTCTGAGAGCACTACAAAATGCAGTGTTAAGATTTTGATCCATGTGCATTTCTGAGGCAAATTTGCATCTGCTGTTGGCTGGGGCTTGGGCTGCCCAGGGGGGTACCCTTCTCACACCCTTTTATTCATCATATAACTGCCCCGCCATTACTCCCCAGCCAGCCTTGGCTCGCCGGAGACATTTCAGCAAAAGTAAGCGGGTTCTATGGCAAAACAAAGAATGTGTTGGGCGATTCCATCCCCGCTGGCTGGAAGCATCGCATTTTTTCTTTCTTCAATTCTCCACTAAGGGCTAACTTTACAACTTTTATTATAATATGCTTTATGTACAACAGTGAAACTTTACCGCAACATATGCCTGTTTTATATATTCATACATAAAGCATATTTTTAAAATCCTTCGTCAGAGGCTCGTAATACAATATTAAACCTGCACCATATTTTCTCCATGCATTCATAAAAAGGCACTCAGTCCTTTGGAAAATGTTATTAAGAACTTTGACTCTGGGGTGTAGGATGTTTCAGCCTGTGTGCGCATTTCGCTGGAACAGAAGCGGGAGGAGGGACTGCGCCTGCCGCGCTGAACGGTAACAGGCCTCTGCAGACCTGGAGGAAGGAGGGAGGGCGCTGAAATCCAAGCAGAGCTGTCTGTGTGGGATATTTTTTTCCTCCACTGGGCAGCGGGAGCTGCAAGACATGGATTGAGGGAGTGCATCCTGCTTCTGTTTGGGAAATGAGATGTCACATCAGAAATTATATTCAGTTATTTATCATCAACAGGAGATTTCCAGCAGGACTGGAAGAAATTGAAACAATACCTCTAAGTAATTCCAGCCTTTTTTGGATTAGTGTCTGGTCTCAGGAAAGCCCTATAAACTAGGTGATTCTGACTATTACACATTGTGATTTTTTTGTCCTGGGTCTAAACCCAGCAGATTAATTTTGAGATTGTATTTGACATTTTGCATTCTATTTGTCACTGAGTGACCTGCACGACAAGAAATAAAACCTCCCTTTCCTCCCAGACCCATTGCTGTGTTCCCAAGACAGCTGGAGCCGTACCCGGCTGGCATGGCATCCAGGACACCTTTGTCTTCTAAGTGAGTACTTTCTTTAATTAACAGTCTTCTTACATGTTTTTTAATTTTATTAAGGATTCATTAATTGGCCAGGTGTGGTGACTCACGCCTGTAATCCCAACATTTTGGGAGGCCAAGGCAGGCAGATCACTTGAGGTCAAAAGTTTGAGACCAGCCTGGCCAACATGAAGAAACCCTGTCTCTACTAAAAATACAAAAAAAATAAGCTGGGCATGGTGGAGTGTGCCTGTAATCCCAGCTACTCAGGAAGGTGAGGCAGGAGAATCACTTGAACCCGGGAGATGGAGCTTGCAGTGAGTTGAGATCGCGTCACTGCACTCCAGCCTGGGTGACAGGGCCAGACTCCATCAAAAAAAAAAAAGAAAGAAAGAAAGAAAGAAAGAAAGAAAGAAAGAAAGAAAGAAAGAAAGAAAGAAATTCATTAACTGATATTCCAAAGTGGTTCATTCTGATAGTCTGAGATAACGCCAGCCCTGTTTTGTGCAATGACCCCAGAGAGGGGGCCCCTGACGCTGCATCTCTGCTGGGACCGCCGTCCTGGGGCAGGAGGCTGGGGTGAGCACGTGTCCCATGTGGCACGCAGGACACATGGACACCCAGAAAGGGCCTCGCCTGCCCACATCATCAGCCTACACCATCCTGACCTACATGACGTCATTGCTTTAAACAACTGCCAGTCGGTGTGGCTTCCTCTGAAGCTAAAGCTAACAGATGCCAGCTCCCACCATGAGCCACACAACCCTTCCAGTCCCTAAAAATGCAGAAATGAACAAAATGGAAAGAAAATACCTGCGTGGAGGAGCTTGCCTGCAAGGGGCATCCGTGTCAGCCTGCCTCACCCACATCCGCGGCCATGTGACATCACCTTGCACAAGTGTGACCCTGTGATGATACAGAAAAGCCGTTTGCAGTCGAGGGAGGTTTAGTCTATTTCCAGGCCTCGTTTTTGTTTTGATAAACAGCATCTTACCACAGTCGCAGGAAACTACTCAGGGTGCATGTCTGTATGTAGAATTGCTGTGCCATGCACATCTCCAACTTCAGAAGATACAGAAACACTGCCTGGGCTCAGGTGGCCACAGAGAGGCAGGAGGAAGGTGGACGATGGTGACAAGATGGACAGGAGCAGGTCAGTGAATGTGCTGCCATTGGGAAGAGAGTTCATCCCTCAGATCCCCAGAGGAGGGGCACCCGTGCCACACCAGGCCATGCAGGGGCACCAGGCAGTGAAGGGGAAGCATGGGCAGAGCCTTTACTGTGGCTCCATGGAAGAAACGGGCAGGGCAGGGCAGCGGGCTCAGGACTGCCCAGTGTGGACACGCCAGTGGGTGCTGGGCTGGGGCTGTCCCTGGCTGCTGGCTACCTGGCCCAGGGTGATGAGGGCTGGAAGATGGGACCCAGGGTGTGAGAGCCCAGGGAGGAGGCAGAGGTGGGGCCTCCAGACTGAATGGTTTGTATTGAAAGGTGTGCTCAGATGCAAGTCACCCAGATGCAAGTCTAGGAATTAGTTAAACCTTGGGGAACAGTCCCTCCAGGGTCAGTGAGGACCTGAAGATCAAAGCCTTGGAAACAAAAGTCCCAGTTAGCACCTCTGCTGTTGGAGGCACCTGCCAAGACTCCATGGAACTTCTGTCCCTGACCGGGAGAAACTCCGGGCTGGCCGCGCTCTCCCTGACCACAGGCGCTGCCAGTGCCTCTGATGCGGCCCCTCCACATCCTCCAGGGCACCCTGCAGTACCTTCTCTCTGCAGCCCAGCCTCCCTGCTTCCCTAAGACCTGGGGACCAACCAGATCATGCCACGTGTTGTGTAAAACCACAAGAGAAGGTGGGGTTTGCACATCTCACTCTTCTAACAATTACGATTCTTAAGCAGAGATTCAAAGAGACCATTGCACACCCCTGCTCGTAGAAGCCTTCTTCACAACGGCCAGAAGGCGGAAGCAGCCCAGGGACCCATCTGTCGACAGCTGGAGGGATAAACGCAGTAATGCAATGCAGTCCTCACACACAGAGGGCAGCTTCGACCCCAAAAAGGAAGGAAAGTTGGACACATGTTCCATCACGGATGAACCTCAAGGGCATTGTGCCAAGTGAAACAAACTATTCACAAAATGACAAATACTGTATGATTTCACTTCTAGGAGAGCCCTAGAGGCATCAAATTTGTAGAGACAGAAAGAAGAATGGGGGACGCCGGGGCTGGGGAGGGCGGTGGGAAGTTGATGTTTAATGGGGCAGGGTTGTTTTGTCTCCCAGGCTGCAGTGCAGTGGTGCAACGTCAGCTCGCTGCAACGTCCACCTCCCAGGTTCAGGTGATTCTCCTGTCTCAGCCTCTTGAGTAGCTGGAATTACAGGCATGTGCCACTACGCTCGGCTAATTTTTGTATTTTCTTTCGTAGAGACACGGGTTCACTATGTTGGTCAGGCTGGTCTTGAACTCCTGACTTCAGGTGATCCACCCACCTTGGCCTCCGAAAGTGCTGAGATTACAGGCGTGAGCTACAGCTCCTGGCTGGAGTTTCAGTTTGGGAAGATGAAGAAGTTGTGGAGATGGGGGGTGGTGATGGCTTCAGGCCTGTGAATGTGCTCACTGCCATGGAACAGTTCACTCACCAGTGGTAAAGATGGTAAGTGTTATGTATTTTTTTTTAAACACAATTAAAACATTACAAGAAAAAAAACACTTCCTGTTGATGCTTACTTTGCAGAACATATTGCAATCCCCCAGTATTAATGCTAAGAGTGACTCAAATTTCTCTTAAGGAACTTCTCAGCCCCACACCTCCTGGCTGTGACACGGGATGTCCCCTGAGACACCACGGCCTCAGACCTGCCCCGAACAACTCCGCTGGCTCGGCTATGGGTGTCTGCAGTGTGGGGGTCCTCTCTTCCACCTTCAAAGGCAGCCGTCTCCGCTCACAGATCTGAGCCCCACGACTCCTGACCTCCTCCCTGTTTAACAACCCATTTCCCGCCTCACCGCCTTTGGGACCAGGTTGCTGCTGGGCCCCAGATGGCTAGACACTAAAGGTCTGCATCTGCAGATCTCCAATTCATCAGTCACCGACTGGGATGGAGTCGGCCGGGATGGAGTCGGTGGTCCGTGGCTGCACGGCGCCCGCCTGAGCTCCAGCTGACATCAAATAAGGCCTAAAGATGGCTCGTGTCTATGTTCCTGCAGCGGCCTGGTTTTAAGCAGAAAGCTTGTCTGCGGCCGCTGGCTGCCAAGACTGTCTCTGTTCATTCTCAACCCTGCCTCCCTGCCCTCGGCATCCCCTCACTCTCTGATGTGTGACTAAGGCTCTGTTTACACTCGCATTAAGGCAGACAGAGTGTAATGCCATTTGCAAGTGAACTATAGAATTATTCACCAAAACAGCGTCTAGAGGTTCATCCTTAAGGAACAGTCACAGGAAAATCAGTTTCTGTACCACACGTGGAAAACAGAGACAAATGGTCGAGCTTAAGTTCCATGATCGGTTCTCCGTGGCCAGGAGAAGCGCTTAAAGGATTCCACGCAGATGGGCAGTGGCCGAGGCAGTTTCCTCATCCAGGAAGTTCTTGTCCAGGTAGAAATGAAATGACAGAAAGGCCAGCTCCTATGCCACAGCGGCCTCCACAGAGGGGCTCACAGCCACAGCGTGAGCGGCTGATTTCCAGATAAAGGGAGCAAGTCATAACTGGAGTGAGCATGCCTGGAGCCAGAGGGACGGAGGAAGCCCCTCAGGTGAGGAAGGGCTGCGGGAGGGAGGGTCGCGGCGGCGTCCGGGAAAGCGTGGGTCTGCCTGCAGTTAGAGTTATCGGCATCAGAGTCCGCACTTCCACCGGGATGATGGTATTTTACCACGTTTGACGTCTGCCTCTTCCGGAAGGCGGTGACCAGGAATCCAGCCGGGCCGTGGCTCTGGGCATTGGTGACTGTGATAAAAGCTCCCGTCTCGGCCAATCTTTCCGGGATTTGCTATTTATAAGAAGATGAGGCCAGGTGCAGTGGCTCATACCTGTAATCCCTGCACTTTGGGAGTCTAAGGTGGGTGGATCGCTTGAGCCCAGGAGTTTGAGATCAGCCTGGGCAACTCAGTGAGACTCTGTCTCTACAAAAAATGCAAAAATTAGCCAGATGTGGTGGTGCACAACTGTAGTCCAAGCTACTCGGGAGGATGAGGTGGGAGGAGCACTTGAGCCCAGGAGGTGGAGGCTGCAGTGAGCTAGGATTGTGCCACTGCACTCCAGCCTGGGCAAGAGAGTGAGACCCTGTCTCAAAATTAAAACAAACAAAAAAAGAAGGTGATATAGTATGACAACGGGTAATATCCTCCAATTAAAACAAATGCAGCGTGCATAGTTGTCATGGGCTGAATTTGGTCCATCCAAAATTCCTGTGTGGAAGTCCAGATACGTCAGAATGGGACTGGATCTGGACACAGGTCTTTAAAGAAGGAATTAAGTTAACGGGAGGTCATTGAGGTCCTGATACCTCACAATGGGACTGGATCTGGACACAGGTCTTTAAAGAAGGAGTTAAGTTAACGGGAGGTCATTGGGGTGAGCCCGAATCCCATCTGACTGCCATCGTTGTGAGAGGGGGCCAGGTGAGGACACAGGGAGGAGACACTGGCTGCAAGCCATGGAGAGGCCATGGGAGGAACCACAGAGAAGCCACAGAAGCCTCAGGAGGAGCCAGCCCTGTCCCGCCACAATCTGAGCTTCCGGCCTCCGGGACTGTGAGGGGATCATCTCGCTTCAGCCTCCAGGTCCGAGGCATTTGTCACAGCAGCCTGAGCGAAGACAACAGTGCCTGTGGTGCTGCACACCCGATTCCTGGACCACGTCTGCGTGTGGACACTCGGTGCGGGCTCTGGGCAGAGACAGGCGAGAGATGCAGCCGCCGCCCTGCCTGGTGCAGGGACCAGGAAGGGGCGTGTGTGAGGCTCCGTAGAGGATGCCCAGTGATGCTCCTCAGACCTGGGCTCCGGTCCTTGGGACTCAGGGCCCCCGGCACCCCCAGCAGGGGACAGGCAGGGGAAAAATTAGGCCGGGGGGAGGGACCTCTTGGCCACTCAGGACTCCTCCTGCCACTGGGCACATGGGCAAAACCAAGGTCAGTACCTTCAGGGGTGAGCAGCCTCTGCTATCTGGGAGAGGAAGGAGAAGCCTCAGAGCCCTGGTGTTCCTGGGGCATCTCCTGTACTTCCCAGCCCAGGGAAAAGTCCAGCAGGAGACAGAGGCAGTGCTGTGTGCGGAGCCAAGGACCCAGGCCCACAGGAGGGATGCGTGGGTCCTCTCCAGGCAGAGAGCCCTGGGCAACTGGGGGAGGAGGCTGAAAGCAGAATGGACCTGGCCTGGGGTCACCTGCCCAGAGAGGGGAGGGAGGGGCCAGCTGCTGCACGTGAGCTGCCAACAATGCTCCCTGCCTCCGCCTCTTCCAAAGCACCTGCGGCCATCCGCATGGCCCTGAGGCCCTGTGCTGCCGTCACCCCAGATGGTGAGCGGCTTTGCTCAGACATCCCCTGGGCTTCCCAGCTCCTAGACCATTCTGGAGCATAACGGCCCAAGAACGATGCCAACAGAGGTACACAGAGCAGCTGCAGCCACCCCCAGACTCCAGGCCCTGGAGGGGAGCCCCTGCCTCGGGCATGCACAGTGGAGTAGGGATCTGCTGGGAAGGAGGTGAGTGGATAAAATCAGTCGGGTGATGGCAAGCACTGTAAGACACTGGAGAGTCAGGAGCCTGGGCGAGGGATCTCCCTGCTCAGGGAGAGGCTGCACTGAGAGGTGGGCATTTGGGCAGAGTGACGGGTGCTATAAGGGAACAGCCAGGCTGATCCCCCAGCATCGCATCCCAGGCAGGCGCAACCCTGTGACAAGCCCTCCAGCCAGGGCCGCCCTCTGAGGCTAGAGTCAGGGCGAATGGACAAGGCTGGCTGGAGCCAAGTGACCAAGGGGACAAGCCGGCAGAGGGAGGTGAAAATGCCACCCCCAAAGCTCAGTGGGGTGCTGCCCAGACCCTGACCTCTGCTGTGGCTCTGCCAGGCATTGCCAGCCCCATGGCTTCTGTGGAGACCCCTCTGCCTTGTTGAAACCTAGGCCGTCCTGATGATGTCTGAATGCCTTTGGGGTGCTTCTCTCGGAGGGTAGAGGAAAACCGCATCAAACCCGCGGAGAGGTCACGTCAGACGTTGCAGGGCCCGGCAGGGAACTGAGGGTTTCAGCCTCACTCCTTCCTCTTCTCTGCGGTTAAATAGGATGGGGGTGGGGGTGCTTGATTTCTTCTCGTGTTTTTCTCCTGGTTTCCTGCACTGGGCAGGGAAGGGGTGCTGGGTCTGTGAGTCTGGCCATTTCCTACCTCCTGGCGCAGATGGAGTGGCGCTTTCCACACCAGAACTTGCTTCCTTCCTTCCACAGTTCTTCCCGGCGCCTTTCTGCCACCGAGCCTGTCCTCATTTCACGGAACTGATGTATGTGAATCTGTGACGTGGATGCATCATCATTTACGTAACTGGTCTCCAACCCATGAACACCGATGTTCGTTGGCAAGTGTTCGTTCTCGGGAGCGGTGCTGCAGGGAGCCTCCCGGGGTCCACCTTCTGCACATGCACAAACTTCTGCAGAGATTTTCAAACCTAACGCTGCTGCATTAAAGAAAATGCATATTTTAAAATGTGATAGATAGTGCCAATTTGCCCCTGAAACGTATCCTTTTTCTCTGGTTCATTTTCATGATTTCTCCTTAGAATTTTTCACCCTCTGCAGCGAATCCGTGTTCTGACCGTCTGCCTGGCTGTGTTTCCATCAGCTGTGGAAGCCATGTGGACAGACACGGGGCCCCTATCGTCTCCCCTTGCGTTTCCAGGCCTGAGAACGTTTATTGAATGAATGAACCCAAGGGCTGACCCAATTAGGAGTCTTACTCACAGTCCAGGAGGACACACATTTCCCCAGCCCCTGTCAATCCTGAATGTTGAGAATCCCTCCAATTTAGCCAATTTAAGAGAGGTATCATTGTTTTTATACTCGTGAGGTTGATTGATCGTATTTTATGTTTATTTGCCATTTATACATATTTCTTTAATTTGCTTGTTCATGTAATTCTTCTCATTCTTTAATTGTTTTAGTTGTATTTTTCTTGTTGATGTGTGAGATATATATTTATCTATGTATTATATACGCATATATATATATATCATTTTAATTCAAGAAAGCTTAAAGATTTTAGCAATGTAGTTCAGTACCAGTCAATTTCATCACTCTTTTCAACAAGCACAGAACGGATTCATAAAGAAGAATTTAGATTGTATTTTGTAACATTGATTATATCATTATCTTCATGTTTGCATTTGGATTTACTATATGGGATAATAGTAATATGCATAAAAATGAGCATTAAATATGTGTAAATATTTAAACATTTAAACATTCCAGAGTCAGTCAGAAAATCTCCATTGTGTTAAAAGACAGTGAAATTGTTAAAAAAATCTTCATAAACAGATTTTAAGCATTTGTTTTCCAACAATTCCATAGATGATAAGTACAGACAGTGGATATAATCCGAGTGGAAACAGGATGGTGCCCATCGAAAGGTGCCCTGAGGTGGAGGATCTCTCTCGTGTCCTAGAGAACGAACCCTAACAGAATCGAGTTTCCTTCCTCCTCTTGAGGGTAGAGACACAGTTTCATTGACTGCTGGTCATAGGAGGCCTCCTCAAGGTGCCCGTGGCTGGGTGCCAGCAGGCGGTGCCCAGAACAGAACACTCTGGAGCATGAGGCACAGGCCGGCATCCTCAGGGGTCTGAGCACACCCAGGCTGGCCACAAGCTTGACTCCGAGCCATCCTCAGCAAATCCATCAACCTGACCAAAGTCATGATGCCCTGAATCTCATTCACCCTGTCACAGCACAGATTAAACCCTGAAGGATCATTGTAGAGGGTCCAACTAGGGTGAGCACAGAGCTTTCAGTTCAAAATAGAGTGGGAGAGGCTCATGCATTTCCTGGTGAATTGGTACATTCCAGATGGGTTCTTCAGAAGTTTGGAAACATTCCCTGGAGATGAAATAACTTCTATTATCACAGATTCTGCCAGGTGGAAATTCCAAAGACATTCTCAGGGATTGAGAAAACAGGGAAATAAGAAGGAGACTCATTAGGATTTCAGCCTGTGATGCTGGCAGGTAGGGGGTGTAGACACCCAGCCTCTAATTCTGCCACCAGCCCCAACTGTCCTCCTCACAGGCAAAGCACATTCATTCCATCCCAACAGCCTAGGGCCATCTTCCCCACTAACGAGGCAAGACCTTTCTGAGTCTCCCCACAGTGCCCCAGGAACTATGAGGCATCCTCGCCTGGCCCATAGGGACAGGAGCTCTTTCCATCCCTGAGTGGGCACCTGGCATTTTCCCCTGTGATGATCGCATGAAGTGCCTTCCCATGCTGGGGGTCTCGTCACACACACCTGCTGATCCATGCCCCAAATAATACTTGAGGGAGCCCCTCTGCACAGTGAGGCTTCTCTCTGTGTCACTTGCCTCTTGAGTACTAAGTCCTGTGAAATCTAGATGCTTTGGTCTCTCCCCAGACCATGGGCTCTCCTTCTTCAGTTCAGGAGGACTGCCGGGTTCCACCTGATTCTTCCACCTAACCAACCCCCTCCACAGCCTGCAAACTCTGCAGGTGGAAGCCTGGGGCTGGCTCAGGACCCACCTGCCTCTTTCTCTCGGGGCAGATTGCCCTCCATTGCCTTGTTTCCTGTGTCTTGAAAACCATGTTTCATATATTGTGTCTGCTGCTGTTTGTTTATTTGTCAGGCAAGAGGGTAAATGTGGTCCCTGTTGTTTTATTTTAGCTTAGCATTATTATTATTATTATTATTAATTTTTTTTTGAGATGGAGTCTGGCTCTGTAGCCCAGGCTGGAGTGCAGTGGTGCGATCTCGGGTCACTGCAAGCTCTGCCCCCTGGGTTCACGCCATTCTCCTGCCTCAGCCTCCTGAGGAGCTGGGACTACAGGCGCCCGCCACCATGCCCAGCTTTTTAAAAAATTTTTATTTATTTATTTATTTTAGTAGAAATGGGGTTTCACCGTGTTAGCCAGGATGGTCTTGATCTCCTGACCTCGTGATCCACACACCTTGGCCTCCCAAAGTGCTAGGATTACTGGCCTTAGCAATATTTTCAATGGGAAAAAAGCCACTGAAACAAGTTGAGATCGAAAGCAGAATATGTAAATAAAACACATCTACACAATGAAATATACAACAGCAAAAATAACACTTCAGGTGAATAAATCTCAGAAGATACATATTGAGCAAAAGGATCAAGTCACAGAATGTCAAATACAGCATCACTCTATAACAAGTTCCAAGTGGAGCTTTAAATCAAGAACCATGTTATTCAGGGATGCATTCATAGGAGTGAAGCTATGAAGAGACACAGGAAGTGGTTAACACACAATTAGGAAGGCAGCCACCGCTGGAGCAGTGGAGGGGCACGCAGGGGTTACCTGGCAGAGGCAATGCAGTAATTGCTAGCCTGAATGATAGCTTGCTTGGCCATTGATTCAATGATTAATGTTTTAAAATCTACATAAAATCTTGTTACTATTTTGTGCGCATATAAACACATGTAATATTTTATATCATAATATACGGTTTTAAAAATTGTAATAAACTATTCTTCTCAGTTAAAGACAACGTGTTTAAATTATAAGAAAAAAAGCTCACTTATTTGCTCCTTGTAAGACATTCCTAAAACAAAATATTAACATTTGTAATTATCAACATTAACAGAAACGTGAAATATAAATGTATAGAGTATTATGATTTATCTCATTAATATTAGACAAAAATTATTCAAGGCCAAAGATTAGCACAAAATCGTGTCAATTGTATGCCATTTGAATGACTAATGGGATTTTATATGTATGACCGTTAATACAATAATATTTCTATGCAATTATATTCCTGTGCAATGTTTAAAGCAAAATACAAGAAGATAAAGGATAAATACTAGAAATATAATGTTATAGGAGACTTTAACCCACATATTTTTGTGCTTCATACAATAAATAGGCACAAATAAGATTGTAAAAGTTTTGAACAATATAATGAAGAAGCAAGTAATTTGTTTTACTGCACAGGAAAGACTTTGAAAAATAAATAATTCACTGTCACATAAACAAATAAATCATAGTTCAATAACTTGCAGAATCAGAAATTATACAGAGAATGTTCCCTGATGATGTCAAAATAATAATAGAGGACAATACAAATACAACTTTTAGCTAAAACAACCCAAAAACTGGAATTGAGTTGCGAGTACACACTTCCTCTAGTAAACCTTGGCCAAACGTAGAAATTAAAACTGTCATTACGATTTATCGAGAAAGTAATTCATTTGAGAACTTTAAAAATGAAGCCAAACCTCCACTCAGGTTAAATTTCATTACTTTTATAATTGTTTCCATTTAAAAAGAAACAATACAAATAAATAAAATGAGCATTAAATCTAAGAAATTAGAACGAGACCAACCAAAGACCAAAGGAAGGCAGGAAGAACTTAATTAACTCAAAAGCAGAAAGTAATGACTTGTGAGCGGTAATTCAGTGGAATAATTAAGGCTGATAATCTTTTCTTTGGAAAGACCAGTCAAATAGCGACACCCCTGTCAAGTCTAATTAAAACAACCAGTCAGGAAAAAGAATTCAGATACCGCGAAGCCACCGCATGACAGGGGGACCGTCTACAGAGCGATACACTCCAATCCAGACCATCTAGTTGAAACAGATCGTTTTGGGGAGAAACCCCAATTGCCAAAATTTTCCAAGGAAAAATAGACACCAGCAATTGAATAATGACCAGAGAGCAGGTTCTTAACGAGCTGTGTCCAAGGATCACACGGGAAGGAGTGGTGCTTTCACAGGAGAGCGTAGGCCCCACGGCAGCGGCCTCAGCAGCATCTTGCAAAGAGGGCAGGGAGCAGACCCCCTCCCTCCCTCCCTCCCTCCCTGGGCCACCTGAGAGAGGCAGGGATTCCAAGAGCCACCAGCACCACCAGCTCCTCTGCAGACAAAACTGCACCCACCGAGCTCTGAGGGACTCGGGAGCCCAGAGGCTGCCTGTGGCGGAAGAAGGACCCGCCAGGAAAGAGGGCGACTGGAAGCAGCAGAGGGGAGAAGGCTGAGCGGAGCTTTGTGTGGATTCTATTTTGTCTTTCAGGTTCCCTTGCAGAGCGTCACTCATGTTCGGAACCTCGGTGCAAAGGGGCCCCCCACCAGTCTCCTGTCAAACCTGAATGCTACGAATCCTTCCAAAGCTGCCAATTTGACAGAGGTCTTTATTGTTTTTATTGTAAGTTTTTGGGTTTTTTGAGACAGAATCTCCCTCTGTCGCCCAGGCTGGAGTGCAGTGGTGTGATCTTAACTCAGTGCAACCTCCGCCTCCCAGGTTCAAACAATTCTCCTGCCTCACCCTCCCAAGTAGCTGGGATTACAGGCGCCCACCACCACGCCTGGCCAATTTTTGTGTTTTTAGTAGAGACGGGGTTTCGCCACATTGGCCAGGCTGGTCTTGAACTCCTCACCTCAGGTGATCCACCCACCTCGGCCTCCCAAAGTGCTGGGATTACAGGCATGAACTACCGCACCTGGCCTGTTTTTATTAGAATTTTTAAATGTCTAGTGAGGTTGATCACATTTTAGGTTTATTTGTCATTTATACAACTTTATTTAAATTGCTTGTGTCCTTTGCCCACTCTTTAAATGTGTTAGTCGCAGGTTCTTCTCTTTAATTTGAAGGACACACACACAGACACTCATGTAATATAAATTTTATTTATTTGAAGGAGATAAATAGATATAAAAACACATATAGATAGATACAGATATATGCTTAAGTCTTAAGAGTTAGCAATTCAGTGCAGTCTAATACCAGTATATTCCCCCAAGGCACCTTTCATCCGGGCAGAGGCAGCTGTGTCAGTGCTCTCGGCTTCTCATCTAGGTCTGAGGACAGCCCTGCTCAAGAAAGGGGCGCATCTGAAGCCTGCTGCAGAGGAGCTAATGAAAGCAGGTATGGACTGACCCGGCAGCAAGCAAGCGAGGTCAGCCGTGGCCACTGCCTGAGCAGACATCTCCTCTCTTCTGTTTAAATGGCAGGGGCTGGTGTAGAACGTGTCTTACCCCCTGCTCCTTCCCCAGAACGCTGGGAGCAGCTGAGAAGCTCACATTCCCACAGGCTGAGAAATCTGGAAAACCTGGAAAAGCTGCTATGAACAAGGGCAGAAAGACTTAAAACAGGATGGCCAAATACATGCAAAAATATAAGGGAAGAAAATGAGTCAGCGGGGCGCGGTGGCTCACACGTGTAATCCCAGCACTGCGGGAGGCCGAGGCGGGTGGATCACGAGGTCAGGAGATCAAGACCATCCTGGCTAATATGGTGAAACCCCGTTTCTACTAAAAATACAAAAAATTAGCCGGGCGTGGTAGCGGGCGCCTGTGGTCCCAGCTACTCGGGAGGCTGAGGCAGGAGAATGGCGTGAACCTGGGAGGCGGAGCTTTCAGTGAGCCGAGATCGTACCACTGCACTCCGGTCTGGGCGATAGAGTGAGACTCTGTCTCAAAAAAATAGAGACAAGGAAAACTCACTGAAAACGAAGCAATTGGAAATATTAGGCATGAAAATGCAATATTTGAAATGTAAAACAATCCCATACAATAAATAGTAGAATGGATATAACTGAAAAAAAATCATGAGACTGAAGATCACGGTGAGGAACTTTCTCTAATTAGACACATTATAGCAAAATCGGAGAATGCCAAAGACAAAGAGAAACTGATCAAAGCCTATAGAGGAAGGAGCGGCTTGCTCACAATAACTGCGGTAAGACTGATGCCAGATTTCTCTGGATGCAATTGATATACATATTAAAAGAAAATAAGTTTGAGTTTAGAAATGTATTATCTAGTCATGTTGTCATTTATGTGTTAAAAAAAAAAAACCCAAGTAACCAAACAATAACAACAACAAAAACACTCTTGAATTTTTCAAGTAAAATTAGCAAATCCAGAGATGTTACAAGCAAGATGGAGAATAACAGTGATCTAATATTTATGTGCCATTATCTTAAAATTTAAAAAACTAAGCTAAAGAGGTAAAAGAAAGAATATTCATGACAACTCAGAAAGGAACATGAGCATGCTAAACTAATCGTCTTCTTAGAAAAACAACATAAAAATCTATATGGTAAAAAATCAATAGTGGTAAATAAATATGAGTACGTTCTCAAGGGTAACCACTAGTAAAATAAAATAGGTTATGCAACTTGCCAAATAGAAGAAAATACAGAGACTGTAATAAAAGTAAACCAAATAAATAAAAGGGTAAATGACAAATGGAAAAATGAAATAAAAGGGTAGAGGTAAGTTCTACTAAATAAACATTTAAAATAAAGTTAAGACAAAACTTTTCAGGTTGAATAAAAAATGAAAAAGAGCCAACGACATATCATCTGTAGGAGACATAACAGAAGAATGCAGAGTGATGGACAAGAAACAGATGGAAAGGATATGCTATTGAAATATGAACCCAAGTAAGGCTAGATAGCAACCACAACGCTGGACAAAATCACAGGCAACTGCATCATATCCTGAAGATCAAAGCAGGATGCAATGGAGGAGCACAAGGACAGCTAAATTGACACATAGCTATCATCAACATGCAAGCATTGAATAACACCGCTGAAAAGCACATCAACAAAATCTAAAACAGCTGCCGGAAGAGACAGCTAAGTCAAATGTTGTGATTGGCTATTTTAACTACTCTGAGAATATTTTTAGATCCAGCAACCAAACACGCACAGAAAGAAAGGAGAGGTAAAGACTCAATCAATAATTTCAAGATCTAGGAAATATTTATAAGCATAGACACATAAAGTCTCAATCATTCTCAGTTTAAATAGAACACGGAAAAGATCTCCCAACTACAATACAGTCAATTTTGAAATTAATTTCAAAAACGTATCCAAATTGTCAATATGTTTGGAAATGAAGAAATATTTTCTTATGTAAACTTTGGGTTATGAAGAAGAATGGAAAACTAATTAAAGTATTTAGAAGTAAATGAAGGTAAAAATATTACATGTAAAATGTGTGGACACAGCAAAAGCAATCAAGAAAGAAAAGCTTCAGGGAGAAAATTTATAGCTTTCCTTGCATTAACCAGGAAACCAGTAAGGTTAGAAACAATAAACTGATTTTTCAAATCAAGAAGTTTGGAAGACACATCGGAGAAACCCAAAGAAACCAGAAATGTAGAAACAAGAAAAAAGAGGATGAAAATCATTGAAACAGTTCATTCGCCTCATGTTCTCCAAGTCCATCTGTGTTGGTTATAGGGATTGGGTACAAAGCTTTTCAGGCAGGAGGAAAGGATTTTGAGATCCCCTGGACAGCATGGTGACTATTGTCCAGGATAAGTAATGTACTGAACATTTCACATTGCTGCAAGAGACTTTAAATGTTCTCTCTACAAAATAAAAGTGGGTAGGTAAGGTGATAATATAATTAAAAGTTTATATAATGAAATGTTAATTCGCTTGATTTAATCATTCCCCCAATGCGTACATATATCCAAACATCATGGTGTACCCCATAAATATATACGTTTATTATTTGTCAATGAAAACTATATTTTAAATCTATTTTAAAAATCAGTGAAATAGAAAAGGTGATTGGACGAGAAAAAGGAAACCAAAATCTGATTCTTTACAGAGATTACAGAATAGGTTTCCACAAATCAGAGT
This sequence comes from Macaca nemestrina, assembly GCF_043159975.1. NCBI lineage: Eukaryota > Metazoa > Chordata > Mammalia > Primates > Cercopithecidae > Macaca > Macaca nemestrina. The sequence goes on from NC_092139.1 coordinate 117,083,511, forward strand.
AAGGAAAATGTAGGCAGAGGAGAGAAAGACAAATCACAGAGGGAGGGAAGAGAGCAACCGTGATGCAGGGGAACTAAAGGGACGCAGTGATGAAACCACGCTAAAAGTTTATCCACTCTTCTACCCCTATGCATTTGAAAAATGATTAAATGGATAAAACAGACAAAATGCAAAAACAGGCTGGAAAATAAATAGGGAATTTAAATAGACCAATACTTATTAAAGAAATTAAAATTATAGCCAAAGACTCCCGTGTCCAAAAAAACCTGGAAAAGGTGGTCATGAAAAGGGAATCTATCACACGTTAGAGGAGCAGATAATTCCTGAAGCTGTTCCAGACTGTGTTTGCAGACACATGCAGAGTGCTGTGTTTTATTGAGGAAAGAGAGAGACCCTCTCTCTTATTGTTTTATATTGTTTTATACTCAGTACCTGTTTTAAAAAGAAACAAGGAAGTGAAACCAAAGGCAGGCAGCAGACCCAAAACCAGACCCGAAACCAGGCCTGGGCCTGCCTGGCCTAAACCTAGTAGTTAAACATCAACTCATGACTTAGCAACCGATGTTATCCATAAATTCCAGGTATTGTGTGGCAGAACGTTGTGAAACTCCCTGCTCTGTTCTCTTTCACTCTGACTACTGGTGCATGAAGCCCCGTCACGTACCCCTCAGATTGCTCGATGAATCGCGAGCCTTTCGTGTGAAATCTTCAGTGTTGTGAGCCCTTAAAAGGGACAGAAATTGTGCACTCAGGGAGCTCGGACTTTAAGACGGTAGCTTACCGATGCTCCCAGCTGAATAAAGCCCTTCCTTCTACAACTCGGTGTCCGAGGGGTTTTGTCTGTGGCTCGTCCTTCTACATTATCAGCTACTGCCTTAGAAACTAAGACTTCAAAAGCACAAAGTATTTCTATTAATTTTCTGCAGCTGCTGTAACCAATGACCACAAACTTGGCGGCCAGACCCAACACTAATGTATTCATTTACAGGTCCAGAGATCAGAAGTCCAGCATGAGTCTCAGTAGGCAGGGCCTCCTGGAGGTTCCGGGGAGAATCCCTGTCCTTGCCTGTTTCAGCTTCTAGAACCACGGGATTCTGCAGCCCAGGGCCTCCTCTGTCTTCACAGCTAGCAATGGAGGGTGGAGTCCTTCTCCCGTCGTATCGCTCCGCTTGCCTCTTCCACCTTTAAGTGGAAGACAGGACCCACCTGGATAATCCAAGGTTGCCTCCCTTACTTCAAGTTCCACCTGCAACCCTGGCACCCCTTATGACAGGTACCAGCCAGGTAACAGGTTCACAGGTTTCAGGGATTAGGACACGGGTGTCTTTAGGAGGGCTTTAGTCTTCCTACTATGATTTGATATGATTTATTTTATTTTATTTTATTTTATGTTATTTTATTTGAGATGGAGTCTTGCTCAGTCACCCAGGCTGGAGTTCAGTGGCCCGATCTCTGTTCACTGCAAGCTCCGCCTCCCGGGTTCACGCCATTCTCCTGTTTCAGCCTCCTGAGTAGCTGGGACTACAGGTGCCCGCCACAACGCCCGGCTAATTTTTGTGTATTTTTAGTAGTGACGGGGTTTCACCATGTTAACCACAATGGTCTCGATCTCCTGACCTTGTGATCCACCTGCCTCAGCCTCCCAAAGTGCTGAGATTACAGGCATGAACCACCACGCCCGGCCCTGATATGATTTATGATGTGACATGATATATAATGTGACATGTGATATGTGCCATGACATGATATTTAAATGCATGTGATTTCTCTGTATATTTATATGTGGATAGTATCTTAAAGAGTACACACCAATATTTTTAAGTATCTTCCTCCCCAAAGGAGGATGATTTAAGTCTTTCTCATATGCCCTTCTCTGGTGTATTCACAGTGACTATGTGTGTTATTTCCCCACATATGTGTTTGGGTGTCCACAACAGAAGGCTTAATGGCAACCTTATAATAATAAATGGTGCATTGTATGTCAGGGGTTAGCTGTGAGTTTAACTCGGAACACACCGACCACCAGGGGCCCCAGAGAACATCGGCTCCCACTCCTGACCCCTCCTGCTCCAGTGCAGGCAGAGCCGCCAAACAGCCCCAGGGACCTCGGAGGACAGCGTGCCTTCCTCTGCTCTGTGTCTTCTGGCTCAGTGAGGAGAGTTGCAGGGAGGGCGTCCCCTTCGAAGGACTCTTATTTCATTCTTAACACAGGGAAGGCAGCCTCCCCCAGGACGCCTCTGGCTGCATGCACCGGCTTGCTCCTCTTTGTCGCCCAGTAAATCAGATGTTTGCACTGTGGCAATGCGTGGAGCAAATGATTAAACTGTCTATGAAGGCCACGGAGGTCTTCATTGAGGTTAACTGCTTGTGAATTTGCAGCTCAGGGAAGGTCTGTGGGAGCCCACGAGACGTTCTTGCATCGACCGACGGCCTTCGTTGTCTGTCGGTGTCACACAGGCTGGCCTCACCTTCCCAAAGGGGCCCCAGCCCGTGGACGGGGACCTGTGAGTCGTGGGCAGGATTCAAGTGCCAAAGTCTGAAGGTTCTGAGGGGAGCAGAGTCCAAGTGCACCCTGGTGCTTTCCGAAGCCTGCTCTTCAAAGGGATGGTTTGGGGACCTTAGGAAGGAGATGCTGTCAGATGTTTACCTGATCCGGTCTTCACATCTTCCTGGATCGCTTGGACTTTGCCACTTGCTCCTGTCCCCGCCATTGCTCTAACAAATTACCACCAAGCTCAGTGAGCTCCAGGCTGGCCACTCAGGTGGAAATTCTGCGTCCTTGGCTTGTGGTGTGACCTGCTGACAATGCTCTGCTCAGGCCCTCTCCTCCCTCCCCTTCCTGGCACTCGGACCCTCCAGGCCATGTCACCGCTGCCTCTTTGGCCTGTTTCCCCTGGAAGCAGAGAGAGAGCAGCAAGAGAAGAACTCGGCCAATGGCGCTGGCTTTGGAGATGGAGGAGGGGCCGCAAGTCAAAGGAGGCAGATGCCTGTAAAAGCCGGAAAGACGGATCCTCCCCTGGAACCCCTGGGGGATGCAGCCTCATGAGACCCAGGCTGGACGGCTGACCTCTGACCTCCAGAGCTGTGGGTGATGCACCTGCTTTGCGCTGTTACGTCGCTCGATCAAAGGTGATTTTTTTTTTTTTTTTTTTTTTGAGACGGAGTCTCGCTCTGTCACCAAGGCTGGAGTGCAGTGGCGCAGTCTTGACTCACTGCAAGCTCTGCCTCCTGGGTTCACACCATTCTCCTGCCTCAGCCTCCCGAGTAGCTGGGACCACAGGCGCCCGCCACCACTCCCGGCTAATTTTTTGTATTTTTAGTAGAGACAGGGTTTCACCATGTTAGCCAGGCTGGTCTCAATCTCCTGACCTCATGATCTGCCTGCCTCGGCCTCCTAAAGTCCTGGGATTACAGGAAAGGTGATGTTTTAATGGCAGCAGTAAAAAATAGACACAGTACAGGATCAATGTTTACTGCTGACACAATTACATTACTGGGCTTTTTATTTTTATTTTATTTATTTCTTTTGAGACAGGATCTTGCTCTGTCACCCGGGCGGGAGTACAGTGGTGTGATCATAGCTCACTGCGGTCTCCACCTCCCCAGGCTCAAGGGATCCTCCAGCCTCAGCTTCCTGAGTAGCTGGGACTACAGGCGTGCACCACCACACTCAGCTAATCAACCTCCTGGAAATCTCTGCCTGCATGTCCCACAGGTGCCAGCATGCCACAAAACACCTATGAATGTGTGTGTATACATGTGTGTGTGTGTGTATATTTTTTTCTTCTTTTTTTTTTTTTTGAGACAGAGTCTTGCTCCATTGCCCAGGCTGGAGCACAGTAGCCTGATCTCAGCTCACTGCAACCTCTGCCTCTCCAGTTCAAGCAATTCTCCTGCCTCAGCCTCCCAAGTAGCTGGAATTACAGTCATGTGCCACCACACCCAGCTAATTTTTGTATTTTTAGTAGCGATGGGATTTCGCCATGTTGGTCAGCTTCATCTCAAACTATTGACCTCAGGTGATCCACCCACCTAGGCCTCCCAAAGTGCTGGGATTACCGGTGTGAGCCACCAAGCTGGCCTTGACCACATATTTATGTCTGTGAACATACTGAAGCTCCTCTATCCTTCCTGCCCCTGCACTGCAGGGTTGGTGACTAAATAGAATAATGTTCTTCGGCTTTATATTCATAGTCCTGAAGTTTCATGCTTTAGAGCAACATAAATATTTCAGGTACTTTTATTTTAATGCTAGCATCACACCCACCCAGCAAGCCTGAGCTTCCCTGTGCTTCAGTGGGGACCTGCCATTGCAGCCCCTGCATCTCATTTCAACACGGAATTGGCTGGACAGGGACCCGCAGGCACCAGAGGCATGGCTCAGCCCTGGGATCTGGCCCACCTGCCCACGGCACAGACCACCTGCCCACGGCACAGACCGCCCGCCCACGGCGCAGGCCGCCCGCCCACGGCACAGACCGGCCGCCCACGGCACAGAGGGCGATTTCCCTGGGAGATTGGCGTGATTGAGTGTGCCACCCCCATGAGAGTGGAGGGAGGGGCTGTGTGCTCCCTGCCGTCTTCTGAGCTATGATGAGAAGGAAGTTCCTAAAATCATAATTCAAAAGAAAATGCAATCATGGCTTGAGCATGACTAAACCCACTCTCTGGAATTTATACGTATGTGTTTACAAATTCACCGTGTGTGTGTGTGTGTGTGTGTGTGTGTGTGTGTGTGTGTGTGTGTGTTTTGAGATGAAGTCGCTCTGTCGTCCAGTCTGGAGTGCAGTGGCAGGATCTCAGCTCACTGCAGCCTCCGTTTCCCAGGTTCAAGTGATTCTCCTGCCTCAGCCTTCTGAGTAGCTGGGACTACAGGTGCACGCCACCACACCCAGCTAATTTTTGTATTTTTAGCAGAGACGGGGTTTCACCATGTTGACTAGGTGGATCTCGAGCTCCTGGCCTCAGGTGATCCGCCCGCCTTGGCCTCCCACGGTGCAGGGATTACAGGTATGAGCCCCCGTGCTCAGCCACATGTGTATGTCTCATTGTGGTAAAAACACAGCATAAAATTTACCATGAGTGATAGTTGGTACCTTGTGAGCACTTCCCTGCGCAGACCCCACGATCCTCACGTGAAACATTTTGAACTTCCTCTTCCTTCCCACGCGCCCGGTGTATGGAAGAACATCTCCATCCATCCTCCAGGTGCCCAAACAGAAGCTCAGCTCCTTGCCCCTCTTGCTCCGAGATCTTCACATTCAAACACCGCTGGGTCTCACTCAGATTCTTCTTCCAGAACCCACTTCTGAGTATGGCCACCTTTTCCTGCATCTGCAGTCCCACTGCTCTGGACGCTTCGGCTTCTGGCATCTGATCTGATCGCCCCACGACGCTCACTGCAGTGCAACCTTCCTGAGATACAAATCTGACCACGATTCTCCCTGATTGAAAATCATCCTTGGCTCCGCGCTGCTGTCAGCAGAGAATCCGGAGTCCTCAGCACATAGGTGAGGCCCCGGGGGCCTGGCCTCTGTGTTTCCCCAAAGGCCCCAGGAATGTGGGCACTGAGTGTGGTCCCCCAGCGCTGGCCTCCCAACACCTGCACAGCCCCCAGGAGTAAAGGGCGGGTAAAGCATTGGGACCCTCGTGCCAGAGGCTCTGGGTTCAAATCCCAGCTCCACCACTCACCACCTGTGTCACTGCTAATCGCTGAGCTACTCAGGCTGCAGGGTCCCCGCTCACCATTGGCGCATCTGGCGAGTTAAGGCAGCAAAGCACCCCCAGCCGTGCCCAGCACTGTGTCTTTAAGAGCCAAGGCGTTGGCCGTGAGCGCAGCCCCACAGATGATGGCTGCTGGTTTTGCTATGGTCACGACAATCATGCAGGGAGACCCAGAGGGCTCCTGTGTTCTCGGGTGACACTGGCTGCCAGGAGCCCAGGAACAGCCACGCTTTATCTGAATCCTGCTCTCATAGGAGGTGTCCCCATGGCTCTCAGCTCTGCCCCCAGGAGCCACGCCCTCGCCGCGTCTGCTGCCCACTCTCTCCTCCGCGGCAGGCCGTGGTGGTTCTCGTGTGACCCCACGTGGCTCCCGGACAGCACCGCGTGGAGCCTCTGCTACCGTGTGAGAGGAAGCGGCATTCCCTCGCCCTTCCTCCCGTGCCCGCCGGTCCTTGGCTCAGAACCACCGCACAGCCAGGCGGTCGCCACAGAACAGCTGTCTGCAGATCTCTTCTGTCGCCGCGTCCCCGGCCTCGACGGACTCTGTCCAGTGACTACAGTCCACGCCCACATCGGCGACACCCTTCCGCTTCATACGCAGTGTCACGTTCCTGCTCTTAGCTCACTGTCCCCATGGATGGGAGGGCGCCTGAGGGGACTTCAAGGAGCCCCTGGGCTGGTGGAGCCTCACGGGGGAAAGCCTGACTCTGAGTCACCACTGGAAAGCGCTGCGGGCAGCTATGAAGACGAAATGGGCAGCACCAGCTGCTTCTCCCCGTAGGACTCAGGTAGCCTTGCCCCCACGTTCCTGCAAAGAGCATGACCTCCCAAAGGAGCTCAGGTTCCACCCACCCCCAGGACCCTCACCTCACCAGAGAGGTTCCTGCAAGCAGCATGGCTGAGAAACTGCTCCAAAATAGGACCCCACTTCAGCCTGGGTGAGGCAGGGGCCTGCACTGGCACCTCAGAAGCCCGTCGTGGTGGGGGCCTGGCTAGCAAACCTGAAGGGGCAGCCCAGGCCTGCAGCCCGTGCCCACGTGGAGACACCAGGACTCGAGATGGGCCTGAAGGGAAGTCACCTCCCTTCCTTTCCCACAGCACATGTAGCGGGAAGGGAAGGAGGAAAAAAGGGGAGGCCGGACCTGAGGATTGCTCTGGGGGGCTTCGGGAGCACCAGGGTGTGCATGGCGGTGTGGGGAGGGTGCCCAGGGCTGCACAAGTTGAAGACGGCTCCAGAGGCAAGTAGAGGCTGGCAGGCAGGGGAGAGGGCAGAGGCCTCTGACGCCAGAAGCAACTGGCATCTGGGAAGGCCCTGTGCACACCGCGAGCTGGTGGCGACGCCTGGCTGTGCATACGATGAGCTGGTGGCAAGCTGGCATCAACTGCATGGCTGGGGTGAGGAAGGACAGGCCTCTGGGATGAGGGGCCCTGGGGAAGCAGCTTTTATTTTAGCCTGGAAGGGCCGAGGTGATTCTGGCTGCGGGGAGGAGGTTCCCCGCACAGAAGCAGTGAGGAAGACCCGAGAGGAAGGAGCAGGGCTGCCATCGCTGGCTCTGGGCTCCAACAAGGAGAGGGACATGAAGGAACCCCTAAGCCTCACACTGGCTGGGCGCAGAGTGGAAACAGGGCTGCAGGTGGACTCTGTCTGGCAAGAGTGCCTCGATGAAGCCCTGTGGCTTCCCCTGGGCTGTGCTGCCGAGGTCTCCCGACTGATAGTGGAAACAGCAGAGGAGCAATCCCTGTGGACTGCCTGGAGGAGACCCAGGAACTGGGTTTTCAGGTTCTCTGCTCCCTGGGGTCTGAGAGATGTGCTGAGTGGGCTCACTTCAGGCATCAGTCACAGGCTCTTTGCCCATGGCTGCCCCAAGGTGCCATAATTCAGTTGAACTGGACGTCCACATCCCTCCAAACCCAAGTTCAATAGCGTTTCATTATTGTGAGGGCAGACAGCGTTTTCTTCTGTGTTCCAAGTTTATTTCAGCCTGAATTATTAAGCAGATTGTTTAATAATGCAAGCCTTCACATTGTCGATGGAAGAGCCGGCGCCTTGTTTCAAAGCACATTGTCTCCGGAAAGCTGCGGGAGACCGGCTCACTCTCTGAGCTTGCGCTTAGGGTCGTCTGTTAATCGCGAGGAGGAGGTTTTTACTCGTTGATAAATGAGGTGCAGCCTGCTCTGTGTGCCCTGACGGGCTCTCGACAGCCTGCTCTTTCCAAATGATGCCTGCCACCTTATTGCATGTGGCGAGCTTCCTGGGATGCAGGCCGACCATTCAGTGGTTTTCAGAGAGAAGCAGGTGCTGCCTGAGTCAAGCTCCTTCCCGGCGCACCTCTCATGCCACACGCACACGCACACGCACGAGTGGTGCATTTTTAAAACACTCGGGAGAGGGGTCATTTCCTGGGCTGATGCTCCTCACTCCATTCGGACTCCTCCAAGCCCATACCCTTTGTGCTCAGCTGAGAAGCTCATGCAGGCCACCCCCAGCCTGCCGGGGCTCTTGACAGCCCGAATGTCAGGGAGGAGCAAGTGGAGACGGGAACTTGCTTCGCATGTGAATCAAGACTCCATGTTAATTAAGCATGAGCTCCACCAGGAGCCTTCTCCAAAGCCAAGGAACACCAGGCCCAGGACTCTGCACTGAGACGTGGTGGCCTCTGCACTGAGATATGGTGGCCTCTGCAGCGTCCATGGCACCTCCGGGCCAGTGACGGCCCTCCCTGTCCTGCAGTCCGTGACGGCCCTCCCTGTCCTGCAGTCCCTCCCTGCCACCACGGAGATGGGGGACAGTGCGGCACCCCGTTCACAGGCTTCATAAAGCGAGTCCACCCAGCCCTGCCCTGGGATTTTAGAGTTCCAGGCAGGTGTTTCCAGCCTTGTCTGAAACCCTGAAGGATCCTTGAAAATCTCCCCAGGTGGAGACGGATCCAGAGACGAACGTGCTTTCTCCTTCAGCCTGGGCACACTCGGGGGTGAAAGGAGCATGGTGCATAGTTGCACGGGACAGCAGGGCAGCAGACGGGCACCAGGCTGTCGCCAGGTCCACCCGGCTTATGTGGTCACCCAGGCTGAAAGCTCCTCTGGACACCTGGTCTGAGCCTCGGGGGCACTGGGATGCCCAGGCTCATTCTGACTCCACTTTCTCCAGACTCCCTTTCACAGTTTAAGTCTCTCTGAAAAGTCCAAAAGGGACTCTCTGAACCCTGTGGGCTCAATGAGTCTCCTAAGTGTGTCCCTTGTGAGGTCCACCAGTGCTAGGCATGGCCACACCGGCTCCCCGTACCCTGCAGCACGTGCATTTCCACTGTGTTCTGTGCCTTCCGCTGTGACCCCAGAGAAGACATGGCCCAGGGAGAGGGTGATCCTAGGTTTTCCGCATGCAGAGCAGCTTACTGACCCCCACGGCTTTGCTTCAGGCCTCTGGGCTGGCAGATGGTGCCGTAGGGTAGGAGTCAGGTGGTGGGAGTCCCAGGCCTGGGAACGTCCAAGTGCTGCAGGGAAATCAGGGCAGTGCCCAGGGAAGTGCGTGGGCTGGGGAGTCGTGATGGAGGAGCCTGGGTGCCTCGAGTGACTCTTCCTCTCTCGGCTGCTTTAGCTCGGCACTTGCTCAAAGGAAGCCCTTGGAACCCAGTGAAAGCAGCAGCATCCTCAGAAGAAAGGAGAGAGTGCTCACCATTGTCGGCGCCATGGCGCTGTTCCCCACACCCCCAGCCTTCACAGGGAGGACACATCCTTTCACTGAATTGGGAGAAAACCAGCGTCACCCCCACCCGGCCCCCAGATTTCCTGAGTCTCAGCACCAGGGAGAGTGCTCAGAATGAGTCCGGGACTCTGAGGCCCAGAGCGGGTCTGAAGGCTCCCGCAGCTGCAGTCTCTGCCATCTGTACTGGGGATGGCTCCTGGGCTGGGTCCCTCTTCCCTGTGCACTCTGAGGTCCTTCCTGCAGCCTCCCAGTTAGCAGGGCCTGGCCGGGGGGACAGAATCAGGGGCACGGGCTGAGGGAGGTGAATGAGTGTCTCTCCCAGGTATGCAGGAGGGGCCTGGTGGGAAGAACAATGACTCAGCCTGGAAATGGCAGCAGCTTAGCCCTCGTGGGACTGCCTGACTCGGTCCCCACCCTCGCTGTCCCCAGGAATGGCCAGCCATTGGGTGGCCCTGCTGGAGGCCGTCCCCGCCTATGGCCAGACAGCCTCCCCTCTGGAGGGGCCGCTGAACACCGAGGCCAGGCCGTCCTCGGACTGGAAAGGGCAGAGCCACGGGGACGTGAGCAGGAGCCCAGGGAAGCACCAGGTACCCAGGCGGGGAGGCCAGCCAGCTGCAGGCATTGCTTTCAGGGTGCAGAAGAGCCAGGTCCAGCCCAAGGAAGGAGGCCCCGGGTGCTGCAGTGATGACCACGTGGGCATGGCCAGGAGGAGCACCCAAGGCGGTGGTGGGTCCCTGGAAGAGGGACACAGTGGGCATTGCCTGGGGTTGGGAAGCCTCCGTCTCTATAGGTCACTTGCACCTGGGAATACGGCCACGGTCAGCCCAGGGCCCAGAAGGAAAGCAGGGCCCAGGAGGCCTCAGGACCAGAAACGAACAGATGCCAGAGACATCCACAAGGCAAAGTCTGCAAAGCAGGGGATAAAGGAACTGTTTCGGAGGAAGCAAAGCCTCGGTCCCTGCAGGAGGGGCCAACTCCCAGCCTCATGCTGCTGCCATAGTGGGCCTGCAGGGCTGGTCCCAGCTGGGGAAGCACAGGGAGACGTCCACCCAGGAAACTGCTCCAAAGCCAGGACAAGTGTGACTGGAGATGGGAAGGGCAGAGACGATGGCTCAGCAGTGAACAGCCAGGGGCAGCCCAGGAGACGAGGCTGGCCCTGCTCACCCTGTCCACATCCTGATGTGAGAGGAACGTGGCATGGAGCTCTGTAAGGAGGCAGCATCCACTGCAGATACAAGCCCGGAAGAAGGGGGACCTACAGGTGACCCAGAGCGGAGTCAGGAAGCCCCAGGAAAGGACGCGGGCTGTGGCTGCTGTAGAACGTGAAGCTCCAAAATAACAAAGGAAATGCCCTGTGCACAGCCACGGGGAGAGAGAGACAGGGTCCCAGTGCCGCTGGGAGAGGCCATGTTGCTTGGTGAGCACCCACCATGAGATGCCCGGGTCCTGAGCCAGGAGACAGAGCCACTCCCCACGCACTCTATTCTGACTTCGGTGACGGGAGCAGCCGCCAAATGCCAGCATCTGCCGAGGTGACCTCCAAGCACCGGGCAGGCAGAGGCTGCTCCTGTTTTCCAGGAGGCTGGTAAGTGGGCTTTGGAGACACCAGTTTTATCTGCAAGCAAAGGGAGCGACCAGGAGCCTGAAGTCCCTGCACACCTGGAACCCTGGGACCCTCAAGACAGGATCCCATGGAGGAGGGTTACCAGCACCCCAGCCAAGGCATTCTCTTTCCCTACAGCTTGCCTTTTTCGTAAGATCGATGACATGGAATCCTACGGTGGGAGGTCTTTTGTCCATTTCCTCAATATAAAACTCACCAGCAAAAAGTTGCTCTTAATATCCTCTTTGTTTCCTCTTAATATCCATTGACCTTTAATGAATATTCCTGTTTTATTGCTGATAGTCATAACTTGTGTTTTCTGTTTTTTAAAATATTATTCCTAGGAAATGAATTAATTAGCTAATATTGCAAAGAACAAACTTGTCAGAAATAAATCTGCTTTCTATTTAATCGATGTTTGCTCTTATCTTTATTTTCTTCCTTCAGTTTTTGGGGGTTTTATATACTGTTCTTTTCATAGTTCCTTGAATTGAAAGTTTACATCCTTGATTTTCAAATTTTGTTCTTTTTAACACAGGCATTTAAAGCTATAATCTCCCTCTAAGTTTTGCTCTGGTTGTTTCCCACAAGTTTAGGTCTGTTCTATATATATTACATATTATATGTTACACACACACACACACACACACACACACACGTAGCTCTTATTTTGTTCAGTTTAAATGTTTTCTAATTTTCACTATGATTTCTTCTTCAATTCATGGGAAATCTAAAAATGTATTTCACCATTTCTAAATATTTGGGGCTTTTTTCATAATCTTTTTGTAACTGACTTCCAGGTTAATTACATTAGGATAAGAATATATAACGTGCATGATTTCAATAATTTGAAATGTACTAAGCCTTGCTTTTTGGCCTAGCATATGGTCTATTTCATAAACCTTGCACAAAAACTTAAAAACTTGGAAAGCATGCGTATTCTGTAGGTTTTAGGTGTGGTTGCAGGTAGCAGTAGTGAGGGAAGCGTATTCTGTAGGTTTTAGGTGTGGTTGCAGGTAGCATTAGTGAGGGAAGTATGGTAGGAATATCAACTCAACATAGACTTGGAGCTTCTCTCCCAGTCTGCCAGGTTTCCCCTCATCTAACTGAAGCTGTGTTATTAGGAGCATGTACGTTTAAGATTGTTATGTCCCCCTGTGGAATTGGCCCATTGTCGTTATTAAAAGTCCCTGTTTATTTCTAGCAGCATGTCTTGTTTTACATTCTGTTTTGTTTGAAATTGAAATGGGTATAGCCTCATATAGTCTCAATATTGCCTGCCTGCCTGCCTGCCTTCCTTCCTTCCTTCCTTCCTTCCTTCCTTCCTTCCTTCCTTCCTTCCTTTCTTTCTGAGACAGGGTCTCACTCTGTAGCCCAGGCTGGAGTGCAGTGGTACGATCTTGGCTCATTGCAAACTCTGCCTCCAGGGCTCAAGTGATTCTCCCACCTCAGTCTCCAGAGTAGCTGGGGCTATTGGCACATGCCACCATGCCTGGATAATTGTTTTTTGTATTTTTAGTAGAGACGGTGTTTCACCATGTTGGCCAGGCTGGTCTCAAACTCCTGAGCTCAAGCAATCCCCCTACCTCGGCCTTCCAAAGTGCTGGGATTGCAGGCATGAGCCACCATGCCTGGCCTCAAACATTTTTTGGGTTTGTGTTTGCATTATGTATATATTTCCATCCTTTACCTTACAACCAATGTGTTCAATGTGTTTCCTTCTATTTAAAGCATTTGTATTTCAAATAGCACATAGCTGGGTCTCTGTAAAATAACATTCAAATGAATGCTCCTTGGATTTTAATCAGAATGTCTGGCTTATTTCCATGTCTTGCAACCAGTGATAAAACTGCATGAAGTCTGCCGTCTTGCTAGGAGTGTTGCATTCAACCCGTCTACTCTTTGATCCTTCCTCTTTTCTTGCCTTATTTCCAGTGATCAAATATTTTTATTATCTTATCTCCTTTATATTATCAGTTATGTGTTTTAGTGTTATTTTCTTCCTGAATGCATGAAGATTTAAACGTGTATCCTTAATTTACAGTTTATCTTACTTATCCTTACAGTTTATCTTAAATTAATATCTTTATCACTTATTAAAGAATGCAAGAATCTTTCATCATTTAAGTATATTTACTTCTCATCTGCCCTTTGGCTGTTGTCACCGTTTACTTTAGAAATGCAAAGCATATGGTTACCATTGTTACTCTAAGCAACAAACAGTACGTTTTCCTATTCTGATGCTGTTCATTCTTTTCTGCTGTTCCATGCTTCCAACTTAACCCATGTTCCTCCACTAATACTTGGATTTTCTTCCACCACAGCCACTCCTGAGGCAGCAAGACCAGTTCCTCCTCCTTCTGCTCCTCCTCAGCCCACTCGACATGAAGACAATGAGGATGGAAACCTTGATTGTGCCCCCACTTCCACCTAATGAACAGTCTGTAATTTTCTCTTCCTTAGGACTTTCTTCATAACATTTTCTTTTCTCTGTCTTTGTTATAAAAATACAATATATAATACAGTTATAAAATATGTGTTAATTGACTTTTGATGTTATCCATAAGGCTTCCAGTCAACAGTTGGCTCTTAGTAGTTAATTCTGGGGGAGTCCAAAGTTGTATGAGTATTTCTCACTGTGTGGGGGATCAGTGCCCACAACCCTCAGGTTATTTAAGGGTCTACTGTATAAAGTAAATATTGGAGTCATAACAGTGGCAGCTAACATCTTTGCAGCACTTAGCCTTGGTACAGGTGCCTTCAATATACTAACTAATTTAACTTTTAACCAAGCCAGTTCTCCATATAAGAAAAATAATTCATCATAATTTAATATCTTATACATGTTCCATTCAATTTTCTAAATTTGGCTAACATAAAATAAGGTTTCATATCACTATGATTTGATCACCATTTCGAAATTACATATATTTCTCTTACAAATTCATCATTATTGACATCATAACCACATTAGTGGCATTGTTTAACCACACAGTAAAATAAGTGTAATCAGTGAAAAAAATAGAATAAAATTGGCCGGGCGCAGTGGCTCACGCCTGTAATCCCAGCACTTTGGGAGGCCGAGGTGGTTGGATCACGAGGTCAGGAGATCAAGGCCACCCTGGTTAACACGTTGAAACCCCATCTCTATTAAAAAAAAAAAAAATAGAAAAAATTAGCCGGGCATAGCGGCGGGCGCCTGTAGTCCCAGCTACTCGGGAGGCTGAGGCAGGAGAATGGCGTGAACCCGGGACACAGAGGTTGCAGTGAGCCAAGATTGTGCCACTGCACTCCAGCCTGGGTGACAGAGCGAGACTCCATCTCAAAAAAAATAAATAAATACAAATAGAATAAAATCTATATAGTGGAGACCTTGAATTATATGTGCGAGAGTGCATGAGTTTATTCACTCTTGGGATGAAATGTTATTTAATAGTTTTTCTTTCCCAAGGGATGGAATTATTTGGGATTCTTGTCTCCATCTGAGATCAATCCCAGGACGTCATCTCCGGAGAAGTTTCCAACTTCCGCAATGAGTGCATGGGAGTGTTTCTGTTAAAGGTGCACACGATGAGCTATTTTAGATCTAGATGTGCAAAGTCAGATCGAAGCGAAGAATTCTCCCTCTACTTCCCTCTACTCCTTGCAAAGAAAATAGAGAGTGGTCAACAGTTCCGATCTTGGAGAGAGCTCAAAAGACCGTCCTTAAATGCAGCCTCTGAGCCTCGCAACACAAGGTTGACTTCGCCACGGGAGCTTCCAGTGGACAGGACGAGGGTAGATGTTAGTCGGCTCTGGGACTTCAGGAAAGTTGACCCGGCAACAGGAGTTTCCAGCCGATGGGGATGAGGGTAAATATCAGTAGCCAGGTGGAGACGGGGCTTTGGGAACTGAGGAAACTGAGTACCACTCTTTTGAGACACATCAGGGAGCGGGACGAGGACACATGGAGGGTTCCGTTGGAACCAAAGCTTTCTTTCATCTATTTATTCATTATTTACCTATTTATTTCATCTTAACTTTTTACTAAGATAGGAAAAACTTAAAGATGTTGGAATTTGCCAGGGAAAGAAAAAGTGCAGTGGCAAATTCGGGAGAGAGGAATCACCGTCTAAGGGAATTCATGAAAGGAACAGAGCCAAGATGAAGGGAAGCACTTCTGGGGACAATGTCCTGAGGCAGGAATGGGAAGAGAGTGATGACTGCAGGGGCAAGAGAGGCCCTCAGGACAGCAAATGATGGGGAAGCAGTTGAGAGTTGGGGAGAAGCTTCTGTGCCCCATCCCAGGGACACGGGGAGGAGGAAGACCAGAGCTGGGACCTGGAGGGATGGAGACCATGGCTAGCAATTAGTCATGTCACCAGACTGAATAATTTTACAGTTTTCACTAACAGTTTCAGCAGATAAAGCAATGATATAAAAAAAAAAAAAAAGGTTCGACGGGGTGGGGTACACTCCAACTCCTCAGCTCAGGAGAAAGAAAGAGCAAGCATTGGGGTTCTGGACTCCGCTGGGAGGCAGGAGAGCTCGTGGAGCGGACAGAGGCCATCGTGAGGCAGTTTGTTTCCAGCATGTGAAAGTAATATTCTGGGAATGATGGAGAGATTGCTAAAGCCAGGAGATGGTGGTCAGAGAGCTGGTTATTTAAATTTTAGATAGTTATTGTATTATTTAAATTTTAGATAGTTAAAATCTTCTGTGGGGGGATTGGATGTTCACGGTAGTTCCAGCTGACACATGGAATCCCGGGAGAGATGGTATCTGAGCATGAGGATGATGACCTGGGACGGGGCTGGTGGGAGTTGCCTGTGTCAGGTGTAGGGTGTATGTAGGGGTGGTGTCAGATCGGTGAATTCCAGAGACAGTCCAGGCTGGAGAGGCCATCTCTAACGTATCAGCACCAAGACAGATGTCAAAGCCAGCTTGTGGGCAACCCTGGATTAAGAGGTCATGACAATTCCCAACACTCCCTCCTTCCAGAAATGAAAACGCCCGTGCATTCCTCTCCGATGCTTTGGAATTAAACTGCAGGTTTGAGTGACAAACACTTCCTCCGAGTCGAACTTCCTCCCACTCGCACCTACCCCCAGGTGCTTTTCCCGGAGCAGGGCGAGGAAAGAAACAAGACCAGAATGGACCCTTGAAGACCAGTGGCATGAGAGACGGACAGAGTAAATTCGGTAAAACAAATGTTCTGAAGGACAATGGGAAGCGTGATCGGAGAGATAAAAGAAGAAGCACTAAAAAGTCATTTTACAGAATTAATGAGGAGAGAGTTAAGCCAGAGGGAGCGATCAACAGTGTCAAATAGGAAAATAACTCACTGTGCCCCTTGGATTTGACAATATGGAACCAGGTAATTAATTTTTCCAGTGCAGACTTGGTGAAATAACATGACCCGCTTACAGGAGGTTGAAGACAGAATTGATGGTGATGGAGCAGGCGTTTGGATAGGAAGAAGTGGACAAAGGCAGTTTTTTATAATCTTTAGTGTGGGTGCCCAGTTGAGCGAGCCTAAGAGTCCTTTAATATCAGCTAAATTTCAGGAAAAACTAGAGTTTCAGAAATATCACCCTCCTTATGTCTTTTTTCTCATCAGCAAAGTGTTGGATGGATCCCTTCTGCTTCCAAAAGAAATAAAGTGAAAATCTGTGTGCAGCACTGCAGTGGCTAAAAACAAAAAAACAAAAGCCACCACTGTGGGGACTCCCACTTGCTGCCTGGAGGGTGTGTCCCCTCCCTCCACTGCCTGCATTAACAGGAGGGTATTCACGGCCATGGGGTGTGAGGTTGGGAATAACGCACCTGCCCCCTTTCTCACGCGTTTGGTTTGCCTGTCTGTGCCACCCTGGGGAATGGGATCTCAGTGGGAGATTTTTTAACCCAACTTGTTTTATGAGTTACTGCGCCGGGTCATTAGTCTTTACCGACCACTAACATGTAAGTCTTGCAATTTGCTTCTCCTCTGTTTACCCATCTCAGAATGAAAGGCCGTGAAATATTTAAAAGCATTGATTCTGCATTCCCCCAACATTATTAACAGGGAACAAAAAGTTATTTCATACCCTCATTTTGTCAGTTGCCTAAAGGACTCGGGGGACATTGAGAATTTCATAGCAGGCACCCGCAATATAACAGATTGCAAATCCTTTCAACACTTTCAGCTAAACAGTCTGCTGAATAATTGAGCACACAGAATTGTAACCCACTTAGAAGTCTTCTCCCTAGCCAAGGGCACAGAGTCCACCCTTGTCAACATGGTCCCACCAAAGCATCCACACCAAATGCGGTCAGTTCCCTGATGGAGCCCTTGGGTGGTACCTCTGTGAACCAAATTGCAAAGGGTGGTTGGAAACAAAGGAGTCAGTCAGGTGGTAGAAAACAGAAGATTTTCCCAGGAAGGTGATGGTCATTACTTAGATTTCACCAAAGACCAGAACCTGTGGGGTTTAAAGGCTGAAGGGAGGGTTAAAATAGCAGGATGCAGGCTTGGACCACAAATCCAAAAGGAGAGAGGCCGAATCAAGGCCCCACTATCCTTGATTTATCTCTACTTGGATGGAGTGTGTGACAAAGGCCTCAATGTAGCATGTCCAAACTCAAGGTGACTGCCTCTCCCCAAATGCAGTGTTTCTCCTGGCTCCCCAGCCTCGTGAAAAGGACTATAAGCTCTGCAGTTCTCAGGTTGGACATGAAATCAATGCATCGCTTCATAAGGGATCCGATGAGCTCTTCTCCTGCATCTGCGCACCTCCCCTCAGTATGCAAAGATCCCTGCAAGCAACACGCACAGAATGCACCTGGCCTTCTCCACCCAGAATGCAAAGATCCCTGAAAGCAACACGGACAGGATGCACCTGGCCTTGGCTCCTCAGAGAGCCTTGGCGTGTCTTCCCCATCCCTAGAAAACTCCCCTGCACCTGGTGAAATCTGAGTCACCTTTGACACCCCCACCTCCAACCTCACTTTATCCAACCTGGAGTCAGACCAAGACCTGCAGCCACATCAGGAAGCCCAATCATCTGGACACTTGGGGACTTGATGGTGACGATCTACAAGGTGTTGACTCACCAGGCAGGCAGAGGGCAGTCCTCGGTCAACACCAAAGGCAGCAAGTTCCAAGGTCAGAGCTTGGTTATGGTTCTGCTCCATAATTAAAAGACCATGTGTCCTACTTAGCACACAAAATTCTATAAAAATTGCACGAAACAGAGCCACTCGGTCTAGAAAGCAGCTGACAGCAGCCGGCCCTCAGCACACCACCATCTCCCACAGGGGTGGCCTTTGACACGGCTGCTCGTCAACTCACCCCTTCCCAAGGCTTCCAGGGCTTTCCGTGATGGAGTTTGGGTGTTCGCTCTCCCCATCCAGGTGTGTGTTCTACAAATCCGCGCTCCTCTCAATATCACTCCCCAGACACTTTCAATCAGCCTTCCCTTTTCCTCCAACTCTGCTCCAACCGATCTTCATGTGTGGTGATTTCGAGTAGAAAACACTTCTCCAGTCTATGAAGCCTCCATCTCTGGGCGATCACTCTGGTCCGAGTGGCGACCCCTGTTTCTCCTGGTTCTGAAAGCACACCGTCTCTAAACCGCGGATCCCACTGGGTCACACTCTTGCTTACCAGACCTCAGCTGCTTTCCACTGCCATTGGGTCCAAAATTACGACCCCACCTGCAATGTCCCACCCGCCCAGCTCTGCCTCCTCTGCATCCCTTCCGGCGTGCACTACTGCCCTGGAGGGCTGGCTGTCTCCTCTCCTTGTTCCCTAACCCTGCCCCACTGTTGCCCGGCCCAGGGCTCAGGGCTCGAGTCCTGCGCAGGCTTCCTAGGAAGCCCCTCCTTCCCCCCCTCCTTCTCCTGTTAACTCTTACTCCCTCCAGCTCCAGTTTACGCAGGATTCCTCCAACCCAGGAAGCAGTGGGGCTCTGGACTGGCACTCTCCTTGTACCTCACACGTAATTAAATACATCCCTCAAAGTCCCTGCTGTACTGGTCGCCTTCCGTGCACTGTCTGGGGGGACAGGGCCATGCCCGCCTTGCTCACGGCCTTGACTCAGAGCCTGGCCCGGCACCAGGCCCCTCTGTCAAAAAGAGCATTTCCTGACCTGGCTCCTCCGGCTTCAGTCTCAGCAGGAGAAACGCCCTCCACTCCTCTCTTCATGCAGGGTCCCCCAGCTTCCCGGTGTCTGTTCGTGGCCGCCTGCTTCTATGGTCTCTGTACATTTCACACAAACCAAAATGGTTCCATGTCAACAATAAGTAAAATAACTTTAGTTTGCGTGAAATGCTGCAGAGACAAAAAGCAGGTGGCCATGAGGATAAGCCAGGAGGGTCCTGAGTTAGGAGGAGAGTGGGGAAGGCAGTTCTGAGAAAACCAGGCTTGCGTTTGGGGAATAAAAGAGCAAGTGCTGTCAGCTCTGCAAATCCTTCCTCCACCCTCGCTTCTCTCCCAGTGCCAAGGCCGGGAGCTGTGTCAGAGCCCCCGGGGTGCGTCCTCAACTGAGCCTCACGGCCTCTCCTCGGCCCCCCACAGCCTCAGATGGAAGCTCAGTCAGACCCCTCCCGTGTGGGCCCAGCCCGACCCCTGCCCTGTGGATCCAGCCTCACCCCTGCCATGTGGGCCCAGGCTGGACCCTGCCATGTGGGTCCAGCTTGACCCCTCCCATGTGGGCCCAGCCCGACCCCTGCCCTGTGGGTCCAGCCTGATCCCTGCCGTGTGGATCCATCCCTGCCGTGTGGAGCTCGAGCCCCCTTGGGCCGCCTTTCCTTTCTCGCCGCCTTTCCTTTCTCACTCTCTTTCCTTTTCTCTCGACGACGCTTTCTGCTCAGAGGTCACAGACACTTTTCATAGATTTATTTTTTATTTTTGATACTATTTATAGAACAGTTTTTGAAATTCCATTTTTAATTGTTGATTTTTATATAAAAACAGACATGATATTTACCCTGTTCCAGGAACCAAGATACATGCAACTTATTAATTCTCTTAATTATTCTGTGACCTTTTTGAGGTGTTGCCTAATCAATTCTGTTGTGCCCAAACAACTTCGATGCTTTATATTCTGATTTTCATGCTTGCGTTATTCCCCTCCCCTTAGTGATCCACCTAAAACCTGCAGTTCAACATGAAACTGAGCAAGGACGGCAGCATCCCTGTCTCACCATCATGTCATCCGCTGCACGGCATTGTCAGATCAAGGAAACTCCATTCTGCTCCGAGTTCGTCAAATATTTTATCAAGAATGAATATTGGGTGGAGCGTGGTGGCTCATGCCTGTAATCCCAGCACTTCGGGAGGCCGAAGCGGGTGGATCACGAGGTCAGGGGTTCAAGACCATCCTGGCCAACATGGTGAAACCCCATCTCTACTAAAAATACAAAAATTATCTGGATGCAGTGGCAGGCGCCTGTAATCCCAGCTACTCAGGAGGTTGAGGCAGGAGAATTGCTTGAACCTGGGAGGTGAAGGATGCAGTGAGCCGAGATCGTGCCACTGCACTCTAGCCTAGGTGACAGAGCAAGACTCCATCTCAAAAAAAAAGGAATATTGATGTTTTTCACAAGACTTTTTGCACCTAAGATTATCATTTTTTCCTAGTTTATTCTATTAATGTGGCGAATTGCCATAGTGTTTTGTTTGAATATATCATTAACATACAAAAATACAAAGACCTTGAATGTTCCATTTGATAAGCTTCAGCAAATGTATAAATTGTGTCCCAGCACCCAGAACACAAACCATCTCCGTCCCTCCCTCCAGGAAGCTCCCCATCTCTTCACACACCTTCTGCTGTTTTTAGACTTTTGGGTTATTTTCAGTTTGGGGCGATTACGGATAACGGAGCTATAAACGTTCTTCTGAAGGTGCTTATGGTGACATGCAGCCTCCCTACCCTCAGGTGAGTACCTGGGAGTGAAATTTCTAAGTCACGAGACAGAGGTGGACCCGTGACCACCTCGCTTGTGTAATTCATCACGTCTAAGAGATTTTCTGTGTGCAGAGTCATACCGACTCACGTCTAAGAGATTTTCTGTGTGCACAGTCATACCGACTCACGTCTAAGAGATTTTCTGTGTGCACAGTCATACTGACTCACGTCTAAGAGATTTTCTGTGTGGTCATACTGACTCACGTCTAAGAGATTTTCTGTGTGGTCATACTGACTGACGTCTAAGAGACTTTCTGTGTGCACGGTCATACTGACTGACGTCTAAGAGATTTTCTGTGTGCAGTCACACTGACTCACGTCTAAGAGACTTTCTATGTGCACAGACTGACTCACATCTAAGAGATTTTTTTCTATGCGCACAGTCATACTGACTCTGCAGCTAAAAACGCTTGGACTTCATCTTTTCCAATTCATGTTGTTTTTATTTCTTTGTTTTTCCTAATTTACTGGCAAGGGTCTCCAGTACAATTTTGATAGAAGTGGAAGGAGTGGACGTCTTGGCCTGCTTCTTCTTCCTCAGGAGGAAACGTTCAGTATTTTAACATCAATTAAGGTGTTAGCTGTAGGTTTTTCATAAATGCCCTTCATCAGATCTTCCACGTTGACTCCTAGTTTGGTGAGGGGTTTTGCTATGAAGAGGTGCTGAATTGATCATGTGCTTTTGCCATATCTATTAAGATAATTATGTTTGTTTTTTCCTCTTTTATCCTCCTGATGTGCGTTGCCTTGATTTTTTAATATTAAACCAACCTTGCCTTCTGGAGTTAAAACCCACCTCGTCCCAGTGCTTGATTCAAACAGAAACATTTCATTAAGTCTTTCCCAATCTTTGTGCAGGAATGATACTGGTCTGCAACTACCCTCCTCATAATCTCTTTGATGGTGTTTGAGTCCATCCCACCCTTCTTATAAAAGAATTTGTTGGACAGGCACAGTGGCTCATGCCTGTAATCTCAGCACTTTGGGAGGCCAAGGTGGGTGGATCATTTGAGATCAAGAGTTCCAGAGCAGCCTGGTCAACATGGTGAAACCCCACCTCTACTAAAAATACAAAAATTAGCTGGGCGTGGTGGTGGGTGCCTGTAGTCCCAGCTACTTGGGAGGCTGAGGCAGGAGAATGGAGTGAACCCAGGAGGTAGAGGTTGCAGTGAGCCAAGATCATGCCACTGCACTCCAGCCTGGGGGACAGAGCAAGACTGTCTCAAAAAAAAAAAAAGAAAGAAAAGAATTTTTTAAAGATTGGGGTTCATTCTTTCTTAAATGTTTGATAGAATTGTCTGGTAAAGCCATCTGAATATGGAGTTTTCTTGTTGGGAAAGTTTTTGAATATGACTTCAATTTCTGTTTACTTAGATTTTCTATTTCTTCTTGTGTCTGATTGGTTACTTCTTGTTTTTCAAGGAATTTGTTTTTTCATCAAGTTGTTGAGATTGTTTACATAAAAGAATTGGTAATTATCCCTTGCTAGACTTCCAATTTATGTAATATTAATTCCTGATAGTGGTGATTTGTGTTTTTCTTTTGTTTTTCTTGATCAGTGTTGTTAGAGATTTATTAATATTATTATCTTCTGAAAGAACCACCTTTGGCTTCTGTGGATTATTTTCTGTTTTCTATTTTATTGCTTTCAGATCTGAGCTGAGTTCTGATTATTGTTATTTTTTTTTACTCTCTTTAGTAAGTCTACCTTTCTCTTACTAGCTTCTTAAGGTGGGATCATGGTTTATTTATATCCGTTTTTTAAATGTATACATATATAAAGCTATAAATTTCCCCCTAAATTCTATTTTAACTGCCTACCACAATTCTAATATGTTAGGTTTTCATTCTGATTCAATTCAAAATATCATCTCATTCCCTTTGTAATGTCTTCTTTCATGCATGGAATATTTAGAAGTGTGTTGTTTAATTTGCAAAAAATTGTAGATTATTTGAGTGTCTCATTGCTACTTATTTCTACTTTAAAGCCGTTATGATTAGATAACCTATTCTGTATAATTTTAATCATTTAATATAGACAGACCATTTTTATCATGTCTTGAAAGAAATGTCATATGCGTTTGAAAAAAATGCATACTCTGTAGTTGTGGGTTGTCATGTTCTTTAAATATGAAGTAATCCAAGTTGATTGATAGTACTTTTCATATTCGATAAGCTTAAAGATTTTTTGGCTATTCTACCGAGGAATTACTAGATTGGTGGTACAGGTGGCTGACTATGGCTGCCCGTTTCTCTCTGTATCTGTCTATTTTGGTTTAGGTAACCTAACGATAATCTCCGCTGTTAGGTTAATATGTTTAACATGTTGTGCCTCTTTAGCAAATTTGTTGTGATAAAATTCCCTTTCTCGGTGTCTCATAACACTCGTCCTCTTTAGTTCCGCACTGTCTGATGCCAGCACAGCCGCGCCAGCCCTCGCACACTCAGAAGAGCTCTTGGGCCTGTCTCACCCTCCAACCCTCCTCCGTCCCGCGTCTTTGCAGCTAAATGTGCTTCTTCCAGGAAGAACGTTCCCGTTTTGTTTTGATTCAGTCTCATAATATTTACCTTCCATTTTGAGCACTTGGTCTATTTAGATTTGATATAATTATTGCTATGATGGGTTTAAGTCTCTGATTTTGAAGTTTGTGAAATACTAATTCAGTGAGTTCTTTGTTCTGCTTGATTGTGAGTAAACTGTGTGCTGTTAGTATTCTGTAGGACGTCTCTCATTGACTTTGTAGCCATTCTCTGTATTATGTTTACATATTAGCCTAGGAATTAAATGCACATTGCTCAGTCGTTATCTTCACAGGGCATCTTTCTATTTCAGAACCTGAGAGAGCTGTGGAGCTGCGGTTCCGCACGGCCTCCTGACGTCCTGCATGGTCTCAGGCTGCAGTTCTAGTTATGCTGTAAAATACACTGCAAAGAATTTTTTTTCAAATACTGTTATTTAAATATTAAATTATCATTAATTAATATAATAAATAAGATTATTTTAAATTAATATATGTAATGTTTTATTTTTATATTAAATAAGTATTCTATATTGCCATTTTGTATTCATATGTTGTAGATTAAATATATCTTTAACATATTTTAAATTAATACAATAAATGAGATTATTGAAGTTATAGGGTCCTGGCTACTTTATGCACAGATTCACAGTCCCTCAGTCATTGTCTTTGAATCCACAAATGCCTTCAGATAAAACGATTCAGCATTCAAAACGGAGAAGGCTGGAACTAGCCCCCCGTGTGTGATGTGGGGGTCTAGCCCTCAGCTGCTCCCTGACTGTGGCCACAATGCAGCCCCCCTCTGTCTCCCTCCTGTCCTACAAAGGGGAGTATCCTGGGTCTGCTTGCTGCTGTGATTGCATCATAAATGTGGCTCCCACAGCTCTGCAGGCTGGGAAGTCCAAGATCGAGGCACAGGCAGGCTCAGCGCCTGGTGAGGGCTGCCCTCTCTGCTTCCAAGATGCACCATGCAGTGTGTCCTCTGCAGGGCAGTAGGCAGGGAGCTTCCAGTCACACCTGCTAAAGCCACTGTCCTGAAGGTCTTGATCCCATCAGAGAGAGGAGCCTTCAGAGCCTAATCACCCTCACAGGCTCCACATCTTCCCCCCATCACACTGAATTCTGGAGGTGCCACATTCGTGCCACAGCAGGGAGCATGACCGCATTTCCCTAGAAGCTGGGGTGAGGAGGAGAGGTAAGGCCATGGGGAGACCCTGGGGTCACTGGCTGGTTTTGCTTTTTTGAACAAATAGAAAAAGCAAAGAAAAGAAGGAGTTGATCAAAGCAGAATTACATTCACATCACATCAAGAGATTTTATTTTATGAAATGTAAAAACAAGATGAAACTGTTAACTAAACATCTAAACATAGAAGGAAGGACCACAGGGAGATGCCAATCCCACAGACTCTGCCTGAAATAATCCAGGATTCATGTCACTTTTTCCTTAAAGTGCTTCAGTGCTGCAGGGACGAAAGGAAGGTAACAGGTGCCCCGAGCAGCTCCTTCCAGGCCGAGAGGGGCACCCATGCGGTTTCCGGATGGGACTCAGATGGAGCCCCCACGGCCACTGCAGCCCTGCCAGGCCCAGAGAGGAAGTCACAAAGGTGACCCATTTGCGGGACCCGTCTCAGTGCCCTCTGCAGGGGGCAGGAACAGAAGCTTCATGAACTCACCGGGCCCTGGTGCAGGTCTCAGCCTCTGTGTTTCCTGAGCAACTCCTCGGGGATGCCCGCTCAGGCACACGGGTGCTGGGCTTTATCCTGCCGTGTGCACGATCACAATGTCACCATCCAGGAATTGACAGGTGGATATTACATAACTATTAAAAATCATGTTGCAACATGATATTCAATGTTCGCATCACCAAATCGCATCATGAACATTTTAATTCACTTTATTGATGTACAAATAATGTACCATCCAAAGTGTACAATTGGAAAAGTCATGGCAAATGTATACGCCCGTGCCCCCACCACTGTGGCCATGATGACAAGCATCCTACAGTCAGCAGCGGGCACCAGGGGTCCAGGTGACCCCTATCTAGACATTGCATTGCTGTGAGGTCAGCCCCTGAGTAACTTCACCCTGCCTTGGGGCTGTGGTCAAATTCTTCATCTGATACATCCTGGCAGCAGTTGTCTGGCAATGCATTTGCTCACTTCATCGAATCTGTTAAATCTTTAAAATATTTAACAACCTGAGACATGAATGAAACGTGGGACTCTCACTTGCCGGTTGTCAGGGTCTAAGATGACTGTCCTCAAATTTATGCGGGCAATATAGCAATGCCCTTCTGGTTCCTCAGTCCGGGACGATGTGGTCTGAATCAGTCACTGTTGGAAATTCTCATTTTGTGCAATTTCAGGCATACATTTCGGCATTTATCAGCTCAACTATCCCTCAAATTCAAGAGTACATTCTTCGTAATTCTTTGAGCAAGGCAGAAAATTGAATGGTTTGACTGATTTATGTAAGCATTCATAGCTGAGGAAACACAGGAGAAATTCACCCAGAATATTTAATGTTGGAGTAAAAGCCTCTGCAGTTAAAATGGAGACCGTTTCCTTGAAGTCCATCCCTGAAGTCTCACACTTTCCTTATATTTTTAATAAGCCATGGTCTGATTAAAAATAAATTTCAAGGCCAGGTGCAGTGGCTCACGCCTGTAATCCCAGGACTTTGGGAGGCCGAGGTGGGCAGATCACCTGAGGTCAGGAGTTCGAGACCAGCCTGGCCAACGTGGTGAAACCCCGTCTCTACTACAAATACAAAAATTGGCCAGACGTAATGGCGGGCTCCTGTAATCTCAGCTACTTGGGAGGCTGAGGCAGGAGAATTGCTTGAATCCGGGGGGTGGAGGCTGCAGTGAACAGAGATCGCACCACTGCACTCCAGCCTGGGCAACAAGAGCAAAATTCCGTCTCAAAATAAATACATACATACATACATACATACATACATACATACATACATACATACATTTCAATAGATGAAGAAAGCAAAGTGGCTGGTCATCCTTGGCAAACTTCATTCCATACTCCCAGTGAAAGGAACGCAGCCATGGTGAGGTTGAGGCCCGGAACATTTGCAGGGGACAAGACCGGACCTGAGTGGGGCCCCCATCCTCCTCCAAATGCATAGCAATTACGGAAACCATGATGTAAACCAAAGCCACAGCCAAGCTCTAAACCACGACTGGGAGGCCCCCGGGTGCCAGGAGTGTGGAGGGGCAGGGAGAGGGATGAACAGGAAGGGAAGCCCGTGGGATGCAGCTCATGGTAGCCCTGGGACAGGGCTTGCGGAGAACACTGGCCAAAAGCTCAGCTGCCCACTGCATACCCCCTGGCCGGCTTCTCTCCTCCTGACAGGGCCCTGGGCTTTGGCTCACCCAAAGCTGAAGCCAGCGCTCCGCACCACCCATACCCCTGTGCAACTAACTCGAGCATCGGCCGACTCGTGCCCGGGGCCAGCACAGCGATGCCGGCTGTGGGCGCGAGACCTCAGCTCCTCCCCTGTGACATAGCCCTTGTCCTGCTGTGTCCTCAGAATGTGGCACCACCTCCCTCCTGGGTGAGTTATTGGAGGGGACACAAAGCAGGAGTCAGGACTCTTGTGGCCTCAGCAGTCGAGCATTGGCAGAGACCTGGAGCGGCAGAGATCCTGATGCCCTGTGGATAGGAAGAGAAGTGGATAAGGCCACTGTGGAAAAGAATTCGGCATAACTGAGTTATGCCACACATGTGCACAGCCCTCAGATTCATTCTTAGGCACGTGATCTAGAGAAGCACACATATAGGTACCCAGAAACAGCTCACGGTGTGTGGCCTGGCCACAACCAGTGCTCGTCAGCCACGGAGCAACTGGCCCAGGTCATATTCGCTCACCAGAGGGCGGCACGTCGGTGAAAACTCAAGCATTTCCCCCATACAGGCCAGGGGTGTCCTTCAGGGAGAGGCGTCAAGTTCCAGTATCAAATATGCAGTCTGACTCCACCTGCTCTGCCCTCAAAGGCACCTACGACTCCAGGACACTGTTTGGCGCAGCCGTTCTGAAAGGTTTTGGTCTAGGGGCACCTTTATACACCCAAAGGCTGTTCACGGCACCAAAGAGTTTTGTGATGTGGGTCGTGTCTATCAATATCTATTGTGTTCAAAACTAACATAGGAAGTTGAAAATATTTTTATTAATTCATTTCAAAGTAGCAGTCATACACCCATTACCAGTTGATGTAAATACATATTTTAATGGACAATGACTATATTTTCTAAAACAAAAAACACTTAGTGATAAGTGAGGCGCCCCTTCCTGTAGCTGCAAATCTCTCAGATGCCCGGATTCATTGACAGCTTCTTGAGACTCATCCCTGCTTCCGCATTCAAGCCGCTGTGAGGTCGCACATCATGTGACTTCTGGAAACTCACAAACGCACACATCACGCCACACTGAACACACACAGAGACACATGCACTCCACACACCACACTACACACACACCACACACCACATATACTACACCACACACACACACACACACACACCACATATACTACACCACACACACACACACACAGACATGCACTCCACGCACCACACTGCACACGACACTCCACACACCACATATACTACACCACACACACAGAGACACACACTTCACCACACACCACGTATGCTACACCACACACACACACACTCCACACACCACATATGCTACACCACGGGCACACACACACACGCACTTAAACGCATGCAGACTGAGATAATCGCTTAAGGAAAAGTGTAGACAACAGGATATCCAAGCAGAGAAGGAAAGAGAAGTTTTCTCTGGAAACAGGTTTGCTGCTGGGAGGAAGGTTTTGCTGTGTCTACCAGTGGGGGTGGTGATCCCACGAGGGTGTGTTTGGGTTGGGGAGGTGGAGATGGATTAGAATCAGGTCTGGGAGGGCTGGAGGCAGGAGGGGTCATCTACGCCTTTGCAGGCCAGGGAGGCCGACTGCGACATCTGCACACAGGCTCTGCATGGGGCCTCCAAGCTTGGCACCAGCACCTGCAGGACTTTGGCCTCCCCGGCCTGGGCTTGGGGGAGCCCAGAACAGGCCTGCATGGGGCTGCAGGAGGCAGTGGGGCAGATCCACCAAGGGAAGGCCGCCTCACAGAGCCTCCGCCCCGGGGACGGGCAGCACGCGGGCACCGGAGTCCCAGCGGAGTCCCAGCGACGCACCTTTCATTCCTCAGTTAACAAGGTTTGTCCAGAGCAGCGTGTTTCCTACAGAAACTCAGACGTTGCTCTAAATGGAGTTTCCTGGAGTTCCGTGCTGGCCACAAGCCTCCCGTAAATAATGCAGAGAAAAAGGAGATCACAGTTTGAGCCGATTTCCGCTGCCCCGCTCGAGAAACAACCTCTTCCCTCCTTCTCACGAATCAAGATTCCACGCCACAGGTTAGCATTGCATATGGCCAAGTCAGCAGCCTCTGAACTAAATTTTTGATGAATTCAACTGTAAAATATTTACAACCTGGAAATTCATAAGGTGATTCATGTTTTTATCATTTTTTTCTATGTGGTCTCATAAATGCCACAGGAAATATTAGTCATGAGGCAACATGAGGTTAGGACCTGCGTGAAGAAACAGCTCCCCCCAGGAAAATAGAATGAATCCTCCTCCCAGGACCCAGACCTCCCTAGGGGATCCACGGTGTTTTCATTTTAAAAAATAGTCAAAATAAATAAACGTTCGTGGATACAGAGCCAGCAGTGGCGGCCGCTCCCTCCTCCTGTTTCATTTCACAGTGGGGATACTCCTAAACGAACCTGCTCCAGAAACTGAAGTTTGAAATGGAGCTCCTAACTCACTTGGTCACGCAACTGAGAAATGACCATTTTAATGGAAAGAAACAGAAACGGCCGATTCCGTGTTTGATTGATGGACTGCATTACGGGGTATAAATAAAGGGAAGCGTGATAACCTCACTGAGGGACAGGCCAACCGCAGAGGCCCTAACTGGGGTGGCTGTGTCTACATGGGACTCCCAGAGGTGGCCATGCATGGCCCGGTGGTCAAGGGCAGTGAGCATCGATGGAGAGCTTGCACCCCGTGAGTGGGACCGCCAGAGGGCCCCCGAGACATCCTCAACGTGAGCAGTTCACTTTTCAGGTGGGGAAACTGAGGTCCAGCGAGGTCTGTCCCACCCGGGGTTGTCCCGTGACAAACCCACGCGCAGGAATTCCCACCCAGGTCTTCTCAGGAGCTAGAACATTCTGCCCGCTTCTTCACAGTCTGTCATCTCCAGGAAATTACTGGAAATTAAAGAGGATTTGTCCACATTCTACCGAGCAATGTCTTTGATGCTGTAGAGGAAATCTGATCTTTGAATTCGAGTGGGAGCCCCGCTGTCCACCGAACCCCAGTGGAGTGTCTGGGGCCCCTCCTGCAGCGCACAGGGCATGGGGCACACTGTGCCGTCATTCCCGCGGGCTCCTTCCTGGGCCTGGGGTCGCCAGTCTTTTTTGACCATGGGGGATGCACGTGGGGAGGCTCTGGGTAGCAGTTGGTGTCCTTGGAATGTCAGAAGCTTCCTGAAGTGCAAAGTGCGGGGAATTTCTGTTCCTCCCCAGCCTTGGCGAAAGGTGGCTCACACCAAGCCGCCTGTTCCTGAGGTGCGGTGTGAGTCCTCAGGTGCTGTCGGCCTGGTGTCCATATGCCCCCATCTTCAACACACAACATTCTGCGAGCAAAATGAGCCTGGATTGTATTTCGAAGTTGAATGTTAAAAGTCCGGGTTCTTTTTCAATCGTTCAGAATATAGCAATTATTCTTGCATTGCACATGGATAGTGTCCCAAGCTTCTGTTTCTGTGTGTGCCCCTGGGCTCCATTCGGGTGACAGCAATGACCTTGAACCTTCCTGAGTGTGGGAAGGACTAGCCAGCGGCTGTCCCCCTCCAGCCGGGCCACAGTGTCTGGGGCGCCTCCCTCACTCGCCTCCCCACAGGGAGTCCACAAGATGTTCAAAAAGTCTACTAGCTGCTTCCCAAGCACATTCCCTCCTTCTCCTCCTACAGGTCATGTCCGAGTGTTCCCGGCAGTTGAGTGTGGCCACTTTGCTGAGGAGGAGCCTGTGGACTGTCGTAGAAATGAGGCTTCGATCTCTGGGCCTGGTGAGGAAAGCTCCATGCATTACCAGTGGGACGGAACCGTGTAAGTCTGCAGCAACCTCATTTTGCCTCCTCAGAAGAAAGAATCTGACCAAGGGGCATGAGGCAGAAGGAGGGACTGAGGCAAGGTTCAGAGCAGGAGTGGACGTTTATTTAAAAGTTTTAGAGCAGGAACAAAAGTGCACTTGGAAGAGGGCTGGGCGGGTGACTTGAGCGACCCAGTGCCCAGCTCTACCTCTTGACCTGGGGTTTACATGCTGGCAAACTTCCAGACACCTGCGTTCCTTCTCCTAACTTC
The DNA here is from genome assembly GCF_043159975.1 of Macaca nemestrina. Classification (NCBI taxonomy): domain Eukaryota; kingdom Metazoa; phylum Chordata; class Mammalia; order Primates; family Cercopithecidae; genus Macaca; species Macaca nemestrina. The sequence goes on from NC_092139.1 coordinate 117,114,443, forward strand.
TTTTTTTTTTTTTTTTTTTTTTTTTTTGAGATGGAGTCTGGCTCTGTCACCCAGGCTGGAGTGCAGTGGCGCGATCTCGGCTCACTGCAAGCTCCGCCTCCCGGGTTTACGCCATTCTCCTGCCTCAGCCTCCCGAGTAGCTGGGACTACAGGTGACCGCCACCTCGCCCGGCTAGTTTTTTGTATTTTTTAGTAGAGACGGAGTTTCACCGTGTTAGCCAGGATGGTCTCGATCTCCTGACCTCGTGATCCGCCCGTCTCGGCCTCCCAAAGTGCTGGGATCACAGGCTTGAGCCACCACACCCGGCCCCTTCTCCCCACTTCTGAGATCTCATCAGGACGCTGCTGATCACCAGTTTCAGGTGTTTTCTATCTAGTAGGAGCCTGCCTTGCCCTGGTGCCAGCTCTGCCAGTTTAGAGAAACCTTTAAAAACCGCCTGACCATCACCTGATGGTTGCTGGACACTCCTGGTGTGTGGTGGGGGGTAGCCCCCTCCTTCCCTGCTCATACCTAACCAGCTACCCACTGTGGCGCATGCATCGCCCTTCAGACTCTCTCTCTGGCAGCCTTGGGCAGGGGGGCTCAGAGTCCTCAGGCACCGCAGGTCGGAGGTGGGGAGGTTGTGGGATGCGAGGGCCTGAGGCCCTGAGTCACCAGCTGAAGCAGAGCAGACCACCAGTCAGGAGACGGTAGGCGAACTTGACTTCGGTGTTGCTAAGACACTAGGAGGTCAGAGTTCATCTGCTGTAGCCTCTGGCATTTCCTTACACAATAGAATAACATTGAATAATAAAGAACAAAACTCTGTAAGAGTTGAGAATGATGCCCCTGAGAAGTGGAATTAAGAGAGGATAAGATGAGATTGAGACTGGAATTTTTCATTACAAGCCTCATAGAGTTCTTCGACTTGTAAAACCTATATGTGTATAACCTGGACCAAAAATATTAAAATTTCAGAAAAATGTAAAGCCTGATGACAAAGGGAGTCATGGTGTATGAGTGAGATTTTGGCTTCAAACAGTAGCAAATAAAAGGAATTCTAACAGTAGGGATGTGTTGTTGGTTTAAGAGATGTAAATGTCCTATTCATTTGTTTGAGTAGACAGTTCTAGCTCACGTTTCGAAGCTAACGGAAGTTATTTCGCAGAGAGGCATGTGCTAAAAATAAGAAAAAGAAGGAAGACAAGCAAGCAGGTGAAACCTTTAAGACTTAACATGGCTGGAATCCAGGATTCAGAGCCTGGATAGAGGTGGGACCTCCCTGTGTTATAACAGGAGGAAGACAGAGATGGTGTAGATGTGGCAAGGTTTGCAGATTTGGTAGCAGAAAGGGTTTAAAAAGCCCCTAGATGACAACAGCCAGCCTCTCTGTGGAACATCAGGCAGGATGATAAGTCAAAAAACAGGGGCAGGGTGGGACAGGGAAGGGCCAGCGCTGAGGGAGGGGCAACCCTGTACGTGCAGCATGGACAGCCGCCAGCCAGGAGGACATTGGGGGCTCCAGAGTCTGAGGGCCCTTGTCTGAGGTCAGCCGTGGCAACCTCACCATGACCCCAGCCTCCAGACCCTGCAATTTTCTCCGGAGGCCTCAGTGGCATGAAGTCAGGTGCGCAAAGGCTGGTGGTGAGATTCATCCAAAGCTGGGTTCTTTGGGCAAAAATCATAAGTCCAAGGAGGAACTGCCGAATTAAAGCTGAAAAAGGTGGAGAATCAAGAATGAAGGGGCTTGGGTGGAGGGATGGGGATAAGCGCTGTAGTAGTAACAGCGGTGAGTGTTCACATCACACTGATTGTGTCTGCCAGGCAGTGTTCCTTCTCCTTTAGACTGTCCACAGATTTACACCTGTGACATTCCTCCGGACACCATGGTTATCCCCACCTTACAGATGAGAACACTGAGAGACGGAATGGCCCCACTGCTTGCCCGTGGTCACAGTATGGGAGCATGGCTGCAGCTGGGAACCACCTGCTGGTGACAGAGCAACCCAGCACGGGAGGGTACGGAGAGGCCGTTTGCCGAGGGGCGGTGTGTCTTGCTCACAGCCTGGGGGTGGCTGTGCGGTGCTGCTCATCATAGCGGGCCCATTGGCCGGGGCTGACTGTGAGAACCAGCTCTGCCCCAGAGGCCTGGCCTTGGCTGGTTCTCAGAGGGAGGAAGAGAGCCCAGAGCAGTAAGCACAGCCCGGCAGAGAGCGGGCAGAGACGCACGGCGCTTCCTGAGACCACGGCTGTCACCAGCACGCTCTGCGTCCCTGCATTCTGCTCTTCAAAGACACACACAGAATCTTGAGGGTGTTGGAAGGGGCCGCAAAGATCACAGCTCTCAGCGGGGGAGCGGTCAGTCGATCACAGTGGTGGAGTTGGCGTTGAAAGCCGGGGATGATGACTGACTGCTGAGCCAGGCTCCGCTGCTGTGCCTGTGTGAGCCGAGCTCCGGGGCTGTGCCTGTGTGAGCTGAGTTCCCAGGGCTGTGCTTGATCAGGGCAGGGTGTGTCCATTCAGCATGGAGTTAAAAAAAAAAGGGGGGGGGGGCTGCTTAAAATGTTTCCTTTATGAATTTTAAGAGTAAGAGCAGAAATTTTCATATATCTTATGTCCTCGAAGATGTAAAGTATGTGAGTGACAAATAAACGGATGGAGTCACTGATGAAACATTTAGTGATGGTTTTTCCCGGGGTGCGACCACAGAGACTGGCAACTCGTTCTATTTGTATAAATGTTCCAATTGTTCTAAAATAAGAAGGCACTAATTATGTCTCAAAAAAGATGATTTAGGGAAAGCTAATAGTGTTTGCCTTCTGAATGTGGATACACCCTGATTGTAAATCCCCTAAAAGAGACGCCTTCTGAACAGATGCCTCAGGGTGAGCTTGGCCTCCAGGGTGGGCGTGGCTCCAGGGGTGGGCGTGGCTTTCCAGGGTGGGCGTGGCTTTCCAGGGAGAGCGTGGCTTCCAGGGTGGGCGTGGCTTCCAGGGTGGGCGTGGCCTCTGGTGTGGGCGTGGTCTCCGGGTGGGCGTGGCTTCCAAGCCACCACAGGGAAGCCTAGTTTTGGGCTCTGGGCCTTGGGGTGGGGATGGGGGTGGGAGGTCCTTCATTCAAGGCACCTGGGTCTTCAGTACCAATTTCATCACAGTTGCCTCTCGGACTATGGGTGGACCCAAGTGTAAGCATCACAGCCCCACCTGTGTGCTGGGTTCAGGTACAAGAGTCACAGCCCCACCTGTGTGCTGGGTTCAGGTACAAGAGTCACAGCCCCACCTGTGTGCTGGGTTCAGGTACAAGAGTCACAGCCCCACCTGTGTGCCAGGTCCGGGTAGGAGAGTCACAGCCTCACCTGTGTGCTGGGTCCAGGTAGGAGAGTCACAGCCCCACCTGTGCACTGGGTCCGGGTAGGAGAGTCACAGCCCCACCTGTGTGCCAGGTCCGGGTAGGAGAGTCACAGCCTCACCTGTGTGCCAGGTCCGGGTAGGAGAGTCACAGCCCCACCTGTGTGCTGGGTTCAGGTAGGAGAGTCACAGCCCCACCTGTGTGCCAGGTCCGGGTAGGAGAGTCACAGCCCCACCTGTGTGCTGGGTCCGGGTAGGAGAGTCACAGCCCCACCTGTGTGCCAGGTCCGGGTAGGAGAGTCACAGCCCCACCTGTGTGCTGGGTTCAGGTAGGAGAGTCACAGCCTCACCTGTGTGCTGGGTCCAGGTAGGAGAGTCACAGCCCCACCTGTGCGCTGGGTCCGGGTAGGAGAGTCACAGCCTGACTTGTTTTTATTAAGAAGAAAGAGGATATATTATATTGAATAAAAATGACATGCTACTTTACAAATAAAAATAGCTATGATAATCTAATTTATGTGGATAATATAGGAGCCTCTCCCACACCTCAGCTACTGTCTAATTTCTATGGGTAACACAGGAGCCTCCCCCAGGCCTCAGCTATGGTGCCGGGCATTCTCACACAGCGTCCTGTTCCGGGCGCTACCACCTCACCCCAGCGAGTGGTCAATTATCACAGCAGCAGCTGCTTCTCACACTGCGGTCCTCACACGCCAGGTGCTCTTTGAGAAGCCCTACGGGTTTTAACTCCCTGAACCCTCACAGCCCCCACGGAGGGAGACTCCCCCATTCCTTCTACTGTACTGATGAGGAAATCGAAGCACTGAGCCTGGTGTCTTGCTCAAGGGCACACAGTTGGTGAGATTTTGAGCTGAATTCCAAACTGCCATGCATGCTTTAACCCTGTCCGATCTGTGAGCCTATTCAGAGGTGACGAGTTCCGAATCCATGCACAGCCACGGTGTGAATAGGGAAGAGGGAATCAAACACAGCGCGGACTTAAAAGGATGGGGCTTTCGGGGAGACAGACCCCAGTGAGGGCTGTGCTGGGAACACTGGCTGCTCAGGAAACATATTATAATTTTTTTCTGCCAGGCAGTGTTCTTTGCACTTTGTATTATTCACATACTTCAGCCTCATTGCCATCCTTCTGAATGGTAAGGCAAGGCCTGAGAAGGTACGCCTTGAGACAAAGGAGAAGACATTTGGAAAACACCGGAAAGGGTGTAGGAGCGTGGGGAGCACCTTGTGTGTGAGCAGAGCCCTAGAAGGAGGGGAGGTAAAGGATGAAGCAGAAGCAATATCTGAAGAACTCACGCCCAGGAATTCTCCAAATCAAATGGAAGGTTCTCAAGCCAAACGTTTAAAACACTTTGGGAACTCGAAGCAGGAGTCCTCCCCGTGGGTTAAACGCTGGGGGTGTCAGGGAAGGCATCTCTCCTAAGGGGCGTCGGACCACCGAGGGCAGGCTGTGGTCCTCAGGGTGGGACAGATGGTGGCAGCAGCGGGTGTGGAAGAGCAGGGTCTGCCCTGAGCCAGGAGAGGAGGTGCTCTGGCTCCCTCCTGGGAAGGGCAAGAGGGGAGGGAGGCGGCGAGGGAGGGCTGGGTTGGGTACCGGGGTGTTGAAGGTCATAGGAAGGCATGTGGGTTTCATCCCAGGAATACGAAGGAGCCCCTGAGGCTTGCAGCATGATCCCACGTGTGTTTATGAACATCAGCGGGGAGTGGAGATGAGGCGTGGAGTCAGGGTTCACAGGAGGCTTCCATAGTGCCCCAGAGGAGATGGGACGGAGCCTTAGACCAGGCTGTGGGCATCAGGGTTTACGGGAGGCTTTCCTTGTACCCCTAGAGGAGACTGGACAGAGCCTTAGACCAGGCTGTGGGCATCAGGGTTCACGGGAGGCTTTCCTTGTACCCCCAGAGGAGACTGGACGGAGCCTTAGACCAGGCTGTGGGCATCAGTGTTCATGGGAGGCTTCCCTAGTGCCCCAGAGGAGATGGGATGGAGCCTTAGACCAGGCTGTGGGCATCAGGGACTCATCCAAGTGAGTGGACCACAGCGGTCACTTGGAGAGAGAATCAGCAACCCCTGCTTCCAGTTCAATATGCAGAAAAGAAGATAGTTCTTAAAATAGTTCTCCCTAAAACAGGACATACACAATGAAGAGGCAACCGCATGTGCCAATCACTGAAAACCATGACAGGAGCGGGGATGGTGAGGCAGAGAGAGACACAGAGACGGACAGAAAGAGACAGAGAGAGACGGATACGGGAGAGTCCTGGGGTCACTGGGCAGGGCCTGACCTGGAGGATCCACTGCAAAGCTGCTTCTCCACCTCCCTGGGAGTGGGAGGTTGTGGGAGGGGTGAGGGGAGAGGGGAGGGGAACATTCTGTGAAGCATCCTCACACCTCTCAACAGGTTGGCATGAAGTAGAGGCATAGGTTGAATTTGCACCACCATTTAAAATACTAGAACTACTTTGTTGCTTCCTCTGTGAATTCTCCTATGATCCAAGAGCTGTAAAAGAGAGCCCTGCACATTTTCCAAGCACTGTGGAGGTTTTATAATTTTCTCTGCTGAATTCCCCTGTAATCACCCTGAGGTCAGAGGATGCGGTCTGACTTCGGTCCTTCGACCTTGTTGAGACTCACTCCATGATGAAGCACAGGTGCTCCATGAGAACAGAACAGAAATGCGTAGCTGCATTCTTTGGTATAATGTCTCCATATCTCTATTAGGTGACATGTATTAATTATGTGGTTTAGCTCTTCAGTATCCACCCTGATTTTCCTCTCTTTCCAACAGTTACAGAGAGAGTCGCATGAAAATCTATATATATGAGAGTAGATTTGCCCATTTCTCTTGAACAATTTACAAATTAGTCAATGTTTACAAATGGATAGCTGTCATACACCCCATTGCTTTGGCCTTTTTATCATTATGAAATTTTTTATTTCGTTTTTTTTTTGTTTTATTTTTTGTTTTGTTTGTTTGAGACGGTGTCTCGCTCTGTCGCCCAGGCAGTGCAATGGCCCGATCTCGGTTCACAGCAAACTCTGCCTCCCAGGTTCATGCCATTCTCCTGCCTCAGAATCCCAAGTAGCTGGGACTACAGGCACCTGCCACCATGCCCAGCTAATTTTTTTTTTTTTTTTTTGTATTTTTAGTAGAGATGGGGTTTCACCGTGTTAACCAAGATGGTCTCGATCTCCTGACCTTGTGATCCACCTGCCTCAGCCTCCCAAAGTGCTGGGATTACAGGTGAAATTTTTATTTCTAATACATATTTTTGTTGCAAAGTCTACTTTGTCTGATATTTGTAAACCCATTCTAGTTTTCCAGTTGGACTCTAATGTGCTTAGCTGTGGGTTTATTTGTATTTATCTTGCTTAGGTATCCGAGATTTTTGAATCTTTAGTTTGACTCTTTCATCACTTTGGAAAATTCCCGGGAATCATTTCTAACATGCTGCCTCTGCTCCATTCTCTACCTCCTCTCCTTCTAGGATTCTGTCCGCACACAAATTACATGTTCACCACGCCTGGTATGTCTCTGGCGCTCTTTCAATGTTTTCCACATGTTTTCTCCTTTGTTTAGATAAGGATATTTTCTCATGCCTTGCTTTCAGCTCACTAATCCCTTGTTCTATCCATGTTGCATTTCCGTTTGACCTTCTGCTATGACCTGGTCTCTGATGCTCATCTCCACCTTCCTCTCTAGTTTCTGCACATATTATTGGTAGTTCAACTCCCTGCCTAATAACACCAATATCAAAGTCACCAACTTCTAGTGTTTCATTCCTTCCTCTTGATTTTCAGTTATACACTTTTTAATGTACTAAGTCTTGTAATTTTCGATTGGATGCTAAACATTGTGGGCAAAAAGTTAAAACAGGTGCAGAATCGAGCTAGCTTCCTTCCACCAAAAAGAATTGACGTGTATGTAAGCTGTTATCATTTAGGGTACGTGGGTGGGAATTCTTTGACAAAGCTTTGAAACTTTCTTGAAAGCCTGAAATAGTTTTAAAATAAAAAGTTAAAAATAATAAAGTAAAAAATCCTCCCTCTAAATTTGGCATCCATTGACAGCACGCATCCCCATTCTTACTTAAACCAGTTACTTCTGTGGTGATTGCAAAATGCCCTATTCCTCGGTCAGCAGCTACTCTGCAAAAGAGCTGTCCTAGTATCCACCAACCCCATTAACTGATCAGTTGATGAACCTATGAACTCATGATTTCTGTTGCTCAGTGATCTATAATTCATTTCCGTCCTCAATTATTTTGATGTTTAAGTGGTCCTGGATTTGACCAGGGGCTCCTGTGTCCTCAGGACAATTCTCCACCATTTGAGGGGCAGTTTCTCACTCCCGGGCACAGCAATGCACCTTCCCCATTATAGCCCTGGAATTGGCCATTTCACCATGAAAGATGTTTTGATGCAAATATTTTAATCAGAATCACACTGAATTTGGTGAGCATCCATTGAGTTGAAATTATATATATATATATTTATGTTTTTTTATTTATATATAAAGTATATTTTAAATATACTTTATATATTTAATATATAATAATTATATACACACACACACACACACATATTTTGGAGTCTCACTCTGTCACCCAGGCTGGAGTGCAGTAGTGCGATCTTGGCTCACTTCAACTTCTGCCTCCCAGGTTCAAGCAATTCTCCTGCCTCAGCCTGATGAATAGCTGAGATTACAGGCATGCACCACCACATCTAGCTAATTTTTGTATTTCTAGAAAAGATAGGGTTTCACCATGTTGGCCAGGGTGGTCTCCAACTCCTGACCTCAAGAGATCCACCCACCTTGGCCTCTCAAAGTGCTGGAATTACAGGCGTGAGCCACTGTGCCTGGCCAGAAATTTTTTAGATTCTATTAATCCAATTCAATTATTGAGTCAAATTTCAACACATGGGCAAATAAAGCAATATTCCCAATGTTTTTGTTTCCATTTCCATTAAATTGACATATTTTCATTTGGATCACACTTTTCACAGTTTTATTTTTCATAAAGATATGACTAGTAGTTCTTTCAGCCATGTCAATCTTCCTGATAATGGTTTTTGCCTTTAGGGATTTTTTAAGGCAATTGTACCAATAAAGTTCAATTTGAGGGTATTAAATTATACATATCTAATTTATTTTTCAAGCACAATTCATTCATCCATCAATCTTGAATCAATGCTCAGTTTTAGCCACTGCTGGTTTTACTTAGGTTTGGCTACTTCTAACTATAACCTTTATTATTGACAATATAAAACTGGCAGGTGGCACTGATGTCTCAGCTCACCTGTTCCTGCCCCCCCACCACTGCTGCTGTTCCCCAAGCCCTGCTAAATGTCCCCAACGTCTGGACCCAGCCCTGTCCTCTCCTGCCCCCGGACCTTCTCCTGCCGTGAAGCCCTCGCCCACCCTCTGCTCTGCCCCTTCTTGGTCTTTGCATTTCCTCTGCGTCTCGGCTTCCCAGATCCCCTGGAGCATCTCCATCATCCCTCCATGTGCTCAGCTCACTCTTCTTTCCAGGTCGGTGACTCAGGATCATAAACCTGCAACAACTCGTGTTTGTTACCGCCTCCGCCAAGCCAGGTCTCAGCTCCTCTTGTGATGTTGCTTTCAACTTTCACAGACATCCTTTGAGTCAGATACTAATTTTCACTCATTTTGCAGGAATATATATAATTAATATAAATAGTCACATAAATTATTTATATAATTATAAGTGCAGAATAGTTGTATTTATTTTATACACATTATATATTTTATATAATGTATTTTACAAATCTAATATATAATATTTTCAAGTATGCGGTGTCACATATCATATTCCTATAGATACTATATATCTAACAGATATTATACTTATATAATTATTGAATAAAATTCTATATATTATACAGTTGACCCTTGAACAATGTGAGGGTTAGGGACAAGGACCCCCTCACCCCTTGCACAGTCGAAAATCCCCATGTACCTTTGACCCCCCAAAACCTTAACTATTCATCTCCTACTGCTCAACAGAAGCCTTACCAGTAACAGCCAATTAATGCATATTTTGTGTTATGTGCTGTAGTCATACAATAAAGTAAGTGAAAATTGTATTAAGAACATGGTGAGGAAGAGAAGACGCCTTTACTGTTTATTAAATGGAAGTGGATCATGATCAAGATCCCCATCCTCGTCTTCATGTCGAGTGAGTTGAGGAGGAAGAGGGTGGGGGTGGGTCTTGCAGTCTCAGGGGTGGCAGAGATGGTAGAAAATCCACATCTAAGTGACCCGTGAACTTTAAACCTATACAGTTCAAAAGTCCACCTTAATATTGCATATATATTATATGTTTTGCATTATGTATATTTAATATTAATATAAAACTAAAAGAGATTCATCGGGGATGTGGGTGGCACAGAATGCCATGGGCCTGCGTAAGCCCTGAACTCCCGAGGGGCCTCTTTGCTTCCCCATGGGACAGAGGGCTCCAAGCACAGGCCCTGGTCACCAATGTCTTGGCTGACCTGACGGCAGCTACTGCTTTTTTTTCTTCCCCAAATAAATAATAAGATAGGACTTGCCTGTCAAAATTAAAAAGGCATTATTTTGAAACATAGTCTTAAAAATGGATTATTCATTAAGTGGCACCAGCCAATCAGTTAAGCATTTGAGGAAAAATAATTTCTTCTTAATACAAATTAAATTCCCAAAGGTTACTAACTCGACATAAAAAAAGAACCAAAATAAAATATAGAGTATGTTTTATTTTTATAAGGAAAGTCATTTTTTATTTTTAGAAGTTTTAATCCAGACCATAAAAAAGAAAGAATTGAGTGTGTAAAAGTGTTAAAGGCAGCACAAAGAAGACAAATACATAAATTGCAAGCTGTAAAAAACTTTTGCATTCCTTATGTCAAAAAATTCACATCCATAAAACATGAAATTTTCTTAAAGTCAACACAAACACCGCGACTCAAATCTATAAATAGGCAAATCACAGGAGAAGGGAAAAATCAGAAAATAACCAAGAAAAAGGATTCAACCTTAAAGGAACAAAACAAAGACAACGTGAAATCACAGTGAGCGATTATTTGTCCAGGAACTTGGCCAGGACGAAACAACGGGAAGCCCCAGAGCTGGCCGGGCGTGGGGGACCCACAACCCACCCAGGGGCACAGCTGGCTGGACTGCCCTCGAGACCAGTGGGTCAGAATTGACCAAAATTCAGTTGCAGGTTGGTTTTAAGCTGACATCTCCTCTTCCAAGCATCCCCTGCTGGGACGTGCTGGGAGCCCCCGGGGATAGGAGAAATTCCCCCATCCACAAAGTGCATTTGCAAGAACATTCCTCAAATATTCCTCAAAACCAGAAGCTCCCCAGTGACCATTTGCTGTGAATGAGTGAGGAAATACAGAAGGCCGTAAGTTGGAAAGATAGGCCTGTCTGTTTCTGCACCGGAAGGAAGGAGCCACAGGCTCTTGTGGAGTGACAGCGGGACCTGGGATGCGGGTGTAGACGGGTGCTGGTGTAGCAGGATAAGCCGCAGACAAAACTCCTCAGACACCGGGTTAAAGAAGGAAGAGGTTTATTTGGCTGGGAACGTCGGCAGACTTGTGTCTTAAGAGCCGAGCTCCCCGAGAAAGAAATTCTTGGCCTTTTTAACGGCTTAAAACTCTAAGGGGTCCACGTGAAAGGGTCATGATAAATCGAGCAAGTGTGGGAAACGTGACTGGGGGCCACATGCATCAGCTAACAGAACAAAAAGATTTGCAATGCTTCCTTATACAATGTCTGGAATTTACAGATAACACACGTCATTTAGGTCAGGGGTTGATGTTATTATTGTTACTTTTTTAACTCCTAGGGCCGGGTGGTGGTGCCAAGGTTGTCTGGCTATTTATCTTACTTCTGTTTCTTTCCAACGTTTTGCTTTCTCTCTTTCCTCCTGTCTTGTAAACTAGGCAAGGTGGAGGAGGCAGCAGGAGTAGTAGTGGCCCCCTTCCCAAGCTCAGACCCTGCCTCTCCCCACTGGATTGCAGGAGAATGGCATCCTGGCCTGGTGGCACCTACCAGTCCCAGTGCTTTATCAAATACACCCATCATGGTTTCAAAACCCTACAGGAATATTCCCCTGGGAAAGGAGCCCGTGAGGTTGCTCCCTGGGCTGGCTCTGTGTTCGTGCTGCCCAGCTTGAACCTGAGCCCGGCTGCCCCGGGAGAGCTGACCCGCTGCGATGCTTTGGGTTTCTCTGCATCCTCCTTTGTAAAGTGGAGTGCATCGTGCTGCTGTGTAACAAAGCACTGCAGGCGGGTGGCGTGCACCACAGATATTACCTGCTCGGGGTGCTGGAGGCTGGAAGTCCCAGATCCACACGTGGGCAAGGCTGATTCCTCCAAAGGCCTCTCTCCTCAGCTGGTGGACGGCATCCTCCCTTGGTCTTTCTGCTGCATGGGAGCAGCCCTGCTGTCACCCTGGGTGTCCTAATCTCCTCTTCTTATAGGGACTCTGATCCTATTGGATTAGGGCCACTATCGTGGCCTCATTGTAACAATCACCTCTGTAAAGGCCCTGTCTCCAAATACAGTGACATTCTGAAAGTCACTGGAGGATAGAGCTTTATCCTGTGAATCTGGGGGGACACCACCAGCCCGTAGCAAGGAACGGTAATAGTGGGGTCTGTTGTACAGGTGGCTGAGGGCACCAAGCGAGCCAGTGCGTGCCAGCCCCTGTCAAACATACAGAAGCATCTTGGTACCCTAAGCCCTGCTGCGGCCGGGATGCATAGCCACAGCTACAACTCACACTGGCCTCCTGAAGCCCCTGGAACCTGGCAGGGTTACATTCGATTCATTACAGGACGTCTCATCATAACAGGAACCTGCTCAAGTGTTAGCAACAGGACTCAACCCTAGATCGCCTGGCTCGGAATCTTCTCTCTGAACCACCTTCCAAACACAAACAGCACACAATTGTGAAGAACACATTTCATCACGGTCTCACTTCTATTATAAGAGATGGGGTCTCACTCTGTTGCCCAGGCTGGAGTACAGAGACACGTTCATGGCTCACAGCAGCCTTGACCTCCTAGGCTCAAGTGATCCTCCTGCCTCAGCCTCCCAAGCAGCTGGGATCACAATGCATACTACCACACCCAGCTAATTTTTGAAATTTTTTTGTAGAGATGCGGTTCTCTCTATACTGTCCAGGCCGGTCTAGAACTCCTGGCTTCAAGTGATTCTCCTGCCTCAGATTTCCAACGCGTTAGAACTACAGGCATGAGCCACCATGCCCAGCCCAGTCTCGTATAAATATTTAAAAGGAAAAAAATGTTGGTGCTTAAAGGTGGGAGGGATGGGGGATAAGCAACACGATTTCCAACAAACAAGGCCAAGGTTTGTCTACACTTTTGACAGAGTCATCTGTGGCATCCTCCCGGTGGGCGTCACCTATTGGGAGCTCAGCAAAGACAGTCACCAGGTCCTCACGGCTTTGTCATCCTTCTTGCCACACTGACATCCTCTCTCCACGGCCTTCTGGGAGCAGGTCAGTTGGAGAGGGCTCCTTTAGATAGTAGCAACTAAGCAAATCAGGTTCCCATGGCTTGAAATCCTCATCGTTTTACTCTCGTGCATCAAGAAATAAAGTTCATAGACTTGCTCACAGACTTTGCAGGGAGCACTCTTCCCCCCAGCTCCCCGCCACCCATTGTTTTGGTTACAGTAATTGCTGTCTGACCCTCAAAGGCTAGAACTCGTTTTTCATCTCATGCATGAAGAATTTCCATCTGATTGATGACAGCCACGGAACCTTTCCTTACCCACGGAGCTGCACTAATTTGCAAGCTAAAACAATATTAGCAAATTGTTAATGGCCCATGAAACTGCAGGAGCAACGTTAAGTGTCGTGCTCAGGACTCCCCGGCAACTACAGCTGCTTACCTAAATTCCCACGGTGGCAGCCAGAGGAGGTTTCTAAACTCCGTCATGGAGGGAGAAAGGGGCCGTCTCCCTGCAGCAAAGTCCTCCGCGGGGTTGGCACGGCAGGCATGCCCTCAGTCACCACCGCTGTGGTGCAGACTGAGCAGGTCTGGGTAGCAGTTGAGATTGAATTTTCATGTGGTAGGAACACTGGCACCAACTCCCCATTCAAGCGGATGCCTGTGATCTCCTTTTACAGCTGAGCCAATACCCTGTGTTTGCCTATTACAGCTGAGCCAATAGCCTGTGTTGCTTCTTCAAGGGAGAAGCCGTTCTGCATGGGCCATGGTGCCCACTCGGTCCCATGTCAGCCTCACAGGGCTCAGCAGATCCCACGGCATTCCTGCCACAACTGCCCCAGCTGTGCCCAGAGCTTGGGATGCTGTACAGGCTGCCCAGGCTTGGAAGAGATGGCCCATCCTGTGCCAGTGGGGAATGAGCAGTGCTGTCATGTCAGGACACCTGTGCCAGGCGAGTTGGCAGCAGGTTCCTTGGCGGAAGGTCTTGCAGCTGTAAAAATACAATATTTAGGGCCCATGATGGCAGGATTCAGGTTACAAGAAGGCTGAGTATTTCAGAACAGATAGGCCACGAAATGCATGAGATGTGGCTGTAAAGTCCAGGCACTGTCACTTAACTAACGCACTAAACAGGACTGGAGAAAAGAGTGGCTGCCTTCCAAGGAGTTTTGTGGGCCGTGGGGCTTCTCGTGCCAATGTCAACACTGCTCCGAGAATATCGGAAGTTCTGTGCTGGCATCATCTTTAAATGGCTGGGCTGGAAAATAAAGGCAATCCTGTCACTTTGCAGGCAAACGGCCATCCGTCCAACGGCGACAGTCCACACACGGCCATCCGTCCAACGGCGACAGTCCACACACGGCCATCCGTCCAACGGCGACAGTCCACACACGGCCATCCGTCCAACGGCGACAGTCCACACACGGCCATCCGTCCAACGGCGACAGTCCACACACGGCCATCCGTCCAACGGCGACAGTCCACACACGGCCATCCGTCCAACGGCGACAGTCCACACACGGCCATCCGTCCAACGGCGACAGTCCACACACGGCCATCCGTCCAACGGCGACAGTCCACACACGGCCATCCGTCCAACGGCGACAGTCCACACACGGCCATCCGTCCAACGGCGACAGTCCACACACGGCCATCCGTCCAACGGCGACAGTCTACACACGGCCTCCCTTCCTGAGCGACAGTCCACACACGGCCTCCCTTCCTGAGCGACAGTCCACACACGGCCTCCCTTCCTGAGCGACAGTCCACACACGGCCTCCCTTCCTGAGCGACAGTCCACACACGGCCTCCCTTCCTGAGCGACAGTCCACACACGGCCTCCCTTCCTGAGCGACAGTCTACACACGGCCATCCGTCCAACGGCGACAGTCTACACACGGCCTCCCTTCCTGAGCGACAGTCCACACACGGCCTCCCTTCCTGAGCGACAGTCCACACACGGCCTCCCTTCCTGAGCGACAGTCCACACACGGCCTCCCTTCCTGAGCGACAGTCTACACACGGCCTCCCTTCCTGAGCGACAGTCTACACACGGCCTCCCTTCCTGAGCGACAGTCCACACACGGCCTCCCTTCCTGAGCGACAGTCTACACACGGCCATCCGTCCAACGGCGACAGTCTACACACGGCCTCCCTTCCTGAGCGACAGTCCACACACGGCCTCCCTTCCTGAGCGACAGTCCACACACGGCCTCCCTTCCTGAGCGACAGTCCACACACGGCCTCCCTTCCTGAGCGACAGTCCACACACGGCCTCCCTTCCTGAGCGACAGTCCACACACGGCCTCCCTTCCTGAGCGACAGTCCACACACGGCCTCCCTTCCTGGGCGACAGTCTACACACGGCTTCCCTTCCTGAGCGACAGTCCACACACAGCTTCCCTTCCTGAGCGACAGTCTACACACGGCTTCCCTTCACACGGCTTCCCTTCCTGAGCGACAGTCCACACACGGCTTCCCTTCCTGAGCGACAGTCTACACACGGCTTCCCTTCACACGGCTTCCCTTCCTGAGCGACAGTCTACACACGGCCTCCCTTCCTGAGCGACAGTCCACACACGGCCTCCCTTCCTGAGCGACAGTCCACACACGGCCTCCCTTCCTGAGCGACAGTCCACACACGGCCTCCCTTCCTGAGCGACAGTCCACACACGGCCTCCCTTCCTGAGCGACAGTCCACACACGGCCTCCCTTCCTGAGCGACAGTCCACACACGGCCTCCCTTCCTGAGCGACAGTCCACACACGGCCTCCCTTCCTGAGCGACAGTCCACACACGGCCTCCCTTCCTGAGCGACAGTCTACACACGGCCATCCGTCCAACGGCGACAGTCTACACACGGCCTCCCTTCCTGAGCGACAGTCCACACACGGCCTCCCTTCCTGAGCGACAGTCCACACACGGCCTCCCTTCCTGAGCGACAGTCCACACACGGCCTCCCTTCCTGAGCGACAGTCCACACACGGCCTCCCTTCCTGAGCGACAGTCCACACACGGCCTCCCTTCCTGAGCGACAGTCTACACACGGCCTCCCTTCCTGAGCGACAGTCTACACACGGCCTCCCTTCCTGGGCGACAGTCCACACACGGCCTCCCTTCCTGAGCGACAGTCCACACACGGCCTCCCTTCCTGAGCGACAGTCCACACACGGCCTCCCTTCCTGAGCGACAGTCCACACACGGCCTCCCTTCCTGAGCGACAGTCTACACACGGCCATCCGTCCAACGGCGACAGTCTACACACGGCCTCCCTTCCTGGGCGACAGTCTACACACGGCCTCCCTTCCTGGGCGACAGTCTACACACGGCCTCCCTTCCTGGGCGACAGTCTACACACGGCCTCCCTTCCTGGGCGACAGTCTACACACGGCCTCCCTTCCTGGGCGACAGTCTACACACGGCTTCCCTTCCTGGGCGACAGTCTACACACGGCTTCCCTTCCTGGGCGACAGTCTACACACGGCTTCCCTTCCTGAGCTACCTGGCTGGGCCGGGATGACAGCTCATTCCGAGGTCTAAACCCATTCCAAGTGGATCATGAATTCTCATCCTGGAGATACTCCAAGGAACATGCCACAGGTTCTGAAAAGGAATATCGAAAGGGTATCGTAAATATGTGTTGCATGTTTGAGAGTATGTTAAATCCTCCAGAGATTCCAGTTTGAAAGAATAACCCTTTTGTTTTTTTGTTTGTTTGTTTGTTTAATTTTCTTGTGAGTTGGACGTGTGGAAGCAAGATGACGGGGGGGAAGAAGGGAGGAGGAGCAAGGCTGGTTTTCATCCAAGCCCGGGCAACTCCACTCACTGTGATCAGGTCCCGTTGAGAAACCTGGAATCCTAGACTCCCCCGGGGGGTTCAACATTGGAAAGGATCTCCCTCCGTATGGAGAAATTCCATCTCTAGACTCTGATAAATGGGTTTCTTGGAAGTTCCCTGAAATCAGATCCCTGCTGCCTGGCAGGGCCGCCTGCTCTGTTTGGGACACCGTAATTGTCAGTAGGTTCTCTGCAGTCCACCTGCCTCCAGCTTCTAATGGACCTAATTCTGGAACTTCACATTTTCTCCTAAAGGATCTCTCCAGGCCAAGAGCAGCTCAATGCCAGCTCTCCCCAAAATACAGCAGCAAAGGAGATGGGCACTCAGGGAGCAGAAGGCCAAAGCCCCTTCATCCCCACCCCCAGCCCCAGATGCCTGAGAGCCCCCACACTCCCTCCCCAAAGCCCCCACACGGCTCTCTCGGCCGAGGCCTCTGGGGTCTTGGCTGTTGGTACTTGACTGACACAACTGTCTTAGTCCATTCAAGCTGCTATCACGAAAATACAGTGGCCTGGGTGGTTTTGGAGGATGGGAGCTAGACTGCTGAAAATAATATGTTATTAAATCAATAAAGGGAAGATCATCAACATGTGACATCATCCGGTTCTTATTAAAAAGCCTGATTGCTGCATTGTAATAAGTTTTCCAAAAGAACAGTCAGCAAGAATCAGTTTCAAGATCAATAATCTCAGAATTACATGTAAGTCAGATAAAAGTTTAATTCTTCTAATTGGGAATTTAGTTAATTTAGGCAGTGGCTGAGCTGTTTCCTTTTGATGTATAAAGACATAATACACATTTATGGGTAAGATAAATGCAGAAGCAGAAGTTGGCCAAAACCACAAATATCATCTTTGCTGATAGTCAATGCCACTTACGGGTCACTATGATTTATCATCAAATCTTAAGCATCCTAAAGACCTTCCTGGGCAGCCCTTCAGCGGCAGTGTTCACTTACTCACTCATTCATTTATTCGGTCTAACTTCACTGGACGTTTTAACTATCTAGAGCACCTGGGGTTTGGGAAAGGACAGGACACAGTGCCCGGCAGCCTCAGGTGACCTCAGTGTCTGAGGAGGAGGAGGGCAGCAGTGTTGGGTGGCAGCAGAACCGTCTCCACCAGGGTCCCTGGCGTTGCAGCAGCATCAACACCAGGCCGGGTGCAGTGTCTCACGCCTGTAATCCCAGCACTGTGGGAGGCCAAGGCAGGAGGATCACCTGAGGTCAGGAGTTCGAGACCAGCCTAGCCAACATAGGGAAACCCCATCTCTACCAAAAACACAAAAATTAGCCAGGCGTGGTGGCGGGCACCAGTCATCCCAGCTACTCTGGAGGCTGAGGCAGGAGAATTGCTTGAACCCAGGAGGTAGAGGTTGCAGTGAGCCGAGATCACGCCACTGCACTCCAGCCTGGGTGACAGAGCAAGACGCTATCTCTAAAAAACCAAACAAAAAAAAATTAAAAAGAACAAAAATTATGTTTGTTCCAGAATTTTCTTGTTTTACTGATATTTACCTCAAACTCAACTCACAGTTTCCCCAAGAAAGAAACTAAAATCAGATACATTCACTCCAGGGAATAAGATCACCACGTGCTAAGGGAGATTACAATTAAAAGGTGATTTGGGGCTGTGCGTGGCGGTGCCTGCCTGTAATCCCAGCTACTCGGGAGGCTGAGGCAGGAGAGTCCCTTGAACCCAGGAAGCGGAGGTTGCAGTGAGCCGAGATCACCACACTGCACTCCAGCCTGGGTGACAGAGGGAGACTCTGCCTCAAAAAAAAAAAAAAAAAAAAAAATGAACACAAGACACTTTCAGGAAAGCAGGTGTTATTAGATCCCACAGAGAGCATTCTTGTTTTTCAGGACTCAGGAAGTCATGGAAATTGCCAAGGAAGCGGGATCAGAAGGTCTGGGCTGAAGCAGCTTGGAGGTGGCACTCACAGGTTGGGGGGCTGCCCCGGGGCAGCCCTACGGTGGGGAGAGCTGCCTGGGTCATGCGGGGGCCTCCTGACGAGCAGAGTAATGGTCCTGCCAAAAAGCCACGCAACCCTCTGGAGAAGGGACAAGTGCAGCAGTGAAGAGAGACCACCAAGAAGCAGGAGGTGCATCTGAACGAATTTCCTAAAATGCATCAAGCAGAGAGAATGAAACGGAAAATCTGACAGCAGAAGGTGGAAGAGCTTGCCAGGTGGAGCACACATCTGCTCAGACCACGCCACGGATGACGGAGAATAGAAGACGGCATGCCAGGCACAAAGCAAATCCCAGCAAGTGGCCAAGAATGCCCATGTTTGAAACCCACACTCCCAAATAGCCCATGAGTCAAAGAAGGAATTATGAGAAGAATGAACAATGCTTGGAGGTGAACGACAGTGAATACATCACATACGAGGTATGGGAAATCAGGAAGAGCTTGGAGAAAACAGCATAGACTATAAAACCAGAATATGGAAAACAAAAAGGCATTAAGTATCAGAAAAGCTGAAAACAAATCAACTAAAGACTTTAGAGAAAAAAAACAGAAAAATATATAACAGAGTTGGTGTTGTGAAAAGACTGATCAAATAAATAGTGTCTTACGAGATTGATAAAGGGGAAAGGAGGTAAGAAATTATTGGATTTTATTAATAAGACAATTGAGAGACCAGCTAGTAATGTAGCAGATGTTGAAAAGACAGAAGGAAAAAACTTTGAACAACTTTGTAAGGTATATTTGAAAGCCTAAATAAAATAAACCATTTCAAAAAATCAAAACTGACTTAAGAAAAAATAGAAATTCTGACAGTCCTATAAATACTCAATAAATTTAGTATATACTTAAAAACACCAGATCCAGATGGTTTTAGAGGTGAATTCTGTCAACTTTTCAGGAATAGACTATCCTCTATTTATAGGAACTCTACAAAGACTAGAAGAGGAATAAATTTGGTCTCCAAACCCTTAAATTAGCTGACTATAACTTTGGTAACAAAATAAAACACACATGCTAAAACTCTATGCAAAAATATTCAGAGAATAATCCAGTGATCAATTAAAAATTGTGTTTGTTTTATCCAAGGAATGCAAGAGTGGAATACATAAGAAAAGTATATAATTTTCACTCACCAAATTCACTTATTAAAGGAGAAAAATCTTATAATTAACATATGCAAAAAGTATTTCATAAAATCTAGTATTTATTCATTATCTTAAAAACTTGTAAAATAGAAATAGAATAATATTTCCTAACCCAATAAATTTAATCTACCAGAAACATGTAGCAAACAGAATCCTTAAAGACTAAATGAAACTTAATCTGTACCACACATTACATGCAAAAATAAGTTCCAGATGGGTTAAATGTGAAAGGCGAACCTTAAAATTCTGGTAATACCATAACATAAAACCACCTCATGGTAGAGAATAATTCCGCAAAGCAAACAAGTACACAAGCACGTAAAAGCATTAACCATAACATTAGAGACTGATTAATTTGTTTATGTTAAAATGTAAAATACCTGTTCAGGAAGACGCCATTAACTTGTGACAAAGGCATAAACTGTGTAAAGTGAGAAACATGCAAGTAACAAAAGAAACTACTGATCAGAAACAAAAAAAATCAATAGAAAACAGATAAGTCACCAAACAAAACAAAAGGATAACACTCCTGGGGCTTGGCTAGAAGCTCATTTCACAGGTTTTTCTTTCACCCACATGACATATATGATTGTCCATGTGTTCAACATAGAGGAGGCTTATTAATGCACAGGAATTAAATTCCAGAGTCCGTGTGATGCAAAGCTGACTCACGTCGTCCAAGATTCTGTTTCCTGGGGATTGTTTACTGTGCCTTCCATTCCGTTAGGCAGTCTGCAGCCTGAGACTGGCTTCCTTCTTGGCCACAAGAAGATTCTCTGTCTTCTCTGTCAAAGCTCCCGTGAGACTCACCCCTAGCTCCTTTATTGACCTGCAGCCCAAACAGACACAGACCTTTCCCCTTAAAGGACCTGCTGACAAGACTAAACAGGCGCTCTTCCCCTCCCACCCCTCACCAGCTCCTCAATCTCTGCCTCATGCGTGACTCGCTAGGAACAGAACTCTCTGACCCCAAAACCAGCTGGCCACAGAGGCAAACATGTCCTGTTTTTGTCTGAGCGACAGAGGGTTTTCCTGCTTAGGAAGCCTCCTGGCTGTGGTGTGGTATCTTCAGGTCTGGGTGCTCTCGGCCTGAAGCAAATCCATCCTCTCACTTGTTCGTGTTTTGCCTTTGACATTTCTAGCCTGACTTGAGTGCTTACCAATTTGGAAAAGTTTGGGGCAACAATGTAAGAATGAAAGGGTGAAAACTATTCTGAACTTTTGTGGAGGCTACAGAACTGTTGATCCACCCCTTGGGCACAGCTTTGAAAAGAGAAAGTGTTTCCAGGACGTCAGGCACAGAGGCAGGTGCACACCCCATGGGTATCCCTGTCTCCATCTCCGAGGCCTCCACACCTGCAGCAACCCTGATGAGCGGCCATGTACTCGTGCGTGTGTGCTGGGTAAAGGCAGAGGGCATCACTCTTGAGTCTTACCCACCCCAGGATGCAGCACTGGTTCAACAGTTAGCAGAGGAGCGGAGGAGCTTGCACCAAAAGTCAGGAGAGTGTCTGTGTGTGGCCGGGGCTGGAAATCCTACCCTGGACCCATCTTCCCACACTACACCAGGAAGGGACGGGGAGGAGGTCACCAGCACCTAGAGGCTGCCATCTCTGTCTCCATCGCACCTGGGGCTGCTGGTTGGCTGTGGGCAAGATGAATTTTCATTCAAAGATGTCTACTGTGGAATTCATTGGCACTTTTGTTTTGTTAGGTACTATTTTACAATGTGCCCCATCATGGAATCTTCATGATGGGCAAATAAAGAGAATATGGGGACTCAGAGAAGCCCCACGTTCAGGGGTTACCCTGGACATTGTTCAGCACGTCTGTGCACGTCCCCAGGACCTGAGCGTCCAAAGGACTGCCGTCCACTTAGTCAGGATAAAGGAAAAACATGGATGCTAGTTTGTGATGGCTGAGACTTCATTCTATCAAAATATTCTAGAAACGTACAATTTTGCAGGAAGAAAATAATGTTTTTAGAACTAGAGATTTTCAACCTGACTTCCCTGAATTCTTTCCCCCTTGAATCGGTGTGAGCACAGGCCTCTCCCATGAGCGCCGGTTCTGGGACACTGGCTCAGCTTTAGTTAATTAACAGGAGTGAGTCAGCGAGGTTGCAAATACGTTGTGCAAATCGGTGTGAGGAAGAGCTCCAGCTGTCTGAAGGATCGTGGGGTCTTGGATTTTAAAAATGCACCTCTTTGTTTGGCTCCTATTCCAGTTCAATCTCTTGCAAACTTGAAAACTTGTAGACTGGTCATGTCATAGAAAAGGTTATTGCAGCTTCTAACGTAGAGAGACGACTTCTTTCTGTGGACTCACAGCTGCCGGCCTCTCCACACTGAGCTTCTCAGGGGCGTCTGAGGCTTCTGGGTAGGATAGGAAGGCTGAGCTTCATGGATAAAGCCTTTCATGATCCGTCCCTGCATCATTTTCTCTCCCGATTCTTCACCAACCATCGCCTTCTCTGGAGACTTCTGCTAGAATTCCCAGCAGGATGTTCCATAGGCTCCTGGCTCCAGCACTGCCCGCCTCCTCCAGCCGCCCAGGCACTGGGCATCTTTACCGCCACCTCCTTGAGACTCCCCCCACCCCCCACACACACACACCTGTTGCTTCCTCCCTGATCCCCGGCTGCTCAGCTCACAGGTCTCCCTCCGGGCTCCCACTCAGGGCTGTGGGGAGCCCTGGTATCCCAGAGGAGGTGCGCGGGATCCCGCCCACAAAATGGAACAAAGTGCAAACAAGGAATCAAACGTACCTGCAACGTTATCCCAGCGAAAGTCAGAGTTCACACTTCAATGCCCTGCCAGGCTTTCTCTATGTCTGTGTACATTGAAATGCTAAAATGGGGCCACGGCACACCTGCTGGTTTTCAGCCAGGACCTGCCTACTGGTAAGTCAGCCTCTTGGACCTGGTGACAGAGCAAACTGGTGGGGCTCAGTCTCCTGACCTCCTTGGCGGCCTCAGTTACCCTGCTGCTGATGAGGACGGCGACTTTCCGCTATCACCTGCGGCTCTCTCATTCAACTGTCCCCAACCTTTTTGGCACCAGGGACTGGTTTTTTGGAAGACAATTTTCCCATGGATGGAAGTGGGGCGGGGAACGATTTCAGGGTGATTCATTTACTGGGCACTTATTTCCATTGTTATTCCACTGTAATATATAACACAATAATTCCACAACTCGCCATCACGTAGAAGCAGTGGCAGCCCTGAGCTTGCTTTCCTTCAGCCGGAGGGTCCGATCTGGGGGTGATGGGAGACGGGGACAGACCATCAGGCATTCCATCCTCCTGCGCAGTTCACAGTGGGGTTTGCGTTCCTCCGAGAATCTGGTGCTACTGTTGATCTGGCGGGAGGCGGAGCTCGGACTGTCATGCTCTTTCGCCCATCGCCCATCGCTCACCTCCTACTGTAGGACCCTGTTCCTAACAAGCCGCCCACCGGTATCCGTGAGGCTGGGGACCTGTGCTCTAATTCACACCTGGCATCACGCCCTGTTACAGGCCCTTGGAGGGCTGTGGGTGGGGGTCAACATCTGCTGAAGTGGAAAAGCCGGTTCTAACAGCTCACTACTTAAGTGTATTATTTTTAACTTTTGATTCACTTTGTTAAATTGGCCTTTAAAATTTTGTTCCAGTTGACATTCCTACCCATTATGTATAAATATATCTTTTTCCCACAGACTTGCTAACATTAAGAAAATCATGTTTAATGCCTAATGTAGAAGGAAGAGGAAAAACATGTGAAATGTAGCTTTTTAATTAGTGGCGCCTTGGTCATTTAAATCGCTTACTAGAAATATTTCTTTCATCTTTCTGAGTTTGCCACTTTGTGTAGTTTGACTCTTTCCCTGATCGTCTCAAGAAAAAGTTAAAATAAATTGTGAGAAACATTGCAAGAACTCCTTCTGAGACTTTGGAGGTAAGAATTTCCAGCTTTCTCTGCTGATGGAAACCAGAGTTGATTTCTCCATCCTGAGGACAACCTAATTTTCCAGCAGAAAGCAGAAGAGTTCATTTCTCTATTCTTCTTCTTAGGAAAAAAAAAAATCATTCTAAGCTTTTATTTTAATTCCCTCCAGGAAAACAAAGTGAAAAAAAGCATTGTTTCTGGGCCTTGTGTGTTCCTCCCACACCCCCTGCCTCTTAGCTTGGATTGGCAAAGCTCATCAGGCATGAAAATTCTCCCAGCGCCTGCAGACGTGGCTTCAGTGCCAACACCTGTTAGAGGCAAGCGGCTGTGTTTTAACTTTTAAAATATTCTCTCTGCTTTTTCAAGCACCACATTTTCTCCCAATCACCCACATTGATACGAAGTTTGCACCAGAGGCTGAGTCTACGTGTTACACACCCAGGCTTCCCGGAAAGTCGTCCTTAAATTCTCTATAGATGCAGGTTTGCCTGGGCTGGAAATTGGTGGTCCTATCTTGAGTATGTGTGTGTAGGCATGTATGCAGAGTGTGTGTGTGTGTATGTGATTTGTTTTAAGGAACTGGCTCGTGCAGTTATGGATGCTGACAAGGTTGAAATCTGTATGGCAGGCCAGTGGGCTGGAGAGTTTGGCAGAGCACCTGTGTTAGTCTCAATGCAGAAATCCACCTCCTCCAGGAAACCTGTTTTGCTCTCAAGGCCACTAGCTGACCAGGTGAGTTTCCCACATGCTCGAGGGCCACCCACTGAAGGTCAGCTGTTGTGGTTGTGAAGCACATCTACACAACACCTTCCCAGCACTGTCCAAACTGGTGTTTGAGCAAACAACCTACACCACAGCATAGCCAACCTGACACGTAAAATCAGCAGTCATATATGCATGTGTGTCCATGTGTGCATGTGTGTGTGCATGTATGTCTCTGTGTGTTCATCCATGTATGTGTGTGCATGTGTATGTGTGTCTATGTGTGCATGTGTGTATACATGTGTGTTCATGTATGTGCGTGCACGTGTCTGCGCATGTGGCCGTGTGTATGTGTGTGCATGTGTCTCTGTGTAGGTGTGTGTGCGTGCATGCATGTGTGTGCACATGTGTCCATGTATGTGTGTGTGCATGTGTGCATGTGTGTATGCATGTGTGCACGTGTGTATGTGTGCACGTGTATTTGTGTGTGCATGTGTGTGCATGTGTGTGTGCATGTGTGCATTCATGTGCGTGTGTGCATGTGTCTGTGTGTGAGCACGTGTGTCTGTTGCATGCATCCATGTGAATGTGTGTGCACGTGTGTCTGTGTGTGTGTGTGCGTGTGTCTACATGTGTATGTGTGTGTCCATGTGTGTATGCATGCATGCATGTGTGTGTGCATCTGTGGGTGCGCATATACAAGTGTATATAATTCTGCCCCAGGTTGGTTGACCTGACATTTTCCCTTAATGGTGACTGTGACCTTGTTAGCCGTGACTCAGTTCCTTCCATGAGGAGTGAGAACTCGATGTCATGAGGCCTGAGACAGGTGTCTCTGGCTATTCCGCACCCAGTCCATCTTTCTCAAAAACAACATCATGGCCATGTTGGTCCAGTTTGGGGGTTCACCTGAGGCCTCACTCCAGCTGAGCCACGAGTGTCAGGACAGGAGGTCCCCATCCAAGCCCCACACTCACCATTGGCCCAACCTGCTGCAGTGGGTCTGGGGTTGTGACTCCCAGCCTTGGGGACATCACGAGCACGGAGTTCATCTTGGCCAATTCATGGCTGGATCTTCTGCCTGGGTGTCCGCCATTTTGCCTTAGACCCCCTCCTACCTTCTGAGACCCCCGTCCTTGGGCCCACACTGCAGACTCTGGAAATCTGTGCCTGTCTTCCTGCCGGGGTGGGGGATCCTCCACCTGAGCCACTGCATCGGCGTGAGCAAAATCTAAGCCTCTGAGCCTCACTCAGTGAAGGCATGCCAGCATCCTTGCTCAGCCCAAAGACCATCTTCTCAACCAGTGAGGGGCCCCTCCCAGCCCCTGGCTCCTCGCAGTCGGTCCTCCCCACGGCCACCCTCCACATCTCAGAAGCCCCCCCACCCCAGTCCAACCTCTTTCTGTCTCTCACCTTTAACCTCTCTCGCACTAAGGGATGATTCCCAGTAGGAATAGGGTTTCTTTTGTACCATCCTCCTTAAGATCAATGTAAAAAGAAGGTGTGGAACTCCTAGAAACCCAGGCTGCCTGCTGGCCTCACCTGCTCCTCCCTGCCACCTCCCTTCACCACCGGCACGGGGAAGCGTGGAGCCACTTCAGGACCGCTGCGGCTGAGCTCACAGAATTCTCAGAGATAGCCACGCAGAGCTTCCACGTTCACTTGCAAATCAGGAAGCTGAGGCTCAGGGTGTATTCAAACAGGGCAATATTTTTATAACATATGAGATCATTTATGATCAACATTCCTTTTTTGTTATTTTTTCTTGAGACAGTGTCACTCTGTTGCCCAGGCTGGAGTGCAGTGGTGCAATCTCATCTCACTGCAACCTCTGCCTCTCGGGTTCAAGCAGTTTTCCTGCCTCAGCCTCCTAAGTAGCTAGGATTACAGGCGCATGCCACCATGCCCAGCTCATTTTTGTATTTTTAGTAGAGACGGGGTTTCATCATATTGGTCAGGCTGGTCTCGAACTCCTGACCTCAGGTGATCCAGCCACCTCGGCCTCCCAAAGTTCTGGGATTACAGGCGTAAGCCACCATACCTGGCTTTTTTTTTTTTTTTTTTTTTTTTTTTTTTGAGACAGAGTCTTCCTCTGTCTCCCAGGCTGGAGTGCAGTGGTGCAATCTTGGCTCACTGCAACCTCCACTTCCTGGGTTCAAGTGATTCTCCCACCTCAGCTTCCCAAGTAGCTGGGATTACAAGTGTGCACCATCACACCTGGCTAATTTTTGTATTTTTTAGTACAGGCAGGGTTTCACCATATATTGTCCAGGCTGGTCTTGAACTCCTGACCCAGGTGATCTGCCACCTCGGCCTCCCAAAGTGCTGGGATTATAGGTCTTGAGCCACCGCGCCCAACCTCTGATCAACATTGCTGACAAACTATTACGGTAATAGGGACATTCTAAAACTATAGGAATTAAGGCAGTGAGGTATGAACTTA
Organism: Macaca nemestrina; assembly: GCF_043159975.1. NCBI lineage: Eukaryota > Metazoa > Chordata > Mammalia > Primates > Cercopithecidae > Macaca > Macaca nemestrina. Next base: position 117,141,306 of record NC_092139.1, read on the forward strand.
CAGACAAAGAGATCTCCAAGAAGCCTCAAAAATAGATCCAGACATGTATGGAAACAACATTTGTGGTATTATAGAAATATTATGGCTGAGACAATTGACTGAAAGTTTAAAAAAAAGAAACAGGTAAATGCAAAACCGTTTATTAGGCCCTGAGGAAGAAACGCTGTGTGTTTGCCACAGCACCCCCTGCTGGGACACAGGGAGACTGCTCTCCGGGCCCTCCAAGGAGGGGCCACGTGACTGAGTTTTGGCTCCTGGAGTGTAGACGAAATGCTTCCCATTCCAACCCTGAGAATGCCTGTTTCCGCCTCCAGCCCTCAGTTCCGGTGACTGCCCTTCGGAGGAACATATTTAAGATGGCAGCCTGGGGGCCCGGGAGCAGCCTGAATTCCTGAGTCACCGCCTGTCTGCAGAACTCCGAGGGCAGCTCCCAGCCCATGTCAGGATGTGAGACTCCTGGGAGGTAACATCTGTGTCCAGCCACTGAGATTCCTGCTGTCCCTTTACTTTCCCCCAACAACACAGAATATCCTGCCCTGATTAATCATACCCCTGCCTCACTGTCCACAGGAAGCACCTTCGGGTACGTTATGTCTTGGAGTGAAAAAGGAGAACTTTTAAGAATGTAGTAAAAAATACAGTTCTGCATCCCAATGCACAGGTTAGAGAAAGTTCTCATTTTTCAAAATTTCAAAATCGTTTGGCTACTCTAGATCCTTGACATCACCATAAATGTTTTATACCAGCTTTTCAATTTCTATTTTGTGTTTTTGGTTTTTTTGTTTGTTTGTTTGTTTAAAGACAGAGTTTTGCTCTTGTCTCCCAGGCTGGAGTGCAGTGGTGCGATCTTGGCTCACTGCAACCTTCGCCTCCCGGGTTCAAGTGATTCTCCTGCCTCAGCCTCCTGAGTAGCTGGGATTACAGGCTCCTGCCACCACACCCGGCTAATTTTTGTATTTTTAGTAGAGACGGGGTTTCACCATGTTGACCAGGCTGGTCTCGAACTCCTGACCTTAGGTGATCTACCCGCCTCAGCCTCCCAAAGTGCTGGGACTACAGGCGTGAACCACTCCCCCGACAGCCTCTATTTCATTTTTAAAAAGGCAGTCAGGATAAGTATATTTGGAAAGAAGAGTTATCTTGCAAATATTTAGTCTCCCAACCCATACATGTGCCATACATCTATTCCCATATATTTAGCTCTTATTTAATTTCACTCAGCAGAGGTTTTTAGCTTTCAGTGTAAAGAGCTGGGATAGCTTTCACAAAATTGATTCCTAAGTACATTTTTCCTGCTGTTGCAAATGGATTTTTTAAATTTCACTTTCCAATCATTCATTGTTCTTTTACACAAATACGACGATTTTTGCATGTTGACCTTGTTACTATGCTCATAATTTTTCTGTAGATTTCTTAGAATTTTCTGCATAAGCAATCATGTCACCTGCAAACAGAGAAAATGTTAGTTCTTCTCTTGCTATAAATGCGTTTTACTTATTGTTCTTGCCTCAGTGCTCTCTCTAGAACCTCCAGTGCACTGCTAAATAGGTGTGAGTGAACATTCTTAACTTTTTCCTGATCTTAGGACAAAATATTTAATGTCATGATATTAAGTATTGTGTTACTTGTATAATATAGATATATATATAAAGAGATATATACCCGGCCAGAACGTGCAGTTTTGTTACCTAGGTATACACGTGCTGTGGTGATTTGCCGCACCCGTCGACCTGTCATCTACGTTATGTAGTCTTTATTATGCCTTTGTAAACTGCCGGACTCTGTTTGCTAATGTTTTGTAGAGCATTCTTCCATACATATCCACGAAGAACATTTGTCATTTTCTCTTCTGGTTATGCCTTTCTTGGTTGTGGCGTCATGGTGTTGCTAACCTCATGAAAAGAACTGGCTGGCCATGTGCAGTGGCTCACGCCTGTAATCCCAGCACTTTGGGAGGCCGAGGCGGGCGGATCACAAGGTCAGGAAATCAAGACCATCATGGACAACATGGGAAACTCCATCTCTACTAAAAATACAAAAATTAGCTGGGCCTGGTGGCGGGCACCTGTAGTCCCAGCTACTTGGGAGGCTGAGGCAGGAGAATCACTTGAACCCGGGAAGCAGAGCTTGCAGTGAGCCAAGATCGCACCACTGCACTCCAGCCTGGGTGACAGAGCAAGACTCTGTCTCAAAAAAAATAAATAAATGACAAAAATAAAAAATAAATAAAAGTACATCTGGAAAGTATTACTTCCTCTTCCATTTGGGGGAAGCGTTGTGTAGAACTGGTGCAATTTTTTCCTGACTCTTTTTTTTTTTTTCAGAATTCACAAGTAAAATCCTGTGTCTTTGTGGTTTCCCTTTGGAGAACGTTTACAATTTATTTCTTTAATAGATAATCAAGCTCTCCAGAACTTATGTTTATTCTTCAGTCATGTCTGACATTGTGAGACATTTATACATTTTATTAATACTGTCACAGAAATTTTTCTATTGTTGTTTTATTGTATTTTTTCTATTAGTTTTTTTACACCATCAACTTATAGCTCATATTTTATCACTGATTTTTTTTCCACTCCTTTAAGTTGCTTTCCTTTTTATATCTGCTTATGTTGAAAAGTCAGATTACCAATTTTTAATTTTTCTTCTTTTCTAATATAAGCAATTAAAGCTGTAAGATTTCCTCCAAGCCCAATTTATCTGCATCCCCAAAATGTTATATATGCTCAAGAGATTAAAAGAAAAGATATCGGAATAATTAAAGAAACCATGGCCTTGAGGAGGACGTGCATGGAGAGGTTCCACAAAGTAAAGCCAACGGCAAAAATCGATCAGTTGGACTCTTAGATTCAAGCGCCCTGATCCCATCTGGACCTCAGCTTGGCCTCCGCCCATGGCCACTCCCGGGGAGGAGACGGCAGATCCCCAGCTCCCTTCGGCTCCACCCTTCAGCGGCCGCGACATCCACACTCCTGGGGAAATGGCTCCTTGGGAACCACTTGGGAATGGCAGGAAATTGCATGTTTAGAGCAAATGCTGTATATTAAAGTGACTTAGAAAGTTCTCAGGAGAACGCAGGCCTGAGAGGAGGGTGCACTGGGGCAGGTGTGCTGTCCATGGGGTTTGCTGTTTCTTTGTTCCTTGCTTGCCTTTGAGCCTGTGTGAAGTTCCCGGGAGAGCAGAGAGGCTGAGCTCCCCGCCTGCCCCTGCCTCCCACTGGCTCTGGGCTGGCCTCCTCCAGGTCCCATCCCCAGTCTGCAGCCTGCGCACTCTCTCTGGGCCCCTCTTCACGCAGCAACCCTGGAAAGGCTGGCACTGGGGAACTCAGCCTCCCGACGGCCCCAGGGGCGTGAAGCTGCCTCCGTATGCCGTTGATGTCCATGTCCCAGCCCGAAAGACACAGATGCGTCCTCCCATTTGTTCTCTAGGTCATGACTGTAATCACCATCGCTTTGCTAATTAATGCAAATTGCAAGCGTTCCTATTGGAAACAAGCGTTCTGGCTTTTTTCAGTGGCCATCCATCTTCCGGGCTTGCCTCTGTGACCTCCCAGGGCTGCGGGCAATTCTCCTGGGGGCAGCGGCCGTCCATCTGCCCTCTTCCTGTCTGGGAAGGTCACCAATACTGCTGCCTCATGAGAAATGCTGGGCAGTTGGGGCAGCGGTCGTCCATCCGCCCTCTCCGTGCAAGGGAGCTGAGGCAGTGGCCATCCATCCACCCTCTCTCCCTGCCTGGCAAGGTCTCCAGTACTGTCCCATCATGGGAAATGCCGGGGAGCTTGAGAGGGTGAAGGCTGATGGGATGGACGTGGGTGGCCTCTCCACAGGTGTCCCGCACCTGGGGTGTCGGATCTAAACGGGGGCACCAGGCCTTCCTCAGTGTCTGTGGATTGGCAACTGCACACAGGGGCTGACATCTCCGAGGGCTCAGGGCCAGTAGAGGGTGGTGGTCGGTCAGCCACAGTGCGGGAGGGCGGCAGACAAAGGCTGGACGGGAATGGTTCTGCGGCTCAGCATCAGGGAAGAGATGGCCCCTGCTCACCTGACCCCCCGCTAGCCTCCTGGCCATGGGTACGTCCTCAGTCCTCAGCACCGGCCAGGAGTGAGCGGACAGCACTGCTGGAGGGCTCGGGGCACAGCTGAATCTGTGTTGTTCCCATCCTCAGGGGTCCTCAGATGAACCGTTCTCGTCTGTGGCCATGCTCAGGGGTCCTCAGATGAACCGTTCTCCTCTGTGAGCATCCTCACGGGGCAGATGAGGAAGCTGAGATGCGGACCCCAAGACAGATGAAAAAGAATCCAGCTCTTAGGTTTGTGGCTGGTGCACTGGTGTCCTCCAGCACTTCAGGAAGCCAGAGAACAAATCACGATCCACCTCCCACCTGGATCTGTCCCGGCAAAACCCTGGTCTTCAGACAGGCTGAGGTGGGCAGAGCTTGCTGGAGGCAGCCTCAAGAGGAAGGAAACTGGGCACGTCCTCCCCAGCCCGGCTCTCTAAGGCAGCGTGGCCGCCGTGTGGCACAGCCGGCTGAAGCTGTCCTCGTCACGGGAGCTTGGAGCCCCACCCCACAGCCTCCTCACACGTCCCGCGTGGGAGCTGCTCACGCCCTAATAACCGGCACCAACAACCGAGCGAGAACAAGGAGAAGTGACACCTGCGGGGTGTACTGTGCCAGCGTCATGCTGGGATGGTCGTCGGCCTTCCGTGAAGTCCCGTGGAGGTTCCCATGAGGCGAGCCTGGCAGGTTTGGGATGGTCCCGGGGTGGAAGGGCTTCTGTGGTTGGGTTTTCTTGGCCTTTTCTCCACAGATTGTCCTCACCAAGCAAGTCCTACTTGTTGCCTAAGTTGGCTGCCAAACCCCTGCTGATTTCTGTGTCCATAGCCCGCCTTCCTCACCCATGCCCGCACCCCTGCCACCAGGGAGACCGGCCACACCCTGAGCCCCCGCCTCACCTCGCAGCTGCTCACAGGACCTCAAGCAAGGAATTATCTGTGTAAACTATGACTCTTCACACACATTCACTTTTAAATTATCATTCAAAGTTATATCCAGCTTTGTAAAGAAAACAAAGGGTGTGCATGTGGAGAGACTTGCAGGTGCCTACAGCCACACAGCCGTGCCCACCGCCACGACCCCTGCCCGTTGCTCCCAGGAGCCTGCAGGTGATGCCACTCTCAGCCACTCTCTCCCGCGGACTGGGTCATCCCAACAACACTGTGTCATCTGGACCTCACCCCAGTCCAGCTGTCATTCTCTATCAAAGAAAGAAATTAGTCAGGTTTCACGAGGCCTAGGCCTGGAAATTTACTACTCTGCTTTAGAAAAAAAAGTTTCTTTTACAAGCACAATAAAAATGCAAATTAAAGTATAAATGAATCAGAAAAAAGATCTCCATCTTTCCAAAGCATAACCCCAGTTACATTTCCCATGAACGCTTCCAAAGACGCCCTCTGAACGTGTTATTAGAGCCATGGAGTTCCAGACAATTGATGGGTTTTCCTTCCGCATTCAGCTAAATAACAGCATCTTATCGGTCAACGAAAAGACGTCTGTGTCTTTTGGCTACAATTAAGATCGAGGTTGGATTTGCACTCACTTTAATTACTAATAGATTAATCCAAGTCGAAAAGACCATCCATAATTACCATTTTGTTGATTGATTTGTTGCAAAGAAATGACCCTGATTATGTTCTTAGTAATCAGTTTATAGCTAATTGGCTTTCTTTCATTAAAATATAAAGAGCCATCCCTAAAGAGTGGTCAAGGTGTGTGGGGATCGTAAATGGCACAGAAACGCGGTCACTTGTCAGACGTGGCTCTCTTGGATTTTTATGGAAATCTAATTATTCAGTGAATTAAGGGATCTGACCTCCACGGGAAGGCAGTGGGTGACTTCCAGACACTGGTCACCCAAGGGGAAGGCCAAGGTTGTGTAAGATGCTGAGTGAAGACGGCACTGTTTGCAACCACAGCGAGGAGGATGGATTTGTTGTTGACAAAAATGGCAGAGTCAGTAGACAGTAATTAAAAACTTGCCACACAGCTCAAAAAAGCCAAAATATTCAGAGATTGCAATTAATTCCTTGGCAGTGACAGTGCCTAATTAGGTATAATCCCTCTTACTCTAGATAAAAACAAAACAAAACAATTCCCGGAAAAGCAAAAATCAGAATGGGAAAAATTGATATTCTAAGCAAAGGTCAGAGGCAGCTCTTGCTTTCCACATCTGTTTGGCTGTAAGAGTCTCCACTAAAAAACAACCTCTGTTGTTATCACCTATGTGCTTTTCAATTGCGACGTGAGCGGGACGCAGTCAGGAAGTCTAAGCGCGTCTAAAGGAGGTTGGTCGCTGGGGAGGAATCCGTGCTGCCCTCCCTCTCTTTCCCTCAGAGGAGAAGCCACCAGGACCCCATCCCAGTCACGACGCCAGAGCCCAGAGCTGCATGAGGATCCCAAATCCACCTGCTCGGGCACAGCTGCCAGCATCGGGGCCCGTGCCTCACGTCCAGGTGACAGTGGGCACCTTCACCACATCTCCCCCTTTGGCTCACTGTTTTCCTTTCCTGCCATTTTTAGTAAAGATGACCTACTCCCGCACCTCGGTGTTTCTGCTTTCCAGCGCCTAGGGTGAGAGTAGTGACACACTCTTCTCTGATGCGTGAGGAGCCAGTGGAGGAACTCAGACAGCCAACCCCACACCTGCAGCAGGTGCGGAGGTGGAAGGCAGGAAAGAGAGGACCCCAGCAGCCGTCCATCCCTCCCCGGAGAAACTGGCAGTTACACAAATCACTGAAGGAGTGAATGAATGAATGTGTAGGAAAAGCAACCCAGCCCAGCTTCCTTCCTCCCACCTTTCACTCTGGAAAAGCCCTCAGAGCCATGATCCTCTGTGGCCATGGTGGCCGTGGGCTGGCCTAGTGGAGCTGGGCTGTCCCAGACAAGCAGCGTCTGCCAGGCAGACAGAGGCAGCAGACGCCCCCAGGCTCCTGGTCCGAGGCCACACAGGGCAGAAAGCATGTCCACAGGGGTCCAGGACACTGGGCATCCATGTGAGTCCCAGTGCCACTGAGGCTCTCCGTCCACACAGAGCGGGAGGCTTTCAGGGAAGGCCCTCGGAGCCCGGCTCAAATCACCCCAGACAGCAGCCTCAGACAGGAGTCGGCCCCCATTTTTCTTCTTAGTATTTGAATCGTCTGGAGTTCAGAGCCGGCGACATACGCTGAAGCCTCTCCAGCCTCCCAAACTGCAGAGGCCGAATCCAGCAGCATGGCTGCGTGTGTGCTGTTGATCAGGCAGTGACCTTGGGTTTACACCCAGGGATTCTTGGTTTCAGTGCTTGATGGGGAATAATAACATTTCCCGTGAAGACAAACGACTTAGACTCATAAAGTACATGGATTTCAATGACACAAGGGGGTCCTGTCATGAGGGGTCCTTCCATGGGAGGGGAGAGGAAGGAGGAGCTGGCCTGAGCCCGAGGGCACCAGAAGCCCCCCTCTGAGACATTGACAGCCCAGTGGAGGAGGAGGAGGTTGGCGGTAAGGATGATGGCGGCTCCCTCTTGAGCCTCCCTGAGGCTGCCCACAATGGGCCTCCCTCGCCCTTCATCTTCTGTGATTCCATTTTCATTTCTATCATAAGAACATTCATGCAGGTTTTAAAAGGTAAACACCACTAAATGCAATTCTTTCTTGCTGAAACCACTGTCATGTGGGGATATCTGATCCGCAGTTGGGCCTCACGGGGGCCACGCAGGAATCTAATTGGAATTGCTGTAAATTTACATATTCATTTAGGAGAAGTGATAGTTTTCATAATGTATCCTTACCCCAAAACACATGAGAGGTTTCGTTTTGTAGATACTCTCTTGTCATTTAGTAATGTCCTGTACTTCTCTTCATGTGTGCTCTTTCTAGAGAAATACTGTCCTATGTTTGTGCCTGTGTGTGTGCAAGAGAGTATATTTCTAGTTCTATTTCTAGCACTGATTGCTAGAAGGGAGAAAACTGTTTTTTTTAAGACGAAGTTTCGCACTGTTGCCCAGGCTGGAGTGCAATGGCACAATCTCGGCTCACTGCAACCTCCACCTCCTGGGTTCAAGTGATTCTCCTGTCTTAGTCTCCCGAGTAGCTGGGGTTACAGGCATGTGCCACCATACCCGGCTAATTTTGTACTTTTAGTAGAGGTGGAGTTTCACCACGTTAGCCAGGCTGGTCTCGAACTCCCAACCTCAGGTGATCGGCCCACCTTGGTCTCCCAGAGTGCTAGGATTACAAGCGTGAGCCACCGTGTCAGGCCTATGTTTCCTTTATATCCAGTCATGTTGCTGAATTTTCCCCTCTGAGCTCCCTCGGTTCCAGGGCACCTCCACCTGCCCACAAGCATCTGCAACCACCACTGCTGGAGACGAGATGGGGACCATGAGGGGTCCTCAGAGCATCTCCTGGGAGGCGGGTCCCTCCCCTCCCCTTGCACGCCATTGGCCAAAGCAAGTCACATGACCTGGCCTGTCTTTCCTGAAACACAGGACGTATGGAAGAACCAGAAATATGAGTGAGCACCAGCAATTTCCAGAATGTTATTTACATAATTTGTTTTAAATGTGATTGACTTATGATCAAAGAGTGGGGTGGATCATATCAGCATTACGGGGTTTGTTCAGGTCCGTGTGTGTGTGCCCACATGTATGAAGGAATTTTGCTAAATTTTTATATCCGTATAAAAATGCACATTCTCTGCTTCAGGCATGTAAGTCTCTATCTAACTTCAACACATTTGTGGGTTTTATCACACAATTCTCATATGCATTTGGTTGTTTGTCTCTACATCTTTAAAATTCTAAGATAAGCCGGGCGCGGTGCCTCACACCTGTAATTCCAACACTTTGGGAGGCCAAGGCGGGGAGATCACCTGAGGTCAGGAGTTCGAGATCAGCATGGTCAACATGATGAAACCCCGTCTTTACTAAAAATACAAAAATGAGCCAGGCGTGGTGGCACATGCCTGTAATCTCAGCTACTCAGGAGGCTGAGGCAGGAGAACTTCTTGAACCTGGGAGGCAGAGGTTGCGGTGACCTCTGCAGTCACCGCAGAGATTGCACCACTGCACTCCAGCCTGGGTGACAGAGCAAGACTCCATCTCAAAAAATAAAAAATAAAATTGTAAGATAGATGCATTGAAATGGCACATTGGATTTTTCTCAGGACCTTCTCGTGCTTACCACCATTCTTGCTTCATGCATTTAGCTGCCAGGTTTTTCGCCACATTCACCAGGTTGATGTTTTATTGATATACAATCAGCCACTCTATTCAATGTAATTATTTTAACCTTAAATTCTACATTGTCTAACAATAATTTTTACTTCTTATTCGTTGGATTTGTATTTCTCTGGCTGTATCCTTGCAGATCCTTTTATTATTTCTCCAAGTCAATTACTAATGATGTATGTCTGACATATTCACAAAATGGTGCATGCAAGGTACAGCTCAGTGAACTTTCACTCAGCGGGACGCGCGTGTCACCAGATTAATAAAGAGAACATTACCGCGTCCAGAAGTCCTTCCTGTCCTCTGCCCATGCCCAGAGATAACTACAATCTTAGCTTTTATCAGCGCATTCGTTTTTGCACATTATATAAATAGAATCGTACAGTGCTTTGTATTTTCTAGTTAGTTCCTTTCGCACATTTTCTTTGCGAGGTTCATCCGCACTGTTGAGAGGAATTACAGAGGGTTCATGTGGGTTACGGGATAACATTTCATCCTGAATATTTACCCGTTTCCAAGTTATCGATCTTTTCTACCATAGACGGGTATTACAGCCATTTCCCTCTCCCCTCGTGAGGAGGAGCAGGGCCGTGGCGTCCCTGTGAGCATCTTTCAGGGGTGTGCAGGCCTTTCTGTGGGCTGTGCTCCCCGTGATTTGGCGGAATCGGAGAGCACGTGTGTCAATGTCATTGGGTAACTGCCACAGGTTTTCCGCCGCGCTTGTACCATTTCCTTCTCCCACCAGCACCACCTACAGGCTCTTTCCTCCGGCGTCCTGCCTGGCGCTGGACGTTGTCTCTGTAAGGCTTGTCTCTCCTTCTGTGTTGCCTCCATCCGGTGGCACCTGCCAGGGACAAAGTCTTTGCTGAATCGTTCCTCCTTGTGCCATTTATAACCAACGGTTGAAATGGAGGAAAACAGAATAATGAAAAGTACTTGCTCATCCAAAAGATTGCAAGACGAGGAGAGGAAAAGTAAGATAAATGATGTGGGGAAGCAGAAAATAAATAATACACTGACAATTAGAACACAAATATTTTAGAAATGAAATTAAATGTTCAGTTAACAATTGTGGGTTGAAAATAAATACATAAAACATGCTGCATAAAATTTTTACGATTTCGATATAGGAACACAGAAAAATTAAAGTACTATATAAAAATAGAAAAAGTGCATATCATACAAACACTAGCCAAAAGAAGGCTGGTATAGCCCAATTAATAACAGACAAAATAGGTTTTAAGGCAAGAAACATTCATAAGAAAAGAAACATTGTATTAATAACAACATGTTATTAACAAAAACAAAAATATTAGTCTACCAGAAATACATAACAGAACTCCAACTGCCGGCATCTAACCAAAGATCATCAAAATTCGTAAATAAAAAATGATGAAACTAAAAGGAGAATCAATGAATCAATCATCATCGTGAGAATACTTAACACGCTGCTCTCAGTAATTGAAACAAAAATAATTGATGATAGCCCAGGGGTGAGCCAACCGAGACCCATGGGTCAAACTGCCTTCCCTGTATTTTTGTAAATAAATTGGTATTGAAACCCAGCAATATCCATTCACTTGTGTGTTTTCTTCGGCTGATTTGCACAGTCGCAATAACTGAGCTGAACAGCTGTAGCAGAGACTGCAGGACCTGGAAGGCTCAACATGTTTATTATTCGGCCGACCTTGATAAAGACCTAAAAACACAAAAGACAAACGGCCCCTACTGATCCCTAGTGATGACAGACACGGCGCTACGCCCAGCCGCAGAGGCGTGAGTTTTGTCGTCATCGTCGTTGTTGAGACAGGGTTTTGCTCTGACACCCAGGCTGGAGTACATGGTGCCATCTCGGCTCACTGCAACCTCCAACTTCCCGGTTCAAGCAATTCTCCTGCCTCAGCCTCCTGAGTAGCTGGGATTACAGGTACGCACCACCACACCCAGCTAATTTTTGTATTTGTCGTAGAGATGGGGTTTCACCATGTTGGCCAGGATGGTCTCGATCTCCTGACCTCATGATCTGCTCACCGGGGTCTCCCAAAGTGTTGAGATTACAGGCGTGAGCCACCGTGCCCGGCCGAGTTGTGTTCTTTTCAAAGCATTGACTACATGTTGTACCATTAAAAAGTCTCTTCGAATTCCAGAGATTTATATCATTCTAAGAATGTTTTCTGACCACAGCAGAATTCATCTAGAAAGCAAGACGTTAAAGATAACTATAAAACTTTAAAGTGTTTAGAAATTAAACACTACACTACTAAATAACACATAGGTCAGAGAAGCAATCATCAAGAAATTAGAAAATTATTTTAAACAAATGATAAAATTCTCCATGAAACACTTGTGGGTGCGGCCAGAACCATGATTAGAGGGAATTCAATCCTTCAGCACTATGTTACCACAGACTGAAAGCTACAAGGCAATTATCCAGCTTTGTATCTCAAGTATTAGAAAATATTAGCAAATTATACTTAAACAATGGAGTGGGAAGGGAGTAAGAAAGACATGAGTAAGATCTCAATACTTTAGAAAACAATCACACAGCAGGGAAAACCGACCAAGGCAAACACTAGCTCCCTGAGAAGCCTCCTTCAAAGTATCACCCCCTAACAAGGCCGACAGGAATATAAAGACAACAGGCACAAGTGGCCAAACCCAGAAGTGAAGAGTGGGCAACTCCACACAGCCTAAAGACATAAAATCGGTTCTTAAAAAAGGAAATTATGAACAAGTTTATGCCAGTCAGTTTAACAACTGGATGATATAAGGGGTGGACAAAAAGTGCAGCCACACAAAGCCCACCAAAAAACAGAAAATCTGAAAGCTTTCCTCTCTGGAAAATAAATTTAATCTGAAATAATTTTTTTAAAAAACCTCTCCACAAAAAATCTTCAGGCCTAGACTGCTCTATTAGCAAATTCATCTAAATTTGCTTCAGTATGGATAACAACATTCCACAGCTTCTTTCAGAAATAGGAAAAGGGGGGAAATATCCCAGAGTCACAGGGGGCTGGGCAACCAAGACACCAAAACCTGGCAACTGACTCACAGGCAGGAGTGCCACATCCCATCTTCCTCGGGAGCATGTAGTGTTAAATCCTAAACCAAACACAAGTAAATTGAATTCAGCAACTTGCAAATGATAGGATACATCATGATCAAATGTATTTAATCCCACCAATGCAGTGGTAATTTAACATTAAAGGAAGTAATTAATGCACTTAACTCCTTGACAGCAAAGGAGAAAATTTATATGTTCATTTGAATAGAAGATGCAAAAATCGCTTGGTAAAATTCAACATCTATTCATGTTAAAAGCTTTTAGCAAGCTAGGCATTGAAGGTAACTTATTACAAAGCCCTGGTAATTGAGGCAGTGTGGTGTTTCTGTAAGCAGAGCAGGTGCACTCAGTGACCAGCGTGAAGAGTTTTGCAAAATCATCCCACATGCACGTGGTGTCTGAACTCAGGACAAGGTGACATTGCGGGGCACAGGCAGATGAGATCTTCCTACTAAATTCTGTTTGATCCATTTGAGGAAAAGAAAGTAAATCCTTGCTGCTACATTATATTGCCCTAAATAATTAATTCTGAGTGAACCACAGACCTGAATGTGAAAGACAAAACAAAAAAGCTCGTAGAGGAACGTGTGGGAGAACGCTCCTCCTGACCTTTCATTGGACAGAGAACTTTGACTTGGCCCCAAAAAGCACCCACCACAAGCAGAATGTAGACATCGGTAGACGTTCAGCTTAAGAACTTCTGTGCTTGAAAACAGCTCTGAGAGCGGACAGGCAAGCCCCAAGGAGAAGATATCACAGGATTTCTCTCCACCTCGGACTTGCAGCCCACACACAGAAGGGATGTAAAAACCAGTGAGAGAAAGAAAGATGGGTCGACTGAAAACTGCGAAATCTGAAATAGGCACTTCACAGAAAGGATGTCTGATGTGCACCGAGCACAGAAGAGATCTTCAGCCCCATTAGTCTTCACAGTCATGGGAGTGAAACCCGCGTCGTGCTAACACCCATCCCCAGAGAGGCCAGCGTGCGAGAGCTGACGGTGCCCAGGGCTGCGGAAGAGCGGGAAGAGGAACTGGGGTCCTCACACCTCCTCGTGTGAATGTTGGTGGCTTCAGTCTCTTTGAAAAACTGTATTTCAGTATCTACCGCAGGTAAAAACACCCTGATTGTATGGCCCAGTGTGTGAGTCCATCTTCATATGAGTCTATTTTCATTTCTTCTGCTATGAAGAAATACTTAAGACTGGGTAATTTATAAAGAAAAAGAGGTTTGTAATCCCAGCACTTTTAAAAACGAAATAGAGGCTGGGGTGCAGTGGCTCACGCCTGTAGTCCCAGCACTTTGGGAGGCCGAGGTGGGTGGATCATGAGGTCAGGAGTTCAAGACCAGCCAGGCCAAGATGGTGAAACCTGTCTCTACTAAAAATACAAAAATTAGCCGGGCACAGTGGCAGGCACCTATAATCCCAGCTACTTGGGAGGCTGAGGCAGGAGAATTGCTTGAACCCAATAGGGAGAGGTTGCAGTGAGCCAAGGTCACACCACTGCACTCCAGCCTAGGTGACAGAGCAAGACTCTGTCTCAACAAAAAAGGAAGGAGGGAAGGAAGGAAGGAAGGAAGGAAGGAAGGAAGGAAGGAAGGAAGGAAGGAAGGAAGGAAGGAAGGAAGGAGGGAGGGAGGGAGGGAGGGAGGGAGGGAGGGAGGGAGGGAGGGAAGAAGGAAGGAGGAAGGAAGGGAGGAAGGAAGGAAGGGAGGGAGGGAGGGAGGGAGGGAGGGAGGGAGGGAGGAAGGAAGGAGGAAGGAAGGAAGGAAGGAAGGAAGGAAGGAAGGAAGGAAGGAAGGAAGGAAGGAAGGGGGAGGGAGGAAGGAAGGAAGGAAGGAAGGAAGGAAGGAAGGAAGAGGGAGGGAGGAAGAAAGGAAGGAAGGAAGGAAGGGGGAGGGAGGGAGGAAGGAAGGAGGAAGGAAGGAAGGAAGGAAGAGGGAGGGAGGAAGGAAGGAGGAAGGAAGGAAGGAAGAGGGAGGGAGGGAGGAAGGAGGAAGGAAGGAAGGAAGGAAGGAAGGAAGGAAGGAAGGAAGGAGGGAGGGAGGGAGGGAGGGAGGGAAGAAGGAAGGAGGAAGGAAGGGAGGAAGGAAGGAAGGAAGGAAGGAAGGAAGGAAGGAAGAAGGAAGGAAGGAAGGGAGGGAGGGAGGGAGGGAGGGAGGGAGGAAGGAAGGAGGAAGGAAGGAAGGAAGGAAGGAAGGAAGAGGGAGGGAGGAAGGAAGGAAGGAGGAAGGAAGGAAGGAAGAGGGAGGGAGGAAGGAAGGAGGAAGGAAGGAAGGAAGAGGGAGGGAGGGAGGAAGGAAGGAGGAAGGAGGGAAGGAAGGAAGGAAGGAAGGAAGGAAGGAAGGAAGGAAGGAAGGAGGGAGGGAGGGAGGGAGGGAGGGAAGAAGGAAGGAGGAAGGAAGGGAGGAAGGAAGGAAGGAAGGAAGGAAGGAAGGAAGGAAGGAAGGGAGGGAGGGAGGGAGGAAGTAAGGAGGAAGGAAGGAAGGAAGGAAGGAAGGAAGGAAGGAAGGAAGAGGGAGGGAGGAAGGAAGGAAGGAAGGAAGAGGGAGGGAGGAAGAAAGGAAGGAAGGAAGGGGGAGGGAGGGAGGAAGGAAGGAGGAAGGAAGGAAGGAAGAGGGAGGGAGGAAGGAAGGAGGAAGGAAGGAAGGAAGAGGGAGGGAGGGAGGAAGGAAGGAGGAAGGAAGGAAGGAAGGAAGGAAGGTAGGTTGGTTTAATGGACTCACAGTCCCACATGGCTGGGGAGACCTCACAATCATGGCAGAAGGTGAAGGAGGAGCAAAGGCACGTCTTACATGGCAGCAGGCAAGAGGGCGTGTGCAGAGGAACTGCCCTTTAGAAAACCATCAGATCTCGCGAGATTTATTCACTATCACGAGAACAGCGTGGGAAAACCCCATTCCCATGATTCAGTTACCTCCAATGGGTCCCTTCCATGACCCGTGGGGAAGATGGGAGCTGCAATTCAAGGTAAGCTTTGGTTGGGGACACAGCCAAACCATGTCACCCAGCAAGTCCACTACTGAGTTTACACCCAATAGCTGCAACCTGCGTAACAGCTAAACCGAAAAACGTTCGCACTGAAATGTGCAGCAGTGGCAGGAAAGGTGAGTCGAACACAACGTCTTCCCAGCTGTGCATCACCCTAAGCTACAAACAGCTGCCGTGCACAGCAGCAGGCACTCACCCTCCACAGCCAGTATCAAAACGCAGCAGCCAGTCCAAAGGCGCAAGCTGCAAAATTCCGTTTACTTCTATTTCAAAAGCAGGCAAAGCTGAGGACTGGTGATGGCGGCCCAGATGCTCAATGGGGCTGAGTCTGGAGGTCCCCAAGGGGCTGAGAATGCTGGGTCTCTCTCTCCAGCTGGCAGCTGGCTCTCGGGCCTCTGCGTCTGGCTGGCAGCTGGCTCTCGGGCTGCCCTCAGCAGGCCCTTCCTCGCCAGCTCCCCAGGGGAAGACCACCTGTCTTCCCTGGCTCCACTGACTCCCCTGTTTTAACAAAAATTGGCACTACTAAAAACAAGCAACAATTTGCTTTCTATCCACCGATGGGAACAGGGTCATCTCTGCTTTCCCCGGACAGAGGCCCCTGAGGGAAGTGGCAGACACACGCTCACGCTCAGTTTCTCACCCTCTATCAAAAGGCGACGGCGAGTCTGGAAGGGGCGCTCTGCAGCTGAGGTCGGTGGATTCCTTAACCAGCTCCCCGCTGTAGGACCCCCCGGGTTACATCCATCTTCTCCCATCATCAGCAATGTGTTTGTCAACAATCCTCGCCTGTTTGAAGATTACGATTCAAGTGGAAAAACTGGCGTCTCATGTATCTGTCTGGGTCCTCCCAGGAGGATGATGGAAAGTCAACCTTGTGGGCCCTGAGTCAGGGGGAGCCCCCTCCACCTTCCGCTCGGGGCCCCGAGTCAGGGGGAGCCCCTTCCACCCTCCGCCCAGAGCCCCGAGTCAGGGGGAGCCCCCTCCACCTTCCGCTCGGGGCCCCGAGTCAGGGGGAGCCCCCTCCACCCTCTGCCCGGGGCCCCGAGTCAGGGGGAGCCCCTTCCACCCTCCGCCCAGGACCCCGAGTCAGGGGGAGCCCCTTCCACTCCCCACCCAGGGCTGGTTCCAGCATAGACACCACGGTGCTCTTCTGCCAGGTAACGCATCCTCCACTATCGGTGGGCGGAAGTCCTGAGTGCTTCCTGGTCTGCTGATGGCTCATTTGTGAATATCCCTTTCTGAATTGCCAGACGGTTCCCTGTGCCCATTTTTAAGCATTTTTCATCACTTCCTTATGGATTTGTAAAAGCATTTTCTACATAAGGAATGTTCACTCTTTGTCACATAAATCCCAAGTATTACCCAGTTGGCAGCCTTTTAATTTTATTTTGGCATAGAGAAGTCATAAATATTTATTTTTGCAAGCATCGGAAATTTTCATATATGGCTTTTGCCATTGTTGTGAGCTTCTGGAATGCCCTTCCCACACAGTTATTATGTAAGACTCTTAAGCATCATCACACAAGAAAGTTGCCATTTACTTTCTTTATGAGAATTCCAGAAATATCGTTTTTGTGTGTTAAATGTAGAACATCACGTTACAGCTGTCTGACCAGCCGACTAGCTTTACGTGGCCCAGCCTCGGATCTCGGCTGTGCTTTTATGTGTGTCTGGGAGACACTGCATCTAGACAGGGTTAGTGGGGGTCCTGAGTTTTGGAGTCTGCTGTGTCTGCTTCTTGAGGCCATCAGTGAACTTGAACTTGGTCTCTCCTCTCTTTTCAGAGACACCTGCATGATCCAGCCCATGCTACAAGTGCAGGCCGTCAGGACAATGCTCCCACAAAGCCCCCAGCCCAGCGAGGAGGCAGCACGCCGTTCCTGCGGGGCCCAGAGAGAAAGCCCCCTGCTGTGGTGGGCCGTGCTGGAGAGGCTGGAGGGCACGGACCGGGCAGGAGGCGCGGGGCACCTTCCGTCCTCCCTGGCTCAGCGGGGCTGTGTGTGGCCAGCCACCTTGGGCTCTTTACTTGTCCATAATACCATGCAGTCAAGAACAGGGTGAGCTGTGAATGAGTTCCCTTTACTGAGGTGCTGGTGGGAGGGAGAGGAGAGTGAGGGTGAAGTCCGAGAGCCCTGGGGGGGGGTACTTGAGGGTTCAGGTCCCCCTGGGCCCTGAGGACACCCAACTTCACCTTTCCTGCCACTTTCCAGCACTGGGGCTGCCATGGCCTCCCCGATGAAATCAATTATCCCATTGCTACACTCAGTTAAAAGTGAAATTAAATGAATTCTGAACATTAATAACAGGCTGTAATAAGACAAACTACCTCTTAATGATGCATAGAACCCTGATGAAAATAAATTTCCTTGTGGGGTGTGTGTGAGTGTGTGCGAGTCCGGTGGGGAACTCAAGGGGGAGTCTTATCTGCGGAATTAAAATGAATATTGATTACACAGCTGATAATTAATAGCAGCAATTTTTGATTAAAAATGAGTTCATTTAGCAAACAAGTGGAGTGTGGTAACACATTACATCTAAAAATAGAATCCAGAAGAAAGGGCCCTTGTTACGCCGGCAGGATTACAATGAGCGCTTTGATCCTGAGGACGATGCCTCCGGATTCAAAATGAGCTTCTCACTCAGCAGCCCCCGGAACACACAGGCCTCCCGGGAGATGACCGCCTCCATCTCCTCAGCGGGAAGGCAAGACGGTGCCGCTGAGGCCCAGGCTCCAGCCTTCCACAAGATCCAGGGGCTCAGGGAGAAGCGACTGGGCCTTCGGGTGCTTCTCTCCGAAATCCCATGGCTTACAGGGATTCAGCAAAAAATGGGACAAAATGGGGCAGTAACCCTGGAAGTGCTGCTGCGCTGAGAAGGACTCCTCCACCCCGGGCAGGTTTGTTCTGTCTCCCTCTCACACACACACACACACACACACACACACACACACACAGACACACACATATACAGACACACACATACACACGCATACACAGACACACATACACACACAGACACACAAACACACACACAAACACACACATAGACACACGCACACAAACATACACATACACATACACACAGACACATACACACATAGACACACACACAGACACACATACACACACATACACACACGTATACACACACATACACACACGTATACACACACACACACACATACACACAGACACACACACACGGAAATGTTTATGTGGCTGAATTCAGTAAAAGCATCTGCGAAGCGCTTCTGACTCAGAGCAGCCGAAACGCTGGGTGAGATGTGGAAGCCGTGGCTGCGGCTGCGCCGGTGATAAGGACAGAAACGCCGCCATGCATGGGGGCTGCCCTCAGGGGAGCCGGACGGGCAGGAGAGCACTGCAGGTGGCTCAGTCCCAGGCCTGAAACCAGTTGCCGTGGGCAGCATGTGGGGGCAGAGCAGGAGCAGGGCCCTAAAAGCGGGCGAATTCGGACTCCAGACATCCATAAAGCCAGGACACCCCAAAGGGCAACAATTTGGAGCATGAGCCAGAAAAGGGATTCTGGTCTTTCTTCCCGTGACCTCACGGGAGAGGGTCCCCCTACCTCGCTCTGGCAAAGCAGAGAGAACAGAAGAGAGCCCATCCGTCCACCTGCCTCCCAGCGCCTCCACCTCCACCAACTTGTGTAGCCCCCACCTGCCCCCCCAGGAAAGGCCAGCAATTTCAGGGGCCGACACGCCGTCCACGGGCCGTTCCAGTGACAGACGCAGCGCTCGACCAGGGCTTCCCACACCTGCAGGCAGCACAGGGTTACATTAAACAGACATCACAGCCTCGCCAAGGAAAAGCCGCCTCACCTGTGAGTCAAGGGAAGCGGAGAAATGCAGGGTGGAGGCCTGGCGGGACTGGGAGGCTCCAGCTCGGAATTCACACAGCAGAGCAGAGTCCAGGGGAGAGCCAGGGGGAATGTGGTGGCGGAACAAGGACTCTCAGGATTAAAAAGGAGCATCGTGAAAGAACACAGATGGGTGGAATTTAAAACCAACTGCCAGTCAGACACAACTCAAGAAAATGGAAAGTGGTGTCGTCGAAATTTCCCGTTGAGGCAGGACAAAAAGACCAAAAATGTGAATGAAAAACATTAAGAAACTCGAAGGACTGAGGAAGCCCAGTGTGTCCCCGAGAGTCGCAGGAGGAAAAGGAGAAGGAGCGATGGTGAGCAGGTGTTTACTGGGGAATAGAGGGCTCACAGGATGGTGTCTGAGACAGGCATGGGCGCTGTGCCCCGAAAGCCTCCCTGACTCCCTAAACACACACATCTAAACACCTCCTGGTGAAAATGCAAATCACCAAGTCAACAGCTGCGGAGAAAGAGCGGCCCCTGCACAGAGAGAGGGGACTCCACCAACAGGCGATTCCTCAGCAGCCCTGGAAGCTGGAAGACAGTCGGATAAGATCTTCAAAGCCCTGGGAGAAAATAACTGCGGAACTTGAGAACTTGAATGGTAAACTCACAAAAATATTTTTGATAAGGAGATAGAAAGATATTTTCAGAGGAACAAAACCCAGAGTTTGCAATCAGCAGACAATCACTCATGAATTTCAAAGCAGTGTATTTCAGGAAGAAATAAGAGAATTCCAGAAGGAAAGCGTTTTAGCTACTAGCCCACATTTGCCTTCTCTTTCAGCTGAAAACACGGGCTGAGAGTTAGTGATTGTTTCTAAGCAGAACGACACCACGCTGTGGTCACTGCCCCCTCTGCCTGTCCCTGGACATCCCCAGAGCTCACACCCTCCTTGCACCCAAGAGTGATGAACATCGTCTCAGCAGAGGAGCTGCCATCCGCTGTCCATGGCTAGCCAGTCCCCAGCCACTTCGTTCTCTATATGTGTTCACCAACCCCAGAGTCAACGCGTGGTGTGTCCAGTGTCTGCATCTGGCCACCTGGGCATGAACGTCACCACTCCAGGAATTTTGCCCTGTCCACGGCCCTCCCCCATTGTTGAGGTCAGGCCGTGGTTCACTTGAGAGCTTGGTAAACTTTACTGAGTGAGGGCATTATTTCATTATGTCTTCCAAAGGATTCATGCCAAAATATTCATATACTAATTCTCAACATGAGAAAACTGAAACCCAGAAAGGATGTGGCCACTTACTCAGGACTGAAAAACTATGTATTTTTCAGGACCCTTGATTTGAACCCACCAGAGAGTAAGCCCCAACAGCCAGCATGGAGCGGATTACCCTGGAGTGTAGCCAACTGGAGTCTCAGACCCACATGGGCAAAATAGAGAAGCGGAAACATGGGGCCACTGAGAAAGAGCAGCCAGGCAAGACCCACACTGGCCCCTACCGCCTGCCCTGCCTGAAGCACCCTCACACCCACCCCTCCAGCCCTGCCCCAAACACGCTCACACCTTCCCCTTCCCCTCCATCCCCTTTCCCTTCAGCCCTGCCCAAAGCAGGCTCACACCTTCCCCTCCATCCCCTTTCCCTTCAGCCCTGCCCAAAGCAGGCTCACACCCTCCCCTCCAGCCCTGCCCAAAGCAGGCTCAAACTCTCCCCTCCAGCCCTGCCTTCTCATGATGCTCTGTTGTTCCCCAGTTGTTCCTTTGTCCAGGCTGTCTCTTGTGACCAAAGCCCTCCCTCTACGATTGTGCTCACATAGAGCCTCCCCAAAGCCTTCCATAAACACCTCAGGTCTAAAATAACAGCCACCACCACATGAAGAGCGAACGACCACGGGCTTGAATGTGGGCCAGGCATTGTGTCAAGTCCACAGCTCCAGAGTCTAATTTAATTTTCCCAACAGCTCTGGGAAGAAGGTGCTATCATTTCCATGATTTTCCATTTCCATGGAATCAAAAACGCAAAGAATGAGATAACTTGTGCACAAACCCACAGCTTGTATGTCACAGAGACTGAGTTCAAACCTAGATAGCACCCATGACCCTCAGAACTGAATATTGAGATTGATGGGCGGATGGATGGAAGCAAGGAGAGATGAATGGATGGATGGATGGATGGATGGATGGATGGATGGATGGATAAATGGATGGATGGATGGATGGATGGATGGATGGATGGATGGATGGATGGATGGGTGGGTGGATGGATGGATGGATGGATGGATGGATGGATGGGTGGGTGGGTGGGTGGATGGATGGATGGGTGAATGGGTGGATGGATGGATGTGTGGATGGATGGATGGATGGATGGGCAGGTAGATGGATGAGTTGGTGAATGGATGGTGGAAGGATGAAAGGATGGGTGAGTAAATAGAGATGTGGGTGGGTAGATGGATAGGTGCATGAGTGAATGGATGTGTGGATGGGTGGATGGATGATGGTGCATGGATGGTTGGATGAATGGATGGATGGGCGGGTGGTGGATGGAAGGATGGATCATGGATGAGTGGGTGGATGCATAGATGTGTGGATGGGTGGATAGATGATGGATGGGTGGTGGATAATAAATGAATAGATGTGTGGATGGGTGTATGGATGATTGATGGATGGATGGATGGATGGATAGATGAGTGGGTCAATTGATGGTGGAAGGATGAATAGATGGATCATGGATGGGTGCGTGGATGGATGTGTGAGTGGGGAGATGAACAGGTGCCTGTATGTATGTGAATGTGTGGATGGGTGGTGGATGGATGGATTGGATGTGTGGATGGGTGGATGGATGGGCGGATGAATGGATGTGGGTGGAAGAATGGATGGCTGGATTGTAGATTAATGGGTGGATGGATGTGTGGATGAAAGGATGGGTGAATAAATGGATATGTGGGTGGGTAGATGGATAGCTGCGTGGATGAATGGAGGTGTGGATGGGCAGATGGATGATGGGTGGGTGCCTGAATGTATGTATGATGTGGCTGTGTGGATGGGTGGTAGATGGATGGATATGTGAATGAGTGGATGGATGATGGATGGATGGATAGATGGGTGAATGGATGGATGTGTAGGTGGAAGGATGGATCATGGATGGGTGGGTCAATGGATGTGTGGTTGGGTAGATGGGTGGGTGGATGGATGAATGGATGATGCTTTTGATTTTATTGGACTGGGCTGATAAGAAGGTCCTAAAGTCCCCTGGAAGAGATGTTGCTGTCTGCAGGTCTCACAGGGCACCTTGATTGTGGCCACAGAGTGTGAAGGACGTGTGGCCCTGTGGGCATTGCCCATTGACACCCTCCATGCCCTTCCCAGTACTGTGCCTCCTCTCCCTTTATCTCATTTTCCTGCTTCCTCTCTGCTTCCGTCTCTGACACCTGGTGACTCCTGCGGCCTTTGCCCTTCCTGCCACAGATCCTCTTGTCTTGCTTCTCATTAAGCACTGCAGTGGACACTCTGAAGCAGCTTTGGGGCTGTGCCAATTTGCTCTGTGACAATGTCACAGAGCTCAAAAGCTCCTCTTTAAGCCAGGTCTGTCAGTCAGCAGCTGCCTTGTGAGGAGGCAGAGCTCCTCTGTTGGTAAAGAAGGTGCAGGGAGGGAAGGGCGTCTGTGCAATTAACCTGGACACTGCCAGGACACGCACATGATCTGATCCCACCCGTGCTCGGTGTTGGCCCAGTCTCTTGTGGGCTCACCTTCCAGTGGATGTCTTTGCCCTTGCACGGCTGAAATGCAGCATGCTCACCAGGTGTGTTCATGTGTACAGATGTGCTTTTTAAACATCTCCCTTTCCATTGTTCACCAAGCAATTCAACGGCTCTCACTTGGAAGAAAAGGGAAGTGACGTCGAAAGGTGCATAATTAGTAACATATAAAAGAAATGGTAATGAGTGCACATAAGGTGAAAATGCAAATGGCACAGGTGCCTTTGCAGATGAAGGGCTTTGAGTCGACTTCAGGTCCTCTGGGTTTCCATTAGCCTGCTGGCAGGAGCCAATTATTCAGCAGGTATTTAATAAATACTCAAGATGAGTTTGTGCATCTTGTACATGAGTTCCCATTGCCTGTGATGGAAGCAGCTCTCACATGTCTGGGGAGATTTTCTACTAAAAAACTTGAGATTTAAAGTTTATGGATAACTGAGAAGATCTATTTTTTGCATGTATCTCAGATACAGAGTTTGTATTACCAATTCTTCTCTTTCTCTCTCTGTCCTGAGTCTGGGACAGCTTATGTACCTTAGCGCTACGCAGGATCTCTCAGTCAAAACCCCCCCACACAAAAGAATCCTAAGGCTTGGAATGGGGAGAAGAAGCCAGGGACGGAGGTGAGGATGACTCCCAGCCCCCTACTTAAGAGATGGTTCTGCAGGGATAGTCAACAGGGAGGAAGGCCTCCTGGCTGCTGTCACTGGAGAACAGGGGCAGCTGCCATGCAAGGCCAATGTGACCGACACCTCTACCCCTGGGTCACCTGATGAGGCCACAGATGGGAAGCCATTTGGGGAAAGGCTATCAGGGCTACCCTGGGGGCCCCAAATCCCCACTGCCCGCACGAAGTGTAGGCATCAGCATGAGGGCACGCTGTGGAGTCAGCGTAGGGACCGCTCCTGTTCAACCTTCAAGTACATTTAGTGACAGAAACCAGGTCTGCTTCAGCAACCAGATAAGAACGTTTGGAATTAGCGTCTTAACCGTTCCTGGTTTCCTGAGGGTGCCACTTTTGTTATGTCCCCTCATCACATCAATTTATATATGAATCGTGAGCCATCGGTTGACTTTTCTGTACTTAACACCAAGCGCTAGGCTTTCTGGGGGACCCAGGACAGGGCACTCCCTGCAAACGCAGAGCTCATGAGGGAGGGGTCACGCACTGTGTTCCCCCCACCCCACATCCGGCATCCAGTCACTAAGAGCTTCCGGGAGGAGTGGCTAAAAGTGAGTGGTTACAGACGCATTGAGAGAGGCAAGATTCTCCTAAGATGCACAAGAGGAGAGCAGCGTGGCTGCTGAACACCTACTGATTAAGCCCCACTGCCTGCGAGCCACTGTTCTAAATGGTGGGGACACCACGGGGGAGGCACAGTGGGAACTCTGTGTCCTCCTAGAATCTAGGTGGGGGAGACAGACGGCACATCAAGTACGTAAGAAAAATGCTCCTCACGTGAGACGGCCAGCGCTTTATGAGGCAGGCGAGGGTGGGGAGTTGTGTGTGCGTGTGAATGTGTGCACACGTGTGAGCACATATACATGTCTCACACATTTGTCTGTGGCACCTGTGCATGTCTGTGTGTGTTCACACGGGATGGCTAGGGAGGGTCGCATCGAGAAGGTGACCCTTGGCAGAGCCTTGCAGGAAGGGAGGGAGGGATTCGCGCGGACACCTGGGGAAGCTCTGCAGAGGGAGAACAGCCAGGCAGCCGAGCAGGGGTCTCGGGGAGCCAGGGGGCTGCACGGGAGGGGCTGGGAAGGGAGAGGAGACCCCACCAGCAGCATCCAGAGGAGCAGCTTGCAAAGGAGCCGATGCGAATGAGCAGGACCTAAAA
The DNA here is from genome assembly GCF_043159975.1 of Macaca nemestrina. Classification (NCBI taxonomy): domain Eukaryota; kingdom Metazoa; phylum Chordata; class Mammalia; order Primates; family Cercopithecidae; genus Macaca; species Macaca nemestrina. The sequence continues at coordinate 117,166,061 of NC_092139.1, forward strand.
GAGAAAGTTTGACATTCTGATGAGGAACATAAAATAAAAATCCGCATCTGTCCCGAATGGGCAGACTTGAGGCCATCAGGATCCAACATCCAGCAAAGCTGCTGAGCCCAGTCCCTGCTTCAGGTTCTGAGGACGCAGCTGAGAGCCAGAGCGGCCAACGCCTCTGCCTTCCGGAAGTCGTAAGGTGCCTTCCAGACAGCAATGCTTCCTGATTCACTCACACACTCACTAAGACTCCAAATAAAATACTAGCAGGGTGTTTGGAAATGCTGTAAAATAATTCTAAAGTTTAGCTGGAAAAATAAAGGTATGACCAAGGAAACCAGAGCTGGGAAGGGCTGCACCTCTCTGGTGTGATAATGTAATTTTTTTTTTTTTTTTTTTTTTTTTTTTTTGAGATGGAGTTTTGCTCTTGTTCCTCAGGCTAGAGTGCAATGGCGCAATCTCCGTTCACCGCAGCCGCCGCCTCCCAGGTTCAAGCGATTCTCCTGCCTCAGCCTCCCAAGTAGCTGGGATTACAGACACCTGCCACCACGCCCGGCTAATTTTTTATTTTAGTAGAGAGGGGGTTTCACTATGTTGGTCAGGCTGGTCTCGAACTCCTGACCTTAGGTGATCCGCCTACCTTGGCCTCCCAAAGTGCTGGGATTACAGGCGTGAGCCACCACACCCGGCCAATAATGTAATTTAAACTGGATGATGAAGGTGCTTCTAGACGTCTGCAGGCACAGATGGGCAGACAAACCCAGCAGGTTTTCACAATCCAAACAGGTCCCAAACATGGGTAGGATTTAGCACAGGGCAAAGGATTTAGCTCCAGAGCTGAGGTGCCGCCTCGGTAACCACTGCAGGGCCCTGGGCAGCCATGGGAAAAATGTTGGAGTTTTTATCACTTTAAATATAAAGTCACACACAATTCCAGATGGATCCAGGGCTGAAAATGAAACCATGAAGAAAATACAAAAGAAGAAGAAGAAAATACCAAAAAAGAAAGCTTTCAAGGCATTATACACAACCTGTGAGCTATAAAAGAAACAATTTGAGAAGCTTCAGGCAATTTAAAAATATCATAAAGATTTAAAGGCAAAGGTGCAAAATGGAAATGCACTGTCACACATATTTCAGAAAAGGTTAATAATGTCATTAATACACAAACATCTCTTACAAGCTGTGAAAAGGTAAACAATCCAAGAGAAGAGCAAAGCAGCCCGGGACACGAGCAGAGGCAGCCCACAGACATCGGGGATTCGTGGGGGAGGAACACAGGGGAGGGGTCCTCGGCTCCCCTGGGGATCAGCAATGCCCTCATCGGCAGAGGGGGAGCCTGGTTCAGACAGGACTTAGGACTGAGCAGCCCCCAGAGTTGGGCAGATGTGGGAGACCAGACGTCCCCGTACACTGCTGTGGGGAGACCAGACGTCCCCGTACACTGCTGTGGGGAGACCAGACGTCCCCGTACACTGCTGTGGAACTTAGGAAGACACCAACCATCCATAGACAATTGACAACTTCTTTGCAACTTAAAATGCAGATACCTTGGACACATACATCCATGTCTGGGGGTTATCTCAAAATAAACATATTTGCATAAGGACACAAACATTTGTGAAAAAGAATGTTCTTTGTGACATCTCAGAAACGAGGAAAAAATTGGAAAGCCTTAATTGCCTACCACCAAAGGACATGTTAATAAATCATGGTCTCTGCACCCAGCAGTGCCATATGCCAAATCCACATGGGTGGTCATGGTAAGGATTCAAATATTTTCAAATACATTACCTATTATTAGATGCGAAAAATCAATGTCTAAAATATTAAACCCATTTGGGTAAAAATGTGTCTTTTGCACGCATGTGACTATAAATATGTATCTATTTTATATAACAGGGAATGGGTATAAAAACCACTAACAGAGACAGCACCATACTCTACTAAAAGCCATCCGTGAGAGGGGGCACCTTGGCTAAGAAGCCCCAGAGGGCATGGCTGAGGGCACAGGAAACAGAACCCTGAGCTTCTCTTCTGAGTCCAGGATCCCCTGCCCCTCGTGCTGTCCTGACCGGACGGCTTCCCGGGTGGGAACAGAGATGGGCAGAGAGGCTGGCGGGCTCCTGTTAACCCCGTAGGACAGGCACAGCCCCGGAGCTTGGGAATCACCCACGGCTGTGCATCCCTCAACAAAGGAAAACAGTCTCCCGGCCACTGGCCACATCTGCTTGGCCGTTGGTAATCGTCAAGGCCTGGCCCAGGATGGGAGCCGGAGGACACATGGCAGAAGCGAGTGGGTGCAGAGAGTCAGCGCTGTGAGTGCAAGCAATGTGTGTCTCTGTGGCGTGTGTCAGCAGGGTGTGTACGTGTCAGTGTTGTTTGCATGAGCCCGCTCGTGTGTGTCCATGTTGTGTGTGTCTCAGGTCTTGCTGTGTGTGTCCACACTGTGTGTGGGTCAGTGTTGTATGTGTGTGTCCTGTCATGTGGGTGTGACATGTGTTAGTGTTGTGTCTGTGTTGTGTGTGTCTCAGTGCTGTGTATCTCCACATTGTGTATGTGATTCGGTGTTGCTTCCGTGTCCCTGTTGTGTGAGTGTGATGTTAGTTTGTGTGAGTGTGGTGTGCATTAGTGTTGTGTCTGTAGTGTGTGTGTGTCAGCATTGTGTGTGCATATTGTGTCTCCATGTTTTCTATGTCTCAGTATTGTCTGTGTGAGTCTTGTGTGTATTTGGTGTCTCCATGCTTTGTGCCTCAGTGTTGAGTATGTGACCCCAGCCTCTGCAGGGGTGTCCATCCCACCCTTACAAATGGATGGACCCACCCAGGCACTGACATCACCCTGCAGCTGAGGGATGCAACCACACGGGACGCACGGGGCACAGGATGACCCTGGCCAGGAGACCTGGTCAGCCCTACACACCCTGACCCCGGGCTGACTGTCCACAATGGGAGAGCACTTGAACGCTCCTTCCACCCTAGCTTCGTGTGCGCACCTGCCAGCTCTTCAGGACAGGTAACGCCGTGTTTCTGGATGGCATGAAGCTCTCACCTTTCTGTAGAACAGCCCATATGCAGGGACTATTTGGAGCCAAGTCAGAGTCCAGGATTCACAGTCAGACGTCAGTTCCCTGAGATGACAACTGCGGGGTGGATTTTAGAATCACAGGGAGTTCGGGAACAGGACGCAGAGGTCAAGGAGCAGCTGGCCAAGGGTCATTTCTCTCCACCATCGCTGACCAATCGGACTTGGGTGGGAGCCTCATGAGGAGCAGGTGCCGTGTCTCCTGGCCCTGCACATGAGTTATGCCGTGTGCAGGGGGTTATGTTGTCTTTTTGAAAAGGCTCCTCCAGCCTCTGGGTCTGATGCATTGCACTGAGCGCTGTGGATGGATGACTTCATTGCCATGTCGGTGTCTTTGTCTTGGAGAGCTTCTCTGCCCTCACTGCCGGCGTGCACCGGCCTTCCTCACTGGCCATCCGGTGAAGCCTTGCCCGGCAGTGAGACCGATTGTGTATCACACACTGCAGCGTGGGGATCTGCACTTTTCATTTTTCCTCCTTCAACATCATGCATCCCGCAAACTAGCATTTGCAGATGTTAATACCTGTGATAAATTCCCTCCCTCCCTCTATACTCCTTGCCAGGACACAGACTGTGTGACATCTCCTTGTCTGCCTATGGAAAGATGGAAGGACAGACGGAAGAGATTTGGGAGAGGGAGGAAGCAAAGGGAAGAAGGGACAGAGAGAGGGAGGGGAGAGCAGAGCCCTATTCTCAATTCTCAGGAGGTGCCGGCTTCTCAATGTGTCCACCAATGTCTGTATGTGATTTCTGTTCACTTCACAGGAAATCACGCTTCGGGTGACTTCTGATTGAATCAGGATATCATAAGATGCCTCTACTGAAGAGAAAAAATATATAATCAATTTTCATTAAAATGTGCACTAGATGGTTCTTGAGAACCTACTGTGTGCCTGGCAGTGTGTAAGGCTCAGGGGATCCCCTGGGGACAGGGGGCACGAGTTTGGGCTCTGCAGGCTGACAGCAGAGTCGAGGTCTGCCCCACACTTGCAGGTAGCTTGGGACAGGCTTTTGGCCTCTCTAATCCTTGTCTGTAACATGGTAAGAGCAAGAATATTTGTGGAGCAGTTTTGCTGTGATGATGCTGTCAGCAATTGTAGCTGTATTTAGCTTTCACCTAATGGTAAAGTGGATTTTTCCCCCCAGTAATCACATTCCAACATAAGCCAGCATCTAAAAGAATCCTCAGCCCAGTCATCTGTTTTCTGAGCTCTGAGCTTTCTAAGATGCTCCAGGGCATCTCCCTCCCCTGTATCCACCCCTGTGTGGGGGAATCTTGTCCCTGGCGACGTGGGAAGGCGGGCTCCTTCTCAGGCCTTGGAGGAAGGCACATCCCACTGCCAGAACGCGCTTCCGTGCACCTCCAGTCCGAAAATTTTCCACCCAAGTCACAGTGTTTCCCAAGAGAACTCAGAGGTTTTGGAAACAGGACGGAAGATGCACATTTTGGTTGCTGTAGATGAAATTTACTGGTATATGCAGATTTTATGGCTAAGTGCCTCTTTTTAAAAAGCTTCCATCCCACAATTCCTTCCCCATTGACGGGCCGTTCCAGATTATCTTATTGTAATTAGATTTAGACTTTCAGCCAACCTTCTGCATCACTTCAGCTATTTCAGAAAAATGAAGGAAGCTTTCCAAATGTTTTCCACAGCGTAACGCGGTGCTCGGGGAACGTCGCGGTGCTGGGCTCAGAGGCCCCTCCTGTTACTGTTCTATTTCCTTGCGCTCCCAGATAGGGACGCCCCCGCAGCGGCCCCGAGTCCAGGGACACCCTCGCCCTGCCTGGAGCAGGCTGACCCCTCGCCTCGATGCCCAGCCCACCCGGCTCATCCTCGCTTGTCTCTACAAGGGCAATCCTGTTTTTATTTCAACTCTTCTGAATTCTAACCGCGCTGCCAAAACAAGGAGGGAGAGGGGAGAGAGGAAGAAAGAAAAAATAACCTCTCTCTAAGTAAATGAGGCTGCTGGGCTTTGGGAACCTGCCAAGCCCTTTCTATGAGGAGCTGTTATATCAGATTTCTCAGCAAGAAAGAAACAGGAAAATTAGTGTGCGGTTGAATTGGAGACTAAAATTAGCCATCTTGAAAAACAAATCTCCGATAAATACAACGAGGATTTATGGCTAAAATTACAGGCAGCACAGATGGCATCTGATGGCATTTTATCTCAAGGGGGAAAATACTCCTTTTACATTACAGCATCAGCATTATAGGTTCAGGGATGATTGTGTGGGGTCTTGCACCATTTTCAACACATAATGGCAAGTGGCTCGGCTTCATCAGCTCTTTGGGAGACGTTAGAGGCAGAGGGCCAGCATGCTGAAAGGTCACTTTGGCCAATCCACTGCCTGTGGGCTGATTCTTAGTTCCCCTGGTATAAGCAGGGAAGGAATCTCTTCTGATTTTGAAGGCCCCTTGTGAAGGAAACCCCACCCCGGTGACTCTCCACCCCGTGTTTAGAACGTTTGCCTCCAGGTCGGGGTTTAATTGGTTTGTTGGTGACTCCTCATCCCTGTCTCCCCCTCTGCATATTCCGAGTGTCCTCCTGGGCCTCCTCGGCTGAGATTTTAGGGTGGAAGAGGCAGTGACACGGAAGCATGGAAGCACAGCTGTCTGACAAACTGCGGGGACATTGGGCCCCAAAGCAGACCTTGCCCCAGTACAGATTTGGTTCCCTGTAATGACCCTGTGGAATAAAACAAAGGCGTAGGCTACGGCTCTTCGGAAGAACGAGGCTCGTGTCTCTGGGGTGGTGCCTCCAGGTGGGCGGTGCCGCAGGAGCCTGTGCTGGCAGCCGAGACCCAGAGGTGTTTGTCGGTGGCATGGCCAGAGCCATCACAGGGAAAGGCAGCCACACAGAAGGGGACCTGCCACATGGTCATCATCGCCGGAGGCTTCCAGCCCGGAAATCCATCCTCCCAGGCGTGGGTTCCCTCGGCTATGGTGGCCGTGTACTATAAGGTAAGGCCCCAGTGAACCCGGATGTGCCTGGCCTGGGTGACCCCTGAGCCCATAGATGGAGCCCAGGTGGGACAGAGGCTGTGGCCTGGAGAGGTGCAGCTGGTGTATCGGGGGCTTCAGGGCCCCAGGTCCAAAGCAGCTCAGCTGTGAGGGGGCTCGGCCTTCAGTCACGCTCCATTCTCCACCACACTCCAGAAGCCCCCAAGAGAGTCCCCAACGCTTAATTGGCTGGACTTTTTTGTGTTCTTTTTCTTCTAGCTCATTAATGCTGCAAATATAGATCATTGAAACAGAGGCTTGGAAGTATTATTTGTTTTGCTTTGTATCTTGAAATCATTTTAGATGTACAGAAGAACTGAAGAGGTGCCACAGCAGCGTCCACAGCCTGTCACCTGCTCCCCTTCTACTAATGCAGCTCACATCGATGTGCTTAGTAAGTTGTCTGTAGCTCCGGGAAATTAACGGTGATACCACACAACAGACTGAACGAAAGACTTGATTTGGACTTAGTTTTCCCTCAACATCCTCCTTCTGTCCCAGGACATCACGCTGCGTGTGGTCACCAGGTCTCCTCACCGCATCCTCCAAACTCTGACAACGGGAGGTGATTATTTTAATAGCAAGATTGAAAAGCTGGCCAAGAAAGAGAAAAAAAGACAGAAAAATTTTCCATGAAACAAAAGACTGAGAAATTGTCAAGATTGGATTCTGGTCACGGATTTTATAGAATCTTGTATTCTCTAATGCTTTCTCATGGTGAGACCAACACGGTGGGTTTGGGGGAAGAGATCCCCGGAGGGGCGGTGGGCTCCGTCTCCCGTCACGCAGGGGCTGCGTGTCACCACACGCGTGCCGGGCGCGCCAGCTCTGTCCCTGGCCAGGCTGCTGTCTGCCAGCTCTCTGTGGCACGGACGGTTTTGCTCCTTCCTGCTCTGTTGTTAGAAGTGAGTCACGAGTCCAACCCACACTCCAGGGTAGGAGAGTTAAGTCCCACCTCCGGAAGGGAGGGGCATGAGAGAGTTTGTGGACACAAGGTACAACCACCAGTCACGAGTGCAGGCTTTGGGTGACACACTCTGAGGCCATGCAAATGCCCTGTTTCTCCTCCAAGGCTCTGCCCTTCGGGTCATTCCTGCAGCAATTAAGACTGTGGTGTTCTTGGGGTGGTTCTCTCCCTCCCTCTGTCCTTTTCCTTTTATTCTTCAAAATTGTTATTAGTTTTGTTTTTTTTATTTTTTTTGAGACGGAGTTTGACTCTCCTTGCCCAGGCTGAAGGGCAATGGTGCCATCTCGGATCACTGCAACGTCCGCCTCCCGGGTTCGAGTGATTCTCCCGCCTCAGCCTCCCAAGTAGCTGAGATTTACAGGCGTCTGCCACCACGGCCGGCTAATTTTTTTGTATTTGTAGTAGAGGCAGGGTTTCACCATGTTGGTCAAGCTGGTCTCGAACTCCTGACCTCAGGTGATCCACCCACCTCAGCCTCTCAAAGTGCTGGGATTACAGGTGCGAGCCACCACACCCGGCTATTACTCAAAATTCTTACACACGGAATGTTGGTGGACCCTTTGCTATGTGTTTACTTATGAAATCATGTGTTGACATCAGGGCAGGTGCATGTGCATCCTCTTTGTGGCATTTCCTGGTTTTGCGGTGCTGTAAGATGCCCTGGGCTCATCTTGTATTTCTCCTGCCTCATCCCTAGAGTCGCCCACTCACCCAAGTAACTTTGGTTCCCTGTATTAAGAAATGGTTAGAAAGCAAAGTCAGAGCTTCCCCATATCAGGGAACTGTTAGAAACCAAGGTGGGGACACAAGACATGCTCATTGCTTCCAGGGTGTCACTGCTTCTCAGCCATCTTAGGGACCGAGCTGGGGGTGCGTTTGTCATTCACATTCGTGTGTGTGTGTGTGTGTGTGTGCACGTGCGTGCCTGCATGCATGTGTGTTTTTTGAGGTCTCTGAATAAAATACAGCCCCAGAGACCATTCGCATCTTGCCTTTGCTTAGGTGCAACTTTTCCTCTGACAGTGAGAAATCTGATCCCTGCCTTCTACTGTTTATTCACTGGTTTATTCCAGCCGGGTAAACATGTGAAGTGGCTACATAGTTGCTCGGCTGCACCCCTGAGAGACAAACTTACCGCCTGGAGCCAGCACTGAGACCAGTTCCTTTTGTCTTGAGTCATAAACCTCTTTGCTGAAATTGCTCAGGTGAGCTCCACTCCCCCATCCTGCCCCCAGCAAGGTGTGCCGCGCCTCTTTCATGCAGTCAGATTGAGGTGTCTGTTTGCTTTTCCTCCCAAGACCCCGCATCGGCTGCTGGATCGTTCCCATTTTCATAAAGTTCACTTTATTCCATGGGCTTTGACTGAAGCACAGAATTGTGTCGTCACCGCCAGTGTCCCCGAGGCCGCTCTGCCACCCTCCAACTTACCTTCTGTGTCCCCTTTTTGCCAATCCCACCCCTAACCCTAAACCCCAGTGATTATGGATCTGTTTTCTGTTCCACAGTTGTGCCTTTTCCAGAAAGGCATGGAAATGGGATCCCACAATACGGAGCCTTGGGGCCTGGCTTTGTCAATCAGCAAAATGCCTCAGGGCCAGGCACGCTGGCTCACACCTGTAATCCCAGCACTTTGGAAGCCTGAGGCAGGCAGAACACAAGGTCAGGAGCTCAAGACCAGCCTGGCCAACATAGTGAAACCCCGTCTCTACTAAAAATACAAGAAAATTAGCTGGGCGTGGTGGTGGGCACCTGTAATCCCAGCTACTCGGGAGGCTGAGGCAGGAGAATCGCTTGAACCCAGGAGGTGGACGTTGCAGTGAGCCGAGATTGCACCACTGCACTCCAGCCTGGGAGAAAGAGCGAGATTCCATCTCAAAAAAAAAAAAAAAAGAAAAATGCCTCTGGGACCCCTCTGTCCACCTGATTCCTCATCCGGCCGCATGAATCGTCGTCTGCGTCTCTTCCCACTGCGTCAGGGTCCTCTCTACGAATGCTGACAGCTCGTCTCTCCTGCTCCTGCTAAAGAACATCTTGGTTGTCTGGTTTGGGGCAATTAGGGATAAAGCAGCTCTAAAACCCCACACACAGGTTTTTGGGTGAACATCGGTCTTCAGCTCACTTGGGTAAATGCCCACCGGGGGCGGCTGCCTGGACAGGGAGTGTCCGTTCACCTTTACGGGGAGATGGTCAACCCGTCTTCCCCAGGGTGGCCCCATTCACACCCCTTCCAGCCACGAGCGAGGGGCCAGCTTCTCCTCATCCTCCTCAGCTTCTGACATTGTTGGGGGAGCTTCCTTTGTTTTTCCTCCACCCCCATCTAGAACATCTAGAATTTAATTTTGATCTGGTCTGAAGGAACGATTTCTGCTTCTTTTTCAAGAGTTCACCAATTCTCCAAAACCCGTTCTCCAGCCAGCCTCCCCTTCACACCCCTCACCGAGTGTCTCTGCTTCTGTGCTGCACCTCTGTGTCAACTGACATGAAATCAGTGGATTAAATTATTTCATTATGCAAGAAATCAAACTAAATCGTTGGTTTTCTTTTCTCTAACTGCCATGTGTACAGGAAAAGAGAGAAGGGACGACCCTTTACATTTGGCTTAAACAAAGCAAGCTTCTAAATCTGTCAGTCATCAGAAGACAAACAGGAGCTTAAGGGCCACTGCCAGGGCACATGTATTTATATATATATACACACACACACACACACATACATACACACATATATATACTTTAAGTTCTAGGGTATGTGTGCACAATGTGCAGGTTTGTTACATATGTATACATGTGCCATGTTGGTGTGCTACACCCATTAACTCGTCAATGACATTAGATATATCTCCTAATGCTATCCCTCGCCATTGACATTAGGTATTTCTCCTAATGCTATCCCTCTCCCAGCCCCCCACCCCCCAATAGGCCCTGGTGTGTGATATTCCCCTTCCTGTGTCCAAGTGTTCTCATTGTTCAATTTCCACCTATGAGTGAGAACATGCAGTATTTGGTTTTCTGTCTTGCGATAGTTTGCTCAGAATGATGGTTTCCAGTTTCATCCATGTCACTACAAAGGACACGAACTCATCCTTTTTCATGGCTGCATAGTATTCCATGGTGTATATGTGCCACATTTTCTTAATCCAGTCTATCATTGATGGACATTTGGGTTGGTTCCAAGTCTTTGCTATTGGGCACACGTATTTTTAAGGCAGTTGTAGAGGTTGGGTTTTGTCTGGCTCGCTTCTCCTTCTCGTGGGCCTTCCTAACTTCAGAGGCCGGGGTGCCAGGAATCGTACATGTGTGTTCTCTGCACCGGATGTGGTGCTCCGCCCTTGCTCCTCCGTGTGCTGGGGCAGGTGGGAGTTCTCTGCAGCCGGCATGACGCTCCCACCTTGCTCTGTGTGCTAGGGCAGTGAGAGGTGGAAGGAACCCCTGGCTTCTGCTGGCTGGCATTCTTGCTGTGGCCTCAGCAGTTCCCATATCAGCCTCTGGCTTTGGGCGTGTCCAGGGCCAGGGCTTGGCCCACGGTGTCCTGGCTGGTCTGGGTCTCCGCTGACGCAGTGAGGGGATGGAGCTTGCAGCTGTGGTCAGCAGCCTCGCCTCAGAGCCTCTGCTCCCCAAACCAGCGAAGGAAGCGCGGTTTCTGGAGCCAGCAAGTTCACAAGGGGCTTCCCATGTGCCACGTTTCCTGACTGGCGGGCCTCTCTGGATTGTTCTGGAAATCACTGGCGGAGGGCTTAGAGCCCCATCTTCTAGCCCCTCTGCTTCTGTAATCCTTGGACACTGTTTTACGTTCCGTCCCCATGGAAATAACAAGTGATTTCTGTTGCCTGTAGCTGAATCCTGGCTGATACAGTAAGGGGTGGAACTGCGGGCTCCCGAGTTCAACTTCCTCGGTTCTGGGGCGGTTGCACGAGACCGAACAGCCTCTACTTTTCTGCGGCTTAGCAGAGAAGCTGCTTAGCAGAGGCTTAGCAGAGAGACTGCCTCTGCCAGCAGGCAGAGGGGCCCACCGTTTCAAAGCTGTATTCTGTTATTTCGTGATTAACTCGTGCGGAAATGAAAGCGGCCCTGCGAATATCAAAAGTTACAACAGAAGAAGGAAGGGACATACGGAGAGTCTCTGCAAATGGAGCTCAGGCGTCCACAGCCCCCCACGGTTCCTATCGCTTCACGGTGGTACAACCACGTACCTGGCAGGCAAGCCCCTGCCACCCTCCTGAACAGGGCAGCCCCACGACCCCCGATCCCTGAGCCCAGCACTGCCCCAGCTCCAGCCCTTGCTCTCTCATGTGTGATATGACGAGCATTGCGACAGAGGCACAGAGTCGTGCCCAGAATGCAAAGCACCCCAGCCTCCCGCATCACTGGTGGGTGTGGGGTGAGCGACTGGGGTCAGGAAAGGCTCTGGGAAGAGAGAAGAGAGAAGCCAGAGCTGAGAAAGAGGCCTGCCCGGAACGGGGCGTTCTGGGTGGAAGGAGCGGCCTGCAGGAAGGCATGAGAAAACACCAGTTCAGTGAATGGTGGCACAGAACCAGTGATGCCTCAGTGTGAGGACAGAATCCTGGACAGGTGAGCAACCCTGAGCTCAAAGGGTCCCAGATACCGTCCTCCATCAGGAAGGGGACCGCTGAGTGACGTCAGCATATCTCCAGGTTCTACAGCCGGCTTGCTGTCCCTGGGACATTGTAGCCAACTTAGGGCCACTGTCTCCCCCAGCTAACCTCCAGGTCTTGGCGTGCTCCTTCTCCAACCCTGAATACCTCCTTCTTCGACTTCCCCTGCCAAGAAAGCATTTCTCCTGGAGAGACAAACAGCTCATGGCCAACTCCCTGCAAAACAGGGTCATGTAGAACAAGCCCTGGCCCATCTGCCCTCCACAGTCATCAGGAAAATGAGCTTGACCGTTGGCTTGAACTTTGCTCTTCCCCTCACTGTGGTGCGATTGCTCAAGTGAGCTTAGAGGTTTCGTCGAAGCGACTGGGTGGCCTTGGTTTGCATTCCCTTAATCATCGGTGACGAATGGAAATCGTCCGGTTCCTGCCCGTCTTCTGTACACTAGTCTCTCCCACAGAGAGGACAGGAACCCTGGCTTTGTTCACACGTGTGCTGGGCGCAGTGGGGGAAAGAGATCGCTGCGGGGGAAGCACTGCTGAAAACACAGAATCTCTTCACCGCAACATCTTGGACCTCCAAAGTCGTATGTCTTCATTTTCTCCTTTTGAGAGTAAAACCTGTCATCTCTCCACTGGCTGGAGTGTTTCCTCCTCGTGCTTCTCCGTGGGAATGTGCGGGTCAGTGGAGGGAAAAGGAGGAGGAACCTGAATCCATGGATGGGCGAGGCCACACTCTCTAGACAGGAGGAAGAGTCTCCAAATATTGGAGTGATTGAAAGAAAAACCGGTCCAAGAGATTTAAACAGACAAGCATTCTGGGTTTAGAAAGATTTGAGGAAAACTTCCCCTGGCATAATTTGCTGGGTATGTTTAAGCCTCCTATGCAACAACCTTTAAAATAAATGCAATTCACACACGGATACTAGATAAATTATTTCCAAACTTATCTTTAGATGAATCTATGAATAATAAGTCCTCTCAGCATTGTAACCGAGGCCATCGAGAACGGCTGTCGCAGGCTGGCAACCTTGGTTCTGATTGCCTTGATTTTGACACATGACAATGTATTCCAAATAGACACCCAGGAAAGAAGAGAAATATTTTTTCAAATTGCAGAACTTCATAAATATGCAAATCACCAAACTCCAAATGCAACATAGTGTTTCTATTTTATTTTTCATTGTTTTTAACATTTTGTTTCTAAGGCAACTTCCTGATCATCGGTGTAATTCCACCTATAAACCACGTAAGTCATGCTCTAGGTTTATTTGTGAGATGTACTTGCTACTTGAAAGACATTTTCCTCAGGAAACAGTGTGATAAACGGTAGCTCCACCAAGCAACAAAGGCTGGCAGTGCAGGGGAGAGTTCCAAATGAGCCTGAGGAGCGCGGCAGCCGGAAAGCCCTGCTTGTGAAGGACAGAAATGACACCACCTCCCCCCAACAGGAGAAGCAGCTGAATAACACAAAACTTGGACAGCAAGGGGCTATGCCTTGGGAAAGCCGGAACGATGGACTTGATTGTGGCAGGATGGCAGGTGTCCCCATCGTATTTCAGTATCTCTCCTACAGGCTGGGTTCTAGTCTCCCTGTGTTTCTAGCAGACAAAAGACCAGGTGTTCACCAACCCCAGGTTCCAATGGCAGAACTTCATCTGAGACGTGGGACCAGGTGTTCACCAACTCCAGGTTCCAATCCCAGAACTTCATCTGAGACGTGGGACTCAGGTGTTCACCAACTCCAGGTTCCAATGGCAGAACTTCATCTGAGACGTGGGACCTAGAGGTTCACCAACTCCAGGTTCCAATGGCAGAACTTCATCTGAGACGTGGGACCCAGAGGTTCACCAACTCCAGGTTCCAATGGCAGAACTTCATCTGAGACGTGGGACCCAGAGGTTCACCAACTCCAGGTTCCAATGGCAGAACTTCATCTGAGACGTGGGACCCAGAGGTTCACCCACCCCAGGTTCCAATCCCAGAACTTCATCTGAAATGTGGGACCAGGTGTTGCCAACCCCAGTTTCCTCTCCTAGAGCTTCCAGAATAAGAGTGAAGAGGTGGCCTCCCTCTGGGTTAAAATATGCAGCGTTTCGGGAGATTTCTGTGGCTGCCTGGTTCTTTCCATGGGACCATCAGAAACAGCCCCTGGTAAAGGGACAGCATGATCAGCCACCCCCAGAGACGTGGAGAATCGGGGTGGGCAGACCACACTTAGCTTGGGTTGTTCAAAATCTCACCATGGAAGAGGCCTGACTCCAGGCCAGGGGCCGGAAGCCTCCTTGCTGAAGACCCTGGGGGAGGAACTGGGGTGGAATGGGCAGTTATGGAAACCCTCGGGTGGTGGCGAAGAGGGAGGGGGGCAGGGTCATTCCCAGGTGGAGAAAAGCAAGGGAAGCCCCTGGCTGTTTTCAGCGGTTGAAGCGTCACTATCCGATCACAGGGTTAACAGGTTTACAGTCCAGGCTTCTGAGTCCCTAGGACACAGGAAACTTTTGGAATCCCCTTGGGGTCAGTCGGAGACACAGAAACCAGGCCCGGTGTTGCCACAGAGGACGTTTTGTCTCAGAGGGAGCAGTAAATACTCAGAGGAAACAGCGGAGAAGGGTCCTGCAGGGCTTGGCAAGGAAGGAGGCCGTGAGATGGCCCCGCGCCCGGGAGCCAGGGGACCCGCGCGCCCCTGTCCAGAGGAGTGGCCGCAGCTCAGCTTCAGTCCTGCATCCCTGTGGGAATGCGGGTGGAAGACGGCCAAGTCCTCCGGCTTATTCAGGAGAAGCCGGTTGTGAAATGTTTCAAGGTAGCAAACAAAACATAAGCCAAGCAGCTTCCACGGGCCTCTCAGTTCTATGTGTCTCCTGCTGAGATTCAAAAGAGAAGGTGGACGAAGAGGAAATGCAGGTGACGCTGAGGACAGGCACCCAGGACGCCGGAGGGAAATGTGTGGACATGCTCACCTGCAAACCGGCCACGCGGGAGAGGCCTCCAAACAGCAGGAAACCCGCAGGCCCCGGTTGCGGAAGGAGGACGGAGCCAGGTCCCCTCAGGTGGTCATCGTCGGTCTTGGTGAAACCCAGTGCAGCAGGTGTGAGGAATGAACAGACGTCAGGGGAAGGTGGGATTTCCAAACACCTTTCCTCTGACTTCACCCGTGAGAACCAAAGGAGAGGGAGGTGCCTGGAGGGACGGCGGAGGCTGAGCCCAGGTCCCACCCCGTCCATCACAGGTGTCCGTGCTGTTTCCCAGGCTGCTCTGGCTGGACGCCTCTGTTGTTTGTTTTGTTTTGCCGCCACACACACACACACACACACACACACACACGCTTCCAGAAACATCCACAGACATCACACGTGGTTTCCTATTGGCATTTTATTCCTATGTGGTGGATTCCCAAGGCCTGATTGCAGGGTGATTGGTGGAAACATATTTTTGCATTACCACTCCCTCCGCCCACTACAAATACACACAAAAGAGACTGGGATGGTGGCATCAAAGGGTATCAGAGGGCATGGGCGTCATTTCCAGACTGCTTTCCAAAATGCCGTAACAACTTAAATTTGCATGAATATTAAAAATGGTGCCATTTTTCCTGCCAACAAGAGATGTTACGTTTCCTTATGTTTTCTTTAGTCTGAGGGTGATAAAACATATGGTTTCTTTCACTGGCAAATCTTTAAGCAGCTGTGTGTCGGGACATCTCTTTCAGACATTTGTTAATCTGTTGCTTTTATTCTTTGTCAGCTTTCTAATAATATACGTTTCTGGGATGTTACAAATAATAATATCACACATGTATGTCATTTACGTTAAAAAAATATTTTACCAATATATTACTGTTATATTGGCTTGATATAAAGTATCTTTTTTGCCATGAAAATACTTTAATCACTATCTGAGCACAAATGACTTTAATTTATGGCTTCTAAATCCCTTATTAAAAATCATTTCCAGGCTGGGTGTGGTGGCTCACACCTGTAACCCCAGCACTTTGGGAGGCTGAAGTGGGCAGATCACCTGAAGTCAGGAGTTCAAGACCAGCCTGGCCAACATGGCGAAATCCCATCTCTACTAAAAATACAAAAAGTAGCCAAGCATGGTGGTGGCACCGGTAATCCCAGCTACTTGGGAGGCTGAGGCAGGAGAATTGTTTGAACCCAGGAGGTGGAGGTTGCAGGGAGCCGAGATCACGCCCCTGAACTCCAGCCTGGGTGACAGAGTCAGACTCTGTCTCAAAAAAAAAAAAGAAAAGAAAAGAAAAAAATCATTTCCTCATTTTCAGATTGTCTGCACAACCTCTAAGGTTCTGGATGTAAATATCATTATTGCTTCTGGATGTAAATATCATTATTGTTATTATTATTATTGTTTAAGCCTTCGATTCACCTGGCGTTTGTGTTTGTTGCTGGTTTGATGTTGAGGACTGACTCATTTCCATCCTGATGGGCATCTCTGTGCAGGCTGACTCACGAGGGGAACCGTTCCCTTCCCCTGAATTGGATGCCATTCTTATCACAAATCAGACCTCATAGATTAGGTTCTGCTTCTCCATGCCCTGATTCGCTTTTCCATTCCTGGGCCAGTACCATATTGATTTGATTAAAGTGCCTTGCAAATAAGTTATCATTTTCACATCAGACAATTTTACAATTGCCGTTCTTTTTTAGAGTTTGCTTGACTATTCTTGGGAATTTATTCTTCCCTATGAACTTTCAGTTCGTTAAATAAGACGCCTGGTAATCTCACTGGAATCACATTAAACTTTTATATCAAGAGTGGAAGAATTGCTGTCTTGGGAGATTAGGCATTTCCCTATAAGGACGAGCTATCTCTCTGTGACTTCAGATCTTCTTTTATGTCCCTTATTAAGACTTTCCATATAGCCTTATTCTATATAAGACTATAATATAATATAAATATTGTACAAGGTTAGTCTAACCCTAGCCTTATATGGTCTTGCACCTTTATTTTCAAGATAGATTCCTGAGCATTTTATAGTTTCTGCCAATGCTGTGCACAATGTATTTGTCCTCATTTCCATTCCTAGGTACTTATTTCTAGCATAAGAAAAACTATTGATTTTTGTAAGCTCATCTCCTGCCCAGCTATCTCACCGACATGGAGTAAACATTTCTTTCTGAGTCAATATTGGTGATTCATGTTTTCCTAGACTATGAGCCATTTCATCCAGATTTCAAATTTGTTACTATACAGTTGTACAGAGAATTCCATTTTAAAATATATTTTCATTAATCCTACAAATGTTTATT
The DNA here is from genome assembly GCF_043159975.1 of Macaca nemestrina. NCBI lineage: Eukaryota > Metazoa > Chordata > Mammalia > Primates > Cercopithecidae > Macaca > Macaca nemestrina. The sequence continues at coordinate 117,182,975 of NC_092139.1, forward strand.
GAGTACCCACTTTATGTAGTTATAATCCGCTCTTAAAATCCATAAAATGTATGTGGTCACATTCTTATTTTTTTCTTGACTAGATTTGCTAGACATTTATCTATTTTATTAGTCTTTTAAAAGAAAGAGTTATTTAATTTATTTATAAAGCCACTTAATACATCTCTTGTAATCTAGTATTTTCTTCTTTACTCAGGAATCCCAATTTCTTTACTTTTACTTTGTTATTCTATTTCTAGTTTATGAATTGAATACTTAGTTCACCTAATTGCGTCTTCCATCTTAAACGCTGAAGTGTGGAAAGTTTGGTGTCTCCCCCTAAGTGCAGGTTCTCCTACAATGTGTGGGAGCTGGACCCTCGTACTCCCCTCACCATCAGTGGCAAATGCTCCTTGGCCTGAACTCCTGTCACTGTGAATGTCTGAGGCCGGACGGGCCAGGGCTGTTGACAGTGGGGCCCCGTCAATCGGTCCCCAGCACAGGGGGTGACATGAACAGGCTCATCTCCAGAGGTCAGCAGAGGGACCGTCTGCAACCGGAGCTGGTTTGGGGCAGGCGTGGGTGTGGAGGAGGGCAGCCCCTGCCCCGCACTGGAGTCAGGAGGACTTGGCTTTGGGGACTCTGCTGGTTCTGCTCCTCCCCCAGGGAGAAAAGCCTGGGAGGGAGTTGGTGCAGGGCCAAGCTGAGCTGAGCAGTGGGTGGGCTGAGTCCCCCGCCCATCCTGTGCCCACCAACCAAGCATCTCTGCAGCTGGCGAGGGCTGCACGCTGCATTCAGGATTTTTTTCTTTTCTTTTTTTTTAAGACAGTCTGGCTCTGCCGCCCAGGCTGGAGTGCTGTGGTGCAATTCTCGGCTCACTGCAAGCTCCGCCTCCCAGGTTCACATCATTCTCCCGCCCCAGACTCCCGAGTAGCTGTGACTACAGGCCCCCGCCACCACGCCCGGCTACTTTTGTTTTTGTATTTTTAATAGAGACAGGGTTTCACCGTGTTAGCCAGGATGGTCTCCATCTCTTGACCTCATGATCCGCCCACCTCGGCCTCCCAGAGTGCTGGGGTTACAGGCATGAGGCACCCAGGATTTTTCTAAGATAAACTATAATTTAGAATTTTTGCTTTATTTCTTCAATTTAACCAGTAAGAAATGAAGTACACTTTTCAGGAAAACAGCCTTTTCTCCCCAACATTTATTTTTTCTATTAACATCAAACTTTATTCCAAAGAGTTTGGTCCGTAAAATGTCTGCCAGGTGGAACTGAGATTTTCTTTGAGCCTTTTTAGTATTCGTTTTCCCGTGTTTTATCCGGCCAGGGAGATGTAAAGCATTGTTTCCTTGGGATGGAGAACTTGTGTGTAATTTACATTATTGTTTCATTTGCTTACTTTTGTCTGTCTTTCCCCCCTGCCATGTAGTGAGTATCACGAACACAGGAGGTAGGACCTGACTTACTCACTATTTATTACAGCCGCGGTTCCTAAACAAGCACCTCACACAAAAGAACATGCTGTAAACACCTGTGAAAAGAACGGCTCCACGAAGCAAGCTTACGAATACAAGCTCGCATGCGTCTTTCAAATTGTCTACTTTATATATCAATGATTTTAAAAGATGTTGCAATTTCCCACCGATAATTTATTTAAATTTCCTCTTGAATTTCCATCTGATATCGTCTTGATGTGTTTTTATGCTAAGTAATCCCAACACAAACCTTGTCGAGACTCCGTGTTTCACTGAGACAGCATCAGTGGTGCCAGACTTTCCCTCCTACTGTAAAAACCTTGGAAACTAGAAAAACACACGAAACGATTGACTTCAGATATTGACTAACAGGTAGCCCAAGAATGGAAGGAATCCCTGAGAGAAGAGAATGCATGCGATGAGGCTGCCGTTGCCCAGCCTTCTGCCTGGAAGCCGACCCCACCACACAGAGGAAAGTCAGGCAGAACACAAGTCCCACTGAGTGAGGGTACAGAGACCCCTGTTCTGGGATGTTGAAGTGGCTAAAACTTGGCGGGAAGAACAACATCGAGAAAGGATCTGTGCAGAGAGACGGCTCCAGGAATCGGCACGGGTCTCCCTGAGTCTGTGGCTCAACGCGGACGTAGACAGACTGAAGGCAAAATTCCATCAGGCCATTCTCGGAGATCCTGGGATCCATACCTTCAACAATCCCAGGAATCCAAACCGGGCTGGGACTCACTCGTGTTTCCATCTGCCCACATAGAGAGAACCTGGTGAACACATTGTGTGCTCAGCATAAACCGGAGAGTCTGCGGCTAAACCAGCCTCCCAGGAGAGAATGCCCCAGACCTGCGCCCTCGAGTTTCCAGATAAAGCCCAGGAGAGACCAGTGTGGTCTGAAGGTTACATAAATGTCACCGAATCGAAACTCCAAACTCTTTAAAGGAAGACAATAAAACACAAAAACTCATCACCAAAACAATCACAGTGTCAAGCATCTAATTAGGAATCAGTCACCATGTTAGTAGGAGAAAAATATGACCTGTAACCCCAAGAAAAGTCAGTCAACAGAAGAATACCCAGAAATGACAGAGATGTTGGAATTTTCAGACAAGAATGTTAAAACAGCTATTATAAATTATAAATGTGTTTAAGGATTTAAAAGAACACATGATCATAATGTGAGAGAAAAAGAAACATAATGTGAGAGAAATGTTAAGAAGAAATAAATAAAACTAACGCTAAAAAGTACAATATCCACAGTGACTAATACACTTACAGGTCTTATGAGCAGATAAAACACAGCAGAAGCAAGTAAAATCAAGCTTGAAAATATAGCCACGAGAATTATCCAAAGCAAAGCATAGAGAGAAAAGAAAGAACAAACGTAATTAACAGAGCCTCAGTTACACATAGTACAACTTCAATCTAACTTGCCCGTAACTGAAGTTCCAGAAAAAAAGGGTACAGAAAACTATTTGAAGACATGGCAGACTTACTTGTTTTTTTCTAAATTTGATGCAAACTTTAAACTCTCATGTAAAGAAAAGTGTTCCCACCGGCCTGGTGTAGAACAAAAAGAAAATCAGAAAGAATGATAACTGCAATAGATTGAAACACATCAAAGGCATAAGGTCCGTGTGTGCACCTGACGTTCATAAAGCCTCCCCCTGTTGGTCAGAATGGGAGGGGGATAGAACCAACTCTTGGCTCTGAAACGAAAGCGGGTTCAAATGCTTATCTTTCTTTTTTTTAAGCTAAAAATGGATGAAAGAACATTTTTGTTGAGAGAAAATTTCCAGCTATTACTCAAAAGTGAAGTTAATTAGAAAGTCACCGTTTTGCAGCTCTTCATGACATAATTCATCGATTCAGTCATCACAAACGGCTGCTTTCCACATTTATTAAGTGAAATGGTGGTTGGGGGCGGGGAGCTGGGTAAGTCTGACCCTGCCAGTCTTAATGTCATTAAGACCTAATGGACCTTCTGCTGTGAAGCAAGCACTGGTGCCACCTGCAAGCAATTCTTGCAAAAAAAAAAAAAAAAGTGAACTAGAATCAAATCGAGCCTCAGATCAATTGAGCGGTTTATATGACACGCAAGTCAAATGACATCAGTTTCTCCAATCAATGAACCACATGAATGGATGGATAGATAGATAGATGGATAGAAAGGTACATATAGATATTGTGTTTTGTATTATTTTAAGTAAAAATGCATAATCAAGTATTTATAGGTGAAATGACATGATGTCCAGCATAAGCTTTAAAATATCTGGAAAAAAAACTGGAAAAATAGGTGAAGCAACGTTGGCACTTTGTTCTTGTTGTTTTTTGTTTTTTTGTTGCTTTTTTTTTTGAGCTGGGGTGGTGCAGTTCAAATCTTTGAAATTTTTTATAATAAAAAGTTAAAATATTTTGTTAAGTAAAAGAATCAATTAATGAATGTGCCACAAGACTGTGCTGAGATGTCTACCTTGAATATAAAGAATTGGGAGTCAGTGAACATAATTAGCCATGAAAATTATGCTATTTGATAAAAAAAAAATTTAATGGAGAGAAGGTGGCTACAGCAAAAATAAAATCATTGCACAGAATGAACGAGTGAGTGAATGAATGAATGAAGCAGCTCATGCCTTGACCCCCTGTTCTCACTCCTGTAAAATGGGAGCACAGGACCAGATGCAGTCTAAAGTTCCTCTTAGTTCCAGTCGTGCTTCTCTGATTTCACCTGGAAAAGGACGTAAAAGAGCTTCAAGGACGCATCTCTAGGGTTTAAATCATTAAACGAAATGCATTAGTCCATCTCACACTGCTGTAAAAAACTACGAGAGACTGGGTAATTTATAAAGAAAAGAGGTTTAATTGGCTCACAGTTCCGCAGGCTGTACAGGAAGCACGGCCGTGGAGGCCTCAGAAAACCTTCAATCCTGGTGGGCAGTGAAGGGGAAGCAGGCAAGGCCTTCTTCACGTAGCCAGAGCAGGAGGAACAGAGGGGTGGGGGCGTCACACACTTTTAAACAACCGGGTCTTGCGAGAACTCACTCCCTATCGTGAAACAGCAAGGTCAAAGTCTGCCCCCATGACCTAGTCACCTCCCACCAGGCCTCTGGTCCAACACTGGCGATTACAGTTCGACATGAGATTTGGGTGGGGACACAAATCCAAACCACACCATGAAGAAATCTTTTAAAATACCAAAACACTCCATCTAAGAACTTTGCATTGGCCAGGTGTGGTGGCTCACACCTGTAATCCCAGCACTTTGGGAGGCTGAGGTGGGTGGATCACCTGAGGTCAGGGGTTCAAGACCAGCCTGGTCAACATGGTGAAACCCGTCTCTTCTAAAAAAAAAAAAAAAAGTTAGCTGGGCGTGGTGGCAGATGCCTGTAATCGGAGCTACTCGGGAGGCTGAGGCAGGAGAGAGGTGGAGGCTGCAGTGAGCCCAGATCGTGCCATCACATTCTAGTCTGGGTGACAAGAGCAAAACTCCATCTCAAAAAAAAAAAAACAAAAAACTTTGAATTTAAGTCCATGTGATGTGATGTAGAAGCACGTAGGGAAGTCTGGGCTATGCAATGAAAGTAGAAAACTCAGAGTGTGAGATCGTGTGGTCTGCGGGGACTCTGACCCAGCGTTGAAGACTTCTGTCTGCCCGGGGCCCGCTCCAGGAGGGCACGGCATGGGCCCTGGGCAGGAGGCATTCTCTGGGACGCAGCGCCCACACAGAGCAGGGGCACGTGGCGTGTTCACGAGTGTTTCCTCGGCCGTGGCAGGTACTCCACGGTGTCTGCTGAAGCTGGGTGGATGTTAGAGTGATGGAATCTGGGACTCCAACACTCTAACAGCTGAACATATGGATGATATTTCTTTGTGTTTAACTTATGCTGTTAGAGGTAAAAACCTGTAACATGTAAAGAGGGATTCGTGTCCCCACCCAAATCTCATGTCGAACTGTAATCGCCCATGTTGGACAAGAGGCCTGGTGGGAGGTGATTCGATCACGGGGGCAGACTTTCACCTTGCTGTTCTCATGATAGGGAGTGAGTTCTCGCAAGATCCGGTTGTTTAAAAGTGTGTGACTCCCCCTCTCCTCTCTTCCTCCTGCTCTGACCATGTGAAGGCCTTGCCTCATCATCTTATCCCCGCAATGACACTGTGAGCTGCTTCTGTTTTGACCTCACTGGAGGCACGGGAGCAGAGGCAGAATCAACTCCAGCAAACAATTTCCTAGAGGAGATTCAGGGACAGGTGAGCGTCTCCAAGTTGAGATTCTGAGATTCTCCCCCAGAAAGCGGGAGATGATCAGGTACAGGGGTGTGTGTGTGTGTATGTGTGTGTGTGTGTGTGTGTGTGTGTGTGTGTGTGTGTCTGTGTGTGAAGGACACACAGAGAGGGAGAGATTGATTGAGAGGGACTGAGAGGAAGGGAGGGGAAAGTGGGGAGACAAGTACAGCACTGGGCGGGTTAAGGTAATCCCTTTATTAACATGTAAAGAGGAACAACAGGAGATTATCACGTGAGCGTAGCTTCAGGGAGGTATCAATAGACACAGACAAAACCCAGGATGTTTCTTAATACCCTTTGACACAAAACCCAAACAAGCAGCGTCCCCTTGAGCACCTGCACACACTTCACTTTTCTGTGCAGAAACCAGGTAATCTAGGCCAGTATCCTTGTCTACTGTTTTTGGATGGTAAATGCTGCTTGTATTGTCTCATTTCTTGTCTGTGTTTTTAATAAATAATTGAATACATATGCTGACTGCAGTACTCTAATCCCTAATGCTAAGGATAATAAAATAAATGATGTTACATAAAGATGCATTATTAATTGGCAGCGACCATCTCAGTAATGTTCTGAAAAGCACTAAAGTGCAATGAATTAATCTCGCATCAATTTTTTGTTCTTCAATCTTTCAAGATCTCTTCAGTGGTGCCCTCAGTGGCGTCTCCCTGCAAGTGGGGACCCGGTTCTGAAAATAGCAGACTCGGCCGGGTGCGGTGGCTCACACCTGTCATCCCAGCACTTTGGGAGACCAAGGCACACGGATCACTTGATGTCAGGAGTTCGAGACCAGCCTGGCCAACCTGGCAAAACCCCGTCTCTACTAAAAATACAAAAATTAGCCGGGTGTGGTGGTGGGCACCTGTAATCTGAGCTACTCGGGAGGCTGAGGCAGGAGAATCACTTGAACCTGGGAGGTGGAGGTTCAGTGAGCCAAGATCGTGCCACTGCACTCCAGCCTGGATGACAGAGCAAGACTCAGTCAAAAAAAAAAAAAAAGAAGGAAGGAAGGAAGGAGGGAGGGAGGGAGGGAGGGAAGGAAGGAAGGAAGGAAGGAAGGAAGAAAAGAAGGAAGGAAGAAAAGAAGGAAGGAAGGGAGGGAGGGAGGGACGGAGGGAGGGAGGGAGGGAGGGAGGAAGGAAGGAAGGAAGGAAGGAAGGAAGGAAGGAAGGAAGGAAGGAAGGAAGGAAGGAAGGAAGGAAGGAGCAGACTCATATCTGTGCCTTCCCCTGGACCTGGGAGGTGGCCTGAAAGAGGGAGCCCTCCAACGCAGGCTATGACTCCAGCCCCTGCCTGACCTCAGGGCGATGGGGTCCCTAAACTCGCAGAGCTGTAGAGCGTGCTCATGACGTGGGGACATTTTAAAGGAGACGTGAACGCACCCTTCCAGGGGACAGGCGAGCAGAGCGGCCTGTGTTCTCTTCACTGTCAGGGCATCTTGTTGGGGGTTGCTTGTGTGAGCACTTTGCTACGCCCTTGTCTCGTCTGGCGCACACCAGGGCGGGCTTCCCCAGCAGGGTGCAGAGGTGGCAGCTTTGGGGACAAGGGAGGTGTCAGTTTAGCTGATTGCAGCCGCATAAGAATTAAGCTCTTGGTGATGAGCAGAGCGGGACGGACTCTGTCCGTCGGGAAGTCAGGGATAGGAGCTGCCTGAGCTGAGGGGCTGGCATGGAGCCTTCAGCGGGAGACAAGATTGAACGGGCCCCTTGCCTCACCCTAATTTGCATCTCCCCCTGAATTTGAGGCTGAGCACTTGGAAAACTGACCCTGGGTGGGAGACGCGTCTCCCACAGCAGGAAACAGAAAGGGATGCAAAGGAGGATCTAAGAAGGGCCTCGGCTGTGGGCAGGACAGAGTTAGTTGCAGGGAGAACTGCCAGGTCCTAAGAGGCCCAGACGGGCGTCGGCACGGTCAGCTCCTCCCTCCGGCTTCTGAAACCTGTGCTTACAGGCAGCTTCTGGGCAGCGCGAAAAGGAGACGGTGGCCGATTTCTGCACACACGTGACACTATCTCCCACCCGAGGCTGCACGCAGCCCACCTCCGTTCCACTGGGATCCTCCTCCTGGGCATCCGCGGCCATCGCACAAGTGATGACTTAGAATTCCTTCCTGGCTGCCGAGGTGAGACGCACGACCGGCCGCCTCCCTTCACACATGCGTGTCCACCTGCCGCAGGACCCCCGCAGCCTGCCCGTATAGGGAGGGAGCCCGCGGCCTTTTGTAGAAGGAAACTTAATGCCTGAGACGGAGAAAAGTTGGTCAAGACTTTCCACGGGCTTTTTCATTTCATTCACACTGAAGCGTTTATTAATTTAGTGGAGCTTCTTAATTAAAGGCTCAATGAATAATTGAAATGTAGTTTTGATGATGCTGAAGTTGGTGCCATTTTGAGTTGTAATTGTAACTAATAAATTAGTTAAATAGGTGAGATGATGAAATCCTGTCTCGCGGGGGGGGTGCTCTTCATTTCAAGAATTTATCTACATGTCATTCAGAGGATTTATGCAGGAAAAAATAGATGATCAGAAGAAAACCCAGAACTGAGTCTTATTAATCAGCTACCTCCTCCCTGTAAGTGCTGGAGCTTGCTAATAATTCACCGTCAGCCCAGTGTGAGAGGAAGGAGGGGCAGCACCTGCTCCTCCCCAGAACCCTGTCAGATTTCTCCCTCCAGTCAGAAGAACTGGAGACGGGAAGGGGTGTGGGTGTCACTGTTTATTGGGGTCCACCCTCCGGATGCCTGGATTCAGCCATGGATGAAATAACCATTGGTCCCACCCGCTGGGAAAGGGCAGACCCTGAGAGAAGCTGCGGCCGCACTTCCACGGTTTATGCCGACGGTCAGGGTCATGAGCAAAATTAAAGCAGGAGGGAAGAGTGAGTGGGGCCGGAGCTGGTAACGGGGGAGGAGAATGTTTGAGCAGCCACTAGAAAGAGCTTCGGACACATGTGGTGGAGGTCACCTTCCAAGGGGGTCCTCGTGCCTGGGGGCCCACCCCCTCCTCCTGCCACAGGTCGGAGTCAGCTGCAGGTGTGAGCCCCACCCATCCCTTCCCTGGCACAAATGAGCCAGGAGAGTCTGTGAGAGGAGAGGACACTGCACATCAGATGAGACCCTGGAAGGAATCCGGACTCCATGGCTTAGTAAGCCCATTAGAGCCAGAGCAAAGCAACAAATGATGAATTATTCACCCTGGTAGGCAGTTACTTGCAAAATAAATCTAGGCCCAGTGAGACGGCCCTTTGCCTCCAAATTCCTGGGGTGATGCGCACCCCTCACCTGGCAGGGGCACTACCAGAGCTGCCCTGTTCCCCTAGCGATGAGCCAAGATCTCATTCACACCTCTGGATGCAGCCCGCCGCGGGGACCTACGGGGTACCCTCGTGGGGTTCCGCTGTTCCTGTCTGTTAAAGCCCATCCCGTTCCCCACGAGCCTCTGAGGAAGCTGCAGAGTCTGTGCTGGTCTTTGTCCCTGAAGCAGCCGGCGGTCATAATAACAGAGGTAATAGAAAGGTGCTATCGGCACTGTTATCAATAAAACAGGACCTCCTCTCCGCGGCGTGTGGCGAGGGCCCTGCGTGCAGCGGCGGGAAGTCTGCGTCCCGTGACCCACCGGGTCTTTGATCATCTCGGTTTTGCCCGCTTGTAGTCCGAAAGCCTGTGCCACAGAACCACTCAACCTGCTCATTAACTCACAGCTCCCCAGACTTGACCCCAGATGGGATCCGGGGCCCAGGGACCTGCAACTGCTGAGGAGCCTATGGCTTTTACACACAGGATGTCCTAAAACCGTGGGCATGTGCTTTCCTCTCCTGCTCAACTGTGGGTTGTTTGGGGGTGTGGCTGATGCCTTCGGTTTACACGTCGTCAACACAGTATAGCACCATGAAGGGTTAATGCTGCGTTCTTTTGCCCCCTGCCCCCGCCCACCATGGTGTAAAGCTCATAGCAGGTAGAATCACCTCCCAGGTGCAGGCGAGTCTCCTCCCAGCAAGTACATCCTGGATGGCAGTGCGGATTCCCCACGACCTCACCCAGGCATCCCCCAGAGGTGACAGACACACCTCTGCAGGTGACACCGTGCCCGTCACATCACACTGGGGCAGAACAAAGGCCGGTGGGATCAGAGAGGTCCGGGTGGTCCTGAGCCCTTCCTTCAAGGAAGGAGGGAGGAACATCGCTGGGCCTTAGAACTCCTTGTGGCTTGGTTCTCCCAACAGCTCAGGACAGGCTTTGTCTCAAATGACCCCTTTATCTGCACAGCTCAGTGCTGCATGGTGGGGACCCTTCCGACGGATGGAAGGGTGGGGGCTCGGAGGCGGAAAACTGATTCTGCAAATCCAGCCCTTCGGGTCATCTCAGAAAATGGCACAAGCTCTCATCTACAAAGTTGGGATAATTATGGTACTTGTCTCATAGACTCGGGGTGAAAATTAAATGCATTGCCATATTAGGAGAAATTCCTACCACAGAGGTACCCAGCGAGAGCTGGGGTGTCCGTTCAGGTGGCCACCTGGTAACCCACCTCGTTTCCGTGCCCTGCCCAGCGTCATACTTCCTACACGTTGAGCACAGACTAGAACACGAAGTGCTTCTTCCTCTCAAGGAACTCACCTCAGAGAAGGTGGTAAAGCTTCAGGGAAGCCTGCACAGCCAGGGAAGGATGGCGGGAGGGCCAGGGGGTGGATGTCTGTCCAGCCAGGACTGAAGGACTATTGAATATGAGCATCAGGCTCAGAGCAAACCAGACCCATGACAAAGAGACAGTGAGTCCCCGCTTTCCTCTCCGAGTCCCCAATTTCCTCTCCGAGTCCCCGCTTTCCTCTCCGAGTCCCCAATTTCCTCTCCGAGTCCCCGCTTTCCTCTCCGAGTCCTCCACTCTCCCCCGTCCTCTCTGTGTCCCCCCATCCTGAGTCCTCCCACCTTCTCCAAGTCCCCTTTTTTCCTCTCCAAGTCTCCCCACTGTCCTCTCTGAGACCCCCCATTCTCCCTGATCTCTCTGTCCCTCTGGCACCCCTACTTCATCTGAGCATGCACAGGAGGCCTCTCTGATCAGCTGTCACCACATCTGTCTCTGAAGGCCGTCACAGCCATGCAGGTCAGCAGCAGCCCCAGCCTCTGGGCTGTGCTGGCAGAAGACCATGGGCAGGGAGGGGAATGAGGGCATTCCCCCAGACGGGAGGGTGAGGGCGGCTGGGCTGAGATCACTGGCACCAGCACAGGTTCCTGGAGGTGAGGGTCAGGGGACAAAGAGGAATAAAGGGAACAGAGGACAGCAACAGAGCTCCAGGCCAGGGTAACCACAGGGCTGAGGATGTGAGAGCAGAATAAAGAAAGAGACAGAGACAGCGAGAGACAGAGACAGGGAGAGAGAGAGAGACAGGGAGAGACAGAGACATGGAGAGAGAGAGACAGGGAGAGAGAGACAGGGAGAAACAGAGGCAGAGAGACAGGGAGAGACAGAGAGACATAGAGACAGGGAGAGACAGAGAGAGACAGAGATAGAGGCAGAGAGTGAGAGAGGGAGGGAGAAAGGAAAAGAGAAAGGAAAGGGGAGGGGGTGGAGGTGGCTTGGGACTCCTTGGGTCAGTGCTGGAGCTGCTGAGGCCTGTGCCCACACGCAGGAGGGCCACGGAGGATCCACTCAGCCACCAGCATGTGCACAGAACTGTTCTGGGGGGAGGGGGGCAGGGCATGTGTGCTGCTGAGATTTAGCCAGAGGCTGCGGTGCTGGGCGCCTGTCTGAGGCCGCCATGTGGAGACCTTGGGACGATGTGCTGTGAAGACACCCTCTCCCTTTTCTCCCTGAAGGGCCTGGACGCCGGTTCCTCCACTTCCCAGGGTGAGGGGACGAAGAGGCAACCAGAGGAAGAGACCCAGACGGTGGTCACGCCTCTCCCGACACCAGCTCCTGACACCCTCCCTGGCCCTGCACATCTGGGAACGCGGAGGACAAGGCAAGTTTTCAATTCAAACTCCATTTTCAGCTAATAGTTCTTTAAACGTGCACTGTTAAAAGAAGGTTCGGTAAATGTTTCCCCTTCTGTCGACTTGGAAAATTACAAAAAGCTCGGCTTGTGTGTGGTTTAGCTGCGCCTCGGACCCACCTCTCCTGCCGGGCCTCTGAAACGCTGCACAGGGGGCTGTTTCTGGAAGATCCATGGGGGTGAAATGGGGTTCGATGGGCCGCATCTCCGTCACCACCTCGAGCTCGGACTATCTCAGAGGCCTCTGTGTTCACAGGGAGCGGTCTGAACGCTTCTACGCTTATTTAAATGGGTTCGCCCCTGCACATGCATAATCGAACCTCACACAGCTGCTAATACCTTCCCTCTGCAAATGTTCACCGCAGTCGGGCCGCCTTCCTTTCCTATCAAGCCCCACGGGTGCTGGGACCCACTCCAGCTCCCACAGACCACGTTGTTCATTCCCTGGAGGTTATCAAATCGTTTTCATTCCCACATCTCTATAACGTAACGCCTGATCATTGAAGAGTCCTCCTGGAACCACTGCTAGAGTTCGGATGTTTGTCCCCCAGGCCCCAGGTTGAAACACGATCCCCAGCGTTGGAGGTGGGGCCTGGTGGGAGGGGCTTCGGTCGTTGGGCGGGTTTCTCAGGAGTGGCTGGTGCCCGCCTCATGCTGGGGAGGTCTCACTGCAGGTTCCTGCAGGGGCTGCTTGTCACACAGAGCTAGGGTCTTCCTCCTCTCTCTCTCGCCTCCTCTCACTGCTCATCTCTGCACACAGCTCTGCTTCCCCCAAGAGAGGAAGCTCCCTGAGGCCTCCCCAGGAGCAGATGCCAGGACAGTGCTTCCTGTACAGCCCGCAGAACTGGCAGCCAAATAAACCGCTTTTCTTTAGACATTGCGCAACCTTGGGTATTTCTTTGTAGCGCCACAAATGGACTAAGAAAACCGCTGATTCCTTTTATGATTTCTTGGCATGCTGAGACTCCGCCGCATGGACTGGAAGATCATCCTATCCACTCCTCACAATCAGTCCACGGGGACTTTCATCCTGAGTCTCACTGAACTTTTATATTAGTTTTGGGAGAATTGACTTTGTTTTTTTCTATGAAGCCCTTCCCTCCAAGAACATGGGATCCCTGCTCCAATGAACTACATGTTTTGTGCCCCCAGAATTCGCATGTCGAAGCCCTGATCCCTACCGTGAAGGCATTTGGAGATGAGGCCTTGGGGAGGTGATTAGGGTCAGAGGAGATCAGGAAGGTGGGTCCCATGACGGAATTAGTGCCTTTGTCAAAGGGTAGAAAAGCCAGGAGGTCTCGCTGTGCACCACCAAGGAAAGGCCATGTGAATCCATAACTAAAAACAGCCCTCACTGAGAAAACTTCCATCACCGAGAAACCTGCCCTCACCGAGAAACCTGCCTTCACAGACAAATCTGCCCTCATGGAGAAACCTGCCCTCAGGAGAAACCTGGCATCACCGAGAAACCTGCCATGTTGGCGTCCTGACCTTGGACTTCCAGCTCCAAGAACTGTGAGAAATAAATGTTTGCTGTTTGAGCAGCCCAGCCATGTATTCCCTTGTAGCAACCAAGCTAAGAAAGCATCCCATCGACTCCCAGTTATTTTTAACAGCAAACCCATGCCTATGGTAAACAAACATTTTTCTGATTTTAATTTTCTGATTTTAATTTTATATTTAATTTAAAATTAAATATAAGGAAATTTGTTAATTAAATTTAATCTATTAAATCTATTAATTACATCTATTAAATTTCCAATACTAAGGAAATCTATTGGTTTTGAAAATTCATCTTATGCCCAGCAACTTTTCCAAATTTTTAAAATTAATTATAGTAGGGGGTTTTGTTCTTGTTGTTGTTTGGTTTTTTTTGTTTTTTGTTTTCCGTTTTGCTTTTTCATGTAAAAGAATCTCTTTGGTTTCTTAGCTGCACAATCAGACCATTGGCTAAAAGGATGCCTTTTTTTCTGATTCCCCAATATTTATACTAACTATTGAGCATTTTCTTTCTTATGTTAGCTGGAGCCTCCAAAGCGCTGCTGAATAATGGTGTTTAGTGGCCCCAGTTTTAAAGCAGGGCCTTAGTGTTTTCAATCATCTTTATCATTTCCTAATTTCCTGTCTAAGCATACATTTGCTTTGGATTTTTGTGTTAGGTTTTTATTGCTTCATGACAAGTTACCATAAAAGCAGTGGCTTAAAACAGCATAAATGTTATTATATTAAAGGTTCATGGGTGCAGAATTGCAAGGTCTAGCTTACCTGGCACGGTGGGCTGAACTGTGTCCCCTGACAATTCATTGGCTGAAGTTCTGACCCCCAGTGTGGCTGCATTTGGTCATAGGTCCTTTAAGGAGGTCACTAAGGTTCAATGTGGACATTAGGGTGGGGCCCTGATCCAACAGGACTGCTGTCCCTACATGAAGAGGCACAGTCCCTCTCTGTCTCTCTCTGCCATGTGAGGACATAGCAAGAGGGTGGCCAACTGCAAACTAGGTATCGGGCCCTCACCAAAGGTCAACCCTGAGGGCGCCTCAATCTCAGACTTCCAGCCTCCAAAACTGAGAAATAAATGTCGTCTGTCATTTAAACATCCAGGTTGTGGTATTTTATTAGACTCCGGAGCTGACTGAGACAGTTGGGTCCTCCGCTCAGGGTCCCATTGGGCTGAAACTGTTCGCTGGCAGCGTCCTCACTGGGGGTCTGGACTGGCGGCGCTTCCTGGGATATCTGGCAGAATTCATTTCCTTGTTGCTGTACAACTGAGGTCCCATCTCCTAGCTAGCTCTTGGTGAAGGGCCACACTCAGCAGCTGAAGGCCGCCCCAGGTCCTGCCACCTGGCCCTAGGCAGGATGCAACGTGGCTGCTCTTCATAGCCAGTGGTAGCATCGGCCTTGGATCGGCCAACATCCAGCCTAAGAAAATGCTGCTTTTAAAGGGATTGCCTGATTAGGACCCACCTAGACAGCTCACAGGTTCCACCAACACCCAAGGGGAGGGAATCAGACCCCATCCCCCCCGAATACCATGGAACTCTGTTTACCACAGGTTTTATTAAGAATACCTTCTAAACATTATTACATGTGGAATCCCAGCACAAATTTAATAATATTTAGCACAAATTTGGGAGGCTGAAGCAGGTGGATCATCTGAGCTTGGGAGTTAGAGACAATACTGACCAATATGGAGAAACCCCATCTCTACTAAAAATACAAAATCAGCTGGGCGTGGTGGTGCATGCCTGTAATCCCAGCTACTTGGGAGGCTGAAGTAGGAGAATCACTTGAACCCGGGAGGTGGAGGTTGCAGGGAGCCGAGATCGCGCCATTGCACTCCAGCCTGGGCAACAAGAGCAAAACTCTATTTAAAAAAAAAAAAAAAAAATTCTTTATTTTCTCTCTACATTTGTTGATATCTTGCATGATGTTAGAATTTTTTGGTTTCTAACCATTTTTGCATCTCAAATTACTGGATTATAAATAGAGTTTACAATTTGTGAGAGTCTTCCTTTTTAAATTTGTTAAGGGTGACTTCGTGGCTAAAGGCAATCTATTTTTTTGAATAGTCAAGTGATAGGACAAAACGTGATTTTTTTTTCTGGTTGAAGAACATACATTATGTTGTATTGTTTATTGTTTGTGTCCTCTGTATTCTTTTTTATGTATTTTCTGCTTGGGGTTCCGAGAGATGTACACAGACACCCCATTTTGCTTCCTATTTTTGTTCACACTATTCTGGATTTTCTGGTAGTTTTTGCTCCATACATTTAGTGAGTATACTGTTTGTTACTTAGCAGTTTTTGTCAATGTAACTAAATTTCTTATCAATTGGACAATTTTTCATTATGTAATCATCTACCTTCCCCTTGACTGCTTTTAAGTTTATATTCTTGCTTGAATGAAGTTAAAATTGCCACTAATTTATATTTCACCTTTCTCTGCTACTTAATTTCAGGTGTTTCCTATAAGCCATGAGCTGACTTTTGCTTCTAAATGAATCAGTGATTCTTTCACTGAAAGGGGAATTTATTCTGTTCTCATTAAGACCTCGTCCATATTCTTGATTTTCTTTTCTCTTATTTGTTTTGAGCTCTACTTTTTTGGTACCATCTTTTTTCCTCTCCTCTTTTCTGATGCTTTGCCAAGTTGCTGTGTGCTGTGTCTGTGTTTCTTTCGAATGTGAGAGTCCTACTGAGTCCTTACAGCTCACTGGCGGTTCCTGTGCCTTCCTGACCTGCAGGCACCGGCAGGGGACATCACCATTCCCATATGATTCCTCCGCCTCCCCTAGTGAGCACACCTGGGCCGGCCTGCTGAACCGGGTCACCTCGTCCGCCCAGCCCAGGCCAACCCAAGTCAGTCGACTCTCAGCCGACCCAGACAAGTGACGCGGCCCAGCTTAGGGCAGGGAACTGCCAGCCAACTTCTGCCAGAATCACTGACCCACAGTCCTGAGCTGAGCCCAGTGTCCACTATGTCCTGTCCCTGAGGTGCTGGGGTCTTTGTCATGAGCCGAGGTCACGGTGACCGATGAGAGATACACCATCTGCTCAGGGCACCACGCTCCAAACCCCCAACACAGCGGCCCCCGTGTTCCTCAGACATTTCCCCCAAACATCAAAGAACTTACTGGAAAAATAAGTTTTATAGTTTTGTTCATAAAAGAAATCAGAGAGAAAGGCTTTATTTCTAGTCTGCACACAGAAAATTAAATGAAATATAAATTCTTAATCAGATGCCCAGTAAAGCAGAAAGAACCTTCGCCGTAGGCACTAAATCGGCTTTGACATTTACAACTTCATTAAACAATGAAACAAAGTCACAGTTTCTGTAACTCGTAAAATATGACAGCAGTGGGATCCAGCCCCAAATTTAAGCAATATTTAGACACTGCAAGAATATGAGATTGAGGCTTAAGGGGCTTAGGGGGCTTATCTCAGACTCAGAAAGTTAGCGAACTTTTATATTTATTGAATATTCATTTGAATGAGTGATACACTTTATTTTAGGCATGACAAGGACGATTTCAGATAAAGATTATGCTGGACACGAAGTCCCCACATGGGGCCACATGACCGTCTGCTTTCCAGAAAAGACATTAGTGCTCCTTGGAGGTTAAAATGGGTACAAGTTTATCCACCTTCAAACGACAGCTTCTAAACCACGTGCCCTCTGCAGGCTCAGACAACGATTCTCCAAGAAAATCTCCTGGCAGTTGTCGCGCCATGGGTGGTGACCGTTCAGGTGTGCCAAGGACACGCTGGTTTGTCGTCGTCGTCCTGAGCACCCTGGCCAGGGTCATGAACAGGCAGGTTCCACAAACACCCAGGCCCGGCCAAAGCAGCACCCTGGTCTGCAGGTGGCACCTCTGCCTCAGGCCAGGCTCCAGAAAGCCAGATGGAAGTTGGGGCTGCTTAGGTACACACCCCATGCCGGGAGACAGAGAACCGGGAGGGGCCCCCAGCCTGGCTGTCAGGAAAAGCAGCAGAATCTATGGACACCTGTGGGCCTCACTGGGGGGACTGGTGGGGAGCAAGTGTGATATCTGCCCCATGGGTACAGATGCCCTCCCACTGTGATATCCGCGCTGTGGGTACGGACGCCCTCCCACTGTGATATCCGCGCTGTGGGTACGGACGCCCTCCCACTGTGATATCCACGCTGTGGGTACGGACGCCCTCCCACTGTGATATCCGCGCTGTGGGTACGGACGCCCTCCCACTGTGATATCCGCGCTGTGGGTACGGACGCCCTCCCACTGTGATATCCGCGCTGTGGGTACGGACGCCCTCCCACTGTGATATCCGCGCTGTGGGTACGGACGCCCTCCCCCTGTGATATCCGCGCTGTGGGTACGGACGCCCTCCCCCTGTGATATCCGCGCTGTGGGTACAGAAGCCCTCCCACTGTGATATCCACACTGTGGATACGGACACCCTCCCACTGTGATATCCACACTGTGGGTACAGACGCCCTCCCACGGTGATATCCGTGCCGTGTGGGTACAGACGCCCTCCCACTGTGATTTCCACGCTGTGGGTACAGACGCCCTCCCACTGTGATATCCACACTGTGGGTACAGACGCCCTCTGGCTCTGCTGGCGACTGGCAGCAGCCATTGCTTCCTTAAGGAACCCTGGGCCTGATCTCTTTGCTTCCCCAGGTGCATGGAGCCCTCCAAGGTCCTCATTAGCTCACCCACTGCCTGGGCGTGACTGCCCACCTGCTGCCAAGCCGGAGGGCTGGGCCACCTGCACCTGACTCTGGGGCATCCTCAGCCTCATCCAGGGTCCAGCAGACCCCAGGCCTCAACCCCCACTGCCACGGCCCCACTCCAGGTAGCTCAGCCTTAGAACCGCCTCATGTCACCACCTCTGTGCTGAAATGGGGTCTTGGGTCACACTCACCTGGAACAAGAGGCCCTGACTTGGATTCACCTGAAATGACCCCTGCGGCTCCACAGGCCCAGCCCCTGACCGGCACCAGCATCCCCTGTGAAGGGGCGTGGCCTGCAGAGAAGAAGGGCTTCCCCAAGACCCGGCACCAGCCTGGCACCTGCACTCCTGCCAGGTGGAGGCCCTGCACACTCCCTTCCCTCCCCAGACCTGCTTCCCTCCGTCTTCGCCCGGCTCTGGCCGGCTGATCTCCTGGACTCTCTGCCCTCTCTCCGCTTCCCCCATCACAGGGGAGCCGCCTGCAGTTCCACTCCCACCTCTTCCAAAGGTGACCCCACCACCATGGCCACGGCTACCAGGGGGTCTCTTTCTGAGAAATAAAAGCACTGCTTACTAATTTCAAGCACACTATACACCAAATAAAGGAAAATGAGACACACAGAAATCCGTGCAAGCAAAACAAAATTAACTGAAAGCCGTTGTGGTCCCTCCCCCGTCCCGGGCGCCAGAGTTGACGTTTTGCTCCGTACCGGACCCTGCAGACGGTGGTGCTTGTGGCCTCGCGTCTCTGTGTCTGTGTCACAGGCTTCTCCCTCCGTGGGATCTGCTTTATGTCGTTACCATCTGTTCACGGGCTCTTCTGTAAGCTACACAACTTTCGGAAAACGGAGTGTGGGTTATGCGTGTTTCTCTTGTCTATAAAAATGAGAAAACTTAAAAATCTAAGCAGGATGAAAATGTGAAACCCTGATCTGTGAAGCTGTATGGACCTGGAGATGATCTAGAACTAATATTTTTGGTGAGAGTCTCATTTACTTTTATAATTATTGCTCTGAGCAATCACTCTGAGCTCATTTTGGTAACTTATATTTTCCTGGAAATTCATGCACTTAATCCATCTTTTAGAGAATACGAAGTTTCTGGCATTGCCCCCTCTTAGGATGTCATATTTGTGATTTTTTGATAGATGTAGATCTGTGTAATTTATTATATCATCTAAAAATTGTATTCTAATTTATCAGTTCTACAAGACTTTTTATACATGAAAATGATTAAAGTATCATCTTTCATAATTCTTACCACCTTTCTTTCTTGGAGCTGCTTAGTCGTCTTTTTCATGATTTTTTTACTCAGATGCTTCCATGACCAGGCCATGGGCACAGAAACAGGCTCAGATGAGGCTGGGAGCTGCTCCCTGCAAAGGGGACCCTGGCAAGAAGGCGTCAGCCTGACCAGGGGTGACAGTGCCAAGTTCCAAGTCGCTGGGTTCCGAAAACGTGACACTTGCACGTGAAGGGCGTTCGGTGTTTGTCGGTCATGAGTCTGGCCAGTCTTGAAGCTGCTGAGTAACACCCTGACCCGTCTCATCTGACCCCACAGGGAGGAGCCCAGCCCGGGGAGGGTCCTCGGTGACTGGACTCAGGGACCCTGCAGGGATAAGGAAACCTCTTGCTCTCCCCTCAGGCCTTGAGGACCAAGGGGCTGTAAGTTCCCCTGCTGGGAGGAGAAGGCTGGTTCTGGAACCCTCCTCCTTAAAGGGACAGTGCCCTGGCATTAGGGACGGACTTCTGGCCCTGATCACGGGAGCCCAGAAAGGGGCATTGGCAATTCTTCATCAATGTCTCCATAAGCCGTCCTCACAGTTAGAACTCTTCTCTCACAGCAAACAACATTCTTTCTACGGGCGGAACACCAGCGTTCCGCGTCACATCACCAGCCTGCTGGCTCACGGCTCTGGGCCACAGGAGGAGGGGGCGGGGCATCAGGAGACCTGGACCTGGGTGTGCAGGGCAGGGTGGGGCTGGCTCTGAACCCCGGGGTGTGTGGGTGGAGCTGAGCGCCCACCCTGGTATGGGGCTCCAGCCAGGCAGCTGCCACCTGAGGCTGCTGGGAAGGACCCGACTCAGAAGGAAAAGAGCAGGAAGCTGGGACCCAGGCATCAGAGGCTTTGACGGCCAGGTGGGGCCCTGAACTGTGCAGGCACCGGGGAGGGGCCCTAACAGGGAGGAGGGCGGCTGTAGGACAAGGAGACACATGCAAGAGATAGTAGGGACTGGGGATGCTCAGGGCCAGCGGGAGGGTGGTGGGGTGCAGGGGAGGGGCTGCCCTGGGACACAGAGGATGCCAGGAGAGGCCTTCAGGAACTCTAGGGCACCAGCCGTTCAACCGGCGTCTCATCTTCTCTGTGGATTCTGCGTGCAGGACTCAATTCTGGGCACTAAGTCCAGAAACTCAGGGAGAGGCCAACTCCGGATCACCATCCACCCTCAGAACCAGATCCCTGGGCCCTGCTGGAACCCGTCAGCCCGTTCACACAGATCCATGAACAGCCGTCTGGCCCCCCGCGGGTCCCTGGCTGATTCCCGAATCCAGGCCTGGAACTCATCCTTCACGTGTCACAGTCGGCCACTCAACAGCACAGATCCATGAAGCACCCCAGGGAGGGACAATTTCTAGGAGGTTTGTGGACGACCTTTGAGACAGAGCTTGCATCTCGGCCACGTGTTTATGTTGGCCAATCCCATAGGGCCAGGCCCACCTGATCAGACCCAGACTGAAGTTCGTCCCATCATCAGAAAGAGCTTCCAGCCTATGAAAAACCGGGGTGCTGCTTCTACCTTCCGCCTTTTGATTTATATGTTTCTTTTTAAGTTGAATTTTTAAAGAGAGTGTTTATCCATTTTACAAAAAACATTGAGAGCAAATATTTAATACAATTTGCCAAACTCCTTCTTGATGATGGACAGTATGAGCTTTGTAGGCCAGTACTGGTAACAGCAAATATTTACTGAGTAGTTCCTGCGGCCAAGCAGATGCTGTGTTCCACACCAATCACCCACAGGTCTTACAGTGAGCCATGGAGGGGCCTTCCTATCCCAGTTTACATTTGGGGAAACTGAGGCAAGGAGCGGTCTCCTGGAGCCGGGCGGCCAGGGAGGAGTTGCTCCCGGATCTGCCTGATGGGACGAGGTCGGGGCTTCCTCCTCCGGCCGCCTCCCCTCTCTGCACCTGCCCTTCGGCGGGGTGGGCTGTCAGGATCAAGGGCAGAGCCCTCCCACCCATGAGAGCCCCTTGCAGTGGAACTAACTCCCACTGAGTTGCAGAATCTGTTTCTCCTCCCCTGGAATCTGCTGGGACATTGGACAGTGTGGCTCAGGCAGAAACTTGAAAGTCTGCACCTGAGGGCTTGGGCTGTCTTGGTTCACCGGGAGCCAGGAGACCAGCCTGTGATGGTGCCAGAGCCACTGCTGGGCAGGCCACGGAGAGATGAGACCTCACCCCACCTCTCTTCAGGCATGCCAGGGGGGCCAGCCTCCGCCATCCAGCCCAGGCCAGTAGGGTCCCCAGCCAAGCCAAAGACCTTGAGAAACAGCAGCGCTTGTGGACTGAAGACCCAGTGCTGGGGCTGCTTGTTACGCACTGTGGGTAGCCTGGACGCTGAACTGCACATGTGCCTTGGGGTGAGTGGGCCTCCGGCTACTGTCTGGGATGTGGGTCTTCACTCACAGTTTCTCTTCTTCATCCTCATCTCCCGCTATTCAGGGATCTGACTGGACTCCAGCAGGATCTGCTTTGAAGATGGCGGGGAACCCACCTCGTAACTGCCTAACAGGGTCTTGCCTCCTGAGGCTGCTGTGAGGTTGTGGAAAGGAAAGGGGATTGGGCTGGGTGGGCACCGCAGGTGGCCTGGCCGGGCAGGAGAGCAGGCAGACCCCAGTCGCCTGTCAGTGGGAGCTTCTGCTGGGGCCCTGACCTTCTCCCAGCCTTGCCCCACTCCCGACTCCCCCAGGGCCCCTACCCTTCCTTATCTTCCCACAGCTACATCCTGGACCCCGTCCAGGTCCGCCCTATATCTTGCTCTTCTTCTGGTACTTCCCTGAAGAGACCAGCATGGTCTTCTCCCAATTCCCATCCCCAGATCCCTGAAGAATCTGTGATAACGACACCACCAAGGCCTCATTAGCATGGAAATGAACAGCCAGACGCCTGGGCCCTGCACACAGCAGCTTCTTCACTGGGGACCTGGAGGAGGCCCTGGAAGGTGGGGAGGAGCCAGAGCCACAGGCCCTGCTGGAAAGGCTGAGTGTGGGGGCTGCAGGGACCTCAGGGCTGCAGGGACCTCAAGGCAGGCAGCCCTACCCTGGTGCTGGATGTGGCTGGAGCAGCCCAGCCTGGCTCAGCCCCAAGTGCTGGGTCTTTGGATCCCAAACCAAGAGTCCTATCCCCATCTCCCCCTCTCCCCCTCTCCCCCTCTCCCAGACATCCATGGCCTGGGTCCCAACCCACAGACCACCTGGACCCACGTGAACGGCGAGCCCCATGCCCATAGTGCAAGTAAAACCTCAAGGAGGAGCCCGGCAAGCCCAGCCATGGAGACCTTGTGCAAATCTGTCACTGCAGGTTTGAAAGATGGACGCAGTGTTTGCTGCAGGCAGGATCAGCCCAGCTCCCAGGCCAGCAGGTAGAAGAAGGCAGCGCGCGGGAGCTCGTGGACAAGGCCCAGGGCCAGTGTCCTGAGGGCAGGGCCTGGGTGGGACAGGAGCACCCTAACACCTCCCTGCCCATTCCTTTGTGCCCCAGGAAATAGGGAAAGGAGGTCAGGACCGTCCTGTCCAGCACAGGCCAGAGGTGCCTGCAGGGATGTTTGGTTTTGCTTCCTCCATCGAGTCAGGGGTTGTGTTCCAGGCCCAGCTCCTCCAGGCTGTAACCAGGCCCTCCCACGAGCCAGGGGTCCTCCTTGCAGCTGCCTCTTCCCAGGCCTAACCTCACCATCCTCTCTGATGCCCAGGACTGGCTGTCCCTCTGGCCCCAGCTGGATGCCAGGAATGTGGTCCAGGTCTGTTTCCCGTGGCTCTGGGAGATCCAAGAAAGGGATCCCACCAAGGAAAGCCACTCAGGCCACCGGCCACTCCGTCCCACATGGGAACGCTCTTCTCCAGTCCCTCCTCCCTGGGGCCTCTGAGACCAGGCAGCTCAGATAGGGGTTTGTGTCCAAAGTAAGCCAGGAGCCCCTTCTTTGTAGCAGCCCTGGCACCCCTTTGGAAGGGGTCCCGGCTGCCCTTTGGAAGTGCTGGGGCCTGATGTGGCTCTCGTGGCCTCCCGGGCCTTCTACTCTCCCATCCCTCCCTCCCCTGACGCCCTCCCATCCCTCCTGCACCTAAAGCCTTCCCAGGCCACCTACTCTCCCATCCCTCCTGCACGTGAAGCCCTTGGTGCTTTGGCCTTCACTCCCGCAGGCTGTGCAGGTCCTTGCAGGGGGGTGAGCTGTGGTTTGGGGATGCTGCCCAGACCCGAGGAGCCTTCCAGCTTCCGTCCCCTCCTTCCCGCCGTGGAGCAGCCAAGTCAGGCACTGGGCCCGGCGCACTGTGAGGGCCACGCCCCCTCGAGGTACATTCTGCAAGCGCCGTGAAGGTGTAGCACTGGGGTTCACATCACGGGCTCACCTGGCCTGGACCCCAGGAGGCCTCCAAAGTACACCCAGACAGTTCTCCCCTAGGCTGAGGTCAGCCCCAGGTCCTTGGCCCTCCCGTGCCCAGACCCGTCTCTAAAATGCCTTGCTCAGGCCCCCAGGTGGGCACACCCTGCCCTCCTCCTACCTCCCCAGCTGCTCTTCCTCCGTCTTTGCTGTTTCTTGACCACCACAGCCTCAGGGCCTTCAAGGAGCTGTCACCTTTCCCTGGAAATTCCCATGGCGGACATCATAATCCTTTCAAGCCTTTACTCAAAGCCTACGGATCCCCAGCTGTACCCAAGGGCCCCTCCAGGCTCTGTTCCAAGGCGCCGGCAAAATTCCTAACCTGACTCCTGTGCGGGGTTCCTCCTCTGCACGGCCGGCTGCCCGGGAAGGAAGGTGGCCCACTGTGCACCTGGTGGCACATGGTGGCACCTGTGTACCTGTCGCTTCCGGACTCCAGCAGGGTCCACAGGCTGGTTGCGAACTTGCCCGTGGATCCTCCGACTCGTGTTTATTTGGTTGCTGTCCAGGGCTCGTCGGGGAGGCTGAGACCTCCACGTGGGTTCCTGGGCCTGCACCGTCACCCACGCTCACCCACAGCCCTCGGATATAACATCAAACTCTTAAACCCAGGAAGGTTTGTGCAAACAGCGGTGACCTCCAGAAGCCACTGTCAGTAACTAAATGCCCACTTTTCCTTAGAGCCCGTCTCCTGGTGTAACGTGCCAGTGCAGTCCCGAGCTGTTTTTAAGTCCACCGGCAGAGGCCGAGTGATTGAATATGTTATTATCCAATGATGGCTGGTGATCGTCAATTACTTAACCTAGAGAATCAAAGTACAAATTGCCAGGTTCGCTCAATTACTGCTAAAATGGTATAAAAGCATTTTAATTGTAATCAGAATGTACTTTCTCCAGTGTGGATATTAAAGGGAATAGTGAGTCATAAATACAGTGACCCATTTATCCCCTTATCTGCTTACCAAACAGAAACACTGCACCCCGGCAAATGGATTCAAAAAGCAGAACCAAGTTAATTAGGTTTACTGAATTCGCGGAACATCTAAATTGGATTCCATTCTGCTGTTTAGTTGAAGTTTATCTTAGCTTGGAGCTGGTTTTCCAGCTGAAGAAGGAGTGTCAAGTAAAGTAATGAACCTACCACAAAATTATTTTCTTAAAAAAATTAAAGTAAAAGACCCATCCATCAGACTTATTTATCTTTTTTTTTTTTCTTTTGCAGAGATGGTTTGAGAACTTCATTGATAATTTTTCCCTCAAGAGCCACACCTTACTTCCTTATTACATCACGGTCCTTTCTTCCCGCAGGGCAGGAGGAAGGGGCTTGTCACTTGAGATCAGGGTTTTAGATTTAGTACAGGATGGCTGCCCCTGTTCCCAGGCCTGGGCTGCTGCCCTGGGAAGCCCGCGTTTGTGGGCTCCCGCGTTTGTGGGCTTGTTTTTTTGAGACTGAGTCTCACTCTATCGCCCAGGAAGGAAGGAAGGTGGCCCGGGAAGGAAGGTGGCCCGGCAAGGAAGGTGGCCTCCTATGGCCAATGGCACGATCTCGGCTCACTGCAACCTCTGTCTCCCGGGTTCAAACAATTCTCCTGCCTCAGGCTCCTGAATAGCTGGGATTACAGGCACCCACCACCACACCCAGCTAATTTTTGTATTTTTAATAGAGACGGGGTTTCACCATGTTGGCCAGGCTGGTCTCGAACGCCTGACGTCAGATGATCCACCCGCCTCGGCCTCCCAAAGTGCTAGGATTATAGGCGTGAGCCACCGCACCCAGCCTCAGTAGGTTCCTTTTCTTTCAGTTGTCTGAGCACTGTTCCTGGTTCTGCTCCTCAATAAAGGGATCACAAGAAAGTCTACGCGAGTGTGTGGAGAGCTAGCGAGAGCTAGTGGAGAGCAGGGCCGGGGGAACCAATGGCTTCCACGGTCATTGTTTGAGTTTGGCTGAACAGCCTGTGAGTATGTGCTGAGCTCCCTGGGCAGGGCTGGACTCAGTGGAGGCCTGAGCCTTCTCACTGCAGCTCAGTCAGCCCTGTGGGTTGGGGGCCATGCTCCCACTCCGGCTTCCACTGCACATGCAGCAGAGGGCAGAGGGCAGGCACTCTGACCTGAGATGTGGAAGCCAGACACACCTTGACCTGTGCGCTTGGTTTCCACAGGAATGGAGGTAGCAGCTGTCCTGGACCCAGACCCAGGCCAGGTGCAGGGAGGCCGAGCCGAGGAACCCAGCGCTGCCCTGGGGCGGTGCCATGGGAGAGGCAGGCAGGCCAGCAGCAAGGGCAGAGCCACAGGTGCAGTGGAAGTGCTGGGCAGGGGTGCCCAGGGCCATGTAGAAGTGGACAGGAGTGCCTGGGGCCATGTGGAAGTGGGCAGGGGTGGCCAGGGCCTTGTGGAAGGACTGGGCAGGGGTGCCTGGGGCTGTGTAGTAATGGGCAGGGGTGCCCGGGGCCCTGTGGAAGTGGGCAGGGGTGCCCAGGGCCATGTAGTAATGGGCAGGGGTGCCCGGGGCCGTGTGGAAGAACTAGACAGGGATGCCTGGGGCCGTGTGGAAGGACAGGGCAGGGGTGCCCGGGGCCGTGCGGGAGGACTGGACACGGGTGCCCAGGGCCGTGCGGGAGGACTGGACAGGGTGCCCGGGGCTGTGTAGTAGTGGGCAGGGTGCCCGGGGTCATGTAGTAGTGAGCAGGGGTGCCCAGGGCCGTGTGGAAGTGCTGGACAGGGGTGCCCGGGGCCGTGTGGAAGTGCTGGACAGGGGTGCCCAGGGCCGTGTGGAAGTGATGGACATGGGTGCCCGGGGCCGTGTGGAAGGACTGGGCAGGGGTGCCCGGGGCTGTGTGCAGTCTTGCTTCACCCGCAGGAGCACCTAGGATACAGAGGATGGGCACATACCCTGGCACGGTGATCTCCAGGCGGCGGGAGAGCACCCCAGCAGGCTGCAGGCCTGGGGTGGGAACTGGCCTGACCTGGAGACTCTGGGCCATGGGAAGCCCCCCATCCACACAGGCAGGGGGAATCTGTCATTCTGAATGGTGAAGCAAAGCACAGGAGAGCCCACTCGGGTTCTGACTTCTAGAGAAGTGGCAGCCTCGCCTCTCTTCCCAGCTTCAGCCAGATATGCACGTGCTTGCAGAGGCTGGCACACTCTGAGAGCCAAAGCCAGAGACAGGAAGTGGGAATCACTCCAAGGTTGGAGGAACACACGGACCCTCCCCCTGGCCTCTGACCCACATCCACGAGGATGGCTAGAGGAGGACAGAGATAATAGAGGGGGACCCGTTCTGAGACGTTGTGGGTAGGAACCTTCCACAAATGCGGGAGGAAAACCCTCTCCTGGGCCATCTAGGGCAACCAGACACATCACACACAGAGGAATTCTACACTTCCCACAGGTCAAACGCAGGCCATCTACAGAGCAGCATCCTGGAACCGACTGCAGGTTCTCACCCGCAACAGGACGCAGAGGGAACGCAGCCTTCACACCGGAGGAAGCGCCAGGGCGAGCCCCGAATTCTGCACTGCTGGTAACACAGAGACACACTCGTGCCACAAATCAAGGTTCAGCAAACAAATGGTGAAGCCTCATCATAAATATCAAAAGGCATGGGCAATAAATAAGAACAAAAAATAACATCCGATAAAATAATTGATGACAGTATCGTGGGTGCTGTGGGGATGGGTGAGTGTGGACAGAAGTTAAATCACGCTAATTTCCCTGTCTCATCCAGGAGGAGGATAGATATACTGAATGCTTTTGGATTTATTTTAAAGGAAATGCTTAAAATGTAAGGGTAATAAATATGTCTTGTGTGTTTATACACAAATGTACACACGTAGAATGCACCAAACTGACAGAGGGAAATAGACTGAAAATAATAAGAGTTAGCAATTATATCCTTCTTCTCTGCAGTTTTATATGACACTTAACAGACATTAAATTAGTTACTCTTCACCTAAATGCTATGGTAAGAAGTTATTATTATATCTGTCAAAATTGAAGTCATATCAACTTAGGAAAAATTTTAAAGTTTATTGTCAAAATTAGAGGAGGCACAGCTCATAATCCGAGAAACTTCAAACCAAGTGTAAAAAGTGTGGCTTATGGTAGTCACAGCACAGTTAATAAAGCATAAAAAGGAAGTATTCCAACTTCTTCATGAATAACTAGCACACTTCAACTTTTTTTTTTTTTTTTTTTTTTTGAGAAGGAGTCTCACTCTGTTGCCCAGGCTGGAGTGCAGTGGTACGATCTCAGCTCACTGTAACCTCCGCCTCCCTGGTTCAAGTGATTCTCCTGCCTCAGCCTCCTGAGTAGCTGGGATTACAGGCCTGTGTCACCACACCTGGCTAATTTTTGTATTGTTAGTAGAGACGGGGTTTCACCATGTTGGACAGGCTGGTCTCAAACTCCTCACCTCAGGTGATCCATCCACCTCAACCTCCCAAAGTGCTGGAATTACAGGCATAAGCCACTGCGTCTGGCCCACTTTAACTTTTTTTTAGCACAAGTAGAGCTGTTTTGTCAAAGGTTTAATTTCACTGAATCACAACAGTAAGAATGTGAAGCTTACATTTTGTGTTTCATTTATGACTAGAGCTAGAATTTTGAGGAAATCAGGATGATTTGTTTCGGCTGTGAGGTTATGGGTGGCTGGTTATGAGGTATGTCTAAAGTGTGGCCTCCATTTTTATTTTTCTTTAACATCAACATTTCTCAGATAGAGAATCTGAGCCACTCAGCGGTGGAGTAACTTGTCCAAGGACACTCAGCAGATAAGTGACTGAGCTAAAATTCAAAACTAGGCCAGAGTCTGTGCCCTTAATCACTATTAAATATGGCCTCTGAAGAAAATTGAGTCAATCACAATAATGTCAAGAAAAGAGGGGGAGAAAAGAAACAAAGACAGGGATTGATATGTACAAAGCACAAAACAAGATGACAGAAATTAGTCCAGCTGTATGAAAAATCCAATAAATGTAAGTGTGTTAAATATACTTTTTAAAGCATAGAGACTCTCAAACAAATTAGGTTAAAAATAATTCAAGCTATGTGGGGTTTTTAAAAAGCATGCCATTACATGCTGAGCACAGTGGCTCATGCCTGTAATCCCAGCACTTTGGGAGGCCGAGGTGGGAGGATCACTTGAAGCCAGGAGTTCAAGACTAGCCTGACCAACATGGAGAAACGCCATCTCTACAAAAAATACAAAATTAGCTGGGCACGGTGGCCCATGTCTATAATCCCAGCAACTTGGGAGGCTGAGGCAGGAGAATTGCTGAACCTGGGAGGCAGAGGTTGCAGTGAGCCAAGATCACACCACTGCACTCCAGCCTGGGCAACGAGAATGAAATTCCACCTCAAAAAAAAAAAAAAAAAAAAAAAAAAAAGGAAAAGAAAAGAAACATGCCATTTAAGGTATTTTTTTTTTTTTTTTTTTGAGACGGAGTCTCGCTCTGTTGCCCAGGCTGGAGTGCAGTGGCCGGATCTCAGCTCACTGCAAGCTCCGCCTCCCAGGTTTACGCCATTCTCCTGCCTCAGCCTCCCGAGTAGCTGGGACTATAGGCGCCTGCCACCTCGCCCGGTGATTTTTTTATATATATATTTTTTTTAGTAAAGACGGGGTTTCACTGTGTTAGCCAGGATGGTCTCCATCTCCTGACCTCAATGATCCGCCTGTCTCGGCCTCCCAAAGTGCTGGGATTACAGGCTTGAGCCACCGCACCCGGCCCATTTAAGGCATATTTTTGCGAAAACAACATTAAGGCAACGAAAAGAATAGTTCCAATTTTTTTTTAAAAGGGCCAATGGAAAATTTATCAAGGAGACACAGGAATGTGAACATTAAATAACACAAATAATAACATAATTTCAAAAATATTTTTGAGAATTGAAAGGATTACAGGGAAAATTTGGCAGATTCACAATCATCACAGGAGGGTTTTCTTAGCACAGTTCTGTCAGGAAACACAATCATATATTGCATAACAATAGGAAGAGGTTGGGAGAAAAGTGTCATTAGACGATTTTGTCATTGTTCACTTTTATTAGATGATTTCATCATTGTTCGCACGTCATAGAGAATACTTACGCAAACCCAGATGGCACAGCCTCCTGTACGCCCTGGCTGTGTGGCAGATCCTATTGTGCCTAAGCTACAAACCTGTACAGCATGTACAGGTGCTGCACGGGATACTGTAGGCAACTGTAACACAGTGGTAAGTATTTGTATATCTAAACATAGAAAAGGTACAGGGAAAATACAGTATTATAATCTTCTGGGATCACCATCATATATGTAGTCCCTCTTGCATCAAAAGGCTGTCATGTGGTGCATGACTGTAATAGAATGAGTGAGAAGAAGCGGAGTGCGGTGGCTCACACCTGTAATCCCAGCACTTTGGGAGGCCAAGGTGGGTGGATCACCTGAGGTCAGGAGTTTAAGATCAGCCTTGCCAACATGGTGAAACCACATCTGTGCTAAAAATACAAAAACTAGCCGGGCGTGGTGGTGCGTGCCTGTAATCCCAGTTACTTGGGGGGCTGAGGCAGGAGAATGGCTTAAACCAAGGAGGTGGAGGTTGCAGTGAGCCCAGATCACACCATTGCACTCCAGACTGAGGCAACAACAGAGGGAGACTCTGTCTCAAACAAAAAAAAAAAACCAAAAACAAAACAAAACAAAAAAAAGCATGAGTGAGAAGATGATATGTAAGCATTTAGAAGACTGAATAACATAATTAATAGGTATTAATAAGACTGAATAACATAATTAATAGGTATTAATAGGTTTAGAATTACCTGTGCAACACTGATTGCCTCTCCTCGAACCCAACAGGGCATGTCTATGCCCTGTGAACGTGCACATCCTACAGTTATTATTCACACTGAAGAGACGCAAACATTCCGGTGGATTTCCCATCACAAGTCATTTGGCAGGAACTGGCCAGTGCCTCATAAGGTTCTTCTGACCTTCATTCACACTGTGGCTGAAGTCCTTGCTGCCCTCTCAGAACACCCTTGATCCTTTTCCCTGCTCCTCCTCACCTGAAGCTGGCCCAACCTTCCGACTCAGCACACATCTGCTTTAGGAGGGGACTGTCGGCTGGCTTCCCAGGAAACATTACTCTCTCCTTTCTCTGAACTTCGGGAGCACCTGTGATGTGAAATACGACGGCCCACTCATCACGTACTCTTTTTATTCATTGCCAGAATATAATATTCCTAGAGTCCCCACTTTGTGCCAGTGCCCTTCCAGCCCCTGGGGAGACGGTTGTGAGTAAAATAGCTTCTGCTCCTCATGGAACTTACATGCTACTGGGAAGCACCACTTGAGTCGTGCTGGGAAGAACACAAAGCAAGAGAATGGCTCCTGGCAGGGACGAGGAGGGTCCTATTTTAGACAGGGCAGCCAGGGAAGTCCTTGGTGGCCAATCAGACTGGAACGGAGGTGTGAACAAATGAGCAAGAATGAGTGTCCACAGCTAGATTTGTTAGTGCCTCACATTATCTAGGAATGCCCTTTGGTTTGCCTTGGTTTTTAAAAATAACTACGTTGAAAACTCTCTCACCAATTGCCATCCAAAGCCTTGGATTACACGTGATTAATTCTCCCAAAACAGCCTGCATCTTCTCCTATAAATATCTAAAGATTCTCTGACTGGGCGTGGTGGCTCACACCTATAATCCCAGCACTTTGGGAGACCAAGGCAGGTGGATTACTTGAGGCCAGGAGTTCAAGACCCGCCTGGCTAACATAGTGAAACCTCATCTCTAGAAAAAAATACAAAAATTGGCCGGGTGTGGTGGCGCACACCTGTAATCCCAGCTACTAGGTAGGTTGAAGCACAAGAATCGCTTGAACCCGGGAGGTAGAGGTTGCTGTGAGCCGAGACTGCACCACTACACTCCAGCCTGGGCAACAGAGTGAGACTCTGTCTCAAAAAAATAGATAGATAGATAGATAGATAGATAGATAGATAGATAGATAGATATAGATGGATTCTCTATACTGAAATACTCGTACTGACTGTTTTTAAGTATGTCTTACGGACACCTAGAGTAAGAAAGGAACGTGTCTCATATTTAGATGAATTCCAGGAAATGAAAGAATTGGGGATACTGAGAAAATTGCTTAAGTCTCTTTCCTAGTCAAACCGAGTCAAAGCACTGGGACCCCTACTGTGGCTTCCAGGAGGCGTCTCCTCCCCCAGCATCCCCAGCCTGCGCTCAGCACTCTCTTGATGTGGTCTCATGGGAGGCAGCATCACTGTCACCCAACTGTCATTCATGAGTTTATATAAATGTATATAACAAAAAGTTAGGCTTAGCACTGAACGAAGGGACTGTACAGTTTTCACTACCAGACATGGCAGATACGTCTGCTCTTAGCCACGCTGAAGAGACTGTGAAGTGCATTTGCAGAAGGAAACAGTAAAAGGCAACAAAGTGGAGGCTGAAATTATGAGCAGACAATTCCACACATACCCAGAGTGACACTGTAATTAGCCAGGGTTCTCCAGAGAAACAGAACCAGTAGGGGATAGATGGGTTAGATAGGCAGAAAGAGAGAGAGAGAGAATAGATAAGATAGATAGATGATAGATTAGATAGCATAAATTAGACATATAGATGATACATTAGATACATGATAGAATAGATACATGATAGATAGCTTAGATAGATAGAAAGATAGCTTAGATGATTGATAGATAATTAGATAGCATAGACTGGATAGATGATAGAATAGATAGATAGATAACAGATACATAGTAGATAGATTAGATAGATAGTTGATAGATTTGATAGGTAGATAAAGATAGATACATACATACATACACAGATGATAGATTTGATAGATATGGTAGATTAGATAATAGATCAGATAGATAGATTAAATAGGTGATACATATATTAGATATATAGTAGATAGATGAGATAGATAGATAATAGATAGATTAGATAGATAATAGATTAGATAGATGGATAGATTAGATAGGATAGATTAGACAGATGTTATAGATGATAGACAGACACATAGGTAAATAGATTAGATTGATAGATTAAATAGACAGATGATAGATTAGATAGATACATAGACAAATAGATCAGATTGATAGATTAGACGACAGATTAGATGGATGAATGGATAGATAGATAAATGATAGATTAGACAGATTAGATAGATAATAGATTAGATAGATGGATAGACAGATTAGATAGGATAGATTAGACAGGATAGATGATAGATAGATTAGGTTGATAGATTAGATAGACAGATGATAGGATGGATGGATGGATGGATAGATAGATAGATAGATAGATAGATAGATAGATAGATAGATTAGGTTGATAGATTAGATAGATGATAGGATGGATGGATAGATAGATAAAAGATAGATTAGATAGATAATAGGATAGATTAGATAGATGGATAGACAGATTAGATAGGATAGATTAGACAGGATAGATGATAGACAGATAGATAGATTAGGTTGATAGATTAGATAGACAGATGATAGGATGGATGGATAGATAGATAGATAGATAGATAGATAGATAGATAGATAGATAGATAGATTAGGTTGATAGATTAGATAGACAGATGATAGGATGGATGGATGGATGGATGGATGGATGGATGGATGGATGGATAGATAGATAGATAGATAGATAGATAGATAGATAGATAGATAGATAGATAATTATCAGGAATTGGCTCCTTCTCATGGAGCCTGAGAAGTCTCACAATATGTGGTCTCCAAGTTGGAGACCCAGGAAAGCCAGTGCTATAATTTAGTCTGAGTCCAAAGGCCTGAGAACCAGGAGGATCAATGGTGTAAATCCCAGTCCAAGGACTGGAGAAGATGAGATGAGATGTCCCAGCTTAGTGAAGCAGAGGAAAGTGGATGAATTTCTCCTTCATCTGCCTCTGCTTTATTCAGAGCTTCAGTGGCTTAGATGATGCTTGCCCACATTGGGAAGGGCAGCTGTCTCTTCTGAATCCACTGACTCAAATACGGACCTCATCCTGAAACAAACTCACAGACACACCCGGAAACAATGTTTAATCTGGGCATCCCACGACCCACTCACACTGACACATTAACTAGCACAGGCATCAACTGCACTTTCAGGCACATGTTTCAAAGAGTGAACATACACTTGAGAAAGTCATAGCTTGGAGCCTCAGTTTCTCTACTTGCATAGTGGGAGTAATGATGTCTAAGTAATGATGTCTAATTTCCATTAGATGAAGTTTAGATTTATTGAGAATAGATCCAAAACTATGCACAGTTACTGTGCACTGTGTACATGAGCAAGAATGTTTGGGAACATGGTCAGCTCAGTGCCTGAAACAAACAAACCAAAAAAACAGGTGGGTACTCAAGATTAGATAGAGATGTGCAACCCATTTGTCTTGAACCTGAGAGTGACGCCCACAATGAATGTTAAGTAGAACCTTTCCATGATGTTCTTACTGAGTCTGAGCTGAGGTCCAACAGCTGAAGACCCTGCTTTACAGGTGGCCAGGATCATCCCTGTAAACCTGAATTTTGAAACTCTCAACCGAGAGCCCAGGTCTGAAGGAGAAGGCGGGTGAGTCATTGAAAGAAAAGAGTATGTTCATGGAGTAGAGAGTTGTGTGGCATTTCTCCTTATCTCTACACATGGGGAGGGAGGAAAGAGGCCACTGGTCCTAGTCTGAATGCTGGAAAGAAGGTGAACCTGCCTCTTGAGACTACTGGCTTGATAGCTTGCAGGACATCCCAGCAGAGCCCAGGGAAAGAGTTCTTGGGAAAGCCTGGTATGACCCCCTGGAGCTGGTGGTGCACACCGGCTGAAGACTCTGGCCCAGAGCCACTGAAAGTTCAAGACTGGCTGCAGAAGCCTACCCCATGACCCTTGAGAAGGAGGAGGGCCTCCCATACAGCAGAGAGGACTCCCCTCCAGAGTCTGTGGGGCAAAGACGAAGGGGCCTCATGCACCATAGTCAGGTTAGAGTCCCAGAAAGACCCTCAGCCAAGAGTACAGTGTGTAGCGAGACCCTAAGGTGCAGACCACATGAGCAGAGTTTGAGGGGCACATAAGCTCTGTCAGAGAATGTGTGGCCTGCATTGTACTTGCTTCAGAGAAGGGGCAGGCTTGACACATGCAGTGGGCAGAGCAGGTGTCTAGAAGCCCACAAAGATGCCCCATAAGAGGGAGCCAACTTTGGGGCATTCAAATCATGGATGAGAACATTTTACCTTCAGTCTACATGTTTATTACCATGATCATCACCATCACTACCACCATCACCATAATCATCACCACCATCATCACCATCGCCGTCATCATCACCATGATTGTCACCATCATCACTCTCATTATCACCGCCATCATCATCATCTCCATCATTAACACCATCACTATTGTTATCACCATCATCATTATCACTATCATCAATACCATCACTATCACTATCACCATCACCACTATCATCATCACCATCATCACTATCATCACTATCATCACCATCACTATCGCCATAACCATGATAATCACCACCATCATCATCACCATCACCACCATCATCGCCATCACCACCATCATCATCGCCATCATCACTCATTATCATTACCATCACCATTATTATCCCCATCACCATCGTCACCACCATCACCATTGTTACCATCATCATCATCACTATCACTATTACCATCACTATCACCATCATCACTATCATCATCACCATCACCACTATCACCATCACTATGATTATCACCATCACTATCACCATAACTATTAACTATCACTAGTCTGTGTCACTCTTCAGCCCATATGCACCACCAGCTCCATGGGGTCATCCCAGGCTTTCCCAAGAACTCTCTCCCTGGGCTCTGCTGGGATGTCCTGCAAGCTATCAAGCCAGTAGTCTCAAGAGGCAGGTTCACCTTTCCAGCATTCAGACTAGTGAACCACCATCATCAACACAATCACCATAATCACATCACCATTATCACCATCACCATCATAATCATCACCATCATTATCACTATCATCACCATTATCATCATCACCTTCATTATTATCATCACTATTATCATCGCTACCATCAAGATCACCATTATCATTATCCCCATCATCACCACCATCACCATTGTTATCATCACTACCACTATAATTATCACTATCACCATCATCATCATCACCTTCACCATCACTATCATCACTGACATGATCATCACCATCATCTACCATCACTACCATCAACTAATGAATTATCTTTTACTGTCTGTGGACGATTATCCTAGGACAAGATTTCTCTATCTTGGCACTATTGATATCTGAGGTCTGGATAATTCTTTGTTGTGGGAAGTTGCCCTGTGCACTATAGGACATTTAGTAACTTCCCTGACCTCCACCCACTAGATGCCAGTAGCAACTGCCCCCTCTAGTTGTGACAACCTGTAATATTTCCAGACATTTCCATATATCCCCTGGTGTCACAGTAGCCCCTGTTTGAGACTCACTGCTCAAGGACCATTTGCTCTTACTCTGAAAGCAGGATCCTATGTTCGTAGACTCACATTCCAATGCAAAAATGAGCATGCCTGTATCTGCCTGTGGTGGGGCATATGGGGAAAGGCAGGATTGAATTTAGATTCTTATGCAGCCTACCAGGGACATCATATGGCAGAGAACATCACATTGATTATTTTTTCATGTACACTGAAATTGGAAAATGTAAATCCGGTGACACCTTGTGAAAACCCAGATAGAGTCACCAGTGTGAACCTGCTGGAAGGATCGAGAGTCATGATGACTTGTCTCTGTTGTCAGGACTTTAAGTTACAGATTGAAAGATTCATTTTACCCAAATGCCAAACACCAATTTTGAAAACACACTCAAACATTTCCCTTCCTCTCAGTTGTGTTCAGACACCCTCTGTTCTTTGATGTCACTGCTGAATTCCAAAATTGCCCAGTTTTACTTGGGACTCATCTTCCCTGATGTGATGGTTGGAAGTTGGGAGTTAATCAGCTTCACCTCCCCCAGCTGTGAGGAGATTCGGAGAGTGGTGGTATTGGAAGGAACGTGACTCACTGAAAAGACATCACGGAAATGGTGCAAAGGGCAATTGAAAAGCTGCAAACAGCAGAAACCGCCGAGATGCCTGCAAGAGCTTCAGATCCTTAATCTTCATTTTCCACTTCTTTGATCTGCACTTTGATTAGCTTCTCATTTCTCCATCTGTTTGAATTTGTCGTTATTAATTTACAATAGATTTCCTTGTGCCCTTATTCCAACTGTTTCTCTCGAGTCAGTGGAGTTCTGACAATCAGAGGACCTCTGAGGGGCAGGTGAGCGTGGAACAGCGTGTCCACATCAGCACAGATGTCCAAGAGCACTGTTCGGTGGGGACAGAACAAAGGCACAGCTCCCTCCTCACACCAGGTATATCCCATGCTGTGTGACATCTTCTGGCCTCACTCTCATAACCATTGAGATGCCTCAAATAGAGCTGTCTTCTCGGAAACGCTGCCAGCTTCCCATCTGGGAGACTAGGTTGACGACAGACTCTT
The DNA here is from genome assembly GCF_043159975.1 of Macaca nemestrina. NCBI lineage: Eukaryota > Metazoa > Chordata > Mammalia > Primates > Cercopithecidae > Macaca > Macaca nemestrina. The sequence goes on from NC_092139.1 coordinate 117,220,148, forward strand.
GATGTCTAACAGAGACCTATTTTTGTTGAATACTTGATGCGGCCCCCGGGGGTAGGCAAAGGAATGACTGTGGGGGTAACAGGGGAAACTGAGGCACAGGAAGACGCCCAGAGTGGAGCATATCCTTTTAATTTACACCACGCCTTCCAAACTCTTTCTCCTTTAGCTCCAGGAAAATCTCACACTCTTGGAGGTCTCCGCCTCCCATGCACCACTGGGCTCTGTCCTCGGTGCTGAAATCTGCCACCTAAGGCCACATCTCCGGACTCTCATTCCCCCCCTCACAGTGACATCTTGGGGACCTGCACCCCCTATCACTCTTTCCACCTCTATGTGTGAACTCACCTGGGCCAATTTCAAAATTCAAGAAGGCGGCCTCATGGCCTTATGTGCACAGATCTTACAAGTGCTTATTAGGATAAAATTGTGCCTAACTCCTGGAGGACCAACTTTACCGCACACCCCAGTTCACCTAAGTTTCGATTAGGCCCAGATGTATTTTTCGCCTACACAACTTCCAAGAAAAAAAATGCAAGAAGTGCTCAGCTCTGGCTGAGCTACACCAATTTAAACAATTTAATTTTTTTTTTTACATTGTCAAGTAGAACACGTCAAGTAACTCCTTGGTTAAATTATCATGTAAGGCCAGTCCTGCTAATTTTCTCGAAACCAAGTTATAATCAGCCTCAATGTGGTTTGGCTGGGTCTGTCTCTTGAGGTTGAAAGCCATTTGCACATTATAAATAACAGCTTTCACTTCTCATCAAGATTTTTAAAGTCTTGAAATCAGGTTGCAACCCCAGCAAAATGTTAAATGCAGACAACACTCAGAGGCCTGGAGTAACTTACTCGGAGTCTCTCAACTGATAAAGGCCCCACGCACTGGTTCTCTAGCGGAGGTCGGTTTGGCCTCAGAGCCTCTGGCCACTCCTCTAAACCTGACCTCTCTTTCTGTGTCCCTCTAACTCCACGACCCACCTCCCACACTCACTCCTTTCTTTATGCCTCAGAAGCACGGCCAACTGGAGCGACTTTCAAAGGACCAGCGTGATGCAGGAACATTCAGACATGGCTTAACAAAACTCACATTATTATAGTTTCAAGCATTTTTATTGGTTTTACAACAGTCACAACAAAACCTGAAGCAACCCTGACTAGCAGGAGCTGAGGCGTGGGCTAGAGCTCTCCATGCCGCCCTACGCTCAATTCTCTCGTCCCTTTGGGCTCGAGGGGCCATCATGCCTCCCACCGCCTTGCAGCTGGTGGGACCATGTGTCTAGCTCTGTGATGGTCCTGAGCAGCTGCGGGACAAGCCACTCGGGGCCAGAGCCCTCGCTCGCTGGTGTGATTCCCCCAGTGCTCTGCTGCCTGGCCACCGCAATCCTAGATTTACATGGAGGGTGCTTAGGGTCAGAGCAGCCTGAGGAATTCTGAGCCAAGTCATGGGGGATGATTACCTGAGAGACAGAGGGACTGGCCTGGATTTGCCTGAGTGAGAAATAAGCTTTTGACACGTCAACCCACAGAGATCTGAGGTTTCTGGTTACTGCAAGAAGCCAAGACCGTCCCCACTGATCTCACCCTTACTGTGTCACAGACGCCTGCTCCAGCTGCCTCATCCCCTCCTGTGTGCACAGCAGACCTGGAAACCAGTGTCTCCCAGTGTGCTGACTTTCCAGAGAGCGAAACCAAGTCTTGGAGAAGTATGATGACCATTCTAAGGTTACACAGCAGAGCTTGGACCCCTACCTGGGCTCATCTGAATCTATAGCTCTCAGGTGCTCTGCTACCCACCAGCCTTTATGGATGCCCAGCCTTTCACAGCCCAGGTCTACTCACTCTTCCCTGAATACTGTTCCTGTAAGCGGAGTTTAACTGAACCCTGAGTGGCCCATTCCTCATCCCACCCTTCCCCCGCTTCGGGTCAGCCCCAACACTATCCTCGTTCACCCCGGTTGATCCTAGGCCATCAATATCTCATGTGTTAAGACCCTACTAGTTTTTCAGAAACCTTATAGTCCCACACCCGACTAAAAGTTCAATCGCCAATCACTTGAGGTCAGGAGTTCAAGAACAGCCTGGCCAACATGGTGAAATGCTGTTTCTACTAAAAATACAAAAAGAAAAAAAATAGCCAGGTGTGGTGGCACGTGCCTGTAATCCCAGCTACTCAGGAGGCTAAGGCAGGAGAATCACTTGAACCCAGAAGGCAGGAGTTGCAGTGAGATGAGATTGGGCCATTGCACTCCAGCTTGGACAACAAGAGCGAAACTCTGTCTCAAGAAGAAGAAGAAGAAGAAGAAGAAGAAGAAGAAGAAGGAGGAAGAGGGAGAGGAGGAGGGGGAAGAGGAGGAGGAGGAGGAGGAGAAAAAGAAGAAGAAGAAGAAGAACAACAACAACAACTCTGAGCCATCCCAGCCTCGAATCTAAGTGATTTCCAGGAGAAAACTGGTTGATCTGGGGTAGTGATATTGATCACATAATCTTGAGTCCACCCAACACAGGTTCTAATCTCAGATGCCTCCTTTAACCATGTGATCTTGAGCATGATAATGAACCTCTGCACCTGTCAGTTTCCTCCCTGTAAAATGGGAATAATAATGATCCCATCCATAGACATTAAATGAAGAAACCCATGTAAAAAGCATGCCAAGTACCTGCCACATACTTAAACTTCAAATAATAAGAGGGCATTGCAACCCCTTTGCTGTCATAGGCCTAAGCTGTGGCTAACCCTGCTGGATTAGCCCTGCTGGATGGGGGGATGGATGCAGCAGCCCTGCCTCATCAGTGATGGTAATGATGGTCATGATGATGACAATGGACAAGACATTGAACCAGGACATATTAGACTCCCTGCCACGCCAACAACCCACAGTACTTCTCTTCTTGCTCCTGTGGCTTCTGTCTTTATGGCATTTCATGTTATTTCTCAAAATCACCAACAAGAAGAGCCCAGAAGGAGTGAGTGAGTCAACAAACGAGTGTGGGTGGGAGGTGGCTTTGCAGGTCACAGCCAGCACCACAGATGGGTCCATGGTGACTTCTTTGGCAACCGGCCAGGTGGGGCCAGATGGGCAGCACAGGGAGGTGTGTTGTGCCGTTTCACTCTCCATTCCTTACACATGGAGTCTCATGATGTTCGCTTTTGTCTGATTCGAAATGGAAATAGCCTGACTTTGTGGCCAATGAGAACTGGCTGTGGGCTCCATCCCACGCAGGTTTGATGGGTTTTGTTCTTTTCTATACTCATCTAATTACTCCACAGACGCTTACTGAGTGTGTGCCACATGCCAGCCCTGTTCCCACCCATGTGCACGACAGAAACGGGCCAGCCCTCGTGAGCTTCCAGCCTGGGGAGCACCCATACAGTAATCCATCATCAATAACAGTGAAATGCACACAGCGTGCAGTAAGAAGGTATAATCGTGGTGTGAACCCTGTCCGCTCATAATGAAAAATCTGACATTGGTTGGATAGGTAGAAGCTGAAGAAGACATGGGGAGATGGAAGACAGTGGAGACGTCACAGCTGCAGAGAACAACAGGACCCACGGCCCCACTGAACAGAGGAGGGGAGCTGGGGATGACAAAGAACAATTAATTCCGGGGAATAGGGTCACATTTCATTTTTGTTTTTGTTTTTGTTTTTTGAAATGGGGTCTCACACTGTCTCCAAGGCTGGAGTGCAGCGGCGCAATCTCAGCTCATTGCAGCCTCTGCCTCCGGGGTTCAAGCGATTCTCCTGCCTCGACCTCCCTAGTAGCTGGGATTACAGGCAAGCATCACCACCCCAGGCTTAAAAAAAAAAGAATTATCTAGAGTTCTCTGCACAAATTATACCTCCAGTATTGGAAATGACGTGAAGACGAAATAAACAGAAGACCAAACTGGCTCCATGTGTGAAGAGGCGGGAGTCCTACACCGCAGAACAGTTTGGCAGGAGAGACTCCTCACATTTGTTGCCAGCCTTTTTGCTTCTGTGATCTTCAAGACACTTGCCGCATGTGTGTCTAGACTGTGGCTGTGGTCTGCAAATCGTGTAAATGTCTGCTGTCCATTCGAAAGCCCAGTTACTGCTCAGTCGCTGCAATTAAGCAATTTTCTGCTTTTGAGGCACCGATAATAATTAGCTTCTGAACTTTTATCTTCCACTGTTAAGTAGCATCGTCCACTTAGATGACCACAGCCTTTTTGCGAGGGAGAAATTTTGCAGGTCTCTTCTGTTATGTTGTAAGGAATACAGTAAGAAAAATTAATATCCAGCTTCTCCAATATCAAATCTGTATTATTCAGGGGTCTCTAGAAAGACAGACCAGTGAGATATGAATACCTATATATGAGAGAGAATTTATTAGGGGAATTGGCTCCCACAATTATGGTGGTTGGTAAGTCCCACAACAGGCCATCTGCAAGCTGGAGACCCTGAAAAGCCAGCAGTGTGGCCCAGCCCAAGTCAAAAGGCCTCAGAACCAGGGGAGCGGCTGGTAACTCTCAGTTTGAGGCCAAAAGCTTCAGGACCTGGGGCCTACGGTGTAAGTCCTGGAGCCAAAGCCAGCACACCTGGAGCTCTGATGTCCGGGTCAGGAGAAGAAAAATCTGTCCCAGCTCTCGGAGAGAGACCAGTTCACCTTCCCCATCACCTTCCACACGTGTTCTCTGTAGGCCCTGGCCAACGGGACAGTGCTCACCGACGTGCAGGGCAAATCTTCCGCGTGCAGTCCGCCCAGATCCACACACCCGTCTCCCCCGGAAACGCCCTCACGGACACACCCACCACACTTTTAGGTACTCCTTAGTCCAGTGAGGCCGACAGCTAAAATGAAGCCTGTAAGGTCGCTCCTTGTCCGCTCAGCAGCCATATGCGTCTCTTTAAACCATATAGATTTTCAAATAATGACAGTAGCAAGGTAGTAGTTCTCCCTGATTAACACGATGCAACAACCCTACACACAACCGAAAACGCACCAATCCCTTCCCCGGAAAACGGCTTTCAGGATTTCAGCCATTCGGGATCTTAACGTTTGGGGATTGTGACTTTGGGGATTTTGGACGTTAGGGGTTTTTAGACTCTGGGGATTTGGGTCTTTCGGGATTTCAGCATTCAGAATTACGGCATTTGGGATTGTGTCTTTGGGACTATGATTTGCACCAGTGTGTGTGTGTGTGGGGGGGGGGGGGGGGGGAAACAATTAGCTGAAGGGAAATAAGAAGATTTCTGTTTATTGGTTGGTTTCCATTTCTCTTTGGTTTGTTTCCATTAAGTTGAAGACACTCGTGTACAAAAGCCCACAGGAATGATCTAGTTGAAGACTTGTCTCTTGGACAAAGTATTTGCCTTCACTTAGTTTCAAATTCCATGTGGGTAAAATTAAAATAATCATACTTAACTCAAGGAGCTTTACTAGAAATTAAACGTGTATATCACTCAGAGATCTTAGGAGCAGGCATTCAGTTAATGGTGCAATTATTATTCAGATCATTCTTACTATGTCTCACCTACCAGACTAAAAACAATACAAGTGCAGGGATGTGGCTCATAGATATTTTATTAATTTTAACTTTTAATTTCATATAGTAAAATGGACTGTTATGGTGTACACTTCAAAGAGTTTTAGCATGTAGAGATTCACCTGACCACCACCACAACCAGAACATAGGACAAGTCCATTGCCCGCAAAATTATCATGTCATGTCTCCTTATAGTCACACCTCTTTTATCCCTAACCCTGACAACTACTGATCAGCTCTCCATCCCTGTAGTTTTGTCTTAGTTAGAACATCACACGAATGGAATCACACATAATATGTAACTATTTAATACTGGCTTCTTTCACTCGACAGAATGTCTCTGAGATTCGCCCAGGTGGTGTGTATATCAATCATTCATTCCTTTTCATTGCTAAGTAGTATTCCATTCCACAGCCCAAGTTTGTTTAACCATGCACCTGTTCAAGGGTATTTAGTTTGTTTGCTCCCATATATCCTCTTTGGTGAACTGCTTTAGGTTTTGAACAATGATGAATCAATATAAAAACATTGATATAGAGATCTTTATGTGGACAAAAAATTCTCAGTCTGCTTGGGTAAACACTTAGGACTGGAATCAATAGGTTATATGGCAAGTGAATGGTAAGCTTTAGAAGGGGCTGCAAAACTATTTTCTAGAGTGGCATCACCATCTCGCATGCCTACCAGCAATGTCTGAAAGTTCTATTTTCTCTACATCCTTGTCAGCACTTAGTACTGTCAGTATTCTCTATTTTGGCCATTCTAATAACTGTGCACTGCTTCCTCAAGATGTTTTAATTCACATTTCCCAAATCAAATACTAATGATGTCCAAGAACATACTTTGTTTAACTTCTTCCCAACTTGTTAAGGTTTGTTTTCTGACTCAGGGCATGTTCCATGTGCACTAGAAAATAATGAATATTCTACTGATATTGGAGGATTACAAAAATCATACAATAAAAAGTTACTAGACAAGAAGAGAGGCAAGAAACTATGACGGGTGATCAGAAGAAAAAAACATATATGATAGAAGAAGACCCACATGAGATTCTCATATTGGAGTTAACAGACAAGATTTTAAAATAATTGTCATTATTTAAGAACATATTTAAGAACATAGAGAAAATGGGTGAAAAAGATGGAGAACCTTAAGACAGAATTGGAATCTATAACAACACATCAGAGGGTTATTCTAAATTGAAAAATACAATAGAAGAAATCTTAAAAAGCAGTATCTAAAACTAGAAAGTAAAATAAAATAAATGAACCCAATGGTATCTAGTTGGTGACATAAATACAGGAAGAGTGACTACTGCAAACAACATTAAAACACAGAAATTCAGCTGCACAGCCCCGGTGAGATCTGCCCTCATGACAAAAGTCACTGCAGAAACAAAAGCCTGAAGCCATTTTCCATCATCACAGTGCTTCTCGGTGCTGAGACCGATATTCTAAGGTTCCTACGCTTGTGCTGCGGGGAAAATTCTGTCAGTGAAAAATGGGATTGGGGCCTCAGTGAAAGGAGATACAAACGTCCTATTTGTGAATTTTAATTTAATTATTTAATTTGGTGAATTTAAATTAAATTAAAGACAATGTAGCCCTGAATTTGAAAAATAATTGTCACAAGAGGTCATGAGGAATTTTTATCTTTAAAAAATGCCTATTCACTGACTGGGTGCAGTGGTTCATTCCAGCACTTTGGGAGGCCAAGGTGGACAGATCACTTGAGGTCAGGAGTTCGAGGCCAGCCTGGCCAACATCACAAAACTCCATCTATACTAAAAACACAAAAACTAGCCAGGCGTCATGGCGCACACATGTAATCCCAGCTACTTGGGAGGCTGAGGTAGGAGAATCACTTGAACCCGGGAGGCAGAGGTTGCAGTGAGCCGAGATCATGCCACTGCACTTCAACCTGGGTGACGAAATGGGAATCCATCTCAAAAAAGAAAGCCTATTCACCAGCTTCGTCTTTTGAAAAGGTCTTGAATTACTGACCAAGTCAACAGCAAAGAGTATAAATCATAGTACTTAAATATCATTCCCATTAACACAGACCATCATCCCTCGAAAAAATCGCTGTTTCCAAGGCAGGGGCAGAATAAATACAAGATGAGCCTAAACATTTGGACCTCCAGCTTCCATAACTGTGGGAAATAAGCTTCTGTTGCATATAAGCCCCCAGCCTATGACATTTTGTTACAGCAGCACTAAACGAACCAATACAGTGACCATCCCCTTTATAACTACATATTTTGTGCTGAAACTAAACTGTGATTTTCCTGACTGTAAAAAGAATACAGAGTAAAGACTTCATGCAATTCCTAAACTTAAAAAAAAAAAAAAAAAAAATTCCAGGCCACTTTAGCATTCCCTAGCAGCTTTGCAATCAATCCCATCTTTCACTCAGCGTACCAGCGATTCAGCAAGGGGTTGAAGTCATCTCTTGCCTTCTAATCTCTAAATCCACGCCAGATCAAATGGGCACAATAAACACCAGCACTTTTGAGCCAGAGACTCACAGTAATTGCATTACAAGCCTGGCCAGCCCAAATGTTTGGGGATCTGGGATAAATAAAAAAGAAATAGCTTGCAAAGTGATCTCCAGTGTTCCATTCCTGGACGGTGCTGAACCCTGCTATTCTATTTGCATGATTTAGCGAAAGGAAGTTTGCATTGATATGTAAATAGTAATGCAAGTAGTTTACACTGGAACACAAAAGCAGGAAGCACCGCCTGTTATATTTTATAGCCATTTGGCTACAGCCTTTGTTGCTGCTAGAAAACACAACAGCAATTATGCTGGACCTACAATTTAAATAGCTCTGTTCACACAAGTGTTTCAGGAATAACATTTAACAATGGAATTGCTTCGCCATTTGCATATGGTGTTCTTGTTTGAAGGTGTATTCTGAATTTATCGGGCATTTTTATTAGCCCTCAGTGTTGAGTTGGTATGCGCATCTTGTAGAGAGAAAAAGGTCTTCAGCAGAGAAGACTCTGAGTGCATGAAGATAAATGGCACCCACTGTTTCAGAAGGTGGCTTAGAAGGACGGCTCTGAGTGCACATGTTTCATTATTATGGGATAGAGAGGACATCCATTGCATACTCAGACCTCTGCGAGAGTGTCCAGATGACCCGAGTACTTCTGAGACTCAACTCCTTGAAGAGCGCCACTGATCTGAGCTGCAAGTAAGGATCTGTGGAGGACAGGCTTGTGGGTATTAAACACTTGTATTCATGACCCAGAGTCCTGTGCCAGCTGCATGAAGGAGGTGAACCCACCTTTGCAGAAATTTTATCAATGTGAAAATTATGACAGTGAAAGAGATCTGATGTCACCCACCCCACTCTTGCCTTTAGCTCTCAAGCTGCCTTAATCAGTCCCTGGCTTAGACCTAGCTAACTTTGGAAGACCTTTAGGTTATAGTTTAGATGATAATAGGCCGTCCCCAAAGTTCAACAGCTTTTGCCTTTGTAAAGCTAATGAGAGAGCCTCGGGCTAGGTGAAGGACAGGCACCTGAGTCCTGCTAAGGCACAGACGTAAAGGAATGCCAGCCATTATTCCAGAGGATATCCGACTTCACTAGTTACTCCCGCAGATAACATCACTAGAGTAGAACCTAAGACGGGTCTTTTGAGATGTCTTTTCAGGTTTTTTTGCATGTCTGACCCACATGGTTCCACCTGGAACTGCCAACCACTTCTGTGGCCCCAACCATAGGCAACTCAGCTCTAGCGGACAGCTCCCACCCACTATGATTTCATCTCCACCCCAGCCAAGGAATAGCAAGCACCCATTTTCCAGCTACCTCAGCTCCACCCCTATGATTTTAGCCCAGCCAATCAGCAGCAAGCACCCATTTCCCAGCTACCCCAATTCCCATCGCCATAATTTTATCTCCATCCCAGCCAATCAGCAGCAAGCACTCTTTTCCCAGCTACCCCTACTCCCACCCCCTATGAGTTCATCTCCATCCCAGCCAATCAGCAGCAAGCACCCATTTCCCAGCTACCCCCACTCCCATCCCCATGATTTTATCTCCATCCCAGCCAATCAGCAGCAAGCACTCTTTTCCCAGCTACCCCTACTCCCACCCCCTATGATTTCATCTCCATCCCAGCCAATCAGCAGCAAGCACCCATTTTCCAGCTACCTCAGCTCCACCCCTATGATTTTAGCCCAGCCAATCAGCAGCAAGCACCCATTTCCCAGCTACCCCCACTCCCATCCCCATGATTTTATCTCCATCCCAGCCAATCAGCAGCAAGCACTCTTTTCCCAGCTACCCCCTACTCCCACCCCCTATGATTTCATCTCCATCCCAGCCAATCAGCAGCAAGCACCCATTTTCCAGCTACCTCAGCTCCACCCCTATGATTTTAGCCCAGCCAATCAGCAGCAAGCACCCATTTCCCAGCTACCCCAATTCCCATCGCCATAATTTTATCTCCATCCCAGCCAATCAGCAGCAAGCACTCTTTTCCCAGCTACCCCTACTCCCACCCCCTATGATTTCATCTCCATCCCAGCCAATCAGCAGCAAGCACTCTTTTCCCAGCTACCCCTACTCCCACCCCCTATGATTTCATCTCCATCCCAGCCAATCAGCAGCAAGCACCCACTTCCCAGCTACCCCCACTCCTTCCCCCAAACTACCTTTGAAAAATCCCTAATCCAGGAGCCTCAATGAGATCAATTTGAGTAATAACTCGTCTCCCACATGGTGTGGCTGGCCTCACCTCAATTAAACTCTTTCCTTACAGCAACCCTGTGGTCTTTATTTGCACAGTGGGCAGAAAGAACCCCGGTTCTTCCACAGCAGGCAGAGATGCCATCGCAGTGTGTTCAGGGAGCCTGCCCTTTCTTGTGCCCCCCAAAAGAGCAGGGGCAGCATTACTGACAGCTTGATGGAAATGCAGAATCTCAGGCCCCGCCCCTGACGGATCTGCTGAGTCAGAATACGCATTTTAACAAGATCCTCAGATGGTTGGTGACCACACTAAAGTTTGAGAAGCACTGCTGTCATGTAGAGATAATTGCAATATTACCAGGAGTGAGAAATACATTTACATGGAAACCAGTTACCCATATGTTAGATGCAGGAAGTTCCTCTTCAAAGGTGTAACTTGTTCAACTTCCTTGTTGTTTGTTCCTGAGAACAACTTCCTTGTACCTCCTCGCCCCTAGTTACCTGCTTAGTTACCTGCTTTGTAAACAACTCTTCCCGCCAGTCCCGATCTGAAACTCACATCCCCCTTTCCCTTCCTTATTTGGGAAAAAAATTCACAATAGCCAATTGGGTCAGCTTAGACTGTGCAGTCCAACCCCAGCCCGTGGGGGAATGACACAGAGGTAGGGACTGCATTAGAGATAAAAACCCCTTCCCTCTTTTCTTTGGTGTGCTCTTGCAGCAGCCAAGAGCATGAGCAACACCCTTCTGCAGAAGTAAATTTGCCTTGCTGAAAAGTCTTTTGCTTGAGTGCTTGTTTTCCTTGCAACTCCGAGCTCTTATTTCCAACACACATATGCATATATGGTGTATTAGTCCATTCTCAGAGTGCTATAAAGAACTACCTGAGACTGGGTATTTTATAAGGAAAAGAGGTTTAATTGATTCACAGTTCTGCATGGATGAGGAGGCCTCAGGAAACGTACAGTCGTGGTAGAAGGGGAAGGGCAAGCAAGGCACATCTTACATGGAGGCAGGAGAAGAGAGAGAATGCAGGGAGAAGTGCCACACAGTTTTAAACCATCAGATCTCCTGAGAACTCACTCTCAGGAGAACAGCAAGGGGAAACTCCACCCCGCTGATTCAATCACCTCCCACCAGGCCCCTCCTCCAACACATGGAGATTACAATTCAGGAGAGATTTGGGTGGAGACACAGAGCCAAACCATATCATATGGGTACACCAAACTCAAAGTTTAATGACAGATTACTTACTCTTATTACGGCTGATGAACTATGATATTTTCTGTCCCGCTCCATTTCATTCTGCTCTGTTTTAAAATATCGGTAACAACTCTCTCAATCAATTTCATAACCGATTAATGGATGGTGACTCACAGTTGTAGAAACTCTGCTCCAGGATTTCAGTTTGGCAATGTGAGTATCTGGACTGCCTCCTGAAGACAAAAAAAAGAAATCAGATAAAAATTGTTTTAATTAAGTGCATCCATTAACTAACAAATAAAGCAAGTAATGCCTGAGCCAAAAACTAAAGGGCAACAAAAAAAAAAGAGATGGGCAGAGCATGAAACCCAGTTTTTACCTTGAGGTCATTTGTGGTGAACTTAAACATTAATTGTCAGGGCCTTCTAAAAGAAAGAAGGCAAAACCAGAATCTTCCCAAGATGGGGACATCACATGAGACCCTCCCTCCCTAACAGGACCTTATAGGTGAAATACAAATGCCCAGTCCCCACAAGACAGTGCAGGAAGAGGTCTGTCTCTAAATGTGTAGGAAGGGAAAATTTCCCTCTAAGTATTCTTAACAAAAAGTCAGTTCTGGTGTGGATTAACAGCCCAAACTCGCTAACTGCATGGTCCAAACAACATGTCAACTAAGCTTTCATGTTAAAGAGACTCTGGACTGTATTTCCCTCCAAATCCCCAAAGACAAGTCAACCTAAAATTATCAAACTGCTCAGGATCCAGGTTTCTTCAAGCACAAAGTGTGAGGACAGCCATCCAGGGACATGGGACACCAAAGAATGGTGGGCAGTGCTCCCCGTGTGGGCAGTGCTCCCCGTGTGGGGAAAAGTAAGGACCAGTTATATAGGCAAAAGCAGAGGTGCTGAACAGTTACGACATTTTCCATAATACAAACAGGAGAGATTTGACTGGCTACTCTTTTTTTATTATTTTATTTTATTTTATTTTATTTTATTTTTATTTTTATTTTATTTTTGAGACAGAGTTTTGCTCTTGCCCCCAGGCTAGAGTGCAATGGCATGATCTTGGCTCACTGCAACCTCCACTTCCTGGGTTCAAGCAATTCTACTGCCTCAGCCTCCTGAGTAGCTGGGATTACAGGTGCATACCACCACACCCAGCTAATATTTGCATTTTCAGTAGAGACGGGGTTTTACCATGTTGGCCAGGCTGGTCTCCAACTCCTGACCTCAAGTGATCTGCTCAACTTGGCCTCTCAAAGTGCTGGGATTACAGGCGTGAGCCACCGCACCCGGCCTGATTCGCTACTCTTGATTGCACTCTTGGAGGGTTGCCTAACATTTTAGTGTAGAGAGGTAACAGCCACAAAGGTCTACTCTCTAGTTTGAATGAGGAACAGGTAGTTGGGGTCACGTACAACATCTCAACACACAGGTCAGGAAGCAACGATCATACCTCAGAGAAGAAAAACAGCCAAGTTATATGATTCCACTTCTAGAGCTTAACGTTTCCCCTTGGCACGATGAAATTTTATTTTCTTTTTACAGAGACAAACAGAAATTCTCTCTGGAGTAAACCACTTCCATCCCAGGGCTATGGAACATCTCATAGGAAAAGTTTCAAAACAGGAAGCACTTCCTGGTGAACCGAATCACAAAGTAGACAAGGAAAAAGGGACAGTGAGCAAAAGCGGGCAGAAAAAATGATGAAGAGAATTAAAAACAATAAAAGACCCAGACCAGTAACATGTTCCAAGAGATAAAGACAGATTGTGAAGGTGAGCAGCAAGCAAGCAGAGTTTGAAAGAAGCAAATGTAACCCCTGAAAGTGAAAAACATCACTGTCGGAATTAATAATTCACAGGACAGATTTAATGCCTGATTAGGCAAAGCTGAAAAGGGAGGAGGATGAGGAAAGGAGGGAGAATTAACAAGTTAGACATTAAATCAGAATAAATTATACAAAAAGACATTAAGACAAAGAGACGGAGACTAAGAGGGGTCAGGAAGCACAAAGGCAGAGTGAGAAGGTTTAACACACATTTAATTGGAACTCCCAGAAGGAGATGAAAAGAGACAGAGACAGTATTTTAAAAGATAATGACTGGTAAATTTCCAAAAAAAAAAAACCCTATAAAATCAATTAAACATATCAAAAAGGCCAACTACTTCCAAACAGAACAGATATGAACAAAATTTGCACAGAGAAACATCATAGTGAAATTATAGATCATCAAAGATAAGGGAAGATCTGAAAGTAGCTGGGGAGAAAAGAGAAATTACTTTCAAAGAACGTTTAGCCGAAACGCTGATTTATCAGCCTCAGCAACAGAAGCAACAAGATGGCTGAATGAGATCTACAATGTGTTGAGATAAAATAACTGTTAATATAGAAGTCTATCACTGGAAATAACATCTTTCAACAAGGATGAAATTTAGACTTTTCAGAAAACCCAATATACACATGGTGTGCACCAATATACCCTATCTAAAATTGGTACAGAATTAAGTATATATTTCACACAGAAGGACAGCGTTATCAGAAGGAAGGTCTGAAGTGGAAGAGAAGAAAGAAGTGCAAAGAAATTGGGAAATGTGGGATAAACTTACCTCTGCAAAACTAGAGTAATAATATCTCATGGAGTTACAAAAAAAGAAATATTGGATTTTTGACAACTAAGGTAGATAAGTCAGACAGAGTTGACTAAAATATTCTGAGGTTTCTGTGATACATGAAGAAGGCTTAGGAGATTGATTTTATAGTTTGATTAATTAAGTGTATGAGTGACAAAATTTGTAGACTAATCACCAAAATAATAGAAATATAGTGTACAATGCCCAAACTGTTAGAGAAAAGTTTTAAAGGGGAAAATTCACTGCAGAATAAAGTAAAAATGGAGGGAAAACAACTAAAGAAAGATTAGAAAAAAAACACAACATATGAGAGTGATTACACTGTCAGATCTATTACCAACTCACACAAATGTACACAGCACAAAAACTCCATCAGAAAGACAAAAACAATCAGACTATAGTCAATAAAATTCAACTATATTTCACTAACAAGAGTATGTTAGGTCATTCTTGCATTACTATAAAGAAATATCTGGGGTTGGGTGCAGTGGCTCATGCCTGTAAATCCCAGCACTTTGGGAGGCTGAAGCAGATGGATCACCTGAGGTTAGAAGTTCGAGACCAGCCTGGCCAATATGGTGAAACCCCCATCTCTACTAAAAATACAAAAATTAGCTGGGCATGGTGGTGGGCACCTGTAATCCCAGCTACCCAGGAGGCTGAGGCAGGAGAATTGCTTGAGCCTGGGAGGCAGAGGTTGCAGTGAGCGGAGATTGCACCACTGCATTCCAGCCTGGGTGACAGAGCAAGACTCCATTTAAAAAAAAAAAAAAAAAAAAAAAAAAAACACAAATATCTTGTTATGCCCAGACCGTTTATTCCCCGAAGAAGACCACCAGAGTCCAGAGTCAAAGCTAAGCAGCAAGGATCTTTATTACAGGTTCGAACCTGGAGCTCTCACTTGCTCGTGAAACGAGACGGGCAGGAGAGCTCCCCTACTGAGCTCCGAACAATGTTATATAGTCTAAGGAAAGTAGGCATAGAATCATTATACAAATTAGAGGTATGATTGGCTGGAGTTTGAACAAAGCGATTTGGCAAACTATGATTGGTTCCCGCCATTTCTGATATTTCAGTACAACCCTTGAGGCAGAAGAGCAGTTTTACACAAAGGCAGTTAATTATATTGCATCAGGTTGCACGACCAGTTTATGGCTATCTTGCTTAAACACACCTTGTGACCTGGCTATCTTACTTAAACATTCCTTGTGACCTGGCCTCAGAAAGAGAAACATGTACTTACAGAACTTACAAAACCTCTGGTACGTGCAAAGATTAGAGAGCAGAACAAGGGTGTAGCGGGTGGGGGGCGGGTACACATCTATCTTTGTGTCCTTTCATTTCTCCCTTCTCATAAGTAACTGGATGTCCAATCTTGGATTTCCAGAGTCTTATAATATAGCCTCACTTTCTGGGTGCAGGAGAGGCTGGTGATGGCTACGGAGGACCATTAGTTGGATGGTATCAAACCTTTCTCTGACAAATTGTAAAATTTTATTTACCACACAGGGGCCTATAGTGAATAGAAGTAGTAAAGACATTAGGGGGCCTAAAAGGGGTGCCAGAAGGGAAAACATTGAAGAGCTCCACCAATTGTTAGCGGCTGTAGTGAATTGTTGCTTTTTCATTTCTAAGCTTAGTTCGTGTAGGCGTTGGACTCTTTCCTCAACTAACCCTGACTCATTTATATAGAAACAGCATTCTTCTTTGAGGAACATACAGGTACCTCCTTTCTCAGCCGTGAGTAAGTCTAAGGCTCTGCGGTTTTGAAGGGTGACCTGTGCTAGGGAGGTGAGCTGCCGCTGAAGGGAGGCCAGGGAATAGGCGGAGTCTTCCATAGCAACAGAGAATTGTTGTAACAGCTTGTCGTTTTCTATCATGGAGTGTTGTAGGGCCCCTCCTGCTAACCCCGCTGCGACGACAGAGGTGGTTAAGGATATTCCGGCAATTAGTGGTAGAAAAACTGCTCGTCTATGTCGCGCAGTTTTAGTTGGGGCGGTCCCTGCCCAGCCTATGAACTCTGCCGGGGTTAGCAGTGTCAGTCGGGGAACTAGGGTAACAGGGATACACAACTGTCCGTCAGAGATGCTTTTGGACAGAGTTTTTAACAGAGTCATATTACACCAGAAGAACACACCAGGGGGAGCATATATGGGACTATTAGGGTATGTAGCCGATTGGTTGCAGAGGCTGTTGCTAAATGCCGAATAACAATAGGGGTATTTCTCTTGGTATGGGTCACGGTACAGGGCTACATCGGGTATCGTGACTATCGATGAGTTAAAACCTGTATAGTTTGTGGGAGGGGAGGATAGAGGAACAGCCGTTAATGGTGGTCTTCCTAGGGTTGCACACATAAAGCAAGAGGACAGGTCGCCTAAACCAGTGAGGTTGGCGAATGCTAGCCCTTCCCGTAATAGAGTTAGCCAGGAGAAGGGCTGCAAGTCTTGTGATAACTTGGTTTCTTGCCTGTGGATTTGTGTGTGGATTAAGGGTTGAATCTGGACTAGACTTCTCCACAGATATAAATGGCTACTGGGCCAGGTACTAGTTGATGAGTAATATACTCCCCCATGTTGTGGGGTTGTCCACCGAGAGTCCCATGGGTCTCTAATTATCCAAGTGTAAGTGACGGGAGACTCAGTTTTGTAAAAATACCACCCTTGTCGTTCTCTCCAGTATCGGACAGAGTGCGTCTTACAGTAGCTATATGGGCAACCTGCACTCTGGTGCCACCAATAATTTTTACAATTATATTCAGTTTGATCATATTCAAAACAGATCATGGGTGTTGCTGGTTGGGCAATCTGGAACCTAGTGAAATTGAGGTAAACTATAGTATTACACCCTGAGGGGGGGCAGTCTGCGCTAGCTAGCAGTTTACCCGCTTGGGGGGTTTCCCCGGGGTGAGTTTTGTTTTCATAGAGCCAGAACCTCCAGACATAGGGATTAGACGGCGCAGCAGTGAGGAGAGTCAGATGCATAAGGCATAAAAGCATAGGTAAGCTAGACATGGTTACGGCTATGGGGATGACGGCGCAGGGTTAGCTTTAAGGGATTGTTCTTAGCTTTGTCTACAGTCCATGTAACCGGTGCTCCAGACGGCTCGAGAAGGTCGGATGTTGGGTCCACTGGTTTGACGTGTGTGTAGTGGATCCACGAAGCGATGCCTTCTACTTTGAGAGCGGTGGGAGTAGTCAGGAGTACTTGCAGTGGTCCTTTCCACCTGGGTTGAAGAGTTTCTTGCCGGTGGCGCTTGACTAGGACCCAGTCTCCCGGCTGGAACGGATGAGGCGTCGGCGGAGGTCCTGCCTCGTACAGTTCTCGTAGTCTGGGCCAAATTTCCTGGTGAATTTTCTGTAAGGCTTGTAAGGAGAACAGGAGCTCAGAGACATTTTCAGTTTCAGGTTTGAGTAAGTCATCTTTTAGACTGGGGACCAGGGGTGGGGGTCTGCCATACATGATTTCATATGGTGTGAGGCCTAGTCTGTAAGGGGTATTTCGGGCCCGGAACAGAGCGTAGGGGAGAAGTACTACCCAATTAGCGCCAGTCTCCATGGTCAATTTAGTTAAGGTCTCCTTCAGAGTCCGATTCATCCTTTCTACCTGTCCTGAGCTTTGGGGCCTATAAGCACAATGTAATTTCCAATTTGCCCCCAGAATGGAAGCCAAATCCTGACTTACCTTAGCAACGAAGGCTGGTCCATTGTCTGACCCTATTTGGACGGGAAAGCCATACCTGGGGAGGATTTCTTCCAAAATTTTCTTTGCTACAACCTGAGCAGTTTCTCTCTTAGTTGGGAACGCTTCTGTCCATCCTGAAAAAGTATCTCAGTCTCTGACGTTACAGCCGCTCCTGCATACCGCTGGCCTTGGTGGACATAGCTGCTGCCATCAGTGAACCAGGTGAGTTCTGTGTCGGGGAGCGGACGATCTTGCAGGTCCTCCCGCACCCCATGCACCTGAGCCAGTATCTCAGTGCACTCATGGGACGGGGCGTCCAAGTCTGGATTTGGCAGCAGTGAAGCAGGGTTTAAAGAGGTTGGGGGCAGAAAAGTTATTCTGAGGGGGTTTAACAGCAGTCCTTGATAGTGGGTGAGCCGGGCGTTACTCATCCATCGGTCCGGCGGCTGCCGGAGGACGCCTTCAATGGCATGCGGGGTTATAATGCGCAACTCTTGCCCCATGATAAGTTTATCAGCGTCTCGGACCATTAGGGCGGTCGCCGCGATTATCCGGAGGCAGGGTGGCCAGCCAGCAGCCACTGAATCTAATTTTTTTGACAAATAGGCAACTGGCCTCTGCCAGGGGCCTAGGTACTGTGTTAACACGGCTTTTGCAACACCCTTACTTTCATCCACGTATAAGTGGAAGGGTTTGGAGACATCAGGGAGCCCCAGCGCGGGGGCTGATAACAAGGCAGTTTTGATTTGCTGAAAGGCCAGCTCAGCCTCTTCCGTCCAATTGAAGGGCTGCCGTTCCTTTGTTGCCTGGTATAGGGGCTTGGCTAACTCAGCAAATCCGGGTATCCATAACCTACAGAACCCTGCCGACCCCAGGAATTCTCTCACTTGCCGTGTTGACTGGGGTCTAGGAATGCGTAGGACTGTTTCCTTTCGGGCTTTGGTTAGCCAGCGTTGCCCCCCTTTTAATAGGTACCCCAGATAAGTTACCTCCGACTTGCAGATCTGAGCCTTTGTTGCTGAGGCTCGGTAGCCTAGCTCCCCCAGAGTCTTCAGGAGGTCCTCAGTCCCTCGAACACAAGTTTCCGGGGACCTGGCCGCTATTAAGAGATCATCAACATATTGCAAAAGAGTTATTTCAGGGTGTTGCCGCCGGTACTCACCCAGATCTTCATGAAGGGCTTCATCGAACAGAGTTGGCGAGTTCTTGAACCCTTGTGGCAGTCTGGTCCATGTTAGCTGACCGTTGATGCCCCTCTCAGGATCCGTCCATTGAAATGCAAAGAGTTCTTGACTTTTGGGAGCCAGAGGAAGGCTGAAGAAAGCGTCTTTTAGATCAAGAACGGTATACCACTGTTTTTTGGGATGTAAGGCACTCAGAAGGGTGTATGGATTGGGCACAGTGGGATGTATGTCCATGACCCTTTTATTAACTTCTCTTAAATCCTGTACTGGCCTGTAGTCCGTACTGTTGGGTTTACGAACAGGTAACAGTGGAGTATTCCAGGATGAGTGGCAAGCCCGTAGGACTCCCTGGTCTAGGAGTCGGCGGATATGGGGCGTAATTCCTTCTCTTGCCTCCAGGGGCATAGGATATTGCCGAACCCGAACGGGGTCCGTCCCTGGCTTAACTTCCACAAATATGGCAGGTCGATGTTTAGCTAGCCCCAAGCCCCCAGTTTCTGCCCACGCTTCAGGGAAACGCTGGAGCCAAGAGTCAATTCCCTGATCGGGGGGCTTTTGCTCTTGATGGAGTCGGTACTCATCTTCTAAGGTGACAGTCAGGATAGATATTGGCCTGTTTTGGGAATCAGTTATCTTGGGCCCTTCTGGCTCAAAGTGGATTTGGGCCCCCATCTTTGTCAGCAAGTCCCTCCCTAGTAGAGGGCAGGGGCTCTCTGGGATGACTAGGAAGGAATGGGAGACTTTTCCCGTTCCTAAGTCTACAGTCCTCTGGGTTGTCCAGGGGTATTTTTTGATGCCTGTGGCCCCGTGCACCCAGGATGTTTTCTTAGACATTTTTCCAATTGGTTTGGTTAGGACTGAGCGTTCCGCCCCAGTATCGACCAAGAAGCGAACTGGGGACCCCTCCACTTGCAAAGTTACCCTGGGTTCGGGGAGGGGGTCCGAACCCCGTCCTCCCTAGTCAGAGTCCTGGGTAACGAGTACGGAGGTAGGGTTAGCTGGTCTCCGTTTCTTTGGGCAGTCTTTAATCCAGTGGCCACGTTCCTTGCAATAAGCACACTGATCTTTTTCTAATCCTTGCCTAGGGCCTTGCTTTTTCTGCTTTCTGTTTTGGCCATTTCCTGCCTGGGGGAAAGCTGCTACTAAGACTTTGGTCATTTCTTTGGTTGCCTTGAACTGTTTTTCTTCTGGAGTATCCCTATTATTATAAACTCGCTGGGCCATCTGAAGGAGGTCCTGAATCTGCTTTCCCTCTAAACCTTCTAATTTCTGGAGTTTTCTTTTAATATCTGGTGTTGCCTGGTTTACAAAGGACATTACTACCGCTGCCTGATTTTCCGGTGCTTCCGGGTCCATAGGGGTAAACTGTCTGAAGGCTTCCATTAATCTCTCTAAATACACAGCGGGGCTTTCTGTCTTACCTTGTAACACAGAATATACTTTAGCCAAATTGGTGGGCTTGCGAGCTGCAGCCCGGAGACCCGCCATTAGAGTCTGGCGATAAATGAGCAGTCGTCCCCTACCTTCTGCCGTGTTGTAGTCCCATCTGGGCCGGGTCAAAGGGAAAGCCGCATTAATGAGGTCAGGATTTGCAGTTGGCTGACCGTCATCTCCTGGAACCAGTTTTCTGGCCTCAACTTGGATTCTTTCCCGCTCCTCCGTTGTGAACAGGATTCGGAGGAGCTGTTGACAGTCATCCCAGGTCGGCTGGTGAGTAAACATGACACTGTCTAACAACGAGGTTAGATCTTTGGGATTATCTGAGAACCGAGCATTTTGGGACTTCCAATTGTATAAATCACTGGTGGAAAAAGGCCAATACATGAGACGGGAGAGCCCGGTATCATCGAGCGATCCTATTTCTCTGAGAGGCAGGGCTACAGTGGAGTCAGGGAGTCGGGAAGCTTGGTCCCGCTGTACGCGGCCTCGTGTTCGGCCGGCCGGCCCCCCCAGGTTACTTTCACTCTCGGCTGCTTCCGCTTCTCGGTTTCCCTCTACGGAAGTACCACCCTGGGGGACTGGGTCCTGCGGGATAAGGTGCTGATATGGTGGGGGAAATGTGGGTTCTAACGTTAGGGGGTCCTGGCTGTCCGGCAGCACAGGGGCCGAGGGAGCAGAGGGAGTCTTTTGTCTTGTAGGTCGCGTTACTAGGACTTTGCAGGGCTCAAGGATGAATGGAGTTATCCAGGGTGGTGGGTTTTCCACAAGATCCTGCCACACTAGAATATAAGGAATTTGATCAGGATGTCCTGACTGCCCTGGCAGGAAAATCTTAGTTTTTACCTTAGTAATAATAGAGAGACAGAAAGTTCCTTCAGAGGGCCACCCTACGCCGAAAGAGGGCCACTCCGAACGGCAGAAAGTAACTAGCTTTCCCTTCTTGAGTTCTACGCTTAAGTTACGCCCCCGAGCCTTCACATCCTTAAAATTGGTAACAAAGAGTGAGAGCGGCGTGCTCTGGTTGTTGCCCATCTTTGGACTGCTTCTACAAAGAGAAGGGGGGACGAAAATGAGTGTGAAGCAGAGGGGAGTATCCGACAGGTCCGGTCCTGGAGGGGGAAGAAAAGGTTTTATGTTTCGTTTTGGGCTTACACTTAACACTTAACAATAACGGACAGACAGTAATAACGATGAGCATTCGCGAGCGCGTGTCGGACTTCCGACCTGAGTCAGACGGGGCAACCAAGGATGGAGGCCCCCAGATGGGCACTGGGGAACGTCTCCCACCAGTCCCGAGTGGCTGTCTTCTAGCGCGTCCGCCAAGACCGTGCCACTTACAGAACAGACCAATACAGATTACAGATTACGGATTTCGCGAAATTTCAGGGAGACAGACAGAGACAAAGACAGAGACAGTGACAAAGCCGGCTTACCTACAGATTAAGATCCGTTGACTTGGGGGTCTGGTGGGCTTGGGGGAAATCCCGGACGAGCCCCCATTTGTTATGCCCAGACCGTTTATTCCCCGAAGAAGACCACCAGAGTCCAGAGTCAAAGCTAAGCAGCAAGGATCTTTATTACAGGTTCGAACCTGGAGCTCTCACTTGCTCGTGAAACGAGACGGGCAGGAGAGCTCCCCTACTGAGCTCCGAACAATGTTATATAGTCTAAGGAAAGTAGGCATAGAATCATTATACAAATTAGAGGTATGATTGGCTGGAGTTTGAACAAAGCGATTTGGCAAACTATGATTGGTTCCCGCCATTTCTGATATTTCAGTACAACCCTTGAGGCAGAAGAGCAGTTTTACACAAAGGCAGTTAATTATATTGCATCAGGTTGCACGACCAGTTTATGGCTATCTTGCTTAAACACACCTTGTGACCTGGCTATCTTACTTAAACATTCCTTGTGACCTGGCCTCAGAAAGAGAAACATGTACTTACAGAACTTACAAAACCTCTGGTACGTGCAAAGATTAGAGAGCAGAACAAGGGTGTAGCGGGTGGGGGGCGGGTACACATCTATCTTTGTGTCCTTTCAATCTGAGACGGGGTAATTTATAAAGAAAAAAGGTTTAACTGGCTCATGGTTCTGCCGGTTATACAGGAATCATGGCGGCATCTGCTTCTCGGGAGGCCTCAAGAAGCTTCCAATCACGGCAGAAGGCAGTGGAGGAGCAAGCACATCACATGGCAAAAGCATGAGCGAGCAAGAGAGAGAGAGCGAGAGAGAGAGAAAGAAAGAAATGCCACACACTTCCAAGCAGCCCGATCTTGCAAGACATCACTTGCTATTGTGAGGACGGGGACTATTGTGAGGGGATGGGGCTAAACCACTCACAAAAAATCCACCCGCATGATCAACCATCTCCCACCAGGCTCCAGCTCCAACATCAGGAATTACAATTCAACATGAGATTCAGGCAGAGACATGTATCCAAAATATACCAAAGAGTAATAAGAAAAATATAAAAGCATAGGAAAGTTGAAAGATAAAAATTATATAGTGAATCTAGTTAAATTAATATCGGAAATACATTTTAAATTTATTAAAGGCATTATTAAGAAGAAAAAGGACCACTATATAATGCTAAAATTTTCAAGACACCAGGAAGTTGTGTTTGAAAATGTTTCTATACCTCATAATGTAGTATCAAAGTGAAGAAAGCAAATGTGAACCCGCAATGATGGAGATACCACTCTCAGTAACTGACAGAACAAGCAGAAAAGGAATCTGCTAAGAAAAGAAAAGATCTAAATAGCACAATTAACAAGCTGCACAGAACAACTGAAGAAGGGACATTATTTTAAAACACACCAAGTGTGTTGGTGAAAGTGGCCCCCAGAATCCCAAATTTGGTGAATCTATAAATATAATAACTTTGATGAGTCACAAACAAGATAATTAAAATGAAACACCAAGGCACAGCAAGATCAAATTATTAAAATGCAAGGGCAAAAATAAAATCTTAAAAGCAGGCAGTGAGAAATAATACGTTACACACAGAGGAACAATGATGCGATGATTTCTGATTTCTCATCAGAATCAAGAGAGACCAGGAGACAATGGAAATACATCTCTAAATGAGAAAAATGTCAACCCATATGCACACATAAAGAAAGTAACTTCAAAAGTTAAGGTAAAACAAAATATTTTTACATGAATCACAACTGAGAAAATAAATTGCAAGTAGATTTTTCCCCTACAGAATACTGCTTAAGAAAGTTTTCAAGCTGAAGGGAAATGATATCTGTGGTCTTTTGACAGACCTCAACAAAAGAATATAAATTTTCAGAAATGCTAATTACGTGGATATATATAAAAGAATTTTTAAATGAATATATATATATATGAATGTCTGTTTTGGGGGTCCCTGAGTTCACCCTTGATTTTGATGATTCATGGGAGGACCACACGGGACTCAGAAACAGTTACGGTTATGGCTACGGTTTATTACAGCGAAAGGAGACAGACTCAAACAAACAAAGGAACAGGTACATAGAGCTGAGTCAGGAGAGACCAGGCCAAGCATCTAGTTTTCTCTGCCCAGTGGAGTTGCATGGACGGTACCCACTTAATTCTCCCAGCAACAATGTGTGATACCGCATGCAAATTGTTGCCAATTAGAGATGCTCGCCTGAGCCCTGGCGTCCAGGGATTTTACTGACGGTCAGTCACATAGGCATGGAGTCCCCAAAAGATTGACTTCAACTACCCAGACTCCAGTTCCCCGGGAGGATAAACTGATAAAGCATAGCCCAAGGCCTCAGGCATAACCCCCAAAAAAGCATTCACTGTGAGTCCCATTGTTAACATGAACCGTTTGATCAAACTGAATCAGGGACGCCCAAGACTTCAGGCATACAAAACACTCCTATCAAGCAGGATGCCCCCAGGGCTCAGAGTTAATCTAGGTTAAGGTTTAGCCCCAAATACGGCCATTTCTTGGGAATGTGCAGGCTTTGAGCAACTCAGACCTACTGAGTTAACCCTTTTCTGCACAGTAGATAGACATATATAAATATACACATACAGTTTTTTTTTCTTTTCTTAGTTTATTTGAAAGACATAGAATAGCAAAAATATATAGGAGATTTATAACCCATACAGCAGTAATGCACAACAGCAGAACAAAGGACTACCCTGTTATAAGGATCCTCTATTTCACAAGAAGTCTTATCAACTCAGTAGATGGTGGTGTGAACCCCGAATATCTGAGACTGTTCTCAGTTTAGGAAGTTTATTTTGCTAAGTTAGGAACGCATGCCCATGATACAGCCTCAGGAGGTCCTGACGCCATGCGCCCAAGATGATTCAACCATACTTGGTTTTATACACTTTAGGGAGACATGAGACATCAATCGATAGATGTAAAATGAACGCTGGTTCAGTCCAGAAAGGCGGGACAACTGGAAGCAAAGGCTAGCAAGTGGAAGTGGGGAGGGGGCTTCCAGGTCCAAGGTTGGTAAGAGACACATGGTCGCATCTTTTGAGTTTCTGATGAGCTTCTCCAAAGGAGGCCGTGAGACATGCATTCATCTCAGTGAGCAGAGAGTGACTTTGAATAGAATGGGAGGCAGGTTTGCCCTGAGCAGTCCCAGCTTGACTTTTCCCTTTAGTTTAGTGATTTGGGGGCTCCAAGATTTATTTTCCTTTCACAGGGGTACATAAAAAATGCAAATTTAGAGCAATCAGTTAACATTATGCAAAGAGAAGTGCAAAAATGCCAAGAGGAGAAATTAAAAAGACCAGAAAGGTTAAGAGCACACAGTAACAAAATGAAGAAAACCAATCTGAATTCACAGATGTCATGATTATCAATATAGAAAAACCTAAGAAATCAACAAAAAATTATTAGAACTAATAAGTAAATTTATCAAGGCCTCAGGATATAATTTAATATATAAAAATAAATTGTATTTCTATATACTGCCAATAAACAACTGTAAAACAAACATTTTAAAAATTCTATTTACAATAGTGTCAAAAAACATGCAATTCTTGGCAGCAAGTTTAACAAAAGACAGGTACAACTATACAGAAAACTAAAAAAGATGGTGAGAGAAACTAAAGATGTAAATAAATATGAAAAGAGACACCATTTTTAAAAATTAAATGATTAAACATTTTTAGACATCAAGTTTCCCTAAATTGACCTCTAGATTCACTAGATGCAATGTGATCACAAGTATAATCTCAGCAACATTAATAAAAATAAAAATAGGCTGGGCACAGTGGCTCACGCCTGTAATTCCCAACACTTTGAAATGCTGAGACAGGTGGATCACCTGAGGTCAGGAGTTCAAGACCAGCCTGGCCAACGTGATGAACTCCCATCTCTACTAAAAATATATAAATTATCTGGGCGTGGTGATGCGCGCCTGTAGTCCCAGCTACTTGGGAGGCTGAAGAAGGAGAATCACTTGAACCCGGTGGAGTGAGCCGAGATTGCACCGCTGCACTCCAGCCTAGGGGACAGAGCAAGACTCTGTCTCAAAAATAAAATAAAACAAAATAAAATAAAACAACAATGCTGAGGACTCACACATCCTGAATTTGGGGCTTACAATAAAATTAAAATAAAGAAGACACGAGGATAAGGATAGACAAATAGATCAATACAACAGAGTACTGTTCAAAATAGATGAACAATTAGAGGGTCCATTGACTTTTTTGGCAAAGGCACCAAAGCAATTCAAAGAGGAAATAAACTCTCTAACAAATAGTGCCTTAACACACCCGGATATCCATATGGAAAAGAAAAGTGAGATTTCTGGCTTCCGGAGTGACATGTGAGCAGTATCACTTATGTTTTTAGAAGAAGGAAAACTAGCTGAACAAATTGAAAATCAACAATTCTTCTTAGAGCCATTAGAGAACTGCAGTCACGGGGCAAACTTCCCCAAAGTCAGAGAGACAGACAGGTGGATACAGAGAATCACAGTTTACCAGGAGCAGCAGTTCACGAGCGGAAACCTGCACGGGATCCGATATTGGGGTAGAAAATCCTAAGTTGTAATTGAAAAATTGTTGGAGGCTCAAACCAAAACCATCTGAGAGTTTAAAAGTCCAGAGAGGCCGAATTTTAGTGGGGAGGGGACTTCCACACTTTCGTTTTACCTCCAGGAGCCCCACCAGGGTCCCACAAAGAAGACAGGAGAAAACAACCTCGGGTGCTTCCAGCAGGTGGAGGCAGAAAAAGCAACCAGAGGGTTCTGTTCTTCTCAATGAGTCCTGCCCTCAGAAGAAGCTGTTTTACCAGAGCCAGTTCGACAGGGGAGCTAACCAACCTGGGAGAAGAAAGTGGCCAGAGGAGTCTGACTCCTCTTAGCTCCTTAGTTCCTGGCCCCTCTTAGTCTCCATCTCTTTGTCTTTCTCAGTGTATTTGTGCAAAATTTATTCTGATTTAATGTCTAACTTGTTAAAACCCTAACTCGGGCTCACTGAAAGACTGAGCTAAATAAACATAGGCCTATATAATGCTCCCTTCCCTCCACACACACTTTACCACCACATCAAGAGGGCTCCTGCATAATGGCAGGGGATTACAGCTAAAAGAACCATAAGTCTCAGATATACACAGTAACTGGTGAACAATATAATTGATGACTATAGCTTATGGATAGATGAAATGAATGACAGCACTGTTATAAGAGACAGGAGGAAGGAACAGAAAACATTGTTTTAAAGTCTTTGCACTACCTGTAAAATAGTTGATGTTATTTTAAAGTGGACTTCGCTTATTTGTAAATTTAAACTGCTGACTCTAAAAAATTGTTAAATAGCATAATGGGCATGCTAAGAGAGAAGAGAAAATGAATTAGATAAAATGCTTAATTAAATCTAGGGAAGGTGACAGGGTACGATGTTATATACGTGTAATCTCAGCACTTTTGGAGGCCAAGGCAGGTGGATCACTTGGGCTCAGGAGTTCAAGACCAGCCTGGACAAGGGAGCAAAACCCTATTTCTACAAAAAATACAAAACTTAGCCAGGCATGATGGTGTGTGCCTGTAGTCCCAGCTATCCGGAGGCTGAGGTGGGAGGACCATTGAGCCTGGGAGGTCAAGGCTTCATTGAGCTGAGATCACACCACTGCACTCCAGCCTGGGTAACAGAGTGAGACCCTGTCTCGAAACAAACAAACAAGGTAGGCAAAAAAAAAAAAAAAATGGAGTGGAAGTAACACAAAAAAAGAAACCATAGAAAACAAAAACATATATGGTAGATATTAATCCAACTATATTAAAAATCACTTTAAACATCAATGGTCTAAATACACCAATTAAAAGACAGAAGCTGTCACAGTAGTTGAAAAAAAAAAAAATAAGACCCAAGTATATGTAGTCTACAAGAAACCCACCTTATATGTAAAGACACAGATTAAAAGCAAATGGGTGGAGAAAAATATTGCATGCTAATATGAATCAAAAGAAAGCTAGAGTAGATGCATTAATTTCAGGCAAAGCAGACTTTATAGCAAGGAAACTTACCAGGATAGAGGGGGGCATTACATAATGATAAAGGGCTCAATTTTCCAAGGAGATATAATAATCCTTAATTTGTATGTGCCAAATAACAGAGCATCAAAACACACGAGGTAAAAACTGATAGAACTGAAAAGACAAATAAGAAAAAAAATAGCATGCATCCTTATCTCACACAACACACACAAATTAATTTCAGATCTATTACACAAATAAACATAACATGAAACTATAAAGCAATAAGATAAAACATAGTGGAATCTCATTATGATTTGGCAGTAAATAAAGATTTCTTACACAGCACTTAGAAAGCAATAACCATAAAACATTGATAAATTGGAATTGTTGAAATGAAGAATTTCTGCTCATCAAAAGATACTGCTAAGTAAATTATGCAAGCAGAGAATGGGAGAAAATACGTATAAAATATATATCTGACAAAGGATGTATATCTGGATAAAAACACACATACCTTTCAATAATAAAAAAGACAAATAAAGAAAAATGGGCAAAAGATGTTAACAGACACTTCACCCAAGAAACTATATGAATAGGCAACAGACATTTGAAAGGGTGTTCCAAATCATTTGTCAGGGAAACGCAATTAAAACAACAGTGAGTTACCATTACATACCCACTACAGCAGGTACATAGAAGGAGACTGGCACTGTGAAATATCAGTAAAAATTTGGTGCAACTAGTATGCTCATACATCACAAATGGGGATGTAAAATGTCACACTCACTTTGCAAAAAGGTTACAGATTTCTTATAAAGCTAAGTATTAATATATGCATTTTAGCTCAGCAATTCCACTGCTAGGTATTTATCCAAGAGTAATGAAAACGTATGTTTACGAAAACACTTGCCCACAAACATTCGTAGCTGCTTTACTTACAATATATAGTTATCGGTCCAACACAGTTATCTATGAATAGGAGAACGGATACAATTTAAATCTCAAAGTATGGCTGGGTGCGGTGGCTCACGCCTGTAATCACAGCACTTTGGGAGGCTGAGGCTAGTGGATCACTTGAGTTCAGGAGTTCAAGACCAGCTGGGCCAACATGGCAAAATTCTGTCTCTACTAAACATACAAAAATTAGCCAGGTGGGGTGGTGGGCCCCTGTAATCCCAGCTACTCAGGAGGCTGAGACAGGAGAATCCCTTGAACCTGGGAGGCGGAGGTTGCAGTGAACCAAGATTGAGCCACTGCACTCCAGCGTGGAAGGCAGTGTGAGTCTCTGTCTCAAAAAAATAAAATAAAATAAAAATTAAATAAAAACAAGTTTTAAAAAATCTGCGCAACATCTTTACCTCATTTTTCCAGCAAAGTGAGTGGCTTTGGTGGCCAAATTATTGACTCACAAATTTCCCTTAAACCTGTTTGGTCTCTGGCAGTGACACTGCCCATCTGGAATGGGGAGCCTGGCATGGGAGAGGAAAAGAACCACATATATCCTTGTCCTGAGCATTTCCCATCGATTCAGCTGACAGTGCAGAAGATAGTGCATGTCAGGACGTGTGGAGGTGGCCGTGCAGTGCAGGAGGTGAAGTTAGGTGCATTTATCAGCCACTGCTACGTAATGAGCAGCACACACAACAAACACTTTTTTTTTACTCACACCCCTGCAGGCCACTGGGGGATTCTGCCAGGCTGGACTGGGCTGGGCCTTAGCTTCATCCTGGGGCCAGGTCTGCTCCTCATGGCTCCCACCCTCCTTGACCAGCAGCTACTAGAGGACGCATATTCTTCCCCTGACAAAAGACAGGAGTGCAAGAAGCTAGCCCAGCTCACAGGTACCAGTCAGGACTGCTCATGCCATGCTCACTACCATGCCACTGGCCAAAGCTAGTCCAGTGACCAAGCCCACATGGGTGGGAATAAAACCCCCTCCACCACTGTGACGGTTGACTGTAGGTGTCAACTTGGCTGGGCTAAGGGGTGCCCAGATAGCTGCTAAAGTGTTATTTCCAGGTTTGTCTGCGAGGGCATCTATGGGAGAGACTCGCGTTTGAACCCACAGACTGAGTACAGAGGCTCTGTCCTCACCAGTGTGGGCAGCCATCACCTAACTGTGAGGGCTCCGACAGAACGAAAAGGCAAAGGAAGAGAGATTCTCCTTTTCTTCCCGAGCTGGCTCATCCCTCTCCTCCTGCCCTCAGACTCTGGAATTTACACCAGATTCTCAGACCTCTGGACTCTGACTCAATCACACCACTAGCTTTCCTGGTTTCCAGCTTGCAGACTGAGTAGAGTAAAAGTTTGTGTGCAGGACGCTGTGCCTCACACTTGTAATCCCAGCACTTTGGGAGGCCAAGGCAGGTGGATCACCTGAGGTCAGGAGTTTGAGACCAGCCTGGCCCACATGGTGAAACCCTGTCTCTACGAAAAATACAAAAATTAGCTGGGTGTGGTGGCAAGTGCCTGTAGTTCCAGCTACTTGGAGGCTGAGGCAGGAGAACTGCTTGAACCTGGAAGGCAGAGGTTGCAGTGAGCCGAGATCTCACTACTGCACTCCAAAAAGCTTGTGGTCTCCATAATCCTGTGAGATGATTCCCATAATAAATTTTCTCTAATATGTATATCGATATCTATATCTATCTCTCTATAGACCTGGCCCCTCCTCTCATGCAGTATTGACCCAGTGGGGAGATAGACATTAATCATAGCCCCACATCTATCTATCTATCTATCTATCTATCTATCTATCTATCTATCTATCTATCTATCTATCTATCTATCTATCTATCTATCTTTCTTTCTTTCTATCTATCTATCTATCCATCCATCCATCCTATTGGTTCCATTTCTCTAAAGAACCCTGACTAATAAGGGAGAGAGATTTGCAAAGTCACACAGCAAAATGAGTAGGTACAGGAAGGACAAAGAATTGGAAATAATTCAACCAACCCTGTTCACCTGTGGAGAAGCTAACCATCCTGAAAAACAGCATATCCTCCCCAGTCTTGGTCAGCTACACTAAGCGGCGGGAAATGATGACACAATCGCTTTGTCTCCACCTCAGGTTCAGGAGGTACTTTCTTCCCCGTTGCCGGCTAACTGTGGAGTCGATATTCCACGAAGGAGGCTAACTCCAGAGGCTGCACTCCGAACCACTCTGCACTGCGCTGGCTCCAAACCACACAGCCTGACTGCCGTGTTAGTGCAGAAATGTGCACTTACCGATCACCTGCTGCATGCACATTGCTGTGCTTCATGCACGTCACGCCAAGCCACCTGCGGACCCACCAGCCTGGCACACGCGAGCCCCTCGCGTTCACTTCCTCGTCTGCTTCATCTGCCGAAGTGCTTCCAAGCCCCGACCTCAAGTCTTGCTGGTAAATATCAAGTCAGCTCAATTTCCATCTTCTCTCTGAAACTCCTGATTATATCCCAAAGGCCAGACAGATCCATCCTCCCTTTGCACCTATAACGTTCACTCACTTATTTATTCATCCATTTGACAAGTATGATGTGAGTTCCGACCTGCATCCGCTCCTGTGCTGAGTACCCTGGGAATTCAGCGGTGAACCAAGCAGGCCTAGCCCCTCCCCTCATGCAGTATTGACCCAGCAGGGAGACAGACATTAATGAGATCACACGATTAACAATTCTGGCTCATGTTCCAGTGGGAAGTCAGGTGGTTCTGAGAAAAAGGTATGCATCCTGGCCAGAGGGCAAAGGTAGGATGAGGAGTGAGAAGGAGCTGGGAGAAGAGCCTTCTATTCAAAGGGCACAGCGGATGCAAAGGCCCTGGGGTGCGAGAAGCAGCCTCTCCATAGCCCAACATCGGCTCCACTCAGGCCACCAAAACTGAATAAAACACCCCCACAGCTTTGGGTTTGCAGGGGTCTTTGGGCGTGCTGATCAGGACCCAAAGGTGTATACAAGTTAGGTCAGGAGTAGGTCCAGGGTTGTCTCAGAGGGGTGGTGGTCAAACCTCTCTGCATGGCTTTCTATGACGCTGGCATGGACCTGGCTATAGACCAGTCCACTTCTACCCATCCTCCCAGCATCTGGTCCAGGGCCTCAGAGAGGCTGGCAGTCCACCATTCCCTCCGTGTGCTCAGCAGAACCAGATCTACAACTCTGGTCTCCCATGCAACCATGTCTCGGTCTTCTGAGAACTTAATCTCCACGACTGAGAGATTTTTGAGGTGTGACTGATGCCTCGTGTTAAAATTGGGGTGGGGGTTCTCTTGAGAACGATTTCTAACGGCACCTTCCAGTTTAGACTCTCTGCCACTGAATTTGTAAAATTAAGACATTTTATTGCCTCCTGGGAGCATGTGAGCTTGCCATCTGCACTCTCCTTCAGCACAATAATTCTCTTTATGTCAGGTTTAATCCCATCTTGGACTCTAATTGAGATTTCTGGGGGAACATGTGTGTGGAGGGGCGGGGGTGGGGGTTGTTACTCGGTGGGAAATGGACAGGAAGGGGCCTCATCGCCTCGATTCCAAGGGTTATCAGAAGGCAGGTCGGGTCGTTCTAAAAGACTTTTCCAAGGACTGAGATGAAACTTTCTTGTTACTGGCAGCTCTGCAGAACTTCGTACTCAAATCGCCCATTGCTCTCTCCTTAACTATGAGTCCACCCCACTTGAAGAAGAAAGAACACATCAAGTTATCCTTGTATTCCCTCCAAACAGCCTTGGAGTAAAGCATCTTCTTTCTGATTTGCATTTAAAAGGCAGACGCTGATCTTCCTGCTTCTAAGGTGCTCAGAAGGTTCTGAGTGCAAAGGGCAAGACTCTCAACTCCTGACACACAGAGCCTCCAGGGTGCCTGCTGGCATCAGAGAAGCTGTCTCCAGGGCCCCAAGCCCTGACCCTCGAGCCCTCACTGGCCCTCAGGGAAGCTGCTTGTCAGGGATGAAGTCCTCCTACCGGGGCTGGTGTGACAGAAAGGCTCCAGGAAGCCAACGGCTCTCGGGGCACACACAGTGCCGAGCTGGGAGTTGACACCAGGCATAGGTACACTCAGGGTTCTCTAATGCACCTAAGGCTGAATGCCTGTCTCCCATCACAATGGTGGCTGATGTGCACATATGTGCATGGGTTGACAAACTATGGATATTTCCAACACACACACAAACACACACACACACACACACACACACACACGCATATTTTAAAATGTGCATAGGGTGGGGGGCATGCATGGAACATGACATGCTCCCATCTGCACAGCCTGCCCATGTCCCGAGGCCACCCAGGGGGACCAGCAGCCACTGTGAAGGGAGGGAGGGGCCGAGCAGATGACTGACAACCCACAGCATCGACAGGGGCCTTTTGGTTTCACTGCAGGGACAAGCCAGGACAAAGAGGGCTTTCTTTAGGTTCCACCCGCCTTCCCCAGGCTACTCACGCAGAGGACCCACACTGGAGGGAAAATCATTGAAAATCATCAGGATCAAAAGCACCGGAGTGGCTCAGCCGCAGCCACAGAAGCCACCTCATCTCTGGTGGAGGGAGCCCCGGAGACCCACCTCTTCCCAACAGTCGACTCGGCTGGGTGACACCAGGGGGAATCATCCCCAAGAGACCACCCAGGAATCCAGGAATCACACCTGCCCCCCCGCCCCACTGCCCCAGGGGGATGGGAGAGAGCAAGGCCTCTGCATCCCCCCGGCCTCTACCTTCCTCACCATATCTGCACCCACTGGTTCTTATCAGGAGCCCCTGGGGCCAGCAGAGCCTGCAGAGGCTCTGGAGCCCCCACTCCCAGGGGCAGGTTTTCTGCACCCCTTGGGGACTTGCTCAGGGGAAGGCCTGGAGGGACAGGTGCAGTCATGGACCCGCCTCGGCTGCCTCTCCCCACACCCCAGAAGGTGACACCCACTCAGGACATGATGGCCGTGGGCTGATGGTAGGGGCTGTTCCTGGAGAGCAGTCCTGGGCCTGCCCCTCCCACCTCCTGGGGAAGTTCTCTGTGGGGCCCCAGGAGCCTCGGCTCCCAGCTCTGGCCAAGGTGAATTCAGAGCCTGGGCCCAGAGGTCCAGAGAATCCACTCTGTGTTCAGGAAGAGAGGCCCCTGCTGGGTCCAGGTGTGAGGCTGACCAGGCCCTTTCCTCAGGGCCAAGGGTGGGAAGGGGCATCGCACAGCAGGTGGTGAGGAGGACCTGGGACCCCTGACAGGTGCTGGGTGCTCAGCACAGGCCTCTCCCTCACCTCCTTGAGTCATCCTGGGGCTCCCAGGCCCATCGAGGCAGGAGGGGGGCCGGGGGCTCTACAGGGCTGGAGTGGGGACACGTGTCTGCCCCGACGCCCACATCCCTAGGTCAGTACCAGCTGACCCTCCTCGAGAGCTGATCCTGAAGGCGCTATCTCCCCAAGGAGCCACGAAGGGCCTGCGCCTTTCCAAGTGGAGGTGATCTGAGAGCTGGGCAGCAGGATGGGCACCGGACACTGGAAATGCCAGGGTGTTTGGGGCTCCCAGGATAATCACAGTGACGGGGAAGTGTGAGGCTGAAACTAGGCCGCATAAAACTTAGAAACTAGGCCTCATAAAAAAAGAACTTAAAAAAATTAACACCAGGTGGCTCTGGATAGGGTCCCACCCTGCCTCAATAGGGTCCCACCCTGATAGGGTCCCACCCTGCCAATTCCGGGAAACAACCTCATGGGGTCCCACCCTGCCAATTCCGGGGGTCCCACCTTGCCTCGAAGTTCCTGGAATCAACAACTCCAGGAAAAAACCTCATAAGGTCCTGCTCTAACCAATTAGAACAAGACACCTTGCTCAGGCCATAGACAGACCCAATTACCACGCGCCTAAAGCTTTGTTTGAATTTCGCGCCCTAAGCTGTGTTTGAACTTGTGTTTGCCTATATAAACAGCCTGTAACAAGCAGTCAGGGTCCCAGGGCCAACTTAGAGCTTGGGACCCTAGCGCGCTAGTAATAAATAACTCTCTGCTGTGAATCTCGTGTCGGTGATCCTTCGCGGCGACCCCTGCCCAGGAAGGAATCGACAGTTCGGTTCCAACAAGGCGGCCACCTCCAGCAGCAGAGTGACACCCCCACCCTCCCCACACCCGCACAGTTCCCGGAGAGCCTTTACCAGGATGTGCTGTGGGCAGGAGCCCCTTGTGAACAGGGCTGGGGCTGAGGAAACTCTGCCCAGAACATTCACCTGCCCGGGGTCCACAGGCACCCGTCTTCCTGGCCCCCTCCCCTGCAGCCTCCACCTCTCTGGTTCCCCAGTCCCCAGGAGCCCCCAGAGCTCAGGAGCCTCTAGAGCCCCCAGTGCCAGCAGGGAGCCGGCACCGTGAAAGGAACAGGCTCAGCCCAGAGCCGCCAGGACTGCGGGGAGTGGCCTGCGAGATCAAGGCAGGACATGGGGGCTGTGAGCTCACCAAGGACGCATCCAGGCAGGGAGAGGAAGGAGAGCCAGGGAGGGAGCAGGAGGCTGGGCCTGGGAGCGGGAGGTGGGGGCTGATGGGCGTAGAGGGAGCCTCACCAGCCACTCCCGCCGGAGCAGAGCCCACAGCCTCCCCCTCCCCGGTCCCTGCACAGAAGCTCCAGATGCAGAATCTTTCCACCTGGCTGGGGCAGGGATGCGGCACCAGCTCCCCACACCTCCCAGCCCGGGTGCCGGGGACCCACCTCACCAGGAAGTACAGCAAGGCCATGCAGAACCCCTGGTCCCCTCAGGGTCCGGCTCCCAGCAGCCTCCCCCACCGAGAACTCCTGGGGTCCCCTCAGGGTTCGGCTCCCAGCAGCCTCCCCACCCAGAACTCCTGGGGTCCCCTCAGGGTCCGGCTCCCAGCAGTTTCCCCCACTCAGGACTCCGATCCCCCTCAGGGTCCGGCTCCCAGCAGTTCCCCCACCCAGAATCCCTGGTCCCCTCAGGGTCCGGCTCCCAGCAGTTTCCCCCACTCAGGACCCCTGATCCCCCTCAGGGTCCGGCTCCCAGCAGCCTCCCCACCCAGCCAAGAGGACAGGCACAGAAGGAACTGGGTGTGGCAGGCAGCACCAGGCAGGGCTCCAGCTGCTCCTAAGGCCCCTGAAGGAGGTTTGAAGCAGGGCCCAGTGGAAGCCCCAGGCAGTTTTCTCCACAGGCTCTTGGATTACCTGCCTGGGAAGGATGACAGGCCACCCTAGAGACTCTCTCACCCCACACCTCACTGTCCCCAGCAGAGCTGTGCGCGGGCACAGCCCCAGGTGGCCGGCCAAGATCACACCATCACTAGGCGGGTGAGGCCCAGGCTCACCCCAGCCTGTGGCTCCCAGGTGGGCCTGCAGTGTCCCGGGACAACTCTCGACCCCACCTAGGGAGGTGGGATGTCCTCTTATCTTTGAAGTTCTTTCCTTTAAACATGAATGCATTTTTCCCTATTCGGAGCCATGTCCATTCTGGAGAAATCGGGCACTGCAGCAACAAAGGCAAACGTGGCCCGGGCTCCCTCCTGATGAGCCTCGGCTTTCCCGGGTCCCTGCCTCATGTAAGGATCTAGAACAGTTCTTGTCCCGCCCATTCCTTGTCATGTGTTTTTCCAACTCCATCTGCTCTGCACGTCCTCCAGCTCCTGCGTTCTCCAGAATGTGTGCCGTGTGCATGTGGGGAGGGTCCCCGTTTGGTGTCCAGCACCCCCACGGCTGGAAAAAGCAGCATCCCCCTTCTGGGGGGCCCCACGTCCCTGCCCACCCTGTTCTGAGGCAGCTGCCAGTTCAGGGCTCACGCTTCCTCTCCGCACGCCAGGAGGACACCGTGACACTCAGGGGAGCTGGCGAGGAAAATGCTTCTCTGCAAACAAGCCCATATTGGACATGGCAAGACAGTCATTTTGCAGGGGATGACGGGAGAATGGGATCATGGCAGCCCTTCCGGCAAGCTCCGCCTTATCTTAGAGAGAATGCCCCTCCCATGCCCCCAGTCCAAACAGCGTCTGTGTCTGGAACACGGACCCACTGCACCGGGGCAGTCCTAAATGGCTTGATTGCCATTCTTTAAAAATCTTCTCAGCCGAGCCCAGTTAATTACAAAACTAGTTCACACTCTGTTATTTTGATGTGCCTCCACCTTCCAGGCTGAGCGATTAGGCAGAGGCTTTCAGGAGCGGTGGAGCGTGGCCTGGTGTCCCTGTTTGCCTCATCGCTTTCAAAGGAGTACCAGCAGTGGGTGGGCTCCATCTAGGCTGGGAGCCGGGACCCGCTCGCCAGCCCCACCGCATTCATGCCTGGAAACTATTACAGAGAAATAGCCCCACACATTAATTAGCAATTAAAAACTTTATTCATAAAATCAATTCATGGATACACATCTTGTTAAAATGCAAACTATTATTTCCAGATGACTTTTAAATAAGAAACGAAATGCTAGAGCCTGACAGCGCAGGGCGCCAAGAACATCTTCAACAACAATTTGCTGAATATTAATGAACTGAAAATGTCATTTCTGGTCCAATTACTAGAAGTAATTAGTTTTTTTTAATTATGGAGGAAGTGGAATTTTAATAAGGTCAATTTTACAATTACAGTTTTAAAAATACTAATTGTATTGTCATCAAATCTTATATAATAAATGACATTAACTTGCGAACATCTGTTGATTTTAGTGTAAATAAAGCAAAAAAATCATTGTATTGAGTTCTTTAGGGAGTGACATTTTATTAATCACGAGAATGAGACTGTGTACAGCACGGGAGACAGGTTGGACCATGCGGGATCCCCCGAGAGGTGGCGTGAAGGTAACACAGAAGGCCTGCAGGCGATGCTTTCTGAATGTTATCATCAGCAGCCAAGGAAGCAGGAATTGTGCAATGCTTTTACTGACATGCCACGAACATAAGCCTCTACAAATACCAGCTTCAAATTCAAACTTGAGCCTGAGCTGCAGGAAATAGCAAGATCCCCTCTGACATTCGTTCTGTCTCCCCCTGCAGGAAGCGCCCCCTAAAATCTGGGTACACACACCCTGGTTTCCCATCCATCACCAAGCACACAAATGAATCCCGCCTCTCCTCCTCGGGAGCTCTGGGTGACAAGGCAGAGGTGCCGCTCCTCCTCCGATTGCCACAGCCCATCTTTCTCAGTCACAAACTGCAGGAATGCTCAATCCAAAAGTCCCTAAATACCTCCCCATCTAACTGATGCCAACCCACTGACTCTCCCCAGCAGTGCTCTGTTCAGTGAAGTTAAATCTGTGCCCAAAATTGATATTCCAAAGGCTTAAGCTACCCCCTCCTCCATAGTTCCACTCTCCCTAACGTTAATTCTTTTGACTCCATGGAATAAAAAGCAAAAAATCTCACTCAGGTAGCCCACAAAGCTCATCTGCCTCCAAGGCAAAGAGCTATGCACGAATGTGTCCCATTCAGTGCCGTGTGCCTCAGGCTCACCAGGGCCATGCGGCACCCCTCAGGGAAGCCGTGGTTCCAGTTTAGATGGTCCTGTTCAATGTTAGCATTCATGCGAATTATAAAGGACTATACATTACTAACAACACTCATGTCTTATCTAATAACAACAATAAAAGTAACTTACCACTTACTGAACATCTATTATATGCCAAGACGTAGGCATTTTAATAGACATTTTATTTATTCTTCAAGACCCTTGGATGTTTCAATAAAGGATTTACATAAATGCACTGATACTGAAGTAAACTCAATTTTTCTCAGTTCTGTTGAAGAAGTAAAATAATATCGAGGTTTAAGTAAAAAGCCACAGAAGTGAAAGATATTTGGACCCCACCATCCAGGTCCTTCATTTTACAGATGAGGGAGCAAGAACCCAAAGAGAGGAAACTGTCCCCACATTGCCTGTGCTAAGACTTTGGACACGGAGTAGATCTGTGTTGAGTGAAGAGGGGAATGGGAGGGGCCTGTGCTGCGACTTTGGACACGGAGTAGATCTGTGTTGAGTGAAGAGGGGAATGGGAGGGGCCTGTGCTGCGACTTTGGACACAGAGTAGATCTGTGTTGAGTGAAGAGGGGAATGGGAGGGAGGGAGGAGGAGAGATGGGTCTTGACCTCCGGATCCTATGCCTAATCCAGCCCTTCCTGTTTTTCTCTGCCCCACCTTTCCCTAAAAAGCCCTTTTCCATTTTGCTCAGGGACAGTCATCTGGGGTTACTGCCCTCCCGACACCTCCTAAGAGTGGCGTCGTGATGACGGCGGCAGAGGCTCAGCCCCGCGCATGGCTCATGGTGTCTCGCACCCCAGTCCATTTCTGAATCCACTAGCTGGCAGAGGGGGGCACCGCAACAATTCTCAACTCTGCTGAATAATTTTGTGCCCCTTGGGCCCTGGCCACCGCAACTTGTTAGGCATCAGGCTCCAGGCCTGACCCAGAGCTCTCACTGCTCCCAACTCCTCTTAGAGCCCCCAGCTCTGTGGGAAGCCCAGGGAACCACAGGCAGCAGGTTCACCTCTGGCTGGAGGCCTGAACCCTGCTGACTCATGAGGTTCGGATTCTAGTCCAGGTGGGCTCCCCATGCAGGTCTGAGGCACCTTCCCGTCTCAGCCACACCTGAGTCAGACTGCAGATGGGAAGAGAGGCACACCTGCCCTGGGGCAGCTCTGCTTCCTTTGATCCCTCGGTCCCTAAGCAGCACAGACCACTGCCCCATAGCCTCTCTGCTTCTCCCACAGCACTGGCACAGGACGACCCTGAAGGACTTCCACAGCCAGTCCATGGAGTAAGGGACAGGACCAGATGCCATCTGAGGGACAAA
The DNA here is from genome assembly GCF_043159975.1 of Macaca nemestrina. Lineage (NCBI taxonomy): Eukaryota > Metazoa > Chordata > Mammalia > Primates > Cercopithecidae > Macaca > Macaca nemestrina. The sequence goes on from NC_092139.1 coordinate 117,259,679, forward strand.
GTCCCCAAGCCCTGACTCCTGGGCGCAGAGCTGGAGACCTGGCTTCTTCTTTGACCTCCCTGACCACTTTCCAACACCACATCACCTAACGCAGCTATAAGGCATGTCCTATCAGTGCTCCCATTTTAGAGCTGAGAAACATGAGGATCAGAGAATCAAGGCTGTCTGAGCCAGAGGGTGCCTCACTGGCCCCCACCCCAAAACAGCACCTGCCCTACCCTGGTCATTACTGTCCCCCAACCTTGACCACCCTCCCCACTGCCCTACAGAAGACCCTTAGAAGGGGGCTGACTGATGGACCATGGTGAAGGCCAGCCTGGCCTCCTTCAGCCACAGTGTGAAGCACAGTTCACCAAAACTGGAAAGTGCCATGCGTCCCAGTGTCATCAAACACCACAGCAAAGGAGCCGAGTGAATGCACGGAACATCAAGCCGCAACCCTCCACACCTCCTTGTGCGATCTTCGCAGCCGCTGGCCCCGCACCTGCAGAGCGGGTTTGCAGGAGACGTCATCCGAATGGATAAATGTCCATCGGAGCCCGGGGTCATCCTACCAGAGTTTCAGCAGCTCAGAGAAGGCCAGCAACTCACCGAGCCATACCACAGCGTGCAAGCACAGCGGCCCAGCCCTGCCGCGTTCTGTCATGCACCGCGTCATCTTACTAAAGATCCAACGCAGGCTAGTAAAATACTTAATGAAAACATGCCACCAGGTGCACGTCCTGGAAGAGACTGAAGAGCCTTTTTCCGCCCGAGGTCCTCCCCACCATGCCGCACCCCCGGGCGAGGACACATCCCTTCAGGGGAACAGCTTGCGGTCATTAAAACAGCTTGTGGGTGTTATATCCTTGGGAATGTCTTGCTGAATTTTAATTACCTAGATTAAGATCTATGGATATAATTATTGATATATAAAAGTTTTATTTAAACATGGATAGGCCAGAAATGAATGCTCCAGGGACAATAAACGACTTTACTACCCAGCTCTCAGAGGCACCCGTAGGACGGGGCGGGGAACACCACGGCCCAAGGACGCCCCTGGAGTGCCACCTTCCTGGGCGGAGGCATGTGGGGTGTAGGGCACAAGCCACAGAAACAGTCCACACGGCAGCCCCCCACCGCCCCCCACACCAGGCTCCCCGGGGAAAACCTCGCATCCTCACAGTCCTCTTAGCGAACGGCCTTCACCGCACACACCCTGAAGGTGAGAACTCCTCATGTGCACAGAAGCTTGTTCCAGCATCCCAGCAGCGCGTCTAAGAAGCGATGGGACTGGGATTTCAGCTCTCGCAGGTTCCCGGCCCCCATGGGATTTGCTTATCCGTGGCACTGCCTGTCTCCCTGATGAGGGGCCCTGCCTTTCTCTCTCCTCCTCACTGATGGCTCCGTGCAGGGCAGTGCGGAGGGCCTTCTCTTCAACAGTCAATCACTCACCCCTCGCAAACGGAGCTAACACAGCTGATGCACCTGCCGCCCAGTGGAACGAAGAGACTGTTTCAGTTTTTTTAACTAAAATTTTTTATGCAGAAATTTTAGAAATTTCTAGAAATTGGAAGAGTGACTGACCAAATAAGCAGGAGGATCCACCTCTAGCAAAGCACAAAATTCAGGTGCGTCGGAGAATTCAGGGGCAAAACCAACACTGAAGACCATTTAGCAAGAAACGCAGGAACAAGATGTGTGACTCGGGGTGAGGCGAGGTCTCTCCACCTCAGGGCCACACAAAACAGAAGGCACGAAGGAAATATTAATAACCGATCATGGCCGGGCGCGGTGGCTCAAGCCTGTAATCCCAGCACTTTGGGAGGCCGAGACGGGCGGATCACGAGGTCAGGAGATCGAGACCATCCTGGCTAACACAATGAAACCCCGTCTCTACTAAAAGTACAAAAAAATTAGCCGGGCGAGGTGGCGGGCGCCTGTAGTCCCAGCTACTCGGGAGGCTGAGGCAGGAGAATGGCGTAAACCCGGGAGGCGGAGCTTGCAGTGAGCCGAGATAGCGCCACTGCACTCCAGCCTGGGCGACAGAGCGAGACTCCGTCTCAAAAAAAAAAAAAAAAAAAAAATTAACCGATCAGTGCGATCGCACAAAATCAAGATGTCCTGTTTGACAAAAGACTAATGAAGTAAAAAGATAAGCCACAGAATAAGAGAAGATATTTTCCATCTGTATCAATACAAAAGGAAGAGTCTCCAGAATGGACCAAAAAACTCTTGCACATTGCTGAGAAAAAGACAAGTAGCTTTGTAGAAAAACGGGTAAAGAATGTGAACAGACGATTCACAAAGAGAAAAGCTGAGTTCTCAGCAGCATCTGAAAAGATGCGTGGGCCCCTTCACAGTCTGACCGGCAGCCCGGAAGATACCCAGCAGGAAGCTGCCGATGACTCCCAGTGCCGGCCGCCAAGTGCACGCGCTGGTTTCAGACCCGTAAATCAGTGAAGCCCTTTCCAAAGAAACCTCGGCACTAAATTCTGGAGTTGAAGATGTGTTTTCCCTACAACTCAGCAATTTATTTCTAGATACGTCCTCTGTGGAAATCCTCACCAGTGTATACAGAAGTTCGTACAAGAATCTTCATTAGTTGCTTGTGATAACAAAACTTTAAAATAACTCAGTATCCACAGCAGAGAATGAGCCAGCAAGTTAACTTGTAGTGGAAGATGAACCAGAGTGCAGGAGTGAGAACTAATGCCGTAGATACACGTGTCCATATGGGTAAACCTTCAGAACACACTCCTGAGTGAAAAACATACGGAAACTATGAAATATATTAAATGTATATAAACAGTCACAAAAACATTTACAAAACGCAAAATAATTTTTAAAATTCTAGAGATTCGTCTAAGAAAAATGTAAAGAGGGGCTGGGTGTGGTGGCTCACACCTGTAATCCCAGCACTTTGGGAGGTTGAGGCAGGTGGATCACTTGAGGTCAGGAGTTCAAGACCAGCCTGGGCCGGGCGCGGTGGCTCAAGCCTGTAATCCCAGCACTTTGGGAGGCCGAGACGGGCGGATCACGAGGTCAGGAGATCGAGACCATCCTGGCTAACACGGTGAAACCCCGTCTCTACTAAAAAATACAAAAAAACTAGCCGGGCGAGGTGGCGGGTGCCTGTAGTCCCAGCTACTCGGGAGGCTGAGGCAGGAGAATGGCGTGAACCCGGGAGGCGGAGCTTGCAGTGAACCGAGATCCGGCCACTGCACTCCAGCCTGGGCTACAGAGCGAGACTCCGTCTCAAAAAAAAAAAAAAAAAAAAGACCAGCCTGGCCAACACGATGAAACCCCATCTCTACTAAAAATACAAAAAATAGCTCGGTGTGGTGGGGGGTGCTGTAATCCCAGCTATTCAGGAGGCTGAGGCAGGAGAATTACTTGAACCTGGGAGGCAGAGCTTGCAGTGGGCCAAGATCGCACCACTGCACTCCAGCCTGGACAACAGAACAAGACTGTCTCAAAAAACAAAAAAGTAAAGAGGAATTATTGGCTATTACCTTAAAGACAATGGCTTCCTCTGGCAAGAAAAGAGGAGAACTATGGCCTTGTCAGGTATATTGTTGTCTATTGTTGTGTAACAAACTACAGCCACCTTGCAGCTGGAACAACAACTCTACGTTTATTCCCTCACAGCCTCTGTGGGTCAGGAGTCCAAGTGCGGCGGCTCACCTGGGCCCTCAGCTCAGCATCTCACACAGCTGCAATCATACATCAGCCAGGCTGTGGCCTCATCCAGAGGCTTGGCTCAGGAGGAATCCCTTTCCCAGTCCACACAGATTGCTGGAAGAATTCACATTCTTTGTAGGATTGAGGGCCGTGCTTTATTGCTGACTGTTGGCTGCAGGTTGCTCTCCACTCCCCAGCTTCCCTCACCCCCTGAAGGATTCCAGCAGCCCCCAGAGCCCACCCACAGTCCCGTCCTGTGCACTTTCTCAGTGTAGCCCTGTGCCTCATGAGGCTAGCAAGGGGCATCTCTGTAGCAAGGCAGAGTCTTGTTCATGTGACGTGAAGCAGTGCCATCACCTCACCTTCACCATGTGCTGCAGGCAAAGTACAGGTCCCACCCGCACTCAAGGGGAGGGACCCCATGGGCATGAGCACCAAGAGGTGAGTCCTGACGGACACACGAAGGTCTGTCTGCCACAGGGAGGTGTGTGTGTTTGTGATATTTTACTTTGCCAACAAATGCGAAGCCACCACGATTCAGGGTTAGGACTGTATGCAGATGATCGTGCCTATGGGGGTAATTGTAGGCTGCCTCGTCTGTGGTTTTCACTATGCATCACTCCATGATAACAAGGATTGCCATCCCTCCACTGCGACGTGGGGAAAGCCCTGAAGGAGAGTGGACACGCAGGGGGCACCCACCGACCCAGCCTCGTGAGGACTGGGGAGCCCACCCTGGTGCGTGCAGCATGGCACCCATCCTCTGTGGGTTCTGGCCACCCAGAGGCCTGCACTGCTCCTCCTCACAGGAGGGTTTACAGGGCAGCTTCCCACACGGGGATGCAGTCACCCAAGGTTGCCAATGATCAGGTGAAGAGAGCTTTTCAATTATGGGGACACTGTCGGCCACCCCATGTGGCTGCACACATTGGCCACAGCACAGGAGTCATATTTGCAAAACAGCTTCCTGGATGTAGATTCCACATACATGGCAGGGTCTATGAGGGCTCCTGACATACTCTGGATACTAGGCCCTATCAATGTGTGGTTGTGAATGGGCACGCTGCCAACGCCCAGCAGTTCCAAGTGTGGCCTCACCCTTCACTCTCCGCATGCACTGGGCTGCGAGTCAGCCAGAGAGAGGAGCCTTCTCAGGCCTCTTCTGGACATGGGCACGGCCCTCAGTGCCCCTACAGATCCCCAGGAAAACGCCAGAGTGCTTCCAAGTGTTGTGTGGACATCTCATTCCCCTGCTTTTCCTGCTAAAGTGCTTGTTCGCTTCTTGTCTGTTCAACTGGGAGTCCCATCTCAGGCAGCTGCCGTGTTCAGCCATCACCACTGACCATTGCCAGCACAGGCCCTGGGGACAACGAGCTCTGAGCAGATGGAGTCAGGACAGGCCCTGCCAGCGAGGCCCTCCCACAGAGCTGCTGGACGGGCCACGCTGTGACAGTTCTCTGGAGATGGGGCTTTTGGGTTCTGAATCTCAGTCCCTCCCTTCCCACGGGGCCAGGCAGCTGGTTTCCCCAGCTCCATGGCTGGAAGGAGATAGGCTTTCAATGAGGTGCGGGAACCAGGGAGAAGAAGATGGGGACAGGATATTAAAATGCCATGAAACTCACTGTTCTTACCAAGATTCAGCTGCTTTTCCTGAATACCCCCTGAACAGCTGCAAGCCTTTGGTGAGTCTCCAATGTTCTGAAAAAGCTGGCTTGGGCATATTTTGCCAATGTTCTCATTGCTTTTGTGGAGAGTTTTCTTAGGCCTTTACTTCATCATTCAGGATGTTCTGCTCTTCAGAACGGCCGTGTGGACCTCTGCCTGTACATGTGTTACAAATATGACTCCTCTGCTGTGGCCGATGTGCGGGGCCACATAAGGTGGCTGACGCTGTCCCCATAACTGAAGTCTCTGCAACCCAAGCTGACCCCAATGGGAGAGCAGGGGTGTCCCCCTAGATCCCCTTTCCTCACCTGCTGCACCTGTCCAGAAAGAATCCTCGCTGGAGATCTACAGGCACAGGAAAGTTCAGCCTCCTGATGTCCAGCAAAGTGGAATCCACAAGGCCTCCAGGACAGGTGTGGACGACGACCAGTGCAATATAAATGTAAATACACAGACACAGACCCACACACACACGCATGCAGAGAAGAGGCTGAGGGATATTTACAGACTTCACTCATGCAATCATGAGGGCTGGCATGCCTGACACCTGCAGACAGGCAGCAGGCTGAAGACCAGGGCAAGTTCCTGTTGTGTCTGGAAAACAAGTCCTTCTTTGTTTCTGCTCTCTAGCCCTTCGACTGATGAGACAAGGCCCACCCACATCATGGTGCATCTAAGGCTACTGGCTATTAATGTGCATCACACCCACAGATACCTTCACAGCAGTATCTGGTTGGTGTTTGACCACACCTCTGGGCATTGCAGCCAAGCCAAGCTGACTCAGAGATTTCACCTCAGGGAAGCTCAGTTCCAGGGTTCAATTATCCACCGTGCTTTGCTGAGTGAGTGAACTGGGGACCAGGAGGCCCAGGCCAGCACAGCCTAAGGCCATCCTGGGGTGGGGCATAGGAGCTCATGGCTGCGAAGGCACTTGTGTTAGGGGTCAGCAGGAGGCCACACTGGCTGTAATACTGACAGAATATCAGGATGAGGAGGGTCCTGCTGGGTAAGACGCAGGGTCTCAAGGTGACAGTCATGCCAAGGGTGTAGAGGGAGGGGATCAGGTACAGATGGTGAAGGACACAAGGTTTTACTCCAAAGGACAGAGCCAACCGCACAGCTCTAGCCTGGAGGAAAGCCTATGGCCCCTTGGCCCAGGCTCTGGCTGTGCAACATGCAGCTCGGGGACCCAGACTTTGTATCCCTTGGAGCTTCTTAGAAACATGAGCCTCAGAGCCCATTCCAGGCCTGCCTGCCACAACAGAAACTGATGCTAACAAGCTCAGCTCCCTGGGGTTCTGAGAGCAGCGCTGAGCTGTGTTTCCGTCGAATGAGCCCCGGAACCCTTCCTGGCTCCTCCCAGGCTGCCAGCCCATCCTCCTGCAAGGTCCTTCTGCACCGTCCTCCTGCACCGTCCACCTGTGCCGTCCTCCTGCACTGTCCTCCCGGGCTTGCCTTGGTTCTCTGTGGGGAGCATTGGCATCCGTAGAGAGCACTGCCATCAACTCCCTCTGGATCTGCACTTTCCTCCCATTTCCCCTAAGCCAAGATAGAGAAGGTGCACAGCACAGGCCCTGGGCAGGAGGACTTGAAAGCAACTTCCACGGCTCACCCCTCACCAGGCTCTGAGCTGAGATCTGACCACAGAGGAGAATGCGGTGGGTGTGGGCTCTGCTGAGCAGGGCTCAGGGATCCATGAGCCCCAGGTGGTGCCCCTGCCCTGAAGGCTCAGGATCCTGGAGCCAAGCAGATCTGGGAGGTGCCGCAGGGGCGCTGTGGGCTCTCCCTGCCCCGGTCTCCTGCTCCAGGCCCAGCAACAGCAGCGCAGCCTCAGAGTTTCCTGGAGGCTCCTTCAGGGAGGTCCCTGGGGTGGGGGTGGGGGCATGAGCTTACTTAGGGGCCAAGACACTAGGAGGCAGCACAAGCTCCACAGCGGCACAAGACATCGGAGCTTCTCATTCTTATTCTCTTTTTTCTTCTGGTTCAAGGAAAGAGGCCACCTTTGTTAACAAACTGATGTTTTATACGGAGGCATCATCCAGCTGGAATGGAGACGTCCCCATAACGGTGAGAGTAAGTGATGTGCTTTGAGGGAGGCTGAGCTTAACAAGGTGACAGCATGCCCCCACCCGCACCCCGGCATAAAAGCATTTCGATTTCGCTCGTAGACCTCAATTCATCTTGTAGACCGAGTTTAAAGACACACATCATTGGAGGCCTGAACGCTATGGTCATTCACATAAATAAATCGTTTTGTTTTAACTCCACGGAGCAGCGCCCAGTGGGGCAGGAGGCCCGGTAATGCATGAGGTTCTGCTAAGCCTCATACACAGTAGATTAACATTTTCACAAAGACTGAAAAAGGGAGGAGGGAGTTCAGTTCCGCTTTTATTTATTTTTTCTAAGATCACTTCTGACTAAAGAAAAGAGCTTCAGGATTGACTGGGCTGAGTGCCAAGGCCCTGACACTGGAACACACACGTGCACATGGGCATTACACACACGCACACACACACATGCATTCACACAAGTGTACACACATGCACTGCACACATGTACACACATGCCTTCACACAAGTGCACACATGTGCACATCCCTCATACATGTGCACACACGACCCTGTCCCCATCTTCCTCTCCCTGGTTCCCCTGTACATGCACACTCAGGTGCACACATGCATGATTGTGCATGCACACACGTATCCACAGGCACACATCCATACACAGCTACGTACACAGAAGCATGCACACACCACATGCATGCATACTCACACAAAAGTACACACATGCATATACCACATGTATACACAGGCACACACCCATACACACCCACACGCACACATGCTCACACACCTGTGCACACATGCATACACCATACGATTGTGCACACACACATATACACAAATATCCCACACATCCACATGCACACACGGGTGCGCACATGCACACACCACACACACATGCACACAAACATAATATGTCAGAACACACCACACTCTGCTTTAAAATATACAGCTGCCAGGTGCGGTGGCTCATGCCTATAATCCCAGCACTTTGGGAGGCCAAGGCAGGCGAGTCACAAGGTCAGGAGATTGAGACAACCCTGGCTAACACGGTGAAACCCCGTCTCTAATAAAAAACAGTACAAAAAATTAGCCGGGCGGGGTGGCAGTCGCCTGTAGTCCCAGCTACTCGGGAGGCTGAGGCAGGAGAATGGCGTGAACCCAGGAGGTGGAGCTTGCAGTGAGCCGAGATCGCGCCACCGCACTCCAGCCTGGGTGACAGAGCGAGACTCCGTCTCAAAAATAATAACATACAATACAACACAACACAACACAATACAGTAAATAAACAGCTGCTGACCGAGCAGTGGCCCACGCCTGTAATCCCAACACTTTCAGATTACACTCTGGGAGGCGGGCGAATCACTTGAGGTCAAGAGTTTGAGACTGGCCTGGCCAACATGGTGAAACCCCACCTCTGCTAAAAATCCAAAAAGAAAACTACAAAAATGGTGGCACTTCCCTGTAATCCCAGCTACTTGGGAAGCTGAAGCAGGAGAATCACTTGAACCCAGAGGCAGAGGTTGCAGTGAGCTGAGATCTCATCACTGCATTCCAACCTAGACAACAGAGACTCCATCTCAAGAAAATGAAAATAAATAAAATATACAGCCGCTGACTGCCCACCATGTGCTGGGGAGGCAGCCGCCGCGTACCAGAGCTCTGCATTTCGCAAGTGCTGCCCGCATAGGCCTGTCCGAGGAGCTCTCTACGTACCTACCCATTCTCTTGTCCTCACTCCCATTCTGCTCCCAGCTCTCTGGGATGAAGGGGACCCACCTCCCTTTTAGGAAACTGTGTCTGCTTCTCCCGCTGCTCAGGTTCAGGCAGTGACCAGGATGCCCTATGGTCCTCAGAATTGGCAGCCGGGGGTACAGCACACCATGGCCTCGCTTGCATTTTACCCCAACTTCAGAGATCCCCACCTGCTGCCACAGCACAGGGTGCAGCTGGATTTAAGGGGAGGAGCATCAGAGGGCACTGACCACGCCTCTTCACCCTCCACAAATATTTGTTGACTGCCTAATGTGCCTAGCACAAGGCTGACCTTGGGGAAGCAATGGGAGCTGGAACAGGACAGCCTCGGGGAGCTCATATTCCACTGGAAGGGTCAGTCCAGGGACTGCCGGACAAAGGGTGGTGGCTGGAGTCACAGCCAAGTGCACAGTGTACCCAGAGCCTCTCCTGGTGGACACCACACGGCCGCAGTCCCGTGCTCACCCCTTATCTACCACATCTCACTCAGGGCTGATCGCAAATGGGAGGTCAGTTCCACCGTTAACATGACTTGCCGACAGTCACACAACCCACGGGGAGCAAGACCAGAATTTGTCTCTTGGTCTGTCTCACTCCAAAGCCCCCAAAGTGCCCGAAGGTACAACCCCATATGAAATTTGCAGTTAAGATTCTGTTATCTGGCAGGGGCAGGCAGGCTTTTGAATGAGGCTTGGACAAATTGTGTGAGTATGGGGGTGGGGGTGTGGGCATGTGCTGTGAGCTTGGGCTGGGTGTAGGTCTGGGTGTGCAGTGTGTAGCCATGGGGGCATGCATCTGAGTGTGGGAGGTGTGTGTGTGTACCTGAGTGTGCAGACACCAAGCTCTGTATCCGCTCATGATGCATGACGTAGGCTGCTGTTGTCTGCTGTGCTTTACAGCAGGCTGGCATTCGTTATTTTTGGGAAACAGTTTCTAAATCCATCAAGCAGAAATGGCATTCCAGATTTGGGCTTGTCGCATCAGACACACAAATAAGTAACAATTCAAGAGAAAAATTTAACCAATTCTTTTCATTTTTCTGGTTCTAATTGGCATTTCCTGCCGTAATGAATGCAACCATATCTGCTCACACACCTAAAACCCACCTAATGGTTCTGTTTCCACCCTGACACTGGAGACACCCTGCACAGCTCACAAAATGTCAAACGCTGTTTGTCATAATGAACCAAATAATTTATAAATGTCAAAAGTAAGGCTGTTTGTATTTATCACCTCTTAAAGGATTGATCAGGTATCAGATTTACACTTCTTTGGATACGTACTTTTTTCCTTTCCTGAATTTTTTTGGTATAAATTAAATAACAGCAATTGGCATTAAAATTCAATGATGATTCCTCAGTATTTCTTAGGGTCAAGACATGTAGAGGACAGAGTCAGGGAATGAGATGGCTCCAGGAGCACCTGGACCTACATTCTGATATACACAGAAGTGTTTGCAAAGATTAAGGCGCACGTGGTCCTTAGGATCTCAGTGCCAACAGCTTCACTCAGGAGCCCATGTGGCCTGAGGAGACCAGGACACTTATGTGCATGCACAAACACACAAACACGGACACAGATGCACAAACATGCACATGCACAAACATGCACACAGATGCACAAACATGCACACAGGTGCACAAAAATGCAGATGCACAAACATGGACAGACACACAAACATGCACACAGACATATGCCTGCACGTGGGCACACACATGCACAGACGCGAGCACACATGCAGCTGTATGCATGCATCTGTGTGCACATGAACAGACACACAGAACAGAGCGAGGCGCACGTGGGCCTGCAAGGATGCTGACTTGTGCACATACGAGCACAGATGTGAAGATCTGTAAACCAGCAAGGCCACTGCCCAACACAGCGTCACTCCCAAACCTCACTGGGGGCAGTCTGTGGTCCCTGTGGTCTGCAGGTTCACATTTACTCGAGAAACCGCTGAAGAGCCATTGCACCTCCACGAGACTGGCCCTCCTTTTGTGGGAACGTATTGATCCTTGTAGCTGGAGCAAGATGACCCTGGACAAGCTGCGCAGCCCAGCCTGCCCTCCACAGTGAGAAATTCTCACCTGAGATTGTGGCTTCCCCCCAGGTGGTGTGCAAGGAGCAGTGAGTTGGACGATGGCTTTGCCTGGAATTATGGCCTGACTCCAGTCTGTGACAGGGGCTGGCCACCCTCCCCAGAGCACTGCGGCCGGAATGCCGTACCCTCCTTTGATGCCTGAGTTAGGATCAATACCACCCTTCCCCTCCCCTCTCCCAGCCACCTCTCTCCAAGGGAGCAGGATGGCAGCCTACAGACCTCCTGCTGGTCGGCCTGCCCCTGCACCTGGGCAGGTGAGTCTGGGGCAGGGGGAGTAGGAGGTCCTGTGACACCTGAGCAGGTGAGTCTGGGGTGGGGGGTGTAGGAGGCCCTGTGACACCCGGGCAGGTGAATCTGGGGTGGGGGGCAGTGTAGGAGGCATTATGACACCTGGGCAGGTGAGTCCGGGGCGGGGGGAGTAGGAGGCCCTGTGACACCTGGGCAGGTGAGTCTGGGGCGGGGGGAGTAGGAGGCCCTGTGACACCTGGGCAGGTGAGTCTGGGGCGGGGGGAGTAGGAGGTCCTGTGACACCTGGGCAGGTGAGTCCGGGGTGGGGGGAGTAGGAGGCCCTGTGACACCTGGGCAGGTGAGTCTGGGGTGGGGGGCAGTGTAGGAGGCCCTGTGACACCTGGGCAGGTGAGTCTGGGGTGGGGGCAGTGTAGAAGGCCCTGTGATACCTGGGCAAGTGAGTGCAGAGCAGGTTGGGGAGGCCCTGGGCCTTGGGCCACAGCTCACCCTGATCCTTCTTTGTTAGGAAGGGAGGTGCCACTGTGATCTCTCGTGGCCCTTGTTTGGGGGTGAGCACAGGACTGGCATGCCCCCCTTGTCCGTACCGACAGCTGAACTCTGCAGATTTCACCAGAACACCACGGGATCCTTGTAACCCACGCGCAGGGCCTCTGCAGGACAGGGGCTGGCCTCCTTCCTCACTAAGCAACTCAGAGGAAGTTAAAGTAAAGGCCATCCTCACAGTAAGTATCCTATCCTAGTGTTCATGCATGCTTGGGTTTGAATCCCATCCTCATCACCAAATAAGTACTTTTAAAAATTATAAATTTACAAAGCAGACGTTGCTTTTCATAAGGGTATCGTCTGTGAGGTGGCTTTTTTGACAGGCTGGGAAGCGTAGTCTCTGGCCAAAGTCAAAGTTGGTGCTTTGAGGGAGGGGAGGGCGAAACAGGGAGGGGAGGGCGAAACAGGGCTTTATGTCGAACGGTGGGTCAAGGATACGTATGTAACAGGTTACAGGAGTTAGGAATATTCACGATGGGGGGGGTCACACATGCATGGTAAGCAAACATGCATATTCCACGCATCCCTTGTCACTTGCAGGTGGAGACGCAACATTTAAACGCATTATATTAGGCTCTGTAGGTCAAAAGGCAAGCGGGACACGACGGCCCTCAGGGTGCAGCCTCCGTAAACCGGCCAGATCCAGTCATGTCTGCGTCTCCTACCAGAAGAAAGTTACTGCAATCAGCCTCTTGACCAGTCAAAGCTGTAGCCATGGCTGGTGGAGCAAGGGAGTCCATCACCGTCTGACGGCTCACAAGCTGGAATTGTTTCACACCGTGGAAGTCCAGTGACTGTTGAGCTGTTAGAAAAGAAACACTAAAACCCTGTGGCAGCTGAAACACAGTTTTTGCTTTTCCAGTTGAAACACAGTTTGCTTTTTTAGCTTAGGGGTGCATGACCTAACCCGTGCCTGACCTGGCCTCAGACTCTGTTCTTCACTTGGTATCCCAAGACCACAAGGGTCCGTTCTGCTGGCTGTCTGATCTCTATTTTAACACCGATGCTGATCAGTTGCTGTCTATAGCATGAGGCATGTCTGACCTCTTGTCTCATTATAGCTGGGAACTCAGTTTTTGAGGTTCCTCTGGGATCCCCATGGTCAAGTCAGGGTCTGTTCAGTCTGTTGGGGGGCTTAGGATTTTATTTTTAGTTCTTAATGTGAAGATATTTTATCCTAATTTTTCATGCCCAGTGCTTTAATGAAATAAACGGCCACAAGGAAGGGGGCTGTGCCCATATACCTGCGGATACATCCACCAGATGCCCCTGGCAGTTCCTGGAGGAGCCCACGCCTGGCGACATTGGGTCTGTGTCAGCCCAGCACGACCATCTCTAGCTGGCGCACGGAGCAGGCCCACTCTGCATCTGGACACAGAGGCCATCAGTCCTGACCCACAGTTATCTCAATCCCATACTAACGAGGAAGGAGGGCGAAGGCCAGTGGCATACGAGAAGATGGCATAACGGGCAAACGCAGAAAGTCGGTCTGTCCCGGGTCCCACTTCCCCCTCGCAGGCTCACTGCATTGGCCCAACCCTGGCTGAGGCCGAGAGCCCTGCACCCACACCCCTGCCTGTGGATGGAGGGCGTCTGGATAGGACCGTGTAGTCGACTCCCCACGGCTGAACTGCACCCACAGCAGGAGGAGGCCAAGTGCACCTGTTACTCTCCATGAGCGGCTGATAGAAGAGAACACCCTGCTTCCCGTCCTGTCTCTGGAGGACCTGCTAGAAACCCGTTAGGAAAGCATCACGCATCAGATGAGCGTGAGTCCATGGGAAGCAGAGCATGGCCAAGGAAGCGCAGGCCGACCACAGCACGGCCCGTGTGAAGGAGAAAATGCCAGGTGAAAGCAAGCCAGCAACCGAGGCTCTAACAGATTTCAGGGGACAGAGGAGTGTGGGCGCTCCAGGCAGGGGCAGGCCTGGCTGGCTGTTTCTTATCCGTGCCAACTTTCAGGCCCTGCCGTTCACACAGCCTCCTCGCCTCCACCTCCCAACCTACCCAACCCCGGCACACTCTGCTCTTCCTCCAACAGGGAACCGAAGCCCCACATCTTTCCAGAGCTTCCCAGATGCGGACACACATCCCGGCTCTCCCTCTGAAGCCCTGAAAGATGTACGAGCCTGCCAGCCAAAGATGACACAGAGAGCCTCTCCATGGGTGTACAGACTGAATCGTGCCCCCAAAAGATGTTAAAGTCCCAACTCCCAGTACTGTGACTGTGGCCTGACTTGGAAGTAGGGTCTCCTCTTCGAAGATGACAGTGTTAAGGTTATCAGGGTGGGCCCCCACCCATCACTGGAAATTCCATCCGAGGGAAGATGTGGTCACAGGCAGGACACACACAGAGGGGAGGCCATGTGACAGCCCTTGGCCGTCCACAAGCCAAGGAGGGAGGCCCCAAGAGAAAGCCACCTCCAGAACAGTGAGAAAATCAGTCTCCATTGTTTAAGCCACGCCGTCTGTGGCCTCTTGTGGTGGCCACCCCGGGAAGCCGATGCAGCTGGCGTTCAGCATGAATGAGGCTCACGTGGCCCCATCTCTGCGCCTCTCTCTCCCCCACCCAGGCGTGTCCCCATCTCTGCGCCTCTCTCCTCACTCGGGCTTAAGTTCCCTGCAGGCAGCAAACCTGTGACATTCATGTGTGAGTGATCACTTCCGCGTCGAGTACCAGACCCAAGCGTGCAGTCTGATTTCAAAGCCTGGGCACTCGTGGTTTCCCTATGGATTATGTAACCCATAATCAAGGCTGTGTCCCTCCCCGAAGTGGGACTCTTGAGCGAACTCGCGGTCCGCCCCCTAGGCCCATGGCTCTGGGCCTGGATGAGATCACGGGTCAGGGAACCAAGGAGGCTTTAGGCTTTGTGGGATGGAGCGCCCTGGCTGCCCGAAGTGCAGGTGAGACCTGTCTTTAACATTCTTCCTAAAGGTATTGACGGATTACACAAATTCTATGTAATTAACAAAAACAGAAGACGGAAACATGTAGTCACCACCAGGAACTCTGCTCCTGCAACAGATGAAGTTTCCACATTGGCCTGGGACCTCCCCGCTCCCGCTCAGGTGAAAATTCACACTCTGCAGCCACAGTCACAGCAAAGGAGCAAATATTTTCTGGTTTGGTGTTTGTTTTGCATGAGTCCTGTTTTATCTGTCATTAAGCAATGGTTGCCAGGGACAGTCCAGCTGACACCAGCTTCAGCCCTGAAGAGACAGGTGTGGGCTCTGAAGCAAAGTGCAGCAGATGAAGCCGGGCTCCAGGCCAACTGCCTTGGAGTCCTCTGTGGGACCCTCTGCCCTGGCCAGCCGAGTGCAGGACCAGGCGGAGGGAGTTGGGGGAGCGAGGCTAAAGGGGGTGAGTGTCCCCCACACCCAGACCCCATGGCCTGGGGCTAACAGTAAGAAGTTGGGGACACCGCGCTCCCAGTCACCACATCTGCACCCAAGGGAGGGAAGGCCCTGGGCCTCAAGGGCCATGGAGCAGCCATCTGGCTCTGTGGTTGACGCTGAGGTACATGTGGCCACACCCACAGGTCCCACAGCCTTCATGTTGATGACTCTGAAGCTGTTTTGCCACCGTCACTCCCTGCACCTCCCTCTTTTGTTAAGTCTTCTTATTTATGATTTAGTCTTAAGAAGCAACATCCTGCATTTCTCTATACTCGCCTCAGCAGCCAACACGTTTTGACCTCTGCTATTACCTTATTTATGATAACTTAATTTTCTTGACAAGCTTAATAGTATTTGTAAGAAGACGCCACACCCAAACCCTCCCAGGCACCGGGAACACGCAGAGGAGCTGGAAGGCAGCATTCCCTGTCTTCGTGATATTCTCCGTCCTTGGTAGCATCTTCATTAGCCTGCCTGTGGCCGCACTGAGGGCCAGCACAGCTGGCCTGTCCCCACAGGAGTCCCCGCGTGACCGCACAACCCCATCTGCCCAGTCCCCGTCGCACCCCGCTCAGCGTGACGTTTAACGAGGTATGTAGGGTCAGGCAGGTCAAATGTGAGAAAATTAATTTGTGTAACAGCAGGCAGCAAATACAGGCACACATACGCTTAAAAGACGTCTTCTATTGTATTAAGTGATTTTCGTAACCACATAGAGTGGAGCCAGACGATTCAGTTAAAGGATTTACTTAGGAGCCTGGAAGGGATGTTAGTACATATCTGTGATAATTAAGGGACTGCTAATCTCTTAACCTCTGCAATAAGATATGCTTCATTATTCTTTAAATTGTAGCTGACACAGAGTATACCTGAAGAACCAATTTAATTCCTTTCCTCCTCTTTTTTAAATTTGGTGTCTTCCTCGCAGCCATGAGATACCCACGCAAGCAGGAGCACTGATTTACCTGCCGGCCTTTCACTGGCGTGAAGAACATTTCATTTTGCTAACGATGTTTGCTG
This sequence comes from Macaca nemestrina, assembly GCF_043159975.1. Classification (NCBI taxonomy): domain Eukaryota; kingdom Metazoa; phylum Chordata; class Mammalia; order Primates; family Cercopithecidae; genus Macaca; species Macaca nemestrina. The sequence continues at coordinate 117,276,134 of NC_092139.1, forward strand.
TTTGATAGATTTCCTCAAGGTAAACCTCCCAAAACACCAAGTCCTTATAATCCTCAACTTATCTTCCGGACAGAAGCCGGGTAATTGTCTGCCTTCGTGACAGTTTTCCAGCCCTGTGTGTTGCTGTTACCAAACTACAGGAACCAAATGGACTTCTAAAGAAAATGTTTACGACGGCCCCCAGTGCACAGCAACATTAACCCAGCACTGGGCGTTCGCGGCGTTAATGGAGCTGCACAGCCCTCAGGAGCTGCCAGACAGGGCCGGGACCACAGGGACTGCAGCGCAAGAGCTTTGCAGGCTCAGTCTTCCTTTGCTTTAAATTTTCGTCTTCATGTTTTGCTGTCATGATTTGATATGCACCTTCCAAAGGACCAAAGAATGCCTGTGCCAAAGCGAGGGGAAGTGGGATAGGACGCTCGGCCTGCATGTGAGGCGTTCCCAGTGTTTGTAAAGAGTGGAATTGAGGTCTGGCTCTTTAAGAAAAAGACTCTGAAGGGGATTTTGAGCAGAGACCAACTCAGACACAGGTGGCCAGGGAGCCCCAGGAGGGTGGGCAGGGGCGAAGGGTGCCCCCAGGAAGGTTGGCAGGGGTCGAGGGAGCTCCCAGGAGGGTGGGCAGGTGCCGAGGGCACCCTGGGAGGGTGGGCAGGGGCCGTGGGTTCCCCGGGAGGGTGGGCAAGGGGCTGAGGTAATCCCCAGAGGTTGAGCAGGGCCCATGGGGGCCCCAGGAGGGTGGGCAGGGGTCAAGCGAGCCCCAGGAGTGGGGACAGGGGTCAAGCGAGCCCCAGGAGGGGGACAGGGGCCATGGGAGCCCCGAGAGTGGGGACAGGGGTCAAGCAAGCCCCAGGAGGGGCACAGGGGCCGAGGGAGCCCCGGGAGTGGGGACAGGGGTCAAGCGAGCCCCAGGAGGGGGACAGGGGCCGAGGGAGCCCCAGGAGTGGGGACAGGGGCCGTGGGAGCAGGAGCGTCCTTCAGGTTGGGAACAAGACCGCAGCCTCAGGAAGCCAGGCCAGGGCGGCGAACAACTGCGTGGTTGGGAGTTTGAGCCTAATTACAGGACTGGAGATGGGAGAAGGCTATGAAGCAGCTAAGGGGTTTTCCTGTTAGGTTTCTACGAATCCAAGAAAAGTCATCTTAGATTCCTGGGTTTACAGATTAAGTCAGAGGAAGAACAGGACTGGGTCACTATGAGACTCTTGGATGAGTTTGCAGGAAACTGTATCTGCTTGCAAATGGGCAAACAAAATAAAAGAACAAAAATCATACTGTATTAATCCAAGAATCTAGACACATCTACCACAGACTCCTTATTTCTGAGAATCTAGTAAAAGAAAAGGTTCTTTATAGAAAGATGGTCACTTCGTCTTTTTACTGGTTGAAGCCCTCAGTGCTCCCTGCAGATATAAGGAGGAAACCCCAGGCCATCCCTTCGTGAATGAGAAAGTGGTTTAAACATGGCCTGGAAGACCAGGCTATAGGGAGACGTCAAAGAAAACCAGAGCTGAGCAGTAGTCAAAGCAGTAAAAGCAGATTTTACTCAGCCCTTCCTGAATAGGGGGAGAGAGACCCGATTCAGCTGTGAAGACAGCAGGAGTAAGGGGATCACAGTCAAGGAGCAGCATGGGGGCAGGGAATGGGAAATTACCAAGACAAAACACCGCGCTCAGGGGGTTCTCACGAAACCAACCCAACGAGATTCTTGCCGAAGTGAGCAGCATCACCTGGGGACGGCGGGATCTCCTGACCAGTTATCTAGGGTGGGGGTTCTTGCCAAAAGCGGACAAGGCAGAGACAACCACAGAAGTCCAAAAGCTGAGGTCTCACTGAGAAGTTCAGGGGGCCTGCGTGGAGTTTGGTCAAGGAGAGAATCTCTGTCAGGAATCAAATTCCTGGACCCACAGTTAGCAAGCGTTTCTAGAGCAGGCTCCATGAGCAGGGCCTCCTCCTCACCACGGAGTGTCCGCCATGATGGCCCGTATGCTCCTCCTAGCAAGGACGTTAAAGGGGCGGGAGGCGAGGGGGACCCCAGTGCTGGCTTCCATGTGGAGGCAGAGGCAGCTCCTTGGTGACAGGATGTTAAGTAAAGATATTCCTGAAGAAGACTTCTAACAGAGTAAACACTGGGGCAGATGAGAGAGAAGTGTGAATTTAATGTCTGGTTCTACTGTAAGATATTTTTAAAATCCCTTTGATCTAAACTTTTAAATGATACTTTTCTCTGGATCTACAGGGCCACCTGTTTCTTGTTTCAGTTCTATGGCGTTTCCTTTAGTAAGCATTTATTATCTTTTAAATAAAAGCAAGCAGTTATATACTTTAAGTCAGACTAAAATGCTTACATGACATAATTCGTATCATTTCTCAATTAAGTAGGATTAAAAATGGCCCGATTATCAGATTCTGACCAGATGATCCTTCCCCCTGCTGCCCCATCATATCGTTTCACAATAGGATTTAAAATGACCCAATTAGCCAGGCGCAGTGGCTCACGTCTGTAATCCCAGCACTTTGGGAGGCTGAGGCGGGTGGATCACCTGAGGTCAGGAGTTCGAGACCAGCCTGACCAACATGGAGAAACACCGTCTCTACTAAAAATACAAAATTAGCTGGGAGTGGTGGTGCATGCCTGTAATCCCAGTTACTCGGAAGGCTGAGGCAGGAGAATCGCTTGAACCCAGGAGGTGGAGGTTGTGCTGAGCAGAGAATGTGCCACTGCACTCCAGCCTGGGCAACAAGAGCGAAACTCCGTCTCAAAAAAATAAAAATAAAATAAAATAAATAAAAATGACCTGATTATCAGATTCTGACAGATGACCCCTCCCCCTGCTGCCCCATCAGTCAGAAGGTCTGGGGAGAGGAAACAGAAGAAAGGCTGGTTTGAAAAGAGAACGGCCAAGCACGTCTGTATCAGCCCACAGATTTAAGAAATTCAGTCAATCTCAAACTCGATTAACACAGAGAAAACTAATGTTTATTTCCATCATAATCAAACTGCTGAAAACAAAAGGAAATCAGTACAATCTTAAGAGAAAAAGAACCAGCTTGGGCAATGCAGTGAGACCCTGTCTCTACTGAAAAAAAAAAAATTTTTTTGTTTTAATTAGCCAGGCATGGTGACGCACGCCTGTGATCCCAGCTACTTGTGGAAGGGGAATCACTTGAGCCTGAAAAGTCGAGGCCACAGTGACCCATGACTGCGCCATGGCACGCCAACCTGCCCGACACAGCTGAGACCCTGTCTCAAGAAACAAGCAAACAAACCATACAGTTCACAAAGGGGACAAAAAGGCGTCTCAAAACCTTACCAGGTCAATACAAAGGTGATCAATTCTTACTTATATTCACTTATAAGGTGAATACAAATTTAACCAATTCTTATCTGAAATATTAAAATGAGACAGAAATATCCTTAGACCAGCTAAAACTTTGTGACATCGTCAAGAACAAGCAAACACAGAAGACGACAACTGAATCGATGCGGAACCTCAGATGGAGCTGGAATTGCTCTGTCATGTGGGCAATGTAAATTTGATAAATATAGATTTTAGTTAAATATACCATTAGGCAAATTGATAATTAAGCCAATTAGTTTTAGGTGATTTGACAGTTAGTGATTTGGCTCCAAGTGATCTGGCTTAATCCCAGCAGGAGGAGATCCAGAAAGCCAGGTCTGGAGGTTATGGAAGGCAAAGGTGGGGAGGGCCCTTCTCCGGGGGTTCTGAGAGTTGCACCCCCACGGGGCTGAGGAGAAGAGTTGGGGCCTTTCTCCAGGTGGCTGTGGTACTGAGATCCTGCAGTCAGGCAGCACAGAGTCTGGACAAGCAACACAGAGAACGCAGAGGACTTGCCATTCCTCCTGCCCCCTACCCTCCATCACGATGTGATAGTCGGGCCCACCAAATGGAGCCCCAGCACTGCTGGCTCTTCAGAACTCCAACACCATGTGACCCCTACAGGCCACCCTGGATGTGGTGCCGCCCTCTCGCGACTGCCTAAGCCAGCTTTCTCCCAGGGCAGCAAAACGAGGACACTATCCCCACCCTGCTCAGTTCTGTGTTTAAGTCTTTGGACAATTGAGGGTTGACGGAGACACATCCCAGTTCATCTTCTCTTCGTCTCCATCATTAGCTTCTGTATGAGCCTGCCGGGACTCCAGTGACAAAGCACCACAGGCCAGGCGGCTTAACAGCAGCCATTCATTTTCTTACCGTTTTGGAGGCCAGAAATCCAAGATGAAGGTGTTGGTAGGGCTGGTTTCTCCTGAGGCCTCTCTCCGTGGCTTCTCACTGTGGCTTCCCTCTGCCTTTTCCTCAGACAAGAGCCCCACTGGTGTCTTTTCCTCTTCATGCAAAGACATCAGTCCCATCAGATCAGAGCCCAACCCCAGTGACCTTATTTAACCTCCGTTATCTCCTAAAGGCCCATCTTCAAATATAGTCACATTGAGGCTGAGGGTTTCAACATATTAACCTGGGAAGGAACACAATTCACCCCCTAGCAACTTCCTACACTCCCTGTCCTTCCAGTCTCTGCAAAGGAAATCTCTATCCTTTCACCAGGCAGCCCCAGCCTCCAATCCTGGCACACCCACAAATGAAGAGGAGACCTGCCAAGGGAGAAACTTAGAAATGGAAAAGAAAACGGAACTGGATTGTATAAAATTCAGTGGTGTGTATACCTCTTAATAGCACTCTGGCTAGCAATTTTCAACTATGTTTCCTAAGATTAAAACCATCATTTGGAATGGATCCCACTCCCAATCTAATGTAAAACAAATACCAGTAAAACGCCTGGTGAGACAAAGTAGATTATCTTGATTCCAACGGCAACTGCAACCGCTTATGGTCCTTTCAAACACACTCCCCTCGTGAACACACATTATCTCTCTGACCTTCATCCTCTTGTTTACTGATGGCAGTTGGAAGATGACCAGTTGAATTTTCCATTTTTAATTTGCTTGTCAGTTTTATGCCATTCTGTCGGTAAAATACTCTGATATTGCTAAAATAAAAGCTACTGAAACTGTGATTGCCTAAATCAGATACTAAAGTAAGGCCTTTGGGTTTTGCGATACAGTAAAATGCAAATTGGGACTCATTTATGCAATGAAGTGAATGTTTCCCTATTTTTCCTCTGGAAGAAAGAGCCAGCCCCCATCTGCGGGCTGCCCTCAGCCTGGCGTCCTGACCTCCAGCCACCGCAAGCAGAGCAGAACTACCGTCTGTATTTTAGGATGCTGGTGGTGGGCTGCTGTCTACCCCAGCCCAGCGGTGAGAAAGGGCAGGAGGACCACAGAGCCACGCTGGGTAAACAAAGATGCTCCTCTGGGTCTCCCGGGTGCCTTCCTTTCTGCTGCTTTCCCTCCTGCATCAGAGAGAAGCTCGATGCTAAATGTTTATGGGCTTCTCACACTTCATTTGATGGAACAAGGAGCTTCATGATGGGCCTCTGATGGGCCAGGGGAATTCTAGCTTATTTGCGTTTGGGGCTTATATAAGCCATTATGTAAGTCACCAGCTCATGTCCTGTAGAAACTGCACGTTTTCCCCAGGCTGCCTTCAGCTTCACAGACAAAGCCAGGCTAGAAACAGGGTCCGAGGGAAATTCACGAAGAGCCAGTATAGGTGGTCTGTAGGGTGAGGAGTCAGGCACGGAGTAATGGGGCCATCACAGGAGCGTCAGAGTCTCCCATGTGCTCCCCACTCCTGGTGGAAGCCGGCTCCAGTGGAGGATCAACGGTGCCTGCAGCTGCAGGTTCCTGGAGCGCACTCTCGGGTGGCACCGGGTCTCACCTCTGCCCCTCGCACCGGCGCAGACGCTCTGCCTGGGTCGGGAATGGCCTGGGCCGGCCCCTCCAGGCCAGCTGCCTCTCACTCAGAGTGTCTTCCCTCCTGATGGAAGTCATGCATTCCTTTTTACAGCAGATTTAGCAAAGCCAGAACAGTCCATCACGCCGCCCTTCATCCCGCTACTCCGAGATGACCTCCGTGTAGGGTCAGGAGCCCGGCCGCTTCCTCCCGGCTCCTTAGCCCCGGACCCGGCCTCGCTCCTCAGCCGCGGACTTGGGAAGCGAATGCGCCGTCCCTGGGCTGCTCCAGTCCACCCAGGTCACAGGCCGACGCGAGACTTTTAGGGGCGAGAAGGGGGTGACGGGGGTAACGGAGACGGAGACAGGGTGTGCCCAGGGCGCGGGCACCGAGAGGTCCGGCCTGCGAGGCACGTGTCCCGCCCAGCTGCGGACGGGCGACCCCACCACAGCCCACGGCCCACAGCCAAGTCCGCCTCACCTGCAGCTCCCGCGCAGAGCAACCGGGTCCATGGCGGTCCTGCGGGTGCGGAGTGGAGAGCGGCGGCTGCCTCCCAGGGGCCGGGAGTGGAGAGCGGGGGCTGCCTCCCGAGGGCCCGGGCGGTGAGTGCGCACTCCGCGGAGCCCTCGGGACGATCACCGCCGCTTCCTCCTCCTCCTCTACGCGGGCTCCCGGCCCAGCCCCTAAGGCCACCATGCCGAGGCCTGGCTGCCCCGCGAGGAGAAGCGGCTCCCGGGCGCCTTCTCCTTCCCGTCGTCCATCGCGGGTGCACGTGACTCTAGCCCCGCCCCCTTCCCGTCATCCTTTCTGCTCGCGCCGGGACGTTCACTCAGGGCGTCAGACGCCGGGGCGTGCTGTTCCCGCCGGTGCGGGCCGCTGGCTGTGTCCGCCTGAGCTGAGGTCTGTAGCCCAGAGGGTTGCTGACCCTGCCATCCTCCCTGTGCCCAGCGCACTGTCTGCTGCCCTGTGTCCCCACCCTTCCTGCCCCTAGGCTGCCAGGTGGGCACGTGGCCATGGTGTCATTGCATCCCCCTGCTGACCCCTCCTGGGCCTTGACCTTGACCCTGACCTCCAGGAGGCAGTCACAGGGAGAGGGCTGCAGGGCTCACGGTAGTGGTGCCATCCCGGCCCCCTTCATGACCCCGCCTGGGCCCTAATGCTGACCCTGACCCCCGCCCTCCAGGCTGCTGGGTTCACGGTCCTCAAGCCCTCATCAGCTTCTGTCATGGCCCACCTGCCCCACCACCCTCTCCCCGTGACTGCCACCAGCAGGCCACCCTCATGGGGCCATCAGCCCCTCCAGCAGGTCAGTCCCCCAAGCCTGGCCCCGGGCACCCGATTGCTTTCCTGCCGGCCTCTCGCTGGCTTTAGGCCCCAAGAGGCCCAGGCCAAGCTCGGTTTATCATGAAATCCCTGGCAGTGTAGCTGGTATAGTTTTATTTCTTGATTGGAGGGAATGAATGAGCTGGTGAATCCAGCACTGTTTATAAAAATGAGGTGTAGGGAAAAGCTTAAGTGTCTAACCATCAAAGAGTGAAACAGAATACGATGGAGGCTTTAAAAAGTTATATTGAAAGTTTTTTTAATAGTTGTGGAAAATGCGTATTATAAAATGTTAGGTTTAAATGTCATGTAGTCGATGACAAACATGTCTCAGGTTTCATGCAACAGAATCAGCTCTGGAAAGCACCATCATGAAAGACCAGAGGGCACTGTTCTGTGACCTCTGCAGAGAATGGTGCCCGGCACTCTGTGCCCAGTCAGTGTTGTGTTTATGTTAGCACTAATTATAAAAATGGAGGACTTTTTCTATACATATGCTTTGACATTTTTCTCCAGAATTCTCTTCATTTCTGTTTTACTTAACAGTATAAAATACTTTTATTAAAAATAATTTTTTAAGGAGCTCGTCGGATCTTAAGAACATAAACCCAGGCCTCAGTAAACATGTCTCTCACACTGCAAGATTTGGGGTTTCCTGTGGTAGCCTCCTGGTCATAAGACCTTGAGTAGGCCCCGTGAGCTCACCCTCAGGAAGGAGGCCACAGAGGAGATGAAAAGGCTAGGGGAGAAGCAAGCCCTGGCTGCTCTGCAGAAGGAAACACAGGCGCGGTTCACTCTGTGATGCTTAGGTGAGCAGGCAAACTCGTGGGCGTGACACGGAGGGCTCTGCTCAATACACACCAGCATTTTCAAAAGAGAAAGATGTAGTTCGGCAATGACAGCCTGCTCTGAGGAGACATCAGCTCCCCATCAACAGAGTGGCAGCAGCCGGATTCTGTAGGAGAAAACTCTGCCTTGAGTTGGAGCCTGGGCTGGACGACTGTTCCCAGTAGGATGCTTCTACCAATAAGGAACAAACAACGCAGACTCATAACGGCCTGAACAATAAGGAAAGCGTGTCCGTTAGATTTTGTTGTGTAACAAACCATCCCAAAACTTACTGGCTTAAAATAACCACAATTTATCATTTCTCATGAATCCAGGTTTCCTAGGTGAATCTTCTTGCCTGGGCTCAGGTATGTGGCTGTGTTTAGCTGGCAGGTTCTCTGGGAACTGTTCTTTAAGGATGAAAGACCCATGGAGAGGAAGGTTCTTAGCCAGCAGAACCTTCTCCTCCATGGGTCTTTCATCCTCACAGAAGCTACATAAGACTTCTTTACGGAAGCATCTAAGACAGCAGGAGTAGGGGCCTTTTAAGGCCAAGACTCAGAACCACACAGTGTTACTCCCACTACATTCTAGGAGTCAAAGCAAGTCACCGACTGAGATTTGAGGGTGGGGAGAAGACCCCAATTCTTGATAGGAGGAGCAGCAAAGAATATATGACCGTATTTAATCTGCCACAGAAAGCATCTCAGAAGACAGGAAGTTCAGAGGTAAGATGTAGGGTGGATTTCCGGCGCCTGATCAAGCAGCACAAAGATGTGAGCCAAGGTCCAGGTCCTCCCCTCTCCTCTGCATCTTCCATTGGGTTTCATCCTCAGGCTGGGAGAAAGATGGCCGTAACAGTTCCAGGCATTACATCCAGATGCAAAACATTCAGAGATTCAGGAAGGACCGTCTCTTCTTGTAAGCATCTCCTCGGAGTGAGGAAACTTCCTTGAACCCCTAGAGTGGAGCTCCCGCCATATCTCACCGGTCAGAGCTGGGTCACATGCCCGTTTCTCCCCATCGGCAAGGGGAACTAGAGTCACTTGGATCATTGCGCCCCATCGCCGCACCAAGGTGAGAGGTTGGCTTCCCCTGAGGCGTTGGCTGTGTGGACAGCTAAACAAAGTCAGGATCCATTGGGAAAGAGGGTGCGGGAATGGAAACTCAGCGGGAAGGTAACCAGCAGCGTCCACCTGTATGAACCTTTACTGGGAGCTTTTGTTTAATCCCACGTGAGCAAAGTCACACCATTGGCTCAGGCTCTCGGCCTTACAGGCAGAAGATAAGATCTGTAGGGATAGTTCAAATCAGATGGACATTGTAATCTCCCCAATAAACACCTCACGTATCTGAGAGCGAAAAGTTGATTTTCCTGCTCAGATCCCGATTTAGCTTCAAGAGTTGTAAAACCTAATTTAATCTGACAGCCCCTACCATCTCCAGCTCTGAGGATGCCCCAGGGCACTGGCCTGCCTTCCAACATTATCTGTGATTGATGCTGAGATAATTGTCTCCCCAGTCACATCTCGGCAATAGAGTGAAATGATTTGCAGTGCGGAGGCCAAGGTTCTTTTGGCTCAAATTGTGGCGTGTTGGAGACCCGTCATCAAAATGGCTGTAGCTATGAGTGTGAACGTGCAGCTCGGTCACCACACAGTCACCTTCAGGTTAGCAAGAAAGCAGGTTTCAGTCATGGAACCCACAAGAGGTATTTTCAAGTTTTGTGGTTCGTAAACCTCAGGGTTGAGCACATGGATGCAGATCAACAAAGATACGGTGCCCAAAAGAACTGGAAACACGTCCACACATAACTGGCACGTGAATGTTCCTAGCAGCACCCTTCACAACCAACAGCTGAAACATGGAAACAGCTCAGGTGCACATCCAAGGACGGGTGGACAGCAAGATGCCACATATTCATACAAGAGCATCTTAGCAGCAGTAAAAGGGAGTGAATTGGTGATGCATGCTGCAGCTTTTGAACCTTCAAAAAGTTATGCGAAATAAAAGAAGGCAGTCACCAAAGGTCACATGCTGTGTGAGTCCATTCATATGAAATGTCCAGAACAGAGGCGTTTATGGAGCCAGAAAGTAGATTACTGTTTTCCGAGAGCTGAGACTGGGAACCTGGGGTGAGGTAGAGTAGGGAGGGTGATTGCTGAAGTGCATGGGGTTTCTTTCCAGAGTGATGAACATACCCTAAAATTTACCTGTGGTGAGAGTTGCACGTGTCCATGAATAAACTGAAAATGATTGGTTTGTATGCTTTAAATGGTTGAATTATATGGTGTGTGAACTACATCTCAATAAAGCTTATAAAATAGCAAGGATAGGCCAGGTGCAGTGGCTCACGCCTCTAATCCCAGCACTTTGGGAGGCTGAGGCAGGCAGATCACGAGGTCAGGAGATCGAGACCATCCTGGCTAACACGGTGAAACCCCGTCTCTACTAAAAATACAAAAAATTAGCCGGGCACGGTGGCGGCGCCTGTAGTCCCAGCTACTCGGGAGGCTGAGGCAGGAGAATGGTGTGAACCTGGAAGGTGGAGCTTGCAGTGAGCTGAGATCGCGCCACTGCACTCCAGCCTGGGAGACAGAGTGAGACTCCATCTCAAAAAAAAAAAGCAAGGCTAGGTCACATCACACTCCTAGTTATCATTGGATAGATGTCATGTTACTGCCATCTCAGTTGTGGAATTGTGGGTTCCTTTGGTCCCCAGAAACTCAGGGAGAGATGATAGGGTCACACTTGGGCACCCCAGTCAGTGCATCTCCACTGGGTCTCCGCACCCCCCATAGTATCCGCTGCAGGGGCCAGCATGGCTGTTCCTGTGTGTGTCCTGCAGGCTCCTCTGCTGGCGCCTCTTCACAGTCTCCCTGAGGCCCAGACTCTTGCCAGGGAGGAACCGTCCTGGGGATGGATGAGCACTGAGGCCTTCCTGCTTACATTTAAGCAGCCTTTACTTCTGTAGACATTGAAAGACCAGAGAGAGGAGGCTCAGGGAGGAATGTTGCCAGTACCAGCCCCCAGGTTTGCTTCACTTTAATTCCACAGCATCCCTCGGCTGCCCAGACTGACCGTGTTTTATTAGGAAGCGTCTCAGCTTCTCTGTAGCAGACAGACTCTAGGGTCACCCCCATCTCCTGCCCCCTGGCCACACCCATGTGTACCCCTCCCCTTCAGTGTGGGCAGTACCTGGGGCCGACTTCTAAGGAGAGCCCACAGTTAAGGTCACCACCCCTTGTGTATGGTTATGTGACTATGTTACATGGAATTGAGCTTCCATCTTTTTCTCTCCCCTTCCTCTCCACCTTCCACACACATCCCTTTTTTCTGGCTTTAAGAAAGCAAGTCAGCCAGGTGTGGTGGCTCACGCCTGTAATCTCAGCACTTTGGAAGGCCCAGGTGGGCAGATCACATGAGGCCAGGAGATCAAGACCAGACCGACCAACATGGTGAAACCCCGTCTCTACTAAATACAAAAAATTAGCCCAGTGTGGTGGTGCACACCTGTAATCCCACCTTTTCAGGAGACTGGGGCAGGAAAATCGCCTGAACCCGGGAGGTGGAGGTTGCAGTGAGTCAAGATTGCGCCACTGCACTCCAGCCTGGGCAACAAGAGTGAAAACTCCATCTCAAAAAAAAAAGAAAGAAAGAAAAAAAGAAAGAATAGAAAGTCATCACATTGGAGAACTCAGTAGTCTAAGAAACAGGGTGGCCTCTGAGACCCGAGGGCAGCCTGGGGCTGGCTGCCTGCAAGAAAACACAGCCCTCAGTCCTACAACCCCAAGGAACCAAAATTTGCCAGTGACTTGAGTTAGCAGAGAATCAGATTCCTCCCCAGCCCTAACTCTGATGAGGCCACAGCTCAGGCTGACATCTTGACAGCAGCCTTGTCAGACCCTGAGCAGGGGCCCAGCTAAGGCACGGGGACTCCCAATCACAGAGAATGTGAGATAGTCGGGTATGTTGCTTGAAGCCGCTGACTTTGGGGAAAGTTGTCACGCAGCCATAGCTAACTAATCAAACTCTCGTTCAAGTTTGTTCAAATCTCACCTTTTTAGTGAATGAAGCCTGATCTCATTCCCCGTGTGACTCTGCCATGATCCCTCCTTCTGATCTTTACCTACCAAGCCCGGGTTGCCCTCTCCTCACCGTGTTCAAAACACGTCCCCTTCTCGGTGACCGGGGAATGTGTGCGTTGAGTCTGTTCTTTCCTCCTTGCCCTGCTAGACTGTGAGCTCCAGAAGGGCAAGAACCTTCTCATTTGACGTTCATGTACCCCAGGTGCCTGGCAGTGCTGGCCCATCACAGATGCTCAGTCATCAGTTATTGATACCTGAGTCCACCAGCCAGGCCGTCGTTTGCCTGAGGAAATCCAGTCCCTGAGATGAAGGTGAGTCGTGGCAGAGTCGAAGGCCTCATCCACACTCCCAGTTTCTCCTGTGTTCACATCCGGTCCCCCATCCTGGCGGGGCCCCTGCCCTGTGCTCACAGCAACGCGGCCACCTCCCTCCCGGGTCACACACCTGCCACATCACCTCCCCTGGGCGGCACAGGCATACCTGGCTCTGCTCTGCTCCCACCCTGCTCTGGCCCCCATTCCCAGGCAAGTCCGGCCGCTGTCAGTGCGCCTCTGCAGGGGGCACTCCCCTCTGTCAGCACAGTCATGCTCTGTGGTGCATCTGAAGGTGTCCCTTTTAATTTTTTATTTCAACTGCACCTGTCTTGAATGCGTATCTTTCAACAAAGGGAAAAGGAGCTAGATTTGTAACTATCATTTCTGAGTGCTTCCTGGGCTCCCAGAGCCCTTCATGTTTTTCTTTGGTTGAAACCCCCATGGCCGTTCTCTGGAGTGGGCTTGTAATCTCCATTTCTTAGGTGGGAAATGGGGGGTGAGAGAGAAAGTGGCGCGGTTTCAGAGCTGCAGCGTAGCAGCTCAAATCCTGTTTCATTTCATTCCAAACACCAAGCTTTCAACCACTGCCTTCAACATGTGCTTTGCAGGCGGCAGCTTCTGTTTACGTATGACCCTACAGCTGCTCTGCACCCTGACCCAGGATATCCCTGCAACCTATGCAAACTGAGGTCCAGCCCTGCTGCTGGCCCATCCGGGCCCCGGGGAAGGAACCCTCATCCTGGCTGCCCTCACCGTGGCCTGTCCAGATGCAGGAGCTCCTCTCTGAATCTGGGGCTACTGGCAGGTGAGTTTCTGCACAGACCTGCCCCCTGGGCTCTACTGCAGGGATACAGAGGCACAGCACCCCCTTCAGGGCACCAAGGTGGCCATTTCTCCCAGCCACTACAGGGTCAGCTCCTGGAGGTCTGGGTGGAGGAGGGAGGATCAGCGGTTCTCTCTGCTGCTTGCTCTATCTACACACCTTGGGCCTCTCCGTGGGACCTTTCACACAGTCCAGGTGGCTCTGAAAGGGAGGTGGGGCACGTTCTCTCTCTACCTCTTCCCTCTGTCTCTGCCTCTGGATGCAGTGCCTTCTACCTGAGCCCTTTGCTTTGTGGGTAGTTAAGAGATTGGGAAATCCCAGAGAAGGAGAGGTCGGGAGGGGATTCACTCTCTGGAGCCCCTGTCCGGGTGCTGGTGGCTGGAGCACTGTCCTCTCTGTTGACCTTGTACTGAGGAGCCCTGAGCACTTCCCCCCATCCCTGCTGGGTGTGCCTTCTCATCTCACACCTGGAAAGGGCGGAGTTGACGCAGGACTCCAGCTGCCCCCTTACAACCCTGCAGGCCCCGTGCACAGCGCAGCCATCGGTGAGGGCCGTGTTTCTGAAGATGGAGAGGAGGGGTCTTGAGGAAGGAGCTCTGGGGGCCAGTGGGGCCCTCGCTGTTCCTCCTGAGTGGTCCATGGTGCCCAAAGCACCCGATGGACATCATTGCATCGGTGCTGATGTTGGAGATGTTGACGGACAAGCCCTGCATAGGCAGAGGTGGCTTCACAGCAGCGGGCCCGTGGGGGACCCCGCCTGATGCAGAGTCGGGGGCAGCCCTCTACGGGCGCTGCAGTTCTGCTCTTCCAGGCTGCCCTGGCTGGGCTGGTGCGCAGAAGGGGTTCCCATGGTGCAGGGACCACCTGTGTGGATCCAGCTCTCAGGGCAAAGGAGCAGGGACCCTCCCTCCTTGCCAGTGCCCAGGCCCCAGTGAGCCCCCCTGATGGCAGCTTCAGCACAGGCCCTCGGGGATGACTCCTGAGCCTCACAGGGTGCCTGCTGTGCCGCCGTGAAGCTGCTGCAGTGGCCTTCCTCTGCTCATGTCAGGGTTTCAGGAGGAGAAGGCAGAGCTGGCAGGCTTGGGTGGTCGCAGCAATGACAGAGGCCAGGGATGGGCTGTGGTCACCCAGCACCTGCGGGTAGGGTCACTGCTTCCCTTGTCCTGCGACTGAATCCCTGATAGGATGGAATGGCTGGGCGCTGAGCCTTCCCTCTGCCTCAGAGGGTCCCAGGACACCATGGGGGGTGCACCATGCTTAGTAACGGTGCTCACTGCTCTGAAACCCGGAACAGACCCACATCCAGGATGCACAGCGTGGGGGAGCGCTGGGTCTCCCCAGGCCACAGTCCCCCTCGTAAGCCCTGCTTGTCTGGGTGGGACTCTGTGCAGACTTGGGGCTGAGGGTCTCCTGGAAGAGAGTCTCAGCCGGGCACCAGGCCCCAGGCCACCCGGGAAGAGCACGTGCCCTGCACCCTGACAGCCAGGGCTCTCACCGCCACCCAGAGGATGCCAGCTTGGAGGGCACATTTGCAACTCCTGGGGACTCATTCCGTTTCACATAATGTAGTTTACATTCAAAATATAAAGTCTGCTTTTGTGCTGTATTAAGGGACAAATCTCTGCTTGCACTCACTTGGAGTGAGGACAGAGGCCCTGCTGTGCCCAGCCCCTTCTGCCCAAGCTCATCGAGGAGCATGACCAGACTTATTGGCTGCTGCAGTTGCCTGCACGATGCAGGCCCCCATGCCTCCCCCGTGAATATCGCAAAGTAATTAGCTTGTGAAGCTATTTCCCTATGACATTACAGATCAAAAGAAAGTGGCAGGTAACCAGATGTGCTAACGGGGAGGCCCCTGCCCCAGGGACCTCCTGCCTGTCTGCTTCCAGGAGAGGGTAACACAGGAGCCCAGCAGGAGGCTCTGCAGACAGGCGGCACCCCACAAGGAGATTTTAATTGTGTGTGGCTTGCTGGATGCCAGGTAAACACAGCACACATGCCTTCTTTCATTTATTTTTCTGCCCAAGAACCAGTAAACACAGAGTTACTCCTGTACTGAGCTGAGTAAAATAAGCTGACTGAGAGGATACACTGGCCTCAGTTTCAACAAATGCGTTTGGCACCAAGCCCTGCAAGGGCTCCACGGAGCAGCTTTGGGGGAGACCTGCCTCCACGTACCCTACCCGACACATCCTGGGATCCCCGTTTGGGGTACGAACAACAGGAGAGCATTGATGCATTTTTCAAAATCCAGCAGGAGGGAGCCGTGGGCTGTGGATGCTGGCTGGGAAAGCTCCTCGGGCACAGCCCTGTGGGCAGGGAGGGGAGGAGGGCTCAGCCCCCACACAGGCCGCCTGGCACCAGGAGTCACAGGCCTCAGCCTTGGGATGTCCCCAGAGCTCCAACCGCCGCTCTTGCAGAAGCGGCCCAGCAGGGTGAGGGCAGGGCCGCGTGGGGCTCAGCTGCAGGAGGGACGCCAGGGCCTGCACTTCTCCCCCACAGTGACCTTGGGCAGCGCATTCATTCTCTTTGGAGAAGTTTCCTCGTTGGTGAAATGAAATCACTACTTGGCTTCACCCACATAATGTTAGGCAACGAACTGCAGCCCAGACAACCTCAGACCCTCAGGAAATCAACAGAGGGGTCCCGGCTCCCTGCACAGGTCTTGGCCTGACTTGGGTCGCCACTCAGGGCCCTCGTCTTCCCATCCTGTGCCTGTGTCCTCGCAAGGCCCCAGAGGTGCTCTTGTCCCTTCTCTTTCAGCCCCTCAGCCAGTGGGCAGCACACAGCCACCCAAACACAAGAGGCCAGGACCATGGACACCAGGGGGCACAGAGCCCAGGCCTCCGTGATCCTAGGAACGTGCAGCATCCGGGACATGCAGAGGAAAGATGGAGACGTGGGGTGAGAGGAAGCTGAGCAGGGACACAGGCCCCCCTCGCATCACAGGCCTGCCTGGCCAGAACGACCTGCAGCAAGAAGCCAGCCCAGCTGCTCCTGTCCCTGAAAAGCCCGGAGAGAGGGCTAGCAGGGAGGCTGGTGCCTGGGTCAAGAGAGGGGCTACTCAGTTCTTCCAGAACGTTCCAGCGTGGCCCATGGACGCCAGTCTTCTGGTGTCCATTCCGTCCTGTGTCACTTCAGTTGATGGGCTGCTTGAGACCAGAACGGCCCGAATCCAGAACCGCCCACTACCTTCTGTGAGGCTGTGGCCAGAAAGCGAGCCAGACCTCTGAAGCTGCCTGGGCCCATCCTGACCCAGGAGAGTCTGGCTGTGAAGGAGGGTAAAGGAGGAAGCCAGGCCTGGCACAGGGACAGGGTGGGGACCCAGTGAGATCTCCAGGGAGGAAGCCAGGGCTCCCACACTGGGGCTGCTGTTCTCCAGGAGGAACTCCACCCAAGGAGAGTTTGGGATTGTCATGAGAGACAGGACTGTGTTTGTGCACAGTGCAGAGCATCAGGTACCAGCCGGGGGCCTCAGGCCCCAGGGAAGAGAGTCACCCACCAGGCCAACTAGGAAAGGTGAAAGGTGAAAGGTGAGTGCCCCTACGGCAGAAAGCAAAGCTGAGACAGCATCGCCAGCTGAGGGAGAAACTGACAGATGGCAGTTCACCAAAACCCAGAAACTGGTCATTCTCTGGCCTTTAACAAACCAAAGTGTATTTCTCTCTCTGAAATAAGAAACACAGGACAATTATTAAGTTCCAAAAGTACGTTTCATTTTGGAGGCACGTCACTGGTCCCCTTTGGAATCATGAACCTCTTGTGAGCGAAACACCTCCCACTGCTGATTCTGACAAGACACCCGGGGCAGTTCCCCGCCCAGGTGGAGGCAGACAGGTGCAGAGCCACAGGGCCACCACTGCAGATCCAGGCTTCTCTCCAACCCCAGGTGCACCCACGCTTATCAGGGACCCGGCGCTGCCTCCCTGCACCCACACGGCTCTCCACAGCAGCAAACGGGGTACATTAGGGTGGACGGGATGTGGAGCCAGGGCCCTGCTAGGGCTGGGGCAGCCTGTGGAGGGCCAGCACCAAGCAGTTCTGGGTTTGCAGGGCGGCCCTGTGTCAGCTGTTCGACACACGGGGGAGGCACCTCAGATGGCTACAGGTTTGATTGTGTCCCCACAAAACTTCATATGTTGAAGTCCTAACCCCAGCACTGCCGAATGTGACCGTATTTGGAAATGGAGTCATCAAAGATATCATTGGCTACATTAAGATAAGGTTATAGGAGAGTAGGGGGACCCCTAGCTTAATAGGACTGGTGTCCTTATAAAAAGAAGGAAGCTGGACACATCAGGGAGAACGCCATAGGAGGACAGAGGCAGAGATTGGGATGAAGCTTCTCTAAGCCACGGAGGGCGGCCCGGAACCTACCCTTCCCTCACGGCACTCGGAGGGTGGCCCGGGACCCACCCTTCCCTCACAGCCCTGGGAGGGCGGCCCGGAACCGACCCTTCCCTTACGGCCCTCGGAGGGCACTCACCCTGCCCACACCTTGACTTAGGACATGTGGCCTCCAGAACCTGTGCAGTGAGTTGCTGCTGCCTGAGCCTCCCAGCCTGTGGTGCTTCCGTGTGGAAACCAAGCAAACTCCTCCAGGCACGTTCACAGCCGTTGGCAAGGGCCTCCGACACTGACCAGGGTCACCCGTCACCTCTGCCCCTTCCCACCACTCCCCAGCCCAGGTGCCACGCTGTAAAAACAGCCTCAAAAAGCATGTGAGATCCACAGCTCCTCCAGGAGACTAGGCCAGCCCCAAGCACATCCAGAGAGGTGGCTCCTCCCTGGAGGCTCTCACCAAAGCCGCCCGAGACAGCTGCCATCCTCGCTCGCTCATCCTCGCCCGGAGCCTAAACCCTGACCAGCCAGCTCTACACATTTATGTCTTTTTCTGGCCTCACACACTGCCTAGAATGTCCAGTCAAATGTTGAGAAGTAGTGGCCAAAGCAGAAAGCCCAGCTTTATCCCCAGTCTTAGCAGGTACGTGTTTGCTGTTTCACGTTAAGATACTGGCTGGCAGCCGGGCGCGGTGGCTCATACCTGTAATCCCAGCACTTTGGGAGGCCGAGGCGGGCGGATCACAAGGTCAAGGGATCGAGACCATCCTGGCCAACATGGTGAAACCCCATCTCTACTAAAAATACAAAAATTAGCTTGGCATGGTGGCGGGCGCCTGTAGTCCCAGCTACTCTGGAGGCTGAGGCCGGAGAATCACGTGAACGTGGGAGGTGGAGGTTGCAGTGAGCCAAGATCGCACCTACTCCAGCCTAGTGACAGAGTGAGACTGTGTCTAAAAAAAAAAAAAGATACTGGCTGGAGGTTTTTCACAGATGCCCCTCAGCAGATCTGGAGAGTTTCCTACTATTCCCAGCTTTCTGATGTTTTTTAAAATCATGAACGGGTGTCAAAGTGTGTCAAATTCTTGTTCTGCCTCTATTGAGGTAATCATAAGGGGTTATTTTCTCCCTTACTTTGTTACTGTGGAGAGTGACACTGAGTGATTTTGAAGGTTAAACCGAGCTAACTTTCCTGAAGAAACCCCACTTGGTCATAATGTAATATTGTGTAGATATTACTAAAATTGGATCTCATCGGTTAATACTTTATTAGGCATTTCTGCATCTGAGTTCATAAGGGATATTGGTCTGAAGTTCACTTTTCTTATAATGTGCTTCTCAGTTTTGGTATTGATGTTGTACTGGCCTCGGAGAGAGAGTTGGGAAGTGGTCCCTTCATTTTCTGAAAGAGGTTTTATACACTGGACATTATTTCTTCCTTAAATGTTTGATAGAATTTGCAGCAAAGTCATCTGAGACTGTACATTTCCTTATGGGTAGTCTCGTGTTTGTTTTTTATAAGTCCAGTATTTTTCGTTGATACAGGGCTATTTCAGTTTTATATTTTTTCTTGTGACAGTTTTGATAATGTGTGTTTTTCCTTTTTTTTTTGAGACACAGTCTCGCTCTGTCGCCCAGGCTGGAGTGCAGTGGCCGGATCTCAGCTCACTGCAAGCTCCGCCTCCCGGGTTCCCACCATTCTCCTGCCTCAGCCTCCCGAGTAGCTGGGACTACAGACACTGCCACCACGCCCAGCTAGTTTTTTATATTTTTTAGTAGAGACGGGGTTTCACCATGTTAGCCAGGATGGTCTCGATCTCCTGACCTCGTGATCCGCCCGTCTCGGCCTCCCAAAGTGCTGGGATTACAGGCTTGAGCCACCGCGCCCGGCGATAATGTGTGTTTTTCAAAGAGTCTGTCCTTTGCATCTAAGTTGTAGGATTTATCAGGATAGACTTGTTTGTGATGTTTCTTTTAATGCAGGGATGCCATTTACTCTTATACTGGAATTTTTGTTTCCTCTTTTATCTCCTTGGTCCATCTTACCAGTAATTTATTTACCAGATCAATCTTCCAAAAAAAAAACAAAAAAAAACTCTCAACATTGTCAATTTCCTTTTTATTTGTCTGATTTTTATTTTATTCATCTCTGTTCTTCTCTATCATCTTCTTTTTTCTACTTTGGTTTAATTCCTCTTCTTTGTCTAGCTTTTTAAGATGAAAGTTTAGATCACTTATTTTACGTCCTTTTCTTCTAAAGCAGGCATTTTAGAGCTATAAATTTTCCTCTAGCCACTATTTTAGTTGCACACCACAAATATTGATATGTCCTGTTTTTATGATAGTTCAAAATATTTTCTGATTCTACCTTGATCCACAGGTTATTTAGAAATATGTTCATTAATTTGCAAATATTTGGTGATCTTCTTCTTATAGTTTGTTATTAGCAATAATTAATTTGATGTTATTGTACTTTGAAACTTATTCAGATTCAGATTTATTTAATGGCCCATGACATGCTTTTAGTAAATGTTCTGTATGCACTTGAAAAACAAATGTGTCCCCCGTAGTTCCTGGCTGTAATGTTCTACTCACATCAATTATACTGTTGTTCAAATTTTGGATATACTTACTAAGTTTTATGTCAGTATGTTCTGTTCATTAATAAGACAAGGTGTCAAAATCAACTGTAATTGTAGATTTGTCTATTTCTACCCTTAGTTCTGCCAGTTTTTGCTTCATGTATTTTAAAGTTCTGTTATTAAGTATATACACATGTAGAACTATTTTATCTTGCTGATGCATTGGTCATTTATCATTATGAAATATTACTTTTTATCTATGGTAATGTTCCTTGTCTTAAAGGCTACTTTGGTATCAGTAGAGTGGTTCCAGCTTTCTCATCCTTAATATTGGCATGCTGTGTCTTTGGCTATCCCTTTACTTCCACCTGTTGGTATCTTCAGAGTTAAAATGCAAATCCTGAGAAAATCAGACAGTTGGGTCTTGTTTTGTTTTACAGTCTGATAATCTTTGCCTTTGTGTGTAATATTTAGTCCATTTATATTTACTGTGATTATTTTGGGGGTTGCTTTTAAAACTGTCATCTCAGCATTTGTTTTCTATTTGTCTTATTTGGTTCTTTTGCTCTTTGCTTTTCTTTTCTTGCCTTTTTGGGATTAAGTACATTTAATATCCCATATTATTTCCTCTGTTGACTTTATAGTCATACCTCTTTGTGCTATTACTTTAGTTCTTCATTTAGAGTAGCTATTCCCAATAAACTTTCTCTGATAATTGTGCTATTCAATACAGCCACTTAATAGTGAAATGTGACCTGTGCAACTGAAGAATTGAGCTTTGAATATTTAATTTTAACTTAATATTTAATTTTAGTTTAATTTTAACTTAGCTATTGGCTAGTCACTACCCTACAAAGTTTCAGAGATTACAGTACTTTTATCTGATAAAAATCTACCTTCAAATGATTTTATACTACTTCATAATGTAAAATCCTTACAACAGTAAAATTCCATTTTATCCCTCCCAAGCTTTTATGCTCACATAATTATATATTTTAATTCTACAAATGTTATAAATCCTTCAATGCATTATTACCTTTTCTATAAACAGTCAAATATTGTTAAAAAGTGTGGCAGGATGGAGAGAGAGTAAAGGAGCCTTTGCATTGACACATAACTTATTCTTTATTTTGCTCTTCAGTCATCCATGAACATTCAAAAGCTTCCACATGGGATCATTTTCCTTCAGCTTAAAAAGTGTCCAGATCAGTGGAAATTACAAAGAGACCCAGGCAGAAAATGTATGACTTTTGGAATTACAAAGACATCACATTAAGAAAAGGAGCATTAGCTATGATCAAAAAGATGTTTTTATGATTTCCTGACACTATAAATTGAAAATATTTACTCCCCTTCAGGCAAAGTTAATAAGTAAGACCAATATTTATGCATAAACGGTTGATTTATCTTATTCCAAGAATATAAAGAATATTTTAATCTCACACACAAAACAAACATGTTATTTCCAGAGAAAGAAAAATCTCAAGGGTATGAATTAATTTCTCTATGGCAATTGACAAGGCAGCTACAGCTACCAAGTTTTGAGGTTGATATCTGTGGCCTCTGAGTTCTTAACCTCACAAAGGTGAATCACCCATGAATGAAATGCAGGTGTGTGAGCATGCAGACGCCATTCTACTCACATACCCTCTTAGAAAAATATACTTAAAGACATTTCTATTGATTTGAGACCTCAAGATAGGGCAAAGTATGGAATAAAACAAATATATTTGCAAACACTGATGTTAAAAGCAGAATTGGCTTACAGATTATTCAAAGTTATAACTATGCAAATGTCAAATACTCTAATCATAAAAGATAACATTAAAACCGTAAGTATATAGTAAACCAGTATAACCCTGAAATAAGTCCAGAATGTTCAGAATTGACAAAGCATAGTTTGACTTCTCTAATGCAGTATCAGAAGTACCCACTGAGTAGCTCGTGCGCATGGTTCAATGAATACAGCGTAGTGTGGTTAACAGGAAGAAGAGGTGCCCAGAGGAGAATCCCCAAATTTGTATCCAACCAAGTTACAGAGTATTCCCTCAATCCCCAGCACAGTACTAGGTGTCATGGAGGTCACAAGAGTCTCAGGGTTTGTGGGTCCAGGGCGTAGGGAGATCCACAGAAAACATGAATCAGGAAAGTCACTGCAAAGATCCATTCAATGAACAAATGTGTATGAATTAACCATGTGTCAGGGACATTGCTAGCCCTGGGATGCTCGGGCTCTGCTGTGGTTTGAATGTTTGAAAGTTTTCTTCCCACAGTTCAGGGGTTGAAGTGTAATAGCCAGTGTGATGGTATTAGGAAGTGAGACCTTCAAGAGTTGATTGAACCATGAGGACTTTTCCCTCATGAGTGATATTAAGACCTTGATTCAAGAGGCTTCGCCTGTAATCCCAGCACTTTGGGAGGACGAGGCGGGCAGATCACCTGAGGACGGGAGTTCAAGACCAGTCTGACCAACATGGAGAAACACCTCCCTACTAAAAATACAAAAATTAGCCGGGCGTGGTGGTTCATTCCTGTAATCCCAGGTACTCGGGGGGCTAAGGCAGGAGAATCACTGAAGCCGGGAGGTGGAGGTTGCAGTGAGCCAAGATCACATCATTGCACTCCAGCCTGGGCAACAAGAGTGAAACTCCGTCTCAAAAAAAAAAAAAAAAGCTTCATGCAACATTCATCCTTTTGTTCTTCCACCCACTGCCAAGTGAGGACATAGCATTTGTCCTCTCTGGAGGATGCAGCAACAAGCTATCTCCTTGGAGGCTGAGAGATCAGCCCTCATCAGACAAGTGCACCTGCTGGCTCCTTGATCTTGGCCTTCCCAGCCTCCAGAACTGTGAGAAATAAAATCCTGTTCATTGTAAATTATCCGGTCTCAGGTATTTCGTTATAGCAGAACAAAAGACTGAGACAGCTTGATACTCTTACATGGAAGACAGATTTCTAAGTCAAGTAAACAAAATAAAGGTAACCAGTTAGATCTTCCCAAGGCAATAGCTGAGTGAGACAGACAATATAGATGGGAGAGCTGCTGTGTGTCTGGTGCCTAGGGAAGGCTTCTTGGAGGTGATGACGTGCACGCTGAGACCCAACAAGGCAACTGCATGGAAAGTCCAGGAGATAGTGCAGGAGAGGGCAGGAGGGGCTGAAAGAAGCCGGTGTGACTGGAGCACAGCAAGCCAGAGGGAAGACTGCACCCAGTGACATCAGAGGTCATGGCAAGAGACAGAGCGTACCCAGATCATGAAGTGGGAGAGACAGGAACAAGGTGTGAGGCCTGCAAAGGAAACACTTCTGAAAGGATGAAATTGGCATTTGACACACTTAAGAATTTCTTAATTTAGACAACACCAAATTTGGGGACAGAAAAATTTGCAGTTGTTGAAAATGCCTACCTTGATATTAATTCTCCATTTACAACTTAAATCTAGAGATGTGAGTTGAAAGGCTATAACATTATTGGCTCCTGGGCTGACATCTTGATCCATGATATTTTAGCCCAGAGCAGAAATTTTACTGCTGCATTATAAAGTCTTTAAAAGTCGTGTTTCTCGTAGATGTACTTGACAGTAGCTGCAAATTTGTACAAGCATAATTATACTGCCAAGACTCGTGGCAAGGGCATTTTAAAGTCAGGAAGCAGTTATTTTCTATGTTGCTATTTTCAGTTATCTTTAAATAAATGTTTATATGTCTCATAAAACCAGCTTCCATGCAAATGTTCATGCTTTTAGCTGCAGAAGATATACCACCAGGGACAAGGATTCCGGCAGTGGGTGCCAGGTCTCCACTAGGTCAAAGGGTGATCCAGTCCACTGTTGAACTCTTACCCTGTTCGCTGTCAGCATCAGTTGTGGTCTTGGTAGTGCTTCTGTGCTCAGGAATGCCAGTTATCTGGGGTGTCCATAATGAGGAAGTGAATTGCTCAAATGTGTTTCTGGACCAATGAGGGGAACTGAAATGCTCCCTCAACATCCTACGAGAGTTAGAAATGTCTTTAATCTGATCTTAAATGGAATTGAAATTTATTGGGTCTCATTCATGTGGAATCAGAAGCCCATTATTTTGAAGTTTGGGGAAGTATTCATGTCTCTCCTCTGTGGCCCCTACAGATCTCCAGTTTCCTCAAGGAAATCTGTTTCCTGCTGTCCATAATATGATTTCCGGCATCATCACCATCATCTCCATCACTTTGATTATCACCACAGTTGCCACTATCACCATCATCATCATCATTTCTATCATAATCATCATCATAGTCACCACCATCACCACCACCACTGTCACCATTATCTCCACCATCACCGTCATCTCCACTGTTATTCCATCATCTCCATCATCACTATGATTATCACCACAGTTGCCACCATCATCATCATCACCACCACCACCATCACCATTATCTCCACCATCACCATCATTTCCACTATTGTTCATCTCCATCATCACTATGATTATCACTACAGTTTTCACCATCATCACCATCATCATCACCATGTCTACCATAATCATCATCATAGTCACCATCACCATCCTCATCATCACCATGTCTACCATAATCATCATCATAGTTACTACCATCACCACCACAATCACCATTATCTCCACCATCACCATCATCTCCACCGTTATTCCATCATCTTCATCATCACTTTGATTATCAACACAGTTTCCATCATCATCACCATCATCACCTCCGTCATGCCTGTCATCATCATCCCCCCATCAGTGTCATCACCATCATCACTATCATTATTATCATTACCACCATCTCTATCATTATTACCATTATCGCCATCTCTATCATGCCTATCTTCATCATAACATTATTAGCTCCTGGGCTGACATCTTGATCCATGATATTTTAGCCCAGAGCAGAAATTTTACTGCTGCATTATAAAGTCTTAAAAAATTACCACCATCATCACCCCCATCAAGATTATCATCACCATCACCCTCATTTCCACCATCATCATCGCCATCTCCATTATCATCACTGTCAATGCCCTCATCGCCTTCCTCTTTCTCACCATTGTACGATGATAATGATAGTAATAATGGCTCCTCTTACTAGAGATCTTGCCTGGAGCTTTCCCACTTGATATCATTTAACCTGCACACGGGGCACAGTTGGGATACTGGAGAATGAGGATTAGTAGGTGTGTTAGTTCATTGTTGCATTGTTCATAAATACCTGAGACTGGGTAATTTATAAGAAAAGAGGTTTAATCGGCTCACAGTTTCTGCGGGCTGTACAGGAAGCACAGCAGTATCTGCTTCTGGGGAGGCCTCAGGGAGCTTTGACTCGTGGAAGACGGTGAAGTGGGAGCAGGTGCCTCACATGGTGAAAGCAGAAACAAGGAAGAGAGGGGGAGGTGAGAGGGGCCACACACTTTGAAACGACCACAACTCATATGAACACAGAGCAAGGACTCACTCATCACCAAGGGGATGGTGCTGAGCCATTCATGAGGGATCCAACCCCACGATGCAAGTGTCTCCCACCAGGCCCCACCTCCAACACTGGGGATTACAGTTCAACATGAGATTTGGGCAGGAGCAGATATGCAAACTCCATCAGTCGGATAACATGTATGAGGTACCTGGGACACAGTAGCCTCAGCTATAAAAGCTTTTGTTATAAGTCCCTCGGCCTGGGGAGACTTGGAAGCTAAAATTATGAAGGAAATCAAGCATGCCTTCTACCAGTTTCTCCCTCATTTAAAGCACACACCATTCCCTTGACTGTCCACTAATTTATTCACTAGTCACAGGCTAACAGTCACTAAGCACTAGACACAGTTCTGCCGGACACTCCTGTCCACCCCCATCAGAATTTCCCCCAGCAAGAAGCTTCAAGCTGGAGGGCATCTTAAAGTTCAGCTCTCCCAACTGAGTTTTGCCAAAACTGAAAAAAGTGGGGACATGGGGACATGATCCATCTCTGGCAGAGACAGTTCAGTACACAAGACTGCTCACCAACCCCCAGCTATGTGTGGTCTCCCCCGGCTCCAAAGTCCCACCTCCATGGAGGTCCCTTGGGGTCTCAGTCACCATCTGGCTTCTCTTCAGTTCAATCCCACAGATTTATCGGGCACCCCTGAGAGCAACATGCATGTCAAGTTCCGTCAGAGGTAGAGGGCAAGAGATGCAAGGCACAGTCCTGCCCTGAGGACTTGTATAATTTGGTTGGTGAAACAAGACATCCCTGCATGAAAATTTAACCACCGCAAGAGAACTGCAGGAGAAGCCACAGGGCAGGCTGTGAATTCGTGCTGGGTGGTGGCAGCATCCACAGCCACCATGTGACAGTCACCCTGGGTAAGCTGTCATTTATCCTGGCCCCAATTCAGGAGTCCACCCACTCACTTCCAAGCAAGCCCCCCTTGCCCTGTCACTGCCCCACATGCAGGCCACACACTGCTCTCCTTTCTTGTTTCACTCAGGGACCCAAGATTCTTAATGCCAGGCTCCATCTTCACCGTGGAAGTGCACACGGCGAGGAAGTGAGAGAAGGCGGTGGTACTCGGAGGGGCTGGGCAGGCGTGATCCTCCCAGGCCTTGTCCCTCAGCATCCTCCATGGAACCACCTCTCCTGTTTCTCCTGCTGCCTGCCCAGAGTGGGGAAGACCCCATGTGAACAAGGAGCAAGTGTGATGAGGACACACTGGTGCGGGGGGCAGGGACAGTGGCCCCAGGAAGTCCTCACCCCACAGTGGCCTATGTGTGCAAGAGGACAGCACCACAGCCCAGCAGCATCCGGGCCCCTGTCCGATGCGCAGCCCAACTGTGGAAGCCTGTGGTGAGGTTGGGAGGGCACGGCCACCTCTGCAGCAGGGCTCCATATCTCCCAGGTCCCCCATGCGCCTGTGTCCCAGCCACCATCAAT
This sequence comes from Macaca nemestrina, assembly GCF_043159975.1. NCBI lineage: Eukaryota > Metazoa > Chordata > Mammalia > Primates > Cercopithecidae > Macaca > Macaca nemestrina. The sequence goes on from NC_092139.1 coordinate 117,303,144, forward strand.
GCTGGAATCCCCCGGGAGAGCCCAGGATCCAGGTCCTACAGCCTGTGGCACGTCCCCTCCAGAGGGAAAGCAGGGGCCACAACAGACAAGGTGCCTGGCGCAGAGGCCCGGGCGTCACAGCGCCCGAGAGTGGCCCTGTGAGCCATAGGTGGTCTGCAGCGGAGAGTCTCTGGGCTGAGAAGCGTCTCTGAGCTGATACACATGCTGGCAGGGGGAGCAAGGACGGTCTAGTAGGGAGCAGGCCCACTCTTCACTGCTTCTCTGAGTGGGATCCATGAGACACTTATTAGGCACCAACTGTGTATCCAATGCTACTCTAGGCACTGAGGACTTGGAGCTGCTTGGGCAGGATCCCCGGCATTCACATGGGGACAGGCAGGTGACGCTGGTCACCCTGGGTTAGAGGTAACAGGGTAAGGCCCAAGGCCCTCCCTTCATCCTCTACGGAGGGGTCCTGGGGAGGAGAGGTCAGGACCACACAAAGGCCATAACTGCAGATCTGCCCCAGGACAGAAAAGCACAAATGCTGGGCAGGAAGATCATTACTGAACGCGGTGGGTGTACCAGCTGCCAAGCCACCTCCCAGGCAGCCTCTTCATGAGGGCTCGAGGCCACCAGGATTGTCGGAAAAGAGCGTTGAGGTCACTGTGACCAACATGAGCTGATAAATGTGCTTCTTCCTTAAATTTTATGGACTATATTCTCCTTTGATTTAAGCTCTAAGAAATTATTTAAAGTTTCAATAAAAAAAATAAGCTCCTGAGGTCAAAAGTGACGCATGGCAAGCTAATAAATTGGGATTGTAAAACTGCCCTGGATTCCCAGTGCCGCAGAGACACACGGCGAGCAGGTGGTGTGGCCAGAACTCATTATGAATGAAACCCTCGGTGAGGAGCCAGGAGTGTGCTGCTGGCTAGCATTTCGCCCTTATGGCCCCCAGCCCCTCCTGAGGCACCTGCTGTGTGGTAGGCACCAGGGTGAGTGAGGCCACCCAGCCGAGGCAGAGGACCAAGTTCAGAGGAGCCCCCAGTGCCTCCCGACCAGCAGCACATGCAGAGGCCACTCCCAGGGGCCCTGGTGCACAGCCGCACCTGCATGCGGGCATGTGAGTGTGCTACATGCAAAGGCCTCCCTGTGTCTTTTTTCCTTTGGTGCAAACCCAGCCCGGTAAGCAGCTCCCAGGACCCCACGTCCCACTGCTGGGCGGTGACTCCTGAGTCACCGTGTGCGTCGTCAGACACACCCCACACAGAGGGCCGCCGCCCCTCCCTGAGCACTCCAGCCAGTTGTTTGGGGGAGACATGGAGCAATAAAGCAGTTTTTGCAGAAGTGAAAATGCACGTCGGCATCTGTGTGTTTTCAAACTCGGACAAGCTAGTTGTGGAGGCACCACCCACGTCCCACGAGCAGTGTGGCCCAGGGCCGCTCATGAGGGATAACAGATGTGGGGAGAAGCCCTGAGCACAGGGTCACTGGTGCCGATACCCCAGGCTGGTCATAGCCCCGCCCTCTGCAGTGGCCAGGCCTGGGCAGGCCGGTCTGTTGCTCCAGGTCCCCGTCTCCTTATCAGGCAATAATGGTAAGCCCTGCTTCCCGGGGCTGCAGCCACACAAGGCATATAAAGCCTGAGCCAGTGCCCATCATGGGTTGAATGCATGCCAGTGCCCAAGCTCTATTACCAGGAATAAACAGCCTGAGAACCAGCCCCTCCAGCAGCTCACGGTGGAGTAGGAGCCGGGAAATGCATGTGTGTGACATGCTCATCTCATTCCATTGTTCTCTGTCCTTATTCTTCCCAAAGAAAAGGAACTGTGCAGCCACAGGTGCCCCTCACCAGTGAACTCGCAGACTCGGCCTCAGTCCTTACAGCCACACCACCTCTGAGCTTCGTATGCCTGGCACCATGTTCCCGGGGCTTTGTTGAACTCTCCTCACCTCCCAAGCCCCTGTGCCGTGGAGGCAGCAGGTGTCAATCATTCAGCACTCACGCCCATTTCCAGGCATGCAGAGCCTTTGCAGGCCACCCGTTTGGGGTTGGCTAAAAAAGATTCATACTATTTTGTTGTTGTTGTTTTTAAGATAGAGCCTCGCTCTATTGCCCAGACTGGAGTCCAGTGGTGCAATCTCAGCTCACTGCAACCTCTGCCTCCCGGGTTCAAGCTATTCTCCTGCCTCAGCTTCCCAAGTAGCTGGAACAACAGGCATGCGCCACCAGGCCCAGCTAATTTTTTTGCATTTTTAGTAGAGATGGAGTTTCACCATGTTGGTCAGGCTGGTCTCAAACTCCTGACCTCAAATGATCCACCTGCCTCGGCCTCCTAAAATGCTAGGATTACAGACATGAGCCACGGTGCTCAGTCGACAATTTGTAATAGTAAATTTTAAAATGCATTTCAATATGTCATAAGAGTAGCAGCCCACAGCACCCTTAGCTGGTTTTACCTTTCCCCAAGGATGCCTGCAGCTAGCTGGACACTGAGCAATTGGAACTGTAGGTAGGATTTTACGGGATTTTCTTTTCTATTTCTACTAAACTAGACAAGCCCATTGCAGTAATTCAGTCCCCAGGACGGGGAGGCCGTGTGCTGGCGAGCTCTGCCAGATCACGGACACAGTGACAGCGACATCATGGACACCGACAGCCAGCGTCACTCCACGCCTGATCCTTGGCCGGTGCCCGAGGATGGACAAAGGCTGAAGCCGTGGAGAGCTGAAGGGCTTGGCACAGAGCTGCCTGTTTCCGCCATGGGACCGGAAGCTCACGAGCCATCTTCCCACACCCCTTGCTCTGTCAGCCACATCTCACCAGCCACCCAGTCCTGATGCATCTCCCTCTCCAACGCTCAGGCCACTTCCTCCCCATCTGGGCAGCAGTCTGGTTGACATCACCACTGCGTCCTGGGTTGTACCGGCAGCCTCCTGACCCGTTGGGATGGTGAAGGGATGCTTCCTTGGCCTGCCTATGGCCCTCATGCTAGTCAGGTTGCACACACCCACCTCTGAGTCTGCACCCTCCTGTCTGTTCCCCTCAATGGCTGGAGGCCCCTCCTTCCCCAGCACAGTGGACCCAGCACTCTCTGCAGCAGTGGGGCCAGACGGTGCCTCCCAACTCTCATCTGTGTTCAGATTCCAACAGCCTCAGCCGCAAAGCACACCGCAGCATGTCCTGGGCCCAGGGCAGACTCCCAGCGGACAGGAGAGCTCTGGGCACCATGTCCCCTTAACCCTGTCCCAGGCCCAGGGCAGACGCCCAGCGGACAGGAGAGCTCTGGGCACCATGTCCCCTTAACCCTGTCCCAGGCCCAGGGCAGACTCCCAGCGGACAGGAGAGCTCTGGGCACCATGTCTCCTCAACCCTGCACCTCTGCCCTTCTCGAGGGTTTTGTGCCACAGGCATCGGAGTCCTTCCCAGGGCCCGGCTGTCGACGCCATCTGCTTCCGTGCCAGCCTGCCGGGGGTCCAGTCATCTGCATCAGCGCTGTCAGCAAGACGCAGCAACCCCCTGCAGCCACTTCCCTCCGCGTGGCCTTGAAGAGAGGTCGCTGCATGGGCCACGGCCAAGGAATTTCTCCTCTGGGCAGAGGACGTTCGTCTCCTGCTGAGGGTGCTTCAGACTCTTCTGGGCTTCGAGGAAGCAACGTCCAGGAGCCACAGTTTCCAGCCCTCACCTTCAGGCTGCCTTCCCCTACAGAACAGCATCCTGAGGCCTCGCTCCTCCTGCACCTCAGCTCTGACTCAGGCCGTGGTGGACCCGGAGAGTTCAGCTCTCCATGCCAGTGAGCACAGCCTTCTGTGCTCAAAACCAATCACGTGTCAGCCAAAGCCTGAACTCCTGGGAGACGCTGACTCTTAGAGCCTATGGGACCTGGTTCCTGGCAGCTCCCCATGCCAGCCCTGCGGGCCTCTCCACCCACTGCCCTCTGAACGCCCCATGGGTCCTGAGTCTCCCCGGCCTGAGTGCTCCCATCCTCCCCTGGAGTGTAAGTTAGTTTTGCTTCCGGGTTTTCCTCCCTGAAGTTTTCTGTGACCCCCAACATGTAGGGCTCAGGCCCTGACTTAGCTGGTGTGGTAGGTGCAGGCCGGTGGGCGCTCACCTGCACAGATCGCCACGGGGGGCCGTGCAGGTCTCACCAGGCTGAAATCCAGGTGTCTGCCGGGGCTGGGGCTGCATCTAAAGCTTGGGGTCTCCTCTGAAACTCACTCGGGGCATTGGCAGAATTTGGTTCCTTGTGGCTACAGGACCAAGACCCTGGCTTCCGGGCCCTCCCTCCCCACGGCATGGCTGTCGGCCTCTTCCAGGCTGGCAAGGGAAGGAAGCATCTCCAGGGCCCTCCCTGCTTGTAAGTGTTTTCACCTGATTAGGTGAGGCCCACCCAGGACGATCTGCCGGGACTGTGGGCTGGAGGCTTCCGACGCGCAGGAACAGCGTGAACGCAAACGCGTGCTGTGCACCTGCCCCAGCGGCCCGGCTCAGAGCAGGCAGAGCAGGCAGGGGCCAGGAGTCAGCCTCAGAGGCCCGAGTGCCCCAGGGTCCTGCAGAAACAGCAGGAGGGCCTCAGACTCCGTCCTTAGAGAGCGGCAGAAACGTGTTCGGTGTAGGAAGTGGCGTCGCAGCCCCAACGAGGCATCCCTCCAGGGCTGCTCTGCAGGGGACGAGGCACCCTGCCCTGCCCCTTAACCCCCAGGTCCCCCATGCAGCCGCTCAGGGCTCCCCACACCACCATGTTTCCAGGAGATGCTGTTTGAAAACCTCCTCTCTGGCTACGCCCCAACCCCTATCGCGCAATTTTCCCAGGGGAGTCGGGGACGCCAGGTGCTCACTGAGCACACCCGGGGCCACATCCCCCGCATTTCCTAAGCTCCCACAAGGGACCGCTCACTCGCGCGCCCGGCCGAGCCACCCCTGACTCTGGGGAGCAGCGCAGACTGATCCTCTCTCCTGGTGGCTGCTGAAAACTGGGCTTGGCTCAGTGCAACCGTGAGGCCCCGAGCAGAGGCAGGGCGGCCAAACCTCTCTCTGCGAGGTACGTGGGCCGCGAGGTCTGTCTTCCCTGCTTCTCCAAGAGCGTCCTCCAAATGCACATGTGAGCCCCGGGTTCCCTCCTGGCCGCCTTTGGGAAGCCCCGGCATGGTGGTGTTGCAGGCCTTGGAATGACATCTTGACAATGGGGAATAAGGGCATTAAAGGCAGGAATTCCAGGTTCTGCTTGGCCTGACTGCCCCCACACCCCCATGGCCACCACCCCCACCGCCAGCCTCTGGCTTCCTGCAAGCACTTGAGCCCTGTGACCAGGAGGACTTCCCACAGCAGAGGCCTCCTCCCCTCACACCTCACAGGCCACCCTCCTGCCTGCCCGCCTCACCCAAGCGTCTGCGGAAGCCGCAATGAGCGGACCCCTTCCCTCCGCGTCCCGCAGGCATCCACAGCGAGTGCAGTAACACCTGCAGTTCACTGCCAGTTACTGTGATGAGGGTGATTTCAAAACCCACTACTTGAGCTTGTTAACCCTTTCCCACAGACTCCAGGAGCTGAGCAGCCAACACGGACGTGGGTTCTCGGATCTGAACGGTCGGGACTGCTGTTTCTTCAGCTGCTGGTGGCAAAGGAAAAGTGACTCAGAACTTCACACACCCCAGGCTCTGGCCCAAGACCCGCCACGGAGCCGCCAGTTCCCGGAAAGCCTCCTTGATGCGAAAGCAGGAGGGTGGATGGTGCGGACCTCGACGGGAAGGGACTTAGAAGCGCGAACTGCAGGGCCCTGGAGTGCGCCCGATGCAGCAGGCGGATGTTTTCACAGGTGCAAAGCTTCACAGTCCACCTCCCACATCAGCCTAACCCTGAGGACAAGCTCTGGGCTCCACCGGGGACCCCAAGGCACGTGGCTTAGGTCAGGGGAACAGGGGAGCCCGTGTGAATCAGAGGCACCAGGCCTTCCGATGGAGGCCTGTTTCACGATTGATCCGGAATTGTAGCCCCGGTGGCTGTTCTTGGAGACCCAAGAGAGCATTCTGGAACCTCCCTGGGTCATCCCAGATGAAACTCAGGCCAGGAGGATCAAAGACATTTCAGGCCTGTTCCCCACCGCCGGCCCTTCCTGCGCTGGGCACTGCTGTCATGTAGGGATGAATGCCCAGAGGTGAGTGGGGCAGGACTCAGGCCGCAAGCTGAGCGCAGTCACACAGGAGGGGCACAGTCTGTGTCCCAGTGGCATCTTTGAGCCCCCAACCAATGCTGGGACCACCCATCCCTGAAAATCCCACCAGGAAGACAATAAATACCCTAGTGGCACAAACCACCGAAAATCAGACTCCAACAGCTACAGCCAAAAGCATGTGCTGATTTTCTGCAATTTTTCACGTTTTCTTTAGTGTACAGCCTGACTTGGGGAGTGGGGAGTGGAAGCCATTTTTAATTATTAATTTTAAAAATGTATTTATTGGCCGGGCGCGGTGGCTCACGCCTGTAATCCCAGCACTTTGGGAGGCCGAGGCGGGCGGATCACGAGGTCAGGAGATCGAGACCATCCTGGCTAACACGGTGAAACCCCGTCTCTACTAAAAATACAAAAAAAAAAAAAAACTAGCCGGGCGAGGCGGCGGGCGCCTGTAGTCCCAGCTACTCGGGAGGCTGAGGCAGGAGAATGGCGTGAACCCGGGAGGCGGAGCTTGCAGTGAGCTGAGATTGCGCCATTGCACTCCAGCCTGGGCGACTAAGCGAGACTCTGTCTCAAAAAAAAAAAAAAAATGTATTTATTAAATAATGTTGTGCCCATGAAAACTGGGAAAGCAATATGAATAGGCAACAAAGTATAAAAGAAATACAAATGGCTGATAAGGGATGGAAAGATATTCAATCTTACTCATAACTAAAGAACTGAACATTTAAACTATGCATTCTATTTAATTCATTTTATCGGTTAAGAAAAAAAAAATCATGAACAAATCCTCATTTTAAAAGACATGTTAATCAGGACACCTGCAGACAGGCACAGGAGGAGCCGTCTCTGGAGAGGGAGATTTACTTCCTGTTGAGCTGTCCCAGCCCAGGACCCCAGGTCACCAGCCCACAGGGAAAAGCTTTTCCTTCCCTTGCCTGGCATCAGCAGTGTGATGGGTAATTGTGTCAACTTGGCTGGGCCACGGTGCCCAGATATTTGGTCAAGTGTTAATTCTGGTTCTCATGTTTCCGGGAGGCTGAGATTATCATTTCAGTTAGTGAACTTTGGGGAAGCAGGTGATTCTCCAAAATGTAGGTGGGCCTCACTCAATCAGTTGAAGGTCTTAAGAAAACCAAGATGGACCTCCCCAAGCAAGAAGAAATTCTGCCAGCAGAGGCCCTGGGACTCCAACTGCAGCTCACCTTAGGTCTCCAGGCTGCCACCTGCCTTGCAGATGTCAGATTCCACAACTGCATGAGGAAATTCCTTAAAATACATAAATATACATAGATGGATGGAAGGATGGATGGATGGATGGTTGAATGGGTGGGTGGGTGGATGGATGGATGGATGGATGGGTTAGTGAATGGGTAGGTGGATGGATGGATGGATAAATGGTGGATGGATGGATGGATGGATAAATGGATGGATGGATGATGGACAGATGGGTGAATGGGTGGGTGGATGGATGGATGGGTGAATGGGTGGGTAGGTTGGTGGGTGGATGGATGGATGGATGGGAGGATGGATGGATGAATGGGTGGGTGGATGGATGGATGGGTGAATGGGTGGGTAGATGTATGGGTGAATGGGTGGGTGGGTGGATGGATGGATGATGGATAGATGGATGGATGAATGAATGGGTGGGTGGATGAATGGATGGGTGAATGGGTGGGTGAGTGGGTGGATGGAAGGATGGATGGATGGATGGATGATGGGAGGATGGATGGATGAATGGGTGGGTGGATGGATGGATGGATGGATAGATGAATGGGTGGATGGATGGAAGGATGGAACGATGGATGAATGGATGGATGGATGGATGGATGGATGGATGGATGGATGGATGGATGGATGGATGGATGGATAAGTAGGTAGATGGATAGATGGGTGGGTGAGTGGATCTGTGGTTCAGTAGATGGGTGAATGAATGAGTAGATGGTTGAATGGGTAGATCTACCAGCTATCGATGCATCTGTTCATCCACACATTCAGTTGGTTCTGTTTCTCTGGAGAGCCCTGACTAACACGTTGAAAATATAATTCTGCAGGCTCCAAGCCTTTGGGGCATCCTCCTGGCCAACTCCTATTCCAGCCTCCACTCAGGTTGGCTGTACTCCCTTGGGGCCACTCTGGCAACATGACCGATGTCATGTGCAAGGAGCTGGAGGTGGGCTCCCTGGACCAAAGCAAATGTGCACCAAGGTGGCCACAGAGGGTCTGCTCCAGCTGGAAACCCCGAGCCTAGATGTGTTCACAGAGCAACACATCCCCAGCATCCAGGGCCTGGGCTCTTCATCGAGGTCCAATGGTGTGTGCTCCCTAATTCTTAAGTATTAGGGGCCTCCAGACTTCTTAAAGCATACGCCTCAATGGCAGTGGATTAAATGTAGTTAAAATAGCATTTTTTTTCCCAGAAAGCTGAGCCACTGTGATACATGAAGAAAGGTCTGTGTTGGCAGAAGTGGGCATTGGAGAGGTGCAGGAGTTGGAGCGGGAGCGTCCATCACTGCCCTGGCCTTACACCCACGGACCATGAATCTTTCACACTGTGGCAGGGAGGCTCCATCGTCTGTGCCGTTCAGAGGGGGAAACGGGGGCAGACAGAGATGGTGATTTGCACGAAGTGTGCCTGGAGGGAAGGAGGCTCCAGGGCATGAGCCCACCTGAGGCCAGAGACCACCCACCAGCTGTGTCCAGAATCCCCCGTGTCCCATCCATGGCCTCCCAGCACCCGTCCTCCAACTGCAGGAGCTGGATGAGTGGTCGCAGCCCAACCTGGTCATGCCTTCAGCATCCATCACGAAATCTGACCCTGCAAGGAGCCGAGGTCAAAGCGTTTCCTGGGATGAGCCTGTGTGTGGGCGATGGTGCCATGTTTTGGGAAATGTCTGTATTTCTGAGCTATAACTTTATCTCTAAGGCAGTTTGAGTGCAGCATGATCAAGGGCCCCCAAAATGTTAATAAACTTCGAGGAAAACAGCCAGCAGAGAACGCTGAGGCCCAGGCCTCTCCCCTCTGCACCACCTTAAGTCTCTGTAGCCACAAACATTGATTTGCCTTCACATCACTGTTTATTAGACATGTTCTGTATAAACTTGGTTTGAGTGTTAGAGTGATTTTTTTTTTTAATCTTTCAAAATTGTTTCGAGACCTTGGGTTGAAATACAAGGAGTCCTGTTTTTCCTATAAAAATTAATGGAAATTTTTTTTCATTTCATGATTTTTCACTTCACAGTTTCAAAGATGGATTCATGGCGCACGTAAAGACAGGAAGCTTCTGACCCCACCCGGGCAGAATGCATGGCATCGGGAGCATCCGGAAGCCAGGACCCCAGCCCTGAAGAAGCGCCACCCGGTGTGGCTGCATCCCAGCCTGTTCAGGCCCCCCAGCATCTGCCCATCTGCAGACCCCACATTTTGCATGGTACCCATTCTGACCCCAGAGGTTGAACTCCGGGTGTCTGGGGACATCCAGGGGCTCCCTGTCTCCCCTGGCACAGTCTCCCACTCTGAAGCCATGAGGTCCCTACAGGCCTCATTGCAGCCTTTGGTTCAAGGCCCCTCGGGTCTCAACTCCTGACCTGGGGGTAGCAGGGCACAGCCTGCAGCAGGAAGACCTTTGTCAGTCCCACAGCACCTCAGGTTCTAAAGGAGGCAGGGGTTCGGGTCCATCGCTGTGAGGGAGACCAACACACTGGCCACCAGCCCTGACGTCCATGACCCAGGGTCCCATCGCTGTGAGGGAGACAAACACACTGGCCACCAGCCCCGACGTCCATGACCCAGGGTCCCATCGCTGTGAGGGAGACCAACACACTGGCCACCAGCCCCGACGTCCATGACCCAGGGTCCCATCGCTGTGAGGGAGACCAACACACTGGCCACCAGCCCCGACGTCCATGACCCAGGGTCCCATCGCTGTGAGGGAGACCAACACACTGGCCACCAGCCCCGACGTCCATGACCCAGGGTCCCATCGCTGTGAGGGAGACCAACACACTGGCCACCAGCCCCGACGTCCATGACCCAGGGTCCCATCGCTGTGAGGGAGACCAACACACTGGCCACCAGCCCCGACGTCCACGACCCAGGGTCCCATCGCTGTGAGGGAGACCAACACACTGGCCACCAGCCCCGACGTCCATGACCCAGGGTCCCATCCCTGTGAGGGAGACCAACACACTGGCCACCAGCCCCGACGTCCATGACCCAGGGTCCCATCGCTGTGAGGGAGACCAACACACTGGCCACCAGCCCCGACGTCCATGACCCAGGGTCCCATCGCTGTGAGGGAGACCAACACACTGGCCACCAGCCCCGACGTCCATGACCCAGGGTCCCATCGCTGTGAGGGAGACCAACACACTGGCCACCAGCCCGGACGTCCATGACCCAGGGTCCCATCGCTGTGAGGGAGACCAACACACTGGCCACCAGCCCCGACGTCCATGACGCAGGGTCCCATCGCTGTGAGGGAGACCAACACACTGGCCACCAGCCCCGACGTCCATGACCCAGGGTCCCATCGCTGTGAGGGAGACCAACACACTGGCCACCAGCCCCGACGTCCATGACCCAGGGTCCCATCGCTGTGAGGGAGACCAACACACTGGCCACCAGCCCCGACGTCCATGACCCAGGGTCCCATCGCTGTGAGGGAGACCAACACACTGGCCACCAGCCCCGACGTCCATGACCCAGTGTCCCATCGCTGTGAGGGAGACCAACACACTGGCCACCAGCCCCGACGTCCATGACCCAGGGTCCCATCGCTGTGAGGGAGACCAACACACTGGCCACCAGCCCCGACGTCCACGACGCAGGGTCCCATCGCTGTGAGGGAGACCAACACACTGGCCACCAGCCCCGACGTCCACGACCCAGGGTCCCATCGCTGTGAGGGAGACCAACACACTGGCCACCAGCCCCGACGTCCATGACCCAGGGTCCCATCGCTGTGAGGGAGACCAACACACTGGCCACCAGCCCCGACGTCCATGACCCAGGGTCCCATCGCTGTGAGGGAGACCAACACACTGGCCACCAGCCCCGACGTCCATGACCCAGGGTCCCATCGCTGTGAGGGAGACCAACACACTGGCCACCAGCCCCGACGTCCATGACCCAGGGTCCCATCGCTGTGAGGGAGACCAACACACTGGCCACCAGCCCCGACGTCCATGACCCAGGGTCCCATCGCTGTGAGGGAGACCAACACACTGGCCACCAGCCCCGACGTCCATGACCCAGGGTCCCATCGCTGTGAGGGAGACCAACACACTGGCCACCAGCCCCGACGTCCATGACCCAGGGTCCCATCGCTGTGAGGGAGACCAACACACTGGCCACCAGCCCGGACGTCCATGACCCAGGGTCCCATCGCTGTGAGGGAGACCAACACACTGGCCACCAGCCCCGACGTCCATGACCCAGGGTCCCATCGCTGTGAGGGAGACCAACACACTGGCCACCAGCCCCGACGTCCATGACCCAGGGTCCCATCGCTGTGAGGGAGACCAACACACTGGCCACCAGCCCCGACGTCCATGACCCAGGGTCCCATCGCTGTGAGGGAGACCAACACACTGGCCACCAGCCCCGATGTCCATGACCCAGGGTCCCATCGCTGTGAGGGAGACCAACACACTGGCCACCAGCCCTGAGGTCCATGACCCAGGGTCCCATCGCTGTGAGGGAGACCAACACACTGGCCACCAGCCCCGAAATCCATGACCCAGGGTCCCATCGCTGTGAGGGAGACCAACACACTGGCCACCAGCCCTGACGTCCATGACCCAGGGTCCCATCGCTGTGAGGGAGACCAACACACTGGCCACCAGCCCTGACGTCCATGACCCAGGGTCCCATCGCTGTGAGGGAGACCAACACACTGGCCACCAGCCCCGACGTCCATGACCCAGGAGGGCACAGAGTAGTCCCCAGCCTTTGGCCACAGAGCTGCTCAGTGAAAAGTTTCCAGGGCTGGGACTGTTGGGGACACAGAGATTATTACATTTGTCCTTTGGGATCCTTGGGGAATTGCTTTCAGGACCCCTGCAGATACCAAAATCCACAGATGCTCAAGCTCCTGATAGGAAACAGTGTGGTGTTTGTGATAATCCACACACGTGTCCGAATACTTACACCGTCTCTACGATGCCCACACATTATGTATCTGCAAGAATTCCACATAGAACTTGCTGAGGCAAATTCAAGTTGTGCTTTGGGGAACTTTGTGGAATTGTTTTTCCTAATATTTTCTTTTCTTTTTTTTTTTTTTTGAGATGGAGCCTCTCTCTGTCCCCCAGGATGGAATGCAGTGGTGCGATCTCGGCTCACTGCAACCTCTGCCTCCGGGTTTAAGCAATTCTCTTTCCTCAGCCTCCCGAATAGCTGGGACCACAGGCGCCCACCACCACGCCCAGCTAATTTTTGTATATTTAGTAGAGATGGGGTTTCACCGTGGTGGCCAGGCTGGTCTCGAACTCCTGACCTTGTGATCCGCTCACCTCGGCCTCCCAAAGTGCCGGGATTACAGGAATGAGCCACACCGTGCCCAGTCAGTTTTTCCTCATATTTTCTATCCTCAGTTGGTGGAATCCACGGATATGGAACCCACGGATACAGAGGGCTGACTGCACTACCTAATGCTGGCACCGTGGAGTGGAGCAGGGAGGGGTGTGAGATTGAGGGAGGAGCGTTTTGCAGCAGCACAGGAAGCTGTGTGGACACTTGGGCAGGAGGAGGGGCAGAAGCTACGCCCAAAGCCTGTGTGCCCCACAGCCTCGGGAAGGTTGTCCCTTCCTTTGTTGGCTTCTGAGCCTCCGGAAGGGAGCAGTTGGGTGTCTGGGGGGCCCAGGTCCTGAGGCAGGAGGCAGAGCGAGCAGACACTGCACCCAGCATGCTGTCGCCTGGCGGTGTGGACCCGTGGGCACCGGTGTGTGCGTGGATCATGGGGAAGCTCTCTCTGGAGCCCTGTGGGAGGAGCAGGGGCAGGATGTGCTGTGTCTTCTGCTTAGAAGGGTGAGTGGTGTTGAGACCGAAGGAAAAGCTCCGTGCCGCTAGCTTGGGACCTGCTAGTGTGTGATTCTGAAGGCCAGAGAGAGAGGCCAGGCTCACCTGGGACATGGAGGCGAGTCCTGGGTGTCAGCAAGGCCCAGAGTGGGCAGGGAGAGAGCCTCTGCCCGTCCATGCAGAGAGTGGGGTGGGCAGGCCAGGCCTCCTTGGGAGAGCCCTGTAAGGTGGAGGAGCCCCAGGAGCTGGGAGGGGACCCAGGGCCTGGGAGAGGGGGAGCAGCATGTCCAAAGGTTACTTTAGAAAGTGGCTCTTGGCCGGGCGCGGTGGCTCAAGCCTGTAATCCCAGCACTTTGGGAGGCCGAGACGGGCGGATCACGAGGTCAGGAGATCGAGACCATCCTGGCTAACACGGTGAAACCCCGTCTCTACTAAAAATACAAAAAACTAGCCGGGCGAGGTGGCGGGCGCCTGTAGTCCCAGCTACTCCGGAGGCTGAGGCAGGAGAATGGCGTAAACCCGGGAGGTGGAGCTTGCAGTGAGTTGAGATCTGGCCACTGCACTCCAGCCCGGGCTACAGAGCAAGACTCCGTCTCAAAAAAAAAAAAAAAAAAAAAAAGAAAGTGGCTCTTGACCTGGTGTGGTGGCTCACACCTGTAATCCTAGCACTTTGGGAGGCCGAGGCGGGCAGATTGCTTGAGCCCAGAAGTTAAAGACCGGCCTGGGCAACATAAGGAGACCCCATCTCTACAAACAAATACAAAAATTAGCCGGGCATGGTGGCGGGCGCCTGTAATCCCAGCTACTCAGGAGGCTGAGGCAGGAGAATCGCTTGAACCCGGGAGGCGGAGGTTGCAGTGAGCCGAGATTGCGCCACTACACTCCAGCCTGGGCAACAAAGCAAAACTCCATCCAGACAAAGAAACAAACAAACAAAAAAACCCAAAAGTGGCTCTTGGCTTCAGAAGAAGAGAGACACCCGCAGATTGGCCTGAGCCTTGTCCTTTCCAGGAGTGAAGTGAAGGGGACAGAAAACCTCCAAGCATTTCGTGCAGATAGAAGAAAGTCTCTAAGTTCGGTCACGGCATCATCACGAACCTTTGGAGAGAAAACCGGCGAGTGATGGCTCTCGGGGCACGCGAGACGCTCTCCAGACACCCGAGTACCCACGGCCAGCGGGTGGACATGGTGTCCGCATGGTGCACACTCTTGCCCTCGAGCCTGTGGGAGGGAAGCCAGGAAGGTGCGGACGGAGCACAGGAGCCTCTGGGCCTGCACGGAGCCGGGAAGAAACCACCCTCATGATCTCACAATACAGTTTGCAGAACGCACCCTCCTGCCCCGTGGAAGCTTCCAGGCTCCCAGGCAGGTCACTGAAGGATCCTCTTCCTGGCCCCTGGAGTCCGTGGGTGTGGCCTCCAGGACTCCAGGGTGTGGACCTGGAGTCCCTCTGTCCCCACACAGGTGCCTGCCCCGGCCACGCGGTCCTCACCTGTGAGCACCTGAGAACCGGGCCACAACCCAGACTCACAAGGAGCCACGGGCTTGGGAGATTTATTAAACATTCGCAAGTAATTTTCCATTAACATTTCCTATTTTGGCATCTTAAAGAGAGTGGAAGTTGATTTCGGTTCAACATCCTATGGGGAAATTAGTTCATTTTGCTAACGCATCTTAATAATTACAGTGACATCAAGGTTAATTGCTTAATCTGGATTGCCACAGTGCAGGCCGCTGAATTCCCCACGCAATCTGTGCTATAATTAGTACCAGGGCGTCCAGATTTAGAAGCCTCTTTCACCGGAACAGCGGAATCGGGCAAGGTGATCGACGGACGTGACCAAGAGGACAGCTTGCGCACAGCTGCGGGGTTGGGCTCTGCGAGGCCATCAGCCAGGGAGCGTGTGGGGTGAGTGTGTCTCCCTAGACCATGGAAGTCGCCAGCCTGCCCCGTGCGCCTGCTGCCCACACAGGGTGACCAGCGCAAATGAAACTCTCCCAAACTTCCTTCTGCGGGCTCATCTCCCTGCAGCCAGGACAGCAATGACCCGTGCCAAGGGTCCGGGACACCAAGCTGACCGCGGCTGCAGTCCGCGTGGCAGGGCCCAAGACTGCTGTGAAATGGAGCCTCCGGCAGTGCCTCGGAGTCACATCAAGGACTGTCACAGGATCCGGGCAGAAGGGAGTGCCCTGGAAGGGAAACGGCCAGCACTGGGGTGAACAACTGCCAGGGACACCAAGACTGTGCTCAGCCAGGCTGTGGTGTGAAGGGGGTTCAGACTCATCTTCAGAGGCAAAGGCCTGGATGAAGCTGAACGGAGCAGATTCTGGGGCCAAGCTCATCCCAGAGGCCCGGAAGGTCGTCCTGGGAAGAGCCGGGAAGCGCTCAAACCGCAACCGGAGCTGCAGGGAATCACCCAGCACACATGTGTGCACCCCAAGCCGTTGGCTTCGGGTGTCTGATTCTGGGAATGCCGTCTAAGCCGTGTGCACACTGCACACCCCTCTCTCCACCCAGCCACAAGTCCCTGAGTGCCGGCCACATCCATCTACACAGCTGAGTTTACTGAGCACCATTGCGTGGTGCAGTCACACAATGTGTTCGTGCTTATTTTCTGGTCACTGGACACTGAGGTTGTGTCCAGCGTCTGCTATCACAGATGGTGCTGCCAGGACCAGCCCCGCACACGCCTTCCCGCGCAGACCTGCGAGTCGCCGTGCACACACCTCCAGGAGTCAGGGGATCTTCGGACCCCTTACTTCACCAGCTGATGACAATGTGTTTCCCTCTGTGGCTGTGGCCACTCCTGTCCCGTGGGCAGCACAGGGCTGTCCTTGCTGAGTGTTCACTGGGCCTTCAGTGGGATGATGTCTCCTCACAGGCTAGCCCCGCGCTGCCCTGGTTAACTCAGGAGCTGACGGCCTGCTCACACATCGCCCCAGGCCCCAGCAAAGGCCTTGGCGCACAGTCCCTCTCTCTCCACAGCCTGCGTAATGCCCCAGACCCCAGCAAAAGCCTTGGCGCACAGTCCCTCTGTCCCCACAGCCTGGGTAACACCCCAGGCCCCAGCAAAGTCCTTGGTCCACAGTCCCTCTGTCCCCATGCCCTGACTGAATGGGTCCTGATGGCTCTGACAACTCCCAGCTCCCCTGCCCTGTGAGCCACACTGCCCTCTCCTCTCTGGCTCTGTGAGTCACGCACGGCCTCTTTGATTCCACGTGCTGCACCGGCTCCCGCGTGCCTCACCTGACCGACACCACTGAGCCCTCCTCCCAGCCAGTGCTCTCCCAGGGAGTGGCTGTCTTGTCCTGTGGGGATAAACTGGACGCAGGTCCAACAGGAGCCCCCAGGGCATCCGCAGGATAAATGAGTGTCCTGAGAGAGGGTCAAAGGTTGGGCACTTGAGCGTCAGGCCTTCAGCTTCCGAGGATAAAGACAAACCCCCGAGAGACAGCCTGTAAACACCCACAGCCCCTCCCCTGGGCCCCGTCAGGGCAGGACTAGAGTTTATAGCCACTCTCCAGAGAGGGGCCTCAAGACCAGCTTGGGAAAAAATATAGCCAACATGAACCCCTCAAGTCGATTTTTAGGGGGTGCAAAGTGTGGGTCCAGGTTCATTTTTTTGTCTATGGACATTCAGTGCCATGAGCGTCACTGCAGAAAACACCATTCTTTTTTCCTTGAATTGCTCTTGTACCTTTGCATAAAACAATTGACCATCCATGTGTGGGTCTATCTATGGACTCTCTGCTCTAATCAATTGATCTGCGTCTCTATTCTTTTACCAATACCATTACATTTCTTATTGTAGTTTTAGAGTAAGTCCGGAAACAAGTAGTTTGACTCTCCCAGTAGCTCTCCTTCACAAAATTGTTTTGACTGTCAGAGTTCTCTCACCTTTATATTTACATTTGTAACATTATGTTACATTGTTACATTACATTTGTTACATTGTTACATTACATTTGTTACATTGTTACATTACATTTGTTACATTGTTACATTACATTTGTTACATTGTTACATTACATTTGTTACATTGTAACATCATGTCACAATCCACTCATTGATTTCTACAATAACTGAAATTTTAACTGGGATGGTGTTAAACAGACAGAGAAGTTTCAGGAGGCCAACATCTTCACAGGCTCGATCTTCCGATTCGTTAACATGACTCACTTCTTCACATACTGATGTCTTCTTAATTTTTTCACCAGTGTTTGATAGTTTTCATCTTCCGGATCCTGCATATATTTTGTGAGATTTAGACATACGTACCCCTCTTTGAGGTTATTGTAAATAGTCGTGTATTTTTAAATTTTTGACTTGTAATTATGCGTTGCTGGTGTACAGATGTACAAGTCATTTTTATACAGGGACTTTGTATTTCGCAATCTTGCTTATTAATGCACTTATTTGTCTAAGACCAGTTATTTCTGAGAATAGAGATAATTTTGTTCCTTCCTTTCCAAAATACATATATTTTTATTTCTTTCCATTACGTTTTTCACTGCTAAAATTTCCAGCAGGATGTAGGATGCTTGTGGTATATACTAGTTCGTTTTCACACCACTGTAAAGAACTACCTGAGAATCATGGCAGAGGTGAAGAGAAGTGTGCACATCTTCATATGGTGGCAAGAGAGAGAGATCGAAGTGGGGAGAGCTTCAACGTTTAAACCATCGGATCTCATGAGAACTCACTCACTGTCACGAGAACAGAATGGGGAAATCTGCCCCCATGATCCAATCACCTCCCACCCAGTCCCTCCCCCAGCATTGGAGATTCCAATTCAACATGAGATTTGGGTGGGGACACTGAGCCAGACCGCATCTGGGTACATCCTTGCCTTGTTTTCCATCTTTAAGACAAGCATTTATTCTCTCACCATTGTAGACCATGATAACCAGAGATTTTTTTTTTTTTTTTTTTTTTTTTTTTTTTTTTTTTTGTTGAGACAGAGTCTCGCTTTGTCGCCCAGACTGGAGTGCAGTGGCCAGATCTCAGCTCACTGCAAGCTCCGCCTCCCGGGTTCACGCCATTCTCCTGCCTCAGCCTCCCGAGTAGCTGGGACTACAGACGCCCGCCACCTCGCCCGGCTAGGTTTTTGTATTTTTTAGTAGAGACGGGGTTTCACTGTGTTAGCCAGGATGGTCTCGATCTCCTGACCTTGTGATCCGCCCGTCTCGGCCTCCCAAAGTGCTGGGATTACAGGCTTGAGCCACCGCGCCCGGCCCGAGATTTTTTATAAATACCTGTTACAGGCTGAATTATGTCCCCCCAAAATCCACATATTGAAACTCTAACCCCAAATATTACTGTATTAAGGTTACATGAGGTTGTAAGCATGGGGCCCTGATCTAGTAGCACTGGCATCCTTATAAGAAGAGGGAAAGGCACAAAAGAATTTCTCTCTTTTTCTACACACACACACACATGCACACACACACAGACACACAAAGGAAAGACCACATGAAGACACTTCAAGAAGACAGCCACCTGGCCAGGTGCAGTTGTGGTGCATGCCTATAATCCCAGCACTTTGGGAGGCCGAGACTGGTGGATCACGAGGTCAGGAGTTCAAGACCAGCCTGGCCAACAGAGTGAAACTCCATCTCTACTAAAAAATACAAAAATTAGCCAAGTGTAGTGGTACGTACCTGTAGTCACAGCTACTTGGGAGGCTGAGGCAGGAGAATCACCTGAACCTGGGAGGCAGAGGTTGCAGTGAGCCCAGATTGCACCACTGCACTCCAGTCTGGTGACAGACCAAGACTCCTTCAAAAAAAAAAAAAAGGGAAGAAGAAGAGAAGACAGCAACCTACAACCCAGGAGGAGGGCCCTCAGCAGAAACCAGTCTTGTACTGGAGCCTTGATCTTGGCTTACAGCCTCCAGAATTGTGAGAAAATTTCTGTTGTTTAATTCACCCAATCTATGGCTTCTGTCAGTCCGAGCAGACTAACACAATGGCCATTATTAGTTTAAGGAAGTTTCCTTCTATTCCTATTTTTCTGAGTGTTTTGGGTTTTTTTCAATTTATAAATGAATATCAAATTTTCTCAAATGCATTTTCTTCATGAATTGAGATGATCATATGCTTTTTGGTATTGTAAGTTACACTGGTCAATTATTCAATGTTGAACCAGCCTTGAATTCCTGTTAAATCCTCCTTAGGTATAACAATATGTCAGCCTTTATGTTTTTCCCTAGATATTCAGACCTAACTGGGAGATTACACACACATCACACAACACATTCATACCACACATACACCATACCCACACCACACACCCACACACACCCCACACCATATACTCAAACACCACACACACATCGCATACACATACACCATACACAGCACACACACACACACAGCACACTCCTACCATACACACACCACACATCCCCCTCACACACCCCACACCATATACCCAAACACCACACACACATCACATACATATACACCATACACAGCACACACACACAAAACACACTCCTATCATACACACACCACATGCCCTCTCACACACCCCACACCATATACCCAAACACCACACACACATCACACATACACCACACACATACACAACACACTCATACTACACACACACCATACACATCACATACACCCCAACACACCACATACCCCACCATATCCTCGAACATCACACACACAACACACTCATACCACACAAACACCATGCACAAAACACACTCCCCATCCCACACATACACCATATACTCAAACACCACACACACCTCACACATGCACCACACACACACAACACACTCATACCACACACACCACACATACCACACTCCCCTCCCACACACGCTACACCATATACTCAAACACCACACACACATCACATACACATACACCATACACGGCACACACACACACAACACACTCCTACTATACACACACCACACACCCCCTCATACACACCACACCATATACTCAAACACCACACACAAAACACACACACAAAACACACTCATACCACACACACACCATACACCACACCACACTCCCCCTCCCACACACACCATATACTCAAACACCATACACACATCACACATACACACACATACACAACACACTCATACCACACACACACCATACACATCACACACACCGCAACACACCATACACCCCACCATATCCTTGAATACCACACACACAACACACTCATACCACACACATGCCATGCACAGAACACACTCCCCATCCCACACATACCACACCATATACTCAAACACCACATACACCTCACACATACACCACACACACACCACAACACACTCATACCACACACACCACACATACCACACTCCCCTCCCACATATACTACACCATATACTCAAACACCACATATACACCATACGCACACACAACACACTCATACCACACACACACCACACTCCCCCTCCCACACACACCACACCATATACTCAGACCACACACACATCACATACACATACACCATACACGGCACACACACACACAACACACTCCTACTATACACACACCACACACCCCCTCATACACACCACACCATATACTCAAACACCACACACAAAACACACACACAAAACACACTCATACCACACACACACCATACACCACACCACACTCCCCCTCCCACACACACCATATACTCAAACACCATACACACATCACACATACACACACATACACAACACACTCATACCACACACACACCATACACATCACACACACCGCAACACACCATACACCCCACCATATCCTTGAATACCACACACACAACACACTCATACCACACACATGCCATGCACAGAACACACTCCCCATCCCACACATACCACACCATATACTCAAACACCACATACACCTCACACATACACCACACACACACCACAACACACTCATACCACACACACCACACATACCACACTCCCCTCCCACACATACTACACCATATACTCAAACACCACATATACACCATACGCACACACAACACACTCATACCACACACACACCACACTCCCCCTCCCACACACACCACACCATATACTCAGACCACACACACATCACACATACACCATATACCACACACAAGAAAAAATACGTACCACACACACACCATACACACAACACACACCCTTCCCACACACACCACACCATATACTCAAACACCACACACACGTCACACATACACACAACACACACACACACATACACACGGGCCCTTAGCCAGGCATGAGTAGTGCTGGGCATGTTCCAGGATGCTCACCAGAACCTAGTCCTCTCCCCTCTGATGACTCTCTGTTTTCCAAAATTCCACAGGCTTGCCTGGGAGGATGAGGAGGATGGAGAAGCTATTCTTACATTGTAAGCAAACTTTTGGATAACTTAAAAAGAAATTATCTCCTTCCAATGATTGGCCTTGGCAAATCAAAAGCACTATGGATTTCAGGCTGTTGTACCTGCTTTGACTAAAAAATCTTACTTTTGAAAGTCAATGCTGACTTCTGGGATGAAGGCTAGCTCTGCCTTCCTCTTCCTTACTAGGGGATAGTGTCTGCACAGCAAGCAATGGGCAAGACAGAAATATACCTTAGGGTTGGCATGGGGGGCAAGATGGAATTCCAAGAGAGAAAACTCACTGCAGGCAGAGGGGGAGGTCTCAATACATGCTTTGGCTTTCCCAAGACGATGTGGGTCATCCACCAATTTATTCCCCCCATCCATCAATTCACTATTCATCCATCCATCTACTCATCCATTCACTCACCCACCCATCCATCCTTCCATTCATTCACCTATCCATCCATCCCTCCACCCATCCATCCAACCATGCACCCATCTAACCATCCATCCATCCATTTATTAAACCACCCATCCATCCATCCAATCATCCACTCATCCATCCATCCATCCATTGATCTAAACTTTCACCCATAAATCCATTTATCCATCCATCCATCCATCCATCCATCCATCCATCCACCCATTCATCCATCCACCTACCCATCCAACCATGGACCAATTTACCCATCCATCCATTTATCCAGCTACCCATCCATCCATCCAATCATCACTCATCTACCCATCTATCCATCCATTTATGCAGCCACCCATCCATCCATCCAATCATCCACTCATCCATCCATCCATTGAGCTAAGCATGAACCCATAAATTCATTTATCCATCCATTCATCCACCTATCCATCCAACATGCCCATCCACCCATCCATCCACCCATCCGTCTATTCATCCATGCATCCATCCACTCATCTATCCATCCATCCATCCATCCATTCATTCACCCATTCATCCATCCACCTATCCATCCATGTCCATCCCATCCATCCATCCCTCCATCCACTCATCTATGCACCCATCTACCCATCCATCCATCCATCCATCCATTCATTCACCCATTCATCCATCCACCTATCCATCTGTCCATCCATCCATCCACCCATTTATCCACCCACCCATCTATCCATCCATTCATCCACTCATCCCTCCATCCCTTAATCTCTCCATCCATCCATCTACCCATCCATCCATCCACCCATTCACCCATCCATCCCTCCTTCATTCATCACTCCATCTATCCATCAATCCATTATTCATCTGTCAATCCATCCACCCATCCATCCACCCATTCACTTATCCATCCTTTCATACACCCATAAACCCATCCCTCCATCCATCCATCCTCCACTCACCCATCCATCTACCCATTCACCCAGTCATCCATCCAACAGACACGTGCAGAATTTGCATGCAGACAAAGCATGGCAGTAGGAGAAGGTAGGTAATTATTCCTGGAGCCGACTTCCAGGCCTCATCCCTGGGTAGATTCGGTGTAAGCCAGGTGACTGTCCAGATTCTCACCTGGGTTGAGCCCCCTGGGCACACACACCCCAGGTTGCCTTTGTTCAGAAGGGCAGAGGAAGATGCTGCTGCCCCCGGAAAGCCATGTCCTGGCAGCAAGCCCCCATCTGGGAGTTTTCAGCAGCTATTTTGTGGGTGGAGATGGACACATAGCCCTGGGGTAGTTGGAGCTTTTCCTGGCGGTATCCAAGGCAACAGGAAGCACAAACTGAAGCATCATTCTACGGCCAACAGAGAGTTCATTTTAAAAATCACCATTATCTTTTCAGAGTGCTTCTGGAGTCCCCAAAGCAGAAACGACCGCATGCATTTAAACAAGATCTTTGCGATCCTCCCTTTACATGAAGGAAGCAACCGAGAACCTAAAATGACTTGTGCGTGTGGAAGCTCAAACCTAAATATATCAAGAGGAGTGTTCTTTACCGAGGCCATGGCCTTGCAGAGTTACTGCAACACCGAGATGAAGTAGCTGGTGAGCACCCTATTTCCAGGTCATCGTCTGAAAAGATGTCTTTCAGACTGGAAATAGCCATGCGCCTTCCTGTCTTCGATATGAAAACACGTGATGCACCCGTGTTGCCTACACTGACATACACCAAGCTCCGTGTGGCTGGCAAGATATTACCCACCACTCCCTGACTGAACCACCAACACATCTCCACTCGCTGCGGCTGAATCCCCCTGGTGTGGTTCACCCTTCAGGGAGAACGTGTCCTGCAGACATGGAGCCAGCCACCCTCTCTTCCGGGATCACTGGGCAGGGGCGGAGCTCCGCAGAGCCCAGCCTCAGCACAGGGTCTAGGCTGCAAGTTTCTTCCTTCCAGGCAGCACCTAAGGGCAAAGCCTCTGGGGAGCTGGTGGAGAAGAAGCTGTTGGGGGATCGGAGGCAGCCACCCTGGTCCCGGGTGATGAAAGTGAAGAGCAAGAAGGGCAGGTGAGGGGGGTTGGCCTGGTGGGGCTCACAGTGGTCTCTTGACCTGAGGTTCTCGAAGCTCCAGGGACGAAGGACCCTGGAACAATACCCGGACCTTCTGTCTGCAGCCGTGCAAAAGGCAGGCACCTGCCCATGCCCTGCTGTGCAACGCATCCCCTCTCTCCTGCCCCAAGCAGCACATCCCCTCTCTCCTGCCCCAAGCAGCACATCCCCTCTCTCCTGCCCCAAGCAGCACATCCCCTCTCTCCTGCCCCAAGCAGCACATCCCCTCTCTCCTGCCCCAAGCAGCACATCCCCTCTCTCCTGCCCCAAGCAGCACATCCCCTCTCTCCTGCCCCAAGCAGCACATCCCCTCTCTCCTGCCCCAAGCAGCACATCCCCTCTCTCCTGCCCCAAGCAGCACATCCCCTCTCTCCTGCCCCAAGCAGCACATCCCCTCTCTCCTGCCCCAAGCAGCACATCCCCTCTCTCCTGCCCCAAGCAGCACAGCCTTAAAAAGCAGATAACCCACACTCAGGGCAGTTTCGCCAGGTTTCAGGTTCTTTTAGAAAGTGGAATTGCTCCACAGGGCTCTAGCTTTAGGCGTAACCTGGCGTGGCCCCTGTGGCGGTGGACATGGCCCCTCCCCTCCGGGGCGGTTCCTGACCACGTCCAGACCCTGGGCCCCACCTTGGCCCTCGCTCAGCACTGGGCATCTGTCTGCTGCAACCCACGGAGGGCTGCGTGTTTCCCGTTGGCCGTGGATGTTTGCAGCACACGTGTATTTTCCATTCTCACTTTCTTCCTGTGATTTCGCATCCTTAATGTTTGGAGCAGAGAACACTCTCAAAGCCAGCAGGGCTCACAGCACCGTCTTAAACACAAGTTAGTTTTTAGCTGAATGTAACAAGAGTGGAGCATCCGGAATGATTAAAGGTGACAAGCAGCACAGCACACACAGGCCGAGACTCCCGAGGACTGTCCCGAAAGAAAAAGAAGAAATGGGAGACAGTAAATAGAAAATGAAATAGGGTGAGACTCAGACCACACACTTCTGTTACCAAAATACAACTAAAAGGCACAGACTCTCCCACTTAGAGAAAAGAGATGGGGCCGGGCACGGTGGCTCACACCTGTAATCCCAGCACTTTGGGAGGCCGAGGCGGGCAGATCACAAGGTCAGGAGATCGAGACCATCCTGGCTAACACAGTGAAACCCCGTCTCTACTAAAAATTCAAACACTTAGCCGGGCATGGTGGCGGCACCTGTAGTCCCAGCTACTTGGGAGGCTGAGGCAAGAGAACGGCATGAACCAGGGAGGTGGAGCTTGCAGTGAGCCGAGATCCCACCACTGCACTCCAGCCTGGGTGATAGAGCGAGACTCCATCTCAAAAAAAAAAAAAAAAAAAAAAAAAAAAAGAGAGAGAGAGAGGAAAAAAAAAAGATGAAGCCCCTGAATGAAATCAGACAGAAAATGTCGCCGATGCCACGGGTGAGGGGATGGGCAGGGCGGAGGCTCTGGGCAGCTGCATCGGGGCCCCACATGGCTGCTTTGCCCTGGGGAAGTCACCTGTTCTCTGTGCCTCGATTTCCACATAAGGAAAACAAGAGTCACAGTAATGACTATCAAGTTTATCCACATCGTATCACAACTCAGAGGCACTGCAGGGTGCCACGCATGAATGTGGGTGAGGTTCCCAGTCTGGGGCCTGGAGCCGGCTCTGGAGGCACCTGTGCTGTTGGTGGGGTTTGGCCCCTGTACTGTTGGTGTTAATCACGCCAATATCCTGAGCTGCTGCAGAGGCAGCCGGAGCCCAAATCGCAGAGGAAGGATGAGGGGCAAAGAGCACGCGGCGGCAACTCAGGGCAGCGGAAGCCAACCCGCAGAAAAGCCAGAGCCGCCCGGCGTGGTGTTAAATGATGCCCACAGCAAACTGCGCTGAATGGGGAAGAAACTCTTTTATGGTGACACGAGGATCAACTCAAACCAAGGTACAACCACTGCAGATCTTTGTGGGCTGAGAAACGCCGTGGAGAATCCGCAACGAAACATTCAGGAAGTGTGAGGAGCCATGAGGAGCCGGCTCTCGGGGGGGAGGGACGTAAGGAACATTCAGGAAGCGTGAGGAGCCATGAGGAGCCGGCTCTCGCGGGGAGGGACGTGAGGTGCCCCCTCAGCCTGGCAGCTGGAACAAGCTGAAAGTGAACAAGGAGAAAATCAAAACACGGGGAAACCACTCACCTGTGGCATGGAGGAGACACGCTAGAATCTTCCAGTGCAAAAGCCCAGTGTCTGCATCAATTCCCAGCATCCTTAGTACACATAAAACCATGTATCCTACCCGTAAAATGAGGAAATGTCAATCAACACCTCCAATAAACACCTACAAACGTGAAACCCTATCGGCAGCTTTCTCCGAGCAGGATTTAGCAACACACAAAATTGTACCACCTCAGAGCTTCTCTCTGGAGCTTCTTAAAATGCAAAGACGCTCATAGTGTTTGCCAAGCACCCTGGAGAGCCCCTGCCATCCCCAAGGGGAGGAGGAGGCCACAGTTGTCATGCTTTTTGGTGAGACCTGAATTCAAGCCCTAACACTGACCCTAACGAGCTGGGGAACCAGCTAGCTAGTCCCTCATCTGAAAATGGGGTGGCAATGGTGCCTCCCTTGCAGAATGGTGCAAGCAAAATGAGATGGTGCATCTGCTTTAGTGCCGGCCGCTGCTTGCTATCAATAAATAAATCGTTCACTATGCATAAATTGTGAGCCCCGGAAGGAAGGCGGTCTCCCTCTGAAGGTGTGAGCAGCACACACTCCGTGCATCCTGAACATCTGGGGCAGCGCCTGAGTTCTGGAAATGAATTAAGCCCCTCACTGATGACAGTGCGGTCCAGGCCATTCCCGGTTTAAGAATTTTCTTTTGTTGTTTGTTTGTTTCCACTTAAATTTGTAACCAAGTTCCTCTCTCATCCATTTTTAATCTGTTTGGCTGTGAAGAAAATCATGTTAAAAGTTCCTCATCTAATAAGAAAGGTGTAACAGCTGTTCCTTCAACCTGCATTTCCTTCCATTTCAGCTCCAACTCACACGTCACAGACACCTGGCAGAAACTTGGAGAGCTGAAGTTGGATTTATATTTCTGCTGCATCTAATTTAAGTTGTTCTTCTCCTGGCAGGGAGGAGGAAGGGCTGTGGGACTCGGTGCGTGGACCCGGACCCAGGTGGGACAGACCTTGGGTCCCAGGGGTGAGAGGGACCAGCAGGAGATGCAAACACCCTTGAGAGGGGAAATCAGGGGCCCAGGGGTGCTTTCTCTCAGCCTGGGTCCTGGCTGCAGCCCGGACAGCCACACGGTCAGTCCAGGGTGACCCCCATCCCTGGGTGGGGGCTGATCAGTCACGAGTGAAAGCACCCTCCGTGCTGCGACTCCCGGGGCGCTGGCGGGCATTGGAGAGAAAGAACCCTCGCTGCGCCTCCCTGGGCTGCTTTCTTCTCCAGCCGCCCTGAAATTCTCTCCTCCGAAAACAGAGCTCAGAGACCTTCCCGCCCACTTCACAGGCCTGGGGAGACAGTCCGGGCGCTGCCTGTGTCCCCACCACAGACCCCTCGGCGAGGCTCGCAGGGAGATTCGGGAGAATAAACAACGGGCTGAGCATCTCCTGTTCTCCTTGGTGCCGCCAGCCACGTCTCCCAGACGTCTTCCAGGCGGGGCAGGATCAGGCCCCGCCAAGAAGAGGAACCCTGACTTGTCAGCCTCGGAGCCAGGAAAGGCGGGGACTGCAGGCCCCCCAAGGAGGGCCTCTCCGGGCAGCTCGGCAGACCCCCGATGACGCAGGCAGTCATGTCAAGGTGTACAGCCACGTGATGACTCCACATTCACTCAGTGCTTAGCAAAGAGTCACTGGAGGGTGGCTGAGTCTGCGTGACATCAGCGTGTTTAGTACATGACATCAGCGTGTTTAGCACAGGGTCACTGGGAGATGGTGTAAGTCACGTGACATCAGCATGTTCAGCACATGACATCAGCGTGTTTAGCACATGACATCAGCGTGTTTAGCACAGGGTCACTGGGAGATGGCGTGTTTAGGGCATGACATCAGCCTGTTTGGCACAGAGTCACTGGGAGGCGGCTGAGTCTGCATGACGTCAGTGTGTTTGCACTCGGAAAGGCTCTCTCGGTGTCTGTGCTGCTCTGTGTGATCTGCTGGTTGGTTGATGTGAACAGGATGTGCCTGAATGCTGCAGGGGCAGCAAGGTGGGCCCTGGGCTGTGTCCTCTCTGCTAACGGGAGACCTGAGGAGGCAGCACCCACTCCAGCCCGAGGTAACACTCACTGGTCTGGGGCAGGGGCAGGGCCAGGAACACAGACGCACCCACCCTCTCGTCAGCCCCAGGAACGCAGATGCACCCACCCTCTTGTCAGCCCCAGGTTGAACTGTCCGGTGGGAAGGCCGGAGTTTGGGGTGGTGATGCAGAGGGGGTGGGGACATGGCTGTTGGGGCACGGCCACAGGCCAAGCCTCAGCGGTGCGAGGAGCAGGAGGGTGTGTGACAAGCCTGGGACTGGCCTGCGGATGGCGCCTGGGTGGTCCTGTGGCTCGGTGACAGCAAGGACCCGCCTTTGATGAAGGGCAGAGGGAGGTGCAGGGCACAGAGGCTGGCAAGTGAGGGAGCTGGAGTGGTAGGGGCACCTCCCCCCTCCAGACACCGGGCCACCCAGCCACTGAAAGGATAGCGATCACCCCGGCCACCCTTCCCAGAGGTGGGGCAGGAAGAACACAGGAGGGGAAGCGAGGTCCACGATTTGTTCTTTCAGGTCACTGATTTAGCACCGACTGTGTGCAGGCCTCGAATGAGGCCCGAGGGGCACCCAGAAGAGGAGGCGTGTCCTCTGCCGTCCCGGGGCTCCCAGTCCAGCTTCTCTGCGGTCCCAGGGCTCTCAGCTCAGCCAGCCCCTCGCCCCCACGCCCACCCCTCCAGGCTTCCCCTCCCTGGTCCAGGCCGGCAGGTGCACACCTCCGTCTTGGATTTCTGCAGGGGGAGGCTCCTGTATCCACGGGGCCCCGAAACCCCTGGCTCCCACCCCTGACTGAGAAGCAGAAGGACTAGGTGGTGTTGGTCGGTTTCCACAAACACCGGTTCCAGAGCTTCCGCCGTGTGGATCCCGTTCCCGGGTGAGGCGAGACAGAAGCTTCCAGAGCTTCCGCCGTGTGGATCCCGTTCCCGGGTGAGGCGAGACAGAAGCTTCCAGAGCTTCCGCCGTGTGGATCCCGTTCCCGGGTGAGGCGAGACAGAAGCTTCCAGAGCTTCCGCCGTGTGGATCCCGTTCCCGGGTGAGGCGAGACAGAAGCTTCCAGAGCTTCCGCCGTGTGGATCCCGTTCCCGGGTGAGGCGAGACAGAAGCTTCCAGAGCTTCCGCCGTGTGGATCCCGTTCCCGGGTGAGGCGAGACAGAAGCTTCCAGAGCTTCCGCCGTGTGGATCCCGTTCCCGGGTGAGGCGAGACAGAAGCTTCCAGAGCTTCCGCCGTGTGGATCCCGTTCCCGGGTGAGGCGAGACAGAAGCTTCCAGAGCTTCCGCCGTGTGGATCCCGTTCCCGGGTGAGGCGAGACAGAAGCTTCCAGAGCTTCCGCCGTGTGGATCCCGTTCCCGGGTGAGGTGAGACAGAAGCTTCCAGAGCTTCCGCCGTGTGGATCCCGTTCCCGGGTGAGGTGAGACAGAAGCTTCCAGAGCTTCCGCCGTGTGGATCCCGTTACCGGGTGAGGTGAGACAGAAGCTTCCAGAGCTTCCGCCGTGTGGATCCCGTTCCCGGGTGAGGTGAGACAGAGAAGCTTCCAGAGCTTCCGCCGTGTGGATCCCGTTCCCGGGTGAGGTGAGACAGAGAAGCTTCCAGAGCTTCCGCAGTGTGGATTCCGTTCCCGGGTGAGGTGAGACAGAAGCTTCCACAGCAGCAGCCACCGACCCGTGTCCATCAGGTCTGGGACCCTCTCAGGGCCTCATGCTCCACATAGTGATGAACTTTTGACAAACTGGGCCTAATTGGTTCATTGGTTGTTGCTGTTTTTTTTCCTTTTTTTTTTTTTTTGAAGAGGAACCAAGGGTCTGTAAAGAGAACTCCCACAGGGTAGATTTTAAAGTGGCTTCAGTTGAGAAATGCAAAATAAAGTTTTGACTCTTTTTTGCTTACATTTGGAACATGATCAAGGCTGTCCCGAGGCTGTCTGGCCTCGCCCCAAAGCCGAGGGAGGAAAGCTCAGCACCTGGACACCACTGGCCCCCACTGTGGAAGCTGGAGTGCCATGGGGAGTGAATGAGGCCAGGGAGGTGGACACAGAAAGACGCTGCCCAGCCAGGTCTCTGGGATTCTGGGCGCCTAGACTTTGGAGCTCAGGGGAGCCTAACACCACCCAGCCCAGCTTGCAGCTCCTCTGGTATCAACAGCAGAGGTGCCTGGAGGGACCTTGGGAATCCATGTTCCTGCACGGCTGGGGTCCTTCCCGGCAAAGACCCTGCCCCCAGCCCCACCCTGGACCCTCTGCCCAGACGGTCACCCTGGCCTTCCTCGCCCCAGAGGACGACGATTGCCTGTCAGGAGGTCTTTAGAGATGCAACACCCTTCCCCCTTTTAGCTTCCTGGGAGACATATTAGCAAAAAATTGTCTATGAGCCAAGTTACAAACAATCTGTCTTTCTAAGAAGAATAATTAATCGAATGCCAAATAGGAAGCACCAGAGTTCTGAATAAATGGAGAGACAGTTAGAAGAGCAAAACATTATCATTTGTCCAGCATAATTATTTTCTTGGAAACAGTCGGTGATTAATAAGGTGCATTATAAATATGCTCTTGTGGTCACGTGTCCTCTCTCCCGTCTAATTAACATGCCGGGGAATTGCTCTTTCGGTGGGAAAGACATTTAAAATATATATTTCATGAAATCTGAGTTATCTGTCATAAGCTCCAAGAGGAACAAATAAAATATGGAGAATGCTACAGTCGTTTAAATACTTTATTACATGGCTGTGTTCAAATAAATTAGTTCTTGGGGTCCTGCAGGCGACAACAGAAAATCGTGGACCACAGGACCCCCAGCGTGGCGGGACACGCTCTGCCAGCCCCTGGACCCAGCATCTGCTTCCTTCACAACCCGTGGGTTCAGTCCAAGCAACACACACAGCCAACAAGAGCCGGTTCCCGTGTGCGGAACAGAACACCTCTAAGACCAAGTCCCTCCCCGGGTCAACACACTCGCCCCGCAGAGCCTGGGGAAATGCCACCACCCGCACCCACAGGGGGGAAACTGAGTCAGAGCTGTGACTTATCACTCCCACACAGAGAGGATAGAGGGATTGGAAAAATAGATTGCGAGCGGCCCGTCCACAAGAGATGCCCTGCGACAGTTCTGTGGATAAGCCAGGCCACGGAAGGATGTGGTTCAACACCGTGGAGAGATCGGGGGTCTGGGGGACACCTCAGGTTTAATTACTGGGGAACTATTGTTTAATTGACTTAGGTGAAGGAATTTTACCTATCTGAGTGATTTGAAACCAGGGAGGGACCCTCTGCGAGCTCCCCGGCGTCAGGGCTCAGTGGCAGAGCCCTGGTTTCCACCACAGACACCTCTCACTGCCCCCCACAACACACAGCTCCTTCCCTCCTCCTCACAGAGCGCCTATGCCGCCCACACATGGCCTGCCCAGCGGAGGAAACGCAGTCTCGGCTGCCCCGGAGGCCCGTTCCTCACCAGGACCGGTGCAGGCTTGGATGGTGACCCCGGCCATGAGATGTGTGCAGACTCCAGCCACCCTAGTGCAGTTTCTCACGGATCTCAAGAGAAACCCAAGAAGAACAAGCCCTGGCTGATCTTCCTGCCTTTGGATATTTTAACGGGATGTGAGCCCAGGGTTGCTGAGCTCACGAGGGCATTGGCTGCGGGAGAGGCCGCTGTGCTGGGGGTGGGAGATGGGTGCCCTGGAGACACCTGTGTGAGGGAGGGTGGCCAGGTGGGGGCCTGGGGCCAGCGGGGTCTCCTTGCCTCTTTACCCTCTCCCTTTGTCCCTCCCTCCATGGCCATCTTTCTTTTCTTCCCACTCTCACGGGGTCTGTGGATCCGGCACCTCTTTGTCCCCAAACTCACCCCCATGACCTGGCAGTCCAGTGCGGCACAGGCCCAGGCAAGCCCAAGCTCAGCCACGCCACCCAGCAGCCTGAGGCCCAAGCAGGGTCTGTGATGAGCGGAGGCCACAGACGGCAGCGCTGGGGCCTGGAATTCTTCCTGTGGGCTCTGCTCTCCGGCGTGACCAGTGCCTGTGTCTGTGCTACAGGCCGGGGCCCTTGAGGTGAGACACTGAATGTTCCCTGCTCTGCGCGGCGCCCAGCGGCAGGTGGAGAGTCCAATACACACGGGGTCTGCACAGCCAGGCATTTCTTCCCTGCCTTGCCCCTCTCCTGGGGCAGCGTTCCATGTTACTTTGTCTGAAAACAGAGTTCTTAGGCTCCCTAAAAAAACCCAGAGAAGATCTCATCACTTCACGATCTCAGATCCAAAAAACTCCCGTAGCTTTGGTTCTGTTCTGATGGAAAACCCTGATGCTGACCTCCGCCAGAACCTTCACAAAATGGGGTGGAACCAAGAGATTTATTTCTGTCCACGTTGTTACGCGGGTCCTCGCAAAGAGGGCTCTGATGGGAGACTAGTCTGCTGCAAACATGAGAACAGCCTTGAAGGTGCAGTGGGGTGGGGGAGGCTGCAGGGCGAGGCCGGGGAGGCTGCAGGGCGAGGCCGGGGAGGCTGCAGGGCGAGGCAGGGGAGGCTGCAGGGCGAGGCCGGGGAGGCTGCAGGTGGGCAGTCATGCACAGGGTAGGGAAGGAGCCTGGTGGCCTCGCAGCCTGTGCGCTCTCAGGAAGCAGCCCCTGCCCTGGGACCTTCACCCCGGAGATGGCGGACTGGATCCCCACCTCATTTGTTGGCAGTTAGCAGATTTCTCAGAAAGTTCTCGTGGGAAAAGCCAAACCGCCGCTTCTGTTCCGTAGCTGTGCCACATCAGCCCCTCCCTTTTCACAAGAAAGTGTTTCAAAGGCTTCAGAGCAAATTCATGTCGCAAAACAGAAAGTGCCACTGGGAAGAGCTCAGGGCTGCTCTGAGGGTTCCTGCAGCGCCAACCCTTCATCAAGCCACGGAGCTTTCCGCTGCGTAAAAGGCATCCCAGGGCCATTCCTCAAGGAGGTTCCCACACCACGTGCACCTGGCTGGCCTGGAAGTGGAGCCAGGCCCCTGCCTGCAGGTGAGGGACGCCCCAGACCTGCTCCCTGCACATGGTACCTGGACGTGCACCTGGGGGGTCTCTCCATCGGCCTAGAGTCGGGCATCCAGGGCCCGGAGAGGACTCAAGCTCTGCTGGAAGGAGGCTCGTTGTCTTTCAGGCTCCTGCGGTCAGAGGCCAGGGCTGCTCGTGGCAGAGATCAGAAAGCGCTGAGTCCACACACGGGAGGAGGCTGGGAGGGGAGGGATGAGCAAGGCCTCGCAGGTCCAGGAGACGCACGGCTGCAGAACGACATGTGTGGCTGCGGGATGATGCACGGCTGCAGAACAACGTGCACGGCTGCCAAACGAGTCCACGCAGCGTCCACCTGACCACCCCGCGCCATGTACTGAGGAAGACAGAGAAGCTGCAGGAGGGGAATGAAGGTTTCCAACGCCCTTGCTGGAAAGGTCATCTCCTGCCCTAATCCGAAAAGTCAGGGAAAACTGTTCCCAGCTTTATTTTATTGTCAAAATGTATCCTTCAAGGTGGCTTTCACAGGTAGCCTTTTCCTGGGGACACAGTGGGGGGATGTGGAACCAGAAGGGGATGGCATGGGAAGGTGATCCCAGCACACCTGCATAAACCAGAAATAAAATCCTAAGACTCCAACCCACCGAATGGATCCCTCCTCTTGGCCAAGGGGATTCCAAAGTAAGCCTGAAACACTGGTTCAGGCCGTGCCTTATTCTACCCTCCTCCCTTTGAAAGTCAGGCACAACTGAACAGCATTCACGTTAAAATGAGGATCTTAAGGCTGAAAAAAACAGACTCTTTGTAGCAATAAGGTGCCAATTCCAACCGAACATGATCGCGTGACAGACGGCAGGCCCTGAAAAAAATCAAAGTATTTTACCCCAAAATATATTTCTTTGACATATTTTGAAATGGCCCCACAAAGTGATCTCTCACGGGGAAAATCTATGTTCTGTAAAGAATTCCCTTCCCTTTCCAGAAAGATCCCCTTCCATCATCTAATTGTCCTGAGAGAGGAGAGATTAACCGAGTCTGACACCTTTTTAGGTCTGATAAGAGACATCTATCCTCTATTCCCTTTGAAGCCTGTTCCCTGAAGGCTTCATCTACATAATGAGAACCTTGGTCTCCACAACCCCTTATCTTTACCCAGACATTCGTTTCTTTCTATTGATTCCAGATCTTCGGATAATAACTTAACTCATTCAACCAACTGCCAATCAGAAAATCTTTGAGTCCACCTATGACCTAGAAGTTTCCACTTCAAGCTGTCCTGCCTTTCCAGAGCTAATCAACGTACACCTTGCATGCATTGATTGATGTCTGCCTGTAACTTCTGTCCCCTAAAACACACAAAACCAACCTGTGACCCAGCCACATTGGGCACATGTCCTCAGGACCTCTTGAGACTGTGCCTCAGGCCCTGGTCACTTGTACTTGGCTCAGAATAAATCCCTTCAAATATTTTAGAGTTTGTCTCTTTTTCGCTGACACAGGGCATGGGATTGTCATCTAATTACAAGTTCTGTGATCCATGTCCTGAAAATGAGCCCATGAATTCCACCCCACCCTGCTCCTGCCTTCATTCGGAATTCCATGATCACCCAATGCAAAGAAGTAGGAGGTGGTGCCCCATAGAACGCGAAGGGCTTTGCTTATCTAAAGGCCTTTTCCTTCCCCGTACAGGTCAAGACCAAAACCACTACAACCAGTAAAAGACCAAAACCACTACAACCAGTAAAAGACCAAAACCACTACAACCAGTAAAAGACCAAAACTACTACAACCAGTATGTATCTATAGACCAGCAGAAAGCTTCCCGTTTCCACCTAAGTGTTTATCCAACAGCTATGAGTGGCTTTTGAAACTCTGTCCTTAAAATGAACAATAATAATCCCATCTAGCTGACGAGGAAGTCCTCCCAAACCCCTGCTCCCCACTCCACGCGTCCTTAGACGGAGCATCTCCTCCATCACAGGGTCTGCTGCTCACTCACAGGTGGGTCTGGCCCTCCCAGCTGTGGTGCCTTTGAATCGGTGGATGGCGTGGGTGGGTCCCGTCCAATCTTTCGTAGAGGCCTCCCCAGAACGAAAGGGAAGAGTAAGGGAGAATTCGCCCTCCCGGCCTGATGGTTCTCAGCCTGGGACTTCAGCCTTCTCCTGCCCTCGGACCGGACCTCATTCCATTGTTCTTCTGGGACTTCCGACGGCCACTGGCCGGTTTGCTCCTCTGAAGGGCCTTGATTCCCACAGGGAGCTTGCAGCTGAAACTGCCCTCTAAAGACAAAAATATATCAGCTTTAGTGGACCCCAGTCACTTGTGTATGGTGTTTAAAATCTGTTTCCTGTCCAGAAGTGTCTGACCTCATCCCTCGTGTCAGGGATGGAGGAGAGGACACCCAGTGTCCAGCAGACACCCAGCGGCAGCTCTCACTCCCAGAATGACTTCCACCAGGAGGGATCGGTGAACCGGCCTCCAGTGGACACGGGGCCGTCTTGCAGGAATAGAACGTACCAGTGAGATGGAACCACACTTTCCCATGGTAAGGGCCTGGGGAGACCCGGCCCACAGATGTTGCTGTGTCTGTGCCATTTGTCTTCGGGTAAGACCTTCTCTCCTTGCTCGCATCTCAGAAGGGGACCCAAGGGAACCCCTTCAAGTAGCGGAAGCTTCTAGGGGCAAAATGAAAGCACAGAGCACTTTCCAGCCACCGCACCCTTCACCTGTTTCAATCTCCACCTCACCCTGGACAGGAAACGTGGCTCTGGGGGGGAGGGGGTGTCTCTGAGACACACACGGGTGGCCCAGCGGCTCTTCCCAGGCCTGCGAGGGGCATCTTCCCGTGTGAAGGTGCCTGGCCTAGCTCCCCGCCGAAGGCACAATGCATCTTCAGGAGGAAATCCACACCCCCCCTGAAGCCGAGAGGAGCTCACTGCTCTAGGCAGCAGAAGTCAGAGACTGGGGGAGGCCTCCCCTACAGATGCCCCTCAGGGCAGAGAACTTGGAGACCAAAAGAGAATTTGTTCAATCCAGGAGAGAAACAGGTTTCTGAGTGAGTCCTTGGCACGTCCGAATCCCTGGTCTGTGACAGGGCTCCCAGCATCCCAAGAAAGCTTTCCCGAATAGAACTCAGCAGAGTGTTCTCCTTGGACCACCCACTGCCTGTAAGAAGAGGCCAAGCTCTCAGCATGGCACCTGGACCTGGACCCAGATCCTCCTTCTTTGTCCCCAGCTAGCCTGACTTCATCTGCCCTGTTCCCTACACATGTCCCTGCCCCTCGACCATCCTGCCAGCCCCAAGCCTTACTCTGCCTGTGGAAGCTCCTCTCGCTGACCACACAGAGTGGTGATAACAGCCACCACATGCAGGGCCCTCTCCACACAAGGCCCCTATGCATGTAACTCCTACCATTCATGGGAGACCCTATGACCAGGTAGCAATCACCGGGACAGCCAAGCGGCCCTGGTTCCCTAGCTCCCTCAGTGCCAGCCTTTCCTGCTGAAGGGTGTTGGAATTTGCCACCCTGTAATGCACCACTTTGGCCCAGGGATTCTTTTGAGCTGAAGGTAGTTGAGAAGAGGCAGATATAAGAAAAGCTCTCTATCCTCCCTAACTTGCAGGATGTAAATGACAAAGGATTTTGAAGATGAAAACTGAGGAGGGCATTGCTTACCAGAAATTAAAGGCTATGATAAAGCTCTAACTGTCAAAACAGTGTGGCATTGGCACATGGACAGGCAAAACAAAAGCAAAAATCAGGGTGACAAGCAGTCAGTTCAAAGACATTCCCGAATTTATATCCAGAAATGAACATCCAGAAATGAAGCGTCTTGGTTCATTGGCAAGAGAATGGCTATTTCCTATTCTGGTTCCATATTTGACTCTCCACCTGGGAGAAAAAAAGAACAAAACTAGTATTTTATTAAAAAGCAAATTAGAATCTACAAAGAACTCAAACAAATTTACAAGAAAGAAACAAACAACCCCATCAAAAAGTGGGCAAAGGATATGAACAGATACTTCTCAAAAGAACACATTTATGCAGCCAACAGACACGTGAAAAAATGCTCATCATCACTGGCCATCAGAGAAATGCAAATCAAAACCACAATGAGATACCATCTCACACCAGTTAGAATGGCAATCACTGAAAAGTCAGGAAACAACAGGTGCTGCAGAGGATGTGGAGAAATAGGAACACTTTTACACTGTTGGTGGGACGGTAAACTAGTTCAACCATTGTGGAAGACAGTGTGGTGATTCTTCAAGGATCTAGAACTAGAACTATCATTTGACCCAGCCATCCCATTACTGGGTATATACCCAAAGGATTATAAATCGTGCTGCTATAAAGACACATGCACACATATGTTTATTGCAGCACTATTCACAATAGCAAAGACTTGGAACCAACCCAAATGTCCATCAATGATAGACTGGATTAAGAAAATGTGGCACATATACACCATGGAACACTGTGCAGCCATAAAAAAGGATGAGTTCATGTCCTTTGTAGGAACATGGATGAAGCTGGAAACCATCATTCTCAGCAAACTATCACAAGGACAAAAAACCAAACACCACATGTTCTCACTCATAGGCAGGAATTGAACAATGAGAACACTTTGACACAGGAAGGGGAACATCACACACCGGGGCCTGTCGTGGGGTGTGGGGAGGGGGAAGGGATAGCATTAGGAGATATACCTAATGTAAATGACAACTTAATGGGTGCAGCACACCAACATGGCACGTTTACATATATAACAAACCTGCACATTGTGCACATGTACCCTAGAACTTAAAGTATAATAAAAAAAATTTTTTTAAAGCAAATTAGAGATAGACTAAAATCTGAAAGTAATAAATAATCTAACCATATTACCCCAAAACTTAAGAGAATGTTTATATACACTTCTTAAAGAAGGAAACTCAAATGCTGTCAAGGACACATAGATCTATTTAAAGCTGTCTTTAACAACCTGGAGAGAAGAAGCATGTGTCAAAACCCAAGCCGTAGACTGGAGAAATGTGGGATGCGATTGGGCAGAAGACGGCCTCTGCCCTAGAGGAAACGTGGTGAAAAGGGGAAAGAGAGCCCATCCAGTCATTTAAGCGAGAACAAGCTAGACAAGGTGATTCACACAGCCAGCAGCATAAGAAGACACACGGGATTCAGTATGGTCACAGAAACACAGGATAACAGATGATGAAATGCGCTTTTCTTCCATCCTCAAGCTGGCAGCTGTGTAAAGCGCATCCACGTCTGGTCCTGGCAGGATGTACAGAAACCAACTCCCCATTGCAGGTGGAAGTAGTAACGGCTCCAAACACTTTGGAAAATCACCAGGCCATACACACTGGCATCTAAAATGCATCCCCAGTGCAAGGAACCTCTTCCTGAGACATCACAGCATCAGACCATGAGGACCTGTGTCCACCTGGTGATGATGGCAATGACTGTGGTGGTGATGGTGATGGTGCCAAAGATGGTGATGGCTATGATGGTTGATGATAGTGGTGATGGTGATGGTGACGATGGTGGTGAGGTGATAATGGTGGTGATGATGGTGATGATGATGATGATGGTGATGATTATGGTATTGATGATACGGTGATGGTGATGATAATGATGATGATGGTGATGATGGTGGTGATGATGATGATGACGGTGATGGTGATTATGATGATGATGGTGATGATAATGGTGATGGTAGTGATGATGATGGTGGTGATGATATGGTGATGATGGTGGTGATGGTGATGCTGATGGTCATGATGATGGTGATGGTGATGGTGATCATGATGGTGATGGTGAAGATGACAGTGATGGTGATGATGGTGATAATGACGGTGGTGAGGTGATCATGATGATGTTGGTGATAGTGACAGGGCAACTGCACATACTTGAAGGATACTCAGGAGTCACACGAGGTAGACTTGGACCAGGGAGGCCTGCCCACCACAAAGAGAAGGCAGCTCGTAGGCAGGCAGAACCTTGCTGGGATTCTCATGCCTGGGGTAGAGTACATCCTGTTCTCTTATTCTCAATGATCTTCCACCCATACACACATACTAGTGCTATGAGAGTGCAAAGGAGATGCAAACCCAACTGCTTGTCCTCTACATGCAAACATCAGATGCTTGTAATCCAAACTCGAATTTATTAGTTCTTGCAAGATCATGTTGCCACCTTCTATATCAACTCTAACTACTGATGCAGTAGCTTTAGACCTCATCCCTCTAGCTTGACCCCATTTGTCCCTGCCTGCCCCCAAGGAAAAAGAGTGTTTTCTTTGTGCATAGCAATAAGAGTGGCATTTTGGAGCACACACCATGTACTGACTCTGTGCAAGAATTCCCCACTGGCATAATACCCCCTAGCATCTTGGTGACAGATGTTGTTATTAATTGGAAGTCAGCACAGCTGGGAAGGGAGGACACTCACTGGAGGCCAGATCTACCTGACTCCCAGCTACTCTCAGGATTCATTCAGCATTCTCCACCTTGTGCCTTACACTGGCAGAAACCAGCTATACATATATACGTATATATAAGGTGCTGTCACTTGGAGGCTCATAGCTGTTGTGATTGCACTATTTTGAACTCCTTGGATGTCAACTTACACCTCACCCAGCAGGACAGTTGCTAACCCTGGAGAACCTCAGTGCTGTAAGTTAACCAAATTCCTCCAGGAAGCAGGAAAATATCACTCAGAACCCAAGATGCAGAGACAATGAAATAAAATTAGTTTTTTAAAATGTGTTTCTCCCAACATTTTTTTTCTTAAACTTACTGCCTATTATTTCTTATCCACTAGGGAGCATTAACAGATGATTAAGCAAATGGACATTAGTAAAGAAAATACTAATGGCAAGAAAAATGAGAAAGCGGTCTCTACTCACATATGTTCAGTTTTAAAACATTCCTTGACTAGGTCAGAGCAACAGAACAACTTTTTTGATAATAGTAATGGTGATAAGTGTGGTGATGATGGTAGTAATGGTGTTAGTGATGGTGATGGTGATGATGATGGTGGTGATGACAGTGGTGGTGATGGCGATGATAGTAATTTGATGACGGTGTTGATAATAGTGGTGATGATGGCAGTGATGGTGGTGATGGTGATGATGGTGATTACGATGATGATAGTGATGGTGATGGTGATGATAGTAATTTGATGAAGGTGTTGATAGTAGTGGTGATTATGGTGGTGATGGTGGTGGTAATGATGATGGCAATGGTGATGACGGTGGTGATGATGGTAGTAATGGTGTTAGTGATGGCGATGGTGATGATGATGGTGGTGATGACAGTGGTGGTGATGGTGATGATAGTAATTTGATGACGGTGTTGATAATAGTGGTGATGATGGCAGTGATGGTGATGATGGTGATGATGGTGATTATGATGATGATAGTGACGGTGGTGATGATGTTGATGATGTGATGGTGATGGTGGTGAAGATGAAATGGCTGTGGTAATGATGATGATGATAATGATGGTGATGACAATGGTGGTTATAATCATAATAATGCTGAAAACCCTACACACAGCACTTACAAGGCATTGTGCAAATATCTGACATCATTTGCTCTTTTCCATTTCCCCATCCCCCCACCCTTCAACCTCACCCTCCATACTCCCTTTATCCTCTCATCTTTCATCCCCCATGTCCCCTTCCCCCATCCCTAATTCCCTCATTCCTTCTCTCCTCCATTTATTCATTCATTCATCTGTTCAGTCATTCATTTGCCGCCTACTGGGTACCAGGATCACTAGGTCTTACTGTAGGCTGAAAGCTTTGTGAATTACTAGAATATTCGGAAGTTCCTTTTGCCCATCCTCCTGCCTCTAGGTAGAGTTAGTGCATCTTTATCCTCAGGGAAGAGATTAACGCAGACATTGCTGGATTCCATCTCTGAAGCACAAGCAGGAACCGGCTCAGCCTCCTGAGTAGTTCTCTGATCCTGGAGAACCCCAGTGCTGTAAGTTAAGTGTGTGTGTGGATGGAAGATCCTAGAGAAGACATCAGGATATACTCTATCCCAGCCTGGCAGGGACACACTGCCCACCTGGTGAGTGGGTTTCTTTTGGGGCACATTGGGGTTGCTCAGTGCAGTGTTGGGGACAGGGACAGCTGGGGCCCTGGGTGAAAGGTGGGAACCCTCAGAGCTGCAGCTTTCACTTGCTCTAGAAAACACCCAGCCATGGCCCCACAGGCTCCCCATGTCACTGGGTCTCACATGGAGTGCAGATTTGAGGCCCAGGAAGTGCTCGATCTGCTGCCCCCAGCTCCACAGGGGGCCTCACAATCAGCCAGCATGGGAGGTGATGGCACCCGTGGGGAGCACTGCAGCCCAGGCCCCTCCAGCAGTGGGGCACTTGGGATGAAGAGCTCAGCAAGGGGCCCGGGAGCAAGGAACACGTGACTCACAAACCTCCGGAAAATGTCCGGGAATGGAGGGAACCAAGTTCCGGTAGATGGGAGGCCGGAGGAGGGAAGAACCTGCCAGAAGGTCTCTGTCTTTCTAGGTTTCCAGTTGACAGACGTCCCCCTGGTGACGCCCGACCGCATCGACACCGTGAAACAAAGATCCCCAACGCCATGCTGAGAGGGACCCCACCACCACCATGTGTCACCGGGGCCTGTGCATTGCAGGGCCTGGTTCCTCGTGGGAGCTCCCTGAGGAGTCTGTGCGCCATGGGGGCTCTGGGAGCTGCCTGGGTTATGATACGGGAGTGAGTCTGGGCGGCCCTGGGCTGATGGAAGACACGGCTTTAACCCACCCGCCTCCGTGGCTTCCTGTGAGCTGGGCAGAGGCTGCAGCACTTACTACTGAAGCCACCTCCTGTTCAGCAACCTGCAGAGTGGGTGCTCCTGTCCCCACAGACTGGGAGGCTGAGGCAGGAGAGGCTAAGGAGCAAAGCCAAGGCTGGGGGGCTCGGGGGTCTGGGAGCAGCAGAGCCGGGTCTGTGCCCAGATGCAGGCTTGCAGGCTGCCCTGCCAGTGCCAAGCTCAGCTGCCCAGGATAGCTTCCAGGTGCAGGCCCCAGACCCCAGGAGCGGCCCCCAGTGCCCGAGCTCTGCAGGCAGGGCCCTGCTGCACA
This sequence comes from Macaca nemestrina, assembly GCF_043159975.1. Taxonomy (NCBI): domain Eukaryota; kingdom Metazoa; phylum Chordata; class Mammalia; order Primates; family Cercopithecidae; genus Macaca; species Macaca nemestrina. The sequence continues at coordinate 117,345,516 of NC_092139.1, forward strand.
AGCATCACTCACGACCAGGACACCGTTCAGAATTATGAATTTTAAAATGCTCTAAAACTCACATTTTAATGCAGCCTCCATTTAGAGAGTAAGAAGGTTTCTTGACTATATTCCCTATGGGAAATTAATTTGGCCTTGGGACTCTATCATTTCCAGATGCATCTAAGATTCTACTCCTCTGATTTTTCCAACAGAAATAGGCCTCCTGGGCCCTATACAAACCCAAGCACTGTGTTCATCAACACCAGCTCACCGGCATGAGAAATGCACCGTGGCACACAGAGAAGACAGAACATCCTCAGCCGCGGCTGGGAGGACTCTGGCAACCAGCGTGGGGATGGCCGAGCCGTTGTTCTCCTCGTCTGCACCTCCTCCTCCAGCCTGGATCTCCGAAGCAAGCCTGATATGGGTCTCCTCGCCCTCCCCCAACCCCCCGCAGCCCCGACAGCCCCCTCTTTGGGGCCATGACTGCCTTGCAGGTCTTCTACCCTGAATGGCTGCTGGTGGATCTTCCCTTCTGCCTGGAATTCTCGGAGGGCAGGGGCTGTGGGGGAAAGCACATGGGATTCCAAGGCTGTCCCAGGTGGCTCAGGTGAGACGCCCAGGTGTGTAGCTCCTCCCTGCCCAGAAAGCCCCACCCAGTGAGGCGGGGCCACAGAGCCACTCACCTGTGCTCCACCTGGCACTGCCCTCATCTGCCCTTTGTTTCTCACGTGTGAAATTCCACCAGCTATGGGATTCATGAACAGGCATGGCCACGGGAGCACCCTCCCCACGCTCTAGAGCTGCGCTTGGTGCTCCCGTCCACAGAGTGCGATGTCCTAAGCTGCCCTGGCGTTTATTCTTTCTTAAAACCGAACACCAGGAGCTGCAGATCCGATGTCCCTTTCCCTCGACTGAATCAAGGGGACAGCTTCCAGGCAGGTGGACAGCAGCACACTGCAGCGAGGCCCCGGATGCCACCAAGATACTGACCCATTCTGCGGCCAGGTCACCTACGTTTCTGAATACATTTCCTGGTTAAATTAATAAACGATGCAATGGCACAGACCCTGCTCAATTAAAGAAGCCATAGATGGATTTTTTTGCTGAGGCATCTGTGAAACCTCTGAAATTAAACGCAAAATTTGTGTATCAACTTAAATGTGCTTTTCGAGGGAGGGGAGTTCTAATTATATGTGATTCTTGGTTTATTGTTGTCCATTTTCACCAGGCCGTGCAGTGTGCACTTTGGCACCTGATTTGTGCTGTAAACATTCTCTCCACGTGTGAAATGTGTCCTTGGTGGGGAGGAGGCTGAGGACCCTGCCCCAGACCTTCCTGGGCGTCCTGAAGGACAAAGCACCACATCTGCTGCAGAGAGTTTGCCTGGAGAGTCTCCACAGGAAACACTCAGGCCCTGGCAAAGCCACTCTGGTGCGGGCTTCAGAATGGTCTGTGGGTAGTGATCACTTTTGATGTCATCCGCATTTAGGGAGAGGCCATGCAGACAGCCAGGCAGGCCTCACCCAGACCTTCAGCAGCTGCTTCAGTGGCATGGCCAGTTCAGACACGAGAGGCACAGCTATCGCCTTTCTTACCCTGTTGCTGCCACTACACATGTTCCAGAATCCATGGTGTTGGGGGCCAGGAACCTCGAGCCCCCACATTCCAGAGGCTGCCTCTCTACTCTCACTTTGCTTTGTTAGCTCAGGCCTTGGGAGGAGGAGGGCATGGCAGAAAGGCAGTGCTGGGGTCCCCCAACGCGTGAGGAAGCTGTTCTTACTGAAGTCACTGAAGTCTTACTGCCTCTTCCCATGAGCCAGCCCACATGATAACACAGGTGTGGGCACACAGACAAGGTGTGAACATGTGAAAGGGAGTAAAGATGGCACAGTACAGTGGCTCATGCCTGTGGTCCCAGGGCTTTGGGAAGCCAAGGTGGGAGGATCGCTTGAGGCCAGTTCAAGGCTGCAGTGAGATATGATGGTGCTACTCCATGCCTGCCTGGGCAACAGAGCAAGACCCTGTCTCTGGAGGAAAAATAAAAAGGAATTAAGAAATACTGTTATTCATAATTCATGCCATTGTCATCCAAGAGAATCAGCTGCAGTCCTGTTAGAACAGAGCCGGTGCTCCTCAAATGCTGATGACATCAGAATTGAACCCCACCTGCAGACCATTTACACCCACCGACAGAACACAGTCGCTTGTTAGAAAAAGGCAGAAAAAAGCCCCACTCATGATTTCAACAAAATATCAAATACCAAGGAGTAAACTTGAGGGTAAATATTCAAGACCTACGATGTCAGAAAAGGCACAGTTTCATCAAAGAACACAGCAACCCATGAGTTTTCCTGTGGATTGATGGAGTGAACTGCCCAGTTCCTCCCCAAAGACTTAATATTATGATTCTTTGCTGGTTCATCTATAAATTACATGCAATTTCTATGATATTGGCAGCAGCAGAAGTTTGAAGGGACTCTCACAAAATGATTGCCATTTTCACTGGTGAGAATAAAAAAGAAAAAAGGTAAAAAGTAAGATTAGTGAATAAGGACAATTTTACTACAACATTTACAAATTATAAAACTATGATATTTTTGAAATGTTGGTTCTAGGAAGGACTAAATAGAATGAAAAGTCTGGTGTTGGGGGATATATGCCGAACCATTCACTGTGTGAAAATGTGGGGATTCTCATCAGGGGAGAAAGAACAGCCCCCACCCAGCCAGGTCCTCCCTGCTTAAAAACTGAGGCAAGAAATAATGCACTTAGATGCTCACCTCACACCTGCATCAAAATAAAATCCTAATGGATGGGCAAATGTTAAAGATGAAAAAGTTACATGAAAAGAAACACTTGGCCTCATATCCTGCAGACAGTGATTCTCTCCTCTCAGGTAGAGACAGATACAATGAAGCAAAGAAGATGACGGAAATTTTGAAAAAATGCCACTCATTTCTCCAAAACACAATGAAACAGCAAAAGAAAAACCTGGATGAAATATTTACAACTTATTTGACAGCAAAGTTCTCAAAACTCTTCATCAATAGAAATGGGCAAATTGCATGAACAGGCAGTTAACAAAAAGGAACTATGAGGGCCCAATATCGATAGGAAAAACAGCATCACTGATTATCGGAGGAATAGCAATTAAAACCATTAGGCTTTATGACACTTACAGAATAAATATTAAACTGAAGAATAATTTAAAACCACAGTTGTCCATGGCAAATCAGTACCATCATGTGGCACGAAAACAAATAAATTCAAGATCATGTGGTACAAATTTCACTGGGCATATTCAAGCCTTAAAAAGTGTTGATCTATTCAGCATGTCACTTAATTTCTGAAAACTTACTTTAAGCAAATAATGAAATGCAAAGATTGCCATATAAAGATGTGTGTATCAACATCATGAAAAAAGTGAAAAAACTGAAACCACACAGGAGTAAGAATTCAACCAGTGAATACAGCTGGTTTTGTATGTTATCAAACACTGGATTCCTTACAAAAGGACAAGTTTAGCCTCTCTTGCATATCTATCTCTCTTCTCTCTCTTTTTCTTTTATCTCTGTTTGTCTCTCTTTGTTTCCCTCCCTTTCTCTTTCTCTTCCTCTGTCTCTGTCTTTCTCTCTCCCACTGTCTCCCCCTCTCTCTCCTTCTCTCTCTCTTCTTTCCTGTCTGTCCGTCTCTCTCTCTCCCCACACAAACACACACCTTTTACTTTATCTCCCCACCCTCTCCCCTCTCACCTTCCACCATGGGCTGACACAGCAATAAGGCCCTGGCCAGATGTTGGCCCCTTGGACTTCCAAGTCAAATGCACAGCAACAGAAACTTGTTAAATAAATTCTTTATACATCCACATGATAGAATAAGATGCAATTATTTTTATGTATATAAGAGGAAAACATTTAATAAACATAAAATGACCACATATATTATTAAAGGAAAAAATTGTATGAAATAGTACATTTCCCATAATTCTCATTTTGTAAACATAAAGTACTTATCTATGGATACAATGAGAAAATGACTCAAAGTACCAAGAGTTTAGCCATTAGCTATACCAGTGGATTATAAGCAAATTCTGTTACGTGCATGTTACACACCTATGCATGTTCATGTATTCATACATATGTACATAATTTTTAAAATTTTCTTTTACAGACAAGCAATAGCTTTATAATCTCTATAGTCAGCATAAATAAGTGAGTGACTGGGCGCGGTGGCTTACACCTGTAATCTCAGCACTTTGGGAGGCCAAGGTGGGCAGATCACGAGGTCAGGAGATCGAGACCATCCTGGCTAACACAGTGAAACCCTGTCTGTACTAAAAATACAAAAAATTAGCCAGGCGTGGTGGCAGGCGCCTGTAGTCCCAGCTACTGGGGAGGCTGAGGCACGAAAATCGCTTGAACCCGGGAGGCAGAGGTTGCCATGAGCCGAGATTGTGCCACTGCACTCCAGCCTGGGCAACAAAGCAAGATTCCATCTCAAAATTAATTAATTAATTAATTAAATAAACAACAAAAAATAGAAATAAGTGAGCACATCCTTTGTGGTGTCCAGGCACTATACCAGCGAACACAGTTGGTTTTGTGTCTGCCATGGCACTATTAGTTCCATGGTGCGGGTTAGCAAGGTGCCTGTCCACGCCTCAGTCTGAGATGAGTTCGAGCTAAGGCACCACCAGGCACTGCTTGGATGCTGCAACGCTGCCTTCTATTTGCAGCCCTTCTATGTCCCCAAATCTCAGGCCGGGGGAACTAAGCCCCCGACCTCCCGCTGCCCTTACAACTGGCTTTTGGAGAAGCCCCCAAGAAAATAGAGGTGAGTCAAGGTCTGGAGAGTTGGGTCCTGTGGTGGGCAGATTCCCAGCACCCTGTATGTTGTGGGGAGCACAGGCCTTCCCCACCTGAAACTTAGAGCCCTGCCCTCCACCCCAGCAGCCACCAGCCTCAGGTTGGAAGCCCCTAAACCCTGACGCCGCGTGCAGAGTCTCGATGCTGGGCAGCTGCACGTGTAAAGACGTGAGGGGTGGAGAATCTTTGGAGCAAATACTGCTTCTCAGGGAGACACAATCTGGAATTCAAAGTTTTGAAATTGCATTTTCCTTTTTAAGGAAGTAGCAGATAATATTTGTAGAAAATGTACTGCACTGAGGAAAGTATACAGGAGAATGTGGAATTCATCTGTGTTCTCCAAGCCTGCTGTCACCAGTGTAAATATTTTGGTGTGTTTCCTTCCAATCTCTTTTCTTTACGTACTTTTAAGTTAAATGCAAATCACACTGTAAAAACGCCTGGCATTCTGCTTCTTCACTGCTGGTGCGTCCTCATCTTCCACACGCTACAGTCTGAATGTGGTTCTCCTAAAGCGTGTGCTGGAGACGGAATCCCCAAAGCAACAGTGTGGGGAGGTGGGGGCTCTAGGAGGTGATGAGACCCCCACCCTCAGGAATGGATGAATGCCATTATGGCAGGAGTGGGTTCCTCATTAAAGGATGAGCTCAGCCCTCTCTTGGGCACCCCCTTTCCCCCCACTGCCTGCTGCCCTTCACCCTGGGCCATGGGATGACACAGCAAGAGGGTCCCACCCCATGCTCCCCCCCAGCCTTGGACTTTCCAGCCTCCAGAACTATGAGCCAGTAAATTTCGTTCATTATCAATTACCCGGTCTATGGAATTCTGGGATAGCGGCACAAATAGACTAAAATACATGAATATGAGAATCCCTCAGCCAGGACTCCCAAGGCCACAGAGAGCCCCGTCGTGCTAGTGAGCCACCCTCACCCAAGTCCCGCTTCTGTCGTGGACGCTTGGGTGTTGCCAAATTCCCTATTAAAAACATGTCAGGGACATCCTCATCCATGGATCTTTGTGCAGATCTCCAAGGAGGTCTTTCTGTTTGGGAGACTTGACAAGTCTCCAAAGGAAAAAGAAGCTCGGCCCGTGGTGGGGTGCGCAGACTTGGGAGCAAGCTTTCCAGAGCCTCACTGCTTCATCCACAAAGTGGGAGAGAGGAAGCTGATGTCTCCCCAAGGGCTGGCGTGAGGATCCAATGATCGTGTTCACGCAAAGTGTTTGGAACAGTGCCTGCTACACAGGAAACAGGATCGTGACTATCGTCACCACGATTAATGTGGTGCTCAGGCCTCTCCTGGGTGCCCGGGATTCAGCTGCGATGAACAAGACAAAGTCCAGATCTCATGGGACTAGCATGGGGGTGACCTCGGGGAGGACAACAGACAAAATGGGAGCCCAGGAACCGGGAACAGGGATTCCGGCAGATCTGGGTTTCTCATCTTGGGGTTTGGGAGCCTACACGTGGATACTCGCAGGAGTGGGAAGGCTGGGGCTGGGACAGGCAGTGGGGATCTAGCTGCGGAGGCTCCCTCCAGGAGCACGGCTGTGGTGTGTTCGTCCCAGCGGTGGGGCCACCAAGACTCACAGCTCCAGAGGGCTGGGACATGTGGTCTGATCTGGCCCAAGCAGAGTGGACACCTGAGGCGGGGGTCGGGGGGCTCCCTCTCAGCCCCCGCCCAGATCCATGGACACAGGAAAGACGTTCCATCCTCAGGGCCACGTGGGGCCACGGCCAGGGCAGGGACGATGTTTGGCAAGAGGGGCGGGAGACCCTGAAAACAAGGCTGGGCGTGCAGATGTGAGCGACCAGAGGTCGGGGAAGGGAAAGGTGACTCACACAGCTTTCAGGTCCTGCTGCTGGAATGGCTGGATCCTGGTGCAAATTTCTGGATGCCAAAGTGCATTCCAGAAAAATCTGTCCTGGCATTGCCCAAAAGTGCTTGTTTCATGGCCATTCACTTGTGATGAATTTTCAGGAAAAGCAAAAAGCAAAGCAAGTATGGCAAGAAAGTTGTCAAGTTAACAAGGCAAAATTGCCGTCTCTGTCTCTCTCCAAATTCCACTTGGACCCTAAGTGACCAGACGTCCAGAGGGAACCAAGGGTGCTGGTTTGCCGGGCACCCACACGTGCTCCAGGAATTGCACAGGAAGCTGGAGACATTCTCATGTTCACAGCCACAGCTCTGTTCCTTTGAGGTGCAAACTCCCCTGATTACACAGGAAGCTGGAGACATTCTCTTGTTCACGGCCACAGCTCTGCTACTTTAAGGTGCAAGCTCGCAGATTACATGGGAAGCCGGAGATGTTATCATGTTCACAGCCACAGTTCTGTTCCTTTGAGAAATAAACGGCACCATGTTTCTTTTGGTGAGTTTGCCTTTTTCTTAGTGATGGTAAAAGTGCTGTGTGTGTTAAGGTGAGTGACTCAGGACCAAGGTGAGTCCTGACTCCTCTTGGCTTTGCGCTGACACCACCTGGGAGAGTCAAGGGAGCATGCCGGACAGTCCCTGCTTCCGCTCCCCAGGAACACGTGGCCGAGGGCATGCAGCCGGTGGCATCCGGAGGTGGCGGTGGGGCTCCCTGAAGGTCCTAGCACGCCAGCAGCACGGGGACGTGCAGGCGGATCAGCCGGAGGGAGAGTCTGCTTTTCTCAGTTCCTATATGAGAAGGTCAGAGCCCTCTAAAAGACAGACAGCCATCTAGTTCCCATCTCAGGAGAACGTGGAACCGCCCAGGCCATGCCCATTAGAATCAAGTGCGGTTTTCACAAGACCTTGCTGGAAACTGGGAAGATGGACCCCACACCCTGGAAACTGGGAAGAAAAGAGTGTGTTTTACACACATGCTCCCGCCAGGGGAGAACAGAGGGGAGGCGAGCCAGGCACAAAGCTGGCACGTGGGATGAGTGAATCAGACGCGGCTGCCTTTGCGTTCTCAGTTCCTCCAAACACGAGATGCTCGAAATAGGGTCTCTGTCTGAGGGGTGGACACAAAACAGGGACCGAGGTCTGCGCCTCCTCAGAGTAACGGCACCTGGAGGACTTTCAGCGTGACGCGTCCAGGGGGTGGGAGGCCTGGAGTCACTGGAGGCCACAGTGTGTTCCTGCATCTGGAATATGGCAACTGTGAGTCCCTGCTCAAGCCCCCATTCCAGGCCAGGGAGTGGCCGGTAGAGGGACCCGAAGGCGGGAGGGCAGGAAGTTCCCACAATTGCAGTGGCAACACCAATCAGTATCCACGTCCATCCAAATGGACAGTTTTCCCTTCATACTCTAAAGTAAACCTGTATAATACGTACCTGCATATGTACTGATTCCCTTTATTACATATGTGTATGTATTTACTCCCTCTATTACATATATGTTTGTAATTATTCTCTTTATTACATGTGTGTACGTATGTATTTATGTGTCTGCTTTATTACGTACCATATGTATGTATCCCCTTTGTTACACACATGTTGTATGTATGTGCTACACACTGAATGTGTCCCCCAAAAATGTCTATGTTGGAACCCAACACACAGCATCATGGGGTTAGGAGATGGGGTCTTCACGAGGTGGTGAGGTCACCAGGGCAGAGCCCTTATCAATGAGATTAGCACCCCTATAAACATACCCTAGAGAAACACCCATCCCTTCTGCCACAGGAGGAGACAGCAAGAAGACAGCTGCCGGTGAACTGGGAAGAGAGCCCTCACTAGAATGGGCCACTGGACACCCCCACCTTGGACTTCCAGCCATCAGAATGCCAGGAAATCCTTGTCTTCTGTGTGTAAGCCCACAGACGATGGTATTCTGTTGTAGCAGCCGCAGCTAAAATGGTTTATGTGTGTGCCCATGTGTATATATTGTGGGTGTGTACATGTGTGTCTGTACATGCATGTGTGTATATTGTGGGTGTGTCTGTTCATGCATGTGTGTATCCATGTGTACGTATTATGGGTGTGCCTGTACATGTGTGTGCCCATGTGTGTATGTTGTGGGTGTGTCTGTACATATGTGTGCCCATGTGTGTATATTGTGGGTGTGTCTGTACATGCATGTGTGTACCCATGTGTACATATTATGGGTGTGTCTGTTCATGCATGTCTGTGCCCATGTGTGCATATTGTGGGTGTGTCTGTACATGCATGTGTGTATCCATGTGTACATATTATGGGTGTGTCTGTACATACATGTGTTTACCCATGTGTGTATATTATGGGTGTGTCTGTTCGTGCATGTCTGTGCCCATGTGTACATATTATGGGTGTGTCTGTACATGCATGTGTGTGCCCATGTGTGTATATTGTGGGTGTGTCTGTACATGCATGTGTGTACCTATGTGTGAATGTTATGGGTGTGTCTGTACATGCAAGTGTATGCATGTCACATTCCTGGCATGCATGTGTACCCTAACAAATACCATGTGCTGTGGCACCAGATGTCAGCTCATCTAATTATTTCCAAATCATTTTAAATCCACTTTTAGGTATAATTTATATAAAATAAATACACTCATGAGTTCTGCCAAGTGGGTGCAATGTGTACCCAGCACCACAATCAAGATATAGAACATTTCCTTCATCCCAAGACTTACCTGAGCCCCCAACCACCCAGCCCCCAGACCCAGCTCTAGGCAAGCCTCCACCGGCTTTCCATCACTACCAGTTAGTTTGTAGTTTCTTGACTTTAGTTTAAGTAGAATCACACAGCAAATGCTCTGTGTTCAGCTCCCTCTACTTGGCGTGTTTGTGGGTGCCATCTACGCTCTTGTGTGTATCAATAATTCATTCCTTGTTACATCTGAGTGGTTTCCTGTTGTGTCGAGCACATTATATACACAGTATCTGAGCATATCGTCTATAATACCATATACAGATGCATTCACAAGTTAATAGCAATGTGGATTGTTTGCAGCTTTTAGCTCTTTGAATGAAGCTGCAATGAGCATTTATTTATGTACAAGTCTTTGTGGGGCACGTGCCTTCTCTTTTCTTGAGTAAATATCTAGAAATGTAATTGTTGGATCATATAATGAGTGTATGTTTAACTTTATTAAAATGTATATATATATATACCAGGCCAGGCGTGGTGGCTCATGCCTATAATCCCACCACTTTGGGAGGCCAAGGCAAATGGATCACCTGAGGTCAGGAGTTTACCCTGTCTCTACTAAAAATACAAAAAATTAGCCGGGAATGGTGGTGGGCGCCTATAATCCCAGCTACTTGGGAGGCTGAGGCAGGAGAATCCCTTGAACCCAGGAGGCGGAGGTTGCAGTGAGCTGAGGTTGCCCCATTGCACTCCAGCCTGGGCAACACAGAGAGACTCTGTCTCAAGGAAAAAAAAAATACTGAACTATTTTGCAAAAACATGAATCAGTCCACAATCCTACCAACAATGTTTGATGGTTCCAGTGACTGTTCATTCTTGTCAATATTTGATTTAGCCAAACTTTTCAAAACTATATTCATTCTTATGGGTGTGTGGTGGTATCTCATTACAGAGTTAATTTGTTTTTTCTGATTAATAATGTTAAACATTTTCACATGGTTACTACATTAATATCTCTATTTTTAAGTGTCTGTTCAAACAGTGAATTTTGATCGAATACCACATACTGATTTTTTTTATGGTTTTCATTTTTTGTGTCTTACGTAAGACATTTTTGCCTTCCAAGGTAACACAGGTTTTTTTCCATATGCTTCCTTTCACAATTTTTATGGTTTTAGTTTTTCCATTTAAATCTAGGATCTATTTTTAGTCAACGTTTTTATATGGTATGAAGTAAGGGTTGAAATTCACTTTGTTTCCATACAGATATCAATTTTTAGCCCAATTTTTAGATTCTTGGTTGGGTTCCACTGAACTGTCCAGCTATCTTTATGCCAGTATCACACTGTCTTGTTTATTGTAGTCTTATAGTAAATCTTAAAATCAGGTAGGATAAGTCCTCCAGCTTCATTTTTTGTTTCCAAAATTATTTTTCTTATTTTCAATTTTTTGCATTTATAAATAAATCTTAAAACCAGTTTGCCATTTCTACAAACCATCTTTGGGGATTACACTGAATCTATAGACCAGTTGGGTAGAATTTAAATCTTAACGGTTCTGAGTCTTATGATCCATGAACATTGTATATCCCTCCATCTATTTAGTTCTTTCTTACATTTCTCTCATGAGTGAGCTACATTTGTCAGTGTGTGTGTTGTACATTTGTTTCTTCTTAAGTATTTCTTGTCTCAGATGCTGTTATAAATGATTTTGTTGGTGGTGGTGTTTAAAATTGTTCATAGTAACTTTGAAGTGGCCATTGCTAGCTAAATGATGACACTGTCTGGATCACATTTTGACATGGGGAACAGCATTGGACTTTTCCAATGGGTTTCCGATGGAATGGCAATCATAAGTACTGGTGCCAGCGAGAGCACAGCTGGACATGCTTTGGATCACAATGGCCAGGTACATACCCACATGATTTGGACCTGGGAGGCTGCACTCCTCCCAATCCCTCAACACCCACTTGGTAGCGCCTGCTCCCTGCTCTCCCACCCCAGCCTTTGCTCAACCCTCCTCAAGTGCAGACACACCCACCTCCACCTGCTCCACCTCTGTCCACTCAGTGACCATCCTGTCAGCCATCAAGGCTCCAAACCCCATCTCCTGTGGAACAGGTCCTTAGGTAACTTATAGGGGAGAATGTATGTTTGCATCAAAAATATTGTTTGCAGTACAAATCCTCTTTCAGCTTCCCCTGAACTAACAGCAGTTATATCCCCAATTTGTCTGGACCTTATAACGCTACTAAAGAATCCTATATATTTACTAATTCTACTATTGACTAAAGCCACGCTATTAGAGACCCATTTACCAATGGTAATTGTGGCACTTACGACAACTGGCTCAAATGAGTGTAGTTACGTTCAGATTTTCATTATTAATTAATGCCACTACTCATTCCAGCTACTACCGTGCTATTTGCCAACTGGCACTGGAGTTTTTCAATATCTTAACAAGAAGCATAGCCACACAGGCATGGGTGGCCTGGATGTCAGCCAGGAGCAGGACGCAGAAGCAGCGATTCTCTGCTGGGCATGTGTGTTTTTGGATGATGGATGGGAGGTAACCAAAAACAAAAAGCCAAGGAGAATATGGGTCAGGGCTGCCTCTGTCAAGCTGGCTGGAGAGTCTGAGCCCCCAGCCCGGGTGGGAACTTTCTCACCCCATACACTGGGAAAACATCGCTGAGTCCAGTAGCTGACCCTGGAATTAGACGCACAGCTCCTGCACGGCACGCCCTGCCCTGTGCTGGGATGCCCCCCAGGTGTGGTGGGCTGGCTCCTGGTAGGTGGCCCCGAGTAAAGGAAGGACCCGAGAAGGGTCTTGGAATGTCGTTAGCCAGGCCTCTCTCATTCCCAGCTGCTGCCCCTGTCACACAGCAAGCTGGGCCCTGCCTGAAATAACTCACCCATCTTTTCCTAGAGGCTTCCCAGCCAGCACATCTGGATTCCCACGGAACGGCAGCAACTGACTCTGATCGGGCAGCTCTTACCAAGCCCCTCCCTGGAGCCGCCTCACCTCCCAAAGGGCACCTCTCTCTTGTTCTTCAAAAGTTAACCGCAACGACCTGCGGCAAACGGCACATGGCACACGGCACACGGTACTGCTTGGCATTGTGCTTTAATTGGAAAGCAAGGCAAGTGTGGGAGGGATTTGTTTGTATTCACGGCATCAATAATTTAACATGAAAAGAGAGAAAACAAAAGAATATGCAATCCACACATGCAAATCTGGCTGAAATTTATTACTTATGATAATAAAAAAAGATTTTAATTAGGCATCAACCATGCTATTTTAAGAAAGGAAAGGGGCATGGGACGTGATTCCTGTGTTCCCTACATGACAATCTTAAAAAGATAGAACTTGAGGAAGGAAATACATCAAAAAAATTAACAGGAGTTGTCTCTGGAGAGCCAACTTATGGATGATTTATTTTAATTTTCTTCTTTGTTTATTTCATGGTATTTCAATATTTCCCTCTCTAATGAGCATTTTTTTAGTTCTATAATAGAGACATGTTTTAAAATAAGAGATGACTCAGAACGGAAGTCTATTCATTAAAACATCCTATGCCTAGTTAAGATTGCTAATGTCACTACCTGCAATTTCTCAACAGAACTTTCAAAGGCAGAAGGAATAGCTCCACCTGGGGCCTCGTGGGTTCATCCGAGTTTGAATTCGCCTCTGCTCCTACAAAGAAGGCCTCTGACCCCGCAGAGACTGAGGCGCTCCCAGTCTGAGGTCTGGCTCCAGCGGGAGGAGGAGCTCCGTGGAGGGACTCCACGCGGTTTCTCTGGGACGGAGACGCTGCACCTGGACATGAAGGGACAGTGAGGGGTGCAGGCCCCCTCGGGCACCGCACTCCACAATCTGAACACAATCCAGGCTGATGGAGGTGGTTTAAGACAGGAAACCACAGCCCCAGGGCTGCACGATGCAGGTGAGAACAGGAGCCCCTTCCCCACAGGCTGCGTCCTGCAGGGTCCACGGAGCTCCTTCCTCTCCCCCTGCAGTGACCTGTCTGCAGACACGGTCTTCACCGACACGGACACGACGCGCACCCTGGGCTGCCTGGCTAGAGCTCTGCCCACGGCGTCAGCCCCTCCATTTCCGTCTGAAAGGGGCCGGCCGCGCGTGTCACGCGAGACCAGTCCTGCGCGTGGATCTGGACGAGGCAACTGCGCAAAGGGTCGTGAATCCCGCCGGCCAGGGAGGATCGTCTCCTGTGCAGAAGGAGGCGTGCTCAGCACACGGCAGAAGCTGGGAGCTCCCACCAGGCTGCGCCCAAGACACCTCCCGTCACGATTCACCAAACACCACGGCGTGGAAAGAAGAAAGTCCACGCTTCTGCGGAAAACACCGCGGCGCTGCCGGTCCATCCGAACCCGGGACATCATTGCTACCAGGGCGGAGGGGGAACACAGGCAAAATAAAGTGCATCTCCTAGAATTCCTGCAATCCAACAGCATTGCCCGATTCCATTTCCCAAATAGTCACCACTTTCTAAAAACGTCACGGAGGAGGATGCTGCCTAACAACTCAGGGGTCTGTCCATAAACTTGGCTCATGTGGTCCAAAGTCTCAGGAGCGTGGAAGGCGATCTTCTCTAATCCCGGGGCCATACTTTCTGGGACAGAAATGAGAGACCCCAGAAAGTCCCTGGACGCTCCCCAGGGGACTGAGGTCCATGGCACCGCGTGTTCTGAGAGGGGCTCTCCCTAGAGGTGGGGAGCGGGGAGGCCGGGCACGGCACCCTCTGGGTTCAGAGCTCCTCACAGCCTGCGCCAGTGCAGAGCAGGATGGAAACAGTCCGGGGAGCAGAAGGTCCCAGCAGTGGAATTCCCCTCCACGTGGACCAGGCCTGCCAGAGATCCAGGCACTGACAGGCGGGGACATTTTAGAATCTTTTCAGGAAAAGATAAAGAAAGAAACAAGAGCAACAGGAGGCCAGAAGCAAGGGCTTCTACTGCAGACAGTGGTGCCGCTAGGCCTGGAGCTGCAGCTACCCAGGAAGCCCCAGGCTCGGGAGCCTCCAGGCACAGGCAGCCTCCGGTGGCGGGGAGCCCCTCAGACTGTCCCTGTCCCGATGGTCTCCAGCCCCCGACTGCTCCTTGCCCAGGGGTCACCTTTTCTTCCCCCATTCCTCTGTGGACACGCCTGCTGGCATCATGGAGATCTTCTTGGTGCTCAGAACACAACAGAGCTTCACTCAGTTTGAATGCATGAAAGTGTGACTTCTCACTGCCTCCCCGGCTGTGCTTGGGAGCTGAGAACATCTCCAGGAAGCCCATGGGCTTCCGGGTGGAGGAGGCAGGTTGCAGATGCGTGAGGCCCTGCGACTGAAGGACCTGGAAAGAAGCTCACAGGGGGCCGTTGCTCATGTTGGGAACTGTGGCCGGAGGGGCACAAATGCTGCTTACCTGGGACTTCTCCCAAACAACAAGAGAAACACCTTGAAAACAAGTCAGGTTCAGGCCCCTGGTGCCGCAGAACCGAGCCTTGGCAGAGCTCACACCGAACGCGGCTCAAACTCACGGCCCCCCACACCCGCTCCCTGTTCAGCAGAAATTGTCTCCTTGGTAGAAATCCTGTCAAGAACTTTCCCACTGTTCCCATTAATCCCAGAGGCAAGCTCCCCCCGCTTCCCAGGCATGTTTTTATGTAAACAAAGTGGTTAATTAGACAATTTGCTAAGCTGTTTAAAATGCATTTTGCTTTAAAAGAACAAGTAATCACAATATAAAAATCACAGCATTTCTAATATGTCAACTAATTCCTCCATCATATTTTTAGAAAAAAATGGATTCACATAATTTATTAATATGCCTCTTCTAATTTCATTCATAAATAAGTAATTGCATCTTAACTCCCATTTGATAGATGGGAAAGATTGCAGAGCTGGGAAAACAGGAATTGTTGCACCCTTTGGGGGAAAATCAGGAAGCAAAGAGCCAGGTCGGGGCTCCGGCCATCAGGGGGATTCCGGAAAAGCTGCCGTCTGTGCGTGTTCCCCGCGGCCAGTCACAGAGCTCTCCTCACGAGCGTGGTTCTAGTCTATGAACGTGATCCGTAATTTTGATCAACGATTCAAATTATAAATATTAATCAAAAAGGAGAAGGAAGGCGAACTCCAGGCATTTGTTTGAGGCAATAAGCATCTGGCTGAAGTTGTCATTAGCCGGGTCATTGACAGTCCCACAGCGGCCGGCCGACCACACAGGTCAGCCGCGGTGGACACCAGGCTCCCCAGACCCAGGGCTGCCAGGAGCGGAGGAGCTCATTTGCAGCCGAATCCTCAGGATTCAGCCCTCAGCTGAAACCAGCCACCTCCACCAAGGTCAGGCCCACCCCGAGATGCTGGAAGAATGTGCACACTCGCTGGAGCACCCTCCTCTTCCGCTCCTGCACAAAGAGCAGTGCAGCTGAACCCTCAGCACAGCAGAGCCACAGACAGATGCCGTGCACACCCAGACCTGCGGGGCCACAGCCAGGCCTGGGCGGGGAAGGACGGGGACCCAGGCCTCAGGATGGGGAAGGTGGTGGAGGCCCTGCTCTGAGCCTTCTGAGCTGGAGGCCCTGGCTTGGAGGCCAGGCATGGCCCCACCTTTTGGGTAACACCTCCCTGCCCTGGGGACTGCCCCCAGCTTCTCCTGAACATGCCTGTCCCTGGAAGTGCACCACATGGAATCTTCCAGAAGGCACCTGCTGAGAGAGGGAAGGGACGTCCATGGGTACTGCAGGGCTGAGAGCCATCAAGGGAGACAGGTGCAGCACATAAGCAATGCCAGTGATGCAGGAGCTGCCCAGACACCTGCTCAGGAGAGCGAGAACCCAGCTCGGCCCATGCCGGGGACCAAAGGCCCTGAGAAGTGGCCATGCTGGTGGCTGTGGTGTAAGGCAGGACACTGCCAGCTGACCTGCTCCCGGGGGCCCAGGAGACCCTGCACTGGCCACAGTGAAGAGTGGGCAGCAGCCTCCCGGAAGCTGGGGTGGCTGGGCGGTGTGGGTAGGGCTGGCAGCCAGGCGCCATCACAGAGCCGGGCCCCCCATGGCGGAAGGGGGCCCTGACTGTCAGGAGGAAGGCAGGGCCGCTGTGGGGCTGAGCAGCAGACTGAGTGGTGTACAGCGGCCTGCCCCACAGAGGTGGGTGTGAAGGCCAGTAGCACCCAAGCCCCGGGGGCAGGAGAGATGGGCAGCAGCTACACCCACCCCACTAAGGTGGTCGAGACGGAGGCTGGGGCCACAGGCAGCTGCCCAGCAACACCAGCATCCCATACCCAGCCTCCTCCCTGGGCCAGGTTCCAGATGCAGAATCCAGACAGGGGAGGGGAAGAAAGAACCGGAAACACACAGAGGGCTCGGGCAAGGGTCCCCCTGGCCCTCCCAAGGGGCGCTGCGGAGGAAGGGTCTGCCCAAACGGTCAGGGCGGTGGGCTGGGGACAGAGCAGACGCCGGCGTCAGGGAACTACAGCCTTGTGGCATCCCCGTGGAGCAGAGCAGGGAACGGGAAATGAATGGGGACCTTCCAGACAGAGCTCACGGAACTCCGAGGGGCCATTTCCCAGATCCCCAATACGTCACTGTAATAGCCCAGTTGTCCTGATCTGTAGGGAAGATCACATTGAACTTTCCAGAATGTCCTTTTCCCACCCAGCTGCTGAGCGAGGGAGACAGTGAGAGAGACAGAAACCTAAAGAGACAGTGAGATAAAGACAGACACAGAGACAGTGACACAGAGAGACAGACAATTGAATGCATTGTCACGCCCCAGGTGGACGGCAGAGGCCGGCCCCCACACAAGTCGTGAGGGGTGCAGAGGGGCCTGGTTCTCCCCTAGTTGGTTCCCGAGTCTGGCCTCTGCAAATCCAACAGGCCCTGGATGGGCCAGCAGCTGCAGCTGACGGACCTGACAGTAACCCAGCGGCCCTGCACCACGAGACGGCTGCATAGTGTGAGAGCTCTGGACTTGGGCAATCTCTGAGGAGCTGACCCAGCCCCAGAGCCCCCACCGGGCAGGTGAGGCCTCTGCTGTGCCCCATCCTGGCCTTCTCCTCACGGCTGCCCGAGGAAGGTTCTGGGGGGTCCCAAGTTGGGTGAGAGACACAGGGTCACAGACACTGGCCTTGTGGGCACTTTGCCCCCTCTCCCCTTGTCCTGAAAGCAAGCTGGTCCCATGCCTAGGGGCTGCAACAGAGAGCCAGGGCCCCCTACAGACGCAGCGCCCCTTCCGAGGACTCACGGCACCTCAAGCTTCCCAGGGCGTGGGGGTGCCACTTTCCCGCCCGGCGAGTCCACCTTGCAGAAACCTTCAGGTGCCGTCCGGACCCTACTCAAGTCCGGACCCCTCACTTCTGACTCTCCTTCCCATCCTCTGCTCCCCTGGTCTCTCCCCAGGGCCCTGCTCGGGGCTGCTGGCCTTTGGGGGGAGGCACAGTGATGCTCGGGGCTGCTGACCTTTGCGGGGAGGCACAGTGTCTGAAGGATGGGCGTCTCCTCATTGGCCCTTCCATCCAGGCCCCTTGCCAAGCACAGGGGACGTGTAGAGAGCGTTTATGAACTGAGGGCAGAAGTGACAGCAGCCACAAGCTCCTGCGTCTCCCTTGTGCCCTGAAAGCACCTCGGTCAAGGGGTCAGGCTGGGTTCACAGCTCTCATTGGTGACCTGGGTTCAGCGGCCCCCCGGCTTTTTCTGGAAGACACAGCACAGAAAACTGATGAAGCTGGCCAGGCTCCCTCCAGAGCCCTCAGGGACGTGGGAGACCATCAAGACCAGAGGAACATAAATCTCACAGCCTCGGACACTGCCCGGCTATAAATACATTTTCACCCTCCATTAATCACAGCTGCCTCTGATGACACCCACCTGGTGTGGGGCCGATTGTCGCAGCTCCGCCCCTCAGCACCTCCCTGCAGGACCGTCCCCAATCCATCTCTGATGGCATCTGCAGACAGGAGCACAAAACTGCTGCCAACCCCCAAACGGCCACCCTGACCCCGGGCTGATGGTGCCGTCCTGGGAGTCTGCCTGGGCGCCGGGTCTCACACTCCAGGAACCTTCTGCTGTGAGGTCTTTGGGCCCCCTCTCCCTGTTAGCCCACGTCCCATCCCTGCTGCCACCTTTGGGACCCTCTCCCTGTTAGCCCACTTCCCATCCTGCTCCCACCAGAGGAAGTGCCTTCTGGGGGGACATTTCTGAGCCACCGACACCACACATTTACTAGTAACCCAAGCCGTAAACCGTTTGTATCCATTTAAAGCGTTGAAAGGATAAAACCAATAACCTATAATTCTGTACCCAATTAAATTATCTTCCTAAAGTGGAGGAGAAATAATGGATAAATGGAGAAATAAGTGGATAAATGGAGAAGCGGATAATAGCAACCACATATTTGGCGATTATCGCTTATGGATAAGTAAAATGAATGACACCAAAGTTGTAAGAGATTGGAACACTCTGCCATGAGGCAATTGCACTGCCTGTGATGCGGCACCATGCTATTTAAAGTGAACCTGTATTCGCTGTAAATGTGTATTGCAAACTCTACGACAACCAATAAAAAAAGTAGAAAGAAAACAACAAGTGTAACTGATTTGCTAAGAGAGAGAGAAAGCAAAATCATACAAAATTCTCAATCAAAACCAGAGAAGGAAGAAAAAGAGTGGAAGACAAAAAAGAAACAGAGACTGAGGAACAGCAAACAGTAACCAACGTGGCCAACAGGAATCCAGCTATGTGGATGATCGCTTCAGAAGTCAGGGGTTGACATGCACCCATTGAAAGACAGAGACTGGGCCGGGTGCGGTGGCTCACACCTGTAACCCAGCACTTTGGGAAGCCGAGGCGGGAGGATCACGAGGTCAGGAGCTCAAGACCAGCCTGGCCAGTATGATGAAACCCCGTCTCTACTAAAAATACAAAAAAAAAAAAAAATTAGCCGGGCGTGGTGGTGTGTGCCTGTAGTCGCAGCTACCCGGGAGGCTGAGGTAGGAGAATTGCTTCAACCAGGGAGGCGGAGGTTGCAGTGAGCTGAGATCACACCACCGCACTCCAGCCTGGGTGACAGAAAGAGAATCCTCAGACCCATGCTCCATGCAGGGGTGATGCACCCGGGGGCCCATGGTCCGTGCAGGGGACTCCATCCACAGGCTGTGCTCCAAAAGGTACATTTTGGATATAAACCGTTTCCATTCCAGGTTTTCCCCGGCAGGTAGGAATTCAGGCAAACGTACAGGATCCCTGGCGACCTGTTGGACCAGGGTCCCGCCTGCTGCTGGAATCTCAGAAAGAATGAGTCAGGGCTCTGGACCCCCCAAAGTCAGGGCAGGGGTACCCCCCAGGAGCTGGAGAGGAAAAGCTGAGGGTCAGAGAATGGGCAACAGGGCATGGGGTAGGGCAGCTGGAGACAAGAGGGACAGTCAGGTCAGCCCCGGGCATCGCCCAGGAACACGGGTCCTCCCTGACAGGGAACTCAGGGACAGGTGGCTCAGGGGGCCTTCCAGGTTCTCTCAATGGGGGATGAAGCCCTCATGCCAACCAGGCTCAGGGATCCCGGAGGAGGCAGAGGCAGAAGGAGGCTCAGCTTGAGCTGCCCAGGTCTCTGGGAGGCTCCTGTCCTGTTTCAGGCTCCTCGACCCAGCAATGTCACCACGCTGTCCTTACAGGGAAGGACAGGGAAATGGTACATGCAGCTGCTTGGGTACAAAAGCCCAGGCAGAGCCCAGGATGCAGAATGAACGGACGGGAGCAAGGCGTGGGGGGCCCTTGCGGTCGGCCCACCCATGACTCCAAGCCCGCGGCTCCCTGCTGTGGGACCAGCTGGGACAAAGGGAACACCGCCCACTCTGACACTCATGGAAAGGATTCAGGTCAGCCCATGGACCCCCAGTGGGCAGGGACCCCCCACACCTGCCACCCGACAGAGAATCAGCCACTTAAGTCTCCAGGATGGGAGGCAGCTGGGTCGTAAATTGGCTTCTCACTTTCGGGGACCCTAAATGTAGCATTTCCTTTAACTTGAGGCAAATCCTTTGTCCCAGAACATCTTTGTTCCTATTTCCCCGCCCCCCTGACTGCACCGGACACCCCCTGAAACCAGAGCATCCCCTCGAGCACTGCCAGATGACGCTGAGTCCTCCTCAGTCCTCCAGCCCTTGCCCTCTGTGGGAACACCCACCGTCGCCACCTTCCAGGGCGGCTGCTGTCGTCTGTGCTCACAGCTCCCATGCTCATCCTCGCTCAGCAAATTGCAATCAGTTCCGACAATGGCCTAGTTAAGGGCACCCACCCAGCGACACCCCTGCTATGCAGACAGAAGCGTCGTCGCCAACTGGACAGATCGCTGCCAGAAACAACTGGGTGTGTTTGGGGGACACCTCCTAATTGAGCTGACACACCCAGGAATCAGGGTGGTGGAGGCCAGCTCGCCACAGGGAAGGCCGCCCCGCCTTCCAGGCCTCCTAATTAGGACTGAATGCTCCGTTTTCTCTGCACGCAGGCGGGGGTCATGGGTCAAGCACTGAGACTTACTCTGTAATTTGAGTTAATGAAGGATTCCCAAGGGCAGCTCTGTGGATGCGTCCAGGAGGCACGCGGCCTCTGGCGGAGCCTGACAGCTGTGGGTGGACAGCAGCGAGCATGCCTTTAATTGCTGCCAAATTTTAGTCCTAGGTCTTAATGACAGCAGCCTTGGCTCCAGAGTGTGAGGCTCTCTGGGAGAGTCAGGGGCTCCATGTGGGGGGCTCCGCTGTGTGAGCGGGAAGAGCACAGAGCAAGATGGTGGGCAGGGGCTGGAGGTCCCAGAGCTGCACCCAGACCCAGCAATGCCTCCTGGGCTGGACCAGAGGCTGCTGTGTGTGGTCCCTGTTCACTGAGCCTGCAGGAGGCAGAGAATGGGGAGAGTCCATGCTCCTCTCAGACCCCGTCACAGAACAAACAGCACTGCGCTGGAGCAGGGAGGCTGGGGTGCAGGGCTGGGCTGGAGCAGGGAGGCTGGGATGCAAGGCTGGTCTGGAGCAGGGAGGCTGGGGTGCAGGGCTGGCCAGCCTCAGAACATGTATGGGCCTCAGCCCTGGCAGGTGGAGGCGTGGGCTCCCTGCTGGGCCACTCAGATGGATCTGCTGTTTTCTCATGAGCTCATCCCTTCTGGGCTGTGAGGCCCACGGGCAGGGCTTTAATCCCCTATGTGCTGTTTCCAGAGCCTTCTCCCTGGTGCGGCTCCAGGCAGCCTCTCCAACCCCTTAGATTCTGCTGGACACACATATGGCCCTTGAGCCACAGAGGGTGGTGATGCCCGCGGCCCCTGTCCGCCCACAGCGCAGGTGCTGGCCAGGCCTCATCCCTGCTTCAGTCCCCAGAGGAGACCTCGAGCCGCAGACCAGTCCCTGTCCCTTCAGAGTGGGGTTAGTTCTGCAATTCCCCTGCCTACAGCCCCAGTCCACAGAAACATCCACCACAAGCCTTGGTAATCACGCCTGGTGCCCGATGGAGACCAGCGGCTCTGAGCTCCCGGGAAAGTGGCCAGGGCCTGGGCCCTGTTCCCAGGAAGCCCAGCACGGCTCCATGCCCCACAACCTGGAGGGGTAGGAGGGGAGTCTGCGTCAGGATGGCTGCACCCTTGGCCCTTGCGGAGGAGCCCCCCACTACCACACCTGGCAAGACTAGAAAGAGGCCTGGGTGTGGGGGGAGGAGTTCAGGGAACCAAGCTCTGCGCAGACTCAGCAGGAGGATTTGGAATCGGAGCTGGGGCGTGGGGACGCTGGACAGATACCAGGGGAATCTACGTACCCAGGAGAAGGGCCCAGAATGAGCAGGTGCCGGGACAGTCAAGAGCAGCCCTGGGAGGCGAGGTCACAGAGGGGGGTGACAATGCGGGCCCTGAGCACTCCGCTCTTCCCTGGATGGGGTCTGGGTTCCATGAAGCTGCCTATGCCAGGCCTCTGTAGCAGCGGCACGGGCAGAGCTGCCTCCCTCCAGTGAGGAGCGGGCAGGTGCCACGTGGGCCCTGGGCACCCTCCACAGGGGCTCCAGCTCCCACAAGGGGCTGCCCCATGGGCCCTGAGGAGCTACAGGGTTCTTCCCAGAGAGAAGCCCAGGAGTCAGCAGCTAATCCTCCCTCTTCCTCTGGAGCCCCCAGGGAAGGCAGGAGCGAGTGTGCCCCTCCACAACCCCATGCTCTATAGAGACCCCTGTGGGGAAGGAATCCGGCCTCATCTGCAGCTCCACCCCAGCCCCAGGGTGGATCTGAGCTGGGACCAGCCCCTCTGAGGGGTTCACCCTGAGCACCCTCCTTGGCAAGGCAAGTGTTTGGGACGCATCCTTCTGGGGAAGCAGCGCTATGCTCCTTTCACTGTTTCTCTAAAGATTGGAACTGAGGCCTGTAGCTCTGCCTGTGGGTATGATGCTTCAGACAGCACTTGGCTCTGAGGACAGAGGCCCTGGGCCCAACCCACATGGACCCACCTTTCTCTTGAAGATCTGGGCTAACTGGGAAGCAAAAATAATTACTCTTGTGCCAAAATGTCCTTGTAATTAGCAGTTCTGGGACATGAATGAATTGAAATAAAAGATTTTTCAGGGTCCAGCCAGCTTCAGGACTGAACTCCAGTGTGTGTGTTTCAGGGCATGCAGGGTGCAGGTGTTTTGGGGCACATGCGTGTTTCAGGGCATGTGGGGTGCAGGTATTTTGGGGCATACGTGTGTTTCAGGGCATGTGGGGTGCAGGTGTTTGGGGGCACACGTGTGTGTTTCAGGGCACACGGGGTGCAGGTGTTTCGGGGCACACGCGTGTTTTAGGGCACGCGGGGTGCAGGCATTTCGGGGCACACACGTGTGTTTCAGGGCACACGAGGTGCAGATCTCTTCACTGGGTGCAAAGCTCCCAGCTCCCTCCCCGAACCACCAGGGTAGGGCTCCCAGATGGGAGCAGCCCCTCCTCGGGCCAGGCAGGGTGTGGACCCTGCCCTGAATGCACTCGGCTTCCAGCCGATTCTGCCCCTTCCTCCATTCACGGCACCGGCAGGCGCGGCAGGCCGTGGGGAGGGCGTGCGTCTCGGTCTCGGTCCTCCCGCTCTGTGTCCAGTCTGGGCAGTGTCTCAAGACCACCCTGCGCGAGGCCTGCGCTGCGGCGCCCCCGTCCCTCTGCGGCGCCCCCGTCCCTCTGCGGCGCCCCCGTCCCTCTGCGGCGCCCCCGTCCCTCTGCGGCGCCCCCGTCCCTCTGCTCCGCGCAAGGCCGGGGATCCGGCTCTCCCGGAGCGAGCGCGTCCTGCAGGGACCCGCGGCCAAGCAGCAGCCGGGGCCGGGCCTCCCCCGGGGCCCGAGGCGCCGATGACAGCTCCTGTTGGGAAGACACTGGCTCCCTGGTTTATGTATTTACTTAATTTTAAGTTAGGCTCCCCAGATCCCTAAGTCAACAGTGGATTCTGTAAATCGTGGCGTAAGAGGAAAATCGGAGCCTGCCGAGCGCAGGAAGCGCCGTCGCCGTGAAAGGCGGTGACTCAGCACCACCTGCCGGGACGCGGCGGCCAAGCGAGCCGGTGTCGGGGAGGCCTGAGGCCGCGGGTCCTCGGGAGGAAACAGCTGTTTGCAGGAACAAAGGAGGAAACCAGGGCCGTGGCAGTTTGGAGAATTCTTCCACGAAATGCATGAAATTAGCTGGAATCATTTCAAGGAAAAAATCTTCCTCCAATTAGGGGCTCCTGCGTGTAGCAGAAGCGGGTTTCATTGCCATTGAGCAGGGCCTGGGGTCTGTGGGGCTGTTTTCAGACCCGGAGGGAACCAGTCCAGGGCACACAAGAGCTCCTGGGCAGAGGCGTCCTCCAGGGTCTGGAGTCCCCGCTGGAGCTGCCGAGCTACGTCACACCTGCTGGGTTGGAAGCCTCCACTCAGCCGGAGAAACACAATCCCTGGCTCTGGTGTTTGTGGCAGTAAAATCTCGATCCCTGCGAAGCCCCTGGGCCCAGGCCGGGCCTTGCAAGAGGCCTCCCTTTGCTGGAGGAAGCCCCGGGCCCTCGGGGACCCTGCAGGAGGCAGACGCTGGGGACAGGGTCCAGCCCACAGGTAGCTGTGTCCCTCCCCAGTCCTGGCATCTCTGCCTCCTCTGCTCTTTCTGATACCCCCACCCGCTCCCACTGCCCAGCGGTGGAAACAGGTGGAGAGGGCGCTCGGCCCTCAGAACCAGTGAAAGGGTCTGGACCCTGAGAACGCACCAAGGACTGCCCAGGATCTCAGAAAAGGACGACAGCCAGGTCCCTTCCTTCCTTCCTTCCTTCGTTTTTCAAGTTGTTGTTGCTGTTGTTTTGAGACGGAGTGTGGCTCTGTCGCCCAGGCTGGCTCCGTCTCCCAGTTTCAAGCGATTCTCCTGCCTCAGCCTCCCGAGTAGCTGGGACTACAAGCACCCGCCACCACGCCCGGCTAATTTTTGTATTTTTAGTAGAGACAGGGTTTCACCGTGTTAGCCAGTCTGGTCTCAAACTCCTGACCTCAAATGACCTGCCCGCCTTGGCCTCCCAAAGTGCTGGGATTATAGGCATGAGCCACTGCACCCGGCTGTGTTTTTTTGTTGCCAAAAATGTTGATGGCAGCTCAGTTGCCCCCCATTTCAATAAATGCCCCCTGTGTGAAGTCACATCAGGATGTAGATAACATGGCTTCATAAAGAGCGCCCTGTGGGGTCTCAAAGGATGCGTCAGACACTGGTCACTGGAAATGATGGAAAAACATTCAGGCGTTTTTCCCATTCATGCTTCATCCACCCTCTACCCAACCCTCCACTCCCGTTTCACCCCGCTATGCAACTCTCTCTAGATCCACTCCCCATCCACCCTCCCACCCACCCCCATCTGCCCCCATCCATCTCTCTCCATCCACTCCCCATCCACCCACTGCCACCCACCCCCATTCACCCTCCATCCATCTCTCTCTTCATCCACCCCTCCACCCACCCCACCCAAACCCCATCCACTTCTCTCTCCATCCACCCTTATACCTGCCACCCACCCACCCACCATCAATCCCCCATCCACCATCCATCTCTCCCTATTCATCCACCCCTCCACCCACACCCATCCACCCCCCATCCATTTCTGTCTCTCCATCCATCTCTTCCTGGCCATCCATCTCTCTCTCCATCCATGTCTCTCTCCATCCATCTCTCCATCTGTCTCTCTCTCTCCATCCATCTCTCTCCATCCCTCTCTCTCCATCCATCTCTCTCCCCATCCATTTCTCTCTATCCATCTCTCTATCTCCATCCATCTCTCTCTCTCTCCATCCATCTCTCTTCATCCATCTCTCTCCAACCATGTTTCTTTCCATCCATCTCTCTCCATCCATTTCTCTCTCACCATCCATTTCTCTTTATCCATCTCTCTCTCCATCCATATCTCTTTCCATCCATCTCTCTCCCCCATCCATCTCTCTCCATCCCTCTCTCTCCATCCATCTCTCTCTCCATCTCTCTTCATCAATCTCTCTCTCCATTCATCTCTCTCCCTATCCATCTCTCTCTCCATCCGTCTCTCTCCATCACTCTCTCTCCATCCATCTCTCTCTCCATCCCTCTCCATCTCTCTCCATCCATTTCTCTCTCCATCCATCTCTCAATTCATCTCTCCATCCATCTCCATCCCTCTGTCTCTCCATCCCTCTCTCTCTCCATCCATTTCTCTCTTACCATCCATTTCTCTCTTTATCCATCTCTCTCTCCATCCATCTCTTTCTCCCCATCATCTCTCTCTCCATCCTTCTCTCTCTCCATCCATCCTCTCTCTCCATCCCTCTCTTCCCATCCATCTCTCTCCATCCGTTTCTCCATCCTTCTCTCTCTCCATCCATCTCTCTCTCTCTATCCATCTCTGTCTCCCCTTCTGTCTCTCTCCAGTCGTCCTCTCCCACCCTCCCTTCACCTTGTGCCCGTGGATGCACAGGAACCGCAGTGATCAGCACTCACTGTGGGAAGCACCTGGGCAAAGCATGAGTTTAGAATAACAAGTGACACTCAGGTTGTTTCCTATTTATGGTCTCACTGGGCTGTGGTTGGAAGCTCAGGGCCCAGAATCGGACAGATCCAAGTTCAAGTCCTTGTTGGACTCTTACAGGGGAGTCCTTGGGCAGAGAATCTCTCTGAGCCCCATGCCCTCATCTCTGCATGGGGACAGTGGTGAGACCCCCTTCTGAGTGTCGTGGAGAGGATTCCAGGAGGGAGTTGGGCTGACTGGAGGGTGGTATCTCTGATGGGCCCTGCTTACAGCCGTCTCCTGTGCTAGCATCTCCCTGGCATCCTGGTCTGGCTTCCTCTGTGAACAAGACTGGATGAGGAGAGGATGGCCCATCCCACCAGCTTCTCAACACTGTGCCTGGATAGGGCCCACTGGGTGATATTCTACCCTTCACACCCCAAATTTCCCCAAAAGGTGGAGGACAGAATCAAGAAGAGCAAGAACAGCAAAAGGATGTCATCTCTGGGGGCTTCCAGGTGCATGCTCACTACCTTCTGGGAAGTGGACCTTCCTACGTCCCCAGTTAGAGGCAGGGACCAAGGGCCATTTGCATCTACAGCTGGGTCTCACTGTGCCTGTGTGGGCGCCAAGCAGGGTGGGGGGGGGGGTCTAACCCTGACCCACCCCAAACACAGCCTCTTAGGGCAACAGTGAGATTTCTGGTGGCCTGAACTGTCTGGCTTTGTGGGGGTGGCTCAGGGATGGGGAGACAGAGAGGGGTCCGGAGAGATACCGCCACT
The DNA here is from genome assembly GCF_043159975.1 of Macaca nemestrina. Classification (NCBI taxonomy): domain Eukaryota; kingdom Metazoa; phylum Chordata; class Mammalia; order Primates; family Cercopithecidae; genus Macaca; species Macaca nemestrina. The sequence goes on from NC_092139.1 coordinate 117,372,647, forward strand.
GGCCCCACCATCTTCCTCTCTGGACAGGCTTCACTCCCAGGAGAGCCTTGCTTGGAGAACTGGCTCTGTGCCTCCCCACACCCTTGACCAAGAGCCCCTGGAGGCAGAGCCTTCAATGACAAAGCCACATCCAGAGTCTCAGGCAGCCCAGACCTTGGCTTTGGGGGAAGGTGCACGTCGCAGCCACAGTGTCCTAGCAGGTGTTTCTCCTGCTGCGTTGAAGGATTTGTGGGAGGACTCCAGGAACAAGTCCCCTGTGAGATGGGCACAGGGCTCAGCTGTGCTCTGCACTGGGCTCTGATTAGAGCCCTCCAGGGCGCCTTCCACAGCAGGTGTGCACGCCCATGAAGACACCTTGGTTTTCAGGGGAGCCGCTCTGGGCTCCAGAACTATGACCGCCCTGCACCCCGTATCCTCCCACAGCCAGATATGCCCAGGGATCTCGGATGACAGCATTTGCATCCCTTCCCCAGCTGGACGTTCTGCGACAAGGTGCCACCATGGAAGGGCCCAGTTGTTCCCTCTGTGATTGTCTTTCTCAAAATCTTCCTTATTTGACACCATATACAACAATTAACTCAAAATACATATCAACAGAAGCGCTAAAATTTTAAAACTCCTAGAAAACCTAGGAGAAAAGCTTCATGACGTTAGATATGTCAATGATTTCCTGGATATAACACCAAAGGGCAAGAAACAAAAGAAAAAATAAGTAAGTTAGGCTTCATCAAAAATAAAAACATTTCTGCATCAAAGGACATTATCAACAGAGTTAAAGGTAACCTAAAAAAATCAGAGAAATTGTTCACAAATCATATCTCTGAGATGGTTTAACATTCTCAATATGTAAAGATGTCCAGAAAAACACCCCAATTCAAAAGGGGCAAAGCAATTTGTTAGAACTCAATATTTCTGTCCCCTAAAAATGATGGCTAGAAGGCTAAGCCCCATAATACAGGATCTCATTTACACAAAGGACTTAAAGTAACCAGATCCATAGGGACAGAAGGCAACAGAGTGGATGCTCCAACAGTGCAGGTGATAGGGGGACTCACCCCAAGTCCAGGTGACTGGGGAGGACTCACCCCTGGCGCAGGTGACTGAGGAGGACCCACCCCAGGTGTAGGTGACTGAGAAGGACTCACACCAGGCACAGGTGACTGAAGAGACATTCACCCCAGGTGCCCTGTGCTTTTCTCACGGGCAGCGTTACTCTAGGTCCAAGGTCATCAGAGTGACCTGACCTTGTGCCCACTGTCCCTGGAAGGATGCATCCATGCCCAGAGTGCTCTCTGCCCCTAAAAGCCATGAGTGTGTGTACAGCCTCTCAATACTTGGGAGCCTCCCTCAGGGTTTGGCAGCCGGGCTCTGTAGGGGACGATCCCCAAGCAGGCGGAGCTTCCAGAGGTGGCCTGGGACCCTCCAGAGCCACTGCAGCCCAGGCCAGGGAAACCTCCGGGATGCCCCTCACATTTCTCAGTCACCATGAGACTCTAGACAGCACTGCATCCCTTGCAGGATGTGGGGTCCGGGTGCCGGCACTACCTTCTGTCCTCAGGAGGCCACACTGTGTGATGGGCTCTGTCCTCTCTTCCTCCCCTTGAGCCCCCGGCTCTGCTGAGACTCCCCAACCCTGAACCTTAGAGGGGAGTAGTCCTGCCACCCAAGGGACCCTGACACCCCCATTCGGGGCCCTCCCTGGAGATGGGGCACTGCATGGTGGAGGGGCTGAGGCTATGCTGCTCTCAGTCTCCTTGAAACAGGGAAAACCAACACTCAGGTTTAAGACAAGAGGCCCCTGGTCTTGGGGAGAAAATTCTCTTTCATTTTTCCAGATAGCTCCATTTATTACCTACTGATAATTTATCTGAATTTCTAGTAGCTCAAAACTTTTTCATTTTCCTGTTTATTAAGAAACTCAATTCCCAACCACAGCAGCTCAAAGCTAACAGGCCGAGAGCATATTTTCTCTATAATTCACCACCAGGCCCAAGGGAGTGGGAGGTGCCCACCCAGGGAGGGCCAGCAGCCCTTCACTCTCCTCCTCACTGGGGACGGGGGTTGGGGGACATCTGGGGACTCCCCTCCCCCAGCTCCTCCACCTCCAAGTGAGCTGCCAACCCAGAGCCGTCCAAGGACCTGGGCCACTCCAACCCGCCCCCAAGGCTCCCAGTAAGGTCTGTGCAAGCTCCTGGCAGCATCTGCAGGGTTCATGGATGTGTCTCCGCCCATCGGCCCTGAGTCTTTTCCATGAGCTGAGCTGCTCACACCTCTAATCCTCATCAGTGCTCTGCCAGCCGGGCACCGTCACCACCATCCCCACCTTACAGCTCACGCCAGTGGAGCCCAGAGAGGTTTGGCGTCTTGCCCAAGGCCACACAGCTCTGCCAGCCGGGCACCGTCACCACCATCCCCACCTTACAGCTCACGCCAGTGGAGCCCAGAGAGGTTTGGCGTCTTGCCCGAGGCCACACAGCTTTTTGGCAAACATTGTGGCTCCAGGGCCACTCTCTGGGTGGGCAGCCAAGAGGCCAGCTCAGATGGGGTGACCGAGGGATGGCAGTCTCTGCCGAGAACCAACCCAAGGATCTGGCTCAGGGCGCGGGTGTCAGAACAGCCCCCGGGGCCACCACGGAGACCCAGGAGGAGCCAACGGGGCTCTGTCGACCACCAGGAATCGTGACAGGGGCTGAAGAACAAGTCATCGAGAGCAAAGGTGACCTGGGTGGCACCAGTGTCTGGCATGGGCAACATAGAGGGTGTAGCTTCCTGGGTGGCTGGGGACACCAAAATTCTACCCAGGGACGGAGAGAGAATCCCGCCCAGGGACAGAGAGAGAATCCCACTCAGAGACACAAAATCCCCCCAGCGACAGAGAGAGAATCCCGCCTGGGAACACAGAATCCCACTCGTGGACAGAGAATCCCGCCCAGGGACAGAGAGAGAATCCCACTCAGAGACACAAAATGCCCCCGGCGACAGAGACAGAATCACGCCTGGGAACACAGAATCCCACTCGTGGACACAGAATCCCACTCATGGACAGAGAATCCCACCCGGGGACAGAGAGAGAATCTCACCCAGGAACGCACTGACTTCGAGCCACCCAGGGCTCAGCCCAGGCTCGCGAAGAACACGAGGCATCAGGGGTTTAATAAATTGAAAATAAAACTCTAAGCTCCAGCCCCCCCTGGGTAAAGTTTTCCTTGGAATTAATTTCTAAGATAAATTGTTTTGAAATTGTTTGGTCCATCTCTTCTAAGCCCCCAATGTTTTTCTGATTAGACATTTTCATCTAAACAGGCCTGACGTCTGAATGGCACCTCAATCCCGACAGTATTGACATCTGCCAGCTCAGAGGTTTATGGGGAAAGTATGGATTCCTGGCCGGTGGCTTTACTCAAATTGAGCTGCATTCTCAGCGAAATGAGATGCGGGCACAGCTGCCGGCTCACCTCCATGGCTTCTGTCCGCCGCGGGGCTGGGGTGCTGCAGGGGTGAGGGGTGCAGGGTGGGGCTGGACCTTCCGGAGGGAGCCTGGGGAGGGGAGGGTCCAGGACAAGGGAAGGGGAGGTCCCGTAGCCCGGTGGGGGTGCAGGGGAATGGAGTTAGGGTCCACACGCACCTGCCCGGAAGCGTCAGGCAGGCCGTAGAGGTCCTGTCCACAGGCAGCGGGTGAGGCACCAGGAGCCCCACCACCTCTGCTTCTCCACTAGGACCATTTTCTTTAAGGTTTTCTTTAAGGGGGCACATTTCTTTGGTAGGAGAAAAACCAACCAGCAAAAAAGGTAATGAGTGTGAACAAAAGATGGATCCAGGGCATCCCAGTCATGCAGATGGATGGAGGGCGAGGAGACCCCCCACCCAGGGTGGGTCACCCTGGGGAGGGGGCTCCCTGCAGAGCCTCAGCCTCCTCCTCTGCACCCCAGGGGGTGAGGAGCCGCCCACCATGCAAGGTCCCACGAAGCCCAGGTCACAAAAAAAATGCAAGGTCACAAAGAAGCCCAGGAATGTGGGGAGTGCCTCGCCAACGACACAGGACCCTGCAAAGGCTATGGGTGAGGGAGGCCCCCAGCCTCCCACGGGGTCCGGAGCAGCTGAGCCCCACGAGGCCTCCTTCCTCGGGAAAGCGTGGGTCAGACAATCTGGACGGTGCTTTTTCCTACTTGGAGTCAGACTCACATGCACGACCTAACGGCCCTGATAAGGTCCTCAGGCAAAAATTAAGGGGGCTGGGGCTTGTGTGTCCAGGGCGGGGTGAGCTCTCCGGAACCAGCCCAGGTCCCTGCCATAGGAGCTCCCCGGCCTGGGCAGTACCCTCGGCCTACTGCTGAGTGCACCCTGCTGCCAGCTGTGATACAAACCAAGCCTGTGATGATCACAGGCACCTCTGACGCTGCCCAGAAGCTTCCAGAATCCTGCCCTCGGTGACCACTCTCTCGCCCCACCTGCCCCTTGATGTTGACAAAGATGCAGGTCCACGTAGCTCTGTCTGGATGTCCCTCTGTGAAGCTGGCCCTAGGCTCACCCGCCTCCCACTCCTGCCTCACCTGAGGCCCAGCCATGTCCATCCAGCTGCCCACCAGGGGCCTAGGCTCAGGGAATTCCTCAGAACTGGACCACCTGGTATCTCAGTCAGCCCAGGACCCAGGACGACCACCCTTGACTTTTCCAAAGCTGCCGTTTAGAAGGCCTCTGGCAAGCAGAGGGTCGGTCATTAAAACCCCCTGGACACAAACCAGACAAAGCCACAGACCAATGCCTTGCTCGTAGGACACAGGGGAATTCTACAGAGACAGCTGGACCACCCATCTCTTTCCAACCTGAGACAGGATCGGGGAGCGGTAGTGCAGACACAGGCCCGTTCGCACAGCATCAGCCTGGACACCTGCACCCTCAGAACCAGAGCACCCTCCTCCGGGAGGGCCACCGAGGGGGCCCCACGGCCACCACTGCTAGCACAGGAGCACACAGCACAGGAGCTAACCCACCCCACGACACCCTAGGAGTGTAGCCCAGGGACACAGCGACCAGCCCACCCACCCAGCCTCCTCCCGGGGATACACAGCCTGGCTTCCCTTCCCTGAGCACCCACCCTGCTCCGGGTAAGGCCAGGCCTGGAGGCCTTCACATTGCAGGCCCTCGGAGATGTTTCCTGGCTCTGACCATGCCGAGAACAGAACGCTGGAGGCTGGACCACACTCGGAGGGGAGAAGCGAGGCAGCTCCGGGGCCTGGGAGGAACGCGCTCTGTGTGGCCGCAGGACGGGGAGCAAGCGCTGCCCTAACACCTCCCGCTGCACGTCCGACAGGGAATGAAGCACTTTAGTGCTCAAGGTTCTAGGGGGTTAAATTACAGCACACTATTGACTTCACGACTTTTTCTTTATACGTTATAACCAATAGTAAGACAATGTTCAATGTTTTGATGAAGTGTTTTGGAGATGACTTTGCACGGCCCCACTTGCCCAGCCGTCGTCACGTTTAACACCAGGAAGCAGAGCGTGGACGGGTTCCACGACTGCGCCTCCCACCGGATTCTTTGTTAAGGTCCCACAGGCGTGTCCCCAGTGGAGCCTCAAAGTCACCCTGGGAGGGATCTTCAATGACCCCAATTTACAGATGAAGAAACGGAGGCCCACGGGAGTCAGAAGCAAGCTCCAGGTCACACAAGAAATTCAAAGGCCCATTCGCCCATGAAGCCACACGGCTCCAGAGTCCAGGCTCTGAGACCCACCCGCTACCCACTGGGCAGCTGCACCGGGCACCCTGTCTGGGCACGTGGATTTTCCAGCCACGGACTTTCCCCACTGACAGCTCTCACCGTTTCCTGGGTTTATCTTCCCTGAGGGCCACACCTTGTGGCTGGGCCCTCAGCTCCCTGCATGATCAACCCAGACTCATCCAAAACCACCCAACAGGACAGGTCCCCACGCCTCCGAGACCTCCCTGGGTGTCCCCGAAACACAGGCCACCGAACAGCCAGAGAAGCTGCTTGCTGATTCAGTGTTTAGACTCTGGATAGAATTCTCGGTTCTTCCAGATGTGATTCAGCCTGCTGTATTATTTAGCTAACTTTCTGCGTCAAAACCATAACTTCTTAGAAATTTTTCAAGGTACTCAAAACTGATTTCACAGTCAATCTGGGGAGTCATCGCAAGAATCAGTCGGAAAGGAGGCTCCGTGAGGAGGGAAACTGAGGCTCAGCAGCCTGTGACGAGCCCTGAGGCACACCCACAACACATTCTAGGATCACAGGGCCTGCTCCAAGCCGGCGGAGTGGTTCTCTTTGCTCTGCTGATAATTGAAAGCTCAGAAACATCAAAAGTTAATTAAAATAAGAATATGTTATTCTGAAATAATGCATTCTATTTCAAAACGTCCAGGGAGTGTAGCGGAGCCCGACCATGTGAGCGTGCTCCACCTCGTTCCCCTCCGCATCTCCCGAGCACGGCTCTTCAGGCAGACGGGGCCCCCAGCAGTCCCACAGTTGTCATTCTCTGAGCGTGGAGAACCCCCGTTTCTATCAGCCCGTAATCCCATCCATTGATTTGAATTGTTCAATGACAGGCCTGAAAAGGCGGATCAAGTGTCCTTTGGTCCTGGCAAAGAATGAATCATTTAGCACCAGCCCAGGCCACGGGCCGGTGAAAGCCCGCTTCGTCTGCAGTCTGGCCTTGCCTGGAACGCCGGTGGCCGCCAGCGCCCCTGATCGGGCAGTCGCACCACGGTGATTCAAATCAGCTCTCGGTAGCTCTCAGAATGAGCAATCGATTCCTTCTACGGGGTTTCAAGACAAAGAGGAGAGCTGATTAAATCAAGTTAAGTCTCTGCCGTTAAGCCAAGCTGCCATGGGGACGGGTCCGGAGAGGGGCGGGGCCGCCATGGGGACAGGTAGGGAGAGGGGCGGGGCCGCCATGGGGACAGGTCAGGAGAGGGGCGGGGCCGCCATGGGGACAGGTCAGGAGAGGGGCGGGGCCGCCATAGGGACAGGTAGGGAGAGGGGCGGGGCCGCCATGGGGGCAGGTAGGGAGAGGGGCGGGGCCGCCATGGGGACAGGTCGGGCGGGGCCACCATGGGGACAGGTCGACCTGGTCCGCTGGCCCCAGCCTAGTTCCGGGGAGGCCGAGCTCTGGGCCCTGCTGCAGCGCCCCTCTCCTCAGATCTTGCAGAGATGCCTGGTGTCCTGTAACAAGGACCAGAGCTGACACATATGAGCCTGGCTGTGGCTGGGACACCATGGAAGAGGCACAGGCAGCCCCCATGGCACCGAGGCCCCCAGAGGGTACGGATCTCAGGAGGGGGTTCCCTCAGGCCTGCGTGTCACCACTGGGCTGCCACCCTGTCCAGTCACACCCTCTAGAACACAGCATGGAGACTGCCACCGAGCCAACACAGGAGCCCTGTGGCCACAGCACGGAGGTCAAGGGCCTGCTGTGCCAACCACTCCAGAGCCCACACCTCCCCACTGCTGAGCGCACTGGAGCCGCTCACCAGCGGATGCTGCAGGCCAGGCCAGGACACTCGGGTCACTGCAGGCCAGGCCAGGACACTCAGGTCACACGTGTGTTTAAGAAGAGAGTTGCTCCCACAGCCACAGGCTCCAGGCTGCCAGGGTCGAGTGGCAGTGTCGGGAGCCTGGCAGAGGATGTGGGCCAGCCAAGGCCTCCAGTTCTGCCAACTCTGGCCAGCAGGTGAGGAGCCCCTGCCATGCAGAGCTGGGAGAGCGAAGGCACCCACCATCGACTTGGCAGGACCCGGAGCGGTCCCAGCACACACAAGGCACCAGAGCAGCATCACAAGCTCCTCCAGTCCCGCCCCAGATGAGGACATCTCAAGGTTGGCTGACAGCCAAGGCCAGGCTGCAAGCTGCAGGAGGAGCCAAAGGCACCCAGGCCCACCCCCAGCCTCCACAAGCCAGCACCTCCCTGCCCAGCCCGTATCTTGGTCAGAGGAAGATGCATCTTGGATTGGTCAATCAACCGGCATTGGCGGTTGCACCTGACCATGGGCCTGCAAGACGCCTGCCCACAGAAGCCCCCATCCGCCCCTGCTGATCCAGGACAGACCCCACACCCTCCTGTTTCTCGGCCCTGTGCTCGGGAGTAGGACAGTGCAGACATGTGTGGGAGCTGCAGCTGGGGCCTGCCCACAGACACCCCAGGGACAAGGGCACCATCGTCGTGTCTGCTCTAGTGTGCACAGGAAATCCCACCTGAAATGCAAACAACCCCCTTTCAGAAGAGAGTTCGTCCGCCCTGGAGACGACCGTCCAGACTCCTCCATCGTGGCCAGAGGCTCCAGTAGGGACCTCCTGGGGCCCCCAGAGGGGCCTGGCCCCACGGTTGGCAAGCAGAAAAGACGCACCCCTCCCTGTCCCCGTGTGACGCTCCTAAACACAGGAATGGCTGGGCGACAGTCAAAGCCGATGGAGCCTCTCTCCTCTCCTCTCCTCCTCTGCTGAGTGAGACTGGAAGACCTTATTACCCTAATTTTGAAAACGTATTTTGCTCCGTGTCTGATCCATCCACACAGGGTCCCCAGGCACTCCTGCAACTACACTACAGCGAGAAGCCCCGTCAGAGGCCCAGGAATCCAATCAGGTAAAATAATCAGCGTAGATGTTGCAGGGAGGACGCGCTCTTCCCTCCTGGGCTCACCCTGACCCAGGCAATGGCGCACGCCTGGAATGTGAGCCTCAAATCCAGTTTCTTGAAATGATCTCGTGCGCTGGGGGAAGGGAGGCGATCAGACCGGACAGTGCCATCTGAGCCGTGAGGATGGTGGCGTTTAAACACATACATGAGGATGGTGGCGGCGTTTTAAACATATACATAAGGATGGTCACATTTTAAGGTCATACTTGCTCAAGGCCAGCACCTTGTTTTCAGTCCATTGGTGCGATTGTGTTACCTGGCAGGGGTCCACCTGCCACCTGGAAACCTCCCCTAGGTGAGTAGGATCCAGCTTTCCTGGGCCCAGCTGAGACTCAGCCCAGGCGCATAGACTCAAGGGCCCCAGGACGGGTTGGGCCGCCCACTGCTGTCTGTGGGTCCAGGGGGGCTCCAGGGCCAGCGCTCAGCCCCCACCACAGGACAGCCGATGACACAGGTCTGAGGTCTGGTCTTGAAAGTTGCCCAGCACCTTCCCCCCAGATAGGCCCCTGGACAGCACAGGTGACCCTGTGGGGGGGGGTCACCTGCATGAGAGGAAGGGACAGGAGGGAAGGGCCCAAGGAGTAAACAGGACCCCGTTTTTAGGGGAGGTTGATGGTTTCAGTAGATCTGCCCAGTAGTGTGAACACCCGGGTGTGGTGTTCTAAGACTCGCTGCCCTCCAGCCTCCTGTAAGGCCAGCCCAGCTGGATCTCAGGGCCCCTTGTCTGGTGTCTGGAACCTGAGCTCCCAGGGAAGCCGGGGCTGTGCATCTAGTGGCTCCAAGTTACCTCCCAGTGCCCACAGTACATGAGGATGTGCTGCCTGCCCCCGGCCGAGCGTGAGTGACTGACGTTGGGCATTTACAGAAAGTGCTGGCAGGTGGCTGTCCCCCGAGCCCGGGCCCCGCGTTTACACCCTGATCCCCCAAGCCCAGGCCCCACGTTTACACCGTGATCCTGAGCCCGGGCCCCACGTTTACGCTGTGATCCTGAGCCCGGAATCTGCATTTACACCGTCATCCCCCGAGCCCAGGCCCCGCGTTTACGCCGTGTCGGGGCTGAACCGAGGGGTCCCCTCTGCCACCTCCTCCATCACCCCCAGCACAGGCTCCTCATCTTTCTGTCTCCATCAGTCCCCATGCACCCATGACCAGCAACTCCCAGGTCCCAGGACATCAGGAGAGGAAACTGAGGCACAGAGAGCTTAAGCACCCTGCCCAAGTATCTGAGCTGCTGGGCCTCTGATCCTCATCAAAGCATCACCAATGCTTACCCAGCAGGGAGACTGGAGCAGCTGCACCCACCCCCCGGCTGTGGTTCTGACCCCAGTTGGCCACGCCCCTCCCACAGGGACAGTGTCCTCGGGAGAGGTCAGCAAACCCCGTGGCCGGGCCTGGACAGAGACCTCTGGGTCCTGCCTCCCACAGGCAATGATCCCTCCTCCCTGCAGATCCAGACCTCCTTGAGAGGCCCCCCAAGCCTCCTAAAAGCTCAAGCCACGAAGGGCAGGCCCTCCTGGGTGCCAAAGAGCCTGAGTGGACGCCAGCTGAGGAGCAGACCACCATCTCTCAGGGCCTCGTTTTTCCCACCTGAGGGGCTCATAGCGGCCCCGCCCCAGGTGCCAGGTTCTGGAGCTCCGCAGGAAGAAGACAGTACCCCCTGGACACACAGTCTTACCCAAGTGTGAGTTCCTGCCCCCGGCGCACTGGGCACCCACATGCTCCCCCAGGGGCTCGCCCAGCCCAATGTCAACGCCCCCTTGTTCTCAGGCTCATCTCTGGTTTCCTGCTGCTGGAATTCTAAATCAAATCCTTGCACAGCTGAAATGGGGAGGCAGGCAGCCACATTTGGTTGGGGATCAAAGCAAAACCAGGCCCATTTCCCTTCCAGGCTGTTCACACAGCTCGGGCTGGTGTGGAAGCTCCCAGCTGGGCAGCCGGGGTGAGCAGGGGTCCCTGTGACCCAGCCAAAGGCATGGGCAGCCCTGCCAGTCACTCACGTGGCTGCTGTCCCAGACCATCTCTCCTTCCAAGCTGCTTCTGTGCTGTGCAGGGCATCCAGCAGGGCCAGGGTCCCAGCCGGGCCGTCGGCTTCTCCCACTGCATTTGTAGCTCTGGGTGATTTGCTCTGGAACTGGGTTTGACCAGCAATGCTGCCACTCATTTGATTTACAGGAACCCGGTTCCTATTTCCACCTGCTGCAGCCCACACACCTGTCCCCACCCCATCCTAAGGCCCAGAGCTTCCAGAAGGTTCCAGAAACAGCCTAGCCTGGTGGGATGCCCCACAGCCTTCATGCTTACTTCCCTCCACCCACAGAACTCTCACAGAGGCCACCAGACCTGGCCCCTGGGCACCCACCGGGTCCCCGACAAGCCCCGCCCTCCAGGGCCAAAGTGCGTCCCCTGCTCACCCTGACCCCCAGCATTGACCGCTCTGCCCACCCAGCTCAGCTGGATGCCTGGACAAGCATACAGACTGTGGGTCTGGAGATCGGGGTGGGTTGGTGGGTGCAGGGACAGAGGGTGGTGACCGCCATGGGGGCCAGGGGGGCTGTGTGGGTGAAGAGTGACCCAGGCATTCTGTGGGGTTTGAGGCTTTTCTGACTCTGCCCACCCCGGTCAACCTCGGCCACCTGAGGCTCTGGTCATCAAGGAGACCTCATCACGGGCAGTCCCTGCACCCACAGCCCAGCCCTGAGCTCACAGCCTTCCTGCCCTTCTGCCGATGGATGGTAGATGGTGGATGGGTGGATAGAATGACAGGTGGATAGGTGGATAGGTGGATAGTGGATGGTGGATAGATAGATGGAATGATGGGTGAATGGTGGATGGTGGATGGGTAGAAGGAATGATGGGTGGATGGTGGATGGGTGGATGGAATGATGGGTGGATGGGTGGATAGTGGATGGTGGTTGGGGGATGAAATGACAGGTGGATAGTGGATGGTCCATGGGCAATGAGGGATGGAGGACAGTTGGGGGATGTGGTGCTATCAGGGCTAGTAGACGACGAAGTGACATAGTGCTTATAAACTCAGACAGCAGCATGTGGCAGAGGAGCTGCCCGAGGGCAGCTGGTCTCTGATATTGCTGTCAAATCTCTCCATTAACCTAGAAGATCAAGGAACTTCTAGAGCAAAGAAACACCTAGGCTTGATGCCTAGAACCTCTCCTCCCAAAAGAAAAGGGGAGAGTGACAATGCTTTAAAAACATGCTAGGGGAGAGAGAGGGCAGCCCAATATCCTCCTGGCTATTTTTTAAACCTGCAGTGCCACCCGCTGTGGACAGCCCCGCCAGGGCCCCCTGGAAAGAGCAGATGGCCCCCATCTGCAGAGCCATGAATCAGGCCCTGGTCATGGAGGCGGGGTCCACAAACAAAAATAAACCAGCGGTCCTCAGGAAGTAACCAGTGGTGCCAAGATGTCATGGTGAGGGACGCTGGAAGGGACAAGGCGGTAATGAACCCTGCACAGCCCTGCTCCACACCTGCTCAAGTGTCGGGTAGGAATACATTACGCATATTTATTATCAGATGGATGAAGCAAGCACAGACCACACTTTCTCAACCTAATGCGTGAAATAAATATGTGTTTGGAATAACAGCATTTCTGAGACAATCCATTTGGTCTGGGGTGGAAGGAACACGAGAGCCTTGCCCCCAGGACCATGATGGCAGGAGAAGAGTTAGTGACATGGGACTGATGGCCAGGTCCATTGAGCTCATTGGAGCTGCCCAAGCTTGATGGGAAGTACAGGGATCCCACGCCAGCCCAGCACAGTACTGAACTCACAAGTGCCCACTGCTCCATGCCAGGCCAGCATGGCACGGAACCCACAAGTGCCCACTGCCCCATGCCAGCCCAGCATGGCATGGAACCCACAAGTGCCCACCGCCCCACACCAGGCCAGCATGGCACAGAACCCACAAGTGCCCACCGTGGCCTGGGGAAGCCATTGCTCTTGTCCTAGGCCCCATGTCAAAGCCACACCCAGAGGCTCCTGTCCCGGATGAGGGTTGAATCCAGCTCCAAGAACTCTTAACCCCCTGCCCTTCCCCATCCCTACATGCCCCAGGTCCTGTACCTGGGTACGGTGGTTGCACTGTGTGTGAGGCCAGTTTCTAGCTGTCCTGTCCCCTCCAGGTGGTGCTCGGGGGATGGTATCACCATCCCGTATGCACAGATGAGGCCAGCCCCACACCCTCACACTCCAGCCACGTGGTCCTAGGAGGTAAGTCCAGCAGCATCTGCCTGCCAGGTGTGTGCTCATATCCAACATGGAACTAAGAACTCAGATCACCTTCCAAATGCAGCAGAGAGGACTGAATCAAGGGCGCTTCAATGAATTACCAAATAAAAGAAAGAAAGAAGGAGGGAAAGGAGGAGGGGAAGAAGAAGAAGAAGAAGAAGAAGAGAGAGAGAGAGAGAGAGAGAGAGAAAGACTAAGTTCTGCATCTTGACCTTCCATTGCCAAGTGGCTCTACAAGCTAAGTCACCCCTGAATTCAGAGAATGAGCCCCGGGGCAGGGAGACGAGAGCCTCACCCCTGTGACACCAGGCCCCCCCCACCAAGTGTGGCAGGGGCAAGGCAGCCAGTCCCCCATGAAGGGAGTTTCCAGTTGATGCAGGCCCCGCCCCCAAGTCCCCGTGAGTGGGGCAGACGGGTGCTGAACTGGACCATGCACCACCTTGGGGAGATGGCCCAGAGGGAGCCAGGGCCAGGGGGCACAGGGCACATTCACAGACCCCCTCCTGTGCCATCCTCCCATCTGCATGCCCTACAGGGGGTAGTACAGGGACCCTGGTAGAAAGAGAGACAACCCAGAGAGCTGAAAGGAGGCAGAGGCAGGATTCAAACCCAGATCTCTCATTGTAGGAATTAGAGGTGGCATTCAGGAGCCTTGGGATGTGAGCTGAGACCGGGAGACAGGGCGTGGGAGCTGGGTTGGGAAGGGGACAAGAGGTGACAGAGCCCCACCTTGGACCCTGTTGGAGTGAGTGTGTGCAGCAACCTGACCTCCACCCCTCCACTCGGAGCCACACCCCCTCTGCGTGTCCTCCCAGGCTGCGGCGTAACCAGACCCTGAAGGGGCTGCTGTGCCCCAGGGACTTGCACTAAGGACAGAGTGAAAAGTATGCATCTGAGGGTCTCTCGTGCAGGAAAACCGGGTTGTGAATCTCACCAGCTACACACACTGCAGGCCCTCTAGAAGGAAGTGACAGGAGAGGAGACAGGTCTCCTCCCTCCCCAGCACAGGGGGGTCCCACCCCGGAGGCAGAGCTGAGACAGCTATGGACGCCAACACCTTGGGAGGGCCACCTGCTCTATGCGGGTCCCAGCCTCTCAACTCAGGTGGAGCCAGGCACCCAGGTCTGGTGCGAGACTCTGTGCAAATGGAGCGTGAGTGAGATATTTGGGAATATCCGTCACTGTCCTTCCCAGCACCCTGACCCTCACCATGGGAGGGAAGTTTTGGAGGCAGAGCCTTCTTCCTCCTCCTCTAAAGCCAAAAGGAGCTGAGAGTCCTTCCCCCACCTCCTTGGAATCTCAGGATCTGGCCAATTAGAGATCCTCCCCGGGACCCTCGTCCTTCACAAAAAGCTTCCAGGAACCTCAGTGACCAGCAGGTGACGTGGACACACACACTCATAGTGACAATCACACGCACAAATACACAGTCACACACAAATGCACTCGTACACACAGACATGCACACAAATACACACACACTCATATTCACACACACCTACGACAGAATCTGATTTTACCATCAATCAATTATAGTTCTCATATATTTGTGGCTTTTCTTTACTTAAAATTCTTCTGGTGTTTGTCTGCATCCACTCGGCCATATTCCTGCAGGGATAATGCACTGATGGTCTCTCAAGATCTTCCCAGCTCACCCGCTCTGGGTGCGTCTTCCTCTCAGTGACAGCCCCTCCACGCTCCAGCACTGCCCCCAACACCAAAAAAAGGCTGTTTATTCCCCATCCTGAACATTTTTGACAATGTGATGGCCAAATAAACCCCATTTCCATCCATTTCCTTGAGTAACGGTGTATGTGAGCATCTTTTTTACGTTTCCGCCATGTGCCTTCCTTGTGAGTTCTCTAAGATTCCTCGGATTTCTATTGGGTTACTGTTCTTGCCATCACTATGATTATTTTGTAAACTAGAATGAAAACTCCCTAAACCTGGAGGTTAACCTCCAGCTATTTATTTCATGAATACTTCCCCCCACTGTTTCTTTTCTTTTTTGTTATGATGCAGTTTTTCATACGGACTTTTTATTTCCTTATTTCGATGCTGAATATCTGGGGTTTTTTTTTTCTTTCGGGGTTCCAGGCTCAGGCTGACAATATACAGATCTTTTTTCTTTTAATACTGTTAGAGATTTGTGTCGTGGTTGCCTCTTTTGTACATTTTTTTTTTTTCAGAATGCTGTGGTCTAAGAGCCGTAACTTTAATTTTTAACCATAGACCCGATGGACCCAAACTATTTATCAAACAGTCCAGTCTGTCTCCTCATTCAAAGTCTCTTATTGATTATATACCAAATTCCCATCTATTCATCTCAGACATTTTCAATCCAAGCATATTGACCGAGAAAACGTCACGGCGCGTGTTTCTTCAATGACAGAAGGAAACAGCGACCGAAGGTCTCCCTCCAAAGGACAGTGACGCAGGTGGAGTTGGAGGAAGTTGGCTGTGGGGGCCGCCCGGGACCCCACGGGTCACAGAGACCGGCTCAGCCGGAGCCCCCACTGAGCGCCTTGGAGCAACTCCCAGGGTCCCTGGTGACTCTTCCCATCCCTTCCAGCGGGAGTCATGACCTGGCCCCGGCCTTGGTGGCCCCTCAGGTGCCCAGGGCCCACTTCTGGGTCAGTGGGCACCTGAGAACAGTGATGGCTTAGCAGGTCATGCCCATGCCCCCAAAACGACCAGACGGATGACCTCCCAGGACCAAATCCCTTCCCGGCCCCTCACCAGGCTCCCACACAGACAGAGCATCTCTCCACTGACCCTGCTGAGCCTCATCCTGCCTCCTCGTCCTCAGGGACAGGAACAATGGCGTCCTGCACATCCAGGGTCATTAACTAGATCTGCCAGGCCAAGCACAGTGGCTCAAGCCTATAATCCCAGCACTTTGGGAGACTGAGGCGGGCAGATCACTTGAGGTCAGGAGTTTGAGACCAGCCTGGCCAACATGGTGAATCCCATCTCTACTAAAAATACAAAAATTAGCTGGACATGGTGGCGCGCACCTATAATCCCAACTACTCAGGAAGCTGAGACAGGAGATTCACTTGCACCTGGGAGGCAGAGGTTGCAGTGAGCTGAGACCTTGCCATTGCACTCCAGCCTGGGCGACAGAGTGGGACTCCATCTCCAAAAAAAAAAAGATTGGACATTTGCTTGGGGAATGATAAACGGCCTTCCTCAAATGCTCTGAGGTGGTGACTGGCGCATCACTCAGTCCTCACCAGGCCCAGACACCTGGACAGTAACACCCCCGGCATGACTCGAATGCTCTGCTAAGCTCCGTGTGGATCTGGAGCTCAGAACGTGCCCATGTGTGGCTCAGGACACGTCCACACCGCAGCTAACAAGTGGTGGAGAAATGAGAGACCCTGACCACCGTGGGGCTGGCTTCTCTCCAGAGCATCAAGGGAAGAGTTTGGAATGTTTCTTCCATGAACTGAATAAAGAGAAAACAGACTTGTCCTTCACTCCTGCAAAACATCTAAGCACAAGACTCTGTCTACTTCCCTCATGAGATACAGAGACAAGCAAACAGCAGATGCCCATGAGGGTCTCAGTTCTGGAAGCCATGCCCTGCAGGGTGGTGGGGTGGAAGGGGCAGGCAGGGGAGGCCAGGTGGGCTGGGGTGGACTCAGTCTCAGTGCCAGACTGAGCAGCCCTTGCCTCATTTCATGGTGTTGCCCCAGGAGCGTGGGCCACCCATGATGCCCAGGAGGCGGGTGCAGGCTGGGCCAATGTGGATTCACCATGGGGCCCTCACAGGAGTTGGGCAGGCTCAGGCCACATGGATGGGCTGCCCTCCCAGGGGCTGTGGGGGCTCCAAGGCCCTGTGGAAAGGTTTGTTCCCCAACACCACCATCCACCCCTCTCTATTAAATGGGCTCCTCTGGCTCAGCAAAGTAGGTGGGCACCATCCTCAATATGAAAGGGGCAGGCAAGGGAGAGGCTGAAAGTGACCAACTGTCCTGGAAAGTTGTCCTCATGGGCCCATTGCACCTGCCTGCCCTGTCGCCTGGGGGAGCTCTGGGGTTGGCTGCAGGGAGAGCAAAGTATGTTTCTCAGCCCTTTTTATTCCCAGGATTGCCCTCCCCTAATCAGGAGAAAATTTATATTCAACTTAAATAATTTTTATTAGTTAGTTAATCAAGCAAATTCATGTGAATTTACTTTTCCCCAGTTAGAGCAATTAAGTGCTGCAGAATGAGGTTCGCAGGCAGAATCCCCTATGAGGAGGCACAAGCCGTTAGGGTGGTGAAGTCAAGAACTGAGGTTTGGGATCCTCCGCCTAGATTTCAGAGAATGTATGGAAATGCCCGGAGGTGCAGGCAGAAGTTTGTGCAGGGGCGGGGCCCTCATGGAGAATCTGTGCTAGGGCAGTCCAGAAAGGAAATGTGACATGTGGGGTTGGAGCCCCCACACAGAGTCCCCTCTGGGGCACTGCCTAGTGGAGCTGTGAGAAGAGGGCCACCATCCTCCAGACCCTAGAATGGTAGATCCACTGATAGCTCCCAACATGTGCCTGGAGAAGTGGCAGACACTCAACACCAGCCCATGAAAACAGCCAGGAGGGAGGCTGTACCCTGTAAAGCTACAGAGGCAGAGCTGCCCAAGACCATGGGAACCCACGTCTTGCATCAGTGTGACCTAAATGTGAGACATGGAGTCAAAGGAGATCATGTTTTTGGAGTTTTAAGATTTGACTGCCCTGCTGGATTTCAAACTTGCATGGGCCCTATAGCCCCTTTGTTTTGGCCAATTTCTCCCATTTGGAATGGTTGTATTACTCAATGTCTGTACCCTCATTGTATCTAGGAAGCAACTAACTTACTTTTGATTTTACAGGCTCATAGGCGGAAGGGACTTGCCTTGTCTCAGATAAGACTTTGGACTGTGCACTTTCAAGTGAATGCTGAAATGAGTTAAGACTTTAGGGGACTGCTGGGAAGGCATGATTGGTTTTAAAATGTGATGATATGAGATTTGGGAGGGGCCAGGGCAGCATGATACGGTTTGGCTGTGTCCCCACCCCAATCTTATCTTGAATTGTAGCTCCTATAATTCCTGCATGCTGTGGGCGGGACCCGGTGGGAGATAACTGAATCATGGGGGCAGGTCTTTCCCATGCTAGTCTTGTGATAGTAAATCAGTCTCATGAGATCTGATGGTTTTAAAAAGGGGAGTTTCCCTGCACAAGGGAAACTTTCCTCTCCACAAGAGAGGAAACTCTCCTCTCTTGTCTGCCGCCATGTAAGACCTGCCTTTCACCTTCCACCATGACTATGAGGCCTCCCCAGCCACATGGAACTATGAGTCCATTAAACCTCTTTCTTTTGTAAATTGTCCAGTCTCGGGTATGTCTTTATCATTAGCATGAAAATGGACTAATACATTGACAAGACAACACAGACATAGGACACTATGGAACAGTGTACAAATATCTGTAAATGACACAATAACCAAATTTCTCATTGATAAATCTCAGCACAAACATTATAAGTAAAATTATGGTGAGATCCAGCAGCATTCAAGGAATAAGACCCCCTGAGCAAGTGGGGACATGGGTCTCTAGTGGGAAATTTATTTATCATTTCCCAGATTTATTAAGGTATAATTGACAAACATTGCATATATTTCTGGTGTAGAATATGATTTTGTTGTTGTTGTTAGCTGTGTATATGGTGGACTGATTAAATCAAGCTAATTGACACAGCCATCACCTCACATACTTACCATTCTTTTGTGGCGAGAGCATCTCCAATCTCCTCTCCTGGCAATTTTTAAGAACACCGTGTGTGGTTGTTAACTGCACCTGCCTGCCATCAGACAGATCTCCAGCGTGTCCTCCTCCTGTCCAGCCGAAACTTTTTCCCTTTCACCTACGACTCCCCTTTCCTTCTGCCCGGCTCCAATCCCTGCAATATTAGGGTTGCCCACGGTCCCTACTCCCACTAAGCATTTTCCTGGAGGTGTTACCCAGTTCACCTGCCTGAGACAGGAAAGCTGGAGTCATAAAAATGGGGCAACAGGAGGCAAAATTGTGATTATGTGCAGCTGCTGTCATCGTATGACTAGAAACCCCATGAGAATCGAACAACAAAACCACTGTTTTTAAGATGATTAAGTATGTTGCTGGGATGTAAAACTAAAACATGAAAATAAATAAAGTTGTTGGCCGGGCGTAGTGGCTCACGCCTGTAATCCCAGCACTTTGGGAGGCCGAGGTGGGCGGATCACAAGGTCAGGAGATCGAGACCATGGTGAAACCCCGTCTCTACTAAAAATAGAAAAAATTAGCCGGGCGCAGGGGCGGGCGCCTGTAGTCCCAGCTACTCGGGAGGCTGAGGCAGGAGAATGGCGTGAACCCGGGAGGCGGAGCTTGCAGTGAGCCGAGATCGCGCCACTGCACTCCAGCCTGGGCGACAGAGCGAGACTCCGTCTCAAAAAAAAAATAAAAAATAAAAAATAAAGTTGTTATCTACAATCACAAGTCAGAAGAAAGTAGCCCACTAAGAGGAGGTACAGAGAAAGAAAAAGACAAGTCACCTGGGAATAGACTTTAGGAAGGAAAATGCCGAACTCGTAAAAGGCTCCCTCCAGAACCCCCCAGTGGGATTCAAAATTACAGGCAAAATGTGGAAAGGCCAAACACGCCCATAGACAGAAGGTCTCAAGACCATAAAGGCAGCAGCTCTCTTCAGGTTAATGTATCATCTTAACACAACTCCAGTAAAATGCTGAGAGAGAACAAGAGATTCTAAAGTTCATATTTAAAAACAAACAAACAAACAAGAAGGCCCCAAACAATTCCAGAAGAAGAGGCAGGAGGGAAACCGGCCCTGATTGAGAACTCGGCCCTTCCTAACTCCTTGCTCCAACGAGTGGTACTTTTACGAGAACAGAGGGCCCACCCAGGAGTGGTCAAGAATGCGTATGGGAATTTGATATACAGTAAAGGAAGCCTCTTAAATCAGGAGGAAAAGATGGACGTTTTCATAAAGATCTCATTGAAAAAGTGAAGCCACTGTAGCCATCTAGATAAAATACAACTTGACCCTCACCTCGGCTCGCACCAGGATAGCTTCAAACCACAGATTTTATGTTAAAAAAGAAATAGTGGGGGAGGTCAATTCCTCTACAGCCTTGGAGTAAGGAAGACATTTCTAGTTATAGCCTAAAATCCAAGTGCAAAAAAAAAAAAGAGTTGATAAATTAGACTACATAACAATTTAAAACTTTAGTATATTTTAAAATAAATACAATCAGGAAAGTCAAATAATAAACCAACTAAAGAGAAAAGCATTGGTCACTCACGTCACAGACAATGGGCTGCTTTCCCTAACACCTAAAATTCTCCTAGAAAGCAAGAGAGAAAAGATAACTCCATAGAAAAATGGGGGGAGAATATAAACAGAAATAGGAAGGAAACAGCTGTTAAATAAACAAATAAGCATTTACTACATTGTCATAGCTCTGAATGCTCTTAATTTCACTGCACTCCAACCTGCAGGAGAGCGAGTGGTGTGAGCCCAAGAGTATCTCAGAGAGGTCTCAATTTAGACAGTTTATTCTGCCAAAGCGAAGGATGTGCCTGTGACACAGACCCAGGAGGTCCTGATAACATGTCCCCAAGGTGGTCAGGGCACAGCTTGCTTTTGGGGGAGACATGAGACGTCAATCAATATATGTAAGATGTACATTGGTTTTGTTGGGAAAGGCAGGACAACTCAAAGCAGGGAGGGAGCTTCCAGGTTCTAGGCTGATTCAAAGGTTTTCTTTTGTGTGTGTGTGAGATGGAGTCTCACTCTGTCACCCAGGTTGGAGTGCAGTGGTGCAGTCTTGGCTCACTGCAACCTTCGCCTCCTGGGTTCAAGCAATTCTCCTGCCTCAGCCTCCCAAGTAGCTGGGATCACAGGTGTGCACCACCACACCCAGCTAATTTTTGCATTATTGTATTATTAGTAGAGACAGGATTTTGCCATGTTGGCCAGGCTGGTCTCAAACTCCTGACCTCAATCCACCCACCTCAGCCTCTCAAAGTGCTGAGATTACAGGCATGAGCCACTGTGCCCAGCCGATTCAAAGGTTTTCTGACTGGTAATTGGTTAAAAGAGTAAAGTTATTAACTGAAGACCTGGACTCAATGGAAATGGGCTAAGATAATGTGTGGTGAAGACCATAGCTTCATCATGTAGATGAAGCACCAAGGTAGCAGGCTTCAGAGAGAACAGATGGTAAACCTTCCTTATCAGACTTAAGATCTGTGCTGACGTTAATGCTGGTCGGCTTTTCCCAAATTCCAAAAGGGAGGAGGGTAGAATGAAGCACGTCCGATGCCCCCTCTTCTCATCATGGCCTGAACTAGGTTTTCAGGGTAACTTTGGAATGGCCTTGGCTGAGAGGAGGGGTCCGTTCAGATTGCTGGGGGACTGAGAATCTTATTTTTGGTTTGCAGTTGTCATAATAGTAGAAGTGACTCCTTCCTTTGGACCCAGCTCAGTAACATCTCCTTCTGGAATATTCTAGTTCTGTAACATTGACACTGTCAGCACAGCAGCCACGGGCCAAGTGTGACGAACGAGCATGGGAAACAAGGCCGATCTGATTGAAGTGTGCTAGGGGAGCAAAATACACACCCAATTTCAACAACTCACTGTGAAACAGCATATAAAGTATCACAATAATCCTCTATTGATTACATGTTGAAGTGGTCATGTTTTGGAAATATTGAGTTAAATGAGATATATTATTAAAATTAATCCTCCTAATTTTTTTTTTTTTTAACTTTTTAGATAGTAACTCCTGCTCTGTGGCCCAGCTCCTACAAGCAGGATGCAGGGTGGGCGACTGGGCTCTGTCCTGGGCGAGGTCCAGGCACCTCACACGTTCAGGCCCCGCGGGAAGCACCTGGATGCCTGTGGTGTGACAGTGTTTCAGGCAGACACCCAGTGTGAGGTGACGTCAGATGCTGGGTGTGAAGCCTCCAGGGCAAACTCTCGGTGTCGGGAGATCCAGAAAAGAAGAAAACAAGCCAGCACAAAAGGGGCAGTGATGTGAGGGCTGACCAGAGTGCATGGCAGCCCAGAAAGGAGAGAAGAGCCGCCATCAGGCCCTCCATGTCCTCCCAGGGAGTCCTCGGGCAGTAGCGTGTGGAGCCTGCACAGTTCTGCTAAGCCTGTGAGCCAGGGAAGAGGGTCTTGTCCCCAAGGGCATCCCTTGCGGCTTCCTTCCCACCTCCCAGAACCACCTGTAGCCCCTCCAAATGCCTCCCCAGCAGGAAAGGCGTCCCAGCACCACTGACACAGCCAAAGCTGCCCACTGCAGAGAGGACAGGCGTGGCACAGCTCACTCGTGACGTTCCAGATGCTGACGGAGAAGACCATTCCATAGAGTGACCAGGTATCCAGGGCTGGGGAACTCAGTGCAAGGAAAACTTCTCCTTGCAGAATCACCACTGAGACAGACCCCCTCCCCGACCTTCTCAGGGACAGACAGGGCCTTCTGGGCTCACTGGCCCCCTCATCCTCAACGTCTGGGGAGAGATCTCTACCTTCCCTTCGCCTGGGAGTCCTGTGTCTCTGCACCAGGAGCAGGGCTGCATGAGTCCCGCCAGACAGAAGCCCATACCCTGGGGCTGGGCTCCTGGACGCCGGGGCCCTATAGGTGTGAGCTCATGGTCAGTGGACCGTCCACCTGGGAGACCCCCACCTGCTGGGTGATCAAAACGACCCACTCCACTGGGAGAAGAGGGGACGCTGGCCCCTTGGTCTGAGGGACAGGGCACAGCCATACTCCATTCCCACACACAGCTCCAGGGGCCCGCCTTGCACGCAGCTTCCTCTTCCCAGGATATTGTTGAAGCCTGCACAGTGTGGTAATGACAAATAAACTTTCTGCACAAGAGCTGTTTGTCTTCTACAAGCTGTTAACATCTGTTTGATATTTATTCAATATCCAATAAGACTCCTAATTAATCTAGGTTTTCTTAAAAAAAAAAAAAAAAAAAAAAAGGAAAAACAGACATGAAAACAATTTAATTTTTCTTCTAGCAGCAAGAGCCATGTGGGGGAGCGTGGCCTGCAGAGGCCCACATGGTTTCTCGCCAGGGTGGCACAGACAGGCTGGGGTCCTCTCCTGGGCCCCCCACAAGCCAGGGCCACTCACGAGTGCCTGCCCAGCCCCAGACCCTTGAGTCAGCGTTCAGGGATGTCATCCGGCACTTTGCTCCTCCCGCATTGGCTCGGCTACGGAAACACCGTCACCATGGCCAAGCCGCAGCCTGGATGAAGCTCAGCCCGACAAGAACCCCTCGCTGACGGCTTCGCTAAGAGGAGACTGCACACCCTTCCGAGCCAGGCATGGCCACAGAGGTGTAGGAGGCCGAGGCCATCTTATAGGCTGGATAACCGGGGGCTCTGGGAGGGACCCGCATGGAGGGGGCTCCCACCTTGATCCTCTCCAGACCTGCAGAGGCCTCAGACTTCAGGGTCGTGGAAGACGCCCCAAAGAGTCATCTGAAACAGGCTCCAACCCCCGAGACTCCACGGAATACACCCGGGGTAGGGTGAGGGGTGCTGCCCGGCAGCGGGTGTCTGTAGGATCCTGTTCACCTCTGCAGGGTGCGGTTCTCCAACAAGCACTCAGCCCCAGGACAGAAGCAGGGACGCAGTGTGTCTACCAGCCCCTGGGAGTCTACATGTCCCACCCCTGGGAGTCTGCATTTCCTGTCCCCTGGGAGTCTGCATTTCCTGTCCCCTGGGAGTCTGCATTTCCCGCCCCCTGGGAGTCTGCATTTCCTGTCTCAAGGAGTCTGCATTTCCCGCCCCCGGGAGTCTGCATTTCCCGCCCCCTGGGAGTCTGCATTTCCCGCCCCCTGGGAGTCTGCATTTCCTGTCTCAAGGAGTCTGCATGTCCCATCCCAGGGAGTCTGCATTTTCTGCCTCTGGACATTGTGGGCTGTGTCCAGAATATCCCTCTCAGAACTCGGCCAGGTGCGGTGGCTCACGCCTGTCATCCCAGCACTTTGGGAGGCTGAGGCGGGTGCATCACCTGAGGTCAGGAGTTTGAGACCAGCCTGGCCAACACGGTGAAACTCCATCTCTACAAAAAGTACAAAAAAATTAGCTGGGCGTGGTGGTGGGCGCCTGTAATCTCAGCTACTTGGGAGGCTGAGACAGAAGAATCGCTTGAACCCGGGAGGCAGAGGTTGCAGTGAGCTGAGATTGTGCCATTGCACTCCAGCCTGGGTGACAGAGTGAGACTCTGTCTCAAAAATAAATAAACAACTGGCTAACACGGTGAAACCCCGTCTCTACCAAAAAATACAAAAAACTAGCCGGGCGAGGTGGCGGCGCCTGTAGTCCCAGCTACTCGGGAGGCTGAGGCAGGAGAATGGCGTGAACCCGGGAGGCGGAGCTTGCAGTGAGCCGGATCTCGGCCACTGCACTCCAGCCCGGGGGGCAGAGCGAGACTCCGTCTCAAAAAATAAATAAATAAAATAAATAAATAAATAAATAAACAAACAAACAAATAAAACTCTCCCAGCAGCTAGGGACCCCCAAGACTGCACTGAGCCCCTTGGCCATGACCCCTCCAGTGCCTGAAAACTTCCTCATCTTCATCCACTACAAGTAGACAACACACATGCCTCCCGGCCACCCCATCCGTGACACGCTGACCCACGGAGTCGCCAACATCAGCTCCTTGGGTCGGAGGGCACAGCAGCAAAGCAGCGGGTTTAATTAATCACCCCGAACTTAGCCGCCGGTGACCCCAGGCACAGTCAGGCAGGGCATTGGGGGACAGGCAGCCAGGAGAGCCACCTGCCACCTTCATCTCTCCCCATCACGGGAGACAGGAGCTGATTAAAATGCACATGATTTATTGGGATTTATTGCAAAGGGGTCTGTCATCTATTAATTTACCATCTTACTTTCCATCAGGGACACTTTTTCTACTTCCGCAGATAATCAGGGAGAAGATTTCTTGCAAAGGGTGGTATTGACCCCTACAAGACACGGTTTCCCAGGCGAACATCCTAAATGGGGTAATTAGAGCTGAGAATCGCAAATATCCATCCTCTAAACTGAATAAAAATGGAAATGCCGCACTGAGGCGTCATTATGTGCTCATCGAGTGAAATCTGGTTCCTCGCATCCATTAACCTTTTGTTGTGTGGTCCTCCCGCGCGGCACCGAGGCCAGCGCTAGGCACGTCTGTCTGCGAGTGATGAATGAGCTGTCCGTCCAGACGCCTGACGGTTTGACCTTTATTCAGCTAAAAGCACGGGGGCTCCTGGTGTTAAGTGGATGCCACTCCAGGATGAAATTGATCCAGAGTAAGCATCTTTGCAGTTGTCTTAGATAATGTGATGGGAAATGTACTCTCAGCTCAAGGATAAGTTAACAAAGCCCAACACAAATACCGATAGTCTTTTCCCCCAGCTGATTTGCTTTAACGCAGAGCTACACTGTCTACCTCACTAAAGAAACCTGGGCCCTTGGACACACCAGGGTGTTCCACCGGACTAAAGGCCAGAGCCACGAACCATCACACAAGCAGTGCTCTGGAGGCGGCGAGTTGGTCTCGAACGCCTTCGTGTTAACGCCGTTCCACACAACAGTGAATTGAACCTCCAAAAAATACATTGAAATCGTTAAGAATGCTTTGGAAAAAATGAATGGGGAACAACTTGTCCCATGAAAATTAAACACAGTGCTGGCACTACTCAAAATAAGGGCAGGCAAGTGAGATGCACGCACGGCCCTTCCCTAGACAACCATCCTAGAACGGGGGTTAAGCAAACTGAATGACGCCGGAGGCTCCCAGTGCACACAGGTGGCCGGAGGAGTCCATCTGGACAAGCGTCCGCTGGAAAGAGGGTCCCACCAACTCCACGGCTCTGTGTGTGGAGAAGGGTGGAGGAAAACCACAGCCTTGCTGGGTGAAAGAGTCACAGGTGAGCATTCAGGGAGCAGGAGCATGGTGAGGACTACCTAGGCAGCCACAGGGTGAGATCCAAATTCTGGGCATGAACCCAGCCTGGCCCACAGCTGCCGGCTGCACTGCCGGGAAGACATCCGGGGCCGGCAGGAAGGCAGGGAGGCCGGGAGAAGCTCACTCCCGAGAGGGGAACCCTGCAGGCCAGACCCACGAGTCGGCTGCTGTGTTGAACCAAGCACAGCCCCCGGCTGAGACGCTGAGGAAGCAGAACCCACAGGTTGGAAGAGTCCGGTGGGAAGGCCGGGAACGAGGGAACGTCTCTGTAGACATAAGGAGGCTGCGGGGCATGGGTCCCGTGTCTGTCCCATTTCACAGGCAGCAGGGAGAGCATCAGGAGCCAGGCTAAAGAAGAAAGGCAGCCCCAAGGGGGCACTGAGGCCAAGCGGGGAGGAAACAGCCCCCCGGAGCCGGAACACCAGGTCTGCAGAGCGAATCCAGAAGAGCTGACCACCCCCCGAGCAAAAGGAAGAACGACCCCCAGAAAGACACGGAGAACTTCAGAGTCACTAAAACGCATTCCCTACAACGTCAGCTTTTCACCCCAAAATTGTCAGACAACAGGAAGTGTTGACCCACAGTCAGGGAAAAAGGGCAGCTGATAGACATTGACTTCAAGTGGACCCAAATGGTGAATTTAGCAAAAGAAGCTATCAAAGCAACTGTTAAAAACATGTTCTTAAAAAACTAACATAAGGTGGCTGGCTCGGCTCACACCTGTAATCCAGCATTTTGGGAGGTTGAGGTGGGTGGATCACTTGAGGTCAGGAATTCAAGACCAGCCTGGCCAACATGATGAAACCCTGTCTCTACCAAAAATATAAAAATTAGCCGGGTGTGGTGACGGGCGCCTATAATCCCAGCTACTTGGGAGGCTGAGGCACGAGAATCACTTGAACCCAGGAGGCAGAGGTTCCAGTGAACTGAGATTGCACCATTGCGCTCCAACCTGGGCGACAGAACGAAACTATCTTTAAAAAAATAAAAAATAAAGTATATCCAAATAATAAAATATGTATAAGTACAGGAAAATATTATATCAATGAATAAATAGGAAATCTCAACAGAGAAATGAAAACTGGAGAAAATGGTTAGCAATTCTAGCAGTGGAAACTGCAATAAACAAAGCAGAAATTTACTAGACAGCCTTGACATCACTTTGGAGGTGGCGAAGGAAAATAAACTGGAGGACAGAGCAGTAGAATTTGCCAGATTCAAAATGAAGAGAAGGCTCGACACAGTGGCTGGCTCAGGCCTGTCATCCCAGCACTCTGGGAGACGAAGGCAGGCAGGTCGCTTGAGCCCAGGAGCTAGAGACCAGCCTGGGCAACAGAGTGAGACCCCATCTCTACAAAAAATACAAAAAAACATGTCTGGGCGTGAAGGTGCACACTTGTAATACCAGCTACTTGGGAAGCTGAGGTAGGAGGATTGCTTGAGCCTGACAGGTCGAGGCTGCAGTGAGCCATGATCACAACACTGCACTCCAGTCTAGGTGACAGAGTGAGATCCTGTCTCAAAAAAAAAAAAAAAAAAAATGCAAAGGTTGAAGAAAAATGAGCCAAGCCTCAGAGACCTGAGGGCCAAGAGCCAGTGGCCCAGCGTGTGGACAATGGCCGTCGCAGGAGTGGAGAGGGAAGGGCACGTATTGGCCAGGTCCCTACAACGGCCAAAAACTTCCAGAATTTGGTGGAAAATGTTAACTTACAGACGCAAAAAGTTCAACAAACCCCAAGCAGGATAAACAGGGGAAAGAAACAGTCCTGGATACGTCGTAGCCAAAGTTCTAAAAATGTAAGATAAAAAGACCATTTTGAGGCCGGGCACAGTGGCTCACACTTCCTGTAATCTCAGCACTTTGGGAAGCCAAGGCAGGCGGATCACGAGGTCAAGAGATCGAGACCATCCTGGCCAATGTAGTGAAACCCTGTCTCTACTAAAAATACAAAAATTAGCTGGGTGGGTGGCATGCACCTGTAGTCCCAGCTACTAGGGAAGCTAAGACAGGAGAATGGCATGAACCCGGGAGGCAGAGCTTGCAGTGAGCTGAGATCACGCTACTGCACTCCAGCCTGGCAACAGAGTGAGACTCCAAAAAAAACCATTTTGAGAGAAGTCAGAGAAGAAAACAGCATGTGAAATACAAAATAACAATGAAGAGAATCACAGGAGATTCTCACCCAAATGAAGGAGGCCCAAAGTGGGAAAAATACTAAATCAATTATGAGTGAATGGAATTATTTATAAATATATCTAAATATTAAAAATCTGGCCAGGTGCAGTGGTTTATGCCTGTAATTCGAGCACTTTAGCAGGCCAAAGCAGGTGGATTACCTGAGGTCAAGAGTTTGAGAACAGCCTGGGCAACATGGTGAAACCCCATCTCTACCAAAAATATAAAAATTAACCAGGCATGGTGAAGCATGCCTGTAATCCCAGCTACTCAGGAGGCTGAGGCAGGAGAATCGCCTGAACCTGGGAGGCAGAGGTTGCAGTGAGCCGAGATCGTGCCATTGCACTCTAGCCTGGGTGACAGAGCGAGACTCTGTCTCAAAAAAAAAAAAAAAAAAATCACCATCAGGACCAAGAAGGCTGTGCCCCTGTGTCAGAAAACCTATAGGAATATTCCACTACAGCAGCAGATGAAAGAGAACGTCTGTCCACATGTTTTCAGCTGCACAAGGCCCAGCTGCTTGTTCTCAAGGTCCAATAACGAGATGCAGACAGACTGGGAAAGGAGGGAGTTTATTTCAGCAGCCAGGTACGGGCAGGAGGTCGGAGCAGCGCACCAGACCAACTCCAAGGGACGAGTTTCTCTGCAGAGCTTGTCTACATTCTGAGATCCATGCTGCGTGTGGAGCTGCACCTGCCAGCAGGACTGTTTCATTCAATCTCTATCTCATCTTTAGCGAGGGTCTGGGGTCTAGAAAGTTTCTCTAGAGCCTTGGAAAGTTTCTCAGTCTTAAGTGGGCTCTGGCAGGAGGTGTATGTGTAAGGATGCCTTCCCCCACAACGCCACCCCCGCCCCGAGATGGAATCTCGCTCTCTCGCCCAGACTGGAGTGTAGTGGTGCGATCTCGGCTCACTACAACCTCCACCTTCCGGGTTCAAGTGATTCTCCTGCCTCAGCCTCCCGAGTAGCTGGGACTACAGGTGCCCACCACCAAGCCTGGCTAATTTTTGTATTCTTAGTAGAGACGGGGTTTCACCATGTTAGTCAGGCTGGTCTCGAACTCTTAACCTCATGATCCACCTGACTCTGCCTCACAAAGTGCTGGGATTACAGGCATGAGCCACAGTGCCCGGCCCAAGGATGCTTTCATTATTGGATCAGACTTCAGGGTCTGAGAAAACCCAGGCAGGGTCTTAATGGGTTTGTTATGGCATTCCAGCCCCCACACTCAGGCGCCAGCTTCCAGTTCCTTAATGTTCAGCTTATGCATTTGTCAGAAGTATAGTAAAGGGTTAGTAGAAACTGGCTGTCTGGTTGCTGATGGAAACCCAGCCTGCTCCACAAGCTCAACAGATTGGAAGAAAAACAAAGGGGGCATAAACAGTGTTTCCACAACCACCAATAAGGAAAACCTCTTAGCAGGCTAGAAACAGAAAGAGATTGTCTAAACGGACACAGAAAAACTACCAAAACCTAGAGCAAACTGCTTGCTTGCTAGAGAAATTTTACAAGAATTTCCATAAAAATCAGAAACAGGACGAGATTCTCCCTCTCTCTATCCTATAACGTTTGCTGGGTGCCATAGCCAAGACAGTAAGAGAAGCAAAGTAACTGAGAGGTATAGGAATTAAAAAAAAAAAAAGAAAGAAACAAATGCTTTCAGGTGCTGTAATGATCTGTATGAACAATCCAAATTACCAGAACTACTTGACCAATGAGTAGAGCTAACCACCTTTGGTCAGGTGCTAGGAATGACAGAATCCGGAGGTAGCCCAACACTCATCCGGGAGGCAGATGTGGTGGCATCTGGCTCAGGGGACAGGGCGCTGAGGCTCCGTAAACGGTAAAGTTAAAAAGCAGATCTCTGCCTCCTCCCGTACACAGAATTAAATTCTGTGTATCAAAAAATCTTTAAGACTAGTAAAGAAATCTTTAAGACTAGTCAGAGAATATTTTTAATCATGGAATAGGGAGGGGTCTCTTCAAACAAAACAAATAAAAGCTCCTAGAGAAAAAGATTCCACACCTCTAACTCTACATTTGAAGTTTTTTCTGACAAACAATCACACCGTTTGTTTTAAAAACTGAGCCACTGACTGGGAGAAATTTTGCAATACACACAACATAAAAAGGACTAATACCCAGATGTATGTGGAATTCCTACGAAGAGGTAAGTGAAAGAAAAACAACCCAGCCGGGCGCGGTGGCTCAAGCCTGTAATCCCAGCACTTTGGGAGGCCGAGAGGGGCGGATTACGAGGTCAGGAGATCGAGACCATCCTGGCTAACACGGTGAAACCCCGTCTCTACTAAAAAAATACAAAAAACTAGCCGGGCGAGGTGGCGGGTGCCTGTAGTCCCAGCTACTCGGGAGGCTGAGGCAGGAGAATGGCGTGAACCCGGGAGGCGGAGCTTGCAGTGAGCTGAGATCCGGCCACAGCACTCCAGCCTGGGAGACAGAGCGAGACTCCGTCTCAAAAAAAAAAAAAAAAAAAAAAAAGAAAACCACCCTAAAATCTGTCCGGATGAACAGGCAAACTGCAGAAGACCCCAACAGCTAAAATAAAAATCACGTGGTAAGTGGCTCAGCCTGTCTCTTCATCTGAAAATCCAAAATTAAACCGCAAAGAGATGCAAATTAGGAAAACTTTCACAGCGCGACACAAGAGTGATGGGAGGATTCACAGAGCCAGGAACCCCCACACGACTGGCCTGAGCATCCACTGGGGCGATGACCTCCAGGGGCCTGGCCAGCACCCAGCGGTGTTTGTTGGGAGCACACACACCTCCAGCCCAGGAACTTTCCTCCCAGATATACCCCTTGGAGCTCTGCTGGGTAAAGCGTGGCCCGGGGACCAGCGGCGTCCGAATCTACACGTCAACAGGGTCTGTGGTCGCTCGCAAGGGTGACACCTGGGGAGGCCGCCCAGAGACCCTGCCGCTGAGCTCCATGAGATGCACACCCACTGTCACATCTACCCCAGCCTGTCTGCGACTAGAAACACTAAGAACCCTGCACATCTGCAAGGCCCAGAAATTAACACTGGTGCCTTCATATTGTGCGATAACAAACTGCAGTTAACCTGGATGAAGCCGACCTATAGAATCGAAAAGATAGTTCTGGAAAACATAAAAGAGCAAGTTGTGACAAGTGACATTTTACAAAGGTTAAAATAGCATTCACCCAAAAGATGGCCGGTCAGCCGCGGCTGCACAGGTACCCTATGGAAGCGCAGCAGAGCCGAGGACGGGGCACCCGGCGGCGAGAGGGGCAGGCACCTGGCAGCAAGAGGGGCAGGCACCCGGCAGCGAGAGGGGCAGGCACCCGGCAGCGAGAGGGGCAGGCACCTGGCAGCGAGAGGGGCAGGCACGCCTCAGGAGGAAAGGTCTGCGGTGCTGGTTTCTTTAAAAAGAAATAGAAAAGATCTGAGGCAAATATGGCATCGGGTTTCTCTCCACTCACTTATACTCCTCTGGGATTTAATTTTCAAATTAATGAGCAAACAAGACACGTGAAATGGGATTCCCTGGGGTTTCATAGCCATAACCACATGCTTGGTGTCAGGAGCTCCACAGAGAGCCCTGAGGAGACGAAGCCCAACTTTTTAGAAAGTGATTTTCCAAGATACCTCAAGACACTTTGTCTTGGTCTCCTCTTTCTAGAAGAACATTCTTTAAAAAAAAAAAGTAGAAACCGCCTGATGTGCAAAGATGTTTATAAGCAGAAAAAACTAAACGCAAGTCAAATGTCCTAGTAACACGGCAGGTGTGAGCCACAGCACGGTGTCGCCGGGGAGAGAGCAGACCCACCCACGTCACAAGCAGGAGTCGCTGCAAACGGCAAAGGTGTGTGCCACAAAGCACCAGAGGCCCCCAGGCCCCTGCGGCCAGGCCTGGGACGGCCTCGCTTCGCAGCCCAAGAGGCAGGGCCTGGACCTCACCCTGACCTACACCTGCCGCCATGCTCTGTTCCCGCCACCCTGAATGCCCCCTTCCAGGCATCCCTGACCAGCACAGCCTCACCCCAGGGGAGCCCGACACCCTCCACCATCTGCTGCCTGGCACACGACATGAGCCATGGGCTCTGAGGTTACCACATGGTCCACAGCTCCAGAGCCAACCCCAGGCCTGCCCGTGCTTGCCCGGTGATCTGGTGAGTCTGCGAGCCTGGGGAGAGAATCCTTGGGCACCCATGTCAGGGTTCAAGGGGTGGGCATCGTGAGCAGGACCAGGCACCCAGCGGTGCCAGCCGCGCCGGCTCTCATTCCTGCCTCGCCACAGGCAGGCAGCCCAGCTGGCGTCCGAACCTCCTTCAGGGGCTCCAGGGAACCCTGAAAGATAAGCCACCATTGTACAGCTCGAGGGAAAATCAGAATCGTCCCTAAGGCGTCTCAGCAAAGCACCTCCCACCAAGATGGGGCCCCAGGTCCTGGGAGAGCCACGAGCTGTTCTGTCCGAAAGGACGGGGGCCGGAGAAGCCAGTCCTGGGGGTGGAGGTCAGGGCCACTCACCACGGCCTTCCTAACGTTCCGTGCGAGCGCATTCTGGAGGAAGAGCAGCTCCTCAGCTGAGCCTGAGAGGGCACGGCCCCGGTCGGGGGTGGACAGCCACGCCTCCTGCCCCATCTCTGCCCCGCTGACACCTGTCCTGGTCCACATCCACCTCCCTGGGCATCCAGGCCCCAGCTCGTCCCTCTCCTTAAAGTCTTCTGGCTCTGACACCCTCTGTGTGTCCGTTCTCACAATGCTATAAAGACCTAGCTGAGACTGGGTAATTCATTTTAAAAAGAGGTTTAGTTGACTCACAGTTCTGCAGGCTGTACAGGAAGCATAGCTGGGAGGCCTCAGGAAACACAATCATGGCGGAAGGTGAAGGGGAAGCAGGCGCTTCTCACTATGGCAGAGCAGAAGAGAGAGAATGTGAAGGGCAGGACCTCACACGGTTAAACCCTCAGATCTCGTGAGAACTCACTCAGTATCACGAGAACAGCAAGGGGGACGCTGCCCCGTGATCCAGTTCCCTCCAGCCAGGCCCCTCCTCCAACACTAGGAATTACAATTCCTCCTGAGATCTGGGTGTGGACACAGAGCCGGACCACAGCACACTCCCCAGATCGGGTTCCTGATCTGGGCACCCGCCCAGTCCCCTGCGGAAGCTCCAGCGGGAGACCCGGGGGCCTGCAGTTCCCCTCCCTGAGAACCCCTCTCTCAGCCCACCCACAGGTTGTATCCCTCCCACCTCCAGATGGGGCTCAGGCCAGCCCTTCCTCCAGCCCCTGCCATCTCCCGGCCAGTGACGCAGTGGCGACGTCACCTCCACAAAGGCTCACGCGGTTCCATCTATCCCCTGCTCTTCTCCGCAGAGCACCAGGGTGAGCCTGAGAAACGTGCCCTCTGGCACCTGTCCTCACAAGGCCTCTCCTGGCTTTCTCTGGAGTCCAGCCTCACCCTGGCCTCCACTGGCCACCATGCTCTGTTTCTGCCACCCTGAATGGCCCCTTCCAGGCCTCCCTGGCCAGCACAGCCTCACCCCAGGGGAGCCCTCTGCCATCTCCTCCCTGGCACACGACGTGAACCATGGGTGCCCGGTTCCCCTCGGTCCCCTACCTGCTCCAAGGGCAGGACCCAGACTGATGGCCTCTGGGGTGGGCCACGCTGAGACCCCTGCCCCCGAGGGCCCAGCCTGCGCCTCCTCCACCTCACTGGATTCTGTTAACCGCTCTGCTCCTCCTCCAGGCATGGGGAAGCCACAGGGAGGCAGAGGGCAAACATTGGGAGCTGTGTTCCCACCACAGATCCACACTGTCGGCTGAGCGCACCCTCACCAGGAAAGCTGGGCCCACCGTGGGATTTCCTGGGGCCTCCATGACAAAGGGCCACAAACTGGGGGCTTAGAGCAACAGCTCGGAGGCCGGAAGTCCAAAATCAAGGTGTCCGCAGGGCCACTCTCCCTCTGGAGGCTCCAGGGAGGGATCTTCCTGTCTCTTCAGCTTCCGGGGGCCCCAGGATCCCTGGAATTCCCTGGTTCACAGCCACACGGCCTGATGGGAGCTTCTGTGTCTGCACGGCCTCCAACCTCTCTCCTTTTTTCATGAGGACACCCGTTACAGGATTTAAGGCGCACCCTATCCGGGATGGGACTATCTCATCCCCAGATCTTTAATTTGATTTAACTGCAAAAACCCTATTGGCAAATAAGTTCACCTTTACAGGTCCTGGGGGGACTAGGACATCAACATATCTTTTTGTGGGGGGCACATTCAACCCACAACAGCAGCACTAGCAGAATTCCACCCGCGAGAGGGTCGGGCATAAAGGCAGGCCGCTTATGAGGAAGAACGCAGTGTTGAGGCCGTTTCCTTAAGCCACAGGTAAGAAGAACTTGCTGAGTCAGCTTCAGCATTCATTAAGAGCCACCGATTTCCCGCGAAGGCTCGAAGGAGATGAATAAGCAGCAGCCGCGATTCCATCAAGCTTAATTTAAAACCCTGGTGGAGGAAGGCACGGAAACCAGGGCCGCGGGTCCCAGGAGAACGCTGGAGTCGAATATCTTTGCATTCAGATGTGGGCTTTACATAAGAGTAAGAAAGCCTGTGTCATTAGACCTGATGACAAAGAGGCTCCACACCTCCCTCAGTCCCAGGGGCACCGGGCTGCAGCCGTCAGCTCCAACCAGACGCCTCGCAGTTCCCGAGGCCAGCACCCCAGAGAAGGAGTGAAGGGATCCTCAGAGCAGAAGATGTTCAGGGATCTCAGCACGTGTGCTCCAAGCAGGCCTCTCCCTGGGGTCCCGAGGGGCAGGGCCGTGGACAAGCAGCTGGAAGCCCACCCGGCCAGTGCTGCTCCAGATGATGACCCCTGGGGAGGGCCAGCCTCTGGCTGCAGAGACCAGGGAGCTCTTCTCATACCCCAAGAGTCACTTCAACCAGATGGTCGGCCACCAGGCAGAGACGGGGCTGCCCACGGAGATCCACAGCACATCCCGTAAGACATACACTCGGCCCTGGCCCTGTGCCCTCCTGTCTGCGCTTCTAGCCGCCCACTGCCCAGCACCAGGCCTCCAGAGCGGGCTCAGCAGGCGCTGAGGGCCCAGCTCTCGGGGTGCTGAGACAGAGCGAGGGTCAAGCTCCCTCTGGTTCTCAGAAGACCCTGGCCAGGATGTACAGGTGGCCGCAGGCCTCAGTCTTGGAGATGGCCCCAGGCAGTGGGGGTGCAGGCGGGAGGTCCTCCGTGTGAATTTAAATTATTTCAGCCCTTCGGCCAGCCAGAAAACAGTTCCAAACCCATCCTGCCGGCCCAGAAGTAGGACGAGGGGAGAGAGAAAGCCGAACCCTCAACCAGCTCCCCTGCCCTGCTCAGGAAACCAGAGCGTGAGAGTGTGCGGGGCTTGGCGTCAGCCCCACTCGGCCATCCGTGCTGAACAGGACTCCGTGAAGGACGACAAGGCTGCCTCGGATCCTGATGCTGCGCTTGTTTCAAATCCTTGACGGAGAGAAACGCGGGGCGCCACGCGACACCTCCAGCTCACCGGTTCCCAACTCTGGGATTCAGGCGAGAAGCCGGGGTCTCGGGGTCCCCTGTGACCTCTTGGCCTTTGTCCATGGGGGGCAGTCCTTTGACTAAAATAGGACCTTTCTCTCCCAAGGCACGTTTCTCACTTGTTCAAGGTATTTTTTACTTTAAATGGAATGCGGTCAAGAAGCAATGTACGGCCACCATGCACATGGTTGTTCCTCTCTCCTGGGCCTGGGCACCCTGGGGGTGCCCCTGGAAGAGGCCCCCATGCCGTGGAGGTGAGCAAGGGGCTCCAGCCAGCCCGAGGGGGCTGGGATGGCGAGGATGGCTGGATGGGGCGGCTGCCGGGTCTCGGGGCCTGGTGGGTCCCTCCTCGGTGGCTTGACCCGTTTGCTTTGAGCAATGACTCCGTGGGCAGCAGAGCCGCATCCGTGACCAGCCTGCACAGCCCAGCCCCACAGCCCCACAGGAATCTTTCCAGGCAAAGGTTCTAATTATCAGGACATTTTTATTTCAAGCAGAGCTCAATATTTCAAGTTCATCCTGTACCTACATTTCAGAAAAAAGAAAATCTTCCAGCAAGAACACAATAAACAAGACAGAGAGCCTCATTAGGAGCCCGTGAGCACCACATCACCGGGCACGCTGCAGCTCCCCGCCGGCCCTCCTCCTCCGAGCCCCCCGCACGGTGCGGGTGAGATGGAAAAGGCACTGAGTGCGGCCCGCCGGAGAGGAGGGGATGGA
Source organism: Macaca nemestrina (assembly GCF_043159975.1). Classification (NCBI taxonomy): domain Eukaryota; kingdom Metazoa; phylum Chordata; class Mammalia; order Primates; family Cercopithecidae; genus Macaca; species Macaca nemestrina. The sequence continues at coordinate 117,408,992 of NC_092139.1, forward strand.
ACCGGGACCACGAGGCACGGGCTGCCAGACACACTGCGGCCGCCTCCCTTTCGGGGGTCCCAGCAGGGTCCATGCTGGCGTCTCTGCCTGTCCCTGGCACGGACCACTCCTCACCTGTGGATGACGCCCCCATCCCAGGTCTGTCTGCAGGACTCAGGCCCCTCCCGGGTGCCCCCTGGCGCTCAGGGACTTTCCAGCAGCGCATGGAGCTGGGGGTGCACGGAGGTGTGTGTGGGCAGCTCAGAGCCCTGCCTGGAGTCCCAGGGTCCTGGGGACAGTCCCATGATGGTTGAGCACACACCTCCTCACCAGCCCCCACGGCCTTGCCCTGCCCTGCCCCCCGCACGGCTCCCAGTAAGAGGTCCCCAAGCTCTGTGGCGAGCCCCTGCTCAGCCAAGCCAATGAAGGTCTCACAGATCCGGGCACACGTGGCCATCCTAAACTTGCCCTGCACCCTCCCAGGGGGTTCCAGTGCCTAACAACACACACGTGAGGTCTCCAAGCACCAAACAGACCCCCTGCAGTGGTGGCCATGCTCCGTCCTTCCACTCGCCCAGCAGAGAACCTGCTGCGTGCCAGGCCAGGAGCTGCAGGGGAAAGAATAGGGAAACAAATGACAACTCGGCCACTGAATCCCACTGCCCGGGGACCAGCAGAGGACAAGCCATGGAGACAAGGTGTCTCACAGGTGGACGGGCAGAGCCCGCTGGGGAGACGGCAAAGTGGAAACAGCCTCAGAGGTGGGGAGGGAGGGGCTGCTCTGACTCGGAGGGTCCCCAGCCTCAAGTCCGGAGGGGATGCTGCTTTCTCACGTCCGTGGCAAAGACAAAGCACCGTGCTTGACGGACTTCGAGCATTTTAGTTATTAATTCTGTTTATTGTCCATCATTTCAATTAGAAATTAAATCTGCATGTGTTTTGGTGCTGATTCACAATTAAAACCCACTGGGCTTCACAGCTTGTTAGGAAAACAAAAGGGATAATGAAACTTTTAGGAAATTCTAAACAATAAATACTTTCAGGCCGGGCGCAGTGGCTCACGCCTGTAATCCCAGCACTGTGGGAGGCCGAGGTGGGAGGATGGCTTCAAGTCAGGAGTTCCAGACCAGCCTGGCCAATGGTGGTGAAACCCCGTCTCCACTAAAAATGTAACAAATTAGCCAGGTGTGGTGGCGCGCACCTGCGGTCCCAGCTACTCACGAGGCTGAGGCGGGAGGACTGCTTGAGCCTGGGAGGTCGAGGCTGCAGTGAGCTGAGATCTCACCACTGCACTCCAGCCTAAGCAACAGAGTAAGACCCTGTCTTAAAAAAATAAATAAATAAAATAAATAAATAAGTTAGAACAGAGGCAAAAGCATCTTGATTTCCATGGAATTAACATGTGGACATAAATGTGTGGGGAATATTAAAATGTATTGGTCAGATTTTGAACGTATCATATTTAATTCACGGTTCAATTGAAACTCACTTCCTGTTTTGCTGAAGACCTTTGCCTTTTTTTTTTTTTTTTCTGAGACAGTCTCGCTCTGTTGCCCAGGCTGGAGTGCAGTGGCGCGATCTCGACTCACTGCAAGCTCCGCCTCCCGGGTTCACGCCATTCTCCTGCCTCAGCCTCCCGAGTAGCCGGGACTACAGGCGCCGCCACCTCACCCGACTAGTTTTTTGTATTTTTTAGTAGAGACGGGGTTTCACCGTGTTAGCCAGGATGGTCTCGATCTTCTGACCTCGTGATCCGCCCGTCTTGGCCTCCCAAAGTGCTGGGATTACAGGCTTGAGCCACCGCGCCCGGCCTTTTTTTTTTTTTTTTAAACCAGTCAAAAGAAAGAACAAGCACCTGGAAATAAGAATAAAATTGAAAACAAATTTGAGGGGTAATTTGGCAGATCCTCCCAAAGTTAAACAAAGTTACAATATGATCCCACAATTCCACTTCTCCCTCCACACCCGAAAGAGCTGACAATATGGGCTGGAGCAGGCGGCACACCCAGGCTCATGGCAGCCCGACTCACAGCAGCCGAAAGGCAGACACAGGGTGGATTCCCCAAAGGGCAGACGCGCGGTGGACTCGCGGTACAATGGGGCCAGGTCAGCCTCGGGGAAGGAAGCACCATCCCCTGCAGCAGCACAGAGAACCTTCCAGACACTGTGCTGCCTGCACTCCATTTACGTGAAATATCCAAAAGAGGCAAATTCATGGAGACAGAAAGCAGATTCGTGGTTGCCGGAGCCAGAGCTGGGGAGGGGAAATGAGGAGTGGCCGTTCCCGGGGATGGGGCTTCCTCCTTTTGTGGGGGATGAAATGTTCTGAAGGCAGACAGAGGTGGGGGTCGTGCCGCCCTGTGAAAGTGCCACACTGAGCTGAATCATTCACTTTGAAACGGTGAAGTTCACGTCATGCGAATTTCACGTCAATAAAATTCAGCACAAAGAGCAAGCTGGAGGGTGATCGTGGTTCCTGGCAGAGTCACTGTCAACTAAGAAGCCATCCCTGGGGGAAGGTGCATGCAGGGCCTGACCCCAGGACCATCGCCCACGTGGTCACCGCAGGGCAGACAATGTCCGTTTTCACTTTCAAAGTCAGCCGATAGACAACGCAGGAGGGCCAGCTGCCGTCGGTGTCCATGACAGCTGGCTTCACCGTGTAAGTGCCAGCCAGGCGTTCAGAGGGGAGGTGCCCAGCAGAGACCCCGGAATCTAAGGCCTGTGTTGGATGAGCAAGACGTGACGGATCGGGCTGAGGAGGGGGCGCGTGTGGATGGACGTCGTTCAGTCCATAAGGAAGTTGGTCACTGAACCTCACGTCACCCACAGGAATCACAGCCCAGGATCTGAGAGTAGCTCAGTTTGTGGGGGGCGGGGGGGGCTTCTACAAAGGGGGGTGTGCCATCCACTCTCCCACACCCTGGTGTGCCCAGGCAACTTCATCAGGGACAGGTGAGAAAGGAAGAGGCACATTTAGGAGAGTTCCATCTGAAATACCCAAAGTTAAACAACATAAAGCGCAGGTAGGCACCCAGAGGGGCTCCCCTCCCACTGCCACGGCCTCTCGTCTGCACCAAGGACCCAAGGCCACCGGCCTCCCTGTCCACTCACAGATCTGGGACCCCCAGTACTCAGACCGGACCTCGTCTCTTCCCTGCTTAAGGAGCAGCCCTGCCCCTGCAGCCCCCAGACCCCAGAGCAGGATCGAGGAGAGAATAGCACCCTGGTGTCCCCAAAACCGTGGAGCAGGAGCTGTGTCTGCCTGTGACCAAGTTCTGTCCCCAGCTCCAGCAGGTGCCCAGGCCCAGGTATGGAGCCCCCAGTCTAGTGCAAAGACCCCTCCGTGGGCAGCGGCCTGCAGTCCTGCCGGGCACTGCATCCGCTCTTGGAGGAGTCCCTTTTCACCCCCACAGGCTGGAGTCCCACAGGGGCCGTGTCCACTTCGGGACACCAGGGGCCGGCTCAGGACCCAGCACATTTGGCGGGTCAGAGCCAGCTCACTCAGCCTCTGCAAGACAATCATCTTTAGATCTTTAGATTGCAGGATCCAGGGTGAGAGTATTTGAAATATTGGAAACCTGAGTCGTGGCTCAAGGAAGGAAAACAGGATGGGTGAAAAACCAAGACAGCGCCCTGGCCGGGTCCTCCTGGCATCTCCCGTCACTCCTGGCCCAGGTCAGGGTCTCCATCTCTAGAGACCAGTTGGCCAACGGCTCCTTCCCACCCACACACAGGTGAAGTCAGGCCCAGCCACCTAGCAGAGACCCGGGTTTGGTTGTCCCGAGTCCTCAGCCTTCTAATCCCGGGTTCTCAGTCCCGGGCTGCAGCGAGAGGCCCTACAGGGCCCACAGTCCAGGGACCCTGTCATGTGCATTTGAATCCGAGGTGGCTCAGCCGGAGACCACTGGCAGCATTGAGATGCTTTGGTTGGATCGAGGCATTTGGGTTTCAGCAGCTGCCACGTCTGATTAGACCTGATGCATTGAGCCCGACACGCCAGGCGGCTGTTAGCGCTGCTGATGAGGAAACCAGTGATCCAGAAAGAACACCGCGGCCCAGCACGCCGTGCTGCAGTCAGGAACGAGCAGCCTGAGCCTTTGCTGGTGTAAACACTGTGAAAATCAGCCATCGAGAGGGAAGGGGGCCAGAAACATGGCGCAGTCCCTCGGATCCCATTCTGTCCTGCCTCTGAGATCCTTGTGTCGTTTTTCTGATCAGAAGTGCTGCTTTCCTTAACAAGACAGAGGAGATGCGTGGGCACGTGTCTCTGGCCTGCCTTATTATTTTAATGGCTCAGAATCAAGCAGAGGGGAGCAAGGAGCCCCGTCAGCCACTCTGCTCAGCCGAGATGGACGGAAATCCAGCCACGAGACAGGCAGGCCCCGAGGAGCATAGGGCGGCCCCCCGTGCTCAGGAGCCCTGCTCAGTCCCGGCGCCGCCCCAGGCCCGCAGACCCTCCAGACCCTGCTGACCCCACAGCCCTGTCCCAGCCCTGTCGGCCGCAGGCTGCTCTGTGGCTCACTCAGAGCTGGCATGGCCCACGGCACGATCTGGGATGCTGGGGGGCCTCACATCACTTCTCTGCACCCTCTGAAGGTGGGTGATAGGTGGGCAAGATGGCTTGAATAGACATATAAATCATAAACAAAGCATTATCAATCCCACTCATACACATAGATATATAAATCATGAAGCATCATCAAACTGAATCCACCAATAAATACCAGAATAGCACATCATGGTCACACTGAATTTATCCTGGAAATTCAAAGTTTAACATAGAGAATAGAAGGCTCAGAATCAAAGCAATTCACTCCATGAACAGATGAGAGGAGAAAAATTACGTGTAGCTCAATCAACACAGAAAAAGAATCTGAAAAAAATCCAGCATTCCTTCATGATAAAATAAAAAACTTTGGCTAATGAAGAATAGAAGGTAACTCTAATGAAAGGCATTTGCAAAAAAAAAAAAAAAAAAAAAAACTACAAAAGACACCACACAGCCACTGAAAGTGTCTCTTTGACATGAAGAGAAAATCAAATGATTCTTGTTTCCATCAGCACCCTTCAGAAATGGGCTGGAGGCCTGTTTGCAAGACGAAAAAAAAATACATAAGAGTTGCAAAGGAAGACACAGAACTGCATGTAGTCATAGATGATGAGATAAATAATCTGTAGGATTACAGGAGTTAAGCAAGACTCCCAAGGACAAAATTAACATAAGAAAGTCCATTATTTCTACATCCATCCACAGCTAGAAAACGAAAGATTTTAAAACATACCATCTGCAATAATGTTTTTCAAATAGTTGAGATTTAGAAGTATGTCTAACAGAGTTCAAGACATCCACAGAGACATTCACGAAACTTTCCTGAGAAGCTTTAAAGAAGGACAGCACAGTCGGAGGAGCGTTCCTATCAACCAGCTCGAGGACTCAGGGTAGCCCAGATGCCAGCTCCCCTCCGGCAGCCTACTGAGCTGATCTTCGTGGAACTTGACAAGCCAAGTCCACAATTCATGCCAGAGTGTAAGCAGTGAAAAATGATAGTAAAGCTGGTTCCACCACACAGCAGGACTTGTCATAGAGCCACAGTGACAGACAGTGTGGCATCGGCCAGAGGCTCAACAAATAGCCCAGAAGAGAAGGAAGTAGCCAGAAGCAGGGCCAGCCTCGTGTAGACACCCACGTAGGAAGGGGCAGAACCATGAAGCCAGGGGAAAAGCAGTTCCTTCCGTGAATGATGCTGCGACCCGGGACATACACATGAAACAGTAACAAAACCGAGCCCTCCCTCACACCATACCCTGGGGTTCAGCACATATTTTCTATAAAGGGCCAGACAGTCATTTGGACCCTGGAAAGCCACATAGTTGGCTTCTGCCTCAACCACTCAATGTGCATGGCTGTGTTCCAATAAAACTTTACTGACACAAACAAGTGGTGAGCCAGAGTCGACCCTCAGGCTGTAGCTCACTGACCCTTGCCATGCCCAAAAATCATTCCTCATGAATCACAGACCTAATTATGAAAGACAAAACTCTATAGTTCTTAAAAGACAAGACAGGCCAGGTGCAGTGGCTCATGCCTGTAATCCCAGCACTTTGGGAGGCCAAGGCAGGTGGATCACCTGAGGTCAGGAGTTCAAAACCAGTGTGACCAACATGGTGGAGCCCTGTCTCTACTGAAAACACAAAAATTAGCCAGTTGTGGTGGCAGGCGCTTGTAATCCCAGCTACTCGGGAGGCTGAGGCAGGAGAATCACTTGAACATGGGAGGCGGAGGATGCAGTGAGCTGATATTGCACCACTGCACTCCAGCCACTGCACTCCAGCCACTGCACTCCAGACGGAGCAAGATCCCATCTCCAAAAAAAAAGAAAGAAAGAAAGAAGAAAGAAAGAAAGAAAAGAAAGAGAGGGAGGGAGGGAGGGAGGGAGGGAGGGAGGGAGGAAGGAAGGAAGGAAGGAAGGAAGAGAGAGAGAGAAAGGGAGAGAGAGAGACAGTAAATACCTTCATGACCTCAGAGTAGAAATGAATTCCTCTAAAAAGGCACAAGGAAAAACTCCTACCCATAAAACGAAACTATTGATAAATTCAACTACATTAAAAGTGAAAGCTTATGTTCACCCAAAACCTATATCCACAACATGTAAAAGAAAAACAAACAAACAGAAAAGCTCCTACAAATCAATTTTTTAAAGACCAAAAGCAACAGAGAAGCAGCAAAAGTCCTGAACTGGCACTTGGTAAACCGGAAATCTCCGTGGGCAGTAAACGTGGAAAATGTGCTTCCTGTTCCCAGTCACAGGGAAATGCAAATCTAAACACTGAGCGGCCAAGCGCACCCTCCACCCTCCTCCCACACCCCCACTGGCTCCCCAGAGTCCCGTGCTGGTTCGGCTTAGGCTTCGGGGACCCACACCCTCCCTCTGAGAGCAGCCCAGCCTTACCTAGGATGGGCCCAGCCAGCCTGGGGTCCCGCAGGACAAGGCAGGTCAGGGACGGGGGAGGCACCAAGAAAAAGCGTAGCCTGGGGAGGTCCTGACCATCCTGGGGCCTCCAGCTCAGTGCACACAGGTGGAGGAAGGAGAGCTAAGTCCCCGTGGACTTGTCCCACATCCTCCCTCTCCAAGGACAAAGCATCACTTTCCTGCCCTTGAAGTCGGTCATGTGGCCCCCCAGCACCTGGAGAAGCGCAATCTCACCCTGGGGTCCAGGCCTGGCCGCTGTGGTGGAGGTCCTGGAGTCCCGGCCCTTTCACCGGAGGCCAAGACTGAGTTGGGAGATGAGGCCACAGCAGCAGCAAGGGCAGGGGATTCCACTCCACAGGCCCAGCGGGAGATGTAGGGCCTGGCGGGAGATGTGGGGCCTGGGGGGAGATGTGGGGCCCGGCAGGAGATGTGGGGCCCGGCGGGAGAGGGCCCTCGAAGGGTGGCACAGCACACCCTGTGTGGGAGGGAGAAGGAGACACCCCAACCACAGAGCAGACAGAGCCACGTGGAAGGTGACTCAGCAAAGAAAACGGGTGATCCGAGTCCCTCACAAAGACGGCTCCGCAACACGACGTCCAGAAACAGGTGAAAACTGGCCGGTGTTCCAGGATGCACGCGGTCCGGGAAACTTCCGAGGAACATTTTATGGTCCATTTTATGACTTCAAGAAAATGTGTTAAACAGTCATGAGGGCTCTCTCAGGCATCCAGCACCGTTTTAAACGTGTGAAATACGAACTCGCCCCCACCTTCCCAGTGACACTCTGTAAAGGGAACCCACGCTTTCTGGATGCAAAGCCCAGTTGACAGTGACCCACAGGCCCGAACACTGCCCAGCTCCGATGCGGCTGCTCTTACTGGCACCCGGCCTGGCCCTGAGAGCCCTGGATGGTCACTGCTCCATCCCCGGCCCAGCAGAGCACTTCCTTCCCAGCAGGCAGCCTGCCCCAGCCAGCTCTCTGCCCTCAGCCCAGGGTCAGTGCTTCCTGCGGAGGCCTCTGCTCGCTCCAGCTCGGGCACTGGCTGGTTGAGGGGAGGGGATTAAACACTTGGAACCCAGACCCTGGCTGGGGATGGGGAGGGAGGCTGGAGACCACCCTCTATTCCCACAGGGCTCTGAGTCCTGTTGCCGGCCAAGCACTGACCCCCTCCAGCCCCACCCAAGCCCCCTTCACCCCCGGCCCCTGCCGTCCCTGTGTCCTCTGCACCCCCAGCCCCTCACGTCACCTCCTGCCCTCCCCAGGTAAATCCTGCGCTCCTGTCACACGCAGGGGAACAAAACAGGGTAGCAGCAGGGACGTGAGGGTGTGGCCAGGACCCCCAGACAAAAAGGAAGGCAGGTGACTCCCTTTGACCAGCGTCCAGGCAGTGCCTCAGATTTCCCCGAAAGGAGGGCGGGGATGAGACGCAGGACACAGACCACAGGCTTCTCCGCCCTGCGCCGCAGGTCAGCGGAGACAGAGGCCTGTGGATTGTGGCATTTCTTCTCGAATCCCTGTCTTATTCTCACTGCATAGTCACACACACAGCCCATCACATGTATCATGTCGTGAAACAAATATCTGTGGTGTGGACGTACCCCCGTGAACTTAGGAGCCCTTTAGCAGCAAGAAAATCCTATTTATCCTTAAATCCTCAGCACCCAGCCCAGGGTCTGCCATAAAAGTTAAAGAATCAAGGCTGTAACAAGGTGTGGGGGCAGATATTTAACCAGACGAGATGCTTCCCAAGCTCCTTCAAACCTCAAGCATTGCTCTAATGTGGGCAGGGGGAGTTTGTCCTTCCCGAGTCTGCTGGAAATCCCTCTGCTTCCTCCAGTCACCGCGGATCCCTCAAAAACTACTCCGATGCTGAAATGTCGCTTTCCATCTTGGCTTGGGAACAGTGGTTCGAATGCACTTCTTGAAACCTATGGAAATGCAGTATCTCTCCAAAATGTTCCGTTTGGGAGGTAATGATGGGATCGCAGGTGTTCGGAACAGAACGTCATTAGGCGTCCGTCAGCCCCGCTGGAGCCAGGGCCAAGGGGGCGGCCCTGACCTGTCCCTTCTCATCACATCAGTTACTTTCCATTAGCGGGAGGGGAAATCAGCAGATGCTGGTGAGGGCGGTCGCGGTGGGAAGCAAACCCCTTCTGTGCGTAAACACTCAGATCTTGGGCTGTGAACAAGGTCTTTTGGCAACACTTCCGGTTAATACGTTTCATGAATTTATGAAATCCTAGCACTCAAGGTTTCTCCATGAAGATTATTGCCAGGCTGTGAGGGGAGAGGGCTCTGGCCAGCATCTGCTGAGCTGAACTTCCAACAGAGATAAATGGGGAGACACTGTTTCCTCAACCAGGAATCCTTCAGCTTCTGTGGGGTCTGCAATTATCCTTCAAAAACCGAGCCCCCTCAAGGCACTTAAGGAAAAATTGCCACAGTGGGGATGGGGGCGGCTTCTGAGCCAGGAAATGCTGTGCTCGGAGGGGAGGCGCAGGGAACTCTGAGGATTAAACCCCCGTCAGGTATAAGCGCAGGTTCTGGTCCTCACTTCGCCCTCCAGCATCTTCTCCACAGAGAAGGGAAGGAGAAAGAGGAGGAATCATTAATTCCGAAATAAGTTATTTGTGGAAAACAGAATTCGACTGACAAAGAGTCCACTTTTCAGCAGCAATCCTAAGCGAGCACCTGGCACACAGCCGGGGGCCCAGGGGGCCTGTCCAGCAAATGAACAAGTGACCTGGGGATGTCTCATCAGAGGCCAATGTGCCGACACAGCCTGGCAGCCACACGGGGACGGCCCCGCACAAACACACGGGGCTCTAATTAATTCTCCAAGAAGAAAAACTTTGTTTTCTGAGAAACGCAACTCTGTTCTTGAAAGTGGTGTTTCAAGGATGTTTCCCAAGGGCCTGGCACAGTGTGCGGCAAATTTAAATCCTCTGAAAAGAGAGAAGAAAGAAGTGAAGGGAGGAGGGAGAGGGAGGGCAGGGGAGGGAGAGGGGGAAGAAGGGAAAGCAGGGAGGAGGGAAAGTGGGGGAGGGGGAAGGGGAGAGGGGGAAGGGAGAGAGAGGGGAGGGGGAAGGGGAAGGGAGGAGGATGGAGGGAAGGGAGGAGGAGGGAGGGGGAGGGAGGGAGGGAAGGGGGAGGGAGAGTCCCTGGAACCCACCCCCACCCCCATGGAGGAAAGAAGCTGGCATTCCTGCAGCATTTGGCTCCTCCAAAGCCCCTCCACTTCCCTTCCAAGAGGCCACTGTGGCTCTGGACTCTCCCAGCACAAGGAGTGGACGTGGACGGCAGTGAAAGTCCTGCTTGAGTTGGCCAGTGTCTCACCCTTCAAAACCTACCCCTGGCCAGTGAAGTGACCCCTGACCTCCCTCAGTTCCTCGCTCTGTACCCCGTCATCAGCTGCGCCCCCAAGAGCCGTGGAGGAGGACAGGAGGGCTGGGCTGAGTGGGGGACGCCCGGGGCTCCGGGGGGCTTGGCCTCTGCAGGACCCAGCCTCATGTCGCTTCGGGGCTCCATCAGCTTCGGGAAGTGCAGCTGCAAGGAGAAGCCAGGAATGTTACTTTGCTTGGAATTCTAACCTCTTTCCTCACCGCAGCCGGAATGTTCCGGTCCGTGCGTTAACGCAGAGAGAGGAAGTTGTCAATCCCCTCGCAAACGTGGCCACTTAACAAAGACGCAGCTTATTGTCAGCGTGTCTTTCATGAGCTTGTAAAAGAGACACAAAGAGGCTGGGCATGGTGGCTCACGCCTGTAATCCCAACACATTGGGAGGCCAAGGTGGGCAGATTGCCTGAGGTCAGCAGTTCGAGACCAGCCTGGCCAACATGGAGAAACCCCCTCTCTACTAAAAATACAAAAATTGGCCGGGTGCAGTGGTGGGTGCCTGTAATTCCAGCTACTTGGGAGGCTGAGGCAGGAGAATCACTTGAACCCAGGAGGCGGAGTTTGCAGTGAGCTGAGATCATGCCACTGCCCTCCAGCCTTTGCAACAGAGCAAGACTCCATCTCAAAAAAAGAAAGGAAAAAAAAAAAAGAGACACAAAGAGAGGAGAGTAAGGGCGTTTGACTCGGATCATCAGATGCTGTGATGGTGCCAGTGGGTAGACACCAAATGCCCTCCTCTGTAGCTGTGGCTCCTGGTAAACTCCCCAGGCAGCTCAGATGCCCAGACTCCATGCTGAGCCAGCTGATGCTAACTCTCACCGGTTCTTTGAGAGCACAGATGACCTCCACATTCCCAATGTAGCTACACTTTCAGCAGTTAGGGGAGACAGAGAAAGCCCATTGGATAAAGACAATTACTCAAGTGGGAAATTACTGTGTTTTCATAACAATGCGTCACAGCACGGTCCCGGGAAGGGTGGAGGACTCAGAAAGAGGAGAGGAAGCTGGGCTCAGGGCTTACACCTGTGATCCCAGAACTTTACAGGGGGCTGAGGCGGGAGGATCACTTGAGCCTGGGAGTTCAAGATCAGCCTGAGCAACATAGGGAGACCCTGTCTCAACAACAACAACACAAAATTAATTTAATTTGTGAAAATTAGCCAGGCAGGATGACACACACCTGTAGTCCCGGCTACTTGGGAGCTGAAGTAGGAGGATCACTGAAGCCTGGGAGGTCAAGGCTGCAGTGAGTCATGATTGCATCACTGCACTCCAGCCTTGGCTACAGACTGAGACCCTTCAAGAAAAAAAAAAAAAAGGAAGGCAGGAAGGAGGGAGGGAGGGAGGGAGGGAGGGAGGGAGGGAGGGAAGGAAGGAAGGAAGGAAGGAAGGAAGGAAGGAAGGAAGGAAGGAAGGAAGGGAGGGAGGGAGGGAGGGAGGGAGGGAGGGAGGGAGGGAGGGAGCGAGCGAGGGAGGGGAAAGAGGAGATGAAAATTCTTGCCAGGGTATGTGGCTAAAACCTACTCAGTCTAACAGTAAATCATGATGCCTAAGGGGAGGGTGCACCATGGGGAGCAAGCTGGAGAAATGAATTCCAACTGAATGGCATATCCAGAGGTCCAGCCTCTAAAAACCAGAATCATTCAGGAGGGGCAGATTGCATGTCAACTAACAACTTCAAATGGGTTTTCCTTTAAGAGAGTTACTTCCTTTCTCCACTTAGGAGTATTTCACTGGTTCGAGTTGTATCGCCATCTTTCTGGCCCTGAGTTGGTGCAACCCTTGGGTTGTATCCATCCATCCAACCCAACCCAACCCTGGCCCGTGAGCCAACTGCCTGCAACTCGCTTGCAGTGGTCCAAGGCATGGCCAAAGGAGGAAGAGGATAGGATAAATTACATTAAATCAAGACAAACAGGGGTTCTTTCTTTCAGGTAATTTTGCCTCATTTATTGAAACAGATACAGAGCACGAGTTTAGGGCACAGTTTCGAAGTACCTCTGATCTCAGAAAAGGTAGGGGAAGACTCAGAAGTAACCACATTTTTTTCAAGAATTACAGCTTACCTGTTCCTCATTAAATGGATTAGAGAAGGACAGTGAAGGATGATTGATATTAAACATCCAAATCACAGTGTCTCTTTATCAATGTGAGGGACTGCAAAGTGAAGCAAGGTATCTTCTACTTTGTAGAGACACACTGACCTGCTTCAGACCACTGGATCCCTGGACATTTCAACAAGGCCGCGAGGACTTGAGTTAGTGTGGGCTGATCTGTCCTCTCTGAGATATTTGCTACTTCCTGCTCACCAGACTCAAGCAACATGGTACCACCAATGTGGCCGACCAGCTTGATGTTCTGTGGGATGGTGAACCGAGATGACCCAGTCCTAATTCTGACAGATGTCAGGAACACTGACTCAGCCCTGAGATGAGGCTGTGAAGGTATACTGCTGCCCCTGTCGTGTGAAAGCTGCTTCTTGGGCTAACCGGCCGATAAAAGGATTTGCCAGCTCAAAGCTGCTTGCAGATGTCAAGACGAAGGTTAAATTTTTTCAGTAACAAAACTGCATATTGAATACTGGCGACAAGAGCCATTATCCAAGTTTACTGTGACCCACTGTCATTTCCTAATACCCACAGATTGTTTCACAGCCAAACATTGTTTTCTGATATTTCACAAATCAAAACTGCTATCCTACATGTTGTTAATAAATATTTTAAAGCTTCCCATTAAGCTATGATGCATTCAAGATTGTAAGATACATCAGAAATTAATTGATTATATCAAAAAATGTGGGAAGACTTCCTACTCACCCACCAAGCTCTCAACACTCAGCAAAGAATCATCCTCGGTGCGTCCCTGTCCATACCCCCTGCCCCGCCTCTCCCAGTGTTTCTGATTCACCTCCCCCCGGAGTCAAGCTGGCCTCCAGGTACATGCCCAGCCTCCCTCCCCAGTGCCAGGCCCTCACCTTCGCAGACCCTGCAGCTGCCTCCTGCTGATCTCAGCACTTCCTGTTCAACCCTCCTCAGGTGGGTAGAAGGGCCACCTTCACAGAGCGGGAAAGGCCAGGTCCACCGAGCTGCCCACAGCCTCCTGATCTCCACACTCTATAGCAAGAGCCCACACTAGGATGCAGCAGAGTCACCTGCAGGGTTTCCTGGGCCCAGTCCCCCCAGCTTCTAACCCAGTGGATCTTGGGTGGGGCCCAAGGAATGGCCCTGGTGACCCATCTCCTGGCAAGGCCGCTGGCCACTCGGGGTGGACACTGTGGGGCACACACCCTCCCGATGCAGTCTGAGCTGCTGGTCCCCTCCCCCTTCCTGCTGGGTGCCCCCAAAGCAGCCCTGAGAAAAGGATTTGAGCACAAGTAGCTGACTTGGGAGGTGACCCAGGAAACCGTGGGAGGTGCAGGGAAGTGAACAGGGAAGGGACAGAGCAGGAGAGGAGCCTGTGGTCAGGCAGGTGACACCATGCTGGGGGTGCACAGAGCCCGTGGAGAGCACGAGGGCCAGTGCTTCCGCCCCAAGGCCCGAGGGAGCTGAGGATGTGCTAGACAGTGAACACCGCCCCCTGAGCAGGACCCTGGGAGGGGCTGCCTAATTCCCCAGCAGCCCACCCAGGCAGAGGGGACCCAGCTGCCAGAGGTCTGCAGGGGCATCAGTGGAGACACAGGTGTTGGCAGCTGGACGTCTGGCCAGGGTGTGGGTGGCCCAACCGCGTGGGTGACATCCCCCAACCACAAAGCGCTCCTCACGCCTTTCGGGGGCACTCCCTGTGTCTTCAGTGCCCAAGCCTCGGCCTCCCTCTCTCTGAGCCGGCGCCCTTGCTGTCACCTTGAAGCCTGCTGACCCGGCTCTTCCTCGTCCTCGGAGAGTAAGGTCCAGCTCCCTGGGGCCGGCGCTTCCCAGACATCAGACACCACAGACAGAGCCCACAGCCTGTGTCCGGCATAAATATTTCACATGTTTATATACAACCAGGCGGCTTCTGGGTGCTCAGAAGCCTGGCTACTGCCTGGGAAATTGAATTCCTGTGTATTTTCATTCCAAAGAAATTATTTATGAGCGATTGATGGAGAACATACTCCTTCATAAATACATATTTACACTCCAGACATTTCCCAGGGCAGAGCCAGCTGTGTGCTGTCACCCTGGACACGTGTGCATGGCGCACACACGCGCACACACGCACACACATACACACACGCACACACATACACACACGCACACACACGCACACACACACGCACACACACGCACACACACGCGCACACACACACACGCGCACACACACACATACACGCACACACACACACATGCACACACATGCACACACATACACGCACACACATACACACACGCACACACATACACGCACACACATACACACACGCACACACATGCACACACATACACGCACACACATGCACACACACACACGCACACACACGCGCACACACGCACACACATACACACACACACACATGCACACACACGCACACACATGCACACACACACGCGCACACACGCACACACGCACACACATGCACACACGCACACACATGCACACACGCGCGCGCACACACACACGCACACACATGCACACACGCGCACACACGCACACACATGCACACACGCGCACACACGCACACACATGCACACACGCGCGCACACATGCACACACGCGCACACACGCACACACGCGCACACACGCACACACATGCACACACATGCACACACGCACACACATGCACACACACACGCACACACACGCACACACATGTCCTTACCTCTTCATTATTAAACTTAATTCTTCCATATGGGAATTTAGGTCTTTAACCTTGGAAGTGATGAAAATCAGAACACGAGCCACTGGTCTGCCTCCCCCAGCCTGAGATGCACAGAGCCCCGGAAGCCTCTCAGGGAAACCGAACCTTGTTTCCTTAAGGCCCACAGGCCTGTGCAGGTGGCTGGGCACAGAGGAAGCTCTGGCTCTGCGGAGGAGCAAACACAGACGACGACAGGGACAGGGGACGCTGGTTTCTGGAAAGTGGCTGTTGATGTTGCTACTCCAGTCCGAATCCACCCCCAGAGAAGCGGGATGGGACCACGGGCCGTGCGGGACACTCCCCAGGAGAGCCACAGGGAGGCGGCGGGAGCCCAGGCACCCCACGGCCCGGCCCCTGAGCTCAGAAGGGAGGTCACGGAGGCATGCAACGCGAAGGGTGACTGTGCCGCTGAACGTCCTTACGGGAAGACAAAGACCTCAGTCTCAGTTGCAAAACAAAATCCAGATTTATTCTGCTGACAAAAGGCGGAATGATTTAAAAAATGACGGGGATTAAGAAGGCCAAAGGACAAACAAAACCAAGGAGACGGGCGCAAACTCACGATGTGGGGGGGCCACAGACGGGAGCAGACACAACCCCAGGCAGATGCTGCAGACGGAAGGAAAGCAGGTGCCTCTGCACAGACGAGAGGCGCAACCCGCGTACGGAAGCGGCCACAAGAATTCAGATGTGCTCAGTAACAGGGCCCTGAAATGTTTATGTAAGACAAAGACAAAAGTATCTTCAAATTTGACAGAAAAGCAGTTACAGTGAAAAAATTTAACCTTTCACTCCATCTTCAAATGTTAAGATGGACAGAGATAGATGAGATTATAGGGGGGAAATGAATAGTATGATTAATAAGGATGATTTAATAAATATGCACAGACATAGCACACACTTTTCCTCTAAAATTCATGAAAGATTTGCAAATATCCATCATAAATAAGGCTGCAGAACGAAAACTACAATAAATTGTAAGAGACAGAAATGACAATTCTGTTCATCTGAGACGAGAAGACCAGAAAAAATCACAAAAATAAATAAGGTTTTAAAAAGACAACACTAGGCAATTTTAAAACATATGATTCTGTTTTAAAAGGAAATAAAGATTTTAAATGATACGCTTTCCAAAAATTAAAAGAATTCTCTGGGCGGAAACCTAGAGGGCCTGGCCAGAGCTCAGTGCAGAGGGGACGCCTCAGGTTCAGATGCCATGATTATCAACTTAGAAAACAGGAGGGGATCACAGGGTCAAAACTCTCAGAGGAGCTCTGGAGAATAGGTAAGTTAGAAGAGAGAAATGGGAAGAAGACAGCACTTCATAATGAATTGGAAAACCAGGACTTTTATCCCTGGATCATTGAAAAATCGCACCTTTTTGAAAAAGCCAGTAAACTAGATAAACCTCTGAGAACCAATGGAAAACACAACATATCAACCACCAAAACATGTTTAATTGCAAGAGAACACTAAGGCAAATGTGTTATTTTTGGTAAAATGTCCGCTTAGAACACGTTGTACAACTCAGCGGACGTATTTGAAAGCGTCAGTAGCGCCCAGGACTTCGGGGGAAAATTGTAATTTTCTGAAAGGAGCTTGCGATGTAGAAAGAATAAGCAGCTAACTGGATAGCAATGATTATCCAAAAATCACCGCAGAAGAGGGCTTGCGGCCCAGAGTATCAATGCTGAATGCTTGGAACTATTCAAACGGTAAAACAGGAACTCTTCCAAAGCGTAAGAAAGAGGAAACACATCCAATTCATCTGAAGGTAAGAATAGTCTAATTCCAAAAACCTGACAAAGAGAGGACAGAAATAAACCCCAGTCCAATCTCATACAGGAGTAAAGAAGTACCAGCAATATGAATTCAGTGGCACGTTAAAAGTACCGCACCCCACATGCAAATAGAGCGTCTTTGGGATTTAAAGGTGGTTTCCTGTAGGAAAGCAGAGAGGAAAATGGGAGAGGCAAAGGGGAGGACTCAGAAATAGAAGGTCAGGGGACAACAGATTTCAGTTTGAGCAGTTATTGTATTTTCAATAAATATATTTGTAACAGTTATTTGGCAAAAACCAACATTTCCTAAGGGGAAAAAGGGAAAAAAAAGATTTTTAAAAATTTATCAGAGTCAGACTCCACTCCACATGGGCTGCATCCAGCCCTCAAAATATCACCAGTGACGGCCACTAGGGTGGGCTCAGGTGGTGATGCCCAGTGACCAGTGACCAGGTGTCCTTGGAGACCCAGCCCCTGGCTTCACCTGGGCTGAAGTGAATCTTAGCAGAGCTCAGGACCTCAGGACAGGGAGGCCAGCCAGGGCCAGGTGCCAGAGAACTGCCACAGACCCGAAATCACAGCGAGGCCAGCTCTGTCCCAGCCCCAGATTCCGAGGGCCCCTCTCCTGCCTGGATGCAGTCTGGGGGTGTTAGTGCAGGTACCACCCTTCCAGCCTGGGCATCTTGTGCCCACAGCTATGCCACATCACACTCTTGTCCCAGAGGAAGACATCTGGGCAGAGAGACAGAAGCAGAGAGCCTCGTAGATACTGAGTTTGCAGGGGTCCCTGCTGAGCCGGCTCAGGAGTTCCTGTCCCTGACCCCAGGGCTGCCTCAGTGCCATCCTTCCTCAGGCATCCCTGCCCTTCATGAACCTTCCATGCCTTTCCTTTCTTCCAGGGTGACCCACGTGGTGACAACCAACCACTGCATGCCCAGAGCCCACTCCTACCTGGGGGCTGCACACAGAACTTGGGATCCAGCCGCTCAGCCTGGGCCCTCCCGGAGCCCACAGGGAAGGAGTTGAGCAAGGCTACAGACTGCAGTGTCAGCATTCGCACGTCAGTCCTAATCCATGTACAGTCCTGTGCTGTTTAACCAGAGGGGCGCGTTCCACAAAAGACATCCTTTGGTGGTCTCCTTTGGTGGTCTCCTTTGGGAGAACATCTAGAGTACACTCAGACACACCTAGATGGCACCACCCACCGCACACCCGGACCGCCTGGCAGCGCCCACTGCTTCTGGACTGCACACGAAACAGTGTAGCTGGACTGAATACTGTGGGCAGCTGTAGCACCATGGTCAGTATGTGTGTCTCTAAACATATCTAAACGTAGAAAAGATATAGTAAAAATACAACATCATAATCTTATGGACCAGGCCACCATCATATATAAGGGTCTATTGTTGACCAAAATGCCGTTATACAGTGAATGACTGCAGTAGCAATGTACAATTGGGAATAAACATCTTTTTTAAAATGCCACTTACAATAGCTGCAAAATACCAATACTTCAAAAAATGAAATACCAAAAAAAAAAAGGAAAGAAAGGAACGCAGAGGGGTGCAGGGCCTCACTCACGTGGCCTCATTCATAGCTGGACCTGGGGCAGAGCACCCTGTCACTGGGGTCGGAAGCTGTGTGCTATTAAAGGAAGATACGGCCAGGTGCGGTGGCTCACGCCTGTAATCCCAGCACTTTGGGAGGCCGAGACGGGCGGATCACGAGGTCAGGAGATCAAGACCAGCCTGGCTAACACGGTGAAACCCCGTCTCTACTAAAAATACAAAAAAATTAGCCAGGCATGGTGACGGACGCCTGTAGTCCCAGCTACTCGGGAGGCTGAGGCAGGAGAATGGTGTGAACCCGGGAGGTAGAGATTGCAGTGAGCCGAGATCGCGCCACTACACTCCAGCCTGGGCGACAGAGTGAGACTCCATCTCAAAAAACAAAAAAATAAATAAAGGAAGGAAGATGCAGGGAGCAGAGCCAGGGAAGGCTGCGGGAGGGCTCCCAGAACGGGGTGGCACGTGGGGTGCACATGGAGGAACGCTGTATCAGGAGGAGCAGGCAGGAAGCTCACACTGGCAGCCTCATCAAAAGCATCCGAGAGGCTCCTGGCAGGTCTGAGAGTGGGAGCCCCCCGGGAGCCCTGTGTGTAGTCAGCACGCCCGGGGAAGATTTGGGTTGTTTTCAGATTTTACAACTCGAAATTGAAAATTTTGGCTGATGGCTTCCAACAGACATGGGGCTTTGTAATGGGGGGCGCTGGCCATTTGGGAGGCCCGTGGTACATTCCCAGTAGCAGGAAGACGCCAGGTTTGCAGAAGGCATTCGTCTGCCAGCACCCGGCCAGACACGGCTGATGGTGCCACCAGCCTTGAACTTGGGGACAGCAGGAGGTGCGGCCCTGGGAACACGGGGCCTCCCACAGGCTCTCCTTCCCAAGGCACAGGGGGCCACGCCCAGCGCAGGAACCAGAGAGCTGGAGTCCCTGAGTCTTCACGTGGAAATGTCTCCTCGGAGGCTAAAAGTGCCTATTTCATGGACCCTGACCTGCCACCCCCACTGGGTAGGGAGAAAGAAACTGATTTCGAGAAATTTCAGCTATCAGAGACCAGCAGAGTTTCCGCTGACCAGGGCAGCTGAGGTGGGCTTGCAGTCATCTCATCCCAGCCACGGCTATGGCTTCTGAGCCGCTCTGCCCTGGAGATACGCTCCTCATGGGTGACACAGACCCTCTCCCCCGTTCTACACACTATACTCCCGTTAACACAACCCAGCAGAACACTCCACAGGCTGGTCACAGGCCGAGGTCCTCACCCGGGTATGACATCAGCACTTGCTCACGGGCTGACCAAGCCGGCCTGCACCTGTCCATCCTCCTCATGCTCTGCTGTGAGGCCAGGTCACCCTCACCCCAGCCGCTGCCCTCTGTGTGGTGGGTGTCTTGGGCTCTGTGTGGGGTCTCTATGAGGACCCACTTCCTCGTCCTCCCTAGCTGTTCTTTCAGGTCTGGCTCTGCACCCTGATGCTTCAGCCCAGGGACCCAGCCTGGGGCTGGAGGAGCACGGTCACCCACCTGGGAACCCCACTCCACTCCCCGCTGTGCTCTCTGCGACAGTGCCAGGCCCCCGCGAGCACCAGTGCTCCGTGTGCAGCCGCTGAGTCTGTGGGAGGGACCACCACGGCCCCTGGGTCCACAACTGCATGGGCAAGGACAACCAGAGGTGCTTCATGCTGTTCATGCTCCACATAGCGCTGGCCTTGCAGCACCTGCTGCTCCTGCTCAGTGTCCCCGCCCCGCGCAGCTACACGTGCGGTGGGTGGGATGCGCACAGCACCATGTCTGCGCCTGCCTCCCTCATCTTCCTCCTCCTGGTAGACTTGAAGGGCTTCCTCTTGGCATCCATGATGTTCACTATGCAAATGTGCGTCATCTGCACCGGCAGAACCAGGATCAGGCAGCTGCAAAGGTGCAGCCAAGCTCACCTCCCCCTGTGGAAAGGGTCTGGCTCTATGGATTCCTCAAAGCTTGGCTGTCATACACCTCCCTTTCCACTCAGAAGAGGATTGAGGGCTTTTCATTCTCTGTAGCACTGGTCTCCACAGTGGGCAGGAACAGGGTGGCTTGTTGTCTAGGTTTGTTGTGTTTCCCCCCTAACTACCTGCCAGTGCCTTAGCAGATGGTATCCTCAGTATGATTCCTATTTCAGGGGGATGCCCTCAGATACCATCGTGGTGCCAGCCAGCCCTCTGAGGATCCAGGAAGGCGAAGGGGCTGATCCAGGCCAGGGAGACGTGGGGGCGAACACAGCCTTCTAGTTCCCCCACTTGGTCCCCTTGCTCCACCCACCCAGATCCCTTTGCAGCTGCCTGACCCTGATCCTGTGCCTTTCCACATAGATTTTAGAGTAAGCTTGTCTATGTCTTTAAAAAAGAAACCTTTGGGAGATATTGATAATGTGGGAGGTTGTGCATGTGTGGGCTACAGGGTACAGGGGAAATATCTGTACCTTCTACTCAATTTTGCTTTGACCCTGAAACTGCTGTAAAAAATAAAGTCTGATAATTAAATAATGAAGAAATAAGGAGGAATGAGTTCTGGTGATCTATTGCACAGCATGGTGATAATAGCTGTGAACAAACGTGAACGTGAAAGAGCCAGTCCTTCAAGATGGATCGCACAGGGCCTAAATTTAAAATACAGCCCAGCACTGTGGAGAAATAGGAATGCTTTTACACTGTTGGTGGGAATGTAAATTAGTTCAACTGTTGCGGAAGACAGAGTGGCAATTCCTCAAGTATCTAGAACCATTTGACCCAGCAATCCCATTACTGTGTATATATCCAAAGGATTATAAATCATTCTACTATAAAGATACATGCACACATATGTTGATTATAGGCCTATTTACAATGGCAAAGACTTGGAACCAACCCAAATGCCCATCAATGACAGACTGGATAAAGAAAATGTAGCACATATATACCATGGAATACTATGTAGCCATAAAAAAGAATGAGTTCATGTCCTTTTCAGGGACATGGATGCAGCTGGAAGTAATCATTCTCAGCAAACTAACACAGAAACAGAAAACCAAACACCGCATGCTCTCACTCATAAGTGGGAGTTGAATAGGAGAACACATGGACACAGGGAGGGGAACATCACACACCAGGGCCTGTTGGTGGGGTTGGGGGAAAGGCGAGGGAGAAAATTAGGATGAATAGCTAATGCATGCAGGGCTTAAAACCTAGATGACAGGTTGATGGGTGCAGCAAACCACCATGGCACATGTATACCTATGTAACAAACCACATTCTGCACTTGTATCCTGGAACCTAAAGTAAAATTTAAATAAATTAAATAATTAAATAAATAAATAAAAATAAACAATAGAGCCAAGCGGCCATTTGCTGACCAGCAGTCACACACTATGCTCTGACTTCCCTGAAAACTCATATATTTTTATCTTTGGGATTTTCAGAGCTCACCTGATCAACCCATTAGCGTTCGCCTGCCTCGGCCAATCAGGTCTCAGCTGTATAAACCAATCAAAGCCCAGATGTACCTGTCAATCACAACTCAGCTGCACTGACCAATCAGAACTGAGTATCAACCCTTTACTGGCATAAATAGACCTGGTAAGGCACCTGGGTGGGAACTTCTGTTGTGAAACCTGAGCTTTTTCTTTGTTCTCTGGAACACATTTTCGTTTTTCACCAGAGGCTATATCTACCTAGTTTACAGACTGTTCACTGCAATAAAGTCTCTTTCCTTCTAATTCTTTTTCAGATAATTTTTCTTCAAATAGTTAATAATAATAATGTATATTCCAAAATTTCTAAGAGTCGATTTTAATTGTTCCCACCACAAAGAAATAACTATTTCAGATAATGGATATGTTCATTTGCTCGATGTATCATTCCACAATGTATATATGTTTTACAACATCATATGTACAATTATTTGTCAATTAAAAATAAATAAAAAAATTTTATATACTTTTTTAAAAAAGAGCTCTGCCTGACTGCAAGTCATAAAGTTTCTTCTCCTGAGAGTGTTAGAGTTTTACATTTTACATTTATGTCTATAGTCCATTCTGAGTTAATTTTTGCACAAGGAGGGCCGGGCGCGGTGGCTCAAGCCTGTAATCCCAGCACTTTGGGAGGCTGAGACGGGCAGATCACGAGGTCAGGAGATTGAGACCATCCTGGAGAACACAGTGAAACCCCGTCTCTATTTAAAAAAAATACAAAAAACTAGCCGGGCGAGGTGGCGGGCGCCTGTAGTCCCAGCTACTCAGGAGGTTGAGGCAGGAGAATGGCGTGAACCCGGGAGGCGGAGCTTGCAGTGAGCTGAGATTGGGCCACTGCACTCCAGCCTGGGCTACAGAGCGAGACTCCGTCTCAAAAAAAATAAAAAATAAAAAATAAAAATTAAAAAAAAAATGTTTTTGCACAAGGTGTAAGCTTCAGGTCAAGGCTCACTTTTTTGTCATGGATGTTCAGTTGATCCAACACCATTTGTTGAAAACACCATTCATTAAAAATTTGAATTTACACCTTTGTCAAAAATCGGCCATATTTGTGTGCATCTATTTCTGGCGTCTTTACTCTGTTCCATGGGTCTATGTTTCTGGTCTTCACTAACACTACGCTCTCTCGACTACTGTAGATTCATCGTAAGTCTTAAAATCAATAAAATGATTCCTCCAACTTCCTTCTTCTTTTTTAGAATTGGTTTAGATATTCTTGTTTCTTTGCTTTTCCATGTAAATTTTGGAACCAACTTACCTATATCTGCAAAACGTTTGTGCAGTTTGACTGGTGTGGTGTTAAATCTATGGATTACCTTGTGGAGAGCTGGTATCTCCACTTCAGAATTTTCTATACAAAAACATGACATGGCTTTCCAGTTATTTAGATCTTTGCTTTCTTTCATCAACATTTTGTACTTCTCAGCATACAACATACTTTTCAAAAATATTTATATCTGGCCAGGTGCAGTGGCTCATGCCTGTAACCCCAACATTTTGGGAGGCCAAGGTGGATGAATCACTTGAAGTCAGGAGTTTGAGACCAGCCTGGCCAACATGGTGAAACCCGGTCTCTACTAAAAATACAAAAATTAGCCAGGTGTGGTGGCATGCACCTGTAATCCCAGCTACTCGGGAGGCTGAGGCAGGAATTGCTTGAACCCGGGAGGCGGAGGTTGCAGTGAGCCGAGATGGCACCACTGCACTCCAGCCTGGGTGGCAGAGAGAGACTCCGTCTAATATATATATGTCTAAATATTTCGTTTATTGAACCATTGTAAATTGATTTATTTTTTATTTTTGTTTCTAGTTGTTCATGGCTAGCATATAGAAATCTAATTGATGGTTTTTATTTTCACCATTCTCCTGCAAGCTTGCTAAACTTAATTACAATAGAAATTGTTTTATAGATTCCTTGGGATTTTCTATGTAGACATATCATCTGTGATTAGGGATGGACATTTTTACTCCTTCCTTTCTAGTGTATTTTATACATATATAAAATATTATATATATATATTGCTTTTACACCTTTGTCAAAACTCAGTTGGCCATATTTATGTGTGTCTATTTCTGGATTCTTTATTCAGCCTATGTTTATATAAAAATACATACATACATATTACATATATCTTACGTATAAGACATGTCGCGTGTGTGTGTGTGTGTGTGTGTGTGTGTGTGTGTGCGCGTGTGTCTCTTATTGCATTGGGCTAGGACTTCCAGCATGATGTTGAATAAGCAGAGTGAGACTGAGCATCCTTGTCTCGATTCTGATCTTCAGGAAAAAAGCATCACTCATTCACGATGAAGTATAATGTTAGCTGAAAGGTTTTCACGGTTATCTCTTTTTTTTTTTTAAGGCAGAGTTTCACTCTTGCTGCCCAGGCTGGAGTGCAATGACGCAGTCTCGGCTCACTGCAACCTCCGCCTCCCACGTTCAAGCGATTCTCCTGCCTCAGCCTCCCGAGTAGCTGGGATTACAGGCATGCGCCACCACTCCTGGCTAACTTTTGTATTTTTAGTAGAGACAGGATTTCACCCCGTCTTGATCAGTCATGTTGATCAGGCTGGATGGTCTTGAACTCCTGACCTCAGGTGATCCACCCACCTCAGCCTCCCAAAATGCTGGGATTACAGGCGTGAGCCACCGTGCCTGGCCCATGACTGTCTTTTATCCAAGTGAAGGTGTTCCTTTCTATTCTAGAAGTTTTACCATTTAAGAATGTTACTTTTTCTATATCAATTGATATGATCATGTGGTTTTTTTCTTCTTTAGACAGTTAATATGGTGAATTGCATAGATTGATATTTGTGGGGTTTTTTTGTTTTTTTTTTTTGTTTTGAGACAGAGCCTCGCTCTGTCACCCAGGCTGGAGTACAGTGGCCGGATCTCCGCTCACTACAAGCTCCACCTCCCAGGTTCACGCCATTTTCCTGCCTCAGCCTCCAGAGTAGCTGGGACTACAGGCGCCGCCACCTCGCCTGGCGTTTTTTTTTTTTTTTTTTTTTTTTTTTTATTTTTAGTAGAGACGGGGTTTCACCGTGTTAGCCAGGATGGTCTCCATCTCCTGACCTCGTGATCCACCCACCTCGGCCTCCCAAAGTGCTGGGATTACAGGTGTGAGCCACCGCGCCCGGCCTTAGATTGATATTTGAATATTGATTCTGTATTCTTAGGGTAAATGTCACTTGTTGTGATCAATAGATAGATACCATTTGCTAATATTTTTTGAGACTTTTTGTTTTCATGAGAGACATTGGCCTATAGTTTTCTTTAACTTTTCATCTGGTTTTGGCATCAAAGTCACGCTGGCTTCATTCAATGAGTTGGAAAGTGTTCCCTGCTTTTCTATTTTCTTAAAGAAATTGTATAAAATTGGTGTTATTCCTTCTTTAAATATTTGGCGAAGTTTGCCAGTGAGACCATATGGGCCTAAAGAGTTCTTTTTCAGGAAGATTTTTAACTAAAAATTCAGTTTTTAAAATAGTCACTCCAGAGGGTTTTTATCACAAATTCAATTTCTTTAATAGTTACAGTATTGTTGAGATCATCTACTTTATCTTGGGTGCATTTCTGTGGTTTGTGTTTTGTTCGTTTCCCCTAAGTGGTGGCATTTATGTGTGTAGAGTTGTTTATAGCATTGCCTTATTGTTGTTTTAACACCTGTAGTGATAGCCACTTCTTCACTGCTGGTATTCGTAATTCGTATCTTCTTTCTTTTTCTTCTTTTGTCAGTCATGACAGAGTTTTACGAATCTTATTTATCTTTTCAAAGAAACAGCTTTAAGTTTGACTCATTTTCTCCATTGTTTTTTGGTTTCAATTTTATTTGTTTCTTCTATTTATTATTTCTGTTCTTCTGCAGACTTTGGTTACCTTGCTCTATTTTTTTATTAGTTTTTTTATTTACTTTTGTTTTAGGTCGGGTACACGTGCAGGTTTGTTACACAGGTAAATTGCATGTCATGGGGGCTTGATATACAGATTATTTTGTCATCCAGGTAATAAACATAGTACCCAATAGGTAGTTTTTTGATCCTTGCCCACCTCCCACCCTCCACCCTCAAGTAGGCCCAGTGGCTTGGTTCCCGTTTCTGTGTCCATGTATACTCCGTGTTTAACTCCCACTTATAAGTGAAAACATGCGGTATTTGGTTTTCCATTCCACATTAGTTTGCTTGGGATAATGGCTTCCAGCAACCCTCGCGTTGCTGCAAAGGAAGGGACCTTGTCTTTTTAATGGCTGTGTAGTATTCCATGGTATATATGTGCCACATTTTCTTTATCCAGTCTACCACTGATGGGTATTTGGGTTGATTCCATGTGTTTGCTATTGTGAATAGTGCTGTAATGTACGTATGTGTGCATGTGACTTTATGATAGAATGATTTATATTCCTCTGTATGCAGTAATGGGATTGTTGGGTCTAGTGGTATTTCTGTTTGAAGTTATTTAAGAAATTGTCTAACTGCTTTTCACAATGGCTGAATTAATCTACATTCCCACCAGCAATGCATGTAGGAGTATCTCCTTTTCTCTGTAACCTCGCCAGCATTTGTTATTTTTTGACTTTTTAATATTTTTTGCTAGCTTTTAAAGTTGGAAGCTTGGATTATTAATTTTAGGCCATCTTCTTTTCTGGTCTAAGCGTTTATGCTATAAATTTGCCTCTAAGCACTGCTTTAGCCACACTCTACAAAATTTGTATTTTATATGTTGTATTTTAATTTTTGTTCAAAGTATTTTTAAGTTTCCTTTAAGACATCTTTGTGATCCATGGATTATTTAGATGAGTGTTGTTCAAACATTTAATTTACAAGTGTTTGAAGGTTTCCTTTTTATCTTTTATTGTTTCCTTCTAGTTTAATTTCATCGTACTCAGAAATAATACATCGTTTGATTCTAATTCGTTTAAAGGTGTTAACGTTTGTTTTATGACCAAAATATGGTCTATCTTGGTGAATGTTTCATGTACTCTTGAAAAGTATGTTAATTAGATCTAGTTGGTTGATGATAATGTTCAGTTATTTTATATCCTTCCTGGCTTTCTACTAATTCTGTCCAGTACAAGGAGACGCCAAAATCTCCAAGTATGGGTTTATCTCCTCCTCATTTCATTTGTCTATTTTGCTTTATGTATTTTGAATCTCTGTTGTTAGTTAAGTACACACACATGTAGGATTATTACGTGTTCTGTGAATTGATCTTTTTAGCATTACATAATATCTCTCTTTTCCCTCTTGTAATTTTCTTTGCTCTAAACTCTGCTTTGTCTGATATTAATGTAGCCAATCCAGCTTTTATTGTTCAGTGCTTCCATTATATGTATTTCTTTATCTTTTACTTTCAACCCACCTTTATCATTATATTTGAAGTAAATTTCTTGTACATAGCACATGATTAGGACATGTTTTCTTTCTTCTTATTTTGTTTTTTGATTTTCTGAGACAGCGTCTCACTCTGTTGCTCAGGCTGGAATGCAGTGGTGCGATCATGGCCACCGCAGCCTTGAACTCCTAGACTCAAGAGATCCTCCCACCTCAGCCTCCTGAGTAGCTGAGATTACAGGCACATGCTACGACATGCAAATAAATACATACATATGATATGCAAATAAATACAATGCAAATAAAATACATTTGCATTGAGATTTGGATTGAGACCTATCATTTTCTTTGCTTTTTGTTTCCTCCCTCTGGTTTCATTTTTCTGTTTCTCCTTTCCTTCTGTCTGGTTTATCTGGACTTTTTTTAGTATTCTGTTTTAATTTCTCTGTTGTGTTTCTGAGTGTATCTCTTTGTATAACCTCTTTAGTGATAGCTCCAGGGATTAATTATACCACACACAGTTAGCTTTTCACAGTCTTCTTAGAATCATATTTTACCACCTCACGCGTATTACAGAGACTTTACTGCCAGTCAGGCCCCTGTATCCTCACCCTTCTTGTGGTCCTCTTATATAACATATGTATGTTCATTGAAAACCCCATCAGACAGAGTTATACTTTGTACTTTCAACTGTAATTCTCAAAGCATAATTTCAAACGCAAGAGGGGAAGAAGAATCTCTTTACCCAGATATTTACTGCTTCTGTCTCACTGGCTGTGAAGTTCTTGAACTTTGCTACGGTGGCTGTAGGCTGTTGTAGATGGGCCAGTCAGCAGGGAACTTGCAAGGATCAAGTCCCAAGTCTGGACAGGGACGGGGTCCAAAGGGACGACGGGATTTCCAGGCCCCAGATCCAATTTGCAGAACACTCGGCTGACCCAGGGCACAGAGCGTCATGCAGCGGGCGTGCTGGCAGGTGTGAGATCTCTCCCACCCTCAGGGGGAGCCACCCGCCCCAGGGCACAGAGTGTCATGCAGCGGGCATGCTGGCAGGTGCGAGATCTCTCCCACCCTCGGGGGGAGCCACCCACCCAGAAGCATGAAGCAGCTGTGTTTCTGCTGCCGCGCCCATGCTCCTCACCCCCACCTGGACTCTTCTGCCAGCCGTGGAAGAAGATCAGATCCCCCCGAGATTCCTGGTGCTGCGAGATCATGTGATCGTGTGATCACATGACAAACAGACCATCCATCTGATACATGTCTATACCCAATTCTTAAATTTTAAAAATAATAATAACTTTTAAACAACTAACAAATATGCTGCCCGCTATCCAGGACCATTCTGAGCACTTTCCCTACATGAATTCCGTCTTTTCATACCAAGCCTAGGAGGTAGTATTTTCAACCCCATTTCACAGATGGGACAACTGAGAAGAGAGACGTCAATCAAACCCCCAAGGCGACACAGCAGTAGCTGGCAAAGCTGGAATCTAAACCCAGACGATGGGCCCCTGAGTGTCTTTACTTACCCACCGTGGCCTGGCACTGCCAAGGAGACCTGAGAGGGAACTCCCTCTGCATGAGGAGGCTCAGCAGCCAGCACGGTGCTAAAGCCAGGGCAGGACGGCGTCCCGTTCTGATACCAGCTGCCGGCATGTGCCCATTCACCTGGCGGTGGCCCAGGGAGCACCTCACCTGGGCAAACCCCTCCCAGGCACTGCAGGTGGCCAAGGCCTCCTCTAGGGCCTCCCGTCCAGGAGTCTGCTTTTAGTGACAGACTGTAAACCATGGTAGAGGAGGTTTAAAATACAGAAAGAAAAGCAACATGTAATAACATGTTCTCAACCCTTGCTTACAAAGTTCTTTATTTGTAACAAGTAAATAAATAAAATAAAGCCAGCATTAACTCCGTATACCAGAATGAAAATTAAAGAGGTGAGAAGGACAATCCACTAGTGCCCCAAACCCCAGGTGTCTCCAACTTCCAGAAGCACCTGCAGGGAACCTCCTCGGGACCTTCCAGTGGGCACACCTGTCCCTTGGCTGGTGGCGGGAATGACCCCGTAGAGAGTGGGCTCATCAGCAAGGCTGAGGAGCGGATGGACGGTTCCAAAAAAACCTGATGCTTCCAACTGGAAATTAGAGTCCAGGTCCCTAGATAGCAGGGGGATTATAATTTTAAGAACAAACTTGTACAGAGTTCAGGGCCCAGCTCTTACTGAGCCACAGGAGGTGTGAGCCGGTGAGGACAGGACCCCCGTGGACGGGCATGAGGAGCCCAGGACCTGGACACCAGCCTTTGGTCAAGGACGCTGGGCTGCTGGGAATGTCGGGTTGGATGGGAGTGAGGGGGATCAGGGAACAAATCCGGAGCACTCCAGGCCCACCCCAGGCCTCCTCCTGCCCTGGGAGCAGCAAGTGGGGAGGTGCCGAGGAGAGTGCTACATGGTCCAGCTCCCTCCACCTGCGGACCCACACAGCGAAGAGGAGGTGACCGCCCACAGAGCAGGTGCGGACCACGGAGCAGGTGCGGACCACGGAGCAGGTGCGGACCACGGAGCAGGGGGGGAACCGCCACGGAGCAGGTGGGGAACCCCCACGGAGCAGGTGTGTCTCATCTCTTCCTCTGGAAAAACATCCTCAATTTCACCCGTTCTCACCAACTCCACCCCAGTGGAGTTGCACTCCACTCCCAGCGCAAGCAGCCCCACCTCCCACCTCCCACCTCCCACCTCCCACCCCAGCCTGGGCTGCTCCAGGAGCCGAGCCCAGGCCACCATTCGGAGACACCTACTTTCCCACACTCACCGCCCAAACTCAACTCCTTTCTGTGGGCGACCTGGCCCCACCCCTGCCCGTCTCCCACCAGCCCTGCAGGGACCCCTGTCAAACTCCCCAAGGTCACGCAGCAGGGCTGGGGGCAGCTGCCAGGAGAAAGCCAGATCCTGTGCTGGCCTCTGCCCTGAGCCCAAACCCAGGGACTGTCAGTACAGATGCAAGGGCCGGCCCCTCCCCAGATTCGGGACACCCGGGAGCCATCCAGGACCGGCGTTCCCATGGGACCCACGGAGGCCTCTGCTATGACTGCATGGGGTCTAGATCCTGCCTCTGCCGCCCCCAACGGCAGCCGCAGGAAACCTGGGCCACAGCTGCCCTGTCAGAGTCTGTCTCCCAGGCCCCCACCTGAGACGCTTCCTGACCCAGCCCTACTTGCCTGGAGCTGGGTCACCTGAGTGCATCAGATCCGCCAGCGTCCACTGGCCCCCAGGGTCAGACCCGCCAGCATCCACTGGCCCCCTGAGTGCATCAGATCCATTGGCGTCCACTGGCCCCCAGGCAGCCAGCACATGTGAATCACCATTCCACGCTCAGTCCACCGGCCTCACCAGGGCAGGGGCCCTGCCTTCCACTCCCGGCCACTGTGGATGACAGGCTCCGAGGTGCCCAGGACCCAGAGCAGCAGGACCCCTCCGTGCAGAGCCCTTCCCCACACCAGCCAGGCCTGGGACCAGGTGTGCAGACCAAGGAGGTCCTGGGGGAGGGGAGCGGGAGGGGTTCTGGCTTCTTCGATAACCATGAGCCCTACAAAAATCACCTTCCCTTTAGGAGCAAGGACAGGAGCTGCTGAATAGCTGTGGGGGTGGGATCAAGGCAGCAGCTGCCTCAGGAGCTCATAGGTGCTAAATCCCTCGTCAGGGTGGAGAAGGCCTCCCAGAGGATCTCTCCTTGCAGTGGTGCCTGGCGGGGCTCTTGAGAAAGCTCTGGGGATTTTCAACCTGGGAAAGAGGACGTAGAGGTTGGGAAGGAGGCGGCGCTCTCCAGAATGTTAAATCAGCACGGCCCTGGCTCCACCCCACACCCCACATGCGAGTCAGCTCTGGCTCCTGGGCACCAAACCTGTCACACTGCAAGTCTGACAGCAAAGGACACACACTCAGGCCAGACACCTGGAGGAGAGGGCAGGGCCAGACAGCGTCTCCTGGGCCCGAGGCTGTGCCCGGCTCTGTGCCCTTCTCTGGGTGGGTAAAGAGAAAGGGGCTCAGAGTCGCTGTTGGAGAGGATGTGGGCCCTCGAGAACGCACCCCTTCCCAATGCCCTCTACTGCCAATTTGCCTGAGCCCCCGCCCCCACAAGCTCCAGACTCAATGATATTCCTTCATCCTCATCTAGGGATCCTGCCTGCGGAACACCCTGAGCCCTCATCACTGCCTGCGACAGTCCTGTCTGTCCCCAAGACCCCTAAGTATCCCTGCGCTGCAAAGCACCTCTGGCTCCCCCGCTGTGATCTCAGAACACAGACTGTGTCCCTTGGTGACGGCCCCTCCAGGGCCACCTTGAGAGGGTCTGTGAGATTCAAGCCCTCAGAGCTCCAGGAAGTACAGAGGGAGCTGGTTTCACAGCCCCTGTGCTGGGACTCAGTCCCTCAGAGCTCTGAGAAGTGCAGGGGCAGCTGGCCTCAGGGCCCCCTGTGCTCAGTGCCTTCCCATCCCATCGACTGCGGGGAGTGGTAGACCAGACGGCCTTACAGGCAGGGTCTCAGATCCAAGAGGCAAACTCTACTTGGCCTGGCCTGAGATGTCCGCAGCAGGGGAGTTCCTGGAAGGACACCCATAGTTTGCACGGACAAGGAAAGCTTCAAGAACAGGGAAACTGAAGCTGAGGCCCCAGGGCCTGAGGGTCTCAATAACCATCAGCTCATCACACACTCCCTCCCCCAGTCCCTCGTTCCAGCAGGAGACCTGGGCTCCTCTGAGTTGAGATTAGCCCAGCTCGGCCATGGGAGGAGCTCTCCCTCCACCTCCCATGTGGGAACCCCCAGGATGCACTGGCAGCAGTCCTGTGCCCCTGCCTGGCTGATCACTGTGGCAAGGACACCACGGGAGCCCTGGGGGAACATCTCAGGGGAGAAGGGACTTCCCAAAGAAAGGGGGTCAGTAGCACCCAGGGATCTCTCTGGCAAAACCTGAGGTGAGGCCTGCGCAGCCTTCCTGGCCGTGCCATCACCCCAGGACTGAGGGTCCTGGCAGAGACAATACCGTGCTCCTAACCAGGGCCCCTGCAGTCACTCCAGGGGGCGTGACCAGTCGGCCACAGCCACTTTTCCTGGGCCTGGAGTTGCATTAGGAGTAGCAGGCGTCGGGGCAGGGTGGTCCCTGCCTGAGGTCCTACCAGGGACCCGCTAGGAGCCCAAGAAGAATGACACAGCCAGCCCACACCAGTAAAGGGCAACCTGGCCACCTCCTGCCCATCCACTTCCCTGAAGCTGTCACAGCCCAGAGTCCGTTGTTGGGGCGTGCAAAGCTCCCCACTGTTCCAGAGGGGGCAGCTTCCTGGCTGAACAGGAAGGAGACAGAGGGCGGGGGCCGAACTCTCACTGGCCACTGGTGGGGACACAAAATTTGGAAAAATGGTTTGACAGCCTCTGACAAAGCTAAACATACAACTCAGAAATCATCCTCTTAGCACTGAGTCCAGCAAACTGAGAACTGTTCACACGAGAAACCACACGTGATGACTGCTCAGGGCAGCTGTGTCTGTAACTGAAAAACCGGGAAACGCCAAAGTGTCCTGCTGGAGAACGGACAGAGAGACTGCCATTCAGCCACAGGAAGAGCAAGCCTGGGAACGGACAGACAGACTCACTGCAGCACCACGCAAGGAGCACCACTCAGCCACTGGAGGAGCGAGCCTGGGGAACAGAGCAACACGCACTGATCCTAAGTTCATTTTGCCAAGAGATAAAAAACAGACCCCAGCAGATACACAGTGGGTGGTCCCATCTGTATGACATTCTGAAAAAAGCAAAACTATAGAACAGAAAACATATCAGCCACTGCCAGGGCTTGAGGGAGGGGGCGGAATTGGCTAAAAACAGACACAGAAGATGGTTTTTAGGGCAGTGGAGCTGCTCTGTGTAACGCCCTGGTGGTGGATAAGTGGTTCCAGGCATTGTCAACACTCTGAAACACGTCACTGCATGTGCAATGGACTGAATTGTATCTTCCCCGGAACTGAGATGCTGAAGCCCTAAGCCCCAGTGGGAGTATATTTGGAGATGGGTCCTAGAGGTAACAGAGGTTAAATGAGCTGACATGGGTGGGGCCCTGGCCCAGCAGGACCGGCGTCCTCCTAAGAAGAGATGCCAGAGGTCCACACGCACAAAGAAGAAGGCACGAGAGAACACAGCGAGGCAGACAACTCCTGCCCAGAGCCACACCCGCCAGCACCTTGCTCTTGGACTTCCTGTCTCCAGGACTGTGAGCAAATCAACGTCCACTGTGTATGTGGCCCAGTCCATAGCATTCTGTGAGGACAAGCCAGGCTGACTGGTATAGTATGCAAACCAAGAAATCAGCCAGGAGGTGGGGGTCCCAGGATGGCATGTGGCACCCAACAAATGAATCCACCTGTATTTAAAGACAGAAGCAATAATCTCACCCAACAGGGTGGGGAGGAGAGGAGCTGAGTAAGTAAGTAAGTAACCCCAGAATAGGGTGTTTCAACTGATGCTTCCAGTGCACAGTCTGCTCTAGCGTCCAGCAGAGTTACAGATGAGCAATTCTGACACTGTGTACCCTAGAGTTAAACAAGCACATACATTGTAGAGATGAGAACCAGTCAGTGCAGGGAGAAAAGTTACACTTAAGCTAGGGGGAGGCAGAATGAGCCTTGAGGTAGTGGATTCGAGTCTGAGATGTCAGCACGAGGCTGAGCTTATTTTAATAAGTATCTATTTACAGTTAGATGCATACAGAAATAAATCAGATGTGTGTGGACATGGGCTAGTGGACACACATGTATTTCCCAACTCTGCCCCTGAGAAGGCCTAGAAGCAGTGACACCCCAGAAGCCTCGAGCACAGCCAGCACCCAGACTGTGGCTTCTAAATCCCATTCTCTAGGGAAAGGAACCAGGGCTCTTTAGAAGGACTCTGACTCTGGGTCTACAGCAGGAAATATACAAGATGAACCTGTGGCAACTGGTAGTACCACAAAGTTGGGAAGTGCAAGGGGGAAAAAAAAAGGATGTTGGGACATGTCAGAAACATACAGGAGACCCCAGTGGTCAAGGGTGGAACATTGCAGTCATAAAATAAACAACGACCCTATTAGATTATACCCAAAGAAAATGTATCCAAGAGCCCTATTGATATAAATTAGTGAATAAACAAATAGATAAATGGGAGAGAAGAGAGAAGTCTTCCTTATAGAATTCCAAATCACCCACATAGAAGGACTGAGGGAAACGGAAAGTCAGTGAGAGCACAGAGCAGGAACGGCCATGGGAGCCACCCTGTGCTGGAGGTCGAGATTGGGGGGCAGAAGTACAGGAGAAAGAGGAGAAAGTTATATGGCTTGGAAGTGTCTCTTAAAGTTGTTATTAATTACTGTGGAGGTTTGAACAAGTGAACACAAATCCCTGGATATGCCTCCGTCTAGTTGGCAGAGCTAAACTCCCCTCCCTGGGTGACAGGCTTAGGGACTTGCTTACATAAATACAGACTGTGCCATGGGCAAGCCTGCAGTCACCCCTGAGTCGAGCAGTCACATGACCCCCACGGTGTGAGTTAATGACTGGTCAGCTGGAGGCGAGGTCAGCAGGTGCCGACCACGAGGTCTGACACTGCTCAAAATGACGGAGGGGACAGGGGTGGAAACCCAGCCAGCCAGGGAGCATCTGCCACCGGACACTGGACGTCTGCACAGCCAGGTGGGTCTGGGTCATCTTGGCAGGACTAGGGGAGCGCCAGCAACTCCAGGGGACTCACGGTCCAGCCCAGGCCCTTCCCTGTGGACACAGCCCCACGGCCTGTTCCTGCCTCTGTCACCTGCAGCTGCAGGACGTGGCGAGCTCATGGTGGTGCTGGGCCCCTGGTTCAGCTGAGCTGCTGTCACAGAGGAGCTGGCCTGGGGGGCTCGCAGAGGACCCGGCCTGTGGAACTCACAGACACAACATGCTATTTCTTACATCTCTGACAGCAAGAAGTACAGAGGCAGGAACAGGCCTCCCTGGGGTCTGGTGTGGGTCTCTTCTGCCTGATAGATGTCCTCACGTGGTCGCAGAGATGGGGGTGTCCCTGTGGTCCCTGATATAAGGACAATAACCCCTTCAGGAGGCCCCACCCTCACGACCTCATCACCACCCGAAGGCCCTCCCTCCTAACACCATCAACTGGATGACGTTAGGGCTCAGCAGGAATGTTGAGGAGCACGAACATTCCGTCCCCAGCAGCCTCGGACCCTGTCTGTACCCCAGGCAGTGACAGGGCAAGGCCCAGGCTCAGGACCACATCAGCCTCAATGCTGCCAGGCAGGCCTGGAGGGCGTGGGCCCCTAGGTTCCCAGCGCCGGGGGGGTGCAGCTGCCCATGTGCAAGAGGGCTGTGGAGGTTTGAAAAGTGAATACAAATCCCTGGAGGGAAGAGGGAATGGCGGGGGGAGGTCTGGGAAGAAGAGGGGGACCCTCTAGGAAACCAGCGTCAACCAACCCCATCCTTCCAGCACCCCCATCTCCACATCTTCTCCATGCCTGGCCAGGAAGAACCTCTGTGTGGAACAGAAAAACCACAGAACATGGAGGGGGCCGCTCTACCCTGAGGACCACGCAGGTGCCGTCATAAGCAAGCAGTGTTATGGCCACTGTGACTCATGTCCATTAATAAAGTGGCCTCCAGCGAGGGCCCGCCGTGGACAGAAAGGCTTCACAGGGCAGCTGGACCCTGGCTGCCCAGAGCGTGGAGCTCAAGCTAGCTGGTTCTGAGCAGGAGGAACTGGGGGGCTCAGGTGGACGGGGCTTGGCTTGTCCCCCAGGCTGTGGTCCCATCCAGCCTTTCAGCCCCTGCACTCACCTGCACCGCCCGCACAGAGCACACCCCTCGTGCCCAGGAGTGGAGCTGCCACCTGGCCCGTGGGCACCATGTTTGGACAGGAATGTGGAAAATTGCATTATTTCCATGATGAAAGAAGATTGATTTTTCTGCAGTTTCTGGAGATGCTTCTAATGGAGTCTGCTTGCCTTGTGCTTCCAACAGATGCCTGTTTAGAAACCTTTCCCGGTTTTGAGCTGTTTTTCTCCCTTTTCTGGTGGGAAGAGCTGAATGCTTGAGTTAATCAGATATTGCAGAAAAGCAATGGGGCTGTGGCCAGGGGGAGGGAGGCACACAGAGTGTCTGCGGTGCCTGGTGTGAGTGGGGTGCCTGGGGCGACTGGGGTGCCTGGTGTGAGTGGGGTGCCTGGGGTGCCTGGTGGGTCTGGGGTGACCTGGGTGCCTGGGGTGCCTGAGGTATCTGGGGTTTCTGGGGTGTTTGGGGTTCCTGGCATTGACTGGGGTGCCTGGAGTATCTGGCATGTCTGGGGTGCCTGGGGTGACTGGGGTGTCTGGGGTGCCTGGAGTGTTTGGGGTGTCTGGGGTGCCAGCATCTGGGCAGCTGTGGGCAGGTCCAGAGCCACTGGAGCACAGAGGACATTTCAGCCCAAATACAGAGGACAGGGGTGCTCAGGGTGCTCCAGGGGGTGCCTGTGCCAGATCCAAGTTAGCTGTTCCAGGCAAGTGGGGTGGAAGGAGGGGTACAGGGCAGAGGGGACCTTCCTGGCAGCTATGGGACAGGAAGGGGAGGGTGATGGTCAGCAGAGGTGGCCAGGACTGGGTCCACATCCCATCCAGCTGCCAGCTCCCTCCAGCCCCTCCCTGGTCCAGACACATAGAAATGCTGACCATGGCATGACAACTGCAGGGACACATGGAGGAGACTGGAGCTGCCAGGATCCAGAGCTCAAAGCTGGCCTGGGGGTTGGAGAGGGATGAGAAGCAGCAAAGACTCTGATGTGGGCCTCAGGGGCTGGGCTTGAGGCCCACACTGGCACCACAGCCAAGCCATGCAACTGGGCTTGGAGGGGAGCAGAGGTGAGTGCACTCCTTACATAAGATTGGGAGTCCCAAAGAATCCCTTCTTGTGAAAAAGATTAAAAACCTCACAGCCAGTCTGAGGAAATGGCAAGGCAGCCAGTCAACTGCCAGGGCTTGGACTGGAAATAGAAGCCAGCCGAGAGCTTTGCTGGGCATGGACAGGTACTCAACAAGTATTAATATTTATCAGTGGAATGAAAATGGGTGGCCTTGGCCTGAACCACGGATGTGTGTAAAGTTGGGGTTTACACTCCTTGTTCCATGGGAAGAACTAGTTAAATTAAAATGCAAACACACCTAGATCTAGTGGAAACCCCTCAATCATGTAAGAAGAGAGTTCCACAAATCAGGGCACAAGAGGCTGCCATGAAGAGAACCCATGGGGTGTTCTCACAGTGAATACACAAACCAGGTTAGGCAGTGACTACTCGAGGCAGCCCTAGGGACTGGCCAAAGAACTGGAGAATGTGCACCCCAAAGGCAAGAGAAAACAGAACTGTTAAGAGACACTTTAAAATAATATGTTCAAAATGTTTAAAGAAAAAAATATAGAAACAATAAGGCAAGAATAGGACACTATGCTTGTAATCCCAGTTCTTTGGAAGGCTAAGGCAGGAGGATTGCTTGAAGCCATGAGTTCGAGACCAGCCTGGGAAAAAAAGCAAGACCTCGTCTCTACAAAAAAAAAAAAAAAAGTTAGTTTTAAAAAATTAGCCAGGCATGGTAGATGCACTGTTGTCCTAACTACTCAGGAGGCTGAGGCAGGAGGATTACTTGAGCCAAGGAGGTCAAGTCTGCAGTGAGCTATGACTGTGTCACTGCACTCCAGCCTGAATGATAGAATAAGACCCTGCCTCAGAAAAAAAAAGGACATTAAAAATAAAGGAGGTAGGCCAGGCGTGGTGGCTCACACCTGTAATCCCAGCACTTCAGGAGGCCAAGACAGGAAGATTACAAGGTCAGGAGATCGAGACCATCCTGGCTAACACAGTGAAACCCCATCTCTACTAAAAATACAAAAAAAAAAAATTAGCTAGGCATGGTGGCAGGTGCCTGTAGTCCCAGCTACTCGGGAGGCTGAGGCTGGAGAATGGCATGAACCCAGGAGGCAGAGCTTGCAATGAGCCAAGATCGTGCCACTGCACTCCAGCCTGGGTGACAGAATGAGACTGTCTCAAAAGTAAATAAACAAATAAATAAATAAAGGAGGTAGATTGTAAGCAAATGAAAAAGAAGCAGAAAGAATTTACAGAAATAAAAATATTGAGTGTAAGAACTAATAGGCTAAATAGTCCATTAGACACAGCTGAAGAGAAAAATTGTGAATTTAAAGGTAGA
This sequence comes from Macaca nemestrina, assembly GCF_043159975.1. Taxonomy (NCBI): domain Eukaryota; kingdom Metazoa; phylum Chordata; class Mammalia; order Primates; family Cercopithecidae; genus Macaca; species Macaca nemestrina. The sequence continues at coordinate 117,447,573 of NC_092139.1, forward strand.
TCTGAGGAAGTCACTTTCTCAAAAGGAAAACGAAAACAAGAAAGGGAAATTGAATGAAAAATTCAACACATATTTACTAAGAGTTCCAAAAGAGGGAAAAGAAAGAAAAGAGTGCACAGGCAATGTTTGGAAAGAATCAATGGAAGTTTTCTAAGATTGAAGAAAACATTTTTTTTTTTTTGAGACAGAGTCTCACTCTGTTGCCCAGGATGGAGTACAATGGCACAATCTCAGCTGACTGCAACCTCTGCCTCTTGGGTTCAAGTGATTCTCATGCGTCAGCCTCTAGAGTAGCTGGGGCTACAGGCATGCAACACCAAGCCTGGCTAATTTTTGTATTTTTTGGTAGAGATGAGGTTTCACTATGTTGGCCAGGTTGGCCTCTAACTCCTGATCTCAAATGATCCACCCATCTCAGCCTTCCAAAGTGCTGGAATTACAGGCACGAGCCACCACGTCCAGCTGAAGAAAACATTTTCTACTAGAGAATAAATAAAAGCAAATACATGCCTTAATCATACTGAAATGAAAGACTTCTCATCAACCACAGTGATTGCTGAGGTCAGTGGGATAATATCTTCAAATCTTCAATGTGCTGATAGAAAGCAACTGTCAATCAAAAATTCTACACCCAGCTAAATTACTCAAGAGTGAAGGTAAAGGCAGTTTTAGACCAAGATCAAAAGTTTACTATCAGTGAAAGAACGTGATAGATATATTTTTAAATGAAGAAATAGGATTCAAGAAATGATCATGATCAGATAAATTGGTAAACTTGATAGCAAGTCTAAGTATTGAGTGTAAACAAAGTGCATAATATAGAAGTGAAGGACTTCTATATCCAGCAGTATGGCAGATGAAGTACATAATATGAACCAATTAAAAAGAACTATAAATGCTAGATTTAATATGCTTTAAAGATCTTTTTCAGTAAATCACAAAACTATCTGGAAAGTAAGACATCCTCAGAGTCCAGAACCACAGTGAAAGAGGACATCCTGTCAGGTGAATTCACATTGAACATAGGCTCCCTGCTGAGGAAGGGGTAGAGCTCTGGTGACCAGACTTCAGGTTTGGCGATGTGGAGAGGGTCTAGGAGGAAATTCACAATGTAAGTGTATTCATGAAAATGCGTATACACACATACATGTGCACACACAATTTATATGTGCGTAATCGGTATAAAACAAGTATATATACCCATCAGCAGGATTTTAATAGAGTTTGGAATTGCAGATTAAAGGGAAAAGGAAAGGTTATTCAATAATTGATGCTGGGAAAATAGGTTAATATCTAAAAAAAATAAGGAAAATTGATTTCTACCTCCTTCATACATAAATATCAGTTCCAAATGAATCAAATACTTAAACTGGCAACAAAAATGTTTACAAAACTTCGAAGGTCAACATAGAAGAACATACTTATGACCATGGCCTAAGGAATACTTTCTTCAACAAAACCCCAAAAGTGCAAATACTGAGAGAAAAGATTGACAAAGTCTGCAACATTAAAATTCATCAAAGGCAGCATAAATAGATGGGATGTAGACCCACCAACTGGGAAAAGATACTTGCAATGCATTTAGCTGGCATGAACTAGTGTCCAGAATGCATAACTAACTCCACCAAATGAATGAGAAACAATCAAAATTGAATGTGGAAGAGGAATAGAAGCGTCCAGTTAAGAAGTACCTGGTATTCAGGTGAATGCAAATTAAAACCGTCATTTAAAAACGTGTTACAGAACTGTCCACAGTCTGGAAATATCAAGTGTTGGTGAGAATAAGAAGAAGGTGCCCTAGGGCAGTGAACATCAGTTTGGGTCATTTTAAAGAAAACTAAGTGAAATTGAGTGATGCTGAGATTGCACAATTGCACGTGCATTCCTCTGAGCGGCTGGAATGTTGGGCACATGTGGCCCCATAAGCAATTTCCCATGTTTCTCACTGTAGCACAGGTGGAAAAGGGCAGAGTGAGGGGAGTGGTGAGGGGCACCAGGCTTGGCCAAGTCACCCTGCAGGTCAAATGGGGGGCATCGTGACCTCCCTGCCCACCTGTGGGAAGCACTAGAGAAACTCCCACTCTGGGCATGTGAGGGTGTGTGCAAGAATGCTCAACGTGGCAATTTCTGTAATGTTGTCAAAAATGAGAGCAGCCCAAGCTCCTAGCAGTGGTAGGTTAGATACATCAGCTGTGGTTCATCGAGACGGCAGAACCCCATGTGGCTGTGGACAGGGCAGAACCACAGGCAGCTGTGAACAGGGTGGAACCCCAGGCAGGTGCTCAGCGTGAGGTGCTCTCAGGGACATCACCCCAGGAGAGATAACGTCAGCAGAACGTAGAGGTACAAGTCCCAGCCAGTGATCCATCTAGGACTAGACGATCCGGCAAGACATTGCTTAGGGGTCCTTGCCAATGTGGAAACATTATTTTAAAAACCAGGGAATGGGAAACAAAATTCATGGTGTCATTTTCCCCATGGGGGTGGGAGACAGATGGAGCTGAGCAGGGCCCCCACAGCACTCTTCAGGAATTCTTAGGTTTTTCTGACTGTTTGAGGCTGAGTGGCAGATGTCCAGGTTGGTCTGCATTTCTTATAGGTGCCATGCATTTAATCTAAACAGCCTTCCATCTATTGAAGAAGAAAGAGTGAATCCACACGCCACACGCCTGCACCAGTCAGTCTCCCTTGGCTGCACAGCCACCCCCAAGATAGCGGCTTCTCACAGCAGCCATCAGGACTCTCGAAGCTGTGCACCTGCAGCCCCCTCGTGTGCCAGCAGCCCAGGCCAGGCTCGGCGGGGTGGTTTCTGATCTCAACTTGACCCTCACATATCGCTGGTCAGTGGTCGGCATGGCTGGGGCTGTGCTGGTGGAGGCCTGGTGTGAAGACCCCGGCTGGGGTCCTTGCTGCTCCACCGGCCTGGGTCCCTTCACGAGGCAGCTCAGCAGGGATCCCACAGTGAGCAGGAGGCTCTCAAGCCCCGGCTGGGCCTCACAGTGATGCTTCCACCACATTCCCTTAGCCAAGTAGCCACAGACCAGCCCTGGCTGAGGGAGTAGACAAGAAGCAGAGTCCACCTTTTTATGGGAAGGGCTGCAAAGAATGAAGGCGGCTTCACACCCCTCTGAAAGCCTGGAGTCAGGGGGACAGATTCAGAGGCATCTGGGTCTCACCACGTTTCTGATGCATGATCCCTGGGCAGAGAAGCTCCCCCTCTCCTGCCTACCGCTGGATCCACGTGTGCCACCAGGCCCCAGGGAGACCCTGGAGGTCAGGTCCCCCCTGAAGGTCTCAGGGGTACCCTCTCGGTCTGGCCCCAGTTCCTGCAGCCTCTCCTGAGCCCCATGGGTTGGAGGAAGTTGCTGCCCACATCGGTCCACACTTAGCCCCAGGCCTTGGCAGCCTGCAGGATCCAGCCCTCCACTCAGGCCTGCTCTGAAGTCACGGAGCCTTTGGAGGAAACCCCGTCCCTCCTCAGTGTGTCCTCAGCCCACCCAAGTGGCCGCATCAGGGAGGACTGTGGACTTCTGTGGGCTGTCCTGCCTGCCTTCTTGCACCACAGCACTCACTGTCACTCTCACTCTGTCTCTCACTCTCTCTGTCTCTCTTTGACATGGTTTGGCTCTGTGTCCCCACCCAAACCTCATCTCAAATTGTAATCCCCATAATTCTCATGTGTCAAGGGAGGGACCAGGTGGAAGTGATCGGGTCATGGGGGCGGTTTCCACGTGCCGTTCTCATGATAGTGAGTGAGTTCTCACGAGATCTGATGGTTTTATATGCATCTGGCATTTCCCCTGCTTGAACTTCTCTCTCCTGCCACCTTGTGAAGAAAGTACTTGCTTCTCCTTTGCCTTCCTCCATGACTGTAAGTTTCCTGAGGCCTCCCCAGCCATGCTTAACTGTCAATCAATTAAACCTCTTTCCTTTATATTCAGTCTCGGGTATTCCTTTATAGGAATGGGAAACCGGGCTATCTTTGTGTCTATCTCTCTGCTGTGTCTCTCTATTTGCCTCTCTGCCTCTCTCTGCTGCTCTCTGTCTGTCTCTCTGTCTCTGTCTCTTTCTCTCCTTGTCTCTGCTTTCTCTCTGCCTCTGTCTCTCTGTCTCTGCCTCTCTCTGCTGTCTTTGTCTCTGTTGCTATCTGTCTCTCTCTCTTTGTCTCTGTCTCTGTCTGTCTCTCTGTGTCTGCTGCTGTCTCTATCTCTGTCTCTCTCTTCCTCTCAGGCCCCCTCTCACCCTCAGCCCCCATGGTCTGACAGCCCTGACTATCTTTTGTCCCCCAGAGGAGTGACCAGTGTCCTTGCTGTGGACGCTCCAGGATGGGTTATAGAGGAGGAGAAGGCTCCCATGTGCTTTTAAGAACCAACTGATGTCCTTTCTGAGGGAAAAAATATTGATTGCTGATATCTGCAATAATGAACCCCAGCAAATTACACAAATTACCTCAGACATCCTCCTGACAAGTGTCATCCCCAGAGGTGTCCATAGAAATGTCATTTGCCAAACTCATATTAAACATCCTCCAAGACAGATTTAAAACAACTTTGGAGGTAAAAGTCTAAGTTGCACAGACATAAAAATGACAACATATGCTAGCTGGAATTATATATTTGTGAATTAATTCTTGTATAAAATTAGAATCTGAGGACTCAACTGCAATGTTGTACATTTTTGTTGTTAGCAATTATCTTGTAACCAGTTTGAATCTATCCTCAAAAACTTCATTTACATTTTTCTCACAATGTGCTGTGTAAGGGAAATTGGCCCTTTAAGAAAACAACTTAAGGGAAGTTTATCTTTTTTTAAAGTCTGAGGCTGTGTGCAGCACTTTGAATCTACTGAGAGTCACGGGATGAGGAGGCAGAGCTAGGAAAAAAAATGTATTTGAATCATGGGAGATCTGGAGCTCAAAGCCACAGGAAGCTGAGGAAAAAGGTGTTTGGGTATATGCTGACTCAAGGCTTGCCCTGGCCCCCTGTAGCCATTACTCCAGGTAATGGTGCTTTTGTTAACCCCGTCAATAACAGACTACAAGCTTACACGTAGGGTTAAAACTCACTGCTCAGATGTTGGTGTTCAGACTTCAACACTGCCTCCTGGTGGCAAGAGATCCAAAATGCAGGAAAAGAAAGAAAATAGCTGCAGAGTTGTTTTGTTTTGTTTTGTTAGTACTGAATGGCACATCTCAACATATAGCAATACAGGGAATTAATGTTCTTTTGCCCTCTGTCTTTTTCATTTGCTTCATCTGAACAGCACTAACTGATGGTGGTCGTTGTAACGAGAACCAGAGGAGGGGCCTTTGGCTGCTGGACACCAAACAGTAGGTCTGGGGAGGTGTGCGCCTGCCCCTCAAGGCTCAACAAGACACTGCAGTGCTTTATCCCTGAAGCATGAGAAGCCAGAGGCTGCTGAGAAGGGAGTCCCCAGAATGGGTGTGATGGCCCTCCTGCAGTGCAGGCTGTCCCCTTGCTACATGTGACATTGGTTCAACCAACAGTTTTAGGAGCTTTTGGAATTTCGGTTCCTCCAGGATGAATATCCTCAAACCCCAACATGGTAGGGTGGAATCAGGAAGAATTTGCTGCATTTCTAAGATGAAGACATTTGTGGAAATTAGAACCTCTTTTCCCATCTTAAAATTAGTTTCCCTGCCAACATTCAAGACAAGCAGAGGTTAAAGATAAACTTCAGTTTGTTCTCTGAGAATGACTGAAACTCTTGCTTTTGTGAAATGTTCTGATCTCATTACAAGCAGGGAATCTACCTTAAGCCCTGGGTTTAAAACAAAATGACCTGTCTTTCCTGCTCTCCCTGCAAGGTGGGGCAGGTCTTGGCACTGGGCTTCAGTCTTGACAGCCCCTGAGTCCTGGCACAGAGCAACTTCTAGAGCGTTGACTTCACATCCCAGTTTACTTAAGAAATCAGTCGCTCTCCCCTAGATTTTTTAAAATGCCTTGTGTTTGACATCTCTTCTCTTTGGAAAACAGTTTCCCTAGATGCAGAATCTGAAAAATAAATTGCAGTCTCTTATGTCTTTTATATTATTTCCTAAATATTTTTGCTCATTATGTTTTTACAGTTTCATATGCCTTTTTTATTTTTGGAGGTTTGGGGGCAGAGTCTTGCTCTGTCGCCCAGGCTAGAGTGCAATGGCGTGATCTCAGCTCACTGCATACTTCACTTCCCGGGTTCAAGTGATTCTCCTGTCTCAGCCTCCCAAGTGGCTGAGATTACAGGCACCCACCACCGTGCCTGGCTAATTTTTGTATTTTTAGTAGAGACGGGGTTTCACCATGTTGGCCAGGCTGGTCTCCAACTGCTGACCTCAGGTGATCTGCCCACCTCAGCTTCCCAAAGTGCTGGGATGATAGACATGAGCCATTGCACCTGGCCTTTGATTTCTATAGAGGGGAAAAAAACAAACAAACAAACAAACTTCACTCACATTTTCAGAGAATTCAATTGGAATCTTGAAAGACTCCAATATCTGCTTAGAAGCTTCTTAGGTAAGTGAAGTTTGTTCTTCTTAAAAATCAGTAAGTCATTTCACTCACTAAGTATCCTCCCTGTTTAACATTTCATTTTGAAACAATGGATTTACGTAAGAGTTAAAAATATATTAAAATATTACAGAGAGGTCCTGTATCTCTTCCACTCAGCTTTCTCTAGTGTTAACATCTTATATAACCATGAGGTATTTATCAAAACTAAGACGCTAACATTTGTGCACACTGCTATTAGCTAAATGACAGACTTTATTTGGATTTCACCAGTTTTCCCACTAATCTCCTTTGTCTGTTCCAGGATCCAGTCCAGGATCCCACATTTCATTTAGCCACCAGTTCTCTTTGTCTTCTCTGGTCCACAACAGATCCCCAGAGGTAGAGGTGGCCCTGAACAGAGACCAGGAGACCACAGAAGCCACCTGTGAGACACAGGGAGCGGCATGGGGGTCACTGCAGAGCAGCGTGCATGTGCATGCATGCATCATGTGTGGATGTATTTGTGTGTGCATGCATTTGTGCATGTGTACACATTTATCAAAACTAAGACACCAACATTGCTGCACACTGCTATTAACTAATGACAGACTGTATTTGGATTTCAACAGTTTTCCCACTAATTTCCTTTGTCTGTTCCTGGATCCAGTCCAGGATCCCACATTGCATTCAGCCACCGGGTCTCCTTGTGGTCTCTGGGGTGTATATGCACATGTGTGCATATGTGTATTTATGTGCTTGAGCATGCATTCATACGTGCATGTGTGAGCACGTGTGTGTCTATGTGTGCAATACACTTGCCTGTGTGTGTGTGCGTGTGGTGTGTTCGTGTGTGTGTTGCATGCATGTGTGTTTGGATGTGCCTGTGTGGCTCCATGTGTTCTGTGTCTCCATGCTCATGCATGTGTGTGCACGTGTTTGTGTGCACGATTGTGTGTACATATTTTGGTGCATGTGTGTTGAAGGTGTCTGTGTGTGCTTGTAGTGTGCATGTGTTGTTGAGTATGTTGGTGTGTGTACATGTGAGTGCGTGTTTGGTGTTTGCACGTGTGTCCGTGTGTGTGAATGTACATGTGTATCTGTGTGTATGTGGTGTTTGTACGTGTGTGTACATGTGTGTTCTCATGTTTGTGAGGCCTCCCCAGCTCAGGAGCCAGCAGAGCTGCCACCAAAACCTCTTGACCCTTCACCAGAAGTTGTGGTCAGAGAGGTCAGTTGGCTACAGGCTCCCGGATGACTAAACAGAAGGAAATGCAGAGGCGTAGCCTCAACCGGAGATGCCGCCCCAGGCACAGTTCACAGTGTCTGGAGCCATTTCTGATGTCAGGACTGGGGGTGCTAGTGGCACCCTGTGGGCAGAGGCCAGGGATGGGCTGGACATTGACCTCAGTGGCTGTCTGGAGTCTCCACTGTGAAAATGGGGAGCCTCAGTCAACAGCAAAGCCCTGGGTGGACGAAGAGGGCTGGACGGCAGCCCAGGGCACCAGAGTCATCGGCCACATTGCCCTTTCTCCCATTGTCTGACCTCAAGGTCAGGGGTCACCAGGACACTGAGGCTCTGAAGGGGGGCACCACTCCCAAGGCCTGGGGTCAGGTGCGGCAGGGAGGGGCCACAGGCCTGGGCCGGTCCCAGCATCAGCCCCTTCCCTGCAGTTCATTCTCCTCACATGTGAATTGTCATCAGACGCATCAGTGCCGCCAATAACTCAAGAAACACAGCCCCTTTTGTGAGTCATTGTGTCGGCATTCACAAATAATCTGCCCCTGCTTCTTACTGACATAACAGAATCGCAGGCAGGATAATCAGGGTCACCACACGCTCGTCACATCGTTACGATCCCCCCATTCCAGCCGCGCTCGCTACAGCCCATGATTTATTTTGTTTATGCATAAAAATGTATTTCTGTGGAGAATTGCGACTTCTGTTTTGAGTATAACTACACACCAATTTAAACACACATAACAATTACTTATAGAAAATACTGACTTTTTCAAAAGACTCCCTAGGAGAGAAGAAGGGGTGCAGCCAGGGGGAAGCTCAAGGAGAGTCTGCATCATTAGCGTTATTTATCATTATCATTGTTCTTCTCCTGAGCAAGCAGTAAAGTCCTGAAAAGGAGCAGGCAGAGTGGCCTCCAGGTCACTGAGCCGAGGGAAGGGGTTGCCTGGTCTGAGCAGGCTGAATTTTTCCCGGTGCCTGGCCTGCTACGGGGCTGGGTCCTGAACAGGTGAATAAACGGCGCTACTCCATCCAGATTTGTACCCACGTTCCCCGTGTGGCCAGCGGGGCCTGCTTTCCTTCTCAAAAGGTCCCTGCTGGCCCCTCAGTTCTAGGTACACCCTACAGATAGGGCCGTGAACTGTACAGGGTCTGAATGACCAGAGGACATCCCGGGAATCACAGTGGCTGGGTGAGAAAGTGGCCGCAGTACCCGGGTGCAAGGCAGGGAATGGTGCAGACTGACCGGCGGGCCGAGCTGTGAGGTCCAGCGTGTGGGGTGAGGGCTGAGACGGCTTCCCCTGTGGCCTCTGGGCAGCCAGCACACTTGCCAACCGCCCTGCCCACCTCCTCCCGCCAGACCGGGGTTCACACAGAGAAAGAGCAGCTCCAGGCCGAGGCAGCCCGCAGCCCCCGGCTTCCAGACAGCTCATTTGTCTTGATTATCTCCGCTGCTGCCCCCAGCCCAGCCTCATTTCCGGTAGGTTCTGGAGGCCAGAGAACGGTTTCCAGGAAGATGATCAGCAAGAACAGCTGCTCCCAGCCCAGCCGGGCCTCAGCACCTCAGCCCCACTCAGGGCTCCCCACTCCTGGGAGGGGCTGCGTCCACTCCCCACCCCAGCCCCAGGGGCCTGCTTTGGGGCCACTCCCGGCCCTGGGAGAGGGAGGTGCCTGCTGGGGAGACAGCAGGCCAAGGGACCCCGGCCCCTGAGAGGCCCACAGCAGGAAGCAGCGCAGACGCGGGGGCAACAGACAGCGTGGGTCTGGCGGGGCTGGTCTGGGGTGGAGGGCAGAGCTCCTACCTGCGGTGCCCACGTAGACTCCCGTGAAAAGGAAGGTTCCATGAGTGCGTCCTCAATACAGCTCCAGGCCTGAGACACCCTCGCGCCATCGCCTTCCAGCCCTTCCAGCTCAGGTGCCTCATGCTCCACCCACGCTGCACAGGTGGCCAGGGGCTCCTTGTCCTGCGGACTCCGCTTCCAGCTCCGGCGCCAGCCAGGTGCTGGGGTTGCTAAGTGGGATGGAGGAGGCATTCCTCACCTTCCCTTTGGGGTGCAGGGCAGGCCCCAGCTCCAGCTGTGGCAGCTACCCGGGGAAGGGGTTTCTCTGCCCAGAGCCCCCAGGAGAACCACGAGGAGGACGGGAGTGTGTGGGGCAAGGGGCCCCCCAGCCCAGGCAGAGCAGAGAGGCCGAGAGGGCGGAGCGGAGTGAGAAGGGCTGCTTCGTTCTCCTAATGAGAAAACTGGCTCAGCCCAGGCACCTGAGGGCAATCAGCAATCAGTTCTCACTCACCGAAGGCTTATCTGCATTACGGTGGCTTCTGTTCCCTTCTGAGATTTTGCATCCCTTTAGATTTCTTTTTTCTCTTTTGCCTACTTGGGTGTATTTTCTGAATTAAGTAGTTTGCTGATGAACACCACTGCCTTAATTTCAAGCAACAAGTAGAATCCAACCTGCTAACGGACAAGGAGGCCACGCAGGGAACCAGCCCTGGATATGCAGGACAGAAGGGCCGCTCTGCCCCAGGGGAGGGACCAGCACCCCTCAGGTCTCTTCCTGCACCCGCATGGGAGGGGCCGCCTCAGAGCTGGGCGCAGGCACTGGCGCCGGCATAGCAGCTCGGCCTCCAGCTCCCCACACCCTCCACTCAGGGCACTGGCTGACTCACAGCCCAGGAGATCTAAAACCTCAGGGAGAAAATGGGGGAAACAGAAGACAGACAAGCATGGAGCCTTGCAGGGGAAAGATTTTGCTCAGCTGAGAAACAGCAACAAAAAGGCCGAGGCTAAGATGGAGAAAGGGGAAACCATCAGGCCAGCTTGAGGCGAGAGCCGCACACGCGGACCAGGCGCAGGTGAGGCGTGTTGCCTCCAGGTGCGCAGCTCCCAGGCTGTCCCAGAAGAGCAGGTGGGGAGCATTCGGTACCATTGCTAGAAACATTGGAGACTAAATCACGTGTGTGCGTGTGCCCATTAACCCGCCTTTTAAAATAACTAATCCAGATCATAAGAATCCTTATGCGCAAAGATATTAGTTGCAGTCTCATTCACGAGATAAAAATTCAGAAAAAAACTCAGTGTCCATCAATAAGGAAATAGGAAAATTACTATATATCCATCTGCCCAGTGACATAGGCACAGATAGGATCTCCGAGTGGCTAAAATAGCATGGACACTATGTTATTATATCACTATTTACATAGTGTATATGTAAATACACTTTATTTACAATAAAGTGTAAATTTAAAATGACAGTGTCTTTAAAACATGAGCATGTCTCCGTGTGTGTGTGTGTGTGTGTGTGTGTGTTTTAAAGCCCATAGAGGAAAAAAAAACCCATTCAATTGAAATAGACCAAACTATAGCAGAAGTCATCTTTGGTCAATGAATCTAAAGATGATCTTTTAAATTTTTTTCTAAGTTCAAGTATTTTACAAATTATTTTAAATAAGCACACACTACCTTTATAATATGGTAATGTACATATTTTCAATGTAGGCAGACAGAATTGGGATGGTAAGTATTCTAAGATCCAAGATTTTTATTCTTTTGATGCATTTGAAAAGTGCAAGGGAGAAACCTGTTTCCCTTCCTCCTCAGGCACAGGCTTCCTGGGCTGTGCGAGGCTCTGCAGGAGGGGAGCCCTGCCCCTGTCTGTCCCGGATATGGCCCCTGAAATTTGGTAGCTCCGGGAAACAGGAGCTGAATAAATGAATGCGTTATTGAGGGCCTGCTGGAGCCAGGCCTTGTTAGATTAAGAAATACTGTTAACTAGGTGGGTGGATCACTTGAGGTCAGGAGTTTGAGACCAGCCTAACCAACATGGTGAAACCCCGTCTCTACTAAAAGTACAAAATTTGCTGGGCGTGGTGGCGCATGCCTGTAATCCCAGCTACTCGGGAGGCTGAGGCAGGAGAATCACTTGAACCCGGGAGGCGGAGGTTGCAGTGAGCCGATATCGAGTCATTGCACTCCAGCCTGGGCAAGAGAGTGAGACTCCGTCTCAAAAAAAAAGAAATACTATTAAGAAGGCAGAACCCAGACCGGAGCAGCCCCTGGATATCTGCAATCTGGCTTAGCAAATCCATCAGCTAAGGCTGCAGGTGCAAGCCCCCCCAGGATAGATGACAGCAAAAGAATAAATCCAATTTCAAGAAAAATCATTTGAACTACCAAAGTAAGTCAGAAGTACTCTACAAAAGCAGCTAAAAAGTTCTTAGATGGCGCTGCTGGGCCAGCCTCTCCAGGCCTCTGATGATTCTGGGGCCACCTAAGTCCACGTTGCCTCAACCATCTGGAGGCGCCTGGACCAAGCCAGGGCCCGCGCCTGGACCAAGCCAGGGCCCGAGCCTGGCAGAGGAAGCAGCTCCTGTTTTCGTCTCAGAGTCAGAATGTCCTTCTCCATGCAACACTCACACCCTGTCCCGGCTAATTTTTGTATTTTTAGTAGAGACGAGGTTTCTCCATGTTAGTCAGGCTGGTTTCGAACTCCTGACCTCAGGTGGTCTGCCCACCTCAGCCTCCCAAAGTGCTGGGATTACAGGCACAAGCCACCATGCCCGGCCTTCAGTTCAGTTCTGATACTGTCTACCTGGAGATAGCATCAGAGCCACAGGTTGAGGGCTCAGTCCCCAAGACTCTCCCCACTTTCGATGCCAGTTACAAGCCCTGGGTTGTTTTGCTTGCGCTTCTGACTGAAAGGCTATAAATCAGGGTTCCCAAATCCCTTCCTTGGGTTAAGAAAATTAATAAAATTTGCTGGAGGGCTCACAGCACTCAGGGAAACAGTTAATTACATTTCCCGGTTTATTATAAAGGATACTACAAAGGTCACAGATGAAGAGATGCGTAGGGCGAGTTGTGGGGGAAGGGGTGTGGAGCTTCTGTATCCTCCTCGGCCACATCACCTTCCAGGTACCTCCATGTGTTCAGCTGTCCAGAAGCTCCCAGAACCTGTCCTTTTGGGTTTTTTTGAAGGCTTCATTATTTAGGCATGATTGGTTAAATCACTGACCATTGGTGATTAGCTCAACTTCAGCCCCTCCCCTTCCCGCAGATTGGAGGTGGGCTGATATTCCCAAACTCTCATCCTGCCTTGGTCTTTCCAGTCACCAGCAGCCATCCTGAAGCTACCTAGGGGATGCCAGACATCCGTCAATTCATTAACGTACAAAAACACACTCATCACTTTGGAAAGTCCAAGGATTTTAGGACTTGTATGCCAGGAAACTAGATGGAGATCAAATATACACTTCATGGTGTCACAGCCTGGGATAAGGGAATGTTTTCCTGGAGGAAGCATCAGATAATTTGAACTTGGAGATACCATGAGGCAAAAATCCCGCTGGGAGCTGCCCATCTAGCCTTCAGCAGGGTCAGCACCACCACCCACTCCCCACCGTCCTTCCCAGGCCCAGGCCCTGAGCCCATGCTTTCCCAGAGGAATAAAGGTGTTCCCCTAGGACTCAGACCCCAGTCCAAATGTCAATGGTCCCTTTTCTTTTCTAGGATTTGCAAAGAAAAGAAGAGCTTACCCTTACCAGCTGCCACTGGAATAAGAGGTGCCAGGTTGTCCCTAGTAGGAGGAGGGACACCTGTCCCCAGAAGATCCCATGTGCCCAGTAAGAATGGCCATCTCAGTAGGCATTGGCCCCGGAGCTGTCCTTGCTGCTACCTCCTTCCAAGGGCAGCCAGGAAGGGGCTGGGCTGACCCCACATTTGCACAGTTTTCCAATCACATGGTACAATTATTCTTTCACTTGGGGAAATTAGTCAGAGGCCTGAAATCAGGCATTGACTGGACCTCAGGAAGCTGCCATCAAGAATAATCAGGTAAAGAACTAAGGTCACAGATTCTTAGGAAGGAATAGAAGAACCTGAGAGTGATGACGTATCGCCAACAGCTCACTTTGGACTAAGAACAGGGTCTTTTCTCTGGTTACAAACCTATTATTTAAAATGTCACGACAATGAATTTGAAAATTTACATGCAATAGAAAATGTCTTAGATAACTCACCAAAACTGACATAAGAAAAAGAAAATGTAAGTAGCCCGATATCTATCTATTAAATATATTATATCTTATTTAAAACCTTTCCACAAAGAAAACTGTAGCCCCAAGGGACTTCAATGAATTCTGCCAAATAGTTAAGGAAGAAAATGCTGATCATATCCAAACTCTTACAGAGAATTTTAGAAGCATGAAAATGCTACAAGTCATTTTTGAAGCTATTGTGTCATTGATACTTAAGTAAGACTAAGAAATTACAAGAAAATTGAAATAAAGGCCAATCTTCCTCATAAACTTGGATGAAAACTCCACAGCAAAATATTAGCAAACCAGACCTACTAATATAGACAAACAGGAATGTATCACAAATACATCTGGGAGTGTGTTCATCTAGGAATGCAAGGATGGTTTAACATTTAAAAATCGATCCGTGGGATTTGTCACATTAATGCTGAGCTGAGGGGTTCACCACATGAAAAGATTCCTGGAAGGTGAAAACATTCCTTGCCTCCCACTCTGTTGACAGATGTTGATGGCAATCAACCGGCCAACAACCTGTGGAGAAGCAAGGTGGAAACTGGTGGGCTTGGTTGACTGGGGAAAAAATGGCCAGAGGAAGAAGAAGGGAGACAAGGAGGAGGCATTCTCTAAATCTCAGGAAAGCTCCCAAATGCTTCCCAAGCCGGGAATCCAAGACCCACACCTCCCACCATGGGCATTGGTCCCCAAGACCCCTGTCTCCTCAGCAGCAACATTACCCTTAAAGCCCAAATGTAATCAGGTTACTTCCCAATTGAGTGAAACTTTAATTGCAGAGGATGAACCCAAAATCCTACTCGGCCTCCAAGACCCTCGGCAAAATGGCACTACACTGCCCTCCAGAGTTACCCACCTGTCTACCTGTGGACCCTCAACCCCCCGAACACTCATGTCCTTGGGAACTTTGATCACGCACACCCACCTCTCACACTCCTGCCTCACCCGACACCCACATATTTCTCTTCTGAGTCAAGCCCAATCCTGCCCTCCCTGGGTGCCCTGCATGTCCACCCTCCTGTGTTAGGCCCCACTGTGTCCCAGCACCTGTTCTCAGGCCAGCTCTTCCTCCAGTCCTGGCACCGCACCTCGGTTTTGCATCCCCAGTGCTGGGTACATATGTGATGTCCTCATCTGTTTGGGCTGCAGCAGCAAACTACCATAACTTATAAACAGCAGACGTTCATTGCTCACAGCTCTGGAGGCTGGGAGTCCAAGAACAGGTGGCCGGCAGGCTCTGTGTGGTGGGGACCCACTTCCTGGCTCATAGATGACATCTTCTTGCTGTGTCTTCCCATAGTGGAAGGGATGAGGCTCCTTGGAGAAATGGTTGATTGCAGGCCTGGGGTAGGATACAGACCTGGCGCCTTGAACATCTTGTTATAGCAGAGAGAAAAGAAGCCTTCAGTGACAGCTGCATCACATCAAAAGGATTCAAAACTCCATCTTGTAAAATCTGCTAGTTCAGAACGGTAAGAAAGAAACCCCACTGTTCCTAGTTTTTTGAAAACCAGTAAATAAAAAGGAAGAATCAAGCCCTAACCTGACTTTCCTGCACAAACGATATCTTGAAGTAGTCAAGTGGTCAAGGAGGGAAAGAGTCTCCTGAGAGAAGAATTGCAGCCCTGCATGGGGAAGGAGCAGTGGAATCATTGCTCAACCCTTTACAAACTCCAGCAGCAATGGTGGGTCTGGACACTGACCATCAACAGCAGTCATGTGGCCAAGGGCCTGCCGGGCACTGAGTGCACCCTGATGAAGAGCACAGGACCACCGTGGGCCATGCTGCTCCCCAAAAAAAGCCATCCTGAAGCCCACCAGGCCCATGATCTGACTGTAACCTCACAGGGAATTCAGGGCAGAAGAATGCATCTGAAATCAGCACCACAGAATGCAACCAGCAAAATCCTCAATGTAGAGAAATCAGCAGGCCCAGCGACGCGGCCTCCTCAACGTGTTCCAGAGAAAAAGGAAGGAAGAGAGCTATTTCCACAGAACTCTGAGACACACCCAAGACCCGCCTGCCAAGGCAGCCCGAGGCCAGGCTTGGGCCCTGACCAAACCAACCAGCACATGAGATGGGAGACACCTGGGGAAATGTGGACACTGACCGGATATTTGTTGATAGGAAGAAATTGTGGGCAATTTTAGAGGTGGGAGTGATACTGCAGTTGCTTTTAAAAAGGAGTTTTTGTCTTTCAGAGATACAAACTGGAATGCCCCACCCATGAAATGCTGAGCTCTGATGCTTCCTGATGTTCCAACAAGAGGAGCTCTGAAATGAGCGCGTCCGAAGGCCCTGTCAGAGGGGGATGGGTAGAGCGGGTGATGGTGCAATGCTTTTTCTAAATACATTCGAATTTTTTCATAATAAAAGGCTCTTTTTAGACAAAGCTCCAGGAGGGGCTCAAACCAGCCCAGCTGGGATGCGGGCCCCTCTTGGCCCATGCTCTGTGGCCGGGCAGAACACAGGTCAGCCCTGCCCGCAGACAGGCCGACCCCAGAGCCCCGCCAGGCTGGGCCTGAAGTCAGCACCACGGACAGCTCTGGCCGGGCGGCGAGGAGGAGCCCCTTCGACGTGGAGGCCACGGCTCCCCGGCCAGCTCCAGCCTTCCCAAACAAGAGTTTTCTCAAACTCGGGATTCCGAAAGAATTTATGGGGAGACACAGCCCCCTATTCGGATAACATGGTCAGAAGGGCTTTTCCCAGAGAGCGATTGAGCGGGGCACGGCTCAGAACAGCAACGTGGCAGCCACCGTGGCAAGACCCAGTGGGCTCTGAGCCGTGGCTGGGGCCAGGGCTTTGCCTAGGCTGCCCTGAGAGAGAATTCAGAAAGCTCACTTCCTAACTGCAAACGTCTTTTTACTGAACTCATTTCTAATCCTCACGGATACCAAGAGCTGCTTCCACTAAAGCCCCCTCTTCCTCCCCGGGTCACCTGGCACCTCCTCCCAGAGGCCTCGGACACCAGGACAGGGCTTCTGAAACCAGGACTGAGGCAGCTGCCAGCTCCCAGGCTGGGGCTCTGGGTCTGGTCTGCGGGAGGAGGCCGAGGAGGCTGAGGAGGCCGAGGATGTCTGAGTTAAGGGCCAGAGACTCGAGGCAATATTGATTATGCATCTTTATCACACGAAATCAAATTCCCTCCACAGAGAGCTTGAATTGCCGGGAAGAGCCACAGAGTCAACACGACAATCACATACCCCATCCTCGGCGGAGAATTGGAGATTGTATATATTTATTTGGAAAAGGCCTGGGCTACTTGTGGCATCCTGCCAAGACAATTTGAAAGGTATCAACAGTTTAAATGACATTTTCACCTTCAGCAAATACATCTCTGCCTGCTCAGGTCAGAATGGGACGCTATCCTGCCCGGGCAATCTATGATACAGTCGCGTCAGAAATAGGTGTCAGCTCTCATTACATTCCCGAGGATAAATCCCACTTATCAGGGCCTGCAGAGTCCCAGGCCTCCTGACATCCCATTTCAGACAGCGGCCTCCCAGCCCCGCCCCTCCTCTCCCTAAGAGATGCCTTTGGAGTTTTCAATCACTGAGCTCCTGCTGGATGGGAGGAGACGGGCAGGCAGCCTGAGATTTTCGGGGCATGGTGGACAGGGCGCCCTGTGTTATCAAAGACACCTCGGGTGATCGAGCCCCCAGCCTATCTGCTCCCTTGCTGGAAGGTTTTCTATTGTCAAAGAGAAAGACTCTGTTGCTCAGAGGCGTGAGTCTCCAGGTCATAGTCTCAGCTACCCCAAAGGGCATCTTCCCTAATCCCAGGGGCAATGAACTAAGAAGCACAGGGAGCCGTGGAGTTATGGAGCCCCCAGGGAGCAAGAGAAGTGGGAGAGCACAGCCGGCGGAATCCTGAGAGTCAGACTTTGCAGGTGGAGGGAAGTCTGAAGGGGCAGATGAGGGTGTGTTTGTAAAGCATCAGACGCCTGCTGACTCCACCAACCCTCCCTTCCCCAAGGGCCCTGCACTCTCAGGTGCTTCCTCCCTCAGCCACTGACCACACAGCCACACAGATGCATTCCCTGGTGACCCATCCCAAGGCAGAGACCAGCACCCACCACTACCCAGGGGCACTGGAGGAAAGAAATCCCCAAATCCCACCCACAGCCAGTCACCACTCGCTGGGCGCAGAGAAGGAGAGTGCGGAGGGGTCCCCGGGGCCTTCCTCCTCCTGGTGGGTGCTCAGGCCAGACACCCTGGCCAGGTCCTGGAAGCGTCATGCTCCAGTCCACCTGCCCCAAGGGCCTCCCTGGAGGCCACTGTCCTGAATTCAGTGTGAGGCGCATGTGCCTTTCTGCAAGGCCCACTTTGCCGTGGGATGTGGTCTGGTTGGAGACGCTGGAATCTTGGCTTGTGGAGCGCAGGGCATCCAGGAGGCAGTCGAGGTTGGCACAGCCAGAGCTCCTCAGCACAAGTTCAGCCTGCACCAAGGTAGGGAGGGCTCGGGGCAAGGGGTGCAGGCTGCCAGGATTCAGGCAGGCAACCCTCAGTCTAGCACCCCAGAGAGGCCTGTCCTCCCCAAGAAAGCCCTCGTCGAAGCCTGGCAGTAGCCCGAGTGCAGGAGAAGCCTCTGGAGAGGCCCAGGAGGATGCCAGAGGAGCAGGCAGGGCTGGGGTGGGGCCTAAGCCAGGGCCACACCCAGCGCTTGTCTCTGCTGAGACCATCAGGACCAGCCTCACCTGAGGCCGCCAAAGCCTGTCGTGGAGTGAGAGACACCTGCTCCCATTGCAGGTGCTGGGCTGGCGTGAGGCTCCGAGGCCTGGACGTGGTGGCTTCCTTCCGGGACAGGCTCTGTCTCTAGCTCCTGAGTGACTGTGAGTGTGGGCAAGTCTCACCTCTCTGAATTTTAGGTTTCTCATCTAGAAAATGGGAACAATAGCTAACGAAGGCTCAAAAGGGTCTTTCCCGAGCAATAAAAAGGCCAGCTCTTGAAGAGGCCGTCACAATGCTATACCTCACACACTTAGTAACAGGACCACAAACACCTGACACAGGAACTGATCTAATTTCCAGTATAAACAGACAAATCCCCAGTTATGGTAGATTTCAACATGCTCTCAACATGCCCTCACAATTACTGAGAGAACAAGTAGACCAAAAAAGTCAGTGAAGATAAAGAACACTTGAACAGCACTATCAAACAATGTAACCGAAATAACAGTTCTAGAACATTCCACAACAAGTGTAGAATTACATTCTTTCCAGGAACCATGGAACACTCACCAAGGTGGGCTATGTTCTGGGCCATAGAATAAGTCCCAACATGTTTAAAAGGATGCAAATCATTCTAAGTCTCTCCTGTGACCATATTGAAATTAAATTAGAAATCAATAACAGAAAGATATCTAGAAAACCTTCAAGTACGTGGAAATTGAGTAACACCCACTTTGGAATAACCCATGAATTGAAGAGTATTTTTTACTGAATGAAAATGAAAATACAACATATTAAAATGTGTAGGATGCAGCTAAAGCTACTCAGAGAAAAGTTCATAGCACTAAATGTATTAGAAAATATAAAAGTCCTCAAATCAATGGCCTGAGGTTTTACCTTAAGAAACCAGGGCCAGGGAGCTGGCAGGAAGCTAACATATGAATTAAAAGTATTCAGTATAAAAGAAAAAGATCAGAGAGAAAATCAATGAGATAGAAAAAAGAAAAAACAATAGAGAAAATCAGTAAAACCAAAAGCAAGGTCTCAGAGAAGATCGATAAAATTGTAAATCTCTATCCAATTAATAATGAGAAAAGAGAGAGAAAACAAATAACCAGCACTGTGGGAAGCCAAGGTGGGAGGATCGCTTGAGCCCAGGAGTTCGAGACCAGCCTGGGCAACATACTGAGATCCTGTCTCTAAAAAAAAAACAAAAATAAATTCATAAAAATTTTAAAGACATTTTTAAGCATTGAAAAGACAATCCACAGCCCAGAAGAAAATATTTGTAAATTACAAATCTGATAAAGGAATAGTAAGAAAAATAAACACACAAAAAGTTTGAACTCATATGTCACCAGATATACAAATGGCCAACAAGCACGTGGAAAGATGCTCAACACTGAGTCATCAGAGAAATACAAACTATGAGGTATCTCCAGACCACACCTTTTCGAATGCCCAGAACTCCGACACGGGCTGTAGCAAGGGCTGGTGGGAACTGGGGGCATCAAGAGGCAGATACCCTGCTTGCCGCTCCAGCACTTCGGAGATGAGTTTCGTGGTTTCTGCAGAAGTGGGGGGGACGCACCCATAGGACCGGGCCATCCCGTGGCCAGTGATCTCCCAAGAGGGGTGAATGCATGTGTCCAACTGAAGACACGCACGTGTTCACAGCAGCTCCCCTTGTAATAGCCAAATCCCAGAAATAGCCCAATGTTCCCAATGGGAAAATCATAAACAATGTTTACTACAGCCAGGCAGTGGAATACCACTCAGAGATAGAAATAAAAGACTTATGACTGATACACAAGATGACATCCATGAATTTCAAAAACATTAGGCTGAGTGAAAGAAGCCGGATGGAAAAACTAAAACCCTGCAAGGCACACGACTCCATTTGCATAAAGCCCTGAAAAGGCCCCTACACGGCCTGGCATGGTGGCTCACACCTGTAATCCCAGGACTTTGGGAGGCCGAGGCAGGTGGATCACAAGGTCAGAAGTTTGAGACCAGCCTGGCCAACATAGTGAAACCCTGTCTCTACTAAAAATACAAAAAATTACCTGGGCGTGGCGGCCAGTCCTGTAATCCCAGCTACTTGGGAGGCTGAGGCTGGAGAATTGCTTGAATCCGGGAGGTGGAGTTTGCAGTGAGCTGAGATTGCACCACTGCACTCCAGCCTGGGCAACAGTGCAAGACTCTGTCTCAAAAAACACGGTTGGGGGGGCCCTACACCCTGCACTTAGGGCAGTGCTTACCTGGGGAGGGGTGTGGGGAGGCGGGTGGGTGAGGGAGGGCGTCTGCAGAGGGGCACAGAGAAGCTTCAGGGGGCGACCTGTTCGTTCTTCCAGTGGTGGGCATGGTTTCACGTCCAGCCTTATCAAAGTGCACCCTGCTCAGTCCTGAGCAGCTCCTGCGTGTCCGCTACACACGGATAAAGCCAGACCCGACTCCTCACTGGGCACAGGGCACCAGCAGCATCCCAGATGCTTTGGGGATCCATGAAAATGTTTTCATTTCTTTTAAAAGGTGGCAGAGTGTGACCCTGGAGACTCAAAGCAAGTGTTTTAAAATGTGGGGGAGTGTGACCTGGGAGATTCAAAGCTAGTGTTTTAGTTTTTTCTCACATTGGAAAACAAAATGAAAACTTCAGGGCCCATGAAAATCTGTTGAATTCTGCCTATAACGGGGAAAAAATAAGATGTCCAAAGATTGAGCTATGTCCAAAGTAACTTTTAATGTTGATACTATTCTGAGGCGAGGAGCTCACAGTGGCCAAAGCACCGTGGGTGGTGAAAGTCACACTGCAGCCCTAGGGAAGGCTGTTCTGTGTTTTGTGTTTTCAGGATCCCAGCACGGAGTGTGCGGTTCCGGGAGCAGGGTTGGCCGGGCAGCAGAGGCCAGCGCAGCCCTATGCTGGCGATGAAGGGTGGCCTGTGTCATTGGGGTCCTCAGGCTCCCACCAGCACCCACAGCCTGACCTCACCTGAAGGTGGCCCCAGACCCCTTGCAGGCCTCGTCCCCAAGGCTTGGAGAGGAGAGGCCAGCACACCTCAGAGCCGGCTGGGGAGAAAGGTGCTTGGAATCCGACGTTTTATTTTCCCAGGCGTTTGGGTAGTCCTCGGTCTCCCCTTGCTTGCTTTTAATTTGTTGTTGTTGTTGTTGTTGTTGTTGTTGTTTAGAGACAGGTCTCGTTCTGTTGCCCAGGCTGCAGTGCAGTGGCTCAGTCATGGCTTCCCGCAGCCTCCACCTCCTGGGCTTAATCGATCCTCCCACCTCAGCCCTGCGAGTAGCTGGGACCACAGGCACACACCACCATGCCTGGCCATCAGCTTTTTGATTTTATCAGAGAACTGACCTGTAAAGGGAAGGAAGCAGTGCCTGTGGTTTAGGAGAAGACACCACCACGTAGGTCACCAGATGCCGTCTGCGCCATCTGCCCGGAGGGCCCCAGCAGAGGGTGGATCCCACTGTGACCCGGTTGAACATCCGCATGAAATACATCAGGCCGTGTCCGGCCGTGGCCCTCTCTACCCTCACAGAGATGAGCCTGAATCCATTGACATTCACGTCTCCTTTACTGAGTCTCCCAGAACAGCCCTCCTTCCTCCTCCCAGAAGTCTCCGATTTCCTCCATCGCTGCTGCTGGTGCTGCAAACCTGGGGCGCCCCTGAGTCCCCATCCTCGGCACACCTGCTGCTCTGGGGAGGCTCTCTGTGAATGGCAGACACTCTGGGCTCCCTTGCTGGGCTCCCAGCACCTTTGAGAAGGAAGACGTGCGTTAGCAGCAGCATCTCAGGACAGGGGAGGGGAGGGGAGTGCCCCAGGGGCGGGGCCCGCTGCTTGTGACGCTTCCCACTGCCAAGCCCTGTCCCCAGCTCTTTCTCCCCAGTGCGAGAACGGCCCCAGCACAGAGCCTTTGTTCTGGGCAGGTTCAGAGGAGCATCCGGCCCAGGGAAGAGGAGGCCCAGTCAGGTGGGGCCCGGCAGCCCCGAGTGACCAGAGCCAGGACGATGGCAAGGGCCTAGAACGGAAGAACATGAAGACCCAGGGTCAGGAAGGGAGGGCCAGCAATGCCACCTGAGCAGGTGTGCGACCAGACCAGACACAGGAACGAGGGCTCCGGGCAGGTGCCAGAGTGGGCAGGAGCCACACGCACTTAAATCCACACACTTCACACAGAAACACTTAGGCACATGCATGTATGACACATACCTGTGGTAGTGTATGACCCCTGTGTATGACACACACTACACAGACACACACCACACAGGCATGCACGCAATATGACATGTCTACACACACACACAAGGAGACACATGCACACAACTTAGGCACACATCACCCACGAGGACATGTGGTACACATGTTCACACCACACAAGACATACAGTCATCCCTCCGTATCCGTGGTGACGGGTTCCAGAACCCCCCACAGACACTAACATCCACAGGTGCTCACGTCCTTTATAGAAAACAGTGCAGCATTTGCTTGAAACCCAGGCACATCCTCCTGGATGCTGTCAATCATCTCCAGGCCCCCTGTGACACCGAGTCCGATGTAAATGTTATGTAAACAGTTGTTATATGGCACAGGTTTTCTAATTTGTTTGTATTTTTTTAATTGTTGTTTTGTTATTTTTTAATTTTTTTGATATTCAGTTAGTTGAATCCACAGACAAAGAGCCCACAGATGTGGAGGGGCCGTCGTATACACATGTGCGCACATGCACAGACACATGAACACTCACACACACACCCAAACAGCATGACACACGTACACACATGTGTCCACACTCACACACACACACGCCCTGCAGACCCGGGGACTTGGCTGTGCCCTGGGGTCCACCTGAGGGTGGACGCTGCCCGTCCGCCCTCCCACATAGCCACGGTCACTGCTTTCGGAAGTGCTCATGAAAACCTTCTGCGCACGAGAAGCAGCAGCCGAGCCACCTGGAGCCCAGCAAGCCTGTCCCTGGAGGCCGAGGCCGATCGCCATAATCCACAGTCCTATTTACATCTTGATTTCATTCTGGGAGCCGCGGCTGCCGGCATTTGCATAACTCACGGCCGGTGTCGTGCGCCCTGCCCCAGGGAACGCAGACCGTCTCCTCCCCATCAGGTCTAGGACCCACCTGATTGGCAATTTGATTAGGAGACAGAATAATGCCAGGCAATAGAGTATGTAATTTATTTAAATGGAACAAAACGTGACACGCTATCGCTGGAACCCGGGACCGCACCTGTAGGAGCTTATTTGACACAAATTGAGATTTCAGGGTTTACAGGTATTGCAAATGAAAACTCCCCACAGGGTGTCAATAAGAGTTCAATGGTTCCTTTTATTTGGTTCGAATTAATCACAAAATAGGGAAAAAGTAGGTTCTATTTTTTGAAGGTTTTTTTGAATAAAATCATTCTAAGAAGCATATATTTCTTCCGGAGATATAATTAAATTTCCAAATTGCAGTTTCCAGCTCTCACCCTCTGCAGTCAGTGCTGGGAAGGAATCTTGCTAATATTCAGGCACCAGGAAAGTTCTCACTCAGTTCCTAGCCCGGCAGAGCCATTGTGCCCTCTCGGGAGCCACAGAACACCCATGAGGACAGTGCCTGTGGCCTTCAACCAGAAGCCCAGCCTGCACCTCCCCTCCGCCTCCCCTTCTTCTCCTTTCTCTTCCTTTCTTCTTCCTGGCAAACTGCAGAAATACCTTGCTATGAGCTAGGCCTGGACTCCTATCTGTGCAGCCACTCACGGTGGACGGTTGCATCCGTCAGCCACTGCTGTGTAACAAGCATCCCACGCTCAGTGGCCTGAAGTGATCAAAAAGGGAGTCCTGCTCACACCTTTGTGGACAGCTGGGCAGGTGTGGTCTCAGCTGGGTCCACTCACGTGTCTGAGGTCCGTCCTGGGTCCCAAGGCGGTTCTCTCCCACGTCTGGGGGTCAGCGGGGTGCCAGCTTGCCTAGGATGGCCTCGACTGGAACAAATGGGCACTCCTCTCTCCTCTCTCATCCTCCAGCAGGCCAGCCCCCGGGTCTGGCAGGGGTCTGAGAGAGCAGAGACGTGCAGGTCCCCTTGAGGCCCCAGACGACAGCACATTCTTGTTTCCCCCACAATCTATTGGCCAAAGTAAGCCTCAGGTCCGGCCCAGATTCAAGGCATGATGAAAGAGCCTCCGTGTCTTTTGGGGGGCAGAGCTGCAAGGTGACAGGACAGAGGGTGTGGGTCCTGGGAGACCTTTCTGTCCTCCACAGCCGAGTGACTGCAGTGGGCCCCAGAGCTGCGTCCCCTGGCCTCAAAAGCAGAACAGCCATTGCTGCCCCACTGCCCACCCTGGTGCCTCTTCCCCAGACCGCACGTCTGAGTCTGGGGCCGCTGGAGAAGATGGCATCATAGCCCAGCCAGCCTGGCACACATGACGATGCTCACGGCTGGTTGATCCCGCCTGGCACACGTGGCGATGCTCACGGCTGGCTGATCCCGCAGGAACCACAGGGAAGCGGCTGATTAAAGGCATCTCAAGGCAAATACTTGTAAGTGGCAAAACTGCCTGGGGAAGAACAGTGAGTCCACTCTGGTCCACCTCTAAATCCTCCACTTGCTCAAAGCCAGGGCCTCAAGCTTTTAACAAGTTGATCTGCTAAACACATCTCCCCGTGAAGACCCAGGAGGTCAACAGCAGTCTCGGCTCTATCCACGGTGGTGTCCTCCAGAGCCTCCTGACGGTATAAACCGGAAAGGTCTCAGTATTACAGGGAATAAGGAATTCCTTCTCTTCGATGGGCCATCAGTAACCCTGCACTTAAAGTTAATTTCCAAACTCACGCGAACAGCAGGCTGCGGGCATCCGTCTTGCCCGCGTTTCATGAGACAGGAACACGAGCGTCGCCTCTGAACATCGCTGCCACTTAGAGGGGCATGAACTAAATTAACCCACAGAA
This sequence comes from Macaca nemestrina, assembly GCF_043159975.1. Classification (NCBI taxonomy): domain Eukaryota; kingdom Metazoa; phylum Chordata; class Mammalia; order Primates; family Cercopithecidae; genus Macaca; species Macaca nemestrina. Next base: position 117,472,966 of record NC_092139.1, read on the forward strand.
TCAGCGTCGTGGCTGAGGGCTCTTCTATGAAATGTCTGTAAATAGGTTCGATGTGTGTGTTTAACATTTGCCTGCTTGACCACGAAGGCAAGGAGTGGGCGTTGTCACGAGGATGAACATACTGAGAGGGAAAGAGTCGCCACCTCGCAGTCAGGTATTTCCGAGAAAGAGACGCATGAAACGTATGTGGTTTTTCACATTCGGAGAACGTGACGACTCTAAGAAGCTGACTGGATAATAGTGGGGAAAGCTCTGAGCATAGGTAGCAGGAGTGCGCCCGGCATCTGCCGGTAGCTACACGGGCTCCTGGGAGAATCACCTTGACTAAGCGTCGATTTCACAAAGCTCCCAGGTCCAGGAGGGATTTCCGCCTCTGCCTCCCTTTGCGGCAGTGACTGTTCTGGGGAACTGGCCTCAGGTGGCCCCTCTGCCCGTGGCGCGGCTCCAGGCGTGAGTCCTGCCTGTGCCCAGGGTCCCGCAGGCCCCGGCTCGGTGTGGCTGGGCATGGCTGGGGGATGGGCCCAGGCACAGGCTCCTGTCCTTGGGTGGAACCCAGCAGCCCCCACCTCCAGGACTGGACCCCTCCAGGGGCCTGCACTTCCCAGCTGAGCAGGTAGGGAGGCTGCCACGCAGACGCTGTGGTTGGAGCAATTCCAAAGCACAGGCTGCCGTGTGAACAGGAGGCGAGGATTAAACGCAGAAACAAGAAGTTCTCTCTCATCAAGCTTGGCAGTGACACACAAGGTCCTTCTTGGCAGAGTTTAGCTCTTGTGCAATGAGAAGTTCTCTGCGTAGAGGGTGGTGATGACCACACAATGACGGGCCTGCACCTGGCACCAACTGACTGTATGGAGGCCTAAACATGGGCAAAATGGGGAATTTTATGTATTTTACTAGAATTTGTAAAAGTCATAATGAGCCCAGTCTTTGCAGCAGAGGTATGCCCAAGTGCCCTGTTTTCTTTTTTTTTTTTTTTGAGACGGAGTCTCACTCTGTTGCCCAGGCTGGAGTGCAGTGGCACAATCTTGGCTCACTGCAACCTCTGCCTCCCGGGTTCAAGTGCTTCTCCTGCCTCAGCCTGCTGAGTAGCTGGCATTACAGGTACATGCCACCACACTTGGCCAACTATTTTGTATTTTTAGTCGAGACAGGGTTTCACCGTGTTGGCCAGGATGGTCTTGATCTCCTGACCTCGTGATCTGCCTGCCTCAGCCTCCCAAAGTGCTGGGATTACAGGCGTCAGCCACCACGCCCGGCCAAGTGCCCATTTTTTTAAAAGTCCCTCTGATGGTCGCCCACTCACATGAAGACAAGGCACTGAGTGCCCACATCGGGAGTAAAGCCAACGGCCCCAAAGGAAGCAAGCAGGGCTTGTGGGCACCTGAGGCCACATGAGGGAGATGAGTCTGTCTATTTCCTCTCTGTGAATCTGGGTGGGTTACGTGCTGGGGCACCAGGTCAGACGTGCTCCTGGGTGGGCCCCCAGCCTGGACTCCAGGGCACCCAGAGCCTCTGCTTGCCCATCCTGGGACCCCAGGGCCATGGTGCAAAGAAGCCCCAACTGGACTCCCGGGTGGAGAACTAAGGGCTCAAACCCCCAGCTCTGCCAAAAACAACTGGAGACTCCCAGAAGCAGAGCTGCCTCGCTGCCACGGGGGCCACAGAGCGACCTGGCTCACCCACCCAAAGTGCCAGCCCTCCGAGTCCTACACAACAAAAGCTAACTGATTAACCGATAAATGTGAAAATTTAGATAGCAAGAACAAATATAGAGAAAATGTACAAAAGTGATACAAGAGAAACGGAACATCTCAATGATCTTTTATCTGTTAAAGAAAACGAACCTTCGGGCTGGGCTTGGTGGCACACACCTGTAATCTCGGCACTTTGGGAGGCCGAGGCGGGCAGATCACTTGAGGTCGGGAGTTCGAGACCAGCCTGGTCAACATGGTGAAACCCCGTCTCTACTAAAAATACAAAAATTAGCCGGGCATGGTGGCAGCTGCCTGTGATCCCAGCTACTCAGGAGGCTGAGGCAGGAGAATCGCTTGAAGCCAGGAGGCGGAGGTTGCAGTAAGCTGAGACCATGCCAGCCTGGGTGACAAGAGCGAAACTGCATCTCCAAAAGGAAAGGAAAGGGAAGGGAAAGGGAGGGGAGGGGAGGAGAGGGGAGGGGAGGGGAGGAGAGGGGAGGGGAGGGGAGGAGAGGGAAGGGGAGGGGAGGGGAGGGGAGGGGAGGGGAGGGGAGGGAAGGGAAAAGAAAAGAGAAAAGAAAAGAAAAGAAAAAAAAAGAAAAGAAAAGAAAAGAAAAGAAAGAGAAACTTCAACCTAAAACTTTCTCACAGAAAGTCTCCAGGCCAGGTGGGTTCCCTGGTGAAATTTTTCAAACATTCAAGAAAGAAGTAAACCCAACACACTGAATGATGCCAGTGTAATCTTGGTACCAAAAGCTGACCAAAGGAAAAGTGGCTATGGGGCCAGCCCTCATGAGCAGACGTGCAAATCTAAACAGGTGTCAGCAACCGGGCCCAGTGATGTCTTAAAGGATCTTGAACTGCAGCTAAATTATTTGTCTTTTCTTTATTAATTTTTCCAATATTGAACAAATACTCTTTCACTGACACTAGTCCTCTATTTAGCCACATATGAGCTTTTAATTTAAATTACTATGTTTTGTTTTTAACATTTTGGCTGGGCGCAGTGACTCATACCTGTAATCCCAATGCTTTGGGAGGCTGGGGCCGGAGGATCAGTGAGCCCAGAAGTTCAAGGCCAGCCTGGGCAACACAGTGAGACCCATCTCTACAAAAAACGTTGGGGGGAGGCGGGTGTGGGATTACTGGGATTACGGGCTGGGATTACAGGCTCACGCTTGTAATCCCAGCACTTTGGAAGGCCAAAGCAGGCACATCACCTGAGGTTGGGGGTTCGAGACCAGCCTGACCAACATGGCAAAACCCAGTCTCTACTAAAACTACAAAATTAGCCAGGCGTGGTGGCACATGCCTGTAATGCCAGCTACTCAGGAGGCTGATGCAGGAGAATCACTTGAACCCGGGATGTGGAGGTTGTGGTGAGCCAAGATCGAGCCACTGCACTCCAGACTGGGCAAGAAGAGTGAAACTCCATCTCAAAAAAAAAAAAAAAAGAAAGAAAAAGAAAAAATTAACCATGTGTGGTGGCATGCACCTGTGGTTCCAGCTGTTCCGGAAGCTGAGGCAGGAGAATGTCCAGGAGGTGGAGGCTGCAGTGAGCTGTGATCACACCACTGCATTCCAGCCTGGGCAAAAAAGTGAGACCCTGTCTCAAAAATAAATAAATAAATGATTTCTACTTTGTTCTTTGTCTAGCCAGTTGTTCTTGTTCCTAATACTCTGTTCTTGTTTTATGAATGAAATCTTTTTTCATCTCTCTGAAGATGGAATTTTGAGCGGACTCACTGTGAAGCTCTGACTACTCTGATTACCTCTGGTTTCTCAGCTGTGACTCCTCCTGTCTGTTGAGGCAGCAGCCTCTTTCCAGAGCGGGACTTCTTTGGATGTTCAGGGATCCTGGCTCCTGGGGTTTCTCTCCCGCACGTGCCCAGGCTTGAAGAGGCCGCTGTCTCCAGCACTTTCACTGCTCTGCTCTTGCCCTTCAGGTTGGATGTCAGTGCCTTGAGTTACAAACCTGTGTCGGGGGCTCTATCTGTCACCACAGCCGGACACAGTGACACACACCTGTGCTCTCTGATACTCATGGGGCTGACGCAGGAGGATGGTTCAAGCCCAGGAGTTGGAAGCTGTAACGCACAGTGACTGTGCCTGTGAAGAGCCACTGCCCTCCAGCCTGGGCAACACAGCAAGCCTGTGTCTCTAAAAAAGAAATATATATATATATATATATATACACACACACACGCACATATATATATGTGTATATATGTGTATATAAATGTAGCCACAGCTGGTAACGCAGTGGGTTGAATAGTTTCCAAGATGTTCATCCAGAACCTCAGACTGTGACTGTATTTGGAAATAGATTCTTGGCAGCTACGAGTGATTAAGTTTAGATGAGGTCACACAGGAGCAGGGTAGGCCCACAGTCCTACAGTCCTATGACTCGTGTCCATATAGGAAGCGGAGGGGACACAGAGAGGAAACAGGTGCCCGGGAAGACGGCCGTGTGCAGACAGACACAGAGATCAGAACGATGCAGCCACAGACGAGGACACCTGGGGACACCGGGGCGGGAAGCTGGAAGAGGCAGGAAGGAGCTTCTCCCGGAAACCGCTGGGAACGCAGCCCTGCCCTGAAGTCAGACTTCTGGCAGAGAATAACATGTTTCTGCAGTTTTAAGCCCCGCAGTATTGGGGTCTTTGTTCCGGCAGCCCCGGGGCACCCTATGGACACCCTGCCTGAGGGCGCCACTGACCCTCCCCCCCCCCGTTCTGTGCCCAGGCGTTTGTCCCACCCGCACCCTGTGGACACCCTGCCTGAGGGCAGCACTGTCCCCCCGGTTCTGTGCCCAGGTGTTTGCCCCGCCCGTCCTGTCCTGAAGGATCCTGACCGGGTCCCTGTGGCAACACAGTTGGTCCCTGTCCCCACAGAGCAGCTTCAGCAACTCGCATGACATCAGGCGCCGCAACCTCGGGACCCCAGTGACCAGGAGAAAAGAGACTTGTGCATCAGCAGAACCAGCATTTTCCAGAGAAACTCCAGAACAAAAAATATATGCAGGGCATTTTGGAGAAGGAGAAACGGGAGTTGAGACCTGTCAGAAACAGCAGGAGTCAGGGACCTGCACCTGCAAACCGTCGCCGCTCTCTCCCCCTCCACGGGAGCAGGAGCCCGCCTGGTGTCCCCCACCGCGCAGGGGGCAGGGAGGGCGGCCTCCCACGTCGCAGCTCCGGGACCCGGGCCCGTCCCCTGCTCCAGGCAGCTGCAGCCTCACACCAGCCGCCGCCGCAGACAGCCGAGCCCGGCCCGACGCTCATTCCTGGAGCTCCTGCTCCCTCCTCCGGGCTCCCCGGGAACTGGGCCCGGACTGCGCCGGCCAGGCCTCTCCCTGCACCGAGGCGCTGGGTGCTGTTTGCAGAGACACCCAGGCCGGCCCGCCCCGAGAATCGCCTGGGAGCCCGGCCAGGTGGTCCCCACGCCTCCCTGGCCTGTCCCAGTCAAAGGTCCTGATTTATGGGGGGATTTTGTAGGACTGGAAACTGCCTGGCTGAGGGAGTGGGGGGAGGACCTCACTCCACTGTCTGAGGTCTGGCTGCTGATGGCTTTGAAGGCTCCCCTCTCCCTCTTCCCTGGGCCCCACACCGGGCGGGGCTCCCTTTAGTGCCTGTGAAAGATTCCAAGTACAGAAGCCCCTGGCATCCCGGGGACCCCCCGCCCCGTCCCGGCCCCACCCCAACCGCGATAAACCCCGGCCTTTGGACCGGCTCCGGCGGGGCGGGGGGGCTCCTGCTCCCTGGAAACCTCAGTGGTGTAGGGGATGGGACGTCCTCACCCTCCTGGTGTGCAGGTGGCATCTTCAGTGTTGACATGCGAACGAACATTGGGCAGGGGTCTCTCCTGTCCTTGCAGGGTGACCGTCACCGGGATGCCCCGTCTCCAGCTGAGCAACAGCTTGTGCGTCCCAGACCTGAACCGCGAGTGGAGATGGCACCTCTGTGCCACCGCAGGACTCCCCCCGCTGCCTCGGCCGCCCAGGCCCTCCTGGGAGGGATCCAAACCGCTGACCAGGAATCACTCCTGAAAACCGGAACCCGGGTCCGGGGGTCACACACAGCCAAAGGGACGGCCTGGGTGTGGGAAGGACGGAGGCCACAGAGCCCAGCTGTGAGGGCATCATCTGGGCTCGGAGCTCAGCCGCCCTGTCCCCTGACCCCCTGCAACTCCACATGTCAGGCGGGTGGTCTGGTTTTATCCCCAGAGCACCGTCCGGGAGAAAACCAAGGACACAGCTGGGTATGAGGAGCACGGGCTCCTGGTTCAGAATGAGCTTAGACAAAAGAAGGTTTATTGGCTGGGTTTGGCTTTCCGTCTGTTTATTTGCTTTTGTCTCTGGTGTAAATGTCATGAGGAGGCTGAAAACTGAGAATTAATTAGGAATGGTCCTAAGTTACTAGTGTCTGAAACTGAAGGGGAAGTCCAGGGTGGACCCAATGCTAAGTGGCTTGGAGGCTTCAGGAATGGCTGGATCCAGGAGCTTATGTGACATTATCAGATCTCTCTCTCTTTCTGTCTCTCCTCTCGCCCTGTCTCCCCTTCTGCCCGCCGCCATCAGTGCCCATGAACCTGCTTCTCTTTGAGTCAGGCCAGGCCCCTGGACCCTCCTGACCCACAGTCATGAGGAAGACGCTCTCCCCACAGCCAGCTTCATGCAGACTCCCCAGTTGGCCCTGCTGGAGCAGGAAGATGAAGCACCTTCCCTGGCCAGCCATGGACCAAGTGGTGGCCCCTGGGACCAGGAGGCGAGGGGGTCCTGTGATGACGGCGTGAGTGCAGCGCAGCTGCCCTCATGAAAAAAAAGAAGACTTCAGGCAAAGATCTAAGAGACTCCAGAGTCTACAGTACCCCAGCGCCTGGGGGGGATGCAAGAAACACACGGCGTAGAGTTCAACTCAGCAAGAAGGGGCGGCACGGCTCAGAGTGACGGACCCTCACACCCACCGCCTGCCTCCCACCACCCGATGCCCACGACAGCTGGGCAGGCTGGGCCGGGGGAGGTCAGCGTCTCGGACGATGGTGCTAGGCCACCTGATTAACCTTCGAGTCCGCCGTAGTCTGCTGTGTGGAAAGGTTACTCAGCACTGGGCTTTTGCAAGGATTTCACGCGTTGGTTCCTGATTAGAATCTGGCCCCAACCACAGGCCTGATGAGGCTTTGCCCGGCAGGCCTCAGAGAAGCTGCCCTCCCCACGCCAGGCTTCAGCAGCCAGCGCATCACAGCATCTGCAGGGAGCCGCAGTCCCGGGCCCAGCGGCCACCCCAGCCCCAGCCGGCCAGGCTCCCACTCACGTCCAGAGTCCTAGGCCAGGCACCAACATCCAGAGGCCTCCTTAGCGGGGTGGGGGTGGCAGCTGAGCCACTTTCCTCCCCTCACACCCTTCCTGCCCCTGGCCCCAGAATGTGTGTTTTTAGAAGCACTGTCTTGCTGTGTTGCCCAGGCTGACCTCAAACTCGTGGCCTCCAGTGACCCTCCCGCCTGGCTTCTCCAAGTGCTGGGATTGCAGACGTGAGCCGCCACTGTGCCCGGCTCTGCCAGGAGCCTCTAGTTGGCGGCTCCTCCTCTTGAGGCAACCCCCACATCTGCACTGCACCCGGTCAACCCTCACCCGTCCCCTCCGTGGGAGGAACGGGAACGGGACACGGGAGCCGGTGCCTCCCTCTGCCTCTGGTCTGTGGCCACAGTGGTGAGTAAAGGCTTGACGGCCGCGGTCAGCCTGGCTGGTCCTCCTCACTGCCCTCCCAGACACCTCGTGGCTCAGCAGCATGTAACAGCCTCCGTAAGCCCCAGCGCAGGACGCACTCTCCAGGTAGCCCTGGTCCCAGGCCTGAGCCAGCCCTCTCACACCAAGCTCAGGCCAGCTCCCAGGAGGCACCACTGCCCTCCACCCTGGAACAAGAAACCGCAGCCACCGTGAGATTCCGGCTCCCTGCCCGCAGCCCGTCGGCCATCCGGTCCCTTCCTTCCAATTTTGTCCAGCACTGCCCCAGCCCGGTCCTCCCGGGCCCTGCTTGTGCCCATCCCCACAGTGCCGAGGAGACGCCTGCCCAAAGCCGACCTCAGCCCTCTCACGGTGGCCCCCAGTGCCCGTTTAGAGAGCGAGTGAGTTCTTCGGAGGAAAAGGAGAAGACGTCTGAGGCAGCCTCTGCAGGGCGAGTGTTCTGCGGGGCAGGTGTGGGGAAGCTGGGAGTGGTCCCAGCCCTCGTTGGGAGGCCTGTGGCAGCCCTGGCTCTGGAGTCGTCAGCCCTCCCTCCTGGGAACCAACAGCTGTCTGTGAACTCTGACCTGGCAATTCGGATGTGGCCGAGGGGACCGTGTGTTTGGAATAGGGGTCTCCATTCCTCCGTTAACTGGAGACGCAGTGGGGACAGTCCCTGAGACCCCAGGGGAAGGGACGCCTCACAGGAACCAGAGCAGAGAAAACACAGGCCTGTCTGAATCCGCTTCTAGCATCTCAGTAATTCCAGAACATCAAGCAGAGCTCAGCCATCAGAGGCAACAGCTGAGGCTGGAGGAGGTCCTGCTTCACCCCGAGAGGTTTCCCCGGCCCCGTGAACCGTTGTTCTGAAGAAGTTCCCCACCTCCTTCCCCGCTCCCCACAGCCCCAAGTCGTGAGCAGCTTCCCCCGGGTGAGAGACACCCCTCGGCCTCCACTCACCCTTTAACGTCGGTTTCCTCTGCACGGGGCACAAAACGGGCTGCTCAGCGGCTGTTGATTTGTTTTCTGTGGAATTTGTTGAAGAATCATGTAAAATGGACACTTACACGGGAAAGTAAATTTAAACCTTCAAAAGAAAAGTATACACCAACCTGGCTGGGGTTGAGGAGGCCCTGCATTCTCTCCAGTTGTTGGCTGTGTTAGTCAGAGTTCTCCAGAGGGACAGAGCCAGGGGGTCGTGTGCAGGGAGAGGTTGATTATTAGAGATTGGCTCCCATGGTTAAGAAACTGAGAGCTCACCATCTGCAGCTGGCGAGCCGGACACCCAGGAGAGCCGGACACCCGGGAGAGCCGGACAGCCGGGAGAGCCGGACACCCGGGAGAGCCGGACACCTTAGGGAGCCGGACACCCGGGAGAGCCAGACACCTTAGGGAGCCGGACACCCAGGAGAGCCGGACACCCGGGAGAGCCAGAAACCTTGGGGAGCCGGACACCCGGGAGAGCCGGACACCTTAGGGAGCCGGACACCCGGGAGAGCCGGACACCTTAGGGAGCCGGACACCCGGGAGAGCCGGACACCTTAGGGAGCCGGACACCTTAGGGAACCGGACACCCAGGAGAGCCGGACACCCGGGAGAGCCGGACACCTTGGGGAGCCGGACACCCGGGAGAGCCGGACACCTTAGGGAGCCGGACACCCGGGAGAGCCGGACACCTTAGGGAGCTGGACACCCGGGAGAGCCGGACACCTTAGGGAGCTGGACACCTTAGGGAGCCGGACACCCAGGAGAGCCGGACACCCGGGAGAGCCGGACACCTTGGGGAGCCGGACACCCGGGAGAGCCGGACACCTTAGGGAGCCGGACACCCGGGAGAGCCGGACACCTTAGGGAGCCGGACACCTTAGGGAGCCGGACACCCGGGAGAGCCGGACACCTTAGGGAGCCGGACACCCGGGAGAACCGGACACCTTAGGGAGCCGCACACCCGGGAGAGCCGGACACCTTAGGGAGCCGGACACCCGGGAGAGCTGGACACCTTAGGGAGCTGGACGCCCGGGAGAGCCAGAAACCTTAGGGAGCCGGACACCTTAGGGAGCCGGACACCCAGGAGAGCCGGACACCTTAGGGAGCCGGACACCCAGGAGAGCCGGACACCCGGGAGAGCCGGAAACCTTGGGGAGCCGGACACCCGGGAGAGCCGGACACCCGGGAGAGCCGGAAACCTTGGGGAGCCGGACACCCGGGAGAGCCGGACACCTTAGGGAGCCGCACACCTTAGGGAGCCGGACACCCGGGAGAGCCGGACACCTTAGGGAGCTGGACGCCCGGGAGAGCCAGAAACCTTAGGGAGCCGGACACCCAGGAGAGCCGGACACCTTAGGGAGCCGGACACCTTAGGGAGCCGGACACCCAGGAGAGCCGGACACCCGGGAGAGCCGGACAGCCGGGAGAGCCGGACACCCGGGAGAGCCGGACACCTTAGGGAGCCGGACACCCGGGAGAGCCAGACACCTTAGGGAGCCGGACACCCAGGAGAGCCGGACACCCGGAGAGCCGGAAACCTTGGGGAGCCGGACACCCGGGAGAGCCGGACACCTTAGGGAGCCGGACACCTTAGGGAGCCGGACACCCAGGAGAGCCGGACACCCGGGAGAGCCGGAAACCTTGGGGAGCCGGACACCCGGGAGAGCCGGACACCTTAGGGAGCCGCACACCCGGGAGAGCCGGACACCTTAGGGAGCTGGACGCCCGGGAGAGCCAGAAACCTTAGGGAGCCGGACACCTTAGGGAGCCGGACACCCGGGAGAGCCGGACACCTTAGGGAGCCGGACACCCGGGAGAGCCGGACACCTTAGGGAGCCGGACACCCGGGAGAGCCGGACACCTTAGGGAGCCGCACACCCGGGAGAGCCGGCCACCTTAGGGAGCCGGACGCCCGGGAGAGCCAGAAACCTTAGGGAGCCGGACACCTTAGGGAGCCGGACACCCGGGAGAGCCGGAAACCTTAGGGAGCCGGACAGCCGGGAGAGCCGGACACCTTAGGGAGCCGGACATCTTAGGGAGCCGGACACCCAGGAGAGCCAGACACCTTAGGGAGCCGGACACCCGGGAGAGCCGGACACAGCCGGGAGAGCCGGACACCCGGGAGAGCCGGACACCTTAGGGAGCCGGACACCCAGGAGAGCCGGACACCCGGGAGAGCCGGACACCTTGGGGAGCCGGACACCCGGGAGAGCCGGACACCTCAGGGAGCCGGACACCCAGGAGAGCCGGACACCTTAGGGAGCCGGACACAGCCGGGAGAGCCGGACACCTGGGAGAGCCGGACACCTTAGGGAGCCGGACGCCCGGGAGAGCCGGAAACCTTAGGGAGCCGGACACCTTAGGGAGCCGGACAGCCGGAAACCTTGGGGAGCCGGACACCTTAGGGAGCCGGACACAGCCGGGAGAGCCGGACACCCAGGAGAGCCGGACACCCGGGAGAGTCGGACACCCAGGAGAGTCGGACACCCAGGAGAGCCGGAAAGCTTAGGGAGCCGGACACCTGGGAGAGCCGGACACCCGGGAGCCGGACACCCGGGAGAGCCAGTACTGCCAGCTCCAGGCCTGGTCCGAATCTGAAGGCAGGACAAGCCCACGTCCAGGGAGAAGGCTCCACACCTCCAACAAGTCCCCGCACTGGGGGAGGAACCACTGCATTACTCACCCATGAACTCAAGTGTCCTCCTCACAGCCCAGCCACGGTGACACCTCAGTTCCGCCTCACATCAGTAAGTGCACAGCCTCCAGGTGGCTGCGTGCCCTGCGTACTCATCACGCTTGGCCCAACGGAGCCTGAGTGGCTTCACCTGACCTTGTCTACTGGGCCAACTTACCCGCCAGGTCCCCAAAGCCAGACAGCGAGGGGCTTCTCCGCGGTTGAGGGCAGGGAGCGTGGTCTTTGACAAGCCCACAGGCTGCTCCCAGGACGGCAGGCAAAGGCAGACGCAGCCTGGCCCCGGGGGCAGGTGTGGGCTCTGGCTACACAGAGGAGATCTCAGAATCGGGAAATACGGCCACTCTTGGCACCCAACTTCTTTTTGAAATATTGAAATATTGTTCTTTCCACAAAAATGTGTTGCGTTCAAATGCTATAGGTTTACTTTTGTTATATGGAAATGAATGAATACTGTCTAACTTCTTGGTTTTAATTTCGATAGTGTAGATATCAGTAGACCTAAGCCACATAAACGGAAGCTTGCTGGGGTCCTCAGTAATTTTGTTTTTTTGAGACAGAGTCTCACTCTGTCACCCAGCCTGGACTGCAGCGGCACAATCTCAGCTCACTGCAGCCTCAGCCTCCCTGGATTCAGGTGATCCTCCCACCTCAGCCTCCCGAGTCACTGGGACCACGCCTGCCTAATTTTTGTGTTTTTTGTAGAGATGGGGTCTCACTTCATTGCCCAGGCTGGTCTTGAGCTCCTGGGCTCAATTGATCCACCAGCCTCGTCCTCCCAAAGTGCTGGGATTACAGGCACGAACCATCACACCCAGCAAATAATTTTTTTTTAATTTTTTTATTTTTTGAGATGGAGTCTTGCTCTGTCGCCCAAGCTGGAGTGCAGTGGCGTGATTTCGGCTCACTGCAACCTCCACCTCCCAGGTTCAAGCGATTCTCAGGCCTCCGCCTCCTGAATAGCTGAGATGACAGGTGTGCACCACCATGCCTGGCTAATTTTTTGTATTTTTAGGAGAGACGCCTGTAATCCCACTGTAATCCCAGCACTTTGGGAAGCCAAGGGGGGAGGATCTCTTGAGCCCGGGAGTTCAAGACCAGCCTGGGCAACATGGCTAGACCCCATCTTCACAAAAAATTTTTAAAATTAGCCAGGCATGGTGGTGAAGGCCTTTGGTCCTAGCTACTCAGGAGGCTGAGGTGGGAGGATCACTTGAGCCCAAGAGTTGGAGCTTGCAGTGAGCCGTGATCACACTGCTGTACTCCAGCCTGGGCAACAGAGCAAGACTCCATCTCAAATAAATAAATAAATAAATAAACAAATAAATAAAATATACCATCTTAGCCACTTTTAAGCGTGTGCTTCTGTGGTGTTAAGTACACCCACATCCCTCTACAGCCATCACCACATTCATCTCAAGCACCTGTCATCTGCCCAGACTGAGACTCTGTCCCCATTAAACACTGACTTGTAATTTCCCTTCCCCACAAATTCTACTTTCTGTCTGTGTATTTGGTGACTCTAGGCTCCTCACGTTGTAGCAAGACGAGCCGCAGACAAAACTCCTCAGACACCGGATTAAAGCAGGAAGTGGTTTTTATTCGGCCGGGAGCGTCGGCAGACTCGCGTCTTAAGAGCCGAGTTTCCAGAAAAAGAAATTCTTGGCCTTTTTAAAGGCTTACAGCTCTAAGGGGTCCACGTGAAAGGGTCGTGATAGATGGAGCAAGCGTGAGAAACGTGACTGGGGGCCACATGCATCAGCTAACAGAACAAAAAGTTTTACAATGCTTTTTTCATACGGTGCCTGAAATTTACAGATAACACAAGTCATTTAGGTCAGGGGTTGATGTTATTATTGTTACTTTTTTAACTCCTAGGGCCCGGTGGTGGTGCCAAGGTTGTCTGGCTATTTATCTTACTTTTGTTTTTTTCCAACTTTTTGCTTTCTCTCTTTCCTCCTGTCTTGTGAACTAGGCAAGGTGGGGGGAGGAGGGCAGCAGGAGTAGCAGTGGTCTCCTTCCTTAACATGAGCGGAATTATGCAGCATTTCTCTTTCGTGTCCAGTTTGTTTCACTTAGTAAATTTTTAAGGTTCATCTATGTCGTAACATATATCAGAATTTTCTTTTTTTTTTTTTTTTTTTTTTTTTTTTGAGATGAGGGCTCACTCTCTTACCAAGGCTGGGGTGCAGTGGCATAATCATGCCTCACTGCAATCTCCCCGCTCCCAGCTCCAGGTTCAACCAATTCTCGTACCTCAGCCTCCCGAGTAGCTGGGACTACAGGTGTGTACCACCACGCCCGGCTAATTTTTTGTATTTTTGGTAGAGACAGGATTTCGCCACATTGCCCAAGCCGATTTTCTTCCTTTTCAAGGCTGAATAATATCCCACAGGACGCGCGGACCACATTTTGTTTACCCATTCATGCACTGACAGATGCTTGCGTTGCTTCCACCTTTTAGCTGCTGTGAACATAAATGTATAAATATCTGTTCAAGTCTTGCTTTCAGTTATTTTGAGTGTATACTTGGAAATGGAATTTCTGGATTACACGGTCATTCAGTTTGATTTTTTGGGAAGCCAGCATCCCGTTTTTCCATAGCTGCTGCAACGTTTTACGGCCCCACCAAGAGTGCACAGAGTTCCAATTTCCCTCTGTCCTCGTCAACACTTGTTATTTTCTCTGGCTTCCGTAAGAGCCATCCTAATGGGCATGGGGTGGGGTCTCACCGTGGTTTTCGCTTGCATTTCCCTAGTAATTAGTGATGTGGGGCGTCTCTTCATGTGCGTTTTGGACACTTGTGTAACTTGTTTGAAGAAATGGCTACTCAACTTCTCCGCCCACGTTTTATATTGTGTTGTTTGGTTTTTGTTGTCGTTGAGTTGCAGAAGTTCTTCACACATTCAATATATTAATCCCTTATCGGGTATATTATTATTTGCAAATATTTTCTCCCTTTCCATGTGTTGCCTTTTCACCTTTTTGATAGTGTCCTTCAAAGCACAAATGTTTTTAATTTGGGGCCGGGCGCGGTGGCTCACACCTGTAATCCCAACACTTTAGGAGGCTGAGGTGGGCGGATCACCTGAGGTCAGGAGTTTGAGACAAGCCTGACCAACATGGTGAAATCCCGTCTCTACTAAAAATACAAAAATTAGCCGGGCGTGGTGGTGGGCGCCTGTAATCCCAGTTACTCAGGAGGCTGAGGCAGGAGAATAGCTCGAATCTGGGAGGCAGAGGTTGCAGTGAGCCAAGATCGCACCAGTGCACTCCAGCTTGGGTGACAGAGCAATACTCTGCCAAAAAAAAAAGAGAGAGAGAGAAAGAAAGAAGAAAGAAAAGACAGGAAAGAAAAAGAAAGAAAGAAAGAAAGGAAGGAAGGAAAGGAAGGAAAGGAAGGAAAGGAGAGGAGGGGAGGGGAGGGGAGGGGAGGAAGGAAGGAAGGAAGAAAAGAAAGAAAGAAAGAAAGAAAGAGAAAGGAAAGAAGGAAGGAAGGAAGGAAGGAAGGAAGGAAGGAAGATTTTTAATTTTGATAAGGTCTGATTTACCTATCTTTTCTTTTGTTGCCTGTGCATTTGTGTCATATTCAAGAAATCCTTGCCAAAATCAGTATCATGACGCTTTTCCCTTATGTTTTCTTCTGAGAGTTTTAGCTTTTACAGGTAACTCTTTGATAAATTTTGAGTTACTTTTCATGTCTGGTGCTAGGTAAAAATTCTATTTTATTCTTTTACATGGGGATAGCTAGTTTTCTCGGCAGCATTTGTTGAATGGACTGTTCTTTCCCCATTGAATGGTCTTGGCACCCTTGTCAAAAATCATTTGTACATCTGAAGGCTTATTTCTGGGCTGTATCCTATTCCCTTGGTCTACATGTCTGTGTTAATGCCGGTACCACACTGTTTTGATGACTGCAGCATTGTAGTAAATTTTGAAATTAGAAAGTGTGAGTTCTCTTACTTTGGTCTTTTTTTTTTTTTTTTCCAGACAGTTTTGGCTAGTCAGGGTCCCTTGAGATTTCACATGAATTTTAGAATGGGTTTTTCTATTTCTGGGGGAAAAAAAAAAAAAGTCGTTGGAATTTTGAGAGGAATTGTATTGAATCTGCAAATTGCTTTGGACAAGATGGCTGTCTTCACTCTAATAAGTCTTCTAATTCATAAACATGGGGTGTTTTTCCATGTATTTATGTCTTTTTATTTTTTCAGCAATGTTTTGTACTTTTCAGCGTACATGTCTTTCACTTCCTTAGTTAATTCCTAAATATTTTATTCCTTGGAGTACCATTATGAATGGAATTTTTAAATTCCTTTTTTGGATAGCTCATGGTTAGCATATGCAAATGCAGTTGACTTTTGTGCATTGATTTTGTGTCCTGCAACTTTGCTGAACTCACCTATTAGTTCTGTTAGTTCTCACAGGTTTGGGGTGGAATCTTTAGGATTTTCTACATATTCCATCACGTTGCCTGTGAACAGAGATAATTTTACATCTTCCTATCCATGCTGGATGCCTTTTGTGTGTTTCGTCCGACGGCTCTGGCTGGAACTTCCAGCGCTGTGTTGAACAGCAGTGAAGAGCATGGGCATCTTTGTCTTGTCCCTGGTCCCAGAGGAGAAGTTTTCTGCCTCTCACCATTGAGTACAACGCTCACTGTGGGTTCTTCCCACATGGCCATTGTTATGTTGAGGTCCTTTCATTCTAGCCTGGTTTTTTCCATGTTTTTATCACAAAAGGGTGTTGAGTTTGTTCAAAGGCTCTTTCTGCATCGATTAAGGTCACGCAATTTCTTTCCTTCATTTGGTTACCATGGAATACAACATCGATCGGTTTTCGTATGTTGAACCGTTCTTGCGTTCGGGAACAAATTCCACCTGGTCCTGAAGTAGAATCCTTTTAACACACCGCTGAATTGGGTTTCTGCTAGTATTTCATTGAACTTTCCATTCTATTTCAAAATAAAGCGTTTTTATGTTTCATTGATTCATTCTCCTATTCGGAAAATACCGAAAATGCACATGGAATCCCTTTCTTTTTTTTTTTTTTTCACACAGAATTGACTTGTTTAATACCACCCCTCCCTTGCCCTCTGCCTCCAGCATACTCCCTAGAGTAGTACAGGCAGGGCAGATCTAACTATTGGAAGGAATCCCTAATACTTTTCCAGGGTAGAATTCTGGCTAGTCCAAAAAGGGTCCTTCTTTTAAGGGTTTTGAGAAACTAGACACTGCAACTTATTAGTATCGGCGACGTTTGTTTGGAGCAAATTCAGCTCCAGGAGCTGCACGGTTGAATGCAGGAGGAGTTCCACCAATTGCCCCAATTCCTTCCATTGTAGCAGCCTGACCAAAGCGTTCAGTTGTTGGTGGGGTCAATCCCAAAGTTCCATCCGGCATCATAGTGGCAGGTCCTGGAGGAGCTGGGGTACCAGCTGGCACAGGAGCAGGGGGCATGGCACCTCTGTTGTTTATGCCCATAGCACCTCCCATAGCCATCTGACCCATCCGAATCTCCTGCTCTCTCGCATCAGGGAAGGTTCCCTTGAATCCTTCCTGCTGTCGCCGCATCATTTCTTCTTGCTGCCGCCGCATTTCTTCTTCACGGCGCCTGCGCTCTTCCTCCTGCCTGAGCTCCAGTTGCTTTCGTTTTTGCACCTCTTGGTTGTGCAGCTCTTCCATCCTCCGAAGTTCTTCTTGGCGCCTCATCAAATCCTGTCTCATTAGCATGACCTGGTGCTCATGGCGTGCAGCCTCCATCTCCATCTCCAGCTTCTCACGAGCCTCCTTGATGTTGCGGTCCACTTGGTCCTGCTGCTGCTTCTCCATCTCAATGAGTGCCTTCCAGCGCATGGCATACTCATACTCAAAGGAGCCAGGCTGTGCAAATCTGGGTGGCTGCTCTCGTTCCTTGTGAAACTGCTGGTTTTTTATAACCAGCTTCTCTGGAAGTCCCTCTTCATCATCTAACTGGTCCATGGGCTCCACAGTCACAGGACGAGGAAATGTGGTTAGCAGGAAGGAGCCTTCACTGCATCTGTCCAGAGCTTTCCGAGCAGCTGGCTTCCCTGAGAACTCAACAATGCCTTTTCCTGAGGGCCTTCCTCGATCATCCACAATGACTACAGCCCTCTCTACCTGGCCAAACACAGAAAAGGCTTCTTCCAGCAGTTCGTTTGACACATACTGAGGAAGGTTTCGAACTGTAAGGGATGCACTATGGCAGGCAAAGCGCACACGCAGCTGCTTTCCACGGAGTGGCATATTGTCCAGCTCCACTTTGGCAATCTCCGCTAGGGTTCGTGTTTCCAAGCGGATAAAGCCAAATCCTTTATCCTTATGAATGAAGACTTCGCCTGCCTTTCCATATTTCTCAAATAGTTTCCTCATTTCTTCCTCGGTGATGTCGGGAGGAAGATTTCCCACAAAAAGACGGCTTCGTTGGGTGAAGGTCTTCTCTCCTGGTTTTCTAAAATTCTTCAGGTCAATAGTCAAGCCTTCATTTTGGCTGCTGGCCTGTTGCCCATTTGCAGGTATTGGTGGTGGTGGCGGCTGCTGCTGTTGCTGCTGGTGGTGCTGCTGCTGGTGGTGGTGTTGATGATGCTTTCTTGGAGTATGGTTTTGCTTCTCCAAGTTAAAAGTTTTATTACTCTGCATTTTTGCACCCTCAACTTCGATTAAAGACAGCAAAGTGCCTCCCAGTTCTCTCTAACCTCGACTTCTCCTCTACCGACTGGTCTCTCCTCGGAGTAACGGCGACCTGGAATCCCTTTCATATGTGTCTTCGGTATCCCTGTGACCAAGAGCAAGAGAGAGTCACAGAGAGGCAGAGATCCCCGGAGACCCAGGGCTTTGAGCTGGATGCAGGACTGGCCAGGCCCCTGGGGCGTCCTGTGGCGGTGAGGATGGGGTCCTGTGGGTTCCACGTATGGGAAAAGTGGTGAAGCCACGACTTGATCATCTGATGATCAGAAGAGTGTGGGTGGCAGGAGCTGGCAGGTGTCACCAAAGCCACTTCCTGTTGTGCTTAGGCACACAACCAAACTATGTTTTCCAGCCTCCCTTGAGTTTGAAGATTATCACAGGACTGAGTTCTGGCAAAGGAGTATGGGCATTGGGTGTGCCAGCCTGGTCTCCAGGACACCCTGGGAAGCTGCCCCCAGGTTCTTTTCCCCTCTGTCTGGAACCAAGGTGATCCCAGGGCCATGTCTGGAACCCCGTATAGAAGGTGGAGGAACCCTAGGAGAAGGAATCCCGTTCCTGACCGTTAGGAACAGAGCCATCCATGAGCAGAATTGGACTCAAGAGCAAAATACACTTGACTGTGTGCGGCAGCAGAGATTGTTAGGGTTTTCTATTATCCTCACTGAGGTATTAACCCAGGTATCCGTGCCACCATCTCTGGGTGTTGAGCTGCACTGGCCCTTCCTTCTGGAGCACTCTGGCCTCTCAGTTCTCTTCCTTCTGAAACACTCTGACCTCCCTGTCCCCTCTCGCCTGGCTCTGCTGCCTGCTAGGCTGTGTCCCAAGGCCAGGGCTACAGAGGAGAAGGGGAACCTCAGTCTCTCAGGTGGAGAAACGTTGGGGAACTGACTCAGCCTCACGCCTCTGGGGACCCAGTCATTCTCCCACCTCCCCGCTACTGTACCCACCCCACCCCTTCGGTTGTACACCTGCCCCACGGGAACACAGTGGAGCCTCTAGAAAAGGAACACAGTGGAGCCTCTAGAAAAGGGATCACAGCGGAGCCTCTAGAAAAGGGATCACGGCGGAGCCTCTAGAAAAGGGATCACGGCGGAGCCTCTAGAAAAGGGATCACGGTGGAGCCTCTAGAAAAGGGATCACGGCGGAGCCTCTAGAAAAGGGATCACGGCGGAGCCTCTAGAAAAGGGAACATGGCGGAGCCTCTAGAAAAGGGAACACGGCGGAGCCTCTAGAAAAAGTCCAGGTGCTGCTTCCACACAGGGGCCGAACCTGAACAGCAGCACAAAGGAAGGCGCTTGCAAGACTCACCCAGAGATAATAATGCTGCAGTTTCCACAACTGCTCTGTTTTAATATCAACTCCCACGAATTGAGGAGATGTCATTTTCCTTATTTACAGATGAGGAAGGTGAACCCGGGCAGCCCATCCCACGCACCCTCCTGCAGCAACACCCCCAACACCCCTCTGCCCACCCTGCTCCGGACGCCTGAGCCGCCTCCCCTACGTGACGGCCTCAGAGGTCTCAGCCGAGGACCCAGGGGTCACCTGTGTGGTCCAGTGCATCTGAAGCCACATCCACACGTGAAGTCTCAGGCTCACTGAGAAAGCTCAGCCTCGGCTCGGCTGCTGGGGCTGCAGGGGAGGCCAGGATGACCCGGAGGGAGGAACCAGCAGCAGGTTCCAGGGAGGGGGTGGTGGAGAATACTGGAGAGGAGAGTATGCAGCAAGTCCCAGCTCCGCCATGTGGCCAGGAACACCCCTGCGGCCTGGCGGCCTGTCCCTGCCCTCCAGGGCTTATTCTCCCTCAGGGCACCCAAGAGGAGAAAACTTCCCCTGCCCTCATACTCTCACTGCAAAGTCTGGGTAGGGCTGAGCCATTTCGGACGGAGGCCCACTGCCCGCAGAGAGGATCAGCCTCCTCCAGGGTTCTGGGGAGGGGACGGTGGCAGGAGGCGCCTGGTGAGATCTGGTGAGCACCAGTTCCAGAATGAGGGGGCGGCAGGGGAAATGTGGGGCGCTGTCCGAGGTCCTGACCCTCCCTGGAGGACCTGTCTATGTCAGGTTCAGGACTCAGAGGACCTGTGCCGCAGCGAGAACAGAGGGGTCCGAGGTGGCAGAGACGGGGCAGATGGGGCTCACAGCAGCACCTGTCGTGCAGACTCGGGGCTCCTGGGCATCTCTGATACTCAGGGGCCATGGGGTCAAGACAGGTTCAGGGATCTGGCCAGGTCTAGGGACTGAGCGGCCTCAGGGCTGCCTCCACCCACGGCACTCACAAGTCCCCACGCGGTGTGAGTCAACCCAACCTGGAGCTCCGGCCAGGGGCAGTGCAGGACTGGACAGAGCCCCCACCAGAGAGGCCAGTGGTGGTGGACACGGAAGGGACACCAGCCTTGGAAGGAGAAAGGGTTTATCTCCTGGAGGAGAGCCGGCCGGCCGGGGACGTGACAGCGGCCTGGGGTCCAGAACGGAGGGAAGGAGTACTGGGCTTGGCGGCCCGGCTGCACTTCAGCCTTCTGGGAGACTCAGCCCCCTGGGAGGCTGCCCACAAACGGGCCAGGCGTCTGCCTGGAGGAATGGGCTCCCCGTCAGCTCTGTGGCTCCCCAAGCTGGCAGATATACCCAAGTCAGAAGACAGAGAAGTGTGGTCTCCACGTGGAGTGGCACCCAGACCCCCTACCCGGGCCCCACTGGGAGACCTTAGGCCCCTTCCAAGCCATTAAGCCCTCATCCCAAAAGTCAGACGTGCTGATCCCTGAAGCCAGGCCTGACGCCAGGGGCCTGGTTTTCTGCTCTTGACGGGAATAGCTCACAGCTGTGTGTCTATATCGGAAGCCACTTCTACCAAGCCCAGTTATTTATATGCCTCCTTCCCAAACGGAAATATAAGGAAATGTGTTAGCAATTTTGACTTTATTTCATAAAACACAGGATGAGGCCAAATGGAAGTCTGTTTCTGAATAGGATTACAGATTACAGATCTGAAAAACCAAGTTCACTTTCAGCTGCAAATATCATTTAGAGAAAATGTCTTGTTTTGTAAAAAGAAGCTGTGTGTTGACAGATTTCTTCCCCTCAAATTCTAGAGGGATTTCAAAGCCCTCAGTGGGCGTTCTACCTGTGGGGGAGGCAGTGCTCGCATCCCAGACACACCCTGACGCCGTAGGCCCGGTGCAGTGGAGTCCCCAGACACAGCTCCGTGGCCACAGGCTTGGTGGCAGGGGCAAGGCTGGCTGCCATGGTGGCAGGGGGGACGCCACCTCCACCCTGACCAAAGCCTCAGGTGCACTGGCCCAGCAGTAGGATGTAGAGGTTCCGGGGTCCCCATAGCAAGACAAACATCCTCACCCTCCCCTGGGAACCTGGAAACCCAGCCATGCCGTTGAAGCCTTCCAGGGAGGTGCATGTTGCCCACCCCCAGCTTGTCCCCCATCCCTGGCTTGTCCCCCATCCCCGGTTTGTCCCCCACCCCACATTTCCCTTTAACTCTCGCTCAGCCTCATGTAGAGGTTAAAGGGAACACCCCCGGGCAGGTGACGCCTCCCCACCATCGGGTGACCCACCTGCTGCCTCCCACAGCCCTCCCACGTGCCCCCTCCCCCCGCCGCAGCAATGCCCGAGTTCGCTCTGCCCACCCTGCTCGGCAATGCCTGAGCCGCCTCCCCTGCATCATGCCTGAGCCGCCTCCCCTGCATCATGCCTGAGCCGCCTCCCCTACATCATGCCTGAGCCGCCTCCCCTACATCATGGCCTCAGAGGCCTCAGAGGCAAGTCTGACGCCCCCCGTGCCATGCCCACCCTGCCCACAGGACCCTTGAAGACCCCAGGTGTCTGCGGGCTCCCTCATGTCGGTCCCCCAGTTCCTCACTTGCTGGTGGTCTCTCCTCGCCTGTCACCTCCCCGAAGGTTTCCTTGGTGTCCAGGTGCCTCTCAGTCCACACCTTCCTCTTCCCGCCCCAGGTGTCGCATCTGCACACGTCAGTCAGCGCATTTGCGCTGGTCTCTCCCTCCCGCTGCTGGTCAACCCCGCCAGGCATCTACCATAGGCCCTACACCCATGACAAGGACTGGCAGAGCCCTGGGGAGGGCACCGAACCTAGGAGGGCTTCCTGGAGGTGGGTCAGAGCGGAGCTGGGAGTGGGAGGAGGACCATCACCCCTGGACTGCGCTCCTGCATATGTGAGAGAGGAGAGCAAGCCGTTCCCGCATATACAGATAGGAGACTGTATCATTCCCGCATATACAGAGAGGAGAGCGAGCCGTTCCCGCATATACAGATAGGAGACTGTATCATTCCCGCATACACAGAGAGGAGAGGGTTCCGTTCCCGCATACACAAAGAGGAGAGTGCACCCTTCGCGCACATGCGTAACCTCATTGCATGCTGATGAGAAGCCCCGGGCGTGCATGTGCACGGGCAGTAAGTGACTCGCAGCTCTTTCCAGCGATGTCCCTTCTGTCTTTAAAATTATGGTTAGTAATTAGCACAGAATTTTTTCTTAAAAAAACAAGAGTAAGAAGTCATTTAATGATTTCCAAACTAATTACGAATATGGCCATACTTGGAAAAGCCACTCCCTAAAAGCGATGATTTGGCTCAAGCTGCTGTGAGAACCTGAGCAGAGTCATCCTCACTGAGAACCTGCCCGGGAGGCACCTGCAGTGAGAACCTGCCCGGGAGCCACCTGCAGTGAGAACCTGCCCGGGAGCCACCTGCAGTGAGAACCTGCCTGGGAGGCACCGGCAGTGAGAACCTGCCCGGGAGCCACCTGCAGTGAGAACCTGCCTCGGAGGCATCCATGGTGAGAACCTGCCCGGGAGCCACCTGCAGTGAGAACCTGCCCGGGAGGCACCTGCAGTGAGAACCTGCCTCGGAGACACCTGCAGTGAGAACCTGCCTCGGAGGCATCCATGGTGAGAACCTGCCCGGGAGACACCTGCAATGAGAACCTGCCTCGGAGGCACCCACAGCCGTCAGTGCCACTTTTCACCCCGGCCCGAGGCAGCGACCCCTTCGCATCCCCACCCCGCCTGCCCTGCCTCCTCAGTGGGGTGAATGGATAAAGGACGTTGGTTCTGGTTATCATCTTTGAGCTGCCAGGTTTTTTAAGGGCTGCATGGGGATATCATTTGCATATCCTCAAACTCACACACTTAACGTGTCCAATTCAGTGCTTTTTAGTATATTCACAGAGCTGTGCGTCTATCACCACAATTTTAGAACATTTTATCACCTCAAAAAGAAAAGAAATCCTGCTTCCCCCAGCCATCACTCTGAGTCCCCCGTTTTCCCCAGCCCCTGTCCATCATGAAGCCACTCTCTGTCTCTGTAGATGTGTCTGTTCAGGACGTTTCACATCAATTCAGTCATACACCACGTGGTCCATGGAGACCAGCTTTGTTCACTCAGTGTGATGCTTTCGAGACTCTGTGGGAGCGATCTGGCTGCGGCATCTGTCACCCCATTGATTACCAGGGTTGATTCCACTGATGTGGCCAGCTCAGCGCTGTTCCCTTCCCGCCTCACCGTTCCATGTGCCTCCTTCCCAAAATTGTGTGCTCAGCCAAAGAAAATGACCTTCCCAAACAGAGAAGGACCATTCTTCAGTCCGGGATGTCCGAGCAGCCACACTCCCCTGCTAGAATCTCCAAAGAAGCTCTCGAGGTCCATCCATGGTACAACTGAACTCAGACCTCTGTTGCCTTTTAGGGTTTAATACAATTCTATCGTATGGATTACATCACATTTTGTGTAACCACTAATCCCTTGGCAGAAATTGGGGTCGTTTCCACTTTTTGGCTATCAGTAATCAATGCTGCTGTGAACACGGATGTACAGCTTTGCCCGTGGACACGCCTGCCCTTCTCCTGGGTAAATGCCTAGGAGTAGAATTCCCGGGTCATCTGGTAACTCTACATTTGACATTGGAGGGAAAACGAGACTGTTTTCCACAGTGACTGCACCATTTGCCACTCCTGCCAGTGACGGATGAGGGATCTGGTTCTCCACATCCTCCCAACACCTGTCATTGTGCCCGTTAGACGACAGCCGTCCCAGTGGGTGTGAAGCACTGCCCCTTTGTGGCTTTGATTTGCCTGTTCCTGAGGGCTGCTGATGTTGAGCATAAGTCCACGTCCCTATTGGTCATTGGTGTGGTTTGGTTGTGTGTCCCCACCCAAATCTCATCTTGTAGCTCCAGTAATTCCCACATGTTGTGGACGCGACCCAGTAGGTCCCCACCCAAATCTCATCTTGTAGCTCCCATAATTCCCACATGTTGTGGGAGCGACCCAGTAGGAGATGACTGAATTTTGAGGGTGGGTCTTTCCCGCACTGTTCTCGTGGTAGTGAATAAGTCTCATGAGATTTGATGGTCTGATAAAGGGAAACCTGTTATGCTTAGCACTCATTTTCTCTGGCCACTGCCATATAAGAAGTGCCTTTCACCTCCCACCATGATTCTGAGGCCTCCCCAGCCGTGTGGAACTGTAAGTCCAATTAAACCTCTTTTGCTTCCCAGTCTTGGGTATGTTTTTATCACCAGCATGAAAACAGACTAATACAGTAAATTGGTACCTGTGGCGGGGGGCATTGCTGAAGAGTTACCCGAAAACGTGGAAGTGACTTTGAACTGGGTAACAGGCAGGGGTTGGAACAGTCTGGAGGGCTCAGAAGAAGACAGGAAAACGTGGGAAAGTTTCAGACTCCGTAGAGAGTTGTTGAATGGCTTTGACAAAAATGTTGATCGTGATATGGACAATGAAACCCAGGCTGAGGTGGTCTCAGATGGAGATGAGGAACTTGTTGAGAACTGGAGCAAAGGTGACTCTTGTTATGTTTTAGCAAACAGACTGGCAGCATTTTGCCCCTGCCCTAGAGACATGTGAAACTTTGAGCTTGAGAGAGATGATTTAGGGCATCTGGCGGAAGAAATTTCTAAGCAGCAAAACATTCAAGTGGTGACTTGGGTGCTGTTAAAGGCATTCAGTTTTAAAAGAGAAACAGATGGCCGGGCACGGTGGCTCACGCCTGTAATCCCAGCGCTTTGGGAGGCCGAGGCGGGCGGATCACAAGGTCAGGAGATCGAGACCACGGTGAAACCCCGTCTCTACTAAAAATACAAAAAATTAGCCGGGCGTGGTGGCGGCGCCTGTAGTCCCAGCTACTTGGGAGGCTGAGGCAGGAGAATGGCGTAAACCCGGGAGGCGGAGCTTGCAGTGAGCCGAGATCGCGCCACTGCACTCCAGCCTGGGCGACAGAGCGAGACTCCGTCTCAAAAAAAAAATAAATAAATAAAAATAAAAAATAAAAGGGAAACAGAGCATACAAGTTTGGGAAATTTGCAGCCATCGATAGAAAAGAAAATCCCATTTTCTGAGGAGAAATTCAAGCCGGCTGCAAAAATTTGCGTAAGTAGCAAGGAGCAAATGTTCATCCCCAAGACAATGAACAAAATGTCTCCAGGGCATGTCAGAGATCTTCATGGCAGCCCCTGCTTTCACAGGCCTGGAGGTTTAGGAGGCAAAAGACGTTTCATGGGCTGGGCCCAGGATCCCCGTGTTGTGTGCGACCCAGGGACTTAGTGCCCTGCATCCCAGCCACTCCGGCTGTCACTGAAAGGGGCCAATGCAGAGCTCGGGCTGTGGCTTCAGAGGGTGGAAGCCCCAAGTCTTAGCAGCCTCCACTTGGTGTTGAGCCTGGGAGTGCACAAAAGTCAAGAATTGAGGTTTGGAAACCTCCACCTAGATTTCAGAAGATGTATGGAAACTATTACTGCTGTAATTGTACCATATATAATTCTTATACATTCTAGATGTAAATTATCAAATATTTGATTTGCAAATATTTTCTCCCATTCACTGGGTTGTCTTTCATTTGCTATAATAGACATAGTGTCCTTTGATGCACAAACGTTTTTAATTTTGATGAAGGTCGGCCGGGCGCGGTGGCTCAAGCCTGTAATCCCAGCACTTTGGGAGGCCGAGACGGGCGGATCACAAGGTCAGGAGATCGAGACCATCCTGGCTAACATGGTGAAACCCCGTCTCTACTAAAAATACAAAAAACTAGCCAGGCGAGGTGGCGGGCGCCTGTAGTCCCAGCTACTCGGGAGGCTGAGGCAGGAGAATGGCGTAAACCCGGGAGGCGGAGCTTGCAGTGAGCTGAGATCCGGCCACTGCACTCCAGCCTGGGCGACAGAGCGAGACTCCGTCTCAAAAAAAAAAAAATTTTTTTTGATGAAGGTCAACATAGGTGTTTTTTCTTTTGTTGCTTGTGGTTTTGGTATCATATGTAAGACACCATTACCTAATCCAAAGATTTACACGTGTGTTTCCTTCTGAGAGTCTTATAGTTTTATCTCTTGCAGTTGGATCTTTGACCTGCTTTGACTTAATTTTTTGTATGTGTGAGGTAGGAACTCAAATTTATTACTTTGCATATGGATATACAGCAGTCCCAACAGGGTTAGTTGAAAAACTATTCTTTTCCCTCAATAAATGGTCTTAATGTCTTTGTCAAAAACCAACTAAGGGTTTAATTTCTGGGCTCTCCATTCCACTGATCTGTGTGTCCAGCCTTGTAGCATTGTCACACTGTCTCCATTACTGGTGTTTTGTATTCAGTTTTGAAATAAGGAAGTGTGAATCCCCCAACTTTGTTCTTTGTAAAGTTTTGAGTGTTGAGGTTATACTCAGAGTCTTTTTAGATTCCATACTAATTTTAGGATGGATTTTTTTCTGTTTCTGCAAACAGGTCAACTTGGGTTTGGATAGGGATTGCACTGATTCTGCAGATCAACTTGGAGAGTATTACCATCTATTCAGTATCAATCTTATGGTCCATGAACTTGAAATGTCTTTCATTTATTTAGGTTTAATTTAATTGCTTTCAGCAACGTTTTGATGTTTTCAGAGTTTAGGGTCTCCACTGTCTTGTTAAACGTATTCTTAAATGATATTCCATCTTTTATTTCTGATTTTAGTAAGCCCAGTCTTCTCTCTTTTTTTCTTAGTCTAGCTAAAGGTTTGTCAGTTTTGCTGATCTTTTGGAAGAATCAGCTTTTATTTTACTGATTTTCTCTATTTTCTAATCTATATTTCACTAACTTTTTTCTATTCTTTTCTATTTCCTTCCTTTGTCCTGCCTGAGGTTTAGTTTGCTCTTCTTTTGTCACTGTCTCAAGTTGGGAGGTTAGGTTGTGGATATGAGAGCTTTCTTCTTTTTAAATGTAAGTGTTCTCAGACGTAAACTTCCTCTCTGCCCTGCTTTAGCTGCATCCCATACGTTTTGGTATGTTACATCTCCAATTTCATTCATCTCAAAGTATTTTCTTATTTTCCTTGTAATTTTGTCATTAATCTGTTTTGTTATTTAGGAATGAATGTGTGTTGCATAATGTACACATATTTGTGAATTTCCCAAGTTCCTTTCTATGTTTTATTCCTAATTTCACTCCATTATACTCAGTGATTGTGTTTTGAATGGTTTCAATCCCTTGAAAGTTAATGAGGCCAATGGATTTACAGCCAAATTCTACCAAAGGTACAAAGAGGAGCTGATACCATTCCTTCTGAAACTGTTTCAAACAATAGAAAGAAAGGGACTCCTTCCTAACTCATTTTATGAGGCCAGCATCATCCTGATACCAAAACCTAGCAGAGACACAACAAAGAAAGAAAATTTCAGGCCAATATCCCTGATGAACATCAATGCAAAAATCCTCAATAAAATACTGGCAAACCGAATTCAGCAGCACATCAAAAAGCTTATCCACCACAATCAAGTCAGCTTCATCCCTGGGATGCAAGGCTGGTTCAACATATGCAAATCAATAAACATAATCCACCACGTAAACAGCGCCAACGACAAAAACCACATGATTATCTCGATAGATCCAGGAAAAGGCTTTGATAAAATTCAACATTCCTTCTTGCTGAAAACTCTCAATAAACTAGGTATGGATGGAACATATCTCAAAATAATAAGAGCTATTTATGACAGACCCATAGCCAATATCATACTGAATGGGCAAAAGCTGGAAGCATTCCCTTTGAAAACTGACACAAGACAAGGAAGCCCTCTCCTATTCAACATAGTATTGGAAGTTCTGGCCAGGACAATCAGGCAATAGAAAGAAAAAAAGGTATTTGAATAGGAAGAGAGGAAGTCAAATTGTCTCTATTTGCAGATGACATGATTCTATATTTAGAAAACTCCATCGTCTCAGCCCAAAATCTTTTTAAGCTGATAAGTAACTTCAGCAAAGTCTCAGGATAGAAAATCAATGTGCAAAAATCCCAGGCATTCCTATACACCAATAATAGACAAGCAGAGAGCCAAATCATGAGTGAACTCCCATTCACAGTTGCTACAAAGAGAATAAAATACTTAGGAATACAACTTACAAGGGACATGAAGGACCTCTTCAAGGAAAACTACAAACAACTGCTCAAGGAAATAAGAGAGTACACAAACAAATGGGAAAAAAAATTCCATGCTCATGAATAGGAAGAATCAATATCATGAAAATGGCCATACTGCCCAAAGTAATGTATAGATTCAATGCTATTCTCATCAAGCTACCATTGACTTTCTTTGCATAATCAGAAAAAAACTACTTTAAATCTCATATGGAACCAAAAAAGAGCCTGTATAGCCAAGCCAATCCTAAACAAAAACAACGAAGCTGGTGGCATCACACTACCTGATTTCAAACTTTACTACAAGGCTACAGTAACCAAAACAGCATGGTACTGGTACCAAAACAGAGATATAGATCAATGGAACAGAACAAAGACCTCAGAAATAGTACCACACATCTACAACCATTTGATCTTTGACAAACCTGACAAAAGCAATGGGGAAAGGATTCCCCATTTAATAAATGGCGCTGGGGAGAACTGGCTAGCTAGCCACATGCAGAAAACAGAAACTGGACCCCTTCCTTACACTTTATACAAAAATTAACTCAAGATGGATTAAAAACTTAAATGTAAAACCTAAAACCATAAAAACCCTAGAAGAAAACCTAGGCAACACTGTTCAGGACATAGGCATGGGCAAAGACTTCCTGACTAAAACACCGAAAGCAATTGCAACAAAAGCCAAAATTGACAAATGGGATCTAATTAAACTAAAGAGTTTCTGCAAGCAAAAGAAACTATCAGGGTGACCAGCCAACCTACAGAGTGGGAGAAAATTTTTGCAATCTATGCATCTGACAAAGGTCTAATATCCAGAATCTACAAGGAACTTAAATTTGCAAGAGGAAAACAAACAACCACATCAAAAAGTGGGCAAAGGATATGAACAGACACTTCTCAAAAGAAGACATTTATGTGGCCAATAAACATATGAAAAAAAAGCTAATCATCACTGGTCATTAGAGAAATCTCACACCAGTTCGAATGGCAACTATTAAAAAGTCAGGAAACAACAGATGCTGGCAAGGCTGTGGAGAAATAGGAATGCTTTTACACTGTTGGTGGGATTGTAAACTAGTTCAACCATTGTGGAAGACAGTGTGGCAATCCCTCAAGGATCTAGAACCAGAAATACCATTTGAGCCAGCAATCCCATTACTGGGTATATACCCAAAGGATTATAAATCATACTACTATAAAGACACATGCACACGTATGTTTATTGCAGCACTATTTGCAATGGCAAAGACTTGGAACCAACCCAAATGCCCATCAGTGATAGACTGAATAAAGAAAATGTAGCACATATATACCATGGAATACTATGCAGCCATTAAAAAAAGAATGAGTTCATGTCCTTTTCAGAGACATGGATGCAGATAGAAGCCATCATTCTCAGCAAACTAACACAGGAACAGAAAACCAAACACCACATGTTCTCACGCATAAGTGGAAGTTGAACAATGAGATCACATGGACACAGGGAAGGGAACATCACACACCAGCGCCTTTTGGAGGGTGGGGGGCAACGGGAGGCAGAGCATTAGGACAAATACCTAATGCATGCGGGCTTAAAACCTAGATGATGGGTTGATAGGTGCAGCAAACCACCATGGCACATGTATACCTATGCAACAAACCTGCACATTCAAGTACAGTGTCTCAGAACTTAAAGCAAAATTAAAAATTAAAAAAAGAAAGTTAGTGAGGCTGATTTGGTGGTCTAGTATGTGATCTATCATGAAGAACAACCCACATGTGCTTGAGAAGAATGAGTGTTCTGCTGTTGTGTGGAGTGGTCTGCAGATATCACTTAGATCTACTTGGTTGTAATGTGTTTGAGTTTTTCATTTCCTGTTGCTGTTCTGCCTGATTGTTCTATCCATTATTGAAAATGAAGCATTGATGTCTTCGTTATTGTTGAAATGTCTATGTCTCCATTCAATTCTGTCAGTTTTTGTTTTACATATTTTGGGGCTCTGTTGTTAGGGGCTTATGTTTACAATTGTTATTTTACCAGAAGAACCGGCTTTTATCTTTGTAAAATATTTCTCTTTATCCCAAGTAACAGTTTTTCTTTTAAATTGCTGTTAGTACTCCAACTCTCTTCTGGTTGCTATTTGCATGGTATGTACTTTTCATCCTTTTACTTTCAGCTTTTTCGTATCTCTGAATCTAAAATCTGTCTCCTTTAGACAGTATATAATTGGATATTGGTTCTTTATCCAATCTATCTCTGCCTTTTTATTGGATTGTTTAATCCATTCACATTTAATGTAATTATGAATATAGTTGAATTTATGTCTGCATTTTACCTTTTGTTCCCTATATGTCTCGTGGTCTCCTGTCTTTTTGTTGTTATTGTTGTTGTTAATCTATTCCTTCCTTACTGATTTCTTGTTTAATTAAGTGAATATTTTCTGGTGCAACTTTTTTTATTCCTTTAATGGATTTTTTTGCCAAATTTTAAGTCATTTTCTTAATGGTTGCTCTACAGCTTACCACATACACTTAGCATATCAGAATCTATTTCAGATTTATATTAACTCCAATTATATGTTGACATATTATCTTTATATTATTTGTTACATTTACCTTGTTTATATTATCTTTTCTTATTTACCACTTATTATTCTCTTCATTTGTCTTTTCTTTAACTTTATTTTTTTATATATATATATATACACAAGGCCTCACTGTGTTGCCCAGGCTGGTCTTGGAACTCCTGGGTTCAAGTGATCCACCATCTCAGCCTCCCAAAGTGCTGAGATTACAGGCATGAACCACCCTGGCCACCTTCATTTGTTTCTGTGGGTCTGAGTTACCATCTGTTGTGACTTCTTCAATACAGTGTTGTTCCCCATACCTCCTTTGTGCTATTATTGTCAAATATATTAAATTTTTATGTGTTACAGGTCCAGGAATACAACCATATACATATTATTTTACACAACTGATTTTCAAATCACTCAAAGAAAGAAGAAATGTGCGTTTATACTGTCTTTTATAATTCATTATTACATTTCTAGTGCTCTTTTTTTGGTGTGGATTCAAATTTCCATCTGGGATCACTTTTAAGGCAGATCTGCCAACCATGAATTATTTTGACTTTTGTTTATCTGAGAACCTCTTATTTGGCCTTCATGTTGAAAGATCGTTTTCGGGCTATGACAATCTTGATTTACAGGTTTGTTTGGGTTTTTGTTCAGTCCTCTGAATATGTCATCTGAAGGGGTGGCCTGCCCCTCCACACCTGTGGGTGTTTCTCGTAAGGTGGAACGAGAGACTTGAGAAAAGAAATAAGACACAGAGACAAAGTATAGAGAAAGAAAAGCGGGGCCCAGGGGACCGGCGCTCAGCTTACAGAGGACCCACGCCGGCCCTGGTCTCTGAGTTCCCTTAGTATTTATTGATAATTATCTTTACCATCTTAAAGACAGGGGAGTGGCAGGACAATATAAACAAAGAAAAAAGAGGAAATTGGCAGTAAGACATACGAACAAAAACCTCTGTGACATGAATAAGTTCAAAAGACAAAGCTGTGCCTTGAGATGCATATGCAAACATCTCCACAAACCTTTTGGCAGCATAGTCTCAGTCCACCACATGGGGAGAAACCCTAGACAATACCCAGCCCATCTAGGAACAAAGTCACACCCTGCACGCCCAAAATCCATTAAACCTTGAGTTACCACAGCACATGTCTCTTGCAAGGACAAGGTTGGGGGTAGGGTCACAGATTAACAGCATCTCAAATACAGAACAAAATGGAGTCTCTTATGTCTACTTCTTTCTATATAGACACAGTAACAGGCTGATCTCTTTCTTTTCCCCACAGTCATCCTACTGCCTTCAGGCCTTCATTGTTTCTGATGAAAAGTCACCTGTCAATCTTGTTGGAGTGCCCTTACCCATGACCATGAGGAGTCATTTTTTTCTCTTGCGCCTTTCAGGATTTTTTTTATTGTTTTTGTTTTGTTTTGTTTTGTTTTGTTTTCTGCTTTTAGCTTTCAGTATTTACTATGATGAGTCTGCATGTGGATTTCTTTGCATTTATTCTGCTTTGAGGTCATAGGGTTTCTTAGATGTATAGACTAATGTGTTCAGCAAATTTGGGAAATTTCCAGGCATTATTTGTTCAAATATTTGTCCTGTCTTTTATCCTTTTCTTCTCAAGTAAACCTGTGATGAGGATGTTGGTGGACTGAAAGTTGTCCCACATTTCTCTGAGGTTCTATTCATTTTTCTTCCATTTTCTATTTTTCAGATTGCATAATCTCTATTTATCTATCTTCAAATTCACTGATTCCTTCTTCTGCCAGTTCTAAACTACCATTGACCCCCTCTAAAAACTCTTTTTCAATCATTGTATTTTTCAACTCCACAATTTTCACTTGATTCTCTTTTACAGTTTCTATCTTTTTATTCATAGTCTGTATTTGAGTCTCTATTGATAGTTTCTCTTCATACTCTCACTGTCTTCATATCTTCCTTTACTTCTTTCTTGCAGAAAGTAAAAGTTCCTCTTGAAAGTTTCCCTTCTTGTTAAAGAATAAATCATAAGTGTTAGAAATAATAGTTTCCTTTAAAGACTAACTTTATGCTAGACATGCTCATGGACATGTAGTACGTTCTATGTCCTTGTACTTTAACCAAGATACCTGTGCTGGATGTGCTCGCAGACGTGTCCCGGCTCACAGCCTATACCCCTTCCTTATTTGGGAATGTTATTACTTTTCTAATTTCTTTCATAGGCAACTTCCTCTTTTCCTTTATCTTTCCATTACTTTTACCTATTTAGAAAAGTTTTAAACTGTTAGCCTATCAGGTTTGAGTCTAAATTGTGCCATCTGGCTCCAGCCAATGGAGACAGGACACAGTAATAGGGACAAACTGCGTAAGGGATAACGCTTGCTTCCCTCCTTTGTTCAAGTGTGCTCTTGCCTTTATTCCATCTGCGAGGAGCACCCTTACTGCAGGAAGTAAAGATTGCCTTGCGGATAGAATTAAATTTATGTTCAAGTGCTATTTCTTTGCAGCACCAGGGAGCAAGCATTTACATATAACATTTCTGCGTGGTTTTCTTTAGTTCTTTGAATGTCTTAATGACGGATACTTGGAGGTCCCTGTCTGTTACGTCTGGCGTCTGATCCCTCCCATGCGCAGCTTCCGTTACTGCTCTTTTCCCTGTGCATCGGGTCATGCATTCCTATTGATTTTAATGTCTCTTAGGTTTTGTTAAAAACTGGACATTTTGGATAACATTTTGTAGTAACTCTGGATACTGATTCCCGACCCCCACTCCCTAGGGCTTGTTTCTGTTGTTGTTTGCTTATCTATTTTCTGACTTGCCCAGGTTACTATGTAACATTTATTTCCCCCGTAGTGGGAAGCCTTCAGTGGCATTATCCGGTGGGCTCAGCCCTGGGTGTATACACAACCACCCTAGATGACAGCAGTTTTGTTTTCACTGGGGCCATGCTTGTCTCTTTCCCTGATCTCTCTGCTAAGTTCTCTGCCTCATTTGCCATTACACTCAGACTGTTAGGCTCCACTAATTACCTGCTGGCTGCTCTATTGTTTTTCACTAAGCCCTGGGGCATTAATTGCTCAGTACATTAATTCAATTAAATTCAGGCAGAAATAGTTTTGAGTCCAGTCTTGGGTTCGTTCTGACCCAGGAGGGCACCTCTTAGCTCTCTCTTTCCTTAGTTCTTTCTAGCAAACTAGCTGGTCCATGGTAACAGCGCATTGCTGTTAATTAGGAACTATTGTTTTCTTTCTTTTTAACTTTTATTTTAGGTTCAGAGGTCCATGTGCAAGTTTGTTATACAGGTAAACTGTCATGGGGGTTTGTAGTGCAGATTATTTCATTACTCAGGTACTACGCCTAGTAACCAATAGTTATTTTTTTCTTATCCTCTCCCTCCTCCCACCCTCCACCTTCAATTTTAATAGCACCTGACATATGGAAGGAACTCAACGGTTTCCTGGATTTTTGACTTAGGTTTCTTACAATAACATATGATTTACACTTGTCTCATAAAAGAAAAAGAACTATTTTTTCAAGAGCACTCAGGCTTAAACTTCTTAATACTCTGTTTCAGATAAAGTCAGTTCCTTTGGTGAGAGCTTTAGGGTTCTCTTTCCCTATGAGCTGCCTCTCCTCCTGGACAGAGTCTCTGAGTCACCACTCCAGGCATTGGGCAGGGCAGCAGTCCATGGTCTCTGGAGTTTGTTTCTCCTGGTGGGAAATCTCAGCTCTACAAGTGAGCTGGGGAAAGGGTGGCCAGGTCCCCAGAGTTCTCAGCCTGCCACACCTGGGGAGAGCCTGAAAGCTGTGGATGTGCCTCACATTTTTTTTTTTTTTTTTTCTGAGGCAGTCTCACTCTGTTGCCCAGGATGGAGTACAATGGCACAGTCTTGGCTGACTGCAACCTCTGTCTCTTGGGTTCAAATGATTCTCGTGCCTCAGCCTCTGGAGTAGCTGGGACTACAGGCGTGCAACACCAAGCCTGGCTAATTTTTGTATTTTTTGGTAGAGATCAGGTTTCACCATGTTGGCTAGGCTGGTCTCAAACTCC
Organism: Macaca nemestrina; assembly: GCF_043159975.1. Classification (NCBI taxonomy): domain Eukaryota; kingdom Metazoa; phylum Chordata; class Mammalia; order Primates; family Cercopithecidae; genus Macaca; species Macaca nemestrina. Next base: position 117,507,768 of record NC_092139.1, read on the forward strand.
TGACCTTGTGATCCGCCTGCCTTGGCCACTGCACTCCAGCCTGGTGACAGATTGCACCACTGCAGTCCAGCCTGGTAACAGAGCAAGAAATTGCCTGTGCACTCTTTTCTTTCTTTTCCCTCTTTTGGACTTTGGACTGTGGACTTTTGAGTTACTGCTGAAATGAGTTAAGACTTTAAGGGACTTTTGGGAAGGCATAATTTGTTTGAAAAGTGAGGACATGAGATTTGGGAGGGGCCAGGTGTGGAATGATGTGGTTTGGCTGTGTCCCCACCCAAATCTCATCTTGAACTGTAGCTCCCATAATTCCCATGTGTTATAGGAGGGACTCAGTGGGAGATCATTGAATCATGGGGTGGTTTTCCCCATACTACTCTCCTGGTAATGAATAAGTCTCACAAGATCTGATGGTTTTATACGGAGTTTCCCCTTTCACTTGGTTCTCATTCTCTCTTGCCTGCCACCATGTAAGACATGACTTTTGCCTTCCACCATGATTGTGAGGCATCCCCAGGCTCACGGAACTGTGAGTTTATTAAATCTCTTTTTCTTTAGAAATTACCCAGTCTCAGATATGTCTTTATTAGCAGCGTGAGAACAGACTAATACACCTGGTGTTCTAAGGTGAGAGCCTCGGTGATTGATGTTAGATCTTTTTCTCTAGTATTTTCATCAAATGCTATAAATCTTGCTCTATTCCCTGCATTTGCACATCCCACCAACTGTAGTAAGTTGTATTTTCATTTTCCTTTAGTTCAAAATATTCGTTAATTTCTCTTGAGACTTTTTTGATCCCTGTGTTATTTATTCTTCAAATATTTTAAGATTTTTTAGCTATTGATTTCTAGTTCAATTCCATTGTGATCTGAGAACATATCTTGTATGGTTTCTGATCTTTTACATTTGTTAAGATGTGTTTTGAGGCCTGGAATGTGGTCAATTTTGGTGAATGTTCTGTGTGTGTGGGAAGAATGTGTATTCTGCTGTTGTTAGATGAAATCTTTTATAGCTGTCAATTAGACCCAATTGATTAATGGTGCTGTTCAGTTCAAATATCTTTACAATTTTCTGCTTGCTAAAGCTATCAATTACTGACAGAGTGGTGTGAGCGTCTTTAACTGTAATAGTGGATTTGTCCATTTCTCCTTGAGGTTCTACCAGTTTTTCCTCAGTATCTGGACACTGTTTTAGTGCTAGGCTAACACATATGCTTTTGCCAGAAGCCCAAGGTTGGCAAAGAGAGGACAGTGCACCAGAGAGAGTCAATAACAAAAGCAAAGGCTGAGGAGACTTCGTAGGGGGCAAGGCTGGAAAAAGGAGGGGTGGGGTTCAGGCTGGACAGAAGAGGGGGTGGGGATCAGACTGGATAGAGGAGGGGGCGGGGATCAGCCTGGACAGAGGAGGGGGCGGGGATCAGCCTGGACAGAGGAGGGGGCGGGGATCAGCCTGGACAGAGGAGGGGGCGGGGATCAGCCTGGACAGAGGAGGGGGCGGGGATCAGCCTGGACAGAGGAGGGGGCGGGGATCAGCCTGGACAGAGGAGGGGGCGGGGATCAGCCTGGACAGAGGAGGGGGCGGGGATCAGCCTGGATAGAGGAGGGGGCGGGGTTCAGGCTGGAGAGAGGAGGGGGTGGGGATCAGACTGGACAGAGGAGGGGTGGGGTTCAGGCTGGAGAGAGGAGGGGGTGGGGTTCAGGCTTGTTCTGCAAACCCCACGTGAGTATCTTGGCCTTTGTTTTCCTTTTTTCTTTTTTTTTTTTTTTTTTTTGCGGGGGATGGAGTCTCGCTCTGTCACCCAGGCTGGAGTGCAGTGGCGCAATCTCAGCTCACTGCAAGCTCCGCCTCCCAGGTTCATGCCATTCTCCTGCCTCAGCCTCCTGAGTAGCTGGAACTACAGGCGCCCGCCACCTCGCCCCGCTAATTTTTTTTTTTTTTTTTTTTTTTAGTAGAGACGGGATTTCACTATGTTAGCCAGGATGGTCTTGATCTCCTGACCTCGCGATCCACCTGCCTCAGCTTCCCAAAGTGCTGGGATTACAGGCGTGAGCCACCGCGCCCAGCCAATCTTGGCCTTTCTTATTCCCAGCATGCACTTGGAGCCTGTGCCCCTCACCTGAAGGCACCCCCAGCTCGAGGGATTTGTACCCCTGACTGGTCTGTCCCCTCCCCTTGGGTGTTGCTGGGACCTGTTCCTTGCTCCTAAGTCACATCGTAGGAATGAAGCAATGGAGTGTCCACAGCTAAGTGTGTGTGTGTGACCACACCACGTACAACTGACCCCGCCTTGCTGGAGCTGCTCTCTCCTTTGCTAAGGGAACACAGCAGCCGTGTTGGGCAACACCGCATGCCTAGGACCTTCAGTGGCCTCTAGCAACAGAGTGCAGCCTCTAGACAAAAGCCAGCAAGAAAATGAAGCCGTCAGTCCTACAGCTGAAAGGACAGATGGGTGCCAGCACCCTGAGTGAGCGTGGAGGTGAACTCTGCCCCAGCTCAGCCTCCAGCCCAGCTGCCACCTGATGGCAGCCTGCGGGCCGAGCAGGGGACACCACTAAGCAGCACCAGACCGCCGGTCACAGAGACTGTTTGATGACAGATGTGTGTCATCTCGAGCTGCGAGGTTTGTGGTGACCTTGTTACACAAGGACAGACGCTAATACGACGGGTTCCCACAGCGGGTCTCCAGGGCTCAGGCAGTTCTCATCACAAGACCTCAGGGGGTCTCTTGGCTGAGTGCAGAGGATAATGCAGCTGAAGGTCATGGCCAGACTCCTGGGGACAGATCACCAGCCCCTGATACCCTCAGCATCAAGAGTTGCTGCCGAATTGTGGCCAGGCCCGTTTCTTTTCTTTTCCTTCCTTTTTTTTTTTTTTTTTTTTCTTTTTTGAAACAGAGTCTTGCTCTGTCACCCAGGCTGGAGTGCAATGGTTCGATCTCAGCTCACTGCAACTTCTGCCTCCCGGGTTCAAGCGATTCTCATACCTCAGCCTCCTGAGTAGATGGGATTACAGGCATGCATCACCACACCCAGCTAATTTTTGTATTTTTTGTACAGGCGGGTTTTTACCATATTGGTCAGGCTAATGTCGAACTCCTGGCCTCAAGTGATCCGCCTGCCTCGGCCTCCCAAAGTGCTGGGATGACAGGTGTGAGCCACCACACCTGGCCAGCCAAGCTCATTTCGAAGAAAATCCATGGGAAGGAAGGAGGGACGGAGCGAGGGCCAGCACCACTCTAAGAGCAGAGTGATGGGTGCGGGTGGGGAGTGGGGCTGGAGGGGGCCCAGGGGCTGTGGTTCGTGGACCCAGGCCCTGGCCAGTCCCCAAACGCTGCAGCTCCTGCCTCTCAAAGCGGTTTCCTAGGGACCATCAGTATAACTGTGACAGCAAACCCATCCGTAATGTGATTTAATTAAGAGATAATGACAGTGGGACCGGGAATTGTGTTGTGCGGGTAATGGGTTCTCATTGCCTCACAAGCCCTGCAGTAACTCGGAGCTCGGGATATTAATTCGTCACCGTGTCATTGTTTGGGGAGAATTGCCATATTTCTCAAATGCCTTCAAACTTTTATTTTCCTTCCACGGTCTCTGAGTTTGCTCCAGCCCCTCACTGATTAGTTCCAGCTAAATCTGCCTTTTCTCATTAAAAGAAAAGCTCATGCATTTTATTTTCAATTAATTTGCAGGAATCTATCAGGAGAAAGTCCAACTGAACCTCGTCATTCACAATGCAATTTCTCAGAACCACCAGGGACGGCAGGTGTAGTCCAGGGTGGAGCTGGCCTCCCACCTGCTGGGGCACGTGCACCCCAAGGGCTCTCTCGGGCCAGGGCCGCTGGGCTCAGCCTCCTCCACAGGAGTGTGGGGAGAGGCCTCATCACACTTCCCACCTGGTGGCAGGTGCCAAGACCCCTGAGTCTTCTCCACTCTGCCCTCCAGTCTTGTCCCCTTGAAGACACATGGGGCAGGGCCGGGAGGCTAACGTGTTAGGATATGGGTTCTGGCCTCTGGCAGCTCTCAGAGCCTGCCTGGCATTCCTTTAGTGAGCATCTCGCCTCTGGGCACCTCTTGACTCCCCTGGCAAGATGGAGTGGCCTGAGGGAGCCATTTGTCCCAGGGGACACTTGCCAGGACCCTCCCGCAGGCTGTGGATGTGTGTGGCCTGTCCTTGGTTTCCCTGGACCAGACCTGCCCATCAGCCTCCAGTACACATGGGTCCAGTGGGTTTAGCCACTGAAACCTCACCTTCCTCACAGCTCTTTCCTCTCATAAGTTCGCACCTTTCTCTAGGCCCCAGCTGTGCCCAGTGGCAGGGGTGAGATGAGATGTTCTGAAGCACTCATCCAAGGCCCGGAGAAGCATCATAGGGGACAGGAGGGGAAGGACTCCTGGGGGCCCACCCTGGGCCTCTGCCCGGAGGCCCGGTGTCTTCCTGCCAGCCTCTGCTGCCGGGCAGCAGCACCTGCTCCAACACCTCATGCCGAGCATTCGGTGTTTTGTTTGGGAAGTCGCCGGGCACAGCCTCTCTTGTAGGATGCAGGAGAGGACACTGGAAATATCATCACTCGTCATCAGGACAACCCTATTCTCCAGGGCTCAGCCCTCACCTCCACTCCTCAGGGCATGGACAGGTGGGCAGGGCCGGGAGCCTCTGCAGCCCGCACCCCTATGAGGGGTCTTGCAGGAGGGGAGGCATCTGCGGCAGAGCCCAGCGTCCCCACCGCCGGCGTCCCTGCCTGTCTGCAGTTCAGCCTGGCTCCCAGCAGGCCCGGCAGCGTGTCCTCTGTGAACCCCCAGCCCCTAAACATCGCAGGGCAGCCCCACCTCCCCATCCCCGGGAGGACAGGGCCTGAACATCGCAGGGCAGCCCCATCTCCCCATCCCTCGGAGGACAGGGCCCCTGGAGCGGACACAGGAGTGGGGCCGCCTCACATTTGCTCCCAGAGCAGACCCTCCTGCTTCCCTCCACTGCAGGCAGCCCCTTCCATGCCCTGTCCCCCACACAGCAAACCCCCCACCTTCACCCCAACCTGCCCCACCCCCACTGCAGCCCCTTTCCAGCCCAGCTCCTGCCCCTCCAACCCTCCTCCTTGGCATTCAGGTGAAGTAAGAGACTGGCAGGACTTGCTTTCTGGTCCCAGCCCCACTGACCCAAACAGGACCTGGTCCAGGCAGGATGAAGTGAAGAAACCAGCAGGAACCAGCAGACGGTGAGAGGCGGATCCCTGGCTGCCCTCACTGTTCACTGGCATCAGACACGCCCACCAGCACCACGACAGTTTACAAATGCCATGGCAACAACCCATAAGGTGCCAGCCCTTTCCATGGCAATGACCCAGAAGCTACCGCCTTTTTCCTAGAAAATTCTAAATAACTTACCCCTCAATTTGCATTGGCCCATCCTTAATTTGCGTGTAATTGAAAGTGGGTTCACAGGGGTATAAATACAGCTGCCAAACACCATATGCTGTGGGTGCACTGCCTAGAAGTTAGCCCTCAAGAAGCAGCACCGTTCAATGGAAGACCGCAGTCCAACACCACCAGCTCACCCTTGAATTCCACTTGGGGAAGCCAAGAACCCTCCCAGGCTAAGTCCCAGTTTGGGGTCTTGCCAGTCCTATAACATGGGGGGCCTCCCTCTGCCACTTCACTGGCCCTTCCTTGTTCCCCCTCCAAGTGCAGTGCCCAGAACCCCGACACCATCCACTCACGGGACCTCCCCATTTCCAGAGAATTCTGGGTCTTGGCCTGGCTGTCCTAACTCCCCTCCCCACAGCTTTTGACTTTCACCTCCACTGGGCTGTCCAGCCCAGCCATGAGCCCAACCTCCGGCCCCTTCCTGTTACAGCTGGAGGGTCCTGACTCCCACGTCCACCACAGGGGCCCCCAGCCAAGCACAGCTCCAGACTTGTGGGCCCCATGCAGGTGCCATGGTTCATACCTGTAATCCCACCACTTTGGGAGGCTGAGGCAGAAAGATCTCTTGAGCCCAGGAGTTACAGACCAGCCTGGGCAACACAGCAAAACGTTGTCTCTAAGGAAATAAAAGCAAAGATAAAGAACTTCAAGATGGCAGCAGCAGAGTAGATCCTCCTCTACATGCTTGCCCAGTGCATGGCTGGAGTCCTGCCTGCTCTGCCCCTCGTGGCCGTGCCCCTCTCCCTCGGGTGACTGATCAGAGCGGGTCCCCCCACGCCTGGCCGTGCCCCTCTCCCTCGGGTGACTGATCAGAGCGGGTCCCCCCACGCCTGGCCGTGCCCCTCTCCCTCGGGTGACAGATCAGAGCGGGTTCCCCCACGCCTGGCCGTGCCCCTCTTCCTCGGGTGACTGATCAGAGCGGGTCCCCCCACGCCTGGCCGTGCCCCTCTCCCTCGGGTGACAGATCAGAGCGGGTCCTCCCATGCATGCTTTGCCCAACATGTGGCTGGAATCCTGCCAGCTCCGCCCCTCTTCCTGCAGGTGACTGATGGGGACCCTGCACAATGCCCCCTCCTCAGAGACACCTGCCCTGATGTCCGCACAGTGACAGCCCCGCCCTCTCCAGCCCCTGCTGTGTCCCTCCACCTTCACCCCACAGCGACTGTGTGCTTCTGTCCGAGTCCCCACACACAAGCCCGTGATTGAGGGTGGCTGCCTGTTGCTGAAGCCGCAGTCCCTGGTGTGTCCTCCAGGCTATGGTAGGGGTCCCAGAGCATCTGTCGACCACTGTAGCCAGTTCCAGTTTCAGACATCAGTGTCCACAGGGGCTTCAGTGCGGATGCCATGCTTTGGGCTGGCCTCTTCTACAACTCACCTCCAGCCATGTCATGGCCTCAGCTTAAATCCCTTCAGATGCACAACTGACCAGGCCAGCGCAGCAGCCCGTCCACCTGTCCGGGTGACCCTCCTGCCCTGCTGGCCTTCTCTCGGGGCCAGGCTGCAGGTTAAGGCTACAGTGAGCTGTGGTTGCATCACTGCACTCCAGCCCGGGTGACAGAGCAAGACCTTGTCTCCAAAAAAATTACCAAAATCAAAAATGAAAGATGGGATATCACTACAGATCCTCCAGAAATAAAAAGGACGATAAGAGAATGCCATGAACGATTGTGTGCCAACAAATTAGATAACAGATTAAATGGACAAATTACTGAAAGAAACTACCAAGGCTTACTCAACAAGTAAACAGATTGAAATAGTAATTTTTGAAATTTCCACACTGAAAAGCACAAGGACGGATGACTTCACTTGTGAATTCTACCAAACATTTTTTTAGTTGCTGTCAACAAGTTTATTGTCTTTATCTGGAAAATCCTCATAGAAATTGTTTGGTTTAGCTTTTAGCAGCCTGCTCCCGAGCTCTGAGGAAGCTTGCCTTCTTTCGAACTACCCGGTATTTCTTCTGAGCAAGGGACATTTTCACCTCTTCTTTTTAACTTCTTTCTTGGGCTTCTTTTCATAGACTGGATTATCTCATATAGCAGCATGAGCTTTCTTTTTTTTTTTTTTTTTTTTTTTTTTTCTGAGATGGAGTCTCACTCTGTCACCCAGGCTGGAGTGCTGTGGCGCAGTCTTGGCTCACTGCAAAACCTCCGCCTCCCAGGTTCAAGCAACTCTCCTGCCTCAGCCTCTTGAGCTGCTGGGATTACAGGCATGAGCCACTGCACACGGCCACAGCATGAGCTGTCTTATACATCTCCTCCATCATGTCTGGAGTTACGCTTTTTTTCTTTTTTTTGGTGGAGTCTCACTCTGTCATTCAGGCTGGAGTGCAGAGGCATGATCTCAGCTCACTGCAACCTCCACCTCCCAGGTTCAAGTGATTCTCCTGCCTCAGCCTCCCAAGCAGCTGGGATCACAGGTACCCACCACCACATCCAGCTAATATTTGTATTTTTAGTAGAGATGAGGTTTCACCATGTTGACCAGCTGGTTGCAAACTCCTGACCTCAAGTGATCACCCTGCCTCGACCTCCGAAAATGCTGAGATTACAGGTCTGAGCCACTGCGCCTGGCCTACCCTGTTCTTTATGTATTGAGAGAACTGCTTCTTGTAAGCATCTTCATCTTCCTCCATTAAGTAGCACATGTAATCTGAAATATTCTGGCCTATGATGTGCTCCCATTGTACTTCTGCTTTAAATTAGTTGCTTTCAGAATCATGATCAGGGAATCGTTTGGTACTGAGAAGGATAGAGCAGCCTCCACCCACAGCTCCCTTCAGGGCACCAAAAACTTCATTGCCAGTGGGAGTTCTGGCAAGGCCTGCGTCCAAAGAGCAGGTGAAGGCACCTGGCTGACCATCTATGCCTTCCACGTTGTATTCATCACCAGTCACTTCCACTTGGCCTTCCTAGATCTTGTGCAGGCAAAACCTATTGAGAAGTCTGTGGGCCAGCAGCAGGCCAGGGCAATATGCTGCAGCGTCATTTGTCAGGCCAACCTTCACACCGTATTTCAGCAGTTCGTGGGCATATGCTACCAGACTATCATATCCCCCTCGATACGGGCATAAGCAACCTGACAAATGATATCTCTGTTTGTTACACAAACTATCATCCTGTATTTGGGTGTAAATATCCTGTATTTGGGATAAAAGTCGTATTTACTTTTATCCTGTACCACCAAGCGTTTCTGAGCATAGTGACCAGTTTTACCTCTCCTCATCTTCCACATTTCACTTGGTATCTCTTAAAGTTGGCCTTATTCTCAACTTTAACAAACTCCATCCTGTGGAACAGACACCCATGTCTGTGGCTCAACAGAGACCTGCAGACCCAGCAGTGCTGGGCAGGGAAAGGCTCTACCAAACATTTAAATAAGAAGAAATGCTAATCCTTCAAATATTTTTTCAAAATAATGGAGGAGAAGGTAAGACTTCTAGATATGCTTTGGATGTCTTGTCCCCTCCAAATCTCATGTTAAAATAAGATCTCCAACGCTGGAGGTTAGGCCTGGTGCGAGGCGTTTGGGTCACAGGGCTGGATCCCTCAAGAACGGCTTGCAGTAATGAGTGAGGAGAATTCACTCATTATTCCTGAGGCCCTCACCAGAAGCAGATGCCAGCATTATGCTTCCTGTGTAGCCTGCAGAACCATAAGCCAAACAAACCTCTTTTCATTATAAATGACCCAGCCTCAAGTCATTCTTTACGGCAGTGCAAATTGGACTAACATGTTTCCCAACTAATTCTGAGGCCAGTATTACCCTGAAACCAAAACCAAAGATACCACAAGAAAACTGCAGACCAATATCCCTTCTGAACACAGATACAAATATCCTCAACAAAATACAGAATTCAGCAATGTATAAAAAGGATTATATCCTAAAACCAAAAAAGAATGTATCCCACGAATGCAGGTTTGGCTTAACATCCAGAAACCAATTAATGCATTACATTAATAGAATAAAGGACAAACCACATGATCATCTCAAAAGACACAGGAAAAAATAGAAAATTGCAAGTGTTGGTGGAGATGTGGGGAAATTGGAACCTCGTAAATTGCTGGTGGGAATGTAAAATGATGCAATTGCTTTGGAAATCAGTCCAGCAGCTCCTTAAAATGTTAAACAGGGCTGGGCACAGTGGCTCACACCTATAATCCCAGCACTTTGAGAGGCCAAGACAGGCAGATCACCTGAGGTCAGCAGTTTGAGAACAGCCTGGCCAACATGGTGAAACCCCATCTCTACTATAAACACAAAAATTAGCCCAGTGTGGTGGCTCATGCCTGTAATCCCAGCTACTCAGGAGGCTGAAGCAGGAGCATCACTTGAACCCAGAAGATGGAGGTTGCAGTGAGCCAACATCACGCCACTGCACTCCAGCCTGGGCGACAAGAGCAAAACTCCATCTCAAAAAAAAAAATCATCTGTACCCACACACCCTCACATCTGTACACACCCACACACAATTTTGTTCTCCCAGGTGAATGATTCAACAGCCAGCTCCAGACTTCATATGATGTTACCCTCCCATATTTCAGCATATATCTCTAAAATAGAAGGGTTCTAAACAAAGATAACCACAATATCACTAGCAAACCTAACACTTTTATTAAACAACTGTTCCTGTCATCAGCTATCTTGTCAATGGTCAGATTTCCCCAGTCGTCTCATATATTGGATCAAATCGGGATCCAAACGTTGTCTACACATTCCAGCCAAATCTTTACGGAGACCCCAATAACTACCCAAATTTTATAAACTCAGTTTCACATTTAAACACAGCTTCTTCAGTTCAGTTTTCTTTTAAAATGTAGATTCTGAATGGCTGGTAGTCTAAGCTCGTCTGGGCCCTGAAGCTCCCCTTGGTTGCAAGTGACATCAGCCCACACCTTCAGGTTGAATAAGTCCATCTTACAATCTAGTTAAGAAAAAACAGCCAGGCCTTTTAAAAATGTTTTTATTCTTTCTTGTCAGGGAGTAGAGAAAGCAGCAACTGTCCTCCAGAATATAGAGCTTATTTATGGTAACATTGTTTATGACAAATTCAGATGAGAGCTAACCCAAATGGCCATCAGAAAGAGCTTGACTAAACAGACTAGGTTACGTTCAACCAGTGGAAAACCATGCCACATTTAAAAACAATGAGGTGGCCAGGCACGGTGGCTCATGCCTGTAATCCCAGCACTTTAGGAGGCTGAGGCAGGTGGATCACTTGACGTCAGGAGTTCGAGACCAGCCTGGCCAACATGGTGAAACCCCGTCTCTATTAAAATGCAATAATTAGTCGGGTGTGATGGTGGGTGCCCGTAATCCCAGCTACTCGGGATGCTAAGGCAGGGGAATCGCTTGAACCCAGGAGGTAGAGGTTGCAGTGAGCTGAGATCGTGCTGTTGCACTCCAGCCTGGGCGACAGAATAAGACTCTGTCTCAAAATAATGATAATAATAATTTAATTTTAAAAATAAAAAATGAAAACAGTGAGGTCACTCTACCTGTGATAACATGAAAGTGCCAAGCTATGCAGGTGAGTAAAAAATTAAACCGTGTGGGAAAAGCAAACTTGTACACAAATCTTCACAGCAGCGCTATTCACAGTCCCCAAAGTGTAAACAGCCCAAGTGTTCGTCTGCTGATGAATGGATAAGCAAACCGTGGAAGCCCCATGCAACGCAGTGTCGTTCAGTGAAGCTCTGACACCTGATCCAGCCAACGCGCTTTCAACCATTGCACCAGGTGCGGGAAGCCGGGCACGAGAGGACCAGTACCGTGTGCTTCCACCCACAGGAGCCGTCCAGAACGGGCAGCGCCACACACTCAAAGTCGATCCGTGTTGCCCAGGGGCCGGGGGCAGAGGAAGGAGGAGGGACTGCTGATGGGACGGGTGTCCTTTGGAGGTGATTGAAAGATTCCAAAATGGACTGTGATGATGGTTACACAGCTCTGAGAATGTACTAAAAACCACTGAGTTGTGTGCCTTAGATGGATGAATTTTCTCATGCCAATGATCTCTCAGTAAGGCTGGAAGGACGCAGACCTGGTCAGCTAGGAGGAGGGCCTGGTCCTTGCTAAACTGGGCAGAGTCCGTGGAGTCCGTTGGCCCAGCCCAGCCTCTCTGTGCAGCCCTGGGGTCTGGCTCCTGCTGCTGCACCCCAGGAGCTGCCGCCTCTCCCCAGCCAGGGCTCCAGGCCTGCTCTTCTCTGGGCTGAGCATCACCTTTGCCAGGGGAAGGTCAAAGCACCTGGACCCCAGCACCCCAAGGGCCTTCGCAGGCCTCTTCTGGGTCCCACCTCTCAGTGAGCGCCGCGGGTGAGCACCCCTGGGCCTGAGGGCTGGGCATCCCCCAGGTGTGCCAGGGGCTCTCCGTGCAGGGCTGTGAGCAGAGTGAGAGGAGCCTGCTGGCGTCCCCACCAGCCCCCAGCCTGGGCACCCGACCCAGGGAGCCCGGCTCCCAGAGTCAGGGGCACTGATTAATATTGGCACAGGCAGCAGAGAGCTGCTGAACCCTTCTGAACACGGGGCAGGGGAGAAAGTTGAAGCATCTGCTATCTATCAATCAAAACGAATTTACTGTCGCTCTAAGGATGGCCGCTGTAACAGGCCGCAGCCAACAGGTCACACGGTGTGATTTGTGCACGGGAAGCCAGTGCTCACGCCAGGTGCAGAAGATTCGAAACCCCGAGGGGACCCGCTGCTCCACGGAACTCGATAGAAAGCTCAAGGAAGGCCGGGCTTCAGGGGTCACAGGCCGGTGCTGGAGCTGCTCACACGGGCGGTGCTCCAGGGAGCCCTGGGAGGAGCCGTCAGCCCAGGCAGTGGGTGCAGATGGGCTCCGCCTTCACCGGCTCCGCCCAGCCCCTGGGTCGCCCACCACAGCCCCGGCCGAGACGCGCAGATGCCAAGCCACACTCGCCCTTAACTCACATCCTCACTACAACGTAGTTGTCGAGTAAATGCTCTCCATGGGTTAAAAATATAAGTAGAGACAGCCAGGGCGGTGGCTCACGCCTGTAATCCCAGCACTTTGGGAGGCTGAGGCAGGTGGATCGTGAGGTCAGGAGATCGAGACCATCCTGGCTAACTCGGTGAAACTCCATATCTACTAAAAATACATAAAACTAGCCGGGCGTGGTGGCGGCACCTGTAATCCCAGCTACTGGGGAGGCTGAGGCAGGAGAATGGCATGAACCCAGGAGGCGGAGCTTGCAGTGAGCTGAGATCGTGCCACTGCACTCCAGCCCGGCGACAGAGCGAGACTCTGTCTCAAAAAAAAAAAACATATATATATGTAGAGATATGAATGTTGATTCTTATGACACTTATTTATTCATGAAACCAATGGCTTAGAGGCCAGAAATTCAGTCCCTGGGTTGACACCAAACCCCACTGTTGACTTTTCCTGCTGAATGGAGGAGCTGGGAGAAGCCTGCCTCCAGCTGGAGCCTCACACCTGTGTCCACCTGGCAGGCCCCCACCCAGGCAGGGACAGGCCACTGGGCAGGAGGCACTGGGGCATTGCTGGGGCTCAGGACACTTACAGGATGAGTGAAGGAGGAGGAGAGGGAGGAAGGCAGAGAGGACCACCTCAGCCACTCTGACCTTGCGTCCTGGCCATGCCTGGGTTCTTAGAGGCAGGAGCTGGGGGGCCACAGGGCTGGGGGCCACAACCTCTTTCAGCTGCTGCCACCCTCCTTGGCAACGAACCCCAAAGCCCCCCTCACCTTGCGGGTGCCACCCACAGGCCTGGCGCAGGTTCCACATGATCCGTGTCAGTGTTTCCCACACAGGGCCAAGAATTACCAGGAAGCCACTATCATGGCCCAGCTGCATCCATCAGCCACCATTCACCTCATTCTGGCCCCAGCTAATCATGTCAGGGTGGGGAGAAGCCCAGGAAGCCGGCTCCCCACAAGCCCCTGGCTCAGCCCCACAGCCTGACTGCATCATCTGAGCCCTTGGTCCTGGCCTGCCCTGACCCTCCTATCCCCAGGCCTGTTTCCAACCTCCAGTATCTGAAAACAGAAAAGGACAGCACCCTGCCCAGGGGCTTCCCTCATGACGGCCCCTGTGGGGACTGAGGCCACCCCATTGCAGGTGGGCCTGTGCCAGCTGCACCTGAGGCAGGGTTGGGAGGAAATGACCACCCAGGTCAGCCAAGCCAAATGGGAACAGGATGCGGAGGAGCCCAGGGGGCCCGTGGCCTGCAGCCACCCCCACAGCAGCATGCCCAGGGCCGGGTGCATGGGGACCCCAGGCCCTCAGGGGAGAGCTGGACCTGAGTCCATAGTGGGCACGGGAACCAAACCAACCGGACTGCTGGACAGGGGCCTTCCAGCCCCATTGACCAGCCCCGTGGCCAAATGGACATCAAAGCAGGAGTGCCGCATGTCCACCAAGAGCCAGAGCGGGAGGCTGGCGCAGCCCTCAGGCAGGTGTGGGCACGCAGCCCCAACCTCAGCAAGGTCTTGCCTTTTTTTTTTTTTTTTAGTCTAATTAAAGGTTGATCAATTTTGTTTATCTTTTCAAAAAGCTAACTTTTTGTTTTGTTGATTCTTTGTCTTGTTTTCTAGTCTCTATTTTGTTTAGTTCTATCTCGATCTTTATGATTTCCTTCCTCCTATTAATTTGGGGTTTGGTTCATTCTTGCTTTTCAATTTCTTTGATGCGCACTGTTAGGCTGTTTACTTGAAGTCTTTCTATCTTTATATATATAAAGTGTATCTCTTTATCTATCTAGATAGATAGATAGATGATAGATAGATAGATACAGAGAGACAGGGACTCACTCTGTCAAACAAGCTGGAGTGCAGCGGTACAATCATGGCTACCTGCAGCCTCGAACTCCTGGGCTCAGGTGCTCCTCCCCACTCAGCCTCCCAAATAACTAGGACCACAAGCACATGGCACCATGCCCAGCTAATTTTTGTATTTTTAGTAGAGACAGAGTTTCATTATGTTGGCCAGGCTGGTCTTAAACTCCTGACCTCGTGATCCACCCGCCTCGGCCTCCCAAACTGCTGGGATTACAGGCATGAGCCACCATGCCCAGCCCTGACTGTGTATTTTCCAGTAGCTTGTCTTTGAGCTCATCGATTCTTTCCTCTGCTTGACCCATTCTGCGGTTGAGAGCCTCTATCAATTTTCCAGTTCAGCAGATGTTTTTCTCAGTTCCAATATTTCTGTTTGATTTTTTAATTTCAATATCTTTGTTAAAATTCTCTGACAAGTCTCTGAATTGATTTTCTGGGTTGTCTTGGAGATCACTGAGTTTCCCCACAACTGCTATTTTGGATTCTTGATCAGAGGCTCACATGTGGCTATCTCATTAGGGACGAGATACTTCGTCCCATTAAGTGGTTCGTAGTTCCCCGTTTGCTTGTTTCTTGTGAATGCACATCTATGTCTTTGCATTGAAGGATTAGTTATTTATTCCAGTCTTCTCTGTCTGGCTTGTTTTGGTTTTTACTGGATAGGTTTGTTTAGAGATTCTTTGCAATGTACCTGTTGAATTTTTTTTTTTTTTTCCTGCTAGGTTGCTGCCTCCTTCTTCGGCACTAGAGGGCAACATAAGCCCAGGTTTTGCTCAGCTCCAATAAAGGATCAGAGTGAGGCTTCCCGTCCCAAATCGGGGAGGCCCCACAGGTGGATACCCCGGCAGTGTGGGAAGACTGGCGGGAGGTCTGCCCAGGGAACCTATGGACTGTGCCCCCTGCCGTGTAGCTCAACAGGCTGACTTGGTGCCTCCTTTGGCTGCATTACAGGGCAGCTTTTAGGGCTGGAGATGCTAGTCCCACCTCTTCCCTTTGTCTCTGGCTGGCCTCAGGGGTATTTCTCCTTTAAGCATTCTGAATGCTTCCCTTGGGTTGAAACAGAACAAGTCTCCTGCCAGGGAGCCCAAGATAGCAGGGAAGCTGGTAGTCCACCTTAATCTCATTTTTCCAGTGCAGAAGCCGTGAGTCAGGGGAGATGTGCCCATGCTTGGTGCAGGTAGAATGGGCAAAAGGGACATCATAGATAGAGAATTCCAGTTCTCTTACTGCTTGCTCAGAGTTTATTCACTTCTCTGTGGCCCTGGGAACTGTCTGTCTTCGTATCTGAGTTCTGGGATGTTGCTGGAGATTATCTTGGTGCTGAATATTTGTCTTGGATTTTCTGTGGCAGAGAGTGAAGCCAGCTGGCTTCTGTGCTGCCGTCTTGGAACTAACCATCTCCTCAATGTTTTTTTCATTTGCTTTTAATTCTAGGTGATAATAACAACTGAACTCCATAAACCAGCAGGTGCCACATGTGGGTGCATTTGCCACATATTGATCCTCCAAGGTGGGGGTTGGTTAACCCACCCTGGGCTCTACTTCCCACCCCCACCTGGCTATCCCATGGGGGTTGCTGAGCCCCAGAACCTGGCTGTCCTCACCTGTACAACAGGAGGGGGTGGGGAGTCAGAGGAGGCAGGGGGGCCCTGGAGGGTCTTGGTGCTTCAGGGTGGGAGTCCCCACAGCTGGGCTGATGTTAAAACTCAGGCAAGGGACCAACAAGGGATGTGTTTCATTTGCAACAGGAGAAACACTGTCATGAGATAAGGTAGAGCTGCATTAAGAGTCAGTGAGCAGAACATTGTAAGTGAATCATAATTTCATGAAATATCCACGCAGGACACTTTGGAATCATCGCAGCCTCTCTGAGCAGCCCGCCCTCCCGCTGACAAGGCCCGCGACAGCCTCAGAAACGGGAAAACAGATCGACTTTCTCCAAACTGCTCACGCCCCAAGCTAGGAAGGAGCAGCTTAACTTTGAGCCAATTCCAGAAGCAAACAGTGCTGGGTTTAGGGAAGGCGGAGCCAGACTCCATGTGAGGGCGTCAGATGCCAACCCTGCACAGTTGGGTGGGGGGCTGCGCCCAGGAGGAGCAGGTGCGGGGGACAAGGCCAGCTGGACACATCTGAGCGGGAAGCTGGGATCCCACGCTGGATACGGAGCCCCCTGCCTGCACCCAACACCCCACCAGCCAGTCATCGTGGGGACTCCAGACCCCCACCAGCCAGTCATCGTGCCGACTCCAGACCCCCACCAGCCAGTCAACCCAGGGAGGTGAGCATGACTCAGTGGGCGCCCCCACAGTGGGTCAGCTTCGCTAGGGCACAGCCTGGGAACCCAGGGAAAGTGAATTGCTGTGCTCTATTTTAAAGGCCTTTTCACATCAGCGTACTAAGCTCCTCCTCATTCTTTTTAACCCACTGCCAAGGGTTTTCCAGCCAAGGCAGGGCCGAGTGGTGTCAGAACAGGAGGCCACACTGTGAACTTGGTTCCCAAACATGGCGGCTTCGTGCCCTGAGTGTTCCGGGTCTCAGCTGCCCACCTCGAGGTGCTCCTCCGGGGCCTGGGAAGAGGTTCTAGCCAGGTGGGGAGGCTGCAGGGAAGTCAGTGGGGTGGGGGCGGTGTGGGCACCCCCCAGCCCCAGCCAGCTCCGGTCCTGGTGGTGTTGGGCCAGAATGGATCTGTTCATGAGGTGGGCGCCAGGCCCGTGGGCTCAGGGAGATGTCAAAGCCTCTGGTTTTGGTGGGAAAGGTAGGGGACCTCTTGCTCCCTCCTCCTCCTGAAAAGCCAAGACACACCAACCTCCCGAACCTACACTCCCACCCTCCCCACACTGAAGCGGAGTGCACCGCCCTGGAGGACTGAGGACCGTGGCCAGGGCGCGCCCTGGGAGAGACAACCCTGGAGAGCAAGACCGGACGGCGGGCGAGTCCGGGATCTGCGTCTGAGCCGCTGGGAACCCCTGAGCGCCGTCCACGGAGCTGAGGAAGGGGTTCCCCGACGGGATGAGAGCCGTCTACACAGCGCGCTTCCTCTTCTCTCGTTAGCGCCGCGGAACCAGCCTCTGGTTCTGCACCTCGGCTCTGGGAGCAGCGCCCGGCTTTGATGAGCGCTACCCCGGGACTGCCCAGCCTTTGCTCCCCTGGCCCCGCCAGGCCCGGCTCCGCGAAGCCCCCAGTGTCCAGCCCAAGGCCCCGATTCCGCAAGGACAGGGCCCTGGGGCAGCGTTGGAGCAGGGCGCGGAGGCCAGTCCTCCGAGCATGAGGTCATTGCAGGTTTTGAGAAAAAAAACAGCGACCCCACCCCCTCTAGAACGCGGTACCTTGTTTAAGGAAGCTCCTGGGCCTTCAGGGAGTCCCGCCGGCTCCTCGGCACACCCCTTCCCTCCCTCCCCCGCACCACCGCCTCCCTGGGAGCCTCCCCTCGGGCTGCGCTTTCCGCCAAACACCGGGAGGTCTTCCAGGAGCCTGCCCAGTCCCCACAGCAGCCCAGAGACGCGCACCCCCACCTGTACCTGCCAAGCCCTCAGAGACGGCGCCTGGACACGCCCCGCATGGGAGGAGCTCCGCCTCAGCACCCCTGCAAGTGGCACAACCCTGAACACCTGTGAGAGGCCTCTGAGCAGCCCAGAAAGTGGCTGGAAGACGCACAGCAGCTCACCCCTCTGTAAGGGCAAGGACCAGACAACACGCTGAGCCCTGCTTTTGCAGAGGGGCGACGCTCCAGGCCAGGCGCGCTCGGCAGGTGCCAATCCTATTTCACACCTTTGTGTTTACATCATCTTATTTTGCATTTTATGTCTAATTAATAATATGCAGCTGGCCAGGTGCAGTGGTTCGAGCCTGTAATCTCAGCACTTTGGGAGGCTGAGGCAGGTGGATCACTTGAGGGCAGGAGTTTGGGACCAGCCTGGGCAACATAGCAAAACCCCATTGCCAATAAAAATACAAAAATTAGCCAGCCGTGGTGGCAGGCATCTGCAGTCCCAGCTACTCCGGAAGCTGAGGCAGGAGAATCACTTGAACCCAGGAGGCGGAGGTGGCAGTGAGCTATCGAGCCACTGCACTCCAGCCAGGGCAACAGAGAAAGACTGTCTCAAAAAAAAAAAAAAAATTGATATGCAGTTGACCACATATTATGTGGTCAGTCCAGGCAGTACCGCTCCCCCCCCCCACCTCAGCCCTCTGTCCCTACAGCTCCAGGCCCTCCCCAGCGCCTCCCCTGGACAAGACATGATGCCCAGAGGGTGAAAATCCACCAAGGTTAAGCCAGAAACAAAAAGCTCAAAGCTTCAGCATCTCCCTCCGCTCAGACCCATACTTAGAAAGCAGATTCCGCTCGACAGCACCATGAGGCTGTGGGTGGGAAAGAGAAGGGACACAAACTGCACCCGCCCTTAGCTGGGCCTCTCAGCAGCCCTGAGTGCTCCTGGGCTCCACCTGGCTCCTGCACCCGATTCCCTTCTGCGTGGGCGGTGGGTGATTCTGGGGGCCACCAGCTGCCGGCGGTGGGGAGGGGCCTGCCGGGCGGGGCTGGCTGTGGGAAGGAGAGCTACGACAGCTAGGAAGCACCTGCCAGATGCAGGACAGAAACTATCTAAGGAAAGCTTTATTTCCAAGTTTATTTTTATTTATTTATTTTTTTTTTTGAGACGGAGTCTCACTCTGTCGCCCAGGCTGGAGTGCAGTGGCCGGATCTCAGCTCACTGCAAGCTCCGCCTCCCGGTTTCACGCCATTCTCCTGCCTCAGCCTCCCGAGTAGCTGGGACTACAGGCGCCCGCCACCTCGCCCGGCTAATTTTTTGTATTTTTTTAGTAGAGACAGGGTTTCACCGTATCAGCCAGGATGGTCTCGATCTCCTGACCTCGTGATCCGCCCATCTCGGCCTCCCAAAGTGCTGGGATTACAGGCTTGAGCCACCGCGCCCGGCCTATTTCCAAGTTTCTATGGAGATGTTACCAACGGTGTAGGCTTAAAAAGCATTTAAAACTTTTTTGTAATTAAAATTTTAAAATAAAATATGATCAGGTGAAATAATACATACTGCCATCCCATAACAATTTTTAAGATAAAGGCGTGTCCCCGCCCCTCGCAGTCAGCACCCCACCTGTCCTCGGGGCTCACCCAGCCGTCTAGGGCTGTAGGAATAAAATGGCCACACCGTCCAAATCTTGACTTTATTTTTAATATAAAAAATGCAAATTTGGAAACCCACCCTACTTTCCCCAACATAATGCTTTACCTCTTAAAAATAAAAATAAAGTACTAATTCTATATACATCACATGTACCATACAAAAATGTATCCAAAGTTTCTATTGCTACCAAAGTGTTCTAAATTAAAACAAGTTACAGAAAGCCCCTCATTGTAAACAAAAGATTACAAGTTATAAAATCAAAGTACACACAGGCCAGAGTCATTTATACAACGCAATGCATTCTGCTCCCAAGCCGAGTTGAATTTTTATGTGCCTGTATAAAAATGCATATCAATATACCTTTGCAAATGTATTTTTCATTATAAAGCAAATGAATACACTTTCTACAATAAATAATCCGCTGGGAGGCACACCTGCGGGGTGGAGGCGGGCGGGACGGCGGGCGCGGGCAGCGGGCGTTTTTGGTGATCTGCAAGTGATGTGCACAGCATAACTTTATTCTCCCCTTTCCACAAAGTACCATTCAAAATAATGTCCTTTTCTTTCTTAAAATACACATTTGTCATTGTAAATTTACATCCCGTCTTATTAAATAAGTGGTACTCTGTGTAAAGAGGATGATTTACAAAATTATTAAACATTCAAAAGTCTTTAAGAAAAAGCTACATGTCAAAGACAGTGACGCCAGCAGCACGGCCCGGGGTCGTGTGACAGACGCACTGCGCTGCCCGGACGCGCCCACCCCACTCACAGCGCCCAGACGGAGATGGGTTCCTAGAAAACGTGGAAATAAAACCTCCCCCTCCCTGGGGAAAAAGAATTAAAGAGCTACAACTAAAAACCAGAATAAGTTAAGTTTTGAACAATATACAAACATGTACAGCTTATCAACACTATGGACAAGACCCGCGCTGGCAGCCGGGCCGTCAGTCAATGTCACTGAGGTCGCTGGTTGGCTCCCCGTGGACGCGGCTCAGGTGGTTCATAGCGCGGTCAAAAGCGATCCGCACGGCCTTCCGGATGCTGGAGTTCCTCCCTTCCATCATCTTTAACTTGTCTATAGTTTCGTCAATACCAAGGGGAACCATTTTGGACTTAGGAAGCCACTGCCTTTTTAAAAGGAAAAACATGGGGAAATCATTGCTTGCATGTGGTGCTTCAACGTGCTCCATGTAATCATCTAACACATCCACTGCCCTCTGATAGAAAGGGACCCTGCTCAGCACCACCAAGACAGCTGGGCCCTGTGTAGGGACAGGCCCGAGGCCAGGGGTGCACCCCTCCCTTCCCCTCCCTGGCTTGGGGATATGGGGAGCTAAGTAAGGCAGAAAAACCATCACCTCCTCCTCCACCTCCAAAACGTTCCCAGTGCCTGCCGAGTGACAAGACATGCACACACGATGCCCAGAGCCAGGGTGGGCCCCGGAGCAGGGGCCGGCGGCTGGGGAGACCCCATCAAAGGGGCCCTCGGATGGACAAGGTGTGGGCCTTGCTCAGGGCCTGACAAGGAGCAACGGCCGTGTGGCCAAAGAGGCAGAAGTCGGGGCAATGAAGAGAAAGACGGTAGGGATGCCTGTGTTGCCAGCCATGCTCCAGGCACACCATACACAGGTGGCCCTGAGCCTCTGCGCCAGGTCCCCAGAGCAGCCAGCTCCACGGGGAACCAGGAAGCACCTGCCTGGGCCACGTGCGCAGGGCACAGCTGGGGCTACATCTCTTCCCAGAGGCATGTGCTGCCAGCGCGTCCCACGCAGAGGCGTCCTGGGGTCTGAACCCTGGCACATCAGAGCCCCAGGCACTGTGCGAAAAAGCAGCCCAGGGCACAGGGGGAGCCTCCTGTGATGGGGTAGACGTCTGAGCAGAGCTGGGTGACGCCAGGACGGAAGGCTCTAAGCACAGGGCCAGAGGCCAGGCCCGGGCGGGGGCCGTGTCCTGCAGCACAGGGGTCCAGGAGCCCAGCAGTGGGACCCCCAACACTATAGCCGACACGGGTAAGGAATAGAAGAGATAGCCCGGGCCAATGGGCTCAGGTGAGAGGGAAACAAAGCCATCAGACAGAGACAGACCCTGTGCTCAGTGCCCATCCCACAGTCCCAGCAGGGGTGCTGGGCAGTGCCCTTCTCCACCAGGCAAACAGCAGAGCACCCACCTCCAACTTTAGCTCTGCCAGGGCCCAGCAGATAAAGAGGCTGCTCACCACAGGGACCCTCGGGTCACCAAGCCCACGGCCCCCACACCCCAGCCGGCCCCCGGAGTCTAAGGCCTCTTGACTCACCAACTTCTCTTATTATCAAAAAAGAGAACGAGGAACAGCTTCTCGTCGGACTTGGTCTGCATGTGCTCCCCAATCTTCAGCACGTCTAGGGGTGGGGCCGGGATGGTGACGCCATTGTGGTGGCCAGGCACGCGCGGCATCTTCGGGTCAATGATCTGCACGAGAAGGACCCACTGAGGTCACTGTGAGGCTCACACCCACAGACGACTGCACCTGTCACCACACCCCCCCCACCCCCCCCAGCTGTGTGAGCCTCCTCGGACCCCCCCCACCCCCCAGCTGTGTGAGCCTCCTCGGACCACCCCCACCCCCCAGCTGTGTGAGCCTCCTCGGACCACCCCCACCCCCCAGCTGTGTGAGCCTCCTCGGACCACCCCCACCCCCCCAGCTGTGTGAGCCTCCTCGGGACCCACAGGTGCTGGGGCCCTGGGCACCACGAGAGCCACACTCACCAGTGCCGGGTAGGAGGGGTAGCCGCTGCACTTGGCCCACACCACCTTCAGGGGCTCCAGCACTGAGGCGGCAGCATCGGTGGAGATCCACATGCTGTTCTGGCCAACTTCTGCGGAGAGAGGCACGGTGTCAGCAGGACAGAGGGGGCGTGCCCTGCCCCCCAGCAAAAGGTACACAGCAACAGGGTGGGGTCTCCGGAGCACAGCCCAGTTCCCAGGCCTTTCTCACCCACCCCCGGCAGCACCACTGCCTCTCTTGTGGAGTCCAGGCCCCTGCATCCCCCCCCGTCCCTGCAGCCCACCTGGGGACCCACCAGCCTCCCCCGGACCCAGAGAATTTTCTGCCCTCCGGGCTGGAAGGCTCTGACTCCAGGTGCCCAGCCCAGTCCCTTCTGAGACCTCCTTGCCCCAAGGACGGGGCTCCCAGCGTGCTCCTGCCTCATTTATGCAGCTGACACCCCAAATCCGAAACCAAAGTCCTGGCTCCCCCTCCGCCAGACCAGCTCCCTGCTGTCCCTCCCACCGGAGGGGGTCTCCGTCCTGATGCCCCCTCACAGCATGGCTGCCTTCCACAGTGAGGGCCGTGCCAACCCCAAACCCCAGGGCCTCCCCCTCTCCCAGGAGCCTGAAGCTGGGGGCACCCCCTCTGCAGTCAGTCCCCTGTGCAGCCACAAATGACCACTGAACCTCAACAACCCCAGACAGCCTTGACAGTGCCCGGCAGCCAGGAGCCACACAGAGCTGGACGTTCCACAGGGAAACGAAGGCAGGATGGAGGAGGCGCCACCTCCACAGGCACCCCAGCAGGGCTGCAGCCCAGAGCCCCTCGGTGTATGATGAACCCCTCCCCAGGAGGTTGGCCAGGGTGGGGCTCCACACAGGGCACCGTGCTCCCTGAGCCAGAGTCCAGTCCCCAGCAGTCGAGCCCTAAGACGCTAACCGGGAGGTGTGGAGAGCCACGGACGCAGGTCCGGGCGACTCACCGGCTGCGATCCTGGCCGCCTTGGCGTAGTTCCCATTCTCGATGCAGGAGATCAGCTCACTGCGGTCCTCCAGCGTGTGCCTTCGCACAAGAGCCGGTTTGCCCCGCCCACATTTGGGCACACTAAAGCTTCGGGAGGAAGAGCAGAGGGAGTCAGGTGTCCCACCCCTGGCTTCAGCCTCACTCAGGTTTCGTCCCGTGGGCTGCCCACCACCAAGCCGGCCACGCGTCCTGCCTGACACCCCTGCAGCCAGGCAGGCCTGTGGGTGCACAGGTCTGGAGGGAGTGAGCCTGTGGCAGGGGGTACTCAGGAGGCCAATGAGACAGGCAGGGCTGTGCTCACTGCCAGATTCTGGGAGGAAAAGATCAAGTATAAACTTAATTGCAGTTTCTAAAATTGCGTTCCTATTTCACGTAGTGTTTTTCCTACTTCTGCTTGAATTCTACAAAGCAGATTAATATGCAGCACGGGAAACCACCCACAAGAGCAGAGCACACATGAATCCCAGGCCAGAATTTTTCAGAGGGCACTAAGATGGGAGCTGGAACGTCCTGGTCTCCTGGTCTCCAGGACAGCCAGGCAGGGCGGGTGGCTCGGGAGCTGCGTGGCAGGAAGTGCGAGGCCGCGGTGCCCACCTCGAGTCGCAGAGCGGGCTGTTGCTGGAGGAGATGCTGGACTCGGAGGCGCAGCGTCGTCGGGGTGTGGCTTTCCTCCCCAGGCCGCCGCCTGGCTCCTGCTCGCTCCTCGTACCCCCAAAGCCGTTGGTGAGACCTGGAACACAGGCAGGCCAGCCCTGAGCTCAGCGCAACCAGGGCGTGCCCAAGCAAGACTCAACTAGGTTTCACTTGGAACACATCTTACAAGGAACGTTTCACAGACAGGTAAGACAGCATCTTCCTTTTCACTCCCAGAGTACAGTCCTTACAGTAAGCAAACACCAAAGTTACTCGTTAAATGAAATCAATGTAACAAATTGCAGTCAGCTCTGACCACAGTAGTTTGCTGAGCACCGTGAAGATGCTCCTCTTGACAAGCCCAGGTCTTTAAACAGGCTCTGTGAAGGCAAAGAAAGGATGCCGTGAGCCTGCCACAGGAGCAGATGTGCAACCTGTGAGTGCAAACACGGGGGTGGCCTGTCCACGTGGGCACACGCCGCATCGGGACGGACCCTTCACCAGGCTGAAAGGGTCACCAAAGACACAAAATCGTGTTCACAGGAGCAGAGTTCCAGGGAACAGGAAATCAGGTTTTAAAAAGAAAAAACCTTGGTTCAAAAGACAAGTGTTAACATGAAGTCAAAAATGCTGACGAAACACTTTAAAACAGAGAATCCGGGGCCATGGCCATGTCTGAGTGTCTCCGGCCTCACTCACTATGAAGCTGTGATCACTGGCATTCAAGTATTATACACAGCTACACAAAACACAGTCTACAATTCCATCATCTCAACATTTGAAAAATAAGGCATATCTCAGTCTTTTCCCCCTAAAAAGGCCTGACTTTATGTCAGTCAACAGGAAACAACACATGTGCCCAAGGTCCCCCCCATGAGGTCCCCCACGGGAGTCACAACGGGGGACGATGTTCCCGCCAGGGCAGCCTCTGGGTGTGAGAGCTGAAGCGGTGTGTAAATTTTTTTTTTTTTTTTGAGACGGAGTCTCGCTATGTCACCCAAGCTGGAGTGTAGTGGCCGGATCTCAGCTCACTGCAAGCTCCGCCTCCCGGGTTCACGCCACTCTCCTGCCTCAGCCTCCCGAGAAGCTGGGACTACAGACGCCTGACACCTCGCCCGGCTAGTTTTTTGTATTTTTAGTAGAGACGGGGTTTCACCGTGTTAGCCAGGATGGCCTCCATCTCCTGACCTCATGATCCGCCCGTCTCAGCCTCCCAAAGTGCTGGGATTACAGGCGTAAACCACCGCACCCAGCTGTGTGAATTTTTTTTATCCAAAAAGAACCCCATTTTCTTGCCTACCTCATCCTTAAAAATTTTTAAATCTATTTCCAAAGGAAACTGTGTAAATTTGTAAATAAAGCATTAATGTAGAATTTTTTTTTTGGAAACGATGTCTTGCTCTGTCACCCAGGATGGAGTGCAATGGACTCCACAGCTCACTGCAACCTCAACCTCCTGGGCTCAAGTGATCCTCCTGCCTCAGCCTCCCGAGTGGCTGGGAGACATGTTTCAAAGGGAATGGCTGGACTGTGGGGTTTTCCACCTGATTCGAACGCTTCCCGTCTGTTCTCAATGAGCACGACTGACTGAAACAGAGGGGCTAAATCAACCTCGGTGAACAGCTCAGAAGGAAATGCGCAGACTAGGAGGGCACCGTGCTGCCCTCCACAGACTCAAGTCAGACACTCGCTCTGTGTCTGCTGGACTGGAATGTACCGTGAGCTCCAAATGAAGCTCTGTGTTTCTCATTTTAACCTCGGTCATTTTAAGGCAGGAAATACGGCCAGGTGGGGGTGTCATACTCATTTTTGGCAAGGGAACAAATAAACGCAAGAATCTACAGTAGAAGGCCTTGAGCCACATGCTGAGCTGCCCCAGGGCTCCACATCCTCCCCACACTTATCACAGAGCGGCTCAGACCCTGCACACTCAGGCCCTGAAGGTGTCTCAAGAGGGAGTTTAAAGTCCTGTCCTGGCCCCTGAGGACCCCTCAGGAGCAAGGACTCCATCCCTACTCCCACCTGAGTGGGTGAAGGCAGGGGAAGCCCACCCGGCTTGCATCAGCAGTGGACGGATGGAGCCCAGCACCCCTGCCAGCGTTCAGCCCACAGGCCCAGGGACGGGTCTGCCAACGCGTGTGAGCCGTCTCCAGACAGCAGCCACCAGCCTGGCGACCCACACCCCACAGCCAGGCCCCCAGCGCACTTCAGACCCCAGGTACAGGGTGAGCAGACGTGGCCCAGGGCCTGGGTGGGGAGGCTTTGAGTAGTTACTGCTCCGCCGAGCAATGGCCACCTGGGGGGAGACGAGGACCAGTGCAGCCTTCACAAGACTGCCCAGTGACGCCAGCCTGAGGGCCCCAGCACCAGAGCACCCGCAGCTGTGCCGGCACCTACAGCCCCAACACAGCCAGGCCATGCACAAGCCACTCACTAGCCATGACGGCCCCAGCTCCATGAGCACCACCACATGGAGTGGGGCCAGGCAGGGGATTAAAACACAAGGCAAGTCCTTAATTCTCAGGAAGAGAAGAATGATAAAATGCCCCTCTTAATTTTCCTAAGCATTCAGTGAGTGCACATATGACGCAAGTACACACAGAGGTTCCGCGTGTCACCCGTGAAAATGTGACAGCCCCCAGGAAGACGTGGGCAGCACGGACAAACCCAGACCAACCAAGACGCCACCCAGCGAGAGGCCTGGTGGGGGCGCGATGGCCGCAGGGCCTGACAGGCAGTTCGGGAGCTACAGCAGTGCAGGGTCACCCCAGAGGCCAGACCAGGCCACAGACACAGCCCGGGAGGCTCTGCGGCCACTGCCTGGAGTCCCCAGAACCTCAGGGGAGCTTCGAGGTGGCCTGTGCTGCCCAGACCCTCCCAGCCTCCACCTGGGCCACCAGAAAATAATCTAAGACAGCTATGGTTCTGAGATCTCTCCATCTCAGCCCTGCCAACTCCCGCCCTGTGAGGCTCTTCCGGCCAGCTGGGAAATGTCCATCATGACGCGCACCCTCGGCACCCCTGCAAGGACCTCAGCCCAGAACATTCTGAAGCCCAGGCCAGCCTTGAGGTGGGAGCCAACGTGGGGAACCCAGGGCCTGAGGTCTGCAGAGAGGGGTGCCTGGTCCATGAGGCATTTGCAAACTGCAAGCACTGACATCGGGCCCAAGTCTCTAAATTGTGTATACAGCAGGGGGCAACTTTCAGCAACTTTTTCAGCACGAGGTGTTTTTTTAATGCTGAAAGTAAAGCTAGTGATCGTGCAAAATACATTAAAAGAGGCGGCGGCTGCCAGGGAAGGGCCACTGTCCCGTCAACACAGGAGCTGCACAAATTCCCACAGTGGCCAGGGTCTGCCCACCCTCAAGGGGCCTTCCCAGTGACTTCCTAGGAGGCCAAAGACTGAACACAGAAACGTCCCTCTCTGCTCCCAAAGGAGATGGCACAAACGAGATGACGCAAAGGTGTCCCACAGCCCAGTCAAGCGTGGTCCCTGGAAGCCTGCCTGTCACCAGGTATATCCACAGCACACCTGTAACTGCCCTGGGAGGTCCCCAAAGGGTCTTCTGAGAGACTGCAGGCCACGGCAGCTGGGACACCGCCCCTCCCCACAGGCAAGAGAAGCCCCAGGGCCCACCTGGGGAGGCGGAGGCCTGCAGGTCTGACTGATGGGCCATAGTCTCCTCTAGCCTCAGGTTCCCAGCCCCTAACCCATATGGACACCACAAATCCTCCAGGCCACAGGTACAAGATCACCAGGCCCTGATCAGTGGCTGCAGAGACGCCTGAGGGCAGGGAGCCATGGGAACACATCCCCACAGCCCAGGATACAAGCCCGCCCCTGCCCACCCCTGCCACCAGCACCCAAGCTGCCGCCTCGGCTTCTCTGGCTCATAGGAAGCTTGGCTGTATGAAGCAGGTGGGCTGAGCCTGCACCCCGAAGACCTGAGCCCTGAGGGCCCCACGCAGTGGCAAAGGCTCCAGCATCCACGCTGCCCCAGAGGTGGGAGAGCCCATTATCTTCTGTTTTCAGTTTCACTTTTACCGTCGTTAAAAGGAGAGCATTTTTGGTGCATTTTTCAACCTCTCAATAAAAACACACACAGAAGAAGAGTCCAACAGCACTCTGCTCTCGCTGGGACCCGCTCGTGATAACACAGCCGGGACGGTCAGAGACAGACCCAAAGCCCAGGCCAGACGCCTGCACAAGACTTGCTGGGACCTGCTCCATGACAGTGCAGCTGGGGACAGTCAGAGACAGACCCAAGGCCCATCTCGCCGGGACCCGCTCCGTGATGATGCAGCCGGGATGGTCAGAGATAGACCCGAGGCCCAGGCCAGACGCCTGCACAAGATCCCAGGCGTCCAGGGATGCCCCATCCAACGAGCAGGACTTCTCAGTTGGCCGCAGGGACACTCAGCGTGGCAGCCAGCAAGAGATAAACAGCAGCACTGCTCAAGAATCCACTGGGGATTATGGGGAGAAAACAGAGGAAGGGGAAGTAAGGGGAGAAGAAAATCAGGTAGAAAACCCAGAAATAGAGAAGATGCTAGCAAGTGAGTGAGCACGCACTGTCCATGCCACATCCTCAGATGGCGCCGAGCCAAGTTCCTCCATACCCCACGGCACCAACACAGCACAACGCGCCTGGGCATGGCCGCGGCACGCGAACCAAAGGTCACTACGGGATGGCTCCACACGCTCAGGACAGCCTCAGAATGCTGTCCACTGTGTCGTCGGCTGCAGCAGGCTCCCAGCCGGTGCCGGGCTCTCCTCTGCGTCCTTTTGTGACTATCCAGAGGGAAGGCTGAGGCGCCGCGACATCCCACCAGCTCCAAGCGTGCACCGGGCGCCAGCACCATTCCCACTGCCGGGCTGACTTACAGAGGGGGCGGGCTGGGGTGGGGGAGAGCTCCTCCAGGGCTGCTGTTTGTGTTTGTGTTTAGAGGATGTTTGAGCTGATGATTCCAATGGGATCCGCAAGAATTAAGTGAAAGGCAAGATGCAGTGATCTTTGTGTGTTCCAAAATGGCCGCTTAGCAGAACTCCAGTCCAAGTTGAGGTAAGAGAAAATGATTAGGGTCCAAAGAGTGAACTACCCAGCACATTAGTGGTTAAAGTGAGAACCTGGAAAACAGTGAAAAAGCCATTTAGTCTGAATGAAAGGGCAGGACAGCTCAGCCTCCTCCCTGAACCGCCGGAGACACCGAAGACACCTCCGCACTCTCACGCCCCACCACGTGCACACGGAGACTCTCGCGGCAGGGGTCTCCGAAGGGCGGCGAGTGGACAAAGACACCCCCCGCGGTCTCACACCCCAGCATGTGCACACGGAGACTCGCGGCAGGGGTCTCCGCAAGGGCGGCGAGCGGAACACCGCTTCCGGTGACGGTTCACTGCTGGCGAGCGCGCAGCCGCGGGGGAAGGAAGCCACGAGCCAGGGCCAGCCTCTGGGGCTGGGCCATCGCGGAAGCAGAAGGCCGCTGCACCGCACTCAGGCGGGAGGCCCACAGTGAGTGCTTCGCCTCCGGACCAGCAACGCTGTTCAGCCTGACTCAGAATCGTGCGCGTGCTGGTAAATGCCAGAGCAGTCCTTAAAGTTCAGAGCACACAGATGAATGTTTGGAAAACATCAGAAGGTTCCGAATAATTCCTGTCCTAAGACTGACAAGAACTGCAGCTCGGAGCAAGAAATCCCCCATGTGCAGAGCACCAGAAGGTTCCGGTGAACCCAAAGCGAGGGCGGATGGTGGGACTGGCACCATTCAGAGCACGCCCAGCCCTCCCCCGGGCACCTTGGCCGCAGCAGTGGAATGCTCCTGCTCCCGAGGGCCTGGTCTTAATGCTGCTGAGGCTCCCCGCTGCTCAGGAGAGAGCTCAGGAACTCGCCGCGCCTCCACGGAAATCCACTGTCACTCGGGAATGAGAGAGCAGAAATCTCCACTTCAGTCAGGACCAAAGGGCACCACAATTCTCAAAAGCTACCATGGGCCACGCTCACTGAAGGTCTGCAGTGAGACTGCTCTACACCACTGTCACCACGGGAATCCCGCACAACACAACACTCCACTCCGGTGCAGGACAGTGGCCTGCAGGGGACACGTGCGCTTCTACAAGGGACATCTGATGTGCGAGCCTGAGCGGTTGCTGAGGCCGTGGCCGCCAGCCGGCAAAACCCTGTCCACGGGGGGAGCCACAGCCGGGGCAGGGCCCGGTCGCTGGCGCCCCCTGGTGGAAGCCACCACATGAGCATCCTGCCGAGTGCGGAGGGGAGGCCGCCCCAAACCCCGCCCCGCGGCCAGCAGGGCCTCCACGCACAGAGCCCCACGCCTCCGCCACCGACAGACGTGAAACCCCCAGGAAGCGGAGCGCCAGCCGAACTCCAAGTTCTGCGTGCGGAGGGGACGCCCACACCTGCACCGAACCAACCCCTAGTACCCAGCGCACAGCACCCTGACCCGATGCATCGCAGGACTTCCAGGGCGCTTGGAAAACCAGGTCAAAGAGTCTTTCGCCAAAGGTGGCTGAGAAAGGCCAGCGTGGTTAAGAGACATCCCCAAGTCCTGAGTCAAGGGCCACCTATCCTTATTGGTATCTTGTAAAGGATTTCAATAGCCTATTACTTAGAAATCAAAAAAGCTTTTTCAAATTATTTTAAAATGCCAATTTAGTATCAATCCATCAAAGTAAAAGCACATGGGCAGAAAATTTCTACACAATTCATTTATGTGCAAAATTTTCATACAAATCAAAATGACATTTACCAGAAATTACTTTGGCAACAAGAGGCATGACCTGATCGCTGGCAAGGGTGGGAGGTGCCCTTCCTTCCGCACAAAGACCTAAAGACAGCACCTGGTCTCGCTCCCCTCCCCGACGCTTCAGGCCAGAGACCAGCAGAAGGAGCAGGGTCAAGATGTGAAGAGTGGCCTGGGCGGGTCTCGCCCACCACAGCCTTCCGTCTGCGACCGGCCCGGCGAGGCTCCACGACACAGGGCTCACTCGCCGCCCCTCTGGGAAATAAGCAACACCACCCAGCCCCACTCTCTCTCGCTGCCGAAGTGCACGAGGAACCACCGCACACCAGCACAGCCAGAAGAAAACGCGCTTCCCCTTATCTAGGTATAACAGGCAGACAGGACAGCCGGGAACCAAGCCTTGACTTGGGACAAAAACCAGAATGACAAACATGCTCCAAACACGCTTCCAGAAAGGAGACACTGGCAGCCTGACCTGGCACCTCCAGAAGCGCAGCCGGGACTGAACAAGCAAACCAAAGACAGGGGCTCCTCTTAAAAGGACACAAACTCCTCGACTTCCTCTGAGGGGCGGGGAGCAGAGGCTGCAGGAACACAGCTGCCCTCCTCAAATGCTCTCGGCACACACACGGGAACACCCCCGCCGAGTAATTCAACAGAGTTCAGTTACGAAAGCGCAGGAAGAGATGAGAAGCACTTTCCGGTGCTATTTCGGCAGGTCCTAATACCTCATCACATATGTGGCTAACAGGGCCACATAAAACAGTGAGGAAACGTTGCTGAAATCAACTGCAAAGTACCGCATTTACCATGAGGGCAGGTCCTCTCAGAGGCCCAGGAAGGGCCAGGCTCAACCCCGGTGTCCTAGGTCTGTGGGGCTACAGGAGACCTGACTGAGGGGTGCAGAGTGGAGCTCCCACAAGTGCTGGGAGCGGCCAGTCACCAGTTTACCCAGATGTGCACAGCAAAGTCAAGATGACCAATTAAAACTACACTTGAATTCATTCTCAGTACTTTTTTAAAGATCAGAAGGGGCCAGGTGCAGTGGCTCAGACATCTAATCCCAACACTTTGGGAGTCAGAGGCCAGGAGTTCAAGACCAGCCAGGAGAACACAGTGAGACCCCATCTCTACCAAAAATTTTCAAATTAGCTGGGAGTAGTGGTGTGCACCTGTAGTCCCAGCTACACAGGAGGCTGAGGCAGGAGAATCACTCGAGCCCAGGAGTTGGAGGCTGCAGTGAGCCACTCACTCTAGCCTGGGTGACAGGGCAAGACTCTGTCTCTCTTTAAAAAAAAAAAAAAAAAAAATCAGAGAGGAAGTATGCGCAGAAGACAGGACCAAGGACCACTGACCCCTGGCCCAGGGCAGCCCGGCAAGGCTGCACAATCTCTCGTGGCAAACAGACCCCCCCATGAGGGCGCCGACCTCAGAACCACAATTCAAGGCTTTTGAAAGAAAAAACTGCACTGCTGTCTTCCCTGGAAATTCAGAGAATGCTGCAAAAACAAGCTCGGCACCCCCCCATCACACCAAGGATCCTGAAGGACGCTCCCGGCACCGGTCGGCAAGGGCGCCTCTCAGGGCCGCCCGCGGCATTTACCTGCATCCAGGCGCTTTCCTGGGGACTCCTCCTCCACCTCGGAGTCTCCGCATGTGCTCCGCGACCTTTTCCTTGGCTGCAGAAGAGTCTCCAACCTCGGAAGGACTACAGACAAAAAGGTTTTGGTCCCTAGCTGAGGAGAAGTTGGCTGGGTTTCAGTGTTCTTGGCAGACTTTGGGGGGCTTACACTTTTCGATTTGCAGAAGAGAACAGAAGTGCGTCTGTTTACATCGCTTGCTGGCTCCGCCACCGCGGAGGCCGCCGCCGCCGGCACATCGCCACTACTGGCGCGGGTGGGCTCTGGAGGGCGTCCGCTTACCAGTGCGCTCTGAGTGCAAGCGCTATGTGATTCATTATCAAATGTGACTCTTTTGAAAAGTTTACTCTGCTCTGGGTTGAGTTCTACTGGTTTGAGGGTTGGTGGTTCTGAATTAGTCTCCGAGTTTGAAGGAAGAGGTAATGCATCTGATGGTTCAAGTTTAGGGGGAGAGTTATCTCCTGAAAAAATTATAAATAAAGTGATTTTTGAAAACTGAAGATTATAAAATCTATTATAAAACTTACTATAAATGTGAAGCCCACCAAAATACTAATTCAGTTAAGGAAACAATGCATCGCACGTACTGACTGCTCGGCAGTGCGGCCCTGTGGGCTCGGGCCACACTGTGTGGGCTTCCCTAACGCCAAAGGCTGTGGCCCTGGGTGCAGTGCCCGAGCGCACAGTTACTCTCTGAAAAAAACTGTGAAAGATTATTTCACACGCGCCAATATTAAACACATCACTCAAGTTCATAACAATTTCTGCAATCAACAATTCACTTACCTTGAGGAGGAAAAGGTATCTCACATAACTAAAGGAGCCTTAAGTGGGCATTCCCACAGAGCTCTACTGCGCCACGAGGTTCGCAAATAAAAGGAAAGAAACATTAAATCTGATCTCTGGGCCGGGCGCGGTGGCTCAAGCCTGTAATCCCAGCACTTTGGGAGGCCGAGGCGGGCGGATCACGAGGTCAGGAGATCGAGACCATCCTGGCTAACACGGTGAAACCCCATCTCTACTAAAAATACAAAAAACTAGCCGGGCGCGGTGGCAGCGCCTGTAGTCCCAGCTACTCGGGAGGCTGAGGCAGGAGAATGGCGTGAACCCGGGAGGCGGAGCTTGCAGTGAGCTGAGATCCGGCCACTGCACTCCAGCCTGGGCGACAGAGCGAGACCCTGTCTCAAAAAAAAAAAAAAAAAAAATCTGATCTCTGCTCAAGGTCTTCCAAGTCAAAAATGCAAAACAAGCAAACAAACAAAAAAAGAAAAAAGCGGAGTGGTGACTGGCTGTGGATGACTCTCAAGAAAGGCAGGAAAAAAAGCCCCGCTCACCCCAGCGCAGAAGTCTGTGCCACGTTCCCAAATACTGTGATGGGAGCTTTCAGGAAAAAAAAAAAAATGTTTTTAAATAAAAAGTCTTTGGAAAAAGACTAACCTCTTTGTAAAGCCTTTTTGACATTATAAAAACCAGAAGTGTGAAATGGTACAGAGCCCACGGTCAGGGGGACGGGCTCTGTGCGCTGCCCTGAGTCCAGGAGGCTGGACGGGCTCTGGCACAAGGCTGACGGGGCGAGGCGATGCCACACCAGGCCGACCACTGAGGCTTCTTCCCAAGCAGGACCGGTGCTGGCAACAGGAAGTGTGACCACTTTAATCCTTAGTATATATTGTCACCGGGTACAGCTTTCATTTCATTAAACCTACAAACTTTTCTAAAACTGTCTGAAGTATGTATGGTTACTTCTGTATTTCAAAAAGTCGTTTTGAAAATCCAAAACTACACAACAAGGCTCAGAGCAATGTTTTGAGACTGACAGAAAAAGTTCTCCCCAAGGCTGGGCCCCATGATGCCGGGCAGCAGTGCTTTTGGCTGCAAGGTGCCTCTGATTTCAAATGACACTGAGCGCCTTAGAGCGCCTCACAGCCGATTCAAATACAAGGGGGAAAGCCTCACCTCAACAAAAAGTCACCCGTGCCAGCCGCTGGGAGCACAGCTGTCACGTGGGAACGCTGTATCCCAAGGCAGGGGCACACGCGAGGTGACAAAACTCCTTCCCCTCCTGTTCAACGTCGCCAACAGGCTTAAGGAAAAGGTGTTTGTGAGACACCTGGGAACGCTGGCCGGAGGGAACTGGGCAATGCGGAGGAACAAGGCTGCTCATGAGCATCTACGGCTCCAGCGTCCCTGGGCCTGTGCAGCAGCCGGAGGGGCTCAAGCACTGAGTCTGCAGCGTCCTGATGCAGCCAGTGTCTGGGGCACAAGGCCTGGGGCCTCACTTCACTTCCTGCCTCCTCTTCCACCTCCTGGCCCCCCTTCGAGCTCTCGTCCTGATCATGACATTCAACTGCTCACTGCAATCCCAACGGCCTCTGCAGGGCCAAAGCCAGTGGTCAACCCCAGTCTTGGCCTCTGTGAGCACAAGAGCACCAGGCCAGCAGAGATGGAGCCTGAAGGAGCCTCCTCCCAGCACCTCCAAGAGATCCCCTTCCCCCCACTTTTCCACAGCTATCTAACAGGCACTGTAAACCCCCATCTCCTGCTTCTGGCGCAACCCTCAGAACCACCACTCCTGTCTGGCAGCAGCCCCAAGACGTGCAGACGTCCCTGCCTTGCAGAGGGCCCTCCCCCACCATGGGCCACACCCCCTCCTCCACACCTCCAGCTCTCCGCCCAGCAAGGATGCCCCATGTGGGACTCATAACCATCTCCACGCTGCAGGGACTTCCCCAACCCCTGGTCTATCCCAAAGTGGGCCCCCGTGGCCCTGCCTCAGCCATGCACGCCCCCCACATGCACCCCACACGCCCCCGACCTCTCTGCGGCAGCTCCACATGCAAGTCGGGCTCCAGCCACCAGCACACAGGCTGAGGACGTGCTCCTGCAACACTGACCAGAGGCATGAAGGAGGCCGTGGTCAGGAACAGAGGTTGCCGGCACCTGGGTGCACAGCCACCTGCCCAGCCGGGACCACACAGGCCCCTCCCCCAGCCAGGACCAAAAAGGCCCCCGGACCGTTCAGTGCCTCAGTTCCTCATCCATAAAATCAGAAAAAACAGGACCTGAGCCTCCAGGCTCCACGACACAACAGGCAAGCCCAACCCATCCCTCGAGTGGAAATCTGACTAGAAGTTAACATACAAGAAGGAAAACTCCTCTCAAACCTCGCTGACTGCGGGCCACCTCAGGCCGTCACTTAACTGCACATGAGAAAAGCTCAGAACACACTCGATACAACTCGGGCATAAGCCTCTCAGACCCCGTCCATGTATGAGTCAGGATCCTAGAATTCCAGTCCCTGGAACTTGTCACATATTCCAAATGGCAAAATGGTTATCTAATCTAAACCAGCTACTCTAAGAAACTAAAAGACCTAGTTAAGTCTGCAAGAACAATTCTGCAATATTTTGCCCACCTGGCCACCCACGATGTCAATCAAAGGCTTCTGTATCGAAGCCACAGATGCTTTGGAAAATCACAGCATAACACAGGCAGACATTTTAGCTCACGAGCGGCAACCACACTGTCCCTCCAACAACCCTGCCTCGAGCCTCCATACTCTGCAATTCTGAAGGGATAAAGCTGCATACTCTGCACCTTCTACCCTGAGGAACACGCATCCTTTCTTGAGGGCCACAGTGCTCCACAGGCTCAGTGCCCGTGCACATGAAGGGCCCACAGCTGCCCTGGACTAAAGGGGACGCCCCAGAGCCTCTGGCAAAGGCATCACTGTGACCGGAAATCCCAACAACTCGACATGCAAGCCCCTTTCACCAGTTCACAGTGCAGACCCTGCTCCTCCTGCCTGCACTGTCCTGCCTCACCATGTCAGCAGACACCAACCTGAGCACACGGTGGAGATGAGCCTTCTGCCATCCCACAGGCTCATCAGACAGGATGGAATCCCAACTGTGGCATGGCCCCCACCCAGCTGACACGCAGCCCCGGGGAAGTCAGACCTGGCAGGGCCAGCTCACAGCAACAGCCCGAACCTCTGCACTTGGCAGACTGAGTCATGGCTACAGCAGAGCCTGCGGGAGGGCAGGTGCAAGGGAACTGACCGGGACCAATGGCGCAGCCCAGGAGGTGTCTCCTTCCTTCAGATACTAGAGTCTCAGGGGTCTGGCACCCAACGGCTACAGCTTGTTCAAGCTACTTCAAATGGAAGCAATATAAGTATGACATAGGTACTGTTAAATTACAATTTAAGTGAGACTGTATATTTGCCATTGAGGAAATACTATCTTTTCAGGTGTGAAAATATTGTGGTTATATTTAAGAAAAATGATGGAGAGGCTTTACTGATGAGAACGTTCCTGCTGGATTTTTAAACGTCTGATTCTTGGTTTTCGTCCTATTATAAGTATCATAAGTTCACATTTCTATACCAACTAACAAGCTTGCTTGTGGCTGTCTTCCCTAACACTGTGTGACGTCCCCATTCCAGTCTGGCGCTCGCCTCTCCAGAGACCCCCATCTTCTCTGAGGGGCAGGACCCCGCCCACCTCACCTTGGAGTGGACCTTCAGGCCGCTTGCTTCTGCACCCACTTTCCTGTCGGCTCACAGGAAATGCCCTTTTCATTCATGGAGTCACCGTGAACATCGGGTGTAACAGGTGATTCAAGGCCACCTGTGTCTCAGTCACACTGTATTGTGTTTTCTTTAGAATGACCCCAGAAAAAAACTACATAAAAATAAAATGACTCCAGAGCTACAAAGCAACAAAAACGGTCTCCAAGGGCTCCTGCTAAGCGTTGGGGGGTATGAGGAGCCACGCTCACCACAGGGGAGGGCCAAGCGGCTCCAACCGTGCAAGGTCCTCAGCCCTGCGACCCAATAACCGTGCGGGGTCCTCAGCCCTGCGACCCAATAACCGTGCGGGGTCCTCAGCCCTGCGACCCAATAACCGTGCGGGGTCCTCAGCCCTGCGACCCAATGGCGATGGAGGAAGCCACTGATTAAAAAAAAACTAAAAAGGTAACTTACTGCTCTACAGTGAAAATGCTACAACTGTGTGGGAAGAGAAGCGCTGGAAGCTATTTTGAGACTGGTGAGTGGACCTGCTGGCAACCTCCTCACAACTCAGTCCTCAGGACCCAGGAGACAAGGACAGAAGGGCAGTCCGCCTCGCGGGAGGCCCGCACAGCCTCAGTGAGCTGCATGAAAGCAAAGGCTGCGGGACCAGGCACCAACCTGGACTCCTGGGCACAACGGGGCAGCCCAGGGCCCAGACAGCTGTGGCCGCCAGAGGGTCCTCTAGGCAAACGTTCCCCAGAAAAACCACGAGGCCCCCAAAGCAGACGAGGGATCAGGTGCTAACAGTAACAGCCTTTGAGAGAACAGAAAAGCAAGCGCTCACCTTGAAACAGAAAAGTCTTTATTCTATGGACCTAACGTAATTGACACCAGCCCCAAAAGAGACATTCTAGAGTCTCGCTGCTATACTATAGTGAACTAATCAGAAGAATCCCAAAACAGAAAAACAGGCACAGAATGAGGAAAAGGATGCGTAAGAAACTCTCAGCTGCATGCACAGGAGTAAGTTTCTAAGAGAGAGAAAAGCTTAATGGCTCTCATTCAAGTTGCCCAATGCAAACAGCATAAAAGGGGCGAAGCTCTGCAGACAGGAGCCACACGAAGTTTGGGGGATGAAAAGGGCCCTGAGACCGTGAAGACCCGCTGACCTGTGTGGCGTCATGAAGACACAGCGTCACTCAGAGCACAGACGTCCATAAGAGATGAACGTCTTTAGGCCGGGCGCGGTGGCTCAAGCCTGTAATCCCAGCACTTTGGGAGGCCGAGACGGGCGGATCACGAGTTCAGGAGATCGAGACCATCCTGGCTAACACGGTGAAACCCCGTCTCTACTAAAAAAAATACAAAAAAAATTAGCCAGGCGAGGTGGCGGGTGCCTGTACTCCCAGCTACTCGGGAGGCTGAGGCAGGAGAATGGCGTGAACCCGGGAGGCGGGGCTTGCAGTGAGCTGAGATCCGGCCACTGCACTCCAGCCTGGGCAACAGAGCTAGACTCCATCTCAAAAAAAAAAAAAAAAAGAGAGAGAGATGAACGTCTTTGTTTCAAAAGAAAATTGTACAACAATTCTGTCTTATTTCAATTGTTTGCTGTTCTGACTTTGATGTGCAGGGGAAGGGCAAGAAGGCCACGAACCAGCTGCTAATGCTGTGGCGAGAGGGTCTGACCCTACTGTCTGCTTCGTGTAACTGGAGCGTGTCAAGGTCAAGGTCAACTCCAGAGACACCGGGCAAAACACAGCGGCAATGACTTTCCACCAGTGTCTCCAAATCCAATTTAGTTTTAAAATTCCCCTTTCACCAAGTATGGGACACACCAGCTCTACCTCCTCACCCTGCCAACCTAGATGGACACAAACCATCACTCGTCAACTCCCTCCTCACCATCCCAAGCCTACATCTGCCCTGGGTTTTGCTAGTTCTCCTTCTGGATAGATGGATTTCTTCCCCTACATTCATTTCTTAGTCATTAAAGCATCTTTGCTGCCGGGACCTTTCCCCAGACATTCTTTGACAATGATCACGGCAGGCTGCTACCTACCGACCGCTGCAGAGGAGCTGGTCAGGGACCCTCCGGGCAGACGAGGCCTCTGCGGTACCATCCCTCCCTTCACAGCATCAGGGAGGAGCCTTTAAGTGATAATAATCTAAAACGGCCCTTTGAAAATGCCACATTTGATGGCCTAGTGTATCATTAAATGGCTTCCCGTCAATTTACAAAACACAACAAAAACATTTCTCACTCTTATCGTTCAAGCTACCTTTACTCTTCAACATAGATCTAAACCATTCTTTTCAAATAGTTTTTCAGGCCCAAGTTAAGAGAAAAATTTTATTCTGTGCCTTAAATTTTATCAACTAATTACGTGAAAAAACACAGACAGCACAAATTATAAAGTCTCTTTCGAAGGAAACCACCACCCAGTGGGAAAATCAAGTGTTCTGGGCTTTGTGAATTTTACGGAACTGGCGCTAACCCGAGCCTCCATGCACACCAACGCTGCTGCCCGTGTCTGGGTCTGTGCCTGTGCCTGAGCCCTGACGGCAAGAAAGAGGGGCAGCCCTCACCATGGCTTACCTTCCTCGCCCGCCTCCAGCCCCAGTGAAGCTCCGTCCTCGTCACAGCCTTCCGAGCCTGGCCCCACGGGCGGGGGCTGGCTGTGCTGCTGGCTCAGCTTGTTTCGGAGAAGGGCAATTTCCTTTTTGAGCAGCTTTGCCCGCTTGCTCCGGGAGCCACTGGACTTCATAGCGCAGGTGAGGTCGAGCATGTCCAGCAACTCTCTCAGCTGCTCCTCCAGGCCCAGGTGGGCTCTGTTGGCGGGGTCCAGCAACCTGTCCACTGAACCAAAGGACACACGCTGTCAGTCATCAGGTCCCACGCACCTTCTGGGAACACATCACCGGTCCCATCTTTCAAATCACCTTCGGCCAAGGCCCTGAGAATGGCTGTTAGCAACGAGGCCCAGGCCCTGCTCACCAGAGGCCCCAAGCGGCCCCTCCCCTGCGCTCTGAACCCACCATGGGGCTGCTGCTACAGGAACACCCTGGGATGCTCCTGATGGAGAATTTCTACTCCCATGACAGTCACCGCAGAAGGGGCAGCGTTCAGGTAACATCGCAACCTCTCCTGGACCAGGACCCTCTGAGGCTCCCTGTGCAGAGAGCCCGGCTGGCTGGGTGAGGGCACAACACACAGACCCCAGAGAGAGCCCGGCTGGCTGGGTGAGGGCACAGCACATAGACCCCAGAAAGAGGCCCACGCTCCACCAACCCAGCACAACTCAGATGGACCTGCACTGGCTCTGCAAACAGAGGTGACGACTGGCAAATAATAAGTTAGGGCCACGGCACGTCCTGAGCAGTGTCTCAGCTGAAGGATTCAGACGCTGATCACTATGTGG
The DNA here is from genome assembly GCF_043159975.1 of Macaca nemestrina. NCBI lineage: Eukaryota > Metazoa > Chordata > Mammalia > Primates > Cercopithecidae > Macaca > Macaca nemestrina. The sequence continues at coordinate 117,547,878 of NC_092139.1, forward strand.
CTTTATTAAACGGGCTGTAAAATTCACAGATCATTCTGAATTTCAGGCGTATTTACTACAAAGTCCCTAAAAACTTCACTTTCAAAAACACCAAAATGTATAAAGCACAAATTACCTTAAGTAAGAGGTGGCCAAGAAAAGAAACTGCTCCTCAGAGCTGTCTGAAGATAAAACCAGAGCGAGGAGAGAGGACAAAAAACAAAGTAAGACTGCCCAAAACACGTGGATTCTCTTCATCTAAACACAGGTGTTTTACTGAAAGCATCTGTCTTTTTGACTGAATAAGTAAAGCAGTAGCAGAAACAAAATGTTTAAATCATTACTCCTTCAAGACTTGTATCCATAACATCACTTTGAACAAATGTCATAGATAATACTCAAAAATGTTCATACAAAAAAACACATCCTTTGAAACCCCAAGAAGAAAGCCTCCAAACCTCCGTTTCTTTTAAAACAAGAGACCCATGGCCTCCAGGTCTGTGGCTCGGGCTCCAGGCAGTGGGAGGTGTCGGCTGTGCTGAGAAGGGCAGCAGGTGCGCCCTCAAGGCACACCGTGGCCACAGGCTCACCTGTGCACTCTGAAATACTGAGAAAGAAGGAAACTAGGACTTCTCATCCTTCATTTTCTCCTTAGCAAAAAAAACCCGAGTGTAGAAATTCACTTAACAACTTGCATGACCATGATCTGAAAGACGCTGACACTCAGAGACCTCCACACCGCTCCATTCGAGGGAGGTGGCGTGGTGCTGGGAGCACGATGTGGGGGAGCACAGGAGCAGGGCCCTAGGGGCAAAGGACGCTCCAGGCTGCTCAGAAGACAGGGAGTCCAAGAGTGATGCGTCTTCCTGCTTTTAAAAAAGGGCAGGCAACCAGCATGCATCCTGAATGGCCGGCACCGGGCACCAGGTGGGCGTCTGACAGCTGATGGCAGGCAAGGCATCCAAGCTAGAGCGTGAAGGCTGTAGGGGGCAGGGGAAGCTTTCCCATGATCACCAGAGGCTAGAGAAGGGCCTTCCAGGACAAGCATGAGCCCTGGGCTCACTCTGAGGCGGCTCAGCCCCAGCTCCTCTCAGATCCTCAAGGGAACGTTTCGGAAAACGATAGCTGGTCTGATCAGCCTGGAGAGTGCAGCTTCAGGGAGGGGTTAAAGCTCCACCAGGGTTCACCAAGAGTCAGCAGCACTGTTTGGAGCTTGTGTTTATTTTCTAAATTTCTCCAAGAAAAACGTGTTACTCTTAAAATCAGAGACAAAGCATAAAAATATAATCCCATTCTGTTTTTTCTTCGAGACGGAGTCTCGCTCTATCACCCAGGCTGGAGTGCAACGGCACAATCTAGGCTCACTGAAAGCTCCACCTCCTAGGTTCACACCATTCTCCCGCCTCAGCCTCCCGAGTGGCTGGGACTATAGGCGCCTGCCACGCCGCCTGGCTAATTTTGTTTTTGTATTTTTAGTAGAGACGGGGTTTCGCCGTGTTAGCCAGGATGGTCTCAATCTCCTGACTTCGTGATCCACCCGCCTCAGCCTCCTTTTCTTTTTTTTTTTTGGAGACAGGGTCTCACTCCATCACCCAGGCTGGAGTGCAATGGCACAATCTCCGCTCACTGCAGCCTCCGCCTTCCACGTTCAAGTGATTCTCCTGCCTCAGCCTCCGAAGTAGCTGGGATTACAGGCACGCGCCACCACGCCCGGCTAATTTTTTGTATTGGTAGTGGAAATGGGGTTTCTCCATGTTGGCCAGGCTGGTCTCGATCTCCCAACCTCAAGTGAATCCACCTGTCGGCCTCCCAAAGTGCTGGGATTACAGGCATGAGCCACAGAGCCTGGCCCTATTCCCATGCTTTAAAAGAGTACAGCCCATCCTCCAATGCTCACAGGTGTCAAGTGCTGCGGGACCCCACGGGAAGCAGAGAGCCAGCACTGTTGCCATGAGGGGAACGGACGGTGAAGCAACAATGGCCCAGCTTGGCTGAACCCCACGATGGCAGGAACATGGAGGAGAGAAAGAGGGCCAGGCCTCATCCCAGAAGAAGCAACCTGGCACGGGTCAGTGATTCATCAGGAGAAAGGGTAGGCCAAGAAATCAGGGATATGGGACCTTTTGATAAATGAGCCAAACACACCATGATTTCTGCTCAGTTTGTGGCTCAGAGCTGGAGCTGAGGTGCAGGAGCTCTAGGTGCTCTGACAACCCATGTGGGCAGGACACACCCTTCGGCAGACAATCCCGGAGGTGCAATCAACAAGCAGGGTGCAGGGGACACCCCTGGTTTCCGAGGACCGGTCTAGAGAAGGGTGCAGGTGACTGCACACGGCTGCAGCACGTGCCTGGGCAACCGAGAAGCGCAGGCCCTAGCTGGAGTCCAGGTGGGCCGTGAACATGCTCCTAGAGCCCTTTCTACAACATGCGCAAACCACGAAGTTAAAGGGCCGGAGGCAAAGCCAGAGTTCCTCCGGCTTCACGCCACCCTCGGAAGTTATCCACTCCTAGAGGCCCACTCTGGATGCAAACCCCCAACTAAGCTGCTTTCTGGGTCTGCATCATCGAGACGGGCCACCCCGTAGGGAGCCACAGCCACATGGGTCCTCCTGGCGGGCACCCAAAACACAGCCAGTCTGAAGTGACAGGTGCTGAGTGTAAAATACACATCAGATGGCAAAGAAAGCTTATATATCCTCAGTAACGTTTACACTGATCCCATGTTGAAATCAACTCTTCCATATACTGAGTAAAATAAGATACATTATTAAAATAAATTCCACCTGCTTTTTTTCCATTTTCCAGTGAGGCTACTAGAAAATGTAAATGATGTATGCGGTTGCGTGCAAGTCCTCCCGGACCGTGCTGATATGGAGCTGGCAACACAGAGCAGGACAGAGTCTGCTAGAAAGAGCGTCTTCCAGCTCCTCCGGACACAGCGCCAGTTCTTACCGTCTTCCCAGGAGAAAGGCCGCCGCGGCGCCACAGCAGGCCGCTCAGCCAGGTGCATCCCCGAGGCCTCCTCCAAGCCGATGCTGTCCACCTCACGCCGGGCCTGCCTCAGAACAACACCTCCCTGATCACGCAGCCTCACCGCGGCTCTATAGAACACGGTGTCCCTGGCATTGTACTTCATGCAGTTATCTATAATGAGACCAAAATCCTCCTCAAACTCATGGAGGTTTTTATACCCTTGAGCTTCTAACCGTTTCCTCATCGTGGCAAAGTCCATGGGCTGTTTAATGTGATCCAAATAATCTGGTACCTAATTTTAGGAAGGAAAAAGAATCATTTACAAACTAAAACAGGATATTAGTTTACTCTGTATTTATTATTCCATAGAACCCACAAGCCCATCCTATCTGAGAGCCACGCACACACACACACGGTACAGACACAAGACCCAAGTACTGCAGGGACCTTCCCGACCCCAGCTCCTTCAGCTAAAGCGCACTGGAGGGTGCCGGGTGCATGCCGCCACAGCTCAGGGTACTGTCTGCACAGGGCCTCTCACTCACTGCACTTTCAATATTTTACAGTGAAATGCATCACTTTTATAATTTAAAAACAAATATGTTAAATAAAAACGAGAATTTTTTTTTTTTTTTTGAGACGGAGTCTCGCTCTGTCGCCCAGGCTGGAGTGCAGTGGCCAGATCTCAGCTCACTGCAAGCTCCGCCTCCCGGGTTCCCGCCATTCTCCTGCCTCAGCCTCCCAAGTAGCTGGGACCACAGGCGCCGCCACCTCGCCCGGCTAATTTTTTGTGTTTTTAGTAGAGACGGGGTTTCGCTGTGTTAGCCAGGATGGTCTCGATCTCCTGACCTTGTGATCCGCCCGTCTCGGCCTCCCAAAGTGCTGGGATTACAGGCTTGAGCCACCACGCCCAGCCAAATACGAGAATTAAGAACACAAGGGACGTACTCTAGCCAGTCACACATTTCCCAGTCAAACGGCAGCACAAATCCACAGTCACAGGTGCTGCAGGACAGATGAGCGTCGCAAACACCCACCTCCTTCAGACTCACGGGCTGCGCAAATATCCTGGCGGGGTCCTTGTCCTGCAGCTGGTCCAGCACTGAACGCAGCAGCACCGTCAGCGGGGTCAGCCGCAGCTCCATGGCAACCTGCTCCACCTTCACCTGGGGGGGCCCAGCAGAGCCTCAGCTTTAGGGAGCCCCACACGCACCCCACAGCCACACGCACCCCATACGCACCCCCACAGGCTCCTGGGCTTCTGTCAAGGCAGGGGTCAGTGCAGCCTCCACTTAGGGCCCTGCGACCCATGGCAGCCAGGCACCCGGCCTGGGCTGAGCAAGGCACTGCCGTGGGCCAGGACCCACAGGGTGCAGCCCACCCTCTGCAAGAGCTGCCAGCATCCCACCCACACCCCATGGCCAGAGGTGCACTCCATGCGGGACAGACCCACCCACACCCCATGGCCAGTGTGCACTCCATGCGGGATGGGCCCAGCCCCACCTGCTCACGCTTGAGCTTCTCCCGCTTGCGCAGCAGCTCGATCAGCAGGCGGGCGCGCTCCAGGTCGTGCCGCAGCCGCTGCCAGTACTTCAGCTTCTCTTTGGCAGCCTTCATCTCCTCATCGTTTTCTCTCTGAGAACAGCGAACACTTCCGTCAGTCAAACCCAGAGGCTCCTCCTGCAAAAGGCCTCAGATACTGCGCAGGTAAGACCCCAGGAGGTGTCCACAGCAGGGGCCCTGCAGGCCCATCCTGGGGAGGACAACAGACCCACCCTCACTAGAGAGCCCCGGACAGCACCGGGACAGAGGGGACAGAGGGGACAGAGGAGATGGAGGGGATGGAGGAGATAGAGGGGACCACCAGGCCAAGGTGAGCAGGGAGGTGGCTCCGGGGCACAGATTCCACCCTCCAGAGAGAGCAGAGGTCTCCACAAGCTGGCGGGGAGGGGCCTTCACAGAACCAGAAAGGCCCACAGAGGTGGGACCAGGACAGAATGGGGGGCCCATGAGGACCCACCTCAAGGACAGCTGGGAATGGAGGGAGCAGCTTTGAAAAGAAACCAGGTGCATAGAAAACAACATGCTGGGCCCATCCTGGCTTGGACAGAGCGTGATGGGGGCCTGGCACACAGCCGACCTGCCGACCTGCCGCCCTGCCCTGCACAGCGCCTCCATCCCGACGCACATTTCCCCACAGCCAGGGTGTCATCTCCATCGACAGCACCTGCTCCCTTCTCAGTGGGCAGAAGGGTATGCCAGACAGCACAGGCCGCCAGCCTCACCCCAGCCCACATCCACGCCAGGATGATCAGAAGAAAATCAGAGCCCTGCAAAGGCCACGACACAGACGGTCGCAGGAGAGGAGGCCACCTGGGTCTGCCCTCAGCCCCGTCCTCACCATGTCCCCCAGGCCTGGCCATATGAGGCCTGCTCATCACAGTGCCAGGGGCACCCTGACCCTACCTCAAAGGGGAGAGGAAGTCACCGAGTGAGTGGGCCTGAGCGGGCCCCCGATGCCTGTCGTCCTCCACAGCTGCAGGACACGCACGCCCTGCCAGCCTCAGGCCAGCTGTGGCCATCGGTTTCTGGCACATGCTCCACAGCTCTGAGACCCTCCTCTCCCCCAGTGCCTCTGTCCCCAGATTCCCACCCGCCCACCTCAGGGTGCCGTCACAGCTTTCTGAAGGACTGACGGTGTGAAGGCAAAGACTGCTGGACTACAAGATGCAAGGACCCCGGACTCCAAACTGCTCAGAAAAGGAGGCTCAAGGAGGGAGACCGAGTCCCGCACCCCCAAATCTCCTGAGGCCAGGCCTCTCCAGGGCGAGGCGGGGCACTGAGGTGCCAGTGTCCCCTGCAGTGAGGATCTCTGGGTTTTCCTCAATGCTGCTGAACACCCTCAGGCAGGAAATCGGGGCTAACAGTAACAAGGTCCACATCAACTCAAGCAAAGACGGGAAAACATGGGCTCCAAACACCAAGCTCCCCAGAGCATATGAATACTGCCTGTCCCCCAGCTTGCAATCGACACTTCTGAAAACCGTGGCCAAAAGGATGTTTGGCATGGGAATCTGTTACGAAGCGGAAGAAATCTCATCACCTGAAAGTCCTTTATCACACACTGGCTGCTGAACAAACTTACTAGTCTGCTCCCCAACCTGGTTTAACAAAGAAACGCCACTGGCAGCGGCAAGGGCCCCATCAACGGCACCTGGGCCCTGAGGCCGACCGGCCTCCCGGCTTCGCCATGCAAGGTGCCATGACACACACAGCCTCATCCACTCAGAAGGACCAAGGTTCCTTACTCAGCTCTGAAGTGGTTGATACTTTCCATGTAAAAATCAACACTGGGAGGATCCACAAGAAAGGACAGAAGTGAAGGAGAAGCACTCAGGTGTCCCCACTGCCGGGAAGCAGCACTGAGCGCCTCCGCGTCCATTCCAGACACACGGGGGAGACGCAGGGCTGGGGAATGGTCAGGTTAAAATCCCCTCTGCTGGGAGGCACAGACCAGCTCCTGGAGTGAGGCCCAGTGTCACAGAGTGGCCGGTCTCAGCCTCACCGGCCCCAGGCCTCCTGGCAACAGCACCCGGCTCCTGCCACTGGGCCCAATGCCGCCACCCGCTCCTGCCACTGGGACAGGCAGAGGCCACACCCGCAGCACAGCAAGGACAAGGTGGGCAGCAGCGCCCAGCATGCCCCAGAACAGACACTGGGAAAGCTGGAGGATGTGCTCCCAGGACAGGAAGGATGGGCCACGGGAGCAGGAGACAAGTGCGACGCCACCAGCATACGCACAAATTGCTGCTCACCCTAAAGCTAAGCCACCGCCCTCGTTCTCCCTGCGGCCTTCAACAGCCGCACACGCCAGAACAAACACCAGGGCCCTGCACGCGCAGCCAGCACAGACCCGCCATTGCCGCAGCATCCTCGGCACCTGCGGGCCTCTCAGAGACCCCATCCAGCTCGTCCACCTGCCCCCACCCCAGGGTCCTCTCCCAGGGGCAGGCTGGGGCAGGAACACAGAGACACAAAAGAATCAAATGCGTCAGGTACTTCCAAAGCTTCGAAACCATGAAACCGCACCACGCCATGGCCGTCCCTGGCCAGAAGGTAGAAAGAAGCACAGTCTCTCCCAACAGCCCATCCACACAGAGGCAGGCTTCCAGGCTCTCCACGCCAACTACTGTGCTGTGGCTCAAGTCTGGGCAGCTCCTTCTGCCCCAGGTGTCTTCACAAAGCCGCCCCTCTGCCGGAAGAGCTGCTCCGGCCGCGCCGTGGGGATGCTCCCTCCTTACAAACGTATTCTGCACACAACAGGACGTGAGGCCTAACAGGCAGTGGTGAAGCAGAGGGGGCCCAGCTGGCAGGTTCCAGCTGATCACCTCTTCTTTGCAACCCTCCCCCTGCCCTTGCCTGGCTCTACCACACCCCAGGCCACCCCCAGCCGCCTGGGTCCCCGTGGCCCCTGCCCACTGGCCCACGTGTCCTGCTACAGCAGGGATCCTGGCCCTCGTGTCCCAGGTCCTGAGAGTAGAAATGAAGAGTCCCACCGCTGGACGTCCCCTGTCTGGCCACATCCACGCCCACTTCCCATGGAATCCGCCCTTCACAGCTCCTCTGAGGCTTATCTGGAGTCCTGTCCAGCCCCAAGTTGAGACCCAAGATCTGAATCCTCAGCTTCCTCCCAGCCAAGCCTCTCTTCCATCCCCCAACATTGCGGGGCCAAGACCAATGCCTCCAGTCCCCAGAGCTTCCCGCCACTCAGCCACTTCCTGACTCTGCCTCTTTAGAGCACCCCCCCAACTGCGCTCTCCTTCTGGGAGCCCTGGAGGCTACGAGGTGAGGACGAGGAGAGATGGAAAGCAAAGTCACATCACGGAACGGAAGATGCAGTTAACACATTCAACAGCCAAAAAACATTCACTGAAGCCTCAACTCTGTGGCCATGTGAGGATCCCACTTGGAGAGGGACTGGCTCACAGACTGTCCGGGGAGCCCCAAGTTCCCTGGACAGACACACAGTGGGGCAACCCAGGTAGACGGCACAGGAGGCCCAGAACACTCCACAACCAGGACACACCAAGGCCATCAGAAGACCCTGGACCCCACCACCAAATCAGACCCACAAATCACCAGCTGCCAGACCAGAGCGCCAGACTCTGAATTCCCTGGAGCACGAGGCAGCCACAGCAGGTGACTGAACAGGGCTCACGCTGCGGGGGCAGAGTCTGCAGGGCAGAGACAGCACCGGCCACCGCACAGGAACCCAACTGTGAACCCTGCAGGGGAACCCTCAAGCTTCCCCTGAGCAAGTCGCCACCTCACAGCAGAGCAGGATGGTTCTGCTTCGTGCCCAGGATGGCAGTGAAAAGCACCATGAGGAAATTCCAAGAGGTGCTCAGGCCACGCAACACTGGCCGCAGATAGCTCTTCCAAAAAATCAGCGGCTCCTCACTAGGCAGCGTGGGCAGAGGGTGCTGGCCGCAGGTTCTGGGCCATGTGCAGAGCCATTTGTGTTTTCAATTTACTTTTGTGCATCTCACAAAAGCTACTTCACTCTGTAAACCCATTTTTTCAGAACTGTTTCACAATATCAGATGAGTCTATAAACTCAAACCTACTACCAAAATGTAAGAGTTTGAGTTGGTTCTTTTAAAAAGGAAAAGTACTGCTCCTTCTCTTCCACTCTCTCAACTCTCTCAAGCCCTCCCCACCCTATCACAGTCCATGCTAAACCAGCCTTCAGAGCAAGGCCCTCGAAATAAACCACTCCTCACACATTTCTAAAACCCACACTCCAGGCCCAGCACACAGACCCCCACCCACTGGCCCAGGTGCTCACTGGGTCCCACTCCTGCTGTCCTCAGCCTGGACACTCATGCAGCCACAGCATAACACATCCCTGAGCATCCCCAGCCCCCAGAACCGGTCACTGCCCATCAGCATGTGTGCGGGTAGGGCAGGGCGGGGCAGGGGAGCACAACTCACAACCGAAGAAACATCCCCCAGTGACAGGCATGGATGAGAATCACCCCCAAAGTCACAGATCCAGGGCCCAGGGCACACCTAACTCCTCCTACAGGTCCGGGGCTGGACGAGACCGAGGCTTCCCAATGGGGAGCCTGGACCCAGGGGGCAGCACCACGTCCAGCCTGAACCAAGTGCCCTCTCCCTGGAGGGTGGGGGCCGTGAGCCACATACCTGCTGTGAGCTTCGCTGAGACTGCAGGCTGGACTGGAGCCGCCGCAGCAGGGGGGCACCGTTCCTGGACAGCCGCTTGAGCAGCCAGTAGCTGTGGGCTCGCTCCACAAACTGCTTCTTCCGCTGAATGGCCACCTGATTCGCAATCCTATTTAACCTAAAACATAAACACTCAGTTTATCTTTGAAGCAGTACATTAAGATGTTTCGTCACATAAACTAGAAATGACAGTGTTACTGCTAATAAAACCATGTGTTCATGCTTTTTCTCCCTAAACCATGACACGTGTAATTTCTACTATCCCTAGTGCTGCTAAAATTCACAATCTCCAACCACTTGAAGATTTCATCTACTTTTTAGGTTGGGTGCAGTGGCTCCTACCTGTAATCCCAGCACTTTGGGAAGCCGAGGCGGGCAGATTACTTGAGGCCAGGAATTTGAGACCAGCCTGGCCAACATGGTGAAACCCTGTCTCTACCAAAAATACAAAAATATTAGCGGAATGTGGTGGTGCATGCCTGTAGTCCCAGCTACTTGGGAGGCTGAGGCAGGAGAATCCGTTAAACCTGGAAGGTGGAGGTTGCAGTGAGCCAAAATCGCATGACTGCACTCTCAGCCTGGGCGACAGAGCGAGACTCTGACTCAAAAAAAAAAAAAGATTTCATCCACTTCTCATTCACAACATTTATCAGATTGAACATCCAAAAGAAAACATGCTGAGCAAAGCCTTCGACAGTTTTCATTCTTCCTGTATGACCCCATCTGCACACAAGCTGACTTCAACCACATCTGCGTCAGCGGGTTCAAAACCCTAGACCCCATCCACTCGGACACCATGGGAGAGGTGGGTGCTGGTCCCCACATCACCTCCAAGAGGAGAGAGAGCTCCAGGTATGAGCCACTGACAGGTGCTGTTTCACTGTGCTCACTAAAATGACCTCGGCCATCTTCAAGTCTCCCAAGAAATGCAAAGTGCTGCCCCTGGGGACACACGGAGCCACCAAGACCCTCGGCGCCTCTCATCCACCAAGGGAACACCCAACACTGCCTCTTCCGGCAGGACCTGGCTCAAGTGTGGAGCCTGCAGGAGAACACCCACCAGACCCAGAACTGACCGTGAGGTGCCTCCTCACAGGTGACCTGCCGGGGGAACTTTGCCAGAGTGACCCATCACCAAGAGCTCCCGTGCAGGTGTGGAACCCCTTTAGGCTAAAACAATCCTGCCCACCACTCCAAGGGCAGTCTGCATGCTCAGGACACCAAACGCCTGCCCACAAAGCACACCCCTCCAAGGACAGCCAACGGAAGGAAGCCAGAGGCGGGGGAGGGAGTCGGCAGGTGCACTGGGACACTGGGCTCCGATCACAGCCCCACGTGGCTCCTCCTCTGCAGACTGGGCTGCGCTGGGCTGGACCTGGTCATCTCATGGGCTGTTGTTTTGGGAGCAGTTTGTTTTTACCACTTTGAACTGAGGCAAACCATGTGCAGGAAATAGCACGACCCTTAACTCTTCCGGTTCAGTGAGTCTTGTTTGTTTGTTTGTTTTGAGACAGAGTCTCACTCTGTTGCCCAGGCTGGAGTACCTCCGCCTCCAGGGTTCCAGTGATTCTTCTGCCTCAGCCTCCCAAGTAGCTGGGACTACATGTGCCCGCCACCAGGCCCAGCTAATTTTTGTATTTTTAGCAGAGACAGGGTTTCACCATGTTGGCCAGGCTGGTCTCAAACTCCTGACCTCAGGTGATCCGCCTGCCTCGGCCTCCCAAAGTGCTGGAGTGACAGGCGTGAGCCACTTACTGGCCGCAGTGAGTCTCAACAGGAATGCAAATGTTTCCACACATGTATACCCTCAGGGTATTTTAATGACCAAATGAGGCAATATAGATAGAAGTATTTTTTAACAATTTGAAGATCCAAAGAAATGCTACTTGACAATATGCTCATAAAGAAAGCATCCAGAGGCCAGGCACAGTAGCTCATGCCTGTAATCCCATCACCTTGCGAGGCCGAGGCAGGCGGATCACGAGGTCAGGTGGTCAAGACCATCCTGGCTAACATGGTGAAACCCCGTCTCTACTAAATATACAAAAAATTAGCCAGGCGTGGTGAACGCACCTGTAGTCGCAGCTACTCGGGAGACTGAGGCAGGAGAATCACTTGAACCTGGGTGGCAAAGGTTGCAGTGAGCCAAGATCATGCCACTGCACTCCAGCCCGGGCAACAGAGTGAGACTCCATCAGAAAGAAAGGGAAGGAAAAGGGAAGGAAAAGGGAAGGAAAAGGGAAGGAAAAGGGAAGGAAAAGGGAAGGAAAAGGGAAGGGAAGGGAAGGGAAGGGAAAGAAAGAAGAAAGGAAAAGAAAAGAAAGGAAAAGACAGAAGAAAAGAAAAGAAAGAAAAGAGGCTGAGCTAGGCGCAGTGGGTCCGCCTAAAATCCCAGCACTCTGAGAGGCCGAGGTTGGAGGATCACTTGAGCCCACAAGTTCAAGGCCAGCCTGGGCAAGATGGCAAGACCCCATCTCTATAAACAAATTTTTTTTTAATTAGCCGGGCACAGTGGAGCATGCCACCTGTAGTCCCAGCTACTCAAAAGGCTAAGGTGGGAGGATCCCTTGAGGATCTCCTGGGTCCCCAGGAATTCAGAGTGGCAGTGAGCCGAGATCATGCCATTGCACTCCAGCCTGGGCAAACAGAACAAGGCCCTATTTGTTGTTTGTTTTAGAGATGGAGTCTCACTCTATCTCCCAGGCTGGAGTGCAGTGGGGCGATCTCGGCTCACTGAAACCTCTGCCTCCTGGGTTTAAGCAATTCTCCTACCTCGGCCTCCCAAGTAGCTGGGAGCACTGCCACCACACCCCAGCTAATTTTTTTTTTTTTTTTTTTTTTTTTGACAGAGTCTCACTCTGTTGCCAGGCTGGAGTGCAGTGGCGCAATCTCGGCTCACTGAAAGCTCTGCCTCCCAGGTTCATGCCATTCTTCTCCTGCCTACAGCTGGGACTATAGGTGCCCGCCACCATGCCCGGCTAATTTTTTGTACTTTTAGTAGAGACGGGGTTTCACTGTGTTAGCCAGGATGGTCTCGATCTCCTGACTTCGTGATCTGCACACCTCAGCCTCCCAAAGTGCTGGGATTACAGGCATGAGCCACCGCGCCTGGCCCACACCCTGCTAATTTTTATATTTTTAGTAGAGATGGGGTTTTGCTATGTTTTCCAAGCTGGTCTGGAACTCCTGGCCTCAAGTGATCCACCCACCTCAGCCTCCCAAAGTGCTGGGATTATAGACATGAGGGAAGAACGAGAGAGAGAGAGAAAAAGAAGAGAAAGAAGAAGGAAGGAAAGGAATGAAAGGAAAGAAAGGAAAGAAAAAGAAAGGAAAGAGAAGAAAGAAGGAAAGAAATAAAGAAGGAAAGAAAGAAGAAAGAAGGAAGGAAAGAAAGAAGGAAGGAAAGAAAAGGAAGGAAGGAAGGGAGGGAGGGAGGGAGAGAGGGAGGGAAGATTGTTTTTATTTCTTCTGACCCTTAAGATGTGAGAAAAGACTCTAACTTCATAAACAAGCCACCATCTTCTCCAGTCAGGGCTTCTGGAAATGTGAACAGCCCATGAGTTGTGAGCAAAAAAGGCTTTGATGAAAATGCTTTAAAAACTCAGAGCCAGAGACAGGGGTGTGCGTCTGTAACTCCAGCTACTTGGGAGGCTGAGGGAGCTCATATGAGCAAGAGGCTGAAAAACCCAAAATTAGAGTGAGGAAGAGCATGGAACAGCAGCTTCCCAGCTGAGAGGATGAGCCTCCACCTCAACTCAGACAGAAGAGTTAAGGGGAAACAGACCTCAGATGAGAAAACTAAGCAAAGACATACATATGACAACCACAGAAAGAAGTCCCTGAGGGCTGGCTGGACTGAGATGCCGGCAGAGCGGGCAAGATGAGGGCCTGGGTGCAGCAGCCGTGATGCCCACCTCAGGGAGGATTGTAGACAAGTCAGAACCCACAATAGGGAAAAGAACCCTGGAAACGAGGGGAGGTCACTAGAGTTCCAACATCAAGTGTTCCTTGGATTTTTGTTAAGCCAAGTCTACATGCTGACATCTAAACACTTTACCATGGGACCCACTAAATGCACTAAGGAATGTATGACTGGAAGACTGATATTGTTAAGATGTCAATACCACCCAAAGTGATCTATGGATCCAATGCAATTCTTATCAAAATACCAATGATTTCTTTTGCAGAAATAGGAAAATCCACTCTAAAATTCATATGGAAATTCAAGGAAACCCCAACAGCCAAATCACCTTGAAAAAGCTGGAAAAGTCACGCTTCCTGACTTCAGAATTTACCACAAAGCTACAGTCATCAAAACAATGTGGTGCTGACGAAAGGACAGACATACAGACCATGGGGATAGCAGAGAACCCTGAAGCAAACCCTCCTGTATCCAGCATAGACTACTGACAAGGGTCCCAAGACCATTCAGAGGGGAAAAGACAGTCTTTTCAGCAGATGGCACTGGGTCCAGTAGATATGGCTATGCAAAAGAACGTGAAGTTGGACCTTGCCTCATTCCACATATAAAAATTAACTCAAAATCAAAGACCTAGACATAAGACCTAAAACTATAAATCTCTTAAAACAGAAGGGGAAAGCTTCATGACACTGGATTTGGCAATGATCTCTTGAATAAGACACCAAAGGCACAGGAAATGAAAGAAAAATAAACAGGACTTCATGACAAATGTTAAAATGTGTGCATTAAAAGATACATCGCAGGCCGGGCGCGGTGGCTCAAGCCTGTAATCCCAGCACTTTGGGAGGCCGAGATGGGCGGATCACGAGGTCAGGAGATCGAGACCATCCTGGCTAACACGGTGAAACCCCGTCTCTACTAAGAAATACAAAAAATAGCCGGGCGAGGTGGCAGCGCCTGTAGTCCCAGCTACTCGGGAGGCTGAGGCCGGAGAATGGCGTGAACCCGGGAGGCAGAGCTTGCAGTGAGCTGAGATCCGGCCACTGCACTCCAGCCTGGGCTACAGAGCGAGACTCCGTCTCAAAAAAAAAAAAAAAAAAAAAGGATACATCGCAGAGTGAACGGGAGAAAACATTTTCAAATCACGTATCTGATAAGGGATGAATATCCAGAAATTCCTAAAACTCAACAAAAAATAAACAACCCAATTCAAAACTGGTTAAAATGCTCAGACAGACAATTCTTCCAAAGTACAAATGCTCAATAAACACAGAAATGCAAATCCAAACTATGATGTTACCTTCAAACCCATTAGAATGGCTACCAAAAAATACTAACAAAAATTAAAAAAACATTGGTGAGGATGTGGAAACCCCGAACTCTTGTGCACCACAAGCAGGAACGTAAAAAGGTGCAGCCACTGTGGAAAACAGTGTTGTAGCTCCTCAGAAACTTAAAGACAGAAATGCCGTGTAACCTGGCAATGCCACTTCTGGGTACACACCCAAAAGAACTGAAAACGGGCTCAGATACTTATCACCCGTGTTCCTCGCAGCATCACTCACAATGGCTAAAACATGGGAGCAACCCAAGTGCCCATGGAGGAAGGAATGGGTAAGCAAAAGTTTATCTCCACATACAGAGGGTTATTCAGCCTTAAAAGGCAAGGAAGTTGCAATGCATGCAATGACATGGAAAAACTTTGAAAATGTGCTCAGTGCAATAAGCCAGACACAAAAAGACAAATACTGCCTGATTGCACTTACGTGAGGGACTGAAGAGGAGTCAAATTCATGGAGACAGGGAGTAGAACGGTGGGTGCCTGCGGCCAGGGAGGGAGGAATGGGGAGTTCCTGTTTCACGGGGACAGAGTTTCAGACTGGGAAGACAAAAAGGCTCTGAAAATAGATGGTGGCGAAGGCTGCATAGCATTATCAAAGTGCTTCATGCCCCTGAACTACACACTTACAATGGTTAAGACGATAAATTTTATGTTATGTGTACGTGACCACAGTAAAATACTGAAAAAAACTTGAAATCAGACAGTTAAATGGAATGTGTACCTTCCAAATCAGTAGAGGAGGAAAAATGCCCCCCACTCAAAAAAAGCAAAACCATCTGAGTCAATACATCAGAAGAAAAAGGCAGCCGGGCGCAGTGGCTTCCGCCTGTAATCCCAGCACTTTCGGAAGCTGAGGAGGGCGGATCACGAAGTCAGAAGTTCGAGACCGGCCTGGCCAACATGGGGAAACCCCATCTCTACTAAAAATACAAAAAAATTAGCCGGGCGTGGTGGCGCACGCCTGTAATCCTATTCAGGAGACTGAGGCAGGAGAACTGCTTGAACCTGGGAGGCGGACGCTACAGTGGGCTGAGATCACTCCAGCCTGGGCAATACAGCGAGACTCCATCTCAGAAGAAAAAAAAAAGAAAAAGGGAAAAAAAGGATCATGGAAACAAATCTAAAATAGATCAGTAATCCAACATAAGTCAACAGTCTAAACTTGCTAATGAAGAGTTTGTCAATCAGGTTAAAAATTTAAAATTCCAGTTTTAGGCCAGGTGCGGTGGCTCACGCCTGTAATCCAGGACTTTGGAAAGCAGAGGCAGGTGGATCATGAGGTCAGGAGTTCAAGACCAGCCTGACCAAGAGGGTGAAACCCCGTCTCCACTAAAAATACAAAAATTAGCCAGGCATGGTGGCAGGTGTCTGTAATCCCAGCTACTTGGGAGGCTTGAGGCAGGAGAATCGCTTGAACCTGGGAGGCGGAGGTTGTAGTGAGCCGAGATTGCACCACTGCACTCCAGCCTGAGCAATAGAACGAGACTCCGTCTCCAAAAAAAAGAAAAAATTTTAATTCCAGTTTTAAAATACCACAGCAAAGCTGAAGCTGGACATAAGGAAAATGTCCACGTATACACTAAGGAGCAGAAAGTGGGTACTGCTGACCGATCAGCTGAGCTGAGGCCAGAGAAACACCTTGACTGGAGTAAAAGGGCTACGAGGGCTACTGCACCATGATCGAAGGAAATAACCAAATTCCAATGCGTACACACCGCCTAACAGGACATCTTGAAAATATCAAATACAAAACCTCCAGGAGCTACAATGAGAACTGTTAAACTTACAAGCCTAATGAAGCCAATTCACACAAAAATAAAGACATTAAAAATGTAAGCATGATTTACACATTTGACCCAAGCTCATATAGAATATTGCATCAAATAAAGAACACACATATTCACAAGCACAGATGGACTATTTACAAAAAATGTATAATCTATTGGGCCATAAAGTCTCAACAAGCATCAAACAATGAATGTGTACCATGCAGGCCACATCCTTTGCCCATAGCACAAGCAATGGATATTAAGAGTTTAAAAAAGAAAGAAGGAAGGAAGGGAGGGAGGGAGGAAGGAAATCCCACATGCTTCTAGACTGCTAACAGGTAAAGGCAGAAATTATCATATAGAGGAATACGGTGGCCAGACACGGTGGTTCACATCTCAGTCCCAGCACTTTGGGACACCAAGGCGAGAAGATCGCTTGAGCCCAGGAGTTTCAGACCAGTCTGGGCAATACAGTGAGACCCCATCTCTTAAAATATATTTATGTGCATATATAAAAATAAATAAAACCAGACCCAGCACGCACACACCGCGCAGGAAAAGGGTGATAAATTTGAGGAGTACAATGAAATTAACAAACTTCGGTTCATCAGACACTATAAAATTAAGGTTGCTTTTAAGAACCTTTACACACTGACAGGTGCATGAATGGAATTTCATTACCGGGACTTGCTTCAAAACAAAGGAATGGAAGGAACAGGCAAGTGGAGGCTGGCCAGGCGCGTATAACTTCTGAAGCTGAGTGAAAGAACGGGGGGGCTCTCTCTAAAGATTTCCAAATTAAAAAAGAATTTTTTAAGGATATCACTAAAAATGAAAAGATACACCCACCCGGCCGGGCGCGGTGGCTCAAGCCTGTAATCCCAGCACTTTGGGAGGCCGAGACGGGCGGATCACGAGGTCAGGAGATCGAGACCATCCTGGCTAACACGGTGAAACCCCGTCTCTACTAAAAAATACAAAAAACTAGCCGGGCGAGGTGGCGGGTGCCTGTAGTCCCAGCTACTCGGGAGGCTGAGGCAGGAGAATGGCATAAACCCGGGAGGCGGAGCTTGCAGTGAGCTGAGATCCGGCCACTGCACTCCAGCCTGGACCACAAAGCGAGACTCTGTCTCAAAAAAAAAAAAAAGGATACACCCACCCACGGGCACAAGCGCACAACATACAGGGCACAGGCAGGGCAACAGTCCCCACAGCAGGCCCAGAGCCCTGGCATGACACACATGCACACCCCATGCCGGGCGGTGCAACATGGAGGACGCCGTGCCCACATCCATCGCTCAGGAAACACGAAAGGCCAGCCAGCCAGAGCCCTGAATCTCACCTCAGGGAACTCCTGCACCAAGGCTGGAGCACCACCAAGCCTGCTGCCCATCGCCAGGGGACACCTGCTCTCTTCACACGCCTGACGTGCATGGGGAAGGGCCACATCTGGGATCCTCTCCGACGGGGCAGGGAGGGCACAAAAGGACGCAGCCCCAGCAACAGGCAACTCTACGTAGAGCACCTGGTAGTCCCTGCTGTCTTTATTTTTGTGAATATTTTGTAAATTTGAAGTTATTTCCACATAAAAAGGTAAAATCAAGCTCCCCACCAGCCCGAGCCCGGGAGGTGCTCTCAGGAAAGCCACCACCGCCTCCAGCAGCTCTAGAAATGAGCCAGTTCATCCACCGGCGACGGCAGGTGGGAACTCAGAGTACCTCAAAACAGCTGCACTCCCCCCGCCCCCGCCCAGGTAGCACCTAGGCTGGAGCAGAGGCGAGAATGTGCGGCAGGAATCTGCCCCACTGTCCCCAGTAGTAAAGAAAACTTCACATAAATGTTCAACCCTACTTCTGCCAAAAGTAAGTAAATATGGTGACAGTGAAGAGAGACAGCAGTCAGCTACACTGTGGTGTCTCCCCTCTGCTGAGAACATCCTCTGCATGCCTGGGGTGCTTCAGGAAAGAGAACTAGGCCCAGCAGAACGGTGCCCCACAAAGCTAGGGGTGGGAATGACATGGTTGGGTACCCAAGTTGTGGGGGGCAGGGCAGAGCTGTCTAAATGGCCAGGTGACTGTGGTCCATGGCCCATGGCCCTGCTCTGTGAAATGCTAGCTTTAGTTCAGGAAATGCCAGCATCTTTAGGAGAGTCAGAGTGTGAGAGTGCAGAGGAAGGTGTGGTGAGGCCGGTGAGAAATACAGCCCATCCTGTGAGCACTCCATTCTCCCCAGCACAATTTTTATTTGCTTCAGCTTTTTCAATCAAAACAAATCTAGGCCGGGCACAGTGGCTTATGTCTGTAATCCCAACACTTTGGGAGGCTAAGGCAGGCGGATTACCTGAGGTCAGTCAAGAGTTCAAGACCAGCCTGGCCAACGTGATGAAACCCCATCTCCACTAAAAATACAAAAATTAGCCAGGCACGGTAACAGGCACCTGTAATCCCAGCTACTTGGGAGGCTGAGGCAGGAGAATCGCTTGAGCCTGGGAGGCAGAGGTTGCAGTGAGCTGAGATTGCACCACTGCACTCCAGCTTGGGTGACAGAACAAGACTCCGTCTCAAAAAGAAAAAAGAAAAAGAAAAGAAAAAAATCTGTTCCCAGATACAGTAACATCCATTTCAGTAGAGGAGAATCCCTCCCGCCTGTCAGCCTGCACCGGGAAGAGCTCCATCGTGAGCTGCCAGCTACAATCTGCACGAAAACCCAGAAAACCAACAAAGTCACAGGAGGGCAGGAATGGGTCCAGTGTTTCAAACGGCATTCAGGTCTGTTCCTCACGCAGGAGAGCAAGTGCTCCCGCAGACTGCGTCCACCCAGGTGCCCTCCCGGGCTCCCAAGCACTGGCTGGCCCTGCCCTGCAGCTCCTCCTTCCAATGTGTCGTCCTGGTGCTTCCTTTTCGAGTGCCCACTACTCTAGACCTGATGTAGGTCAAGCACAGGGAGCTGCCACCTGTGGCCTCAGTGCCCCTGCCATGCCTCCCAGTGCCACCCACAGCAGCCAACTCATGCACCCACACTGCCCGGGAGGTGCCTACACAGGGCCTCCCAGTGCCACCCGCAGCAACCAACTCATGCACCCACACTGCCCGGGAGGTGCCCACACAGGGCTCCCCCAGGGGGCACTGAGCCAGAACTTTTATAAAACAAAATTAACAGCCAGAAATATGGAGGAAAAAAAGACTTAAAAACACAAGCCAAAGGGGGCCCCGCCCGGTGGCTCTAACCTGTAACCCTAGCACTTTGGGAGGCTGAGGACCACTTGGGCCCAGGAGTTCAAGGCTGCAGTGAGCTATAATTGTGCCCCTTCACTCCAGCCTGGGTGACAGAGCAAGACCCCGCCTCGATTAAAAGAACAAAACCAAACCTCTGCAGGTGCCCACCAGGTGACAGCTGGGATCCTCACAGGGCCTACCTAGCAGACTCCATGCCCCCAAGACAGAACAGCTTCCCCACCCTCTGAGGACAGCTGTGCAGCTCAACAGCCTGGGGCTGCAGCAAGAGCCCAAGGGAGACAATGCCTCCCAACAGTGACCCCAGAAAACGTTCCAGAATAGTGACATCTTTATTCCAGAGTCAACATTACTACCCTCCAGCATCAAACAGACTAGAGACTAAGGCCGGGGCTGGGCGAGGTGGCTCACGCCTGTAATCTCAACACTTTGGGAGGCCTAGGCGGGAGGATTGCTTAAGCCCAGGAATTCAAGATCAGCCTGGACAACACAGTGAGACCCTGTCTCTATAAAATCACAAACAGACTAGGGCCAGGTGGCCTCCAACAGTGTGGTAAGCGAGTCCGGGTAGGAAAAAAGGGCCAGCAGCCTTCTGAATTCCAGGGCCCCGGGTGCCTACCGGGCAGGGAATGGCAGACAGGCACTCTCTGGACTGTGGGGACTGAGGCCCGCCACCCAAGGCCCTTAGCGGCCGGCATACACCACCTGTGGGTGACCGTGTCTACACAGGACTTTGCTATCCATCCACCAGGACCTGAGGGGAGAGAACTGCCGGACCCCATTTTTGCCCGTTCTGCCACCATTTCAGACACCCCACAGGGACTCATTTTGGGGGTTCCCACCGACTTCCAGCAAGTCCAAAAGCCGCTCAATGACCCCAGCTTATAGGCAGCCATCTGTCCTTGCCATGCTGACCCTTTTCCCCTGATCTCGCAGTGCCTCAAGCTCCAGGAATGGCTCAGAAGGGGTGCAGAGCCAGTGGTGACGGCACAGTGGGTTGAGGAGTCATCCCTGGAGCGATGTGTCTGGCAGAGGCCTTGGGGAGCTCAAAAGGATGGCACTAGGGGTGCACGACTGTTCATGAAGACAAAAAGAAATTAAAAGAGGCACCAGAAGGAACTTTCTTCACGTGAGATAGTTCAAGTTCAGACCACCTGCTAAAAACATCTATTAGGACACGGGATGGACCAACTAATCTTCATATCAAATCCAAGACAGGAGATCCAGACGAACTCCATAATGTGTGCCAAGTCCAAGCTCAAACGATCAGCTGGGGGACCTGTCTGCTGAACGACTGGCGGTGATGGGCTAGGACCAGCAGGCGGCCCAGGGGCCCCGAACAGCTCTGTTCACCTCCATCCAACCACATCGCTCTGCACACCAGGCACCATCTCTGTAGGCTCACCACTAACAAAGGGACCAGTACCATCTCAGGACTGCCTTTAACAACAAGACTAAGATTTCTTGGAAGAATATCAATTGCAGGGATCAGTGTTTCTCTTTCTCTAAACATGCCTCACACAGAGGATCTCCAAATGCAGCTGTGTCAAGGAGAACCAAAACTCAAGAGACTGCTCTGGATAACCATGCAAAACCCTTTAGAGACAGGGTCTCCCTCTGTCGCCCGGGCTGGAATACAAAGGTGCGATCACAGCTCACTGCAGGCTCGAACTCCTGGGCTCAAGCAGTCCACCCACCTCAGCCTTCCAGTGTTAGGATTACTAACCCGAGCCACCGCACCCAGTGAACTTCTCTAACAGCTGAAGTCAATCAAACTTAAATGCATGATGAGAAGCAGCTAGGTATTTAAAGTTCGCCGCGCATTTTCACCTGACTGATGCTTCCCTTCCTAAGGCTGACCAAGACCAGTTGATCTTTTTAAACTAAAAATAAAAAGTCCCCAGTGAAGGCAGGAGGAACACCCTATCAGGGTGAAGGCGGGAGGAACGCCCTATCAGGGTGAAGGCGGGAGGAACGCCCTATCAGGGTGAAGGCGGGAGGAACGCCCTATCAGGGTGAAGGCGGGAGGAGCGCCCTATCAGGGTGAAGGCGGGAGGAGCGCCCTATCAGGGTGAAGGCGGGAGGAACACCTCATTTGAATGAAGGTAGGAGGAGCACCTTCAGAAAGCCTTGCCTATCTGAGGTTCCTGTCCATGAGGTCAGAAGTTCAGGCTCTCTTAGTAGAAGAGCTCCTCTAGAAGATGTGAAGCAGTCAGAGGAACCAAACCAACACAGGCTGTCTGCCTGCTGATCACAGTCTCTTTTAAGACACTTTCTATTTTGCATGCTGATGAACCTAGGAGTTTTGTTAAACAGATTATGCGTGTATTTATCCCTCATTTCATGCAATTAACCAAAAACAGTGACCATGAAACCCTGTTCGTCTTTTCACTGCATGTATGAACCCTCATGTGAATGAGTCCTGCAGCAATTCATGTTAAGGGAGCCCTAATTTTAAACTGGTGCAGATGGAAAAGACTTTCTCTTTTCCTTTAATGCTAAAGACAAAATGCCATCCTCTACAGATGCAGCTCAATCCCTGTTAACAAAAACTGATGTATGCTGGAGAGAGGCAGTGAGAAGAAAAAATAGGGCCAGGCGCGGTGGTTCACGCCTGTCATCCCAGCACTTTGGGAGGCCGAGGCGGGCGGATCACCGGAAGTCACTAGTTCGAGACCATCCTGGGCAACATGGTGAAACCCCAACTCTACTAAAAATACAAAAATTAGCCAGGCACCGTGGCTCACACCTGTAGTCCCAGCTACTCGGGAGGCTGAGGCACAAGGATCGCTTGAACCTGGGAGGTGGAGGCTGCAGTGAGCCGAGATCATGCCATTGCACTCCAGCCTGGGCAACAGAGTGAGACTCCATCTCAAAAAAAAAGAGAGATGAACAGAAAAGAAAAAATAACAATAAATCAATGTAAGGTCTGGCATGGTGGCTCACACCTGTAATCCCAGCACTTTGGGAGGCCAAGGTAGGCAGATCACTTGAGCCCAGGAGTTCAAGACCAACCTAAACCCCATCTCACCAAAATAAAAACATTAGCAGGACGTGGTGGCACACGCCTGTGGTCCCAGCTACTCAGGAGGCTGAGGTGAGGGAGTCGCTTGAGCCCAGGAGGTTGAGGCTGTAGTAAGTCATGATCATGCCACTTCACCCCAGTCTGAGCAAAAGAGCAGGACTCTGTTCAAGAGATTCTCCTGCTTCAGCCTCCTGAACAGCTGGGATTACAGGTGTGCACCACCACGCCTGGCTAATTTTTATATTTTTAGTACAGATGGGGTTTCACCATGTTAGCCAGGCTAGTCTCGAACTCCTGACCTTGTGATCTGCCCACCTCAGCACCTCCCAAAGTGCTGGGATTACAGGCGTGAATCACGCACCCAGCCCTGCCTGTTTTTCAAAGTGTCTATTTACTGCTGTCTTTTTAAAAAACTATCTTTTTTAGCCTGGTGCAGCGGCTCACACCTGTAATCCCAGCACTTTGGAAGGCCGAGGCGGGTGGATCACCTGAGGTCAGCAGTTCGAGACCATCCTGGCCAATATGGTGAAACCCTGTCTCTACTAAAAATACAAAAATGGGCCGGGTGTGGTGGCACATGCCTGTAATCCTAGCTACTAGGGAGGCTGAGGCAGAGGTTGAACCCTTGAACCCAGGAGGCAGAGGTTGCAGTGAGCTGAGATCACGGATGGCACTGCACTCCAGCCTGGGCAACAAAGCGAGCCACTGTCTCCAAAAATAAAAATAAATAAAAGCAGTCAGTCCCTAAAGGCAGATTCTGTTCTGTCCACAGGGAATAAGCAAGATCCCCTTTCTCTAAAATCTCCAAAACATTGCTTAGATGGGGTCACATCCTCTTCCAGTGTGCCTGGCTGGCCTGAAGCTCTAGACAGGCCCTACCCCAGAGCCATGGGTTAGTGCACACCCTAACCAACTAGACTCAGCATCCCTGCCAACAGCTGCACATCGAGAAGCTTCACCATGGGCCAGGCACAGTGGCTCGTGCCTGTAGCCCCAGCTGAGGATGGGAGGAGGCTGAGGCGGGAAGATCGCTTGAGTCTAAGAGTTTGAGGCTACAGTGAGCCATGATCACGCCACTGCACTCCAACATGGGCGACAGAACAAGACCCTGTCTCTAAACACAAAATAAAAAACAAGAAGCTTCACCCTCATCTACACAAAATTCAAATGCACAGCTGAGGCTTCCTACATGCACCCAGGGTAGTGCCCAGGGCCTAAGAACAGGGCTGCCAGATCAGCTGCCTCTCAGGCCACAGCAAGGCTATAAACCTGGTTTCAGGCAGCAGTCAGTACTGTGCTGAGAGGCTGCCCCTCACAACCACCCCAGAGATGGGTCCAGCACCATGGTGCCAACAGGCCAGGAGCACTGGGAGCTCCTCCACTGGTGGCAAGGCGGCCTGAAGCACCAGCATCTCCTGGAGACTGGGAAACCCAGACTGCAGAGACTGCGGCCAAGAACACTTGTCCAGGTTTGTTTCTCTCTCTCTACTCAAAGCTAAAATAATAGTTTATTCCTAAGTTAGGAAAAGAACAGAACCACATAGTACGTGGTCTAGCTCCAACACCTGCTTTCAAATATTTAGGTCCAAAGCACGAGTTTTCTTCTCAATCAGCCCTGGCCACTTCAGGCCCCCGCGTCTCTGCATGCAAACGCTGCGTCCTGCAAACAGTCCTGCTTACCCAACACCAGCAGCCAAAGAATAGGGCGTGGGGCCCGGCCAGGCCCTGCCTCTCCCAGAGCAGGTCATCATCTGGTACTGGCCAGGGAAGGGAGCACTTCAGACTTTCGGCTCTTCATTTTGTTAGATCACATTTTGTTTATTTTGCTTCAATTTCAGTAAAGCTGAAATTTTTAGACCTCTTATACAGAAGCTCTTAATACAAACCCTAGACTTTTTGACTCATAGGTAGAAATCCAAGCAAAACCATCTCTTCAAAGTCAGATTAATTTACAAAGATAAACACCTTGGTTTTCACAGGGGTTTTCTCTGGATGGGAAGGATTATGAGCATTTTTTGTTCATTCTGTCTGAACTGACTCATTCTCTGAGTATTTACAGCTCTGTGAAAAGAAACTGCACTTCACTTTGGCAAAGTAGAGTAATATTAACAAAAATCACTTAAAACTTTTTTTTTTTTTGAGACGGAGTCTCACTCTGTCACCCAGGCTGGAGTGCAGCAGCACAATCTCAGCTCACTGCAACTTCCCAGCCTCACCATCCAATGCAGCTCAGCCTGCATGCGTCCCACCTGTGCTGCCCTCCCCTCACATGTGGAGCAGGTCTGACACCTCAGAGGGTCCTGCTCGCTGACCCCCAGCAGTCCTGGAAGGTCTGTGTGGTACTGGGGCTCCAGGCATCTCCCCCAGCCAAGCTGCAAGCTCAGCACTAGGCTGGCTCTCCCCGCCCTGTTGAACAGCAGGCCCCGTCTGTGCTCACAGCTTCTCCCCTTGTTTGGCCACCCTGTCCTCAGGGCATCTGCAGCAAGTGGGGGGCACAGCACGGGAAACGGGGCCAACGCCACAGCAGTGGATGTCCCGATGCCAAAGTCACTGGGAAGCCCAGGCCAGAGCCTCTCAGGTTGAAAGTCATACAGAGTTTCCGTGTTGGCTTCATTCCTTCTTAAAGTTTAGTCACTGAAATTCTTAAAAATCTTCACCCTTGGCTGGGCGTGGTGGCTCACGTCTGTAGTCCTAGCACTTTGGGATGCAGAGGTGGGCAGACTGCCTGAGCTCAGGAGTTCCAGACCACGCTGGGCAACATGGTGAAACCCCACCTCTACTAAAAATACAAAAATTAGCTGGGCATAGGAGCATACGCCTATAGTCCCAGCTATTCGGGAGGCTGAGGCATAAGAATTGCTGGAAGCTGGCAGCAGAGATTGCAGTGAGCTGAGATCGTGCCACTACACTCCAGCCTGGGCAACAGAGAAAAACCCCATTGAAAATAGAGAAAAAAAGGCCGGGCGCGGTGGCTCAAGCCTGTAATCCCAGCACTTTGGGAGGCCGAGACGGGCGGATCACGAGGTCAGGAGTTCGAGACCATCCTGGCTAACACGGTGAAACCCCGTCTCTACTAAAAAATACAAAAAACTAGCCGGGCAAGGTGGTGGGCGCCTGTAGTCCCGGCTACTCGGGAGGCTGAGGCAGGAGAATGGCGTAAAAACCCAGGAGGCGGAGCTTGCAGTGAGCTGAGATCCGGCCACTGCACTCCACCCTGGGCAACATAGCGAGACTCCGTCTCAAAAAAAAAAAAAAAGAAAAGAAAATAGAGGAAAAAAAAAAAAAAAAAGCTGAGCAAGTGCTATAATTCCAGCACTTTGGGAAGCCAAGGTGGGCAGATCACTTGCGGTCAGGCGTTTGAGACCAGCCTAGCCAACATGGTGAAACCCTGTCTCTATTTTAAAAATACAAAAATTTGCCGAGCGCAATGGCTCACGCCTGTAATCACAACACTTTGGGAGGCCGAGGCGGGCGGCTCACGAGGTCAGGAGATCGAGACCATTCTGGCTAACGTGGTGAAACCCCGTCTCTACCAAAAATACAAAAAATCAGCCAGGCGTGGTGGCGGGTGCCTGTAGTCCCAGCTACTCGGGAGGCTGAGGCAGGAGAATGACGTGAACCCAGGACACAGAGCTTGCAGTGAGCCGAGATTGCACCACTGCACTTCAGCCTGGGCGACAGAGCAAGATTCCGTTTCAAAAAAAAAAAAAAAATTTGTCAGGCATGGTGGTACATGCCTGTAGTCCCAGCTACTCAGGAGGCTGAAGCAGGAGAATTGCTTGAACCCAGGAGGCGGGGGTTGCAGAGAGCCGAGATTGCACCACTACACTCCAGCCTGGGTGACAAAGCGAAAACTCCATCTCAAAAAAAAATCTAGAAAACTATAGATCATTCCAAGCCTACAGACTAAAATCTTTTACAACATCTATTCCCCAAAAAGACGTGGTAAACAAGCAGAACCACACTTCAGGGGAATATCAGGAAGCTGCGCCAACAGGAAGCGCAATGATCACCCAGCACGGGCCCTGCAGGTTGTGCCTGCGTCCGCCCAGGGTCCTGCACTGCAGGCTCCTTGTGGACCCAATGCTTGGACACGCTTACCTCTGCGGGGGTATGTAAGGAGCGCACACAGTCGGCAGGACCGCGCAGGGCTCAGCCAGAGCCTTCTTAGCCTTTTTTGCCTTCTTCCTGACCTTGGATGTGGACCTGACCGTTTTGACCGAGCTGTCTTTTCGACAGACGCCATTTTTCATTTCGACATCCCCGTAAATATTCAGAGGCCTCCGGGTGCAGCCTGGAGGTGTGTGGACATCACAGTAAGCGGTCTTTCTGACGGAGAAGGTGGTGCCACCACCAGTCAGTTCCTTCACGGGCTCCATTTTCATGTACAGGCCAGCCTTCTGGGCACACGTCACATGGAATGCTGTGTAGCAGTTTGCTTTGTGGCACTGGATGCAGGCACCCACGCCCTTCTGCTTACAGAGGTAGCATGTCAGTTTCCACCGGGCTGGGGGAATGTTCCTCACCCCGTCAATGGGCTCGATGAACACCGTGTTGGCAAAGCCGACCTCTGGGATCCACAGGGCACACACCACGTGACCCCAGCGGTCATCATCTGTCTTTTTGAAGGCACCACCCTTGTTGGGGCACAGCACACAGTCGGCGGGCCGGGCCCGGGACTGCAGGCAGTGGCGGCAGAGCCACTGGCCCTCGGGGATGTAGGGCACCCCGTAGCACTCCTGGTGCACGGCCAGGTTGCACATGTCGCAGAAGAGGATCACGTTGCTGTTCTGGCACTCCCCGTCCATGCAGATGCAGCACACGGCGTCCTCATCGATCAGAGACTGCTGCTCGCCCTGCTTCTGGTTCTCGCAGTGCGACTCCTTCTCGAAGCGGTCCATCAGGAACTCAAACATGCTCTGCGACACGGCGGGGACGCAGTCGCCCTTGCGCTTCTCGTTGATGATCTCCAGCCAGGCGTAGTCCTCCTCGTCCATGTCGTACTCCACCTCGTTGTCCAGTTCCTCGGCCGACTTCTCGATGAACTTGTAGTACACCGGAGGCCTCCTGGGGGCGGACGGAGGGCTGTACTCCACGATGCGCACCTTGGGCTCTGGAAGGGCGCTGGCCGAGGCCGGCGTGCCGTGGGCGGTGGGGAGGGCTTCATTTTTCTTTTTGACTCTGTTGTTTTTGTGACGCTTAGTTCTTAAGCAGACAGGGGGCCGCTCGCTGTTTTCCTTATTGCTGTTGCATTCACTCATCTCTTGAGCCGTGAGGTCATCTTCTAATATGATCTCCAGGGGATCAAAAATACTGATCCTGTGCAAGCGCCCTTCAATTTCTATCTCTACCATCCTTTGAGCTTGAGCGTAGGTCAGCGTTTCTCGCGTGGGGGAGTGTTTAACACTGCACGGGGAGGAAGGATGCCTCGCTGCAGAGCCTCGATGACATCGTCCTTTCCTCCTCATTTGGTAATGATTACCTAAAATAAAGGCAAAGATAAAGTTAATTCTTTTTTTTTTTTTTTTTTTTTTTTTGAGACGGAGTCTCACGCTGTTGCCCAGGCTGGAGTGCAGTGGCGCGATCTCGGCTCACTGCAAGCTCCGCCTCCCGGGTTCCCGCCATTCTCCTGCCTCAGCCTCCTGAGTAGCTGGGATTACAGGCGCCCGCCACCGCGCCCGGCTAATTTTTTTTTTTGTATTTTTAGTAGAGACGGGGTTTCACTGTGGTCTCGATCTCCTGACCTTGTGATCCGCCCGCCTCGGCCTCCCAAAGTGCTGGGATTACAGGCTTGAGCCACCGCGCCCGGCAGATAAAGTTAATTCTATGCAGGGTGACCAAAGACTCGAGAAAGCTGCAAAAGTACACTTGGGCAGATCTAGCTCACCAGCTCAAAACCCAATCAAAGCAAAACTCACAACTAACTTCTTTCCGAGGTGTCAAAAATCACGCATCCAGGCCCAAGCAACTCCCCAGGACCAGGGAGAGAACAGCGGTAATAGGCAGAGAGGTAGCCTGAGGAGCCCTCCTGAGCACCTGCATCCCTATCACTACGCACCAGTCCCCTCTCAGACCACACCAACAGGCTGCGGAGACCACAGAAATGCTCCCCAAGAAGGAGGGGTCTGGCCCAGAGCCCACAGCTGGACTTTCCTGGCATGCAGGCGATAACCCAGGAAGTCCACATATAGGGCTGGACCCCACCAGACACAGAGGCTATGCCCACCAGAGAGGCATGCTCAGTGGCTACCTGGTCCTATCGGATACTCCCCCTAAACCACTCTTCCCCTCCCCACTGCTCCCAGGAGAGCACCCACATGAGCCCAAAGTCACCACGGTCCTTGCAGCATTCCTGCTGGGCTAGGGGTAGGAGACAGACCACAGTCTGTCCATGCTCTATAGACAGGCCCTCCACACGCACACCACAGCACAGGGGACCAACAGGGGAGCCCTGTACTGGTCTGAGGGGACAGTCTTCGCCCCTGGGAGGCCCTAACCCCGCTTCTGCAGAGCCTTGACAGTGACCACCACGGAAACACCCACAGGCCGAGTCAACCTGCCGCTTCCCCTCAGGGGCACTCCTCAAGCCCCAGTGAGACAATGGTGCTGGCCATGTCCTCCTCCTTTCCGAGCGAATCCGGATACGTGCAATACACCAAAGGGCATCTCTCTGTTCTCCCCGGCACACGTGAAGGTAGACACTCTGCTCAGGCTACACAGCGAGGGGTGGCCCCCAGGACCCCCTAGAAGCTTGCAGAGACCCTCACCAGGAGGGTTGCCAGCGCTGGCTCAGGTGCCTGAAGACTTGGTCACAGAGATTTAGGAGAATTTGCCTTTCCAGAGATGGGCAAAATCAGTGAGCTGCCACCCATACCTCCAGCTCCTTGTGGCAGAGGCCTCTGCAGTTCGAACACCACGGACTGTGTCTGTTCCCAGCTGTCCCCGGGGTGCCTCGTGTGTGGGCACCTCCAGTGAAGACCACCACCCGCCGGGCAGTGCCTCCCTCCAAAGCGCCACACTTCACTGAGAGGAAGCAAAATGATTTTTCAGTGACTGACTCGCAAAACAAATATTCTCAGCTGAAGCCCAAGGCCCACTCTGCATCTAGCCCTGCAAGGTCAGGGACGCCTGGCCTCGGGGCCCAGGGGGAGCAGGGGCACCCGCAGCAGCCTGGCTTCAGAGCCTCACCCTGGGCCTAGATCTACTGGGCCTCAGAAAAAGCCCTCAGGGAGCAGGCTTCCCTCTGTGAGTCCCGAAAGGAAATCCCAGCCCACTTCAAGGGCACTTCTTAAGACAGACCCTCCAGCCACTGTGTATCTTTCCCTGTATCAGACAGAAATCCTCATTGTATGTTGAAACTAGATTGCAATTACCTACAGAGAGGACAGGAGAGAAAATGTGGTCAGCCAAACCTCAGCCCCCTTGCATTTCTAGGGCCTCCAGGTACCCACTCAACCCTGGATTCCTGGAGAGCTGTCAGTACAGCCCAGCCGGCCCTGGGAGCCCTGCAGAGGTGACACCACAGCCTGCAGAGAGCTACCCTAGTGCACCCGGGACGGCGACACGCGTCATTACTGAGGTGGGGCAGAAGCAACAGTTGGTTACTCACCAGATCAGAAACGAACCTGTAATTTTCCCCTCGACAGCAAAGTCCTGAGTCGCCCTAACGACAAGCAGCCCCCGGAAACCCACTCTCTCCCAGGGAGCCGCGAAGCTCTTCATCTCAACACTTTCTACAAGGGGGAGAACTGAACCGAAGGCTTCACGGCCACAGCAGCTCTCAACACGGAACTGGGACCCGGGGAGAGTAGACCCTCGGCAGCGCAGGGCGACCCACGCCCTTCCCTGCTTCCCCGCTTCCCCCCTGGGCCGGTTCTGTCCGTGCTGGGACACGCATTTCCACCGGGAGGGATCCGCGGGGGCACACACGTCGCTTCTCAAGGAATAATTCCCTTAAGTACATCCTGAAGAGCTCTGCGGGCCAAAAGCAGGGAAGGCTGCTGCCCACAAGACGGCCGCTTCCCTCTTCCCACCGCCCGCCCAGGGAGAAGCCGACCACGCGCCGGGCCGCTCCCTAAAGGCCACGGGAGCCGCGGCCGCTGAGCTGTGCGAAGTTGTGTGAAGCACACGGCACTCGGGACGGCGCTGGGCCAGGCAAACAAAAACCTCCGCCGATTCCACTAACTACACAACCACCTGGCGACCGACCCTCAAAAACAGACCCGGACGGCCGCGCTTTCTGGGGGACGGGCCCGCACCCCGCGGGGCAGGGGCTCCTGCTGCTGAGGATTCTCAGAACTCCCGCGTCCGCTCACAACAGCCGCGTTTCCCGTGAACTGCGCTTCAATCGTGTCACTCGTTTAAAAGGCCCGGGGAAGCCTCGCGTTCGTCGCGAGGCGTCTCCCTGCAAACGCCCGGGGAGGCGGCGGCGCCGGTTCTCCAGCCCGGCCGCCGCAGGCCGCGCGGCTCCTGGGCGATCTCGGGGCGCGTCCCTGCTCACAGGGAGTTCCCGTCTGGGCAGAGCTCGGCCGGCCTGTCTGTTACATAAGGGGCGGCCCGGCCGGCTCGGCGGCTGCCCGAGGCCCGACCCGACTCGAGCGCGGACTCCGGGCGGGCGCCGCGGCCCAGGCCGCCGAGACCCATAGCCCGACTCGGCCTCCCTCGACTCCCCGGCCTGACCTCCCCGGTCTCCCCGCCCGGCCTCCCAGGCTCCCTGCCTGTCTCCCCGGCCGCCCGGCCCGAACTCCCCGGTCTCCCCGCCTGGCCTCCCCGGCATCCCGGGCTCCCGGTCCGCGGACAATGCGGAGCCGCCGCCGCCGCCGCCGCCAAACATGGCGTCGGCACCACAACCCCGAGAGGCCGGGCCGAGGCGGAGGCGGCGGCGGCGGCGGCCCGGGAGGCCCGGGCGGCCCGCGAGGCGGCGGGGAGGCCTCCACGGCCAGGCCTCCGCCCACTCACCTTCGGGGCGCCGCAGCCGCGGGAGCCCGGCAAGCGGGCGGGCGCGGGGGCCGGCGCGGCCGAGGCGGCGCTAATGGCGCCCGCGGCTCCTCCGCCAACGGCCGCGCAGGCCGGGCCCCGCCGCCGCTCCTGGGCGCGGGCTCCTCTCGGCCGCGGCGGCTCCGGGCCCGGCAGCGGCGGCCGCGGACTCTCGGGCGGCGGCTCGCGCGGCGCGGGCTCGGGGCCCGGCTGGAGGCCCGGCTCGGGGGGCCCGGCCGGCGGGCGCGGGCGGCGGGCGGCGGGCGCGGGACGCGGGGCTGGCTCGGACGCCAGGGCCGGGTCGCTCGCTCGCTCCCCAGCGAAGCAAACAATGCGGCGAGCGCTCCGCCCGGCGCGCTGCGTGCGAGACGCGCCCCGCCCGCCGCCGCCATGACGCGCGGACTCCGCCGCCTCAGTGGCGCGCGGGGGAGGGGGCGTCGCGAGGAGCTGGGGCCAAGTGGGGACCCTGAGGCGGCAGGGACCGGGCTGGGAGTGGGGGGTCGGGAGGATGGAGAGTGGGGGCCCTTGAGTTAGGGAGGACCGGCCCAGAGGGTCCCTGAGGAGGTCAGGAGGATGGAGAATGAGGGGCCCTGAGGCAGGGGGACAGGCCTAGGAGTGGGGGACCCGAGGCAGTTGGGGAGCAGCCGGGAGTCGGGGGCCCTGAGGCAGAAGGGCATTGGCCCGGGGTGGGGTCGCTGAGGCGGGGGGACGGCCCGGGAGTGGGGGACCCTGAGGCGGGGGGTACCACCGTCCGGGAATGGGGGACCCTGAGGCCGGGGGACCGGCCGGGAGTGGGGGACCCAGAGGTGGGGGTACCGGCCGGGAGTGGGGGTCCCTGAGGCAGAAGGGCTTTGGCCCTGGAGTGGGGGGGGCCATCGAGGGCGGAGGGGGGAGCAGCCGGGAGTCCAGGGCCCTGACAGGGGGGACCGGCCAGGAATGGATGGCCCTGAGGCAGGGCGATTGGCCCAGGAGTGGGGGGCCCTGAGGCAGGGGGCGATTGGCCCCAGAGTGGAGGGCCCTAAGTGGGCAGAGGGGACCCTGTGGGCCCACTGGGTGAAAGTAGAAGGGGCACTGGCCGGGGCACCCGACTAAGTAGGGGAAGGTGGTGCAGCCGGGCTGGGGAGCCTCCCCTAGTGAGTGTCAGGCCAGGTGTGCAAGTAGTCCTGCCAGTGTGAGGGCCCTGCCCAGTCCGGCGTGAAGCAGATGCCCTTTGAGGTTGCAAGAAAAGGCCCCTGCGGGCGCGAGTTGAGAGGCCTGAGTCTCTGCCTTCGCTTTGGCCTTTTGTGTAAACTCTAAAATTCAGTGGGGTCATAACAATTTTCACTCCAAGATTAAGTCCCAAAATGTTTTAAGGTGAGGCAGGAGCTCCTTGGTTTCCTTGAGAATCTGTGATCAGGACGATGGTGCTGTGGAATCCCTGGGTTCCAGCAGTCCAGCCTGTGGCATCTAGGCAGGCCCCTCGGGCAGAGCAGCTGTCCACCCTGGGACAGACCTTCCCCATGGGGCAGCGGAGCGGCCCCACTGCTCAGGGCACTGCATCAAACACCTTATTGGGAGTGGGGTGGCTTTGTTCACCCAGGTGTCCCTGATGGGACAAAGCCCCACAGGCCTTTTCCTGGCCAGCCCTCATGCCCATGGCACTGTGCGTGGGTTGTGATGTGAAGACTTGAGGGCAGGTAGGACCCCAGCCAAGGTCCCTAGTGGTCAGTCCTGATCTAGGACTCCCTGCAGACACACCCTTGAGCCGAGAGGGTGCAGGCCACTGGGGCCCTGACCTCTTCTGCACGAGACCCAGGAACTTCGTGTCACCTCCGTTCTACTGATGTCTGTTTACCTGTGGCCAAACAAGCAAGCTGAGCCGGAACCCTTCTCTCCTCCACCTCAGGGAAGCCAGATGGAAACAAGCTGGAGGTTCTCCACAACGCAGAGTGAAAGTAAGACACAGTCTCATGAAAGAGAAGATGAAAAGACACGAAACCCTTCACAGAACAGGAGAGAGACGGGGACAGTGACTTCTCAGACAATGGAGGTGATGCTCAGAGGAGAGAAGAACAAAGCCTCGAATGTAGGCGTGTCAGAGGGAGACTCAGGAAGGCCTTCGGAGAGAGAGAAAGGATCTTTTTTAGAGTTCAGACTGATCCTACAGAGGAGGGGTTGCCAAAATACTAAGAGAATTGAACCATAACTCATACACAGTGAAACTAGCGTTCCAGTGAGACAGCAAAATAAAGGTGTCTTCACGGCTTGTAAACATCCATGTTTACCACACACGCAGTCTCTAAAAGTACTAGAAGAAATACCTTAACAAAGTGAAAAGTGGACTCAAGAGTAAGACGTGGATGCTAGCAAATAAATCAGTCTGGTCTGTTAAAATCAACCTGAGAGAAATCCCAGATGAGCTCAACATGACACATGGCAAGGCCGGGCGCAGAAGGAAGTGAAAGTGCACGAAAGCTCTTGTATTGTTTGGTTTGAGGATTTTAGAATCAATAGAAAAAAAGGTTAAAAATTTTAGCTGGGCATGGTGGGTCACACCTGTAATCCCAGTACTTTGGGAGGCCAAAGCAGGCGGATCACCTGAGTCGGGAGTTCAAGACCAGCCTGATCAACATGGAGAAACCCCATCTCTACTAAAAATACACACACACACACAAAATTAGCTGGGTGTGGCGGCACATGCCTGTAATCCCAGCTACCTGGGAGGCTGAGGCAGGAGAATTGGTGGAAACTGGGAGGTGGAGGTTACGGTGAGCTGAGATGGTGCCATTGCACTCCAGCCTGGGCAACAAGAGCAAAACTCCGTCTCAAAAAAAAAGAAAAATTAAACTATCAGAAAGTTTCCACAAGAATGGTGGGAAAAGAATATACCACTTTCAAAACAGCTGAGGAAAAAGTGAAATGAAAAATGACAGCACCAAAACAACAAAAAAAACCAGGAATGAGTAAAAGATAAAACCATGATAAATATGGAACATAATATGAGTTGGCAGGACTAAGTTCAAACATTTGAGTAATCAGAGGAATGTGATTGGATTAAATTCATCTATTAAAAGACAGCCTCTCTGAATGGAATATGAATATGGTTAAATACTGCTGCAAGAAATTCACCTGAAAATAACAGATGAATAAAAAAACAATGAGGCCAGGCACAGTGGCTCACGCCTGTAATCCCAACACTTTGGGAGACCGAGGCAGGTGCATCACCTGAGGTCAGGAGTTCAAGACCTGATGAACATAGTGAAACCCCATCTCTACTAAAAATAGAAAAATTAGCCAGGCATGGAGGCACGTGCCTGTAGTCCCAGCTACTTGGGAGGCTGAGGCAGGAGAATCACTTGAACCAGGAGGCTGAGATTGCAGTGAGGCAAGATTGCCCCACTGCACTCCAGCCTGGGTAACAGAGCAAGACTCCGTTTCGTAAATAAAAGGATGGAAATTATCATATGTTTGTTCCTCAAAAGGCACTGTAAAGAGACTGAAGAATGAAAAACTAAAAGATATGTACACCTTGCAAATGATTAGTATTTAGAATATAGAGAGAACCGCTTCAGAACCATTAGAAAGAGAGAAACAAGGCCGGCGCGGTGGCTCAAGCCTGTAATCCCAGCACTTTGGGAGGCTGAGATGGGTGGATCACGAGGTCAGGAGATCAAGACCATCCTGGCTAACACGGTGAAACCCCGTCTCTACTAAAAAATACAAAAAACTAGCCGGGCAAGGTGGCAGGCGCCTGTAGTCCCAGCTACTCGGGAGGCTGAGGCAGGAGAATGGTGTAAACCCGGGAGGCGGAGCTTGCAGTGAGCTGAGATCCAACCACTGCACTCCAGCCCAGGCGACAGAGCGAGACTTCCTCTCAAAAACCCAAATCAGCAAAGAAACCCGTGTCATAATCAGGCTTCTTGCAGAGAACATGGAAACGCCTATCATCTTACTAGTAAATTTGGAAATGCAAACTAAAACCACACCAAATAGGCACCAACATTCATATGTGGCATTACTCAGCAATGGCAAGATGGCAGAGCAATACCCTGCTGGTCAGAATGTCAAATGGGACAACTATTTGGTAAATATGGCCATATGGCATTACCCAGTGAAAACGGACATGTTTGTCAGTTTCCTGTTGCTGCAAAACAAACCACGCCCAAAACTTTGTAGCTCAAAACAACAGTCATTCATTTTGTTCACACATACGCTATTTGGGCAGGATTCAGCAGGCACAACTAGACTACTTCCTGCATCCTCACTGGGGCACCTTCACTAGGGGCTGGAAGAGCCACTTCCAAGATGGTGCACTCACGTGGCTGGGACCTTGATCCAGGTTCTGGGCTGAGGGCCTTGGGAACATCCTCATGGAACAGTAGCCATGCTCCAGGAGCAAGGGTATCAAGAGAAGCAGGTGGGACCTGTATCACTTTTCACATCCTAGCTTCTGAAGTCACATAGCATCACTTCTGCCGTAGTGACAAGCCTGTCCAGATTCAAGAGTTAGGGAGATGTGTTATCATCACATTTTAAGAGAAGCATCCTGTATGGAAGAAGTTGTTGTGGCCACTTTGAGAAGATGCAAGCTCCCCGAGTGTGCATACCCATTCCCGGCTGTAGGGTTAAGTCTATTTGTATTCCTAGGTGCATTCCATGCCTGGGTGTGTGCCTGAGAAACTTGTTCATCAGGAGGCATGTGGCATGTGCATGAATGTTCAGAGCAACACTGTTTTTGTTTTTGTTTTTTTTGTTTTTTTTTGAGATGGAGTCTCGCTCTGTAGCCCGGGCTGGGGTGCAGTGGCCGGATCTCAGCTCACTGCAAGCTCCGCCTCCCAGGTTTACGCCATTCTCCTGCCTCAGCCTCCCGAGTAGCTGGGACTACAGGCGCCGCCACCTCGCCCGGCTAGTTTTTTGTATTTTTTAGTAGAGACAGGGTTTCACGGTGTTCGCCAGGATGGTCTCGATCTCCTGACCTCGTGATCCACCCGTCTCGGCCTCCCAAAGTGCTGGGATTACAGGCTTGAGCCACCGCGCCCGGCCTGTTTTTGTTTTTGTTTTTTTTGTCTTTTTTCTTTTTATTTTGTTTTATTTTAACACTGTTTTTATTTTTATTTTTATTTTTTTAAATTTATTTGTTTGTTTTTTTTTTGAGATGGAGTCTCGCTCTGTCACCCAGGCTGGAGTGCAGTGGCTGGATCTCAGCTCACTGCAAGCTCCGCCTCCCGGGTTTACGCCATTCTCCTGCCTCAGCCTCCCGAGTAGCTGGGACTACAGGCGCCCACCACCTCGCCTGGCTAGTTTTTTTGTATTTTTTAGTAGAGACGGGGTTTCACCATATTAGCCAGGATAGTCTCGATCTCCTGACCTCGTGATCCGCCCGTCTCGGCCTCCCAAAGTGCTGGGATTACAGGCTTGAACCACCGTGCCCGGCCAACACTGTTTTTAATAGCAAATACTGAGGGAAATCTTAAATATCAAAGAACAGTAAAATGGACAAAGTGAGGTATCTCCACACAATGGAATAGCACACAGCAACAGAAATGAATGAATTCCACCACCAACATGGCCAAATCTCAAACACATAATTCTAAATGGAAGAAAGAAATCTCAAAAGATTACAGAATATGATTCCATTTACACTCAGCAGACAGAGCTAGGAAATATGTAAGTATGTACACACAAACACATACACACACACCTTTTCTGATACCTCTTAGCAAATCTTGAGTTCATACTGATACCTGTACCTCCAGTTACAATCTGGCATGGAGCTGATTCTACTCTTCCATCTTTCTACATAACTATCTATGCCTTCACTTAGTAGCTCAGTACCCCCCTACATAACCATCTCTGGGCTGTACAGAACAGAAAATTGGCCCCAGACACAACCACTGCCCCCATTTATGCACCAGCCAAAAACACGGTTCTGGGGTCATCACTGCTCCCCAGAATGGTTACATCTGCAGGCTGAAAGCACAGCCCAAGAAAAGGCAAGGAGGAGGATGATCATGTTGTTTCTGATATTCTGTTTCTGGCAGGAATAAGACAAAACCCTTTTTCTTTGATCTATCTCACCTTTAATTAATTAATTAATTTATTTATTTATTTTATTTATTTTTTTTTTTTTTTGAGACAGAGTCTCGCTCTGCCGCCCAGGCTGGAGTGCAGTGGCCGGATCTCAGCTCACTGCAAGCTCCGCCTCCCGGGTTCACGCCATTCTCCTGCCTCAGCCTCCCGAGTAGCTGGGACTACAGGCGCCCGCCGCCGCGCCCGGCTAGTTTTTTGTATTTTTTAGTAGAGACGGGGTTTCACCGTGTTAGCCAGGATGGTCTCGATCTCTTGACCTCGTGATCCGCCCGTCTCGGCCTCCCAAAGTGCTGGGATTACAGGCTTGAGCCACCGCGCCCGGCCTCACCTTTAATTTAATTAATTTTTATTTTTACCCAGTGTCTACAACAATCACCTTTAATTTAGGAGACTATCCTTTCACAAACAAATGAAACGTTCTTTAAATGTTGTTTTTCTCACTTCAGAATTCAGGAAAAATAGTTTTACTGACATTTACTTTTAATAAAAATGTAGTAATTTGCATTGTTGCAGTAGAAATCTGTCCTCCTTGGCCGGGCGCGGTGGCTCAAGCCTGTAATCCCAGTACTTTGGGAGGCCGAGGCGGGCGGATCACAAGGTCAGGAGATCGAGACCACAGTGAAACCCCGTCTCTACTAAAAATACAAAAAATTAGCCGGGCGCGGTGGCGGGCGCCTGTAGTCCCAGCTACTCAGGAGGCTGAGGCAGGAGAATGGCGGGAACCCGGGAGGCGGAGCTTGCAGTGAGCCGAGATCGCGCCACTGCACTCCAGCCTGGGCAACAGCGTGAGACTCCGTCTCAAAAAAAAAAAAAAAATTAAATTAAAAAATAAAAAAAATAAAAGAAATCTGTCCTCCTTGTCACTAGGATATAATCAGTCAAATTGATAGTGGAGCCCAGGCCTTAAACGGGTGTCATATTTGAGACTAATGTTCCTGTGCTTCCACAACATGCCCACCATTAAGGAACAAGGGTTGTGGCATGTGTGCTGAACCAATGCCCACAGAACCCTCAGACCCATACTGGCCAGGCACCTGTATTCTGGCACACAAGGCCTTGGCCTCACAAGTAGTGAGAAGGACACTTCCTGGCAGGCCAAGAGCCATGGCAAACACCAGAACCCTCTGGAAGATAGAAACTTGCATACGCACAGGTCCTGCAGGCACACCTGAGGAAGGTCGATTTGGTTCTGCTTCCTGACCTAGGAAGAGAAAAGCAAATAAGATTAAAAAAAAAAAAAATCTCGGGTGTAATGTAGGCTCAGTCTTACATTCCTTCTGATGACACCTCCCAACAGAAGTTGATTTTCTGGCTTGGTCGTTGCATAACGCCATCTGGTTTAGATGTGTCATGTTAACAAGGACACTCGTGCGTGTTAATTACCACTTCTTGCAGAGCCTGTGTAGATGAATTAGGTCAGAACGCAAGACTAGCTTGCTGTGGTCAAGAATAACCTTCGGAGATTATCATCCCAAGGGGGAGCTAATAAAAATGTCCCAAATTGAGGATTAGACACCCCAAAATGAGTGTATCTATTCAGTGGCAGGTTGTGTTCCTGAGCAAGCCTGTCAGGCAGATTTTCGGATCCTCTGGAGTGTGCACCTGTTTAACTTGCTATTTACTATTGATTATGATATTTTACAACTCAGCAAGGGTAGACTTTAATTTGTTGAAGACAGATGGCCAAGTAAAATTATTCCTGTCTGAAAGCAACGCAAATAAATTTTGCCCGGCAGTGAGTGATAGAAATTATTTCTCTCCAGTAGAAAAGATTACAGTTAGAAAAGGTTGCAGTTTGGCCAGGCACAGTGGCTCACGCCTGTAATCCCAGCACTTTGGGAGGCCAAGGTGGACGATCACCTGAGGTCAGGAGTTCGAGACTAGCCTGGCCAACATGGTGAACCCTCGTCTCTACTAAAAATACAAAAATTAGCTGGACGTGGTGGTGGGCGCCTATAATCCCAGCTACTCAGGAGACTGAGGCAGGAGAATTGCTTGAACCTGGGAGGTGGAAGTTGCAATGAGCCAAGATCACACCATTGCACTCCAGCCTGGGTGACAGAGCAAGACTCCGTCTCAAAAAAAAGAAAAGGGCCGGGCGCGGTGGCTCAAGCCTGTAACCCCAGCACTTTGGGAGGCCGAGACGGGTGGATCACGAGGTCAGGAGATCGAGACCATCCTGGCGAACACGGTGAAACCCCGTCTCTACTAAAAAATACAAAAAACTAGCCGGGCAAGGTGGCGGCGCCTGTAGTCCCAGCTACTCAGGAGGCTGAGGCAGGAGAATGGCGGGAACCCGGGAGGCGGAGCTTGCAGTGAGCTGAGATCCGACCACTGCACTCCAGCCTGGGCGACAGAGCGAGACTCCGTCTCAAAAAAAAAAAAAAAAGAAAAAGAAAAAAAGAAAAGGTTGTGGTTTATGACTTGTAGAACATTAACCAGTTTTTAAAAAAATCTAAATAAGCAGAATTACTCAAACTTTTTTTAAGTCACTACAAATATTTCCCTCTCTCCAACATTTTGAACCAGCCTCACCATCGTGCTGGTTCCCTCATTAATGACTTAAATAAATCCTTTTTTTTTTTTTTTTTTTGAGACGGAGCCTCGCTCTGTGCCCCAGGCTGGAGTGCAGTGGCGCGATCTCTGCTCACTGCAAGCTCCGCCTCCGGGTTCCCGCCATTCTCCTGCCTCAGCCTCTCGAGTAGCTGGGACTACAGGCGCCCGCCACCTCGCCCGGCTGATTTTTTGTATTTTTAGTAGAGACGGGGTTTCACCGTGTTAGCCAGGATGGATGAGTCATGTTTTTAACTTTTTTTTTTGAGACGGAGTCTCGCTCTGTCGCCCAGGCTGGAGTGCGGTGGCGCGATCTCGGCTCACTGCAAGCTCCGCCTCCCGGGTTCCCGCCATTCTCCTGCCTCAGCCTCCCGAGTAGCTGGGATTACAGGCGCCCGCCACCACGCCCGGCTAGTTTTTTTGTTTGTTTGTTTGTTTGTTTGTTTGTTGTATTTTTAGTACAGACGGGGTTTCACCGTGTTAGCGAGGATGGTCTCGATCTCCTGACCTCATGATCCGCCTGCCTCAACCTCCCAAAATGCTAGGATTACAGGCGTGAGCCACTGCGCCAGCCCTGTTTTTAACTTTTTAAGAAGTATGCTTTGACAGCTCCAACATCTAGCTGCCTTCTCAGCCTCTCCTCCAGGATGTCCTGCAGGCATCTCGAACTCAACGTGTCTGGCACTCAGCTTTTGGCATTCATCCCCAAACTTCTCCCCTGTCTCCCTCCTCTGTTAGGGGTTGAATTGTGTACCCCTCCAAAAGGTATGGTGAAGTCCTAAGCCACAGTACCTGTGAACATGACCTAATTTGGAAATGGGGTCTTTGCAGATATAATTAAGTTAGGATGAGGCCAAGCACAGTGGCTCACACCTGTAATCCCAGCACTTTGGGAGGCCGAGGCAGGCGGATCACCTGAGGTCAGGAGTTCAAGACCAGCCTAACCAATGTGGTGAAACCCTGTCTCTACTAAAAATACAAAAATTAGCTGGGCATGGTGGC
Source organism: Macaca nemestrina (assembly GCF_043159975.1). NCBI lineage: Eukaryota > Metazoa > Chordata > Mammalia > Primates > Cercopithecidae > Macaca > Macaca nemestrina. The sequence continues at coordinate 117,588,969 of NC_092139.1, forward strand.
GCGTGCCTGTAGTCCCAGCTACTCGCAAGGCTGAGGCAGGAGGATCGCTTGAACCTGGGAAGCAGAGGTTGCAGTGAGCAGAGATTGCACCACTGCACTCTAGCCTGGGCAATAGAGTAAGACTGCATCTCAATAAATAAATAAGAATAAATAATAGGCCGGATGCGGTGGCTCACGCCTGTAATCCCAGCACTTTGGGAGACCAAGGCAGGCAGATCACGAGATCAGGAGATGGAGACCATCCTGGCTAACATGGTGAAAACCTGTCTCTACTAAAAATACAAAAATATAGCCAGGTGTGGTGGCGCGCGCCTGTAGTCCCAGCTACTCGGGAGGCTGAGGCAGGAGAACGGCATGAACCCAGGAGGCGGAGCTTGCAGTGAGCCGAGATCGCACCACTGCACTCTAGCCTGGGGGACAGAGAGAGAGACTCCATCTCAAAAAAAAAAAAAAAAAAAAAAAAAGACATAAGAAAAAAAAAGAATAAATGATGATGATAATAATAATAATAATAAAGTTAGGATGAGGTCATTGAGTTGGGCCCTAATCCAATGACTGGTATCCTTTTCTAAACTACAATCTGCTAACCTTCTCTGTATCATTCCAATTTTAGTATATGTGCTGCTAAAGCAGGCACACGGTATTCTTATAAGAAGAGAAAGTGGGACGCAGACACCCAAGCAAAGACAGCTGTGTGACAATGGAGACAGAGAGTGGAGCGATGTGGCCACAAGCCAAGGAATGCGAAGTACTGATGGCCACCAGAAGCTGAAAGAGGCCGGAAAGACCCCTCTTTCTGGGCTTCAGAGGGAACACAGTCCTGTTGATGCCTGGACTTCAGGCTTCCAACCTCCAGAACTGTGGGAGAGTGAGATGCTGCCATTCTCAGCACCCCCCAGGCTGTGGCGCTTTGTCATAGCGGCTATAGGACATGAATCTACTTTCTCAGCTAAGGCAACTCCAGGCTTCCTAGGTGAGAGGCAGTCCCTCCCTTCTCATGTCTGACTCGCTGGCAAAACCTGTCAGCTTCCCTTTCAAAATAAGTCCAGAGGCAGCCCTGTGTCACCGCCTCCTCTGTTCCCTCCCAGGGACAGTGGCCAACACTTCTCACCTGGATTATCCCAGTAGCCTGACCCACCTCTCTGCTTCACCCTTGTACCCTTCTGCTTCTTCCTTTCTACAGCAGCCCAAGTGACAGCATCTCCTGTGTTTAATGCCTTCTGCTGACTTCCCATCTCCCTCGGAAGAAAAGCCACAGTCCTCAACTCCACAACAAAAAACACAGAACCTGATTTTTTTTTTTTTTTTTTTTTTTTTTTTCTGAGACAGAGTCTTGCTCTGTCGCCCAGGCTGGAGTGCAGTGGTGCGATCTTGGCTCACTGCAACCTCTGCCTCCCGGCTTCAAGTGATTCTCCTGCCTCAGCCTCCCAAGTAGCTGGGATTACAGGCACACACCATCACGCCTGGTTAATTTCTGTATTTTTAGTAGAGATGGGGTTTCACCATGTTGGCCAGGCTGGTCTCGAACCTCTGACCTCAGATGATCCGCCTGCCTCGGCCTCCCAAAGTGCTGGTATTACAGGTGTGAGCCACCGCGCTCAGCTAGAACCTGATTTTAAAATGGACAAAGGACTTGAACAGACAACTACAAATAGCCAATAAGCACATCGAAAATGATCATCATTAGCTCTCAGGGAACTGCCAATCAAAACCACAATGACATCCTACTGTGCACCCACCCGGAGAGCTAGACCCAAAAAGTCAGGTAGTGAGTGTTGACGAGGATGTGGAGACGCCAGAACTCTCTCATGCTGCTGGTGGGAATGTCAAACGGTGCACCTGCTTTAGAAAATGGTCGCGCAGGCCGGGCACGGTGGCTCAAGCCTGTAATCCCAGCACTTTGGGAGGCCGAGGCGGGTGGATCACGAGGTCAGGAGATGGAGACTATCCTGGCTAACATGGTGAAACCCCGTCTCTACTAAAAATACAAAAAAAAAAAAACTAGCCGGGCGTGGTGGCGGGCGCCTGTAGTCCCAGCTACTTGGGAGGCTGAGGCGGGAGAATGGCGTGAACCCGGGAGGCGGAGCTTGCAGTGAGCCAAGATCCGGCCACTGCACTCCAGCCTGGGAGACACAGCGAGACTCCGTCTCAAAAAAAAAAAAAAAAAAGAAAAAAAAAAAAAAAGAAAATGGTCGCGCAGTTCCTCAAAATGCTGAACACAGAGGAGCCATAGGTCCCAGCAAGTCCACTCCGAGTCGTATCCCCAAGAAATGAAAATATGTGTCCACATTGAAACTTGTATGTGAAGGTTTGTCACAGTGGTATTTTTCGTAATAGCTAAAAAGTGAAAACAGGTCGTGAATGGATAAATCTGGCATATACATAAATGGTATATAATTTGGCAGTAGAAACCAAGTATTGACACACGCTGCATCATGAAGAACCCTTGAAAACATGATGCAGGGGCCGGGCGCAGTGGCTCAAGCCTGTAATCCCAGCACTTTGGGAGGCCGAGACGGGCGGATCACGAGGTCAGGAGATCAAGACCATCCTGGCTAACACGGTGAAACCCCGTCTCTACTAAAAAATACAAAAAAAAACTAGCCAGGCGAGGTGGCGGGTGCCTGTAGTCCCAGCTACTCGGGAGGCTGAGGCAGGAGAATGGCGTGAACCCGGGAGGCGGAGCTTGCAGTAAGCCGAGATCTGGCCATTGCACTCCAGCCTGGGTGACACAGCAAGACCCTGTCTCAAAAAAAAAAAAAAAAAAAAAAAAAAAAGAAAACATGATGCAGGCAGGGTGCGGTGGCTCAAGCCTGTAATCCCAGCACTCTGGGAGGCCGAGACAGGCGGATCACGAGGTCAGGAGATCGAGACCATCCTGGCTAACACCGTGAAACCCCATCTCTACTAAAAAATACAAAAGACTAGCCGGGCGAAGTGGCGGGCGCCTGTGGTCCCAGCTACTCGGGAGGCTGAGGCAGGAGAATGGCGTGAACCCGGGAGGCGGGGCTTGCAGTGAGCTGAGATCAGGCCACTACACTCCAGCCTGGGGGACAGAGCCAGACTCAGTCTCAACAAAAAAAAAAAAAAAAAAGAAAACATGATGCAGACACAAAAGATCACATATCGTATTGATTCCACTTACATGAAAAGTTGGGAATGAGCAAATAGGCCGTCAGGGGTCTCGGGGAGGGGAAATAGGGAGTGAGTGCTAACGGGTATGAGGTTCCTTTGGGGGATGATGAAAATGTTCTAAAATTGACTATGGTTAGGATTGCACAGCCCTGTGAATATACTAAAAACATTTCACTGAACTTGTTTTCGAGACAGGGACTCGCTCTGTTACCCAGGCTGGAGTAAATCACAGCTGGTGCAATCACAGCTCACTGAAAGCTTGAAATCCTGGACTCGAGGGACCCTCCCACATCAGCCTCCTGAGTAGCTGGGACTAAAGATGCGCACACCACACCCGGCTAAATTTAAAAAAAAAAACAATTGTGTTTTTTTTTAATTAAAAAAAAAATCGCTGTGCTGCCCAGGCTGGTCTGAAACTCCTGGACTCAAGCACTTCTGTCTCCTCAGCCTCCCAAAGTGCTGAGATTATAGGCTCGGGCCACTGCACCTGGCTTGTCCGTTTTAAACACACAGTAAACCACATGGTATGTCTGTGACTTCTGTATCAGTGAAGCTATTTTAAAATCCATAGAATAAATAATTACATAAATAGGCCGCGCGTGGTGGCTCACGCCTGTAATCCCAGCACTTTGGGAGGCTGAGGCCGGCGGATCACGAGGTCAGAAGATCGAGACCATCCTGGCTAATACAGTGAAACCCCGTCTCTACTAAAAAACAGAAAAAATTAGCCGGGCGCGGTGGCGGCGCCTGTAGTCCCAGCTACTCAGGAGGCTGAGGCAGGAGAATGGCGGGAACCCGGGAGGCGGAGCTTGCAGTGAGCTGAGATCCGACCACTGCACTCCAGCCTGGGTGACAGAGCGAGACCCTGTCTCAAAAAAAAAAAAAAAAAGAGGAGGCCGGGTGCGGTGGCTCAAGCCTGTAATCCCAGCACTTTGGGAGGCCGAGACGGGCGGATCACGAGGTCAGGAAATCGAGACCATCCTGGCTAACAGGGTGAAACCCCGTCTCTACTAAAAAAATACAAAAAACTAGCCGGGCGAGGTGGCGGGCGCCTGTAGTCCCAGCTACTCGGGAGGCTGAGGCAGGAGAATGGCCTGAACCCGGGAGGCGGAGCTTGCAGTGAGCTGAGATCCGGCCACTGCACTCCAGCCAAAAAAAAAAAAAAGAGGAGATGGAAGGGACTCATCTCTCCGTGCTCCTCCAGCTACGTACACCTTTCAGCACTGGGAGCCAGTACAGGAGACAATTGCAGGCCTCGAAGTGGTGGGAAGAGGGGAGTCGGCCGGTGGGGACCGCGGACTGGGAAAAGCGCGGCCGCCTGGAGCCTCCCATCCCCGCCCGGCAGTGGAAGGCAGTCCAGGCCCAGCATCTCCTGACCCAAAGTGGCGTAAGGGAGTCCAGGCCTAGGGCCTCCTCGCCTCCCACCACGCCTCCCCAGCAGCTGGGGGAAGCCCCACAGCCCTCCCATGGGGGAATCAGCAGAGGCGGAGCCGGAACCTGCTGGCACCAGGTCCGCCTACTCCCCGCCTAACAGCTCGGAGAAGCCTGGAGAGGCGCCTCTGTCCCCACCGGCAGCACCAGCCTAATCACGTAGACGCCTAAATAGCAGATTTAGTAGATAAACTAAATTATGGTAGGAGCCACAACCCACAAAAGTAGGCCAGGACGTGCTGCACCTCCACAGGGTGACTGTCTGGTAAAATAGCAGGTTTAAGTAGGATTCAGAGTCTGCTAATACGCAAACTGTCCGGATTACAATTCAACAATCACGCATCACACCAAGAGCCAGGAAACTCATAACTTGACTAAGAAAAGACAAACACATGCCAACACTGAGATCAATCAGATATTGGATTATCCGAAAATGATTGTAAAGCAGCCATCACAAAAATGCTTCAACAAGCAATTACAAACTATCCTGAAACAACTGAAAAAATAGAGAAAAAAAAGCTTCTTTTTTTTTTTTTTTTTTTTTTTTTTTTTTTTTTTTTAATAAAACCGGGGTGTGGGGAATGGGGGCGGGTAGGCGGCTGAGGCAAGAGGATCGCTTGAGCCTGGGAGGCTGACGCTGCAGTGAGTCATGATCGCACCACTGCACTCTAGCCTGGGTGACAGCGAGAGACTCCGTCTCAAAAAATAATAATAATAATAAATAAATAAAAGAAAAGAAAAAAGAACCAGATGGAAATTATAGAGTTGAAAAGCACAGTGGCCGGGCGCGGTGGCTCAAGCCTGTAATCCCAGCACTTTGGGAGGCCGAGACGGGTGGATCACGAGGTCAGGAGATCGAGACCATCCTGGCGAACACGGTGAAACCCCGTCTCTACTAAAAAAATACAAAAAAATAGCCGGGCGAGGTGGTGGGCGCCTGTAGTCCCAGCTACTCGGGAGGCTGAGGCAGGAGAATGGCGTGAACCCGGGAGGCGGAGCTTGCAGTGAGCTGAGATCCGGCCACTGCGCTCCAGCCCGGGCGACAGAGCCAGACTCCGTCTCAAAAAAAAAAAAAAGAAAAAAAAAGAAAGAAAAGCACAGTAAGCCAAAATAAAAAGCTCACTGAATGGGCTCGATAGCAGCATGAATACCACGGGGAAAGAATCCGTGAACTGGAAGACAGAGCAATAAAAGTGACCCAATCTGAATAAAAGACGGAAAATAGACTGAAAAAAACTGATGGAACACAGCCTCAGAGACCTGCGGGACTATGTTTAAAAATCTAGGCCAGGCGCGGTGGCTCGCGCCTGTAATCCCAGCACTTTGGGAAGCTGAGGCGGGTGGATCACCTGAGGTCAGGAGTTCGAGACTAGCCTGGCCAACATGGTGAAACCCCGTCTCTACTAAAAACACAAAAATGAGCTGGGCATGGTGGCAGGCGCCTGTAATCTCAGCTATTCAGGAGGCTGAGGCAGGAGAATCCCTTGATCCCAGGAGGCAGAGGTTGAGTGAGCCGAGATCATGCCACTGCACTCCAGCCTGGGCGATGGAACACGACTCTGTCTAAAAAAAAAAATCACCAAAAATTGACCATAGATCTAAACGTGAAACTATAAAACTTTTAGGAAAAACATAGGAGAAAATCTTTGGGATCTTGGGCTAGGCAAAAAGTTCTTAGATTTGATAACAAAAGCATGAGCCATAAAATAAAATATTGATAAATGGGACCTCATTGAAACGAAAAACTTTTGCTCTGTGAAACACCCTGCTCAGAGGATGAAAAGACAAGCTACAGCCTGAGAAAAAGCATTTGCACACCCCCTGTCTGACAAAGAACTGGCGTGTATAATGTAGAAAAGCTCTCAAAACTCAACAGTAAAAAATAAAAATAAAAAAGCAATCCAATAGAAAAGTCAGCAAAAGATATGAAGAGACATTTCCATGAAGGGGATATACAGAATAAACACACACAAAGATGTCCGTCATCCTTAGCCATCATGCAGGTGCAAACTAAAAGTGCAACGAGACATCACACCTGTGAAAATGACTCATATGAAGAGCAGTACCACCACCAAACGCTGCCAAAGACCTGGAGAAGCTGGGCCACTCGTGCATTGCTAGTGGGAATGTAACATGGTACAGCCATTCTGGAAAACAGCTTGGCAGTTCCTTCAAGAACTAACCATCCAACTACCATGGGACCCAGCAGTTGTGCTCCTGGGCATTCATCCCCGAGAAATAAAGACTTTTTTTTTTTTTTGAGACGGAGTTTCGCTCTTGTTGCCCAGGCTGGAGTGCAGTGGCGCGATCTCAGCTCACTGCAACCTCTGCCTCCCAGGTTTAAGCAATTCTCCTGGCTTAGCCTCCAGAGTAGCTGGGATTACAGGCGCCCACCACCACACCTGGCTAAATTTTTTGTATTTTTAGTAGAGGTGGGGTTTCACCGTGTTGGCCAAGCTGGTCTCAAACTCCTGACCTCGTGATCTGCTCACCTCGGCCTTCCAAAGTGCTGGGATTACAGACGTGAGCCACCGTGCCCAAGAAATAAAGGCTTTTGTTCACACCAAAACTTGTACACAAATGTTCATAGCAGCTATATTTGTAACAGACCAGAACTGGAATCAGCCCAGATGTCCTCCAGCAGGTGAATGGCTAAACACACCATGGTGCTCCCAGTCCACGCAGTTCTACTCAGCATGGAAAAGGAACAGGCCATTGACACATGCAACTGGGATGAAGCATCGCCAAGGAATTATACTGAGCAAAAATATCCCATCCAAAAATGTTACTTACTATGTGATTTTTTTTTTTTTGAGACAGAGTTTTGTTCTTGTTGCCTAGGCTGGAGTGCAGTGGTGCAATGTCAGCTCATTGCAACCTCCGCCTCCCGGGTTCAAGTGATTCTCCTGCCTCAGCCTCCCAAGTAGCTGGGATTACAGGCACCCACCACCACGCCTGGCTAATTTTTTGTATTTTTAGTAGAGATGGGGTTTCACCATGTTGCCCAGGCTGGTCACAAACTCCTGACCTCAGGTGATCCACCTGCCTCAGCCTCCCAAAGTGCTGGGATTACAGGCGTGAGCCACCGCACCCAGCCTACTATGTGATTTTTAAATGACACAGTTTTAGAAAAGAACAGATTTGTGTTTGCCAGAGATTCGTGTCAGGCTGGGGACAGGAGGGAGGTGGGTGTGACTATAAATGGACGACATGAGTAATCCCATGGTTCTGGAGCGCTTCCGCATCGTGACTGTGGATGCACAAGCCTCGCCTGCTGATAAAATCATGCAGAATTTAATATACACATAGAAATGAGTAAATGTAGAACTGAGGGACTCTGAATAAGATCCGTGGGTCGTATTGACATCCATACCCTGGTTGTGACGTTCCACTCTAGTTTTGTAGAATGGTACCCTTGGGAAACACTGAGCAAACCATGCAAGAGATCTCTCTATGCTATTATTTCTTACAACTTCATGTGAATCTACAATTATCTCAATACAATTTTGCACTGCAGCCAAGCACTGCAGCTCACACTCATAATCCCAGCCATTTGGAAGGCCAAGGAGAGAGGATCACTTGAGCCCAGGAGTTCAAAGCTGCAGTGAGCTAGGATGGTGCCACTGCACTCCAGCCTGGGGGACAGGGCAAAACCCTGTCTCAAAAAAAAATAAAGATTTTAAAATAAATATTTAATGTTTCCCTGCCAGGAACGTTTTCTTTTCTTTTTTTTTTGAGACGGAGTCTTGCTCTATCCCCCACGCTGGAGTGCAGTGGCGCCATCTCGGCTCACTACCAGCTCCGCCTCCAGGGTTCCCGCCATTCTCCTGCCTCAGCCTCCCGAGTAGCTGGGACTACAGGCACCCGCCACCACGTCTGGCTAATTTTTTATATTTTTAGTAGAGATGGGGTTTCACTATGTTAGCCAGGATGGTCTCCATCTCCTGACCTCGTGATCCGCCCACTTCGGCCTCCCAGAGTGCTGGGATTACAGGCGTGAGCCACTGCGCCTGGCCGCCAGGAACGTTTTCTAAGAAAATACCCAGAGGATCCACAAAGGAACAAAAATGATCATGGTCCTCTAGGAATTGTTTTTGATAGGGGAAGGAACACACTTCAGATCCTTGCTGAGAGGAAAAAAACTGTTTTCCTCTCCTCTCTCACATAGAACACCGCTTCCAACGCCAAACAGGGGCAGAGGGTTCCCACATCAGCAACTTCTATTCCCTGGACACCAACTGCGAGTCCAATGATTCTCTCTGACGCTCTCCACCTGCAGCTCGAGGCAGATCCCACAGGTTAGGGGCTCCATCCCACAGGTTAGGGGCTCTGTCCCACAGGTTAGGGGCTCCGTCCCACAGGTTAGGGGCTCCGTCCCACAGCCTGCCCCCACTTCAGGTGCCGGTGGAAGGTCTGTGTCGCTGGTACTTCTGATCAGGCAAGTGCGATTCAGGGGTTCCTACAACCCCTTCTTTGGGTTGGACACTTTGCTATGAATAGAATGGTTCATGGAACTCAGAGAAACATGTTTATTATAAAAGATATGATAAAGGATAGGGATGAGGAGTCAGATGAAGGGTCCATAAGGCGAAGTCCAGAAGGGTTCTCAGCGCAGGAGCTGCCAGCCCCAGGGAGCTGGGGTGCTCCACTCCCCCCACAAAGAGATGCGTTCACCAGCCTGGGAGCTCTCCAAACCCCCACTGTTGAGGGACTTCCATGGAGACGTCATCGCAAAGGCATGACGCATTAGAAATGGTGCCTCTAGCTAGCCCCTCTCCCCTGCTCAGAGGTGGGGGTGGGGCTGAAGCTCCAGGCTTCTCATCATGGTATGGTCTCGCTGGTGACCAGCCCCCCTCCAGGAACCCACCAAGAGTCACCCCATTAGAACAGAAGAAGCTCCTATTATCCAGGAAATTGCATTGGTTTCAGGAGCTCTGTGTCAGGAGCCAGGGGCAAAGACGAAATATCGATTTCTTATTATGTCACAATCCCACAGGACTGTGTGCGTGAATGTGCTGTGCAGTGTCAGGCAGCCATTCAAAATGACCCCACACCACCATCACCAGTGGCAGGCGAGGCTCTTTGCTAAGCAAAATCAGCAGTTTAGAGAAGAGAACAGACACGGCGCAAAGCCCAGAGGTGCCACACGGCTTTCTGCAGGGTGGCCACGAGTGCACTGGCTCAGCAAACAAAGCCCCCGAAATTCCAGATGAGGTCAGAGATTAGTTTCAGGGTGTCCGCAGCTTTGCCATGGATAGGAACTCGATTCTCAGTTCAGGATTCTTTGCTGTGGGAGTTTGGCTGACCATGAATTTGAGTGACGCCCGTTGGCCTCATGGCACCGTAGGCACGGACGTAGCCAAGTAGACAAGTGGAATCTCGTGCTGTACCTGAACCTTCCAGAAACAGAGCCTACAACCTGTGATCACAAGATGTGCCACCAGACAAGATGGCAGCTGAAGTCGGACTCCGCCGGCCCCTTCCTCCCTGCCTGGCTTCCTTGCGTTCCTTGAGTGCACTCAGAACTCCACGCCCTGGTCAGCAGTCAGGCCTCAGCCATGGTGCTTCCTCTGCTCTATAAAGTTCTGTAAGTAGTTCCTAAGTTTCTGCAGGGTGTGAATTTTGCTGTTGTCCTGAAGAATAGCAATGGCATTTTAACAAGTGTTTGAAATACAGATGACACACATTTAGGCCAGGCACAGTGGCTCGAACCTATAATCCCAGCTACTCCAGAGGCCGAGGTGGGAGGACCCCTTGAGCCTAGGAGATTCAGGCTGTAGTGAGCCCACGCTGAGCCACTGCACTCCAGCCTGGGGGACACAGCAAGACTCTGTCTCTAAAATATATATATATATATATATATATATATATATATATACACTATTCTTTTGCCCAGGCTGGAGTGCAGTGGCACGATCTTGGCTCACTACAGCCGACATGGACACTGTAGCCACAAACTCCTGGGTTCAAGTGATCTTCCCATCTCAGTCTCCCAGTGTTGGAAGTACAGGTGTGAGCCACCATGTTGGCCTTCTTTTTTAAATCTACGGTCATATATAAAACCTAGGCAATGTCGGGCGGGTACAGTGGCTCATGCCTGTCATTCCAGTACTTTGGGAGGCCGAGGTGGGTGGATCACGAGATCAGGCGATTGAGACCATCTTGGCTAACACAGTGAAACCCTGTTTCTACTAAAAATACAAAAAATTAGCTGGGCGTGGTGGCAGGCGCCTGTAGTCCCAGCTACTCAGGAGGCTGAGGAAGGAAGATGGTGTGAACCTGGGAGCTTGCAGGGAGCTGAGACAGCACCACTGCACTCCAGCCTGGACGATAGAGCAAGACTCCATCAGAAAACAAAACAAAACAAAACAAAACACTTAGGCGGCTGGGCGCGGTGACTCACGCCTGTAATCCCAGCACTTTGGAAGGCCAAGGTGAGTGGATCATGAGATCAGGAGTTTGAAACCAGCCTGGCCAATATGGTGAAGCCCCATCTCTACTGAAAATATAAAAATTAGCTGGGTGTAGTGGCGGGCGCCTGTAGTCCCAGCTACTCGGGAGGCCGAGGCAGGAGAATGACATGAACCCGGGAGGCGGAGTTTGCAGTGAGCAGAGATAGTGCCACTGTGCTCCAGGCGGGGCAACAGAGCAAGAATCCATCTCAAAACAAACAAACAAACAAACAAACAAAAACGACTAGGCAATGCCAGGTGCAGTGTCTCATGCCTGTAATCCCAGCACTTTGGGAGCCCAAGGCAGGCAGGCTGTTTGAGCCTATAAGTTCAAGACCAGCCTGGGCAACATGGTGAAACCCCATCTCTACTAAAAATACAAAAATTAGCCAGGTGCCTGTACTCCCAGCTACTCAGGAGGCTGAGGTGGGAGGACTGCTTGAGCCTGGGAAGTGGAGGCTGCAGTGAGCTATGATTACACCACTGCATTCCAGGGTGGACAACAGAGCAATACCCTGACTCAAGACAACAAACGAAAAACACAAACCCTGGGCAATATACACCTAATTGTTCTTAAAGTTATTCTTCTAGGGATGTGGTCATAAATAGTTTTTTTACCTTTTTAAATACTTTTGCTGTTGACTGGACTATGTACAGAGAACAACATTCCTGTTATGATTAGGGTTGCCAGATAAAATACAGTACAATCAGGTACATTTTAATTCCAGATAATAATTTTTTACTATAGTATGTGCTGGGCAATTTTTTTTTTTTTTTTTTTTTTTGAGACGGAGTCTCGCTCTGTCGCCCAGGCTGGAGTGCAGTGGCCCCATCTCAGCTCACTGCAAGCTCCGCCTCCCGGGTTTAGGCCATTCTCCTGCCTCAGCCTCCCGAGTAGCTGAGACTACAGGTGCCCGCCACCTTGCCCGGCTAGTTTTTTGTATTTTTTAGTACAGACGGTGTTTCACCGGCTTAGCCAGGATGGTCTCGATTTCCTGACCTCGTGATCCGCCCGTCTCGGCCTCCCAAAGTGCTGGGATTACAGGCTTGAGCCACCGCGCCCGGCCTTTTTTTTTTTTTTAGACAGAGATTCGCTTTCATCATCCAGCCTGGATGGCTCAATCTTGACTCACTGCAACCTACGCCTCCCGGGTTCAAGCGATTCTCCTGCCTCAGCCTCCCGAGTAGCTGGGATTACAGGCGCTCACCACCACACCCCGCTAATTCTGTATTTTTAGTAGAGACGGGGGATTCACCATGCTGGTTAGGCTGGTCTCGAACTCCCGACCTCAAGTGATCCGCCCACCTCGGCCTCCCAAAGTGTTGGAATTACAGGCGTGAGCCACCGCGCCCGTCCCGTCCCATGCAATTTTGTATTTTTATCCACTAAATCTGGCAGTCCCAGCTATGATTACAAGCTCCAAATCCCTTTCCACCTGTGGGCGCCCAGACAGAACCAAGGCCACCGCAGCCCGGAGCCGCTGCCGCCCCACCCCTCCCAGCGCGTTCCCTTAGCCCCCTCGCGTTCCGGCTTCCCCGGCTCCAGAACCTTAAGGCCTGACCTGAGCACCGGCGGGCTCCTGGAGCTCACTGTCCAGCACCCGACGCACCTGGCCCCGCCGCGCAGCCCCTTCCCCCCGGTCTGAGTTTCCCTCCCGGCGCGCACTGCCCTTGTGACCCTTTCCCTCCCCGGCCACAGATGCAGATCTCGGCCAGAAGCTCCACTTCCCCGAGGCCGTCGCCCCTGCCAGGCAACTCCCCTGCGGCGTCGCCCACCCTGAGTTCTCCTCTTAGACGCTCCCTCGGTGTCCCCCAGCAGCCCCGCCGGTCTTCTCCCCACCTTCAGCCCCCTCCCCGACCCCGCAGGAAGGGGCCAGACTCCAGCCCAGCGCTTCCTGGTCCTTCCCTTCTGGGCGCCCTCCAGACCGTCCCCTTTAGGGAAGTTGGCCCGCGGCGCGCTCCCACCCCCGGGCCTCCGCCTGGACGGAGGGGCGAAATCCGGAGGGCGCACGCTCCGGCCGGGAGAAGGGGGTGCCGCCGGCGTTCCGATTTCTCAGGAATGGGGAAACAGAGGCACGGTGGGGGCTAGGCCTGGGGCTGGGCGCTGACCTAGGACCCTGCCCCGCCCCGCCTTGCGCCGCGCCCCTCCCGGGCCGGGCTTGCCCGAGCGGCTCCACGCGGGCCCGGGGCTAGTCCACCCGACAGGAGCTGGGGGCTGCAGCCCACGAGCCCACGAGCCCGCAGCGACGCATCCGGAGTGTAACCGCGCAGAGTCACGGAAACACTTTCCCGGTGTGGGCGCCTCGCTGCGCTTCTTCCCCGCGGACTGCGGCCCCCCGGGGCAGGACAGAGCCGAGATGCCTGGTCGGGAGCGATGCCTACGTCGGGGCGATGCAGCGGGGGAGATGCCTGGGGGGAGGGTGAGAGGGTGAAACCTGGTGGGGAACAATGGGGGTGGGTAGGCGATTCCTGGGGGAGGTGCCCGGTGGGGGTGTTTCTGGTTCGCCCGGGGTCAGTGCGCGTCCCCCAGCCCACTGCGCCCGCCCTGCCTGTCCCACCGAGGTCCCCCGGGAGCGTCTGGGTCCACGGCTTCAGGGGGTTTCTCCGAGCCCTGGGCGTTGTTCTGGGGGAGCCGGGGCCCGGACCACCAAGGTTCGTGCGGGCCATGAGGTGTCCCGCGCCCGGGCTCGGGGATCCCAGCTCCCCGCTTCCCTCATGGGCGGCGTGTCCGGGACTGCAGGTGGAGACGGGGACGGGCGCCGTGGGGTCGCGGACAGCTGCAGGGCGGGACAGGGCGGGAGGCGGTGGGGCGGGACAGGGCGGGAGGCGGCGGGGCACAGAGTCCTCGGGCCGCAGGCGCGATCCGGGCAGCTTCCTGGAGGCGGCGGGAGCGCGGTCGCGGCGCCTCCGGGGTGGGGTCCAGGTTGGAGGCTCCGGGGCGCACCGCCCTAGCCCCACCCCGGCCGGGTCCCCGCGCTGCCTCTGTAGAGAGGGTGGAAGGAAGGAAGGAAGGAAGGAAGGAAGGAAGGAAGGAAGGAAGGAAGGAAGGAAGGAAGGGGACGGTCGGCAGGCGTGGGGTCCGCGGCATCCTCAGGGCTCCTTCCTTCCGTCCGCTCCATCCCGCAACCTGTAGCCCGAGCGGGGTCTAGCTGCCCCCTTCCCGATCACAGCCGCCCCTGCGCCCGGCTCCTTTCCTCCCTCCCCAACCCGGAGCGCCTCCCCACCCTAATGCGGGAGTCCACGGAGCTCGGGAAGCCTCTTCCCCTCCCCACCGAGGTTGCCCAACGCCCCTTCCACCCTCCGAACCCCCGCAACCATCCCTCAAATGCCCCAGCGGCCAGCAGGGCTGGGGTGGGCGCAGGAGAGCCAGGGGTCCTGCCGGCATGCAGGGGTTTGGGGTCGGTGTGGCCCAATGAACGCGCGGGTTCAGATGAGCCTCCTGACCCAGCCCCAGAGGACAGTCTGAGAGGCCGGTGGCCGCGGATTCTGGATGCGCCTCCCTCCTGCCTGTGGTTTCCCTTTATTCCCGCAGCGCTGTGAGTCCACCTTTCACTTACCGGAGCCACATCCAGAACCTTCTCCTGGGACCACAGCGTGGGCTTCCGAGACCTGTGTGACCTCAGCTCTGCCCCTTCCAGGCTGCGTGGTGAAGCCCTCAGGACACTCCGCCTGGGTTGGTTGGGTGAGATGGATGAGGGACAACGTGGTGAGGTCCCCATCATGGTGGAGAGTGACCAGTAGGTGCCCAGGACCCGACCCTTGTCTGCACCCAAGAGCAGCCATCCCCTCTGCAGCAGCCCCCGCCTGGTCGCTCTGGAGTCCTCCCCACCTCCCTCCCCAATGGGGCACACAGCATTCTTGCTGCCCTGAAAGGCAGGCGGGAGGCACAGGAAGGCAGAGGGGTGCCAGGTCTGAGATTCCAGACAGAAGGGACCATGGGGCTCCACTCCACCACCACTGTAGGCAGGGGACTGGCAGGTGTACACCCTCACTCCTGCGGGGCCCAGGGACACAGCTACCCTCCTTTGAGGCCCTGGCCCTCAGGACCCTGCCACAGCGAGGTCTGTGCCTCCCCAGTGACCAATGGTCACCGGGCTCGGGGTCACCCAGCTGCTTCCACATGCGACACCATCAGCTCCATGCCTTACCCCCAAGCTGGGCTCATAACCTTAATTCACAGCTAAGAAACTCAACCAAGGTCACATCACATGAGGGCGAACCCCCCAGGGCCACAGTGCTCCAAGTACGGAGGGCTCCCTGCCTTCAGAAGATGCTGTGGGTCCACCTGCAGCCTTAGTGGACAGAGGACCAGGGCACCAGCTGCTCTTCTGTCTCAGTGCTGAGCACCCCTGACTCGCACTGCCCTGTACAGGTAGGGCTCAGAGTCTGTGCACGGAACTCAGATAAAACACCTGGTCCTGGGATGTCACACTTTGGTTCAGATGAATGAAAAAGTAAGATACTGACACTCTGGATGACTGAGAATCGACTTATGTCTTTCCCATAATGGGAAACTGTCCCATGAAAAGCCACTTACATGTTTGGATGGTCCTGTAGAAAATATTTTTTTTCTCCTTATCTCTCTATAAGATGCATAAGAATGCAATTTAAGACAAACAGCAAATAAATACCATCTGTGCATGTACCAAGCACTTGCAGACTTAAAAAAAAAAAGAAAAGAAAAAATAAGATACTGTATCTTGGGCACACAGAAAGTGCCCATCAAAGATTAAATGAATGGACTGCAGCTGGTGGGGGTGTGGGGTCCTGGCTTGCTGGAACAGTCCCAGTTGATGCTGGGTCCTGGCCCCATGACGTGTAGTGTGCCCTTCCGTGCTCCAGGGTGTCCCATGTGGGCACTTAGTCCAAGGACCACCCAACACACAAAACAGTATCTTCCTGTGAGGGGCCAGAGAATAGGCCACACCGGCTGCCCTGCACAAGTTGGAAGGCACTAGGAGGGACCTGTCAACCTGCACTCAGTCACTCACTGGCAGGTCCCTCTGGGAAGAGCTGTTGCTCTTTGGCCCCAGGAATCTTCTAATTCTGCACCTGAGTGCCAGGCAATTGTGGGGCCCCATTAACCTACTCCACAAAGCGTAGGAGGGCTTGCTCTCCGCACTGGCCAGACTCCCTCAGCACATACAACAAAGAAGTCCCCCTTCCCTCTGATTCTAGCAGGAGGCTGTCAGGGGCAGTCATGACACAGGCATATATAGTGTGTCAGAGCCCGGAGAGGGGATGAGGACAGCAAAGTGTTACTTCATAGAGCATGGCCCCGGAGAGCCTCCTACTATGCTGACATATGGGCAGCCGTCTGGGAGTTTGACACTGGCAGACGGGAAGAGCATTCCAGGCAGACAAGACTCAGTGCAAATACCCCAAAGCAAGCACCAAGGAGGCCGGGGGCTGCTGCAGAGCTGATGAGGGGATGGCAGGGGCAGAGCAGGCCTGAGAACACTGGCCTCCACTCTGAATGAAACAGGGATGATCCCCGGGCCAGGCACAGTGGCTCACGCCTGTAATCCCAGCGCTTTGGGGGAGGCCGAGGCAAGCGGATCACGAGGTCAGGAGATGGAGACCATCCTGGCCAAGATGGTGAAGCTCCATCTCTACTAAAAATACACAAATTAGTTGGGCGTGGTGGTGCACGCCTGTAGTCCCAGCTACTCGGGAGGCTGAGGCAGGACAATCGCTTGAACCCGGGAGGCGGAGGTTGCAGTGAGCCGAGATTGCCCCATTGCACTCCAACCTGGGGACAGAGCAAGACTCGTCTCAGAAAAAAAAAAAAAAAGAAAGAAAAAGTAAAAAAAAAAACAAAAAGAAACAGGGAGCCCCTTTTGGGTGTCAGTGCCCTGTCTCAGTTCCTCAGCTATGGTGGAAGGTAAAAGCAGTTTACCTTTTAACTATATGAACAGGCATGGCGGTGTTCCAATTGAACTCCTTAGGAAACTGACATTTTATTTTATTTTATTTTTTTGAGACGGAGTCTGGCTGTCACCCAGACTGGAGTGCAATGGCGCAATCTCGGCTCACTGCAACCTCTGCCTCCTGGGTTCAAGTAATTCTTCTGCCTCAGCCTCCCGAGTATCTGCGATTACAGGCGCCCACCACCACGTCTGGCTAATTATTATTATTTTTTTAATTTTCAGTAGAGACAGGGTTTCTCCATGTTGGCCAGGCTGGTCTCGAACTCCTGATCTCAGGTGATACACCCGCATCGGCCTCCCAAAGTGCTGGGATGACAGGCGTAAGCCACTGTGCCCGGCCGATATTTGAATTTCATATACTTTTCATATATCCTGAAATACTGTTTTAATTCTCCCCCAACTTCTTAAAAACGAGAAAAGCATTCTTAGCTCAGGCACCATACAGAACCCGGCTGCAGGCTGGACATGGACTTTGGAACAGTCGGCGTGTGGGTGAAGGGGGACATCCCGGGGCAGGGGCAGGGGCAGGCTCCGGGCAGAGGCGGCCGGGCTAACTCCACGCTCCCGCTCTAGCCGGTGACCGCCACGCGGGCTCGTCTCACTCTCACACTCAGGCCGAGAAAACGCCGAAAGCCGTGTCACCAACGGAGGACCTCGGGGCCACATTCAGCCTGCAGAGTTTATTTGGTCGGCTCAGACATTTGTGTTAGGAAATAACACATTAAAAGTACACATTTTCTTCAGACCCTGAGAGCGGACGAGTCCCGCGCGCTCCGCACCGCCAGTCCCGGTCCCGCGCCCGCCCAGAGGGCCGCCCTCCTCCCGCCGACCCGGCTCGGGGCTTAGGCGTTAATCCCGCCCCCGGGGGGCCGCGCCGGGAGCCCGATCGCCTTAGGCTCAAGGGCTTAGGTCCCAGCCCACGGGGCCCAACCGCACCGCACTGAGCGGCCTCCGCGCCAGGTAAGGGGATTCGGGGCGGGACCGGGACCCGCGCTGCCGGCCATCCCGGAAACCCGCGGTGGGCCGTTGAGTGCGCGCCGAGCCGCCGCCAACGGCCAAGCCACGGGAACAAACCGCGGCGGCCGCACCCCGCCCCGCCAAAGCGCCTGGGCCCTGCCCGTCGCCCCCCCCGCGCCAGAGCTCGCACTGCGCCTGCGTAGTTTGCCCACCCAGACCCGGAGGCGGAGCCGCAGCGCGCACTGTGTCTGCGTCTTCCGCCCGGCCCCGCCCCAGCGGCAGTGCCCCAGCCGCTTCGTCCTCCCACCCGGCCAGGGACGAGGCGGGGCGGGTACGCGGACATTGCGCCTGCGCGCGTAGACCCCGCCCCCAAGTCGGCCCCGCCCCCGGCCAGCCCCGCCCCGCGCCGCGCGGGGCCCTGGGAGGGGCGCAGCGTCCGGCGGCGTCGCGGGCGGCGGGCGGCGGGCGGCGGGGCCGCGGGAGGGGCGCGGGGGCAGACAAAGCCGCGGTAATGAATGGAGCGTCCGCCCGCGCCGCCGTCGTCCGCAGCCGGCCGGGAGCCGCCCCAGAGGCCGGGCCGAGGGTGAGTGCGCGGGCGCCGCCGCCCCGCCGCCCGCCGCGAGCCCCGTCCCCCGCGGACCGCGCCGGGGCCGGGCCGGGCCGCGCCATTGTCTGCGCCGCGCCGGGCCGGGGCCGGGGCCAGGCGGGCGGGGGCGCGGCTCCGTGGCCTCGGGGTCCCCGCCTGGCGCCGCCCCGGACCCGCCCCCGCGCGGACCCCGGCCCTGACAGCTGGCGCGGGGGGCGGCGCCGACTGAGCGGCCGAGTGCCCGGGGTCGGCGCCCGGCCTGGCCCACGTGCCCGCGCCGCTGCTTCCGGGCGGACGGGACGGGGCTCGGGGCGCCGCCCGGGTCCGCCGGGAGCGCGCTGTCCCGGCCACGTCGAGTTGCCCCGCGAGCCCGGTCCCTGGGGCTTCTCTGGATGTGTCATTCCCGTCCCACCTCCAGGAAGGGCCACCCGGGCCCTGCTTCATGTCTCAGCCCAGATGGGTCCTTGCGACGCGCCCCGAGGCAGGTTATTGTACGTGGTTCTGGGGATGACCGTTCACATTGAATGAATAAAAACATAACTTGCCTTGCGAACCATAATTTCAAATGTTTTTCGACTGCAGTGGTTTTCCTACACCCAAATGAGCTCGCAGTCAGTTTTGTTTCTTCTTTTGTCCCGTTGTGTGACCCACACGGTCTTCATTGCTAAGAGAATCGCAGCCCCTCGGGCTCCCTTCTGCGCCTTCGTATTCCGGGTGGCCCTGGCAGACCCGGGCACCGCTGTGGAAACGTCCCGGCCAAGCTGAGCCGTCAGAAGCTTCTGTTGTTCTGGTGTTGGTCAAAAGGGAAGTTATTTGTTTTGAAGTTAGCCCTGATCAGATTATGTGCATAGTTTTTAGAAATCCATTCAGACCTTATAATGAGGCCAGTTTGGTAAAGCAAGGGCACCCTGCGACTTTTTACATAGAAATATTTTTTATTATTTTCTGTGTATGTCATGGTGACAAAATTGAGACTAGGAAGGATTTGGTTGGGATTTTTTTTTAACTGCCATGAATAAGCCACATTTTGATTATCAATTAATTTCAGTTACTAAACAAAGTTATCTTGGCGGGCGCGGTGGCTCACGCCTGTAATCCCAGCACTTTGGGAGGCTGAGGTGGGCGGATCACGAGGTCAGGAGATCGAGACCATCCTGGCTAACACGGTGAAACCCCCGTCTCTCCTAAAAATACAAAAAATTAGCCAGGCGTGGTGTCGGGCGCCTGTAGTCCCAGCTACTTGGGAGGCTGAGGCAGGAGAATGGCGTGACCCGGAAGGAGGAGCTTGCAGTGAGCGGAGATCGCGCCACCGCACTCCAGCCTGGGGGACAGAGCGAGACTCCATCTCAAAAACAACAACAAAAAACAAAACCAAAGTTATCTTGCAAGAGGAAAGTTTACAGGAGTTCGATTCCATAGGGTTTCCAATGGGACGTTCATACAAGGATGCACACTTCCCGTAGTCCTTAAACGGATTATATCTGCTTGTCATGACTGGCTTTTTTTCAAGAAAAGATCTAGCACAGGTTAAGAGAGATTCTGTGAATCTTGAAAAAGCTTCACGGGGCCCAGTTTTTGAGGTGAGGACACAGTTAATCTATATGGAAAGAAACCTAAGACTTTTGGTCCACTTGACAGGTGGTTACAGTCTCCCCCAACACACCCTCATCCAGTTAATTCCTGAATAAGGTGGTCGATGTTTCGGGTGTAAAACTGCTGCTCTTTAAGGTCGCCTCCTCCCCCCTCCCCCCCCCCACAGTGAGTGACTCAGCTGTGCAAAGTATGCCCATAACACCTTGGAGAAAGACTAAGAAAATGACTAGGGGAGCGGACTGACTTCTGTGTGTGCAAAGGAGCTGAGAAGCAGCTTTTTTAGTGAAAGGTGTGTGTGTGTCTCAGATTCCTGGTGAGGATCCCTGGGGAGTGGAACGCTGGGGGCATGACGGGCAGTAAGTGACCATGGTCAGTGCCGCCCTTCGCTTTGTTTTGCATTTTTTCTTTGCCTGGCTTTAGCTTCTGGTCTGGTTCTCTTTGGTGTGGTGCTTGTCTTTTGAGAGGAGGGAGCAGGTAAAACTGCTGGGTGTGGCTCTGCCCAGCCCTGGGGTAGAGGCCAAGCTGACCCTTCCTTACCAACGTTGTTTCCTTCACTGTTTAAATCTCAGGACCTGAGAATGTACCTGTAGGAATCCCTCTTATTTACATTTGGCTGTGTAAGAAAGTCAGTGTGGGTTTAGCTCGTGACACCCCTTAGTGTTTTGGTTTTGTCTTTCCGTTTCAGTGTCTGTGGATACCAGCTGCTCTGTGGCTTCAGCCCCTTTCGGGGGTTCGGCCCTCTCTGTATCCCAGCCTTCCAGGCCCTTCTCCTGCTCCCCACTTTTCAGCATCTAGGTTTGTCCTCCTGCAGTACCTCAGATCGCTTCCTTGCTAATCATTGGATATGTGCTTTTGGTAGTTCAAATTCTGGGAGGTGTCGTTGGGAATAAAATAAGCTCTTTGCCGTTTCTGAGGCGGAGGGAGCAGGAGAGACAGAGGTGCCTGCCTCTCTGCCTGCTGGGGCCATGGTGGTTTTAAAAGAAGGCCCCGGCCTCAGGGAACATGGTGGTGGTGAGGAGCAGCATAAACCAGAGAAAAAGGCTCAGTAGGTGCTTCAAGGAGAAACACTGGCAGGTGAGAGCAGCGGTAATCCCGGTTTCTCGGGAAAGTGTGCTCCGGAGGCCTCATGGGGAGAGGAGGTTAGAGTCCAGCCCTGAAGGGTCTGGGGGCGATGGCAGAAGCCCCAGGAGAGCATCATCCATGAGGTGCAGAGGCAGCCTTGCAGCATCCCAGTGCGCGCCTCCTGCCTGGCCCAAGGGCCTGCTGCTGAAGCCACCTCCCAGCTCCCCCAGGTTGTTTGGGGATTCAGGGGACATGCAGTCTAAATGACCCGCACTGGAATGCCGGCCAGCTTCCCATCCCTCATTCTGTGAAGGCCGCGCTGGAATGCCGGCCAGCTTCCCTCCTCTCATTCTAGGTGAAGGCGGCGCTGGAATCCCGGCCAGCTTCCCATCCCTCATTCTAGGTGAAGGCCGCGCTGGAATCCCGGCCAGCTTCCCATCCCTCATTCTAGGTGAAGGCCGCGCTGGAATGCCGGCCAGCTTCCCTCCTCTCATTCTAGGTGAAGGCGGCGCTGGAATCCCGACCAGCTTCCCATCCCTCATTCGAGGTGAAGGCGGCGCTGGAATCCCGGCCAGCTTCCCATCCCTCATTCGAGGTGAAGGCCGCGCTGGAATGCCGGCCAGCTTCCCACCTCTCATGAAGCCTTTTCAGCAGCCATGGCCCAGGTCTTTCCCAGCGAAGTCTGTGTGCAATGGAAACAGCTGATGCTGGCCTGGCCCTGGGGGTGGGGCTGTGCCTGATGCAGCCCCCTCCCTGATAAGGGTCAGGAGGACCTGGCCCCCAGCCCTTCCTGCCTCACCACCCACCTCGCCACCTCCACAGACAAACCCTGAGGGGCTGAGTTCCTCCAAAGCTGCCCCTCATCGAGGCCCACCTGGTGGTGTCTGCTCTACGTGTTTGCTGCAGAGAGCATGTGCATTTGGGAGAGCTCTGGTTACTCCGTCACAGAAGCCACGCTCCACATCCTGTAAGTGAGAGGCTCCCAAGCAGTGTTCAGCCACAGTTGCGATGTCAGGCCTGTCACTAGTGGGACTGCCCGGACCCCCATGGTACGGGTACACGGCGAGGGTGCTGGTGTTAAATACAGGGGACCCACAAAACTACCAGCAGAACAATCCACGTGACCCTGTCGTGTGACCCAGAGCATTTCAGGGACAGAACTCAGACCGGCTGACCTTAGTGTGTTGCTGGCTTGCTTTGGAAGGTGCCCTGTTTCCAAGACGGCCTTGCCTGGGTTCCTGAGCACGTCTGACAGAGCAGCTCTGACTCCGGACTTCTGGAGTCAGACCCCTTGCCACTGTCTTTGACCTTTAGCTTTGGGTTCCCCTTCTCTGTTTGTTTGTTTATTTCTTCTCACTCTGTCGCCCAAGCTGGAGTGCAGTGGTGCAGTCTCGGCTCACTGCAGCCTCTGCCTCCTGGGTTCAAGTGATTCTCCTGCCTCAGCCCCCCGAGTAGCTGGAATTACAGGCACCAGCCACCGCACACACTCAGCTAATTTTTGTTTGTTTGTGTTTTGAGATGGAATCTTGCTCTGTCACCCAGGCTGGAGTGCAATGGCGCAATCTCAGCTCCCTGCAACCTCTGCCTCCTAGGTTAAAGCAGTTCTTCTGCCTCAGTCTCCTGGGATTACAGGCATGTGCCACCATGCCTGGTTAATTTTTTTTTTTTTTTGTATTTTTAGTAGAGACGGGGTTTTACCATGTTGGCCAGGCTGGTCTTGAACTCTAGATCTCGTGGTCTGCCCACCTCGGCCTCTCAAAGTGCCAGGACTACAGGCGTGAGCCACCGCGCTCAGCCAGTGTTTGGATTTTTAGTAGTGTCACCATGTTGGCCAGGCTGGTCTCAAACTCCTGACCTTAGGTGACCCACCCGCCTTGGCCTCTCAGAGTGCTGGGATTACAGGCATGAGCCACTGCACCTAGCCCCCTTCTCAGTTTAGCCCAGACCTGGATGTTGGCTTCTGTGTGAGCAGCTGTTGTGAGCCCGTGGCTCCTGCTGGAATCTGTGGCAGTGATGCTGCTGTGCACCCTCAGAATAGGTGAAGGCTACTCTCAGGTGTAGCCCGGATGGTAATTTATGTCCTCAGGAGGAGAAACTGCCATATGCCTGTCTGAACCAGGCCCGGAGTCTGATACGTAGCTCTTTGACTCCCTGGGTGTACTCGACAGCCTGTTGAGAGCGCGTGTGCTCTGAGCTGAAAACGAATATACTTCCGTTGTTTGAAGGTTATTGTAAAGTTTCTAACTTACGGAGTTGGCACTCCTGTGTCCCTTGCCCCCAGCTGGAGCTACTGTGACTGCCACCCACTGCCACCTGGCACTTGCTGGACTGTCTGGAAGGAAATTGGAGATATCAGGACACTTCTCTAAGTGTTCTTTCTCCTGAGAAAGGGAAAAGGACATTCTCCTGTCTAACGACAGTCGCGATCGATGGCGTCTACGAAACTGTGTCCCTTGGCATCATCCAGTAGCCAGTCCATGGTCCGACTTCCCCAGTTGTCCCCCAGCGTCCTTACTAGCTGTTTTTCCCAACCAGAATCGAGTGCAGGGCCACACGTCACAGTGACTGTGATGTCTGTCTTCGTGTGGAGCCCCCGGAGCACCCCCTGTGATCTGGCAATGGGAGACTTGATTTGATGCAGGGGGCATGTTTGGGGCGCAGGTAATGCTGTGTGCTGCACTGTGGGCGGAGGCTGTCCCATGAGGACGGATGCATCTTTGCTCGCTGGCCCTTTAAATTGTGTGCCCGCCCCCCGCAGTTGGCAAGTTAGATGAGGGGGTATCTCAGGGTGTGTGGACGCCCTTCCTCCATCAGACTTCCACATACTGTTTGCTGGTCTCCCCAGAACCCGTGGGCAGCAACACCTTGACTTTCGTATGCTGTTGTTCCTTTTTTTCTTTATCTTTATCTATGTTTTCCTTCTTTGCTGCCTCTTAGAAAATGCTGAGTTCTTTCCCTTTATTACCAATGTTTAGCAGAAGGTGGTCTAGTAGACACATCCGTGGGGGCAAATGTTTTTACTTTTCCTTTGTCGTCTTTGAGTATCAAGGTGGACTAGTGGACTTTTATTTATTTATTCACATGTCATAATCTAGTAAAGCCTTTTGTTTTGTGATGCTCAAATGGCTATAAATGTGACCAGTTGGGAGCACCTTCCAGGCTGGCCCCTGTGTCCTTTTCACTCAGCACATGGTCCTGGGAGTGCATCCTTTCTGGCCCAGCGTCCGAGGCCCACGGTGACGGCTTTCCCTGGCCTGCGTCAGCTGCTTCTTCGGAGTGTCTGGGCTCCTTTTCGTGCAGAAAGGCATCTGGACACCAACGTCCGGGCCGTAGACGTGGTCACTGTGTTTGTTATTGCTTAATGCCCTCTTCATGGACACAGCTAGAAAATACGTATTTAAGATGTTGTGAGTTCATTCTGGTATTCTCAATATGAATTACAATTACAATTAATTTTCATTAAAATTGTGTAGTTTTGCTGGGTGTGGTGGCTCACACCTGTAATCCCAGCACTTTGGGAGGTAGTTTTGCTGGGTGTGGTGGCTCACACCTGTAATTCCAGCACTTCAGGAGACTGAAGTGGGGAGACCACTTGAGCTCAGGAGTTCCAGACCAGTCTGGGCAACATGGCAAAACCCCATCTTCACAAAAACATACAGAAATCAGCTGGGCAAGATGACAATGTGCCTGTAGTTCCAGCTGCTCAGGAGGCTGAGGTGGGAGGATCACTTGAGCCTGGGAGGTTGAGGCTGTGTGAAGCCGCAATCATGTCACTGCACTGCAGCCGGGGTGACAGAGTGACACCCTGTCTCAAAAAAAAAAAAAAAATATATATATATATATAGTTTTACATAATTTCTTTGAATCTTAAATTATATATTCTGAAAAATCTTAATACCATTTGTATAATTACTTGTTTTTTGCTAAAATGTACATAAAATAGGTTGTGGAATTACAATACTACTACTACGAAGAAAACTGCTTCGTTAAGTTTGTAGGTTTTTTGTTGAGTTCTTTTTGTCCTTAGTTATCTTCCACTTTGGATGAATAAAGTGCTGTGTTTTAAAGTTCCTTGACAAATACTCTTGTTCTATTTTTTATTTTATTTATTTTTCCCAAGAAAGAAATAAGACAAATATTCTTTTCTCTGGTTATGTTGCCCATTTGTTTCAGATCATTTTTAGATTTAAGATTTTTAAAAAATTTTATGTACAAAATAATTACCTGTTATAAAGGTCAGAGCTGCATAAAAGCTACCTCTCCTATCCCCACCACTCTTGTAAGCAACTGTTTTTTTGTTTTTTTTTTTTTTTGAGACGGAGTCTCGCTGTGTCGCCCAGGCTGGAGTGCAGTGGCGTGATCTCAGCTCGCTGCAAGCTCCGCCTCCCGGGTTCACGCCATTCTCCCGCCTCAGCCTCCCAAGTAGCTGAGACTACAGGCGCCGCCACCACGCCCGCTAGTTTTTTTTTTTTTTTGTATTTTTAGTAGAGACGGGGTTTCACCATGTTAGCCAGGATAGTCTCGATCTCCTGACCTCGTGATTCACCCACCTCGGCCTCCCAAAGTGCTGGGATTACAGGCTTGAGCCACCGCGCCCGGCCTTTTTTTTTTTTTTAGAGACAAAGTCTTGCTGTGTTGCCCAGGCTGGAGTGCAGTGGCTCAGTCTCGGCTCACTGCAACCTTGGCCTTCCGGGTTCAAGCAATTCTCCTGCCTCAGCCTCCCGAGTAGCTGGCACTACAGGCACGCACCACCACGCCCAGCTAATTTTTTGTACTTTAGTAGAGATGGGGTTTCACCGTTTGCCCAGGCTGGTCTCGAACTCGAGCTCAGACATTCCACCTGCCTCGGCCTCCCAAAGTGCTGGGATAACAGGCATGAGCCACCGTGCCCGGCCTAGGCAACCCTTTTTACTTCTGCTACGTCCTGTAAAAATAAGCAAAACGCACCCACAACTCATTTCCCCACCTGTCTTTCACAAAAGTTACCATGGGCTGTTGACACTGTGTGTGTCTGGTTTTTCTTGTTTGTTTTGAGATGGAGTCTCGCACTGGATTCAAGCGATTCTCCTGCCTCAGCCTCCTGAGTAGCTGGGACTACAGGCACCCGCCGCCACGCCTGGCTGATGTTTATATTTTTAGTAGAGATGGGGTTTCACCATGTTGGCCAGGCTGGCGTCGAGCTCTTGGCTGCAAATGATCTGCCAGCCTCAGCCTCCCAAAGTGCTGGGATTACAGGTGTGAGCCACTTGCACCTAACCTGTTTGTTTTGAGACACCGTCTGGCTCTGTTGCCCAGGCTGGCGTGCAGTGGCCTGATCTTGGCTCCCCACAGCCTTGACCTCCGGCCTCAAGTGATTTTCCCACCGCACCCTCCCGAGTAGCTGGGACTACAGGCACATGCCACCATGCTGGCTGATTTTTTCAAATTTTTTGTAGAGATGGGGTCTCACTATGTTGCCCAGGCTGGTCTTGAACTCTTGAGCTCAAAAGATTTACCTGCCTTGGCCTCCCAAAGTGCTGGGATTACAGGCGTGAGCCGCCGTGGCTGGCCCCTGCGTGTCTGGTTTTTCTGCTGAGCACATGTATGAATGTGTGGGTCCTGTTGACGGACTCTGATCCTTTGCCGTCGGATGCTGCTGTGACAGACGTTGCCGTGTGTTGCATTGTGTCTGGTGAGGGCTGTCTTCAGGTCTGTTCCTAGCATGCGGTTGCTGGGTAGGAGGATACGTGTAATTTTGGTGAGTGCTGCCAGATTCTCCCGCACAGGCCTGTGCCCCGTCAGCACTGGGGGAGACGCCAGATTCCCCTGCACAGGCCTGCGCCCCGTCAGCACTGGGGGAGACGGCCTGACCCACAGAGGGCGTTACTAAGCATTTGGATTTTTGCCAGGATGATAGGGTGAGAAGGGGTATCTTGAACTGGTTTTCATTTAATTTGCTTCAATCTGAATGTGAAAAATGAAAAAAATGTGCTTTACTAAATTGGATGTAGCATGGAGCGCTTGAGATCATTGAATGCACGTGGCTCATTTTGTTAGTAAGTCCCTGAGGGCGGTTGGCCCTGTGCGTGGGACCTGTATGCAGCGGCCCGGATGTTTCTGCTGCAAAGTCACTTGGAAGGTGGTTTCTCTTCTTTATTTTTTGTACAGCGGAGGCCTTGCTTTTTTGCTGGGACTGGACTTGAGCTCCTGTGCTCAAGCGATCCTCTCACCTTGGCCTCCAGGTAGCTGGGACTACGGGCGTGAGTCACTGCACCCAGCCTGGTATAGCTTTATAAGTGTGTTTTTAAACCTTTTTTATTTTAAAGTGTGGCACAGATACAGAAACAGAAATGGAATAAAATCAACGTCCAGCGTAATATGATGAGATGAACACAGTTGTAACTGATGCTTGAGTCAAGAGGTGCTTGCCAGCTTCCAGAGCCCCTGTGCGTATCGCCCCAGCCCCTCCCTCCCAGCAGAGGCTGCCTCGATCTTACTGTTACAGCAGCTACTTCCTTATTCTTTGTTGTTTTGACTGAATTGAGTACCTCTAAATATTAGTTAAGTTTTTCCTTTTTTTTTTAGACTGAGTCTCGCTCTGTTGCCCAGTCTGGAGTGCAGTGTTGCAATCTTGGCTCAGTGGAACCCCTGCCTCTCGGGGTCTAGCAGTTCTCCTGCCTCATTCTCCTGCGTAGCTGGGATTACAGGTGCCACCACCATACCTGGCTAATTTTTGTGGTTTTAGTAGAGATGGGGTTTCACCTGCTGCCAGGCTGGTCTCGAACTCCTGACCTCAGGTAATCCACCCGCCTTGACCTCCCAAAATGCTGGGATTACAGGTGTCCACGCCCAGCTGACCTTTCAGTCTGAATCTACAGGTTACATTATCCACCCCACCTCCTGTGGAAGTATTTTCGGAGGTAACTTGGTGGTTGGACTAGATTTTGCTGCATTCTTCTGGAGAAGCCCAGTGTGTTCCTCTATCCTTTGGTTTCCTGTAGATTGTGGTTGGTTTTAGTCAGGGTCTCGCTTCGTGGCCCAGAATTCGGTGCAGTGGCACTACTGGGCTCAGGTGGTTTTCCCACCTCAGCCTCCCTGATAACTGGGACCGCAGGCGCACATCACCATCCCCAGCTAAGTTTTAAACAATTTTTTGTAGGCCGGGTGCGGTGGCTTATGCCTGTAATCCCAACACTTTGGGAGGCTGAGGCGGGCAGATCATGAGGTCAAGAGATTGAGACCATCCTGGCCAACATGGTGAAACCACGCCTCTACTAAAAACACAAAAATTAGCTGGGCGTGGTGGTGGGCGCCTGTAATCCCAGCTACTTGGGAGTCTGAGGCAGGAGAATCGCTTGAACCCGGGAGGCGGAGGTTGCAGTAAGCTGAGATCGCACCACTGCACTCCAGTCTGGGGACAGACCAAGACTTCGTCTCAAAAGAAAAAAAAAAAAAAGTGTGATGTTCTGGCTGAGTTATTGCTTCTTTATGTGGTAGATGAACTAGTAAAGAGAAACCTTTTCTTATCCGTACTCGCTGGTGTTATAGTTCATGGAGAAAACTGAAGATAAATGCCTGATTCTTTTTTTAAATTCATCAGTTTTCACAATGATTAATCATTTTCCTATCAGCCTCCAGAGGTGACCAGTTAGGGATTTGATGTTGATATTGATGAACTAATGAATTTAAACATATTTGGGGTGTTAAATTCTGTCCTCTTTGGACACTGGGAGCCTTTACAAGCTGGCTCCTGGATCCTTTTGACATCATCCCTGAACTCTCTGAGGTTTCTGGCTGTCTGGTGTGTTCTACGCTTGTCTTGTAGTTTTCCTGCTCCAGACCCAAAATAAGCCATTTCTTCAGCTTTGGTTTATTTTAATGGCTTGGAAGTGATGTTTCAAAGCCACGGTCTGCATGTGACAGTGTGACAGGTGCTTACTGCTGTCGGATTGGCCGCTGGTTCTAGGCCTCTGCTGGAGTGTGTGGGCTGCTTTCTGACAGCAGGGCGTTCGCTTGGCCGTGCTTTAGTCTTATGTCTCCGTCCTCTTTTTCCACTGAGAGTCTTGGTCTCAAGGACAGTGGAGATGAGAGAATTGGAATATTGCATCATGTCTCATCTGTCTTATCTCTTGCTACAAACATCACAGTCTCAACAATGGCAGTACAACTACCACCTATATCCTTACCGAAAACAGTGAAGATGGTTTTTGCCTCAGTCTTCCCATTCTTTTTTTATTTTTTTGAGATGGAGTCTTGCTCTTTCACCCAGGCTGGAGTGCAGTGGCGCAACCTCGGCTCACTGCAAGCTCCGCCCCCTTGGGTTCACGCCGTTCTCCTGCCCCAGCCTCTCGAGTAGCTGGGACTACAGGCACCCGCCTCTGCGCCTGGCTAATTTTTTGTATTTTTAGTAGAGACGGGGTTTCACTGTGGTCTTGATCTCCTGACCGTGTGATCCGCCCGCCTCATCCTCCCAAAGTGCTGGGATTCCAGGCGTGAGCCGCCGCCCCCAGCCAGTCTTCCCATTTGGTGTAGTTATGCACTGTCTCAGCTGCAGAGCGTGCAGCCATTACGTGCTACGATGCCCCGCAGCTCAGGACACGGCCACGTCTGATAAACCCATCAAAGTTGAAAATGCACGTAATACCTGACTGGAGCCTGGGCATGGTGGCTCACGCCTATAGTCCCAGCACTTTGGGAGGTTGAGGTGGGAGGATCACATGAGCCTGGGAGTTTGAGACCAGCCTCGGCAACAGAGTGAGACCCCCTGTCTACAAAAAATGTTTAAAAATATTAGCCAGGCGTGGTGACACTCAGGTATAGTTCCAACTATTCAGGAGACTGAGCCAGGAGGATCGCTTGGGCCCAGGAGATTGAGGCTACAGTGAGCTGAGATTGTGTGCTGCACTCCAGCCTGCGTGTCAGAGTGAGACCCTGTCTCAAAAAAAAAAAAAAAACCCCTGATTAAACCGTCGTGGAGCTGAAAAATTGCGAGTCAAACCATCATTAAGTTCAGATGCTCCTTGACTGACCGTGGGGTTCTATCCCAGCAAAGCCCCCGTGAAGTCAGAAACCGCGGAGTCCAGCTATGGTGCTGTGTTTCTCCCCCCAAACCCTTGTTCAGTCCTAGCTCTGCAAGCGACGGCAGCCCCGGTCTCACTAAGGGCAGGGGTGTGATCTGAGGAATGTGTTACTCAGCGACGTTGTGTTGTGTGAACCTCATAGAGTGCACGTACGTGCACAAACCCAGATGGTATAGCCTGTCACTCCGAGGCTGCAAATCTGCACAGCAGTTACTGCACTGAACCCTGTAGGCATTTGTAACACCATGGTAAGTATTTGTGTGTCCAAACAGAAAAGGCACAGTAAACAGACGGTGTTCTTACCTTGCGTAGCCACCGTGGGGTGTGCTGCTCTTTGCTGATTGAGGCGTTGCTGTGCAGCGCGTGACTGTGTGTTAAATGCTCACACTGGGGCTGGGCGTGGTGGCTCACACCTCTAATCCCAGCACGGGGGGAGACCAAGGACCAAGGCGGGTGGATCACCCGAGCTCAGGAGTTGGAGACCAGCCTGGCCAATGTGGTGAAACCCCGTCTCTATTA
The DNA here is from genome assembly GCF_043159975.1 of Macaca nemestrina. Classification (NCBI taxonomy): domain Eukaryota; kingdom Metazoa; phylum Chordata; class Mammalia; order Primates; family Cercopithecidae; genus Macaca; species Macaca nemestrina. The sequence continues at coordinate 117,619,693 of NC_092139.1, forward strand.
AAATACAAAAAAAACCCCCAAAAAACTCGTCTATTAAAATATAGGCGTGGTGGCAGGCGCCTGTAGTCCCAGCTACTCAGGAGGCTGAGGCAGGAGAATCGCTTGAACCTGGGAGGTGGAGGCTGCAGTGAGCAGAGATCGTGCCACTCATTCCAGCCTGGGCAACTGAGCGAGACTCTGTCTCCAAAAATAAAAATAAATTCTCACACTGGGTCCTCGTGTTCCTGTTGTCTTTGGTTGAGGTTTGCTCTCCAGTAGATTTCTCAGGGGGGACTCATGGAACAAGATTTCCCGGCTTCCTGCATCTTGAAATCTTTTTTTCTGCATTCATTGTGCTCGAAGGTCAGTTTGGCTTCATATAAAATCCTTGATTCACATTTTCTTCCCCGCACCCCGCCCTTTTTTGTTGTTGTTGTTCTTAAATTTTTGTAGAGCTGTAGGTCTCACTGTATTGCCTAGGCTGGTCTCAAACTCCCAGCTTCAAGCAGCCCTCTTGCCTCTACCTCCCAATGCTGGGATTATAGGCATGGGCCACTGTGCCTGGCTAGTTCACTTTTTTCTTGAATCTCTTTTTTTTTTTTTTTTGAGATGGAGTTTCACTCTGTTGCCCAGGCTGGAGTACAGTGGTGTGATCTTGGCTCACTGCAAGCTGCACCTGCCGGGTTTATGCCATTCTCCTTCCTCAGTCTCCCAAGTAGCTGGGACTACAGGCGCCCACCACCACGCTAATTTTTTGTATTTTTTGGTAGAGACGGGGTTTCACTGTGTTTGCCAGGATAGTCTTGATCTCCTGACCTTGTGATCTGCCTGCCTCGGCCTCCCAAAGTGCTGGGATTACAGGCATGAGCCACGGCGCCTGGCCCCTTAAATATCTTAAATATGTTTTTCTATGGTCTTCTAGAATAAAGCATTGCTGTCAAAATCATGACAGTTTTTTCTTTCCAAGTGACTTTGTACTTTGCCCGAGAGCCCAAAGGATTTCTTTTAAGTCTAGTAATTTTGTTAGAAAATATGTTAGTGTTATTAGTTGAGGATGGATTTTCTCAGTCCCTTTCACTGTGTGGCTTGACAATTTCTAATTCAGGAAAGGTTTTTAAGTGTTTAGTATTCTGTTCTTTGGCCCTGTCCCCTCCTGTTTCTGGGGTGGCTGTTCTGATTGTACATATGTTGGATCTTCTTTACCCGTCTTTTAAATTGGTCCGTTTCTCTTGAGTCTTTTTTAATCCCCTCATTTCTGTTTCATTAAAAAAATTGTGATTCGCCTTCATTTGTCTTAGGTTGTCATCTGTGGAGTTTGTTCTCATGTTTCTTCTTTTTTAGGTCTTCATTCTTGAAGTCATATTTTACTTTTATTTTTAATGTTTTTGTGGGACCTATAATCTCACATCAGAATTTTTCTATCCTGATTTATGTTGTTTCTTTATATCATTTTCTTAATTTCTTTTTTTTTTTTTTTTTGAGACTCGCTGTGTCTCGCTGTGTCTCCCAGGCTGGAGTGCAGTGGCGTGATCTCGGCTCACTGCAAGCTCCGCCTCCCGGGTTCCCGCCATTCTCCCGCCTCAGCCTCCCAAGTAGCTGAGACTACAGGCGCCCGCCACCACGCCCAGCTAGTTTTTTGTATTTTTAGTAGAGACGGGGTTTCACCATGTTAGCCAGGATAGTCTCGATCTCCTGACCTCGTGATCCACCCGCCTCGGCCTCCCAAAGTGCTGGGATTAAAGGCTTGAGCCACCTCGCCCGGCCTCTTAATTTCTTTAGTGTCTTTGTAATAGGTTACTGTTTTCATTTAATTTGAGGTCACATTTTTCTGTGAGCATATTTCATTATCTGCAGTGATGTTTTTCTGCTCTTTATTTTTCTCATACCCTTCTGTGAGATTTGACAGAATTCTTTTTTTTTTTTTTTTTTTTTGAGACGGAGTCTCGCTCTGTCGCCCAGCCCAGGCTGGAGTGTAGTGGCGCGATCTCGGCTCACTGCAAGCTCCGCCTCCCGGGTTCACGCCATTCTCCTGCCTCAGCCTCCCGAGTAGCTGGGACTACAGGCGCCCACAACTGCGCCCGGCTAATTTTTTTTTGTATTTTTAGTAGAGACGGGGTTTCACCGTGGTCTCGATCTCCTGACCTTGTGATCCGCCCGCCTCGGCCTCCCAAAGTGCTGGGATTACAGGCGTGAGCCACCGCGCCCGGCCGACAGAATTATTTTCTGCTGCCTATTATATTAGTTTTCTAGTGCTGCTTTAACAAATTACCACAAACCAAGTGGCTTCACACAAACGGACATTAGGAGTCTGAAATCTGAGCTGGGTCTCACTGGGCTAAATGAAGATGCTGGCCTGCTGCCGAATGCTGCTCTCAGGGCAAATGCACGTTCTTACCTCTTGTGCCTGCAGGAGGTCACCTGTGTTCCTCGGCTTGCATCAGTTTGGGTTGCTGGTTTTTTCTAGTGTTTTGTTTTAGGTGAGTACTTTATTGACTGGAGGTCATCTTTTCTAACAGGTATGTAGAGCTTTCAGTTTCTTGCCAACCACCACTTTAGCTGCATCTCATACATTTGGTGGGTTGTATTTTTGTTGTCATTCAGTTGAAAATATTTTCCAGTTTCCCTCACAGTTTCTTTTTTTTTTTTTTTTTTTTTTTTTTTTTTGAGACGGAGTCTCGCTCTGTCGCCCAGGCTGGAGTGCAGTGGCCAGATCTCAGCTCACTGCAAGCTCCGCCTCCCGGGTTTGCGCCATTCTCCTGCCTCAGCCTCCCGAGTAGCTGGGACTACAGGCGTCCGCCACCTCGCCCGGCTAGTTTTTTTGTATTTTTAGTAGAGACGGGGTTTCACCATGTTAGCCAGGATGGTCTCGATCTCCTGACCTTGTGATCCGCCCGTCTCGGCCTCCCAAAGTGCTGGGATTACAGGCTTGAGCCACTGCGCCCGGCCTTCCCTCACAGTTTCTTTTTCACCCATGAGTTATTTAGAATTGTATTTCATTTCCAAATAATTGCTTACTTCCCAGATTTCTTTCTTTTGCTTTATAATTTAACTCCATTGTGTTTAGAGGACTTGTATAGTTTCAGTCCTTTTGAAATGCCCAATGCGTACGTTACGGGCCGGCATGTGGTCTGTACTGGGGGACATTCCCCGGGCCCCTGAAGAAGCGTGTGTGCCGGCGGCTGTGGGGGCGGTGCCCCGCCGGGTCCGCTGGGTCAGCTGGCTGACGGTGTTCTCAAGTCTTCTCTGTTCTTGCTGACTTTCTGTCTAGTTCTGGGTGGCCTGGTAGGCCCAGCAGCTTCTCTTTGTGCGAATTTTTGCCCCGGAAAGAAGTGTCGGCTGTTTTGTTTTGCCCCAGATTGGACCTCGGACCCTGACCCTCCTCTGCTTTGCAGATGTGCGGAAAGTCACCCACTTGAGCAGCTTGGTTCTGTGGGCCGCCCAGTGGTACCTGTCAGCTACTTGGGGATTATCGGTGTATCACACGCTTGGTGACATCTTTCTTTTCCAGCTGAACAGAATCATCTAGGCCTTGGAATACTGATTTTGAGGGCTTCCATCCTGATCTACCCATCATCAATTAAAAATATCCTCAGTTGAAAATGCATTGAACACACCTAATCTGCCAAACATCATAGCTTCGTCTAGCCTCCCTTAAATGTGCTCTGACACTTGTATTAGCCCAGAGTTGGACAGAATCACCTGACATAAAGCATGTTTTGTAATAAAGTGTTGAATATCTCATGCAAGAGTGTCACACCGTATGTTGCTACCCTTAAATATGCTTGGAACACGTACATCAACCCAGATTTGGGCAGAATCACCTGACACAAAGCCTGTTTTGTAATAAAGTGATGAATATCTCATGTAAGAGTGTCACACCATATGTTGCTAGCCTAGGAAAAGATCAACATTCAGAATTCAAAGTACAGTTTGTGCTGAATGCCAGTAGCTTCCACACCATCGTAAAGTTGCAGATTCATAGGTTGAACCATCATTAAGTCAGGGACCCACTTACCCATATTCATGGCTTGTCCCTTCCACTTACATTTGGTGGTTAACGGAAATACCGTGTCCGTCTTTGTTGTTGTTGATAACATCAGAGGATTGTGGTTTCACTGTTCTAGTTTTGCTTTTATTGAGAAATTTGGAGAAACTAAAAAATAAAATGCAGGTGGTGTTACAAGCAAACAAATGAACTTACTATATTTCAAATGAATAAGTACACTTAAGGAAGAAAGCTGGCCGAGGCAGGTGGATCACCCAAGATGAGGAGTTCAAGACCATTCTGGGCAACGTGGTGAAACCCCATCTCTACAAAAAATGCAAAAAATTAACTGGGTGGTGGCACACACCTGTCGTCCCAGCTACTCAGGAGGCTGAGGTGGGAGGATTACTTGAGTTCATGAGGCAGAGGTTGCAGTGAGCCAAGATTGTGCCACTGCACTCCAGCCTGGGCACCAGAGCGAGACTGTGTCCTCCAACAAAAAAGAAAAATGAGAAGAAAACTGACCCAAGAAACTCCTGGACACGATAAACCTACAAGTATAAAGATAAAAATTATAAACGAATTGTAATCTCCAGCTAGAAGGCTTGTGTTCTTGGTGGCATGGGTTAATTCTGCAGCGACTTCGTGCGCGTGTTGTAGGGTTAAGCAAATGAGGAAATCTGCTGGGAGAGTGGGAGCCCAGCCTCCCAGAGGTGGACTGAAATGTCAGGGATGCAGGCCGGGCGCGGTGACTCACACCTGTAATCCCAGCACTTTGGGAGGCCAAGGCAAGCGGATCACCTGAGGTTAGGAGTTCGAGACCAGCCTGACTGACATGGAGAAACCCTGTCTCTATTAAAAAAAAAAAAAAAAAAAAAAAAACCCAGGTGTGGTGGTGTATGCCTGTAATCCCAGCTACTCGGGAAGCTGAGGCAGGAGAATCACTTGAACCCAGAAGGTGGAGGTTGGGGTGAGTGAACCAAGATCGCACCCCTGCACTCCAGCCTGGACAACAAGAGTGAAACTGTCTCAAAAAAGAAAAAAAAAGAAAAGAGGAAAAATCACGGTTGTGGAAAGAGGGAGGCTCGGTCTCGTGATCTCAGGGCAGAGTTGGCGGCATCAGTGTGAACTTGTGGGTTTGATTCACATACATGTGTGCATGTCGGTGTTTCCGGGTTCTACCGCTCTACTGGAAGGGCTGACAGGCAGAGGCACCCGTAACAGTGAGTACACGGCTGCCTGCCTCGGACCCGCGTGGCGGTTATCTGCATCGGGCCTTTTTGGCAGCGCTCTTCCTCCAGACCAGATTATTTCATCTCTGCTGGAGAACACTCTTGTGTGGCCTTTAATGTGGGTCACTTGGAGACACGGTCTGTGTGTGGTTTATCTGACGGTGTTTTTAGTTCCTGTTTATTCCTCAGGGGATATTTGTGCTGCTTACTGAATTCTGGTTTGGTTCTCATTTTTCACAGCTTTGAAGATGTCGTTCCTTTGTTTCCTGGTTTACGTTGTTTCTCTTGAAAAGTAAGCAGTGTATCTAATTGGTTTTTTTCTTAAAATAGCTCTCATGGAAATAATCTGATATACAGAAATGTGGAAGGAGTAGCATAACAAACCCTGTGCACGCATCCCCGGCTTCAGAAGTTACCAGTTCACAGCCATTCCCATTTCATCTGTGTCCTCCACTCCCTTCTTAAAAAAATTTATTTTTAAAAATAATTTCAACTTTGGTTTTAGATTCATCAGGCACATGTGCAGGTTCACGACATGGTGTATTGCGTGACGCTGAGTTTGGGATAAGAATGATCCTATCACCCAGATAGTGAGCGTGGCACTCAATAGGTTGTTTTTCAGCCGTGCCCCTCCTCCCCGCTCCCTCGCTCCTCACTCTCAGTCCCAGCGCCTGTGGTTCTCGTATTTATGTCCCTGTGTACCATGTGCTTAGCTCCCACTGATGGGTGAGAACATGTGGTATCTGGTTTTCTGTTTCTGTGTTCGTTCACTTAGGATGATGGTCGCCAGCTGCATGCATGTTGCTGCAAGGGACGTTATTTTATTCTTTTCTGTGGCTGTATAATACTCCATGGCGTGGATATACCGCATTTTCCTTATCCAGTCCACCACTGCCAGGCCCGTAGGTTGATTCCATGTCTTTGCTATTGTAAATAGTGCCGTGATGAACCTACATGTGTACGTGGGGTTTTTTTGTAGAATGATTTATTTCTTTGGGTACACACCTGGTAGTGGCATCACTGGGTCAGATGGTAGCTCTGTTCTTAGTTCTTCGAGAAAACTCCACACTGCTCTCCGCAGTGGCTGAACTCATGGGCATCCCTGCCAGCAGCGCTTGAGTTTCCCTTTTCTCTGTAGCCTCTCCAGCATCTGTTATTTTTTTCTCTTTTAAATGAAAGCCATTGTGACAAGTGTGAGATGGTATCTTGTTGTGGTTTTGATTTGCACTTCTCTGATGACTGTTGATGTCGAGCCTTTTTTCACGTCTGTTGGCCACTTTTATGTCTCCTTTTGAGAAGAATCTGTTCATGTCCTTTGCTCGCTTTTTAATGGGGTTATTTTATTTCTTTTTAAGCTTCTTATAGATTGTGAATTTCAGACCTTTGTCAGATGCATAGTTTGCAGATATCTTCTCTTATTCAGTGGGTTTTCTGTTTATTCTGTCCATAGTCTCCTTTGCCGTGATAGGTTCAGCTATGCAGAGGCTCTTTAGTTAGCTCCCGCTTGTCAATTTTGGTTTCTGTTACAATCCACTCAATTATTTGGAAGCAAATACCTGAAATCATAATTCACGTAGCTACATTTCAGTAAGTATTTTTAAAAGATAGATTTTTTTTTTTTTTTTTTTTTTTTTTGAGACGGAGTCTCACTCTGTCATCCAGGCTGGAGTGCAGTGGTGCAAGCTTGGTTGACTGCAACCTCCACCTCTAGGGTCCAAGCAATTCTCCTGCCTCAGCCTCTCAAGCAGCTGGGATTACAGGTGTGTGCCACGATGCCTGGCGCATATATATATTTTTTTTAGTAGAGATAGGGTTTCACCATGTTGGCCAGGAGGCTGGTCTCAAGCTCCTGGGCTCAAATAATCCATCTGCCTCAGCCTCCCAAAGTGCTAGGACTACAGGCGTGAGTCACTGTGCCTGGCTTAGAATTCTTTTATATTCATCAGCACTTTGGGAGGCCAAGGCAGGCGGATCATGAGGTCAGGAGATCGGGACCATCCTGGCTAACATGGTGAAACCCCATGTTTACTAAAAATACCAAAAATTAGCTGGGTGTGGTGGCGGGCGCCTGTAGTCCCAGCTACTTGGGAAGCTGAGGCAGGAGAATGGCATGAACCTGGGAGGTGGCGCTTGCAGTGAGGCAAGATTGCACCACTGCACTCCAGCCTGGGCGACAGAGCGAGACTCCATCTCAAAAAAAAAACAGTATATAGTTGGCTGGGCGTGGTGGCTCACGCCTGTAATCCCAGCACTTTGGGAGGCCGCAGCAGGCGGATCATGAGTTCAGGAGATCAAGACCATCCTGGCTAACACGGTGAAACCCCGTTTCTACTAAAAATACAAAAATTAGCCAGGCATGGTAGCGTGCACCTGTAGTCTCAGCTACTCGGGAGGCTGAGGCAGCAGAATTGCTTGAACGTGGGAGGTGGAGGTTGCAGTAGAGCGAGGCGCGGTGATAGGAGGTGTGCTGCCTCGGGTCTTCCCACCTCCTCACCCCCACCCTGCAGCCCCAAGAAAGGCTCAGAGAGAGTCAAGACCAACCTAGAACGAGATGTCTGTTTTGAAGAGAGAACGGCTGGGTTCTTTTCGACCCGCAGAGGTGCACGGCCCACCTTGTAGGTTGGAGCAGGGAGCGTGGAGGACAAGGTCATCCTGGAATGAGAAAATAAGGGCTGGTGAACGGGGCAGCGCTGCCGCCAGGGAGGAGAGGTGCCTGAAATTAGAAAGGACATCCCGGGGGAGCTGGCCCGTGCCAAGAGCAAGAATGAGCTTGAGTCCTGTGACCCTCTGAACTCTCTTACTGTTTAGCTCTAGTACTGTTTTGTGGAGGCCTTACAACCTTTAGGGCATCGATGGCCCTGTCGTCTGCCCATCAAGGCAGTTGTGATTTTCTCTGACAGCCGCCTCCTGCCTGGGCAGGCTCCCATCCAGTGCTGGGTAGAATATGCTGAGGGGAAGCACTCACTCTTTCCCTGATGAGGATGATGGGAGCCGCACTGTTTCCTGGATGCCTCTTATAAGGCTGAAGACGTTTCCTTCTATTCCTGGTTTGCTCAGAGTTTTTGCTGTGAATAGAGGTGGAAGTGTTGGCAAATGTTTTTCTATGTCGAATGACATGACCATATGGTTTTCCTCCTTTCGCTAATGTATTGTTTTAATTTTTTTTTTTTCCTCTGAGATGGAGTCTTGCTCTGTCTCCCAGGCTGGAGTACAGTGGTGCAATCTCGACTCACTGTAACCTCTGCCTCCCAGGTTCAAGCGATTCTCCTGCCTCAGCCTCCCAAGTAGCTGGGACTACAGGTGCCCACCACAATTTTTGTATTTTTAGTAGAGACGGGATTTCACCATTTTGGCCAGGATGGTCTCGATCTCCTGACCTCGTGATCCAGCTGCCTCGGCCTCCCAAAGTACTGGGATTACAGGCATGAACCACCACGCCCAGCCTTTTTTTTTTTTTTTTTTTTTTGAGACAGAGTCTCACTCTGTCGCCAGGCTGGAGGGCAATGGCTGGATCTCAGCTCACTGCACCCTCCACCTCCCAGGTTCAAGCGATTCTCCTGCCTCAGCCTCCTGAGTTGCTGGTTAAACAGGCGTGCGCCACCATGCCCAGTTCATTTTTGTATTTTTAGTAGAGATGGGGTTTCACCATGTTGGCCAGGCTGGTCTTGAACGCCGGACCTCAGGACATCTGCCCGCCTCGGCCTCCCAAAGTGCTGGGATTACAGGTGTGAGCCACCGCGCCCGGCCTGTTTTAATTTTTTGATTATTAAACCCACCTTTTATTCCTGTGATAAATCATGACATATTATCTTTGATAAACAGTGCTTAATTTAATTTGTTACATTTTTGTTAAGGATTTTTTTTCTATGTTCATGGGGATATCAAGCTGTTTCTTTTATTGTAATGTCTGCTGGTTTTGGTATCAGTAATGCTGCTTATATAAAGAATTGGGAGATGTTTCTTCCTTTATTTTCTGGAAGAATTTGTATGTTTTCTTTCTGTAATGTTTGGTAGAATTCACCACTGAAGCCATCTGGGCCTGGAAGTTTCTCTGTGGGAAGGTTTTTCTTTTCTTTTCTTTTTTTTTTTTTTGAGACGGAGTCTCGCTCTGTCACCCAGACTGGAGTGCAGTGGCCGGATCTCAGCTCACTGCAAGCTCCGCCTCCCGGGTTCACGCCATTCTCCTGCGTGAGCCTCCCGAGTAGCTGGGACTACAGGCGCCCGCCACCTCGCCTGGCTAGTCTTTTGTATTTTTTTTTAGTAGAGACGGGGTTTCACCGGGTTAGCCAGGATGATCTCGATCTCCTGACCTCGTGATCCGCCCGTCTCGGCCTCCCAAAGTGCTGGGATTACAGGCTTGAGCCACTGTGCCCGGCCTTTTTCAACTATAAGTTCAATTTGTAAATAAAAGGCTAATCAGCTTATTCTTGAGTTTCTGTGGTTTTTGTCTTTCAAGTAATTTGTCCATCTGAGTTGCAGAATTTCTTTTCTTTTTTTGTTTTGGGACAGAGTCTTGCTCTCTCACCCAGGCTGGAGTGCAGTGGCGCCATCTTGGCTCACTGCAGCCTCCGCCTCCCAGGTTCCAGGGATTCTCCTGCCTCAGCCTTTCAGGTAGCTGGGATTACAGGTGCACCCCAGCTAATTTTTGTATTTTTAGTATAGACAGGGTTTCACCATGTTGGCCAGGCTCGTCTCGAACTTCACCATGTTGGCCAGGCTGGTCTCAATCTACCCACCTCGGCCTCCCAAAGTACTGTGATTACAGGCGTGAGCCACTGTGCCTGGCCTCCATACTGTTTTTTATAGTGGTTGTACTAGTTTACATTCCCACCAGCAGTGTAAAAGTTTTCCCTTTTCACTGCATCCACACCAACCTAGATGTGTTTTTTATTTGTTTGTGTCATCAATTCTTTCTTTCTTTTTTTTCTTTTTTTTTTTTTGAGACGGATTTCACTCTTGTCGCCCAGGCTGGAGTGCAATGGCACAATCTCGGCCCACTGCAACCTCCGCCTCCCAGGTTGCAGGGATTCTCCTGCCTCAGCCTTTCAGGTAGGTGGGATTACAGGTGCACCCCAGCTAATTTTTGTATTTTTAGTATAGACAGGGTTTCACCATGTTGGCCAGGCTGGTCTCGAATTCCTGACCTCAGGTGATCTGCCCACCTCGGCCTCCCAAAGAGCTGGGATTACAGGCGTGAGCCACCACGCCCACTTGTCCATTTCATCTGAGTTGCAGAATGTATTTTTATAAAATTTTTTATATGTTTCCTTACTATCCTTTTATACCTGTAGGATCTGTAATGATACCCCCTCTCTTATTCCTAGTAGTGGTAAATTCTATCTTCTCCATTTTTTCCCTAATCAATATTTGTAGAAGCTTACCCATTTTATTGCTCTTTCCCAAGAACCAGAGTTTGGTTTCATTGATTTTTTTTCTTTTTTTAAAATTTCATTGATTTCACATCTTTATTATTTTTTTCTTGCTGCTTACTGTGGGATTAAATTTGCTTTACTTTTGTGATTTTTTTTCTTTGATACTGTGCATAATGTGTTATTTATTTGAAAATATTTTGGGTTTTTTCAGATGTTATTCTATTGCTGAGTTTTTATTCAGTTCCCTTGTCAGAAACCGTTCTCTGATTTTGGTTCTTTTAAATGTATTGAGGTTTGCTTTATTGTCCAGAGAAGAGTCTGTCTTGGTGGAGGTTTTGTGTACACTTGTAAATAATGTGTATTCTGTTGTTGTTGGTCTGCTCAATAAACGTCCGTTAGGTTAACTTGGATAATAGTGTTGATTTGAATCTTCCGTGTCTTTACTGATTTTTATGTACTTGTTCAGTTACTTACTGAATAGTTCTGTGGAAATCTCCATCTGTGATGGTGACTTATCTTGTCTCCCATTAGTTCCGTCAGCTTTGCTTCATGTGTTTTGAAGGTCTCTTTGCAGGTAGATGCCCCTTTGGGAGAATGCGTTCTGAATGAATTGACCCCCTTGTAATTTTGTGATGTTGTTTATTGTATTTAGTATGTTATTCTTGAATCTTTGCCCGGTGTTAATATCGCCACTCCAGCTTTCTCTCGGTTTGTATTAACGTGGTGTACCTTTTCCCATCCATTTGTTTTAAACTCTTCTCCTGTTTGCCCCGAGAACACTCACTGGGAGTGCTTGCAGCTGCAGCGTTTACCCCGAGATAAGTTTGCCACGAAATCTCTCGTTTTCCTGATGACTTCTGCGTTGCTCAAGTATGTCGACTTTGGAAACAAAAGACCTCATTCTATTTACGGCATTCTGTTTTTAGTCGTGGTATTTCCATTTACAAAATATAGGGATTCTCAGTTGCTGAAAGCGTCAAATCCCAGAAGACACAGCGTTCCCACGCATGGTGTTAACATCATTCTCAGTTGCTGGCCAAAGATTCCTTTGATGAATCCAGTTTTTCCAAAATAGATGATTCTGATGATTCAGATGACTCTGATGTTAGTTCTGTTTAGAAATAATTCCAAGAACAGTTTTTATGTTTTATTTTCACATTGAAAATCAGTCAGATTTACTTCAGCCTCAAAGAGTGTGTTTATGTAAAAGTAAATGAGCGCTGGCAGTGAGCTGCAATTTTTTTTCCTAAACGAGAGAAGGATTAAGCTATGTGTCTTTATGTTTAAAGCGTGTTTCTTGTAGGCAGCATATAGGAAGTCTTGCTTTTTTATTCAGTCTGACAATCCCTGTCTCTCTAAAAACACAGCTTTATTATTTATTTATTTATTTATTTTGAGACGGAGTCTTGCTCTGTCGCCCAGGCTGGAGTGCAGTGGCTCGATCTCAGCTCACTGCAACCTCCACCTCCCAGGCTCAAATGATTCTCCTGCCTCAGCCTCCCAGGTAGCTAGTATTACAGATATGTACCACCACGCCTGGCTAATTTTTGTATTTTTAGTAGAGACGGGGTTTCACCATGTTGGCCAGGCTGGTCTTGAACTCCTGACCTCATATGATCCCCACCCCGCCTTGGCCTCCCAAAGTGCTGGGATTACAGGTGTGAGCCACCGCTCCTGGCCTAAAAAACAGCTTTATTTGGATATAATTGATATACAATAAACCACACATATTTACAGTGCATAATCTGATATATATCCATATCCATATATTATGCATAAACAGCTGCTGTGAACGTTATGCTTGCTCATCCATAAACCCATCCTGCATGCAGCATGGACACACTGACTGTGTCTTGTGCCCCTCGGGGCCCCTCCTCCCCCAATCACAGATTTGCCCGTTCGCTTTCCGTACTTTGCATGATTGTTTCCAGATTCATCCGTGTTGCATGTATCCATTCATTCTTTTGTTGTTGCTGCGTAATGATCCATTGTAGGGATATATCACAATTTGTCTTCTAGTTTTTAGATATTACATATAAAGCTGCTGTGAATTTTATATGTAAGTCTTCATACAGAGGCTGGGCGTGTTGGCTCAGGCCTGTAATCCCAGCACTTTGGGAGGCCGAGATGGGCAGATCACCTGAGGTCAGGAATTCAAGACCAGCCTGACCAACATGGTGAAACACTGTCTCTACTAAAAATACAAAAATTAGCGGGTGTGGTGACAGGCATCTTCCAGCTACTCGGGAGGCTGACGCAGGAGAATCATTTGAACCCGGGAGGCGGAGGTTGCAGTGAGCCAACGCACCACTGCACTCCAGCCTGGGTGACAGAGTGAGCCTCTGTCTCAAAAGAAAAAAAAATTTCTTCATACAGAGATAGGTTTTCATTTCTCTAGGAGTAATAGTAACTAGGGGTGGAATAGCTGGATTATGTGGTCAGTATAATCACTGAAGAAGAGATTGGAGGAACGAATAGAGAATCCAGAAATAGATCCATACATATGCAAGCAACCAATTCTTAACAGAGTTACATGGGCACTTAATGGCGAAAGGATTGTTCTTTCAACAAATTGTGTTGGAACAGTTAGACATCCGTGTGCAAAAAAAATGAACTTGAATCCCTCAAAGATCTAAATATAAAACTGTAAAACTTCTAAAAGACAACACAGAAGAAAATCTTTGAATTAGGCAAAGATTTCTTTGGATACAAGCCCAACAGCACAATCCATAAAAAAATGAGTGAAGTGGACTTCATCAAAAGTAAAAACTTGTGCTCTTCAAAATACACTAGTAAGAGAATTAGAAGACGAGGTGGGTGGATCACCTGGTCAGGAGTTTGAGACCAGCCTGGCAAACATGCTGAAACCCTATCTCTACTAAAAATACAAAAATGGGCCGGGTGCGGTGGCTCACGCCTGTAATCCCAGCACTTTGGGAGGCCGAGACGGGCGGATCACGAGGTCAGGAGATTGAGACCATCTTGGCTAACGCGGTGAAACCCCGTCTCTACTAAAAATACAAAAAATCAGCCGGGCGAGGTGGCGGGCGCCTGTAGTCCCAGCTACTCGGGAGGCTGAGGCAGGAGAATGGCGTGAACCCGGGAGGCGGAGCTTGCAGTGAGCCGAGATCCGGCCACTGCACTCCAGCCTGGGCGACAGAGCGAGACTCCGTCTCAAAACAAAACAAAACAAAACAAAAATGAGCCCGGAGTGGGCTGGGCATGGTGGCTCACACCTGTAATCCCAGCACTTTGGGAGGCGTGCAGATCACGAGGTCAAGAGATCGAGACCATCATGGCCAACATTGTAAAACCCCATCTCTACTCATAATACAAAAAAATTAGCTGAGCATGGTGGTGGGTGCCTGTACTCCCAGCTACTTGGAAGGCTGAGGCAGGAGAATCACTTGAACTCGGGAGGTGGAGGTTGCAGTGAGCGGAGATTGTGCCACTGCACTCCAGCCTGGCCACAGAGGGAGACTCCATCTCAAAAAAAAAAAAAAAAAACAAAGCGGGAGTGCAGTGGAGCGATCTCGGCTCACTGCAGCCTCCACCTTCTGAGTTCAAGTGATTCTCCTGCCTCAGCCTCCCAAGTACCTGGGATTACAGGCACCCACCATCACGCCCAACTAATTTTTGTATTTTTAGTAGAGACCAGTTTCGCCATATTGGCCAGGCTGGTCTCAAACTCCTGAACTCAGTTGATCCGTCTGCCTCAGCCTCCCAAAGTGCTGGGATTACAGGCGTGAGCCAGCAAACCCAGCCTAATTTTTGTATTTTTTTTTTTTTTGCAGAGACAGTGTTTTGCCATATTGCCCAGGCACACACCACTATATCCAGTCTTACAATAGCTGTTTTAATGTCTTATGTCTGGGCCTGTTTCTATTGGTTGGTTTTTCTCCTGGTCAGTGTCTGGGCCTGTTTCTATTGGTTGGTTTTTCTCCTGGTCAGTGTCTGGGCCTGTTTCTATTGGTTGGTTTTTCTCTGGCTCAGTGTCTGGGCCTGTTTCTATTGGTTGGTTTTTCCACGGCGCAGTGTCTGGGCCTGTTTCTATTGGTTGGTTTTTCTTCTGGTCAGAGGTTGTGTTTCCCGCTTCATTGCATGTCTAGTTGGTTTTGTTTGTCAGCCATCTTGGATTTTACTTTACTGGATGCAGGATTTTGTTATATCCCTTTAAATGCTGTTGAGACTTGTTTTAGGTTGCAGTAAAGTTGGTCATAGACCATTTCCTCCTCTTGAGGCTGGCGTTTAAGCCGTGTTCGGGTGGCTCCTAAAAAAGAGGGGCCGTTGTTGTGAACCCCTGTTCAGTCCGGACCCTTCTGAGCCTGCTGTCGTCCACTCCCGGTGGTGGAAACGCCGGCTGTTCCCAGCCTCCAGGGAGCCCTGGTGGTTCTTTTTCCCGTTGGTTCTCTGAGGTGGTTTCCTCGAATGCCGATGCAGATCAGTATTGAGCCAAAGACACGAGGATCCTCCGCAGGTCTGCGGGGCTCCCTCCTCCCGGCGCTCGGGACGTGCTCCAGACCGCGGGCTCTGCCGAGCTCCACTCCCCGCCCCGCAGCCTGGAAGCCAGGAGGGCCCGCCGCGAGCGAGGGCCGGCGGCTCCCTCTTCAGCTTTCGCACTTCTGTGATCGCCGTCCTGTGCGTTCTCTTCTCCAGTGTCTGAAAACGTCGCTTCGTGCACGGCGCCTGGCTTATGAGTTGTCTGAGGTAAACCTGGTTTCCTTGTTATATTCATCGTGGCTAGAAGTGGAAGTGACTGTGAGTCCAGCTTTGTTCTTTCTTTCCAAAATAATTTTATTTATTCCCGACTCTTCGTATTTCCGTGTCAATTTTAGACTTCTGTTTATCAGCTACTGCAAAAAGCATTTGGGAATCTTGACTGGGAGCATACTGAATTTATAGGTCAATTTGGGAAAATACTGATATCAACATTGAGTTTTCTAATCCATGAACTTGGTATATTTCCCCATCTATTTAAGCCTTTAATTTCTCTCGGCAGTGTTTTGCAGCTTTCAGTATACAGGTCTTGTACATATTTTTTAAAATTCACCTCTTATTTCATGCTTTCATGCTTTTGGACATTATATGTGGAATTTTAAAATGTTTCATTTTCTGGCCAGGCACAGTGGCTCCCGCCTGTAAACCCAACACTTTGGGAGGCTGAAGTGGGTGGATCACTTGAGGTCAGGAGTTCAAGACTAGCCTGGCCAACATGGGGAAACCCCGTCTCTACTAAAAATACAAAAGGAATTAGCCGGGTGTCATGGCACACACACACGTGGGAGGCTGAGGCAGGAGAATCACTCGAACCCAGTAAGCGGAGGTCACGGTGAGCTGAGATTGTGCTGCTGCACACTGCAGCCTGGGCGACAGAGTGATCCATCTCAAACAAATTTTTTTTTTGTCATTTTCTAATTAATCTATAGAAATACAGTTGCTGTTGGCTGGGCGCAGTGGCTCACGCCTGTAATCCCAGCACTTTGGGAGGCCGAGGTGGGCAGATCATGAGGTCAGGAGATCGAGACCATCCTGGCTAACACGGTGAAACCCTGTCTCTACTAAAAATACAAAAAATTAGCCGGGCGAGGTGGCGGGCGCCTGTAATCCCAGCTACTCGGGAGGCTGAGGCAGGAGAATGGCGTGAACCTGGGAGGTGGAGCTTGCAGTGAGCCGAGATCGCGCCACTGCACTCCAGCCTGGGGGACACAGCGAGACTCTGTCTCAAAAAAAAAGACAGTTGCTGTTTTTTTTGAGACAGGATCTCACTGTTGGCCAGGCTGGAGTGCAGTGGCACAATCATAGCTCACCATAGCGTCAAATTTTGGGGTTGAAATCATCATGCCTCCTCAGTTTTCGAAGTAGCTGAGATACAGGCACACACCACTGCACCTGGCTAATTTTGTTTTGTTTGTAAAGACAGAGTTTCACTATTACTCAGGCTAGTCTTCAAACTCCTGCCCTCAAGTGATCCTCCGACCTCAGCCTCCTGAGTTCTGGAGTAGCTTGGGACTACAGGCTCACCATACTCGGCTTTTTTTTTTTTTTTTTTGTAGAGAAGAGGGTCTTGTGTTTTTGCCCAGGCGGATCTCAAACTCGTGATTTCAAGCGGTCTTCCCACCTCAGCCTCCCAAGTACTAGGGTTACAGGCATGAGCCACCATGCCTGGCCTGTGTTAATCTTTTATTTTTCTTTTCTATCTGGCTATACTTTGTAGAACTTATTATTGGGAATGCTTTTCAGAAAGAACCTGCATTTATTTCTGGTGGAAGCTAGCAGTTTTTATTAACCTTGGAACACTTTTTAGGGCAACCATACATCTTGCTTTGCCACAGATAGGTTTGGCTTAAGCCTGTTTCCCCAGCAGTATTATTATTATTATTTTTTTTTTGAGACGGAGTCTCGCTCAGTCGCCCAGGCTGGAGTGCAGTGGTGCGATCTCCGTTCACTGCAAGCTCCGCCTCCCGGGTTCACGCCATTCTCCTGCCTCAGCCTCCTGAGCAGCTGGGACTACAGGTGCCCGCCGCCACACCCGGCTAACTTTTTGCATTTTTAGTAGAGACGGGGTTTCACCGTGTTAGCCAGGATGGTCTCAATCTCCTGACCTCATGATCCACCCACCTCGGCCTCCCAAAGTGCTGGGATTACAGGCATGAGCCACCGCGCCCAGCCCCCAGCAGTATTATTAATAGCTCCCTTTCACTCTCAGAAATGCCCTGGTTTAGAAAATACATGATGTGGTGACTTCAGTTCTTGGTTCCTGCATGGTGGAGGAATGTCAGGTTCAGCTCCTCCCTGTGGGGGTGACCCATGCTGGCCAGGCTGGGGATGGCGCACCTCTCCTGCCCATTTGCCACTCCCTTGAAGAATTCTCCCACTTTCTGGCATGCCCAGTAATACCTTATAAAGTAAGTTTGTGGTGGGCGCATTGGCTCACGCCTGTAACTCCAGCACTTTGGGAGGCTGAGTCGGGAGGAGGGCTCATGCCCAGGAAGTCCAACCTGGGTGACAGTGAGACTCCGTCTCTTCAAAAAAAGTTTGTTGGAGGTTTTCTAGAGTCTGGCTTTATTACAGGATATTTATGCTGCCATATTACTGAAAACATGTTTTTGTTGCTACTTGGTTTTAGTTCCTTATTAAACTGGGTTCTCCTACCCCAGGTGACTCCATCGTCCTCTGAGCTTCAGCTCAGTTACACCCTTACAGCTCCTGCCCCTGTTCTCTCCTGTCTTTGTAACACCATGTTCCTTCACTTCCAGCATTTACCATAGCTGGAATCTTGTGGTTCTTGGCTGTCGGGTCCCGTGACTGTCTCCTCTCAGCCGCGTTTTCCAGCACGACGCAGCGTCACTTGGGGACGGGGCATTGAATGGGTGACAGAAGGACAGGCTGGAAGCGGTTTATACCCACAGGACATCTTTCCATTCTTAGATGCAGGAACCACCATAGTCCATTTTATATTCAGCTTTTCGTCCGGGTTGATGATTTCATACGTTAGCTGGAGTTTTTCTAATTCGTATTTCATGTATCAGGTCTTCTAGCAAGGTAGGATGAATTGCTTTCAAGGAATTCAGCTTTGCTGATTGTAACAGCTGTGAGTACCTCTCGTGAACTGTTTGAAGGATGAGGGTATAAATTCTAGATGAAGCAACCTCTTTATACCATTCTAGGTTTTAGTTCATGTTCCCCAATCCTTTATTAATAGGCCACTTGCATATTTTTCATGTCTCTATTTTTTGCTTATTTTACAATTTGGGAGTATTTTCACTGCGTAAATGGATTGCAGGAAGTCAAGGAACAAGTTTTTCTATTCCAGTTTTCCATTGTACAGTTTTTTTCTACACATATTTAGGCTGATGTAGCCATGATGATAGAGATTAAAATGTGTGATTTAGTTCCGTGCTTAATTTGATTTCATCTCTTACAGGTAATGCACAAGGGTCACGTGTATGCTCTCAAGATGACCAGGCAGATCCTGTCCTCAGGACCAGAAGCCCGTCTCTGCTGCACACATCGTCGTCTACACCATGAGGATTTAGTAGCAGGACTCCTGGAAAGCAGTGATCTATGCTCAAAGACCATGAGTCACAGATTCTTTTTTTCAGTACTATTTATGATTAGCCATATTTATAGGAACATCCTGAAAGATGGAATTATGATGAAAAAGTGAAGATAATCTACATTCGGGGGCACAAATGAGCATTTGGATCAGTTTTTTACGAACCTAAGACACAGCCAGAGTAGTTATGGTCAGTCATGGAGAATAACTTGAAAACTTGTCCCAAAGAGGACGGTGATTTCGTTTCTGACAAAATAAAGTTTAAAATAGAAGAGGAAGATGATGATGGAATTCCTCCTGATAGTTTGGAAAGAATGGACTTTAAAAGTGAGCAGCAGGACATGAAGCAGACGGACAGCGGTGGGGAGCGAGCGGGCCTCGGCGGGACGGGCTGCAGCTGCAAGCCCCCAGGGAAGTACTTGTCTGCAGAGAGTGAGGACGACTATGGCGCGCTGTTCTCCCAGTACAGCAGCACCCTCTACGACGTGGCCATGGAGGCCGTGACCCAGAGCCTCCTTTCCAGCCGGAACATGAGCTCCAGGAAGAAGTCTCCAGCCTGGAAGCATTTTTTTATCTCTCCCCGAGACAGCACTAAAGCAATATGCATGTACTGTGTGAAAGAGTTCAGCAGAGGCAAAAACGAGAAAGACTTGAGTACCAGTTGTCTCATGAGGCACGTGAGGCGCGCACACCCGACCGTGCTCATTCAGGAAAACGGCAGCGTGTCTGCCGTGTCCTCGTTCCCCTCTCCCTCCCTCCTGCTTCCACCGCAGCCTGCGGACACGGGCGACCTCAGCACCATCCTCTCACCCATCAAACTTGTCCAGAAAGTGACATCTAAGATCCCGTCCCCCGATCGAATAACAGAGGAGTCTGTGTCTGTAGTTTCTTCTGAAGAAATCTCCTCTGACATGTCCGTTTCAGAGAAGTGCGGCAGAGAAGAAGCCCTGGTAGGGGCGTCTCCCCACCTCCCTGCTCTCCATTACGATGAAACTGCAGAGAACTTAGCGGAGAAGAGCCTTCCACTTCCAAAGAGCACCTCCGGGTCTAGGAGAAGGTCCGCTGTCTGGAAGCACTTCTACCTGTCACCACTGGACAACTCCAAAGCCGTCTGCATTCACTGCATGAACGAGTTCAGCCGGGGGAAGAACGGGAAGGACCTGGGCACAAGCTGCCTCATCAGGCACATGTGGAGAGCACACCGCGCCATCGTGCTGCAGGAGAACGGGGGCACGGGCATCCCGCCTCTGTACTCCACGCCTCCCACCCTGCTGCCTTCCTTGCTGCCGCCAGAGGGGGAGCTCAGCTCTGTGTCCTCGTCTCCGGTAAAGCTGGTCAGAGAGTCCCCTTCGGCCTCCTCCTCCCCTGACAGGCTGACTGAGGACCTGCAGTCTCACTTGAACCCTGGAGATGGGCTGATGGAAGACGCGGCGGCCCTCTCGTCTTCCGACGACGTGGGGGAGGCCTCGGCGTCCTCTCCCGAGAAGCAGCAGGCTGACGGGCTGAGTCCTAGATTGTTTGAATCTGGCGCCGTCTTCCAGCAGAATAAAAAGGTCATGAAGAGACTGAAGTCGGAGGTCTGGCATCACTTCTCCCTGGCGCCCACGGACAGCCTCAAGGCCGAGTGTCGGTACTGCGGCTGCGCCATCAGCCGGGGGAAGAAGGGTGACGTGGGCACCAGTTGCCTGATGAGACATCTCTACCGACGCCACCCAGAAGTTGTCGGGAGCCAGAAGGGCTTTCTGGGTGCCAGTCTGGCAAACTCTCCGTATGCCACTTTGGCCTCTGCAGAAAGTTCCTCTTCCAAACTGACTGACTTGCCAACAGTGGTCACAAAAAACCATCAAGTTATGTTTCCTGTTAATAGTAAAAAGACCTCAAAACTGTGGAATCATTTTTCTATTTGCTCCGCAGACTCCACAAAAGTCGTGTGCTTGCACTGTGGCCGGACCATCAGCCGGGGGAAGAAGCCGACTAACTTGGGCACCAGCTGTCTTCTGAGACATTTACAGCGGTTCCATAGCAACGTGCTGAAAACCGAGGTCTCAGAGACGGCGCGGCCTTCCTCTCCGGACATCCGGGTGCCGCGGGGCACAGAATTATCAGGCGCTTCCTCCTTCGATGACACCAATGAGAAGTTTTATGATTCTCACCCAGTTGCCAAAAAAATCACAAGTCTCATAGCTGAAATGATTGCACTTGACCTCCAGCCATATTCTTTTGTAGACAATGTTGGCTTTAACAGGCTGCTTGAATACTTGAAACCTCAGTACTCCCTCCCTGCCCCTTCCTACTTCTCCAGGACAGCTATCCCAGGTATGTATGATAATGTGAAGCAGATAATTATGTCCCACCTGAAGGAAGCTGAGAGTGGTGTGATCCACTTCACATCTGGAATATGGATGAGTAACCAGACCCGTGAGTACCTGACCCTCACGGCCCACTGGGTTTCCTTCGAGTCATCGGCCCGGCCGCGCTGCGACGACCACCACTGCTCGGCGCTCTTGGACGTGTCGCAGGTGGACTGTGACTACAGTGGCAACAGCATTCAGAAGCAGCTGGAGTGCTGGTGGGAAGCGTGGGTGACCTCCACTGGCCTTCAGGTGGGCATCACTGTCACCGACAACCCCAGCATCGGGAAGACGCTGAGCGAGGGGGAGCACTCGAGCGTGCAGTGCTTCAGCCACACGGTGAACCTGATCGTCAGCGAGGCCATTAAGAGCCAGCGGATGGTGCAGAACCTGCTGAGCCTCGCCCGGAAGATCTGCGAGCGGGTGCACCGGTCGCCCAAGGCGAAGGAGAAACTGGCCGAGCTGCAGAGGGAGTATGCGCTGCCCCAGCACCACCTCATCCAGGACGTCCCGTCCAAGTGGAGCACGTCCTTCCACATGCTCGAGCGGCTCATCGAGCAGAAAAGGGCCATTAACGAGATGTCCGTCGAGTGTAACTTCCGAGAGCTGATCAGCTGTGACCAGTGGGAGGTCATGCAGTCTGTGTGCTGTGCGCTGAAGCCCTTCGAGGCCGCGAGCCGGGAGATGAGCACGCAGATGTCCACCCTCAGCCAGGTCATCCCCATGGTGCACATCCTCAACAGGAAGGTGGAGATGCTCTTCGAGGAGACGATGGGCATTGACACCATGCTGCGCTCTCTGAAAGAGGCCATGGTGAGCCGCCTGTCTGCCACCCTCCACGACCCGCGGTACGTCTTCGCCACGCTGCTGGACCCTCGCTACAAGGCCTCCCTGTTTACGGAGGAGGAGACGGAGCAGTACAAGCAGGATTTAATCAGGGAACTCGAACTCATGAATTCTACCTCAGAGGACGCGGCTGCCTCCCACAGGTGTGATGCTGGCTCCCCGTCGAAAGACTCTGCCGCAGAGGAGAGCCTGTGGTCACTTGTGGCCAAGGTGAAGAAGAAAGACCCAAGAGAAAAGCTGCCTGAAGACATGGTGCTCGCGTATCTGGAGGAGGAAGTGCTTGAACACAGCTGTGACCCGCTCACCTACTGGAACCTGAAGAAGGCGTCCTGGCCTGGGCTGTCCGCGCTGGCCGTCAGATTTTTGGGCTGCCCCCCAAGCATCGTCCCTTCAGAAAAGCTGTTCAACACGCCCACTGAGAACGGCAGCCTTGGCCAATCCAGGCTCATGATGGAACATTTTGAAAAACTTATCTTTTTGAAAGTGAATCTTCCCTTAATATACTTTCAGTATTGAAACTCACAACGGCACCACCAGGCCAGAGGCGTGGCTGCCCCAGCGTTAGCAGCCTGTACCGGGTCTGTGACCCGCTCCGCCCAGGGCCGTGCACGACATCAGACCAGGCACTCTCAGGGCCGCCCTCCAGCTCACCAGTGTCTCCACGTGCCTTACCCCTTTTCCTTCAGGCCAGGTTTTGCGGGGTGTTCTATTAAGACATCCACTAGAAATAGCTTGTCCTGTCAACTATGAAATATGGTGACTAGATTTTAATTCATAACTGTAAAGTTTTTTAAAATTTTGGGCTAGTAATTTGTTTTACTAGAATGACAAGATGTAAACAATTTTATTCTGTAGGCTTTTTACTCAATTATGTACAAACCACGAATCAGGTACTGTATTTTAGTTAAGTATTGCTTTAATTGCAACAGAATAGCTTTTGTGGCTATCAAATGAAATCTGTAAATAGGAGGTGGAGGGCAAGCCATCCTGACTGAGCAGTTTTTAACCGCAGGTTCTAAAGTGTCCCGCGGAGTACAGATAATATTCTGGAAGGTAACTGTTTACTACGACAGAGACGTGGCATTTGGAAACGAAACTTAGATGTTTCATGGAGCTTATTTTGAGAACTTTCCCATTTCAGGTTTCTGCATTCAGGCTTTACATGGTCAGTTAACTCAGAGATACCCCAACTGTTTATCATCAGCTCCTCTGAAATGTGATCCGTTTGTAACTGTGCTCATCACTTCGCCAGTGCGTTCGATGACACGCTGACGGCAGGTGGTCCCTGCTGAAACCCCCACGCCTCCGCTTTAGCATCTCCACACTCTGAAGCTGTCTTTCGAAATGTGTGCACTGAGCCCCTTGTTTGATCACATTTGTGTAAAGTTTTTTTAGAAGCGATGGCTTATTAACAGGGAAGAAGCTTGTTATATTACAGTTGTAAGAATAGCCTTAGGTGTTTAGATTTTTTTTTTTTTACGATAGGGAAGATGCAGCCATCACTGGGATATTTTAGAATCCCAAGGACATCAGAATGAAGTATCAGTTGTCAGATTCTTTTAACAATTATGTCTTCAGAGAAAAAAAGATTCATTTTCTCATTTTAAACAAATTAAATATTCTGGGTGAGACAGATCACTCATTTGCCTACGACCTTTTAGAAAAGTTGTTTTGTTGAAATACTGTACCTACGCTTAATCTAAATTTGCATTGACTATGTTTTAGTGTATTTATAAATGGTGAACTCAGTTTCTGAAATTAAACTTTTTATTTGCAATTTTCTAGTGCTGGCAGACACTGGCTTTTTATTTTTAGGATAAGAAAATAGGCATATTCTTTGTGGTCCATCATCTAGAGCCCATACTTGGGCAGCATTTGAAATTTCACCTTAACCCCAGACAGGGCTCCGGGGAAGTGGAGATGTAATTCTTACAACAGCAGTTCTGATCACGGTCATGGTGATGACTTTCCAGGTCTCCTGTTCAAGTGGTGCCAGAATGCAGGAGCCAGTGGGCACTCCGAGGGGTTGCCTTGGCCGCAGCCTCTGTGCATGCCCTTCCTGGTGCCCTCTCACCTGGTAGCTGTGCACTCGTTCCTATGAGAACAGCCTGCTTCCAGAATGCCCAGGAGTGCTGGTCAGGGACAGTGCCCATGAGGCTGCAGAGGAGGTGGGGTCCATGGCCCACCCATCTCTCCGCAGCCAGCAGCTCTGGACAGTGTCATCCTGGTGTAGAAAGGGTTATGCACAGACAGGATAGGAGGGAGCCACAGTTCTTGCTCAGTTGTGCCCACGGCCAGCTTGCAGTCCTGTGTTTCTTAAGATTGTATTTGGAATGGTAATATCCTTAGAATTTTGGGATATTGAGCTTCATGGATTTTCTCTCCAAAACAAGCCAGCACAACTAACTGTAGCAGAATCGTACCCACTCGTTCACTGGACTGGGACGAAGTGTTCTCCCTTCTCCAGGGGTTGGGCTAGTTCCTGGGATGCAACAGAGATTTCCGTGGACACAGTCTCTGGTCTCATAGAGCATATAGTCTAATCCAGGATTGGCAAGCTGCAGCCACGGACCCAGTCCGGCACTCTGCCCGATTTTCTAAGTGAAACTTTCTTGGAATACAGTCACAGCTGTTTTTTAACATGTTGTCTTGGCTACTTTCAGGCTGCGACAGGATAATTGAGTAGTTGTGATAGAGGCCACAGGCCCACTGAAAGGGCCAAACAGGCTGAAAACACTCACTGTTTGGCCCTTTCCAGAACAGCAAGTTTGCTGGTCCTTGAGCTAGCCTGCCTTTATGTTTTGTTTTAAGCTTTCATCTTCATGCTGCTGTGTTTTTAGTTGAAGTGTTCTGAGTAACAGTGAGTGTATAAAAGGGGATTGCAGGAAAAAATGAGGGCTTGCTTTTTTTCAACAGAAATATGGCCCTTCTTGAGTGACACTGGGAGAGTCGTTTTATCTTGTACATTCCCTTTATTTGGTTGGTGGACGTTTGTTGAAACTAGGCATTCAATGGTCAAACCGTCTGTGCCCTCCAGTTGCTGACAGTCCTGCAGGAAGATGGACAAGAGGCCCAGTGCTGACAGTCACACGACTCTCACTGTACTTGAATGAGGGGACTGTGGGTGCAACTAGAAAATATGTTAATTCTTAGCCATTCCCACTTTGCCTCTCCATTCAAAACCCCAGCTGCGAGCTGTTTGTTTCCCTGCCTGGAAATGATGTTTTAGGCAGGTTCTTAATTTCTCAGGTCTGTCTCAGATAATAAAAAGCTCTTCATATGAGCCTCAGAACTGTCTCTTCAGTGAATGAAATTACCAGTCATTATATGAAGGGACTTCAAAAGATTTGTGGAAATATTGAAGTAAAACATAAAAAATAAAAACTTTATTTCTTGGTTGGGCACAGTGGCTTATGTTTGTAATCCCAGTACTTTGGGAGGCTGAAGTGGGAGGACTGCTTGAGACCAGGAGTTCAAGAAATTAGCCAGGTATAGTAGTGCATGCCTGTAGTCCCAGCTACTTGGGAGGCAGAGGCAGGAGGATCACTTGAGCCCAGGAGTTCGAGGTTGCAATGAGCTGTGATCACACCACTGCACTCCAGCCTGGGCAACAGAGCAAGATCCTGTCTCTTAAAACCACCAACAACGACAACAACAACAACAAAGCAACATTTTTATTTCTCAATGTAAGCTCCATCAAGGTCAAGATACTTTTGTAAGCTGTGACACCAGCCATTTAGTCCATCCCTGAAGAACTGAGGGCACTAGGAATTTAAACATGTCAATGCAGCCTGTTTAACATTATTAACTGAAGAAAAAATGAGTGCCTTTAAAGATTTTTTAAAACAAGGAAACAGAGTCAGAAGGAGTGAAATCGGGACTGTAAGGTGGATGCCTCATGATTTCCCAACAAAACTCTTGAAGAATTGCCCTTATTTGATGAGAATAAGAAGCCAGGAGCATTGTCATCGTGGAGAAAGACTCTGGTGACGCTTTCCTGGGTGTTTTTTTGCTAAAGCTTTGGATAACTTTCTCAAAACACTCTCATAATAAGATGTTACTGTGGCCGAGCATGGTGGCTCATGCCCGTAATCCCAGCACTTTGGGAGGCCGAGGTGGGCGGATCATGAGGTCAGGAGATCAAGACATCCTGGCTAACACGGTGAAACCCCATCTCCACTAAAAATACAAAAAATTAGCCAGGCGTGGTGGCGAGCGCCTGTAGTCCCAGCTACTCGGGAGGCTGAGGCAGGAGAATGACGTGAACCTGGGAGGCAGAGCTTGCAGTGAGCTGAGATTGCGCCACTGCACTCCAGCCTGGGTAACAGAGCGAGACTCCATCTCAAAAAAAAAAAAAAGAAAAAAAAAGATGTTACTGTTCTTTGGCCCTCCAGAAAGTCAACAAGCAAAATGCATTGAGCATCCTAAGAAACTGTTGCCATGACCTTACTTTGACTTGTCCACATTTGCCTTGACTGGGCCATTTCTACCTCTTGGTAGCCATTGCTTTGATTGTGGTTTGTCTTCAGGATGGTACTGGTAAAGCCCTGTTCCATCTCCTGTTATAATTCAAGGAAATGCTTCAGGGTCTTGATGCTGCTCGTCTAAAATTTCCATTGAAAGTTCTGCTCTTGTCTGCAGCTGATCTGGGCACAACGGTTTTGGTGCCCATGTAATGGAAAGCTTGCTCGACTTCAATTTTGAACCAGTTGAGATGTCTATGGTCTTGGCTATTGTTTGTTCTGTTCATTATCAGTCCTATTTAATCAGAGCATGAACAAGATGGATTTTTTCCTTGCAAATTGATGTGGATGGTCGCCGCTGTGGTCGTCATCTTCAGCGTTATCTTGTCACTTCTTAAAATGAGGTATCTATGTATATACCCTGCTGATTTCTTTAGGGCACTGTCCTCATACACTTTTTGTAAAGCATCAGTGATTTTCACCATTCTTCCACCCAAGGTTCACTATAGATTTGATGCTTCAGTTTTTGCAGAATTCATGTTGTTCTGATAGGAGCCCTTTTCAAACTGATGTCTTATTCTTACTGCCTCAAACCAGATCTATTCAGGCATGTTATAACAAGTTGGTATGAGTTTATTTTGGTGCAAAATAATTTTGAAATCCATGCATAGTTTTGTCATAGTATGCATTTTCCATGAACTTTTTGAAGACCATTCCTGCAATAATAAAACATTGAACTTCATTTAAAGCTAAAATTCCCTTCCCTTCCACTTCTGACTATGAGGCAGCAACTGGTATCAGACCAAACCTTTCCCAAGAACCATCAAGGCCATATAAAATATGTTTTTAAAAAGAGCTTTTTGAAGACATCAGAGAGCAATTAAGACAGCCAGGATTTGAGGAAACAAAATTCTAGCGAGATGAGACTTGCATAAAGGTGAGTCCTGCATTCACAACATTTTTTCCTGTTGAGCCATTTGCTGGTGTCCTGCTCTAAGGCCTGACAGAAGGTGGCAACCAGAGCTGGTGCGGTGTCACTGGGCTGGGAGACCAGCAGCAACACACAAGCTGTCGTGTTGGCCGGGATGCCAGGAGCCTCAGAGAAGTGGTCCAATTCCCTGTGTCCATCTTCCCCTGCAGCAGGTGCCTATTCCTGGTTGTTGCTTGTGCTCAAGGCAAGAGGCTTGGAAACCCAAATACAGCAGCAAAAGCCTGGAAAGCTGAGACATCTTTGGGCAAGGGAGACAAAACTTGGGACTTCAGTGCCTGCCATTGAGAAAACTCAGGTTTCCAGGTGAGACTCCTGAAGGGCAAACTGGAGAGGGACCAGCCCTCACCAAGTCTGGACATGGCTTGAGCCATCTCAGCCTTGATTGCATCCAGGCGATCTGCTTCACCTTTCTGCCAGAGGAAAACTAAATTTTCTTTCAGTGAAAAGATCAGAGCTCCTATAACTTTACAGATAAACAGTTTGACTCTCATAAAAAATTGAGACGCACTGAAAAAATAGACCAAGTGACTGAAAAGTAAGAGAATCATAAGAAAATAGTCTCACACGTGATCCAAATACTGGGTTTTCAGACATGGGCTTTTATGATTTATCCATTCAGTAATATGGATGAGAAGGTGGAGAATGGCACCAGAGAGAATCTATAAACATGCTAATGCTGAAAAACACAACAATGAATGAAGAGTTCCCTAGATGTAGTTAATACCAAATTAGACATATAGATGAAGGGATTACTGAATTGGAAGACAAGCTGGTAGAAAACATTCAGATTACAGAGAGATGAAAAGTGCCTGAGAGAGACAGTGCAAGGGAAAGGACTAGCACACAGCTGATGGGAGTCCCACAAGAGGAGAGAGAAAGGGTGGAGCGCCATTTGGATGAGATCACAGCTGAGGACTTTCCAGAACTGTTGGGATATCAGCCATAGATGTCAATATCTTTGAACCCCAATGTGGATACATTGAAAGTAATAACCTGCACCTAGGCACATCATGGCAAAGTACTGAAACCTGGGGAGAAAGAGAATCTTAAGCAGAGGGAGGGAGAAGAGACACTTTTACCTTCAGAGGAGCAATAAAGCTGGCAGCTGACTCTCTAAAACAAATAGCTGGAATGGTGGAGTGGCTTTTTTTTTTTTTTTTTTTTTTTTGAGACGGCATCTCGCTCTGCTGCCCAGGCCAGAGTGCAGTGGCCAGATCTCGGCTCACTGCAAGCTCCGCCTCCCGAGTTCACGCCATTCTCCTGCCTCAGCCTCCCGAGTAGCTGGGACTACAGGCGCCCACCACCTCGCCCGGCTAGTTTTTTGTATTTTTTTTTTAGTAGAGACGGGGTTTCACCGTATTAGCCAGGATGGTCTCGATCTCCTGACCTCGTGATCTGCCCACCTCGGCCTCCCAAAGTGCTGAGATTACAGGATTGAGCCACCGCGCCCGGCTGGAGTGGCTTTTTTTAAATGCTGAGAGGAAATAATTACCAATCTAGATTTATATATTCTGTGAGAAGATTCCTCAAAAGTGAGGGTGATCTTAATTTTTTGGACAAAACAGAAAATTGCAGAAATTTGTCACCAGCCAACCAGCCCTAAAACATATCCTGGAGGGAATTCTCCAGGTGGACACTTGATGTGGGAAGGAATGAGGAATGCTCCTGAAAGGAGCGGAAATGGGAAAGTTAAATAATAGACTCTGCCTAAAACTCTCTTAGAGTTTAAAATACAGGTAGACTTAAGATACATGGACAGTAAGTGCAAAAGGTGGGAGGGAAATAAGGGCTTGCACCATCCTGCAAGGGGTGAAAGTATGGATTTAAAGTAGATTCTGGGCCGGGCGCAGTGGCTTGTGCCTGTAATCCCAGCACCTTGGGAGGCCAAGGCAGGTGGATCACCTGAGGCCAGGAATTTGAGACCACCCTGGTCAACATGATGAAACCCCATCTTTACTAAAAAAAAAAAAAAATTAACTGGGCCTGGTGATGCCTGTAATCCCAGCTACTCGGGAGGTTGAGGCATGAGAATTGCTTGAACCCTGGAGGCAGAGGTTGCAGTGAGCTGAGATGGCACCACTGCATTCCAGCCTGGGTGACAGAGCAAGACTTCATCTCAAAAAAATAAAGTAGATTCTGACATCAGACATGATCTTTAGGGTAACCACTAAAAGCAATAAACATGTTGAGGAAATTGGATTAATAACTACTTTCACTAATCCCAAAGAAGATAAGAAAGGAAAAATAACCAGATGGGACACATAGGCAACCGAGAGGCAAATGGTAGCCTTAAACCAAATGTGTCAGCAATCATGTTAAAGGTAAGTGGATTGCGAACTCTGATTAAGTGTGTGAGATGGGATACAGTGACAAAACCCAGCTGTGTTCATTCACAGGATTCACACATCAAGTCCAAGGATGCGGAGTGAATGGAGAGGCCACAAGCCAGGGCACCATCCACATGTGTGCTACAGCTGTTCACATCAGACAGCACAGCCTCAGGCAGAAGGATTCATTAGAGATGGAGGGACAGCTCAGTGACCAAATGGTGAGGTTAACGGGATGACACAACAATGCTATACATAAAAGCACCAAAGAACACAGCTCCAAAATGCTGCTGGAACAGAAAGAACTAAGAGGAGAAATAGACAGTCACAGTGAGAAATCTGAACACTTGCCTCGGCAGCAAATAAAGTGAGTGTTGTTCCAGAATGTGTCCTGACTGACCACTCCCTCTGGCCCCAGTGACCATCCTGCCAGACGGCCGTCTCCTCCCTGGTGGAGCAGTCTTGAGCAAGGGTAGCAGTGGGCAGAGTGTGGAGGCCAGAGGCCTCTCATGTCCACCTGCCCCAAAGGCACTGCCCTGGGGGACAGCTGAGAGGGAGACACCCTTGAGGCAGGGAGGAGAGAGTTGGAGGGAGTCACGTGTGGGAGTGAAACGTAGGAGGAGGAGGAGGGGCAGGAGCATTGCTGCTGGGGGCAGACACAGACAAGACAGGCTGATGGAGGGAGAGGGGAGACTGAGCCCCAGGTGACACCGTGCTGTATACATTGTTTTACAGCCCATCTTTCTATGTTAGTAAAACCACTTCATTATTGTATAGGGCTCTGTGGCTGTATTCAGTATTTTATCACCATAAAAATTCTCATTGGAGCTTTTAAGAGGCAGAGGCATTTGCAGGGGTGAGTCTTCCCATCCTCCTGCTCTGACATCCATTCGCTTCATTCTGGTCCTCGTTTCTCGTTAGGGTCCTTTGTAGGGATTTTGTAATTTTGGTTGAATTTGTGACTGGGAGTTTTATTCTGCTTCATTTTAAAAGTGGGCCAGGTGTGGTGGCTCACGCCTGTAATCCCAGCACTTTGGGAGGCCAAGGTGGGCGGATCATCTGAAGTCAGGAGTTTGAGACTAGCCTGGCCCATGGCGAAACCCCAGTTCTACTAAAAATACAAAAATTAGCCGGGTGTGGTGGCGGGCACCTGTAGTCCCAGCTACTCAGGAGGCTGAGGCGGGAGAATCGCTTGAACCTGGGAGGCAGAGGTTGCAGTGAGCTGAGATCACACCACTACACTCCAGCCTGGACAACAGAGCAAGACTCCATCTCAAAAATAAACAAACAAATAAATAAATAAATAAATAAATAAATAAAGTGGTGTGAGGAGAGTTTGTATCCTTGAGGGAAAACCATTTATGGTTACTTAGGGCTTTACAATTAACATTTAGTTTATTGAGGCTACTAATTAAAATACCAGGTTTTCTTTAAGCATTTAAAGAAATGTCCTCTATTTATAAATGTAGTGGATTTTAATTGAATAGGACCAATCACTCTAAAGGAGTCTTGATTAATATTTGATCAGCTGCAGTTAAATGGGCCATCATTTAACTGCCATCAGTCCACTTGGCAGTCTTGGTTGAGTTCTGGGAAGGGCAAACACTGGGTCTCCTGGGGTCTCCTGTGAGCAGCTCCTCTGCTCGGCATTGTGCCCCAGGGAAGGGCCCGTGTCCCTGCTGGGTCTCCACCCGCCGTCTCTTCCCAGTGAGCTGGTCCTGATGTCCATGTCAGCCTTTCAGTGACTTGCTGCACCTTCCTGCACAGTCTGTTAACAGACCAGAGGAAACCCACTGGTGTGGCTCAACAATTCTTAAATATGCACTTGTCTCTTGCATGAGAGTTCTGGGGCGCTGATGACAGGGCCCTGGGCCTCAGTTGTCACCCAGGCGTCATCCTCATGCTCAGGAACGTCTGTGGCTAAAGCTCTCCCCGTGAGAGGCTCTTTTTCTTCAGGAAATAAAGATTTTTCCAGAAACATCCCAGCAGACCTCGTTTGGCTAGAGCGGGTCCCAGGGGACCTCTCCAGTATCCTCCTAAGGAGGTTGGCGAGGGAGGAGGGGCCACATGGCCACCTACCCCCAGCCTCTGCCAGGTCCATGGTCCCAAGGCCACATGAGCCCTCGTGCAGGCCTGTCCTGGTCCCCTGCTCCTCTCTGGCATGGTCCAGCCCATTGTGTCTCCACCACAGTGCCCTCGGTCTCACAGCATCAGTGAAGTCTTAATATCTTTCCTCTTTTCCTGTCAACATTTACCTGGTACTTTGTCCTCTTTTTATTATTTATTTATTTTGAGACGAAGTCTCGCTTTGTTGACCAGGCTGGAGTACAATGGCATGACCTCAGCTCACTGCAACATCCGCCTCCCGGGTTCAAGCAATTCTCCTGCCTCAGCCTCCCCAGTAGCTGGGATTACAGGTACCTGCCACCACGCCTGTCTAATTTTTGTATTTTTAGTAGAGGCGGGGTTTCGCCATGTTTGCCAGACTGGTCTTGAACTGTTGACCTCAGGTGATCCTCCCTCCTTGGCCTCCCAAAGTGCTGGGATTACAGGCGTGAGCCACCGTGTCCCACCTGTTCTCTTAAATTTCTAAAATCAGGATCCATGAGAAACCCTGACAGTATTTTGATGGAAACGGCACTGAATTTATAGCTCAGTTTGGGGCAGTTTTATGAGCATATGGATGCTTCAGTAATGCACTGTCCAGTTTTAATGCCAAGCTCCACAAAGTGGCACTCGCGGGAGCAAGTCATTAGGACCTGTCCCCAGGAGGAGGCAGCTCAAAAGCATCGGAAACCGACCAGACAGCAAGGAGTTCAGAACGGTGCAGCGCCAGGAGGGTGAGCGCACCAGGAGGGTGAGCGCTGCCGCCAGGACCCCTGATCGCCATCTTTTCATTTTAAAAGAGCCATTGTGTTCAGGCTATTTTAATGGAAATGCCCATCTGCAGCTAGTTTTAATAAAATATATATTCAAACTAGCTTTTAAAAATAATTTTATATTTATCTCTATCTTGTAGGAACGTTGAAAGCACAATACAAATCACCTTTTTCCCTGGAGCCATTGGAAAGTAGCCAACCTGATGCCCACGGCCCGAGTCCTCCGCACCTGCGTCATGCCAGCGGACGCCGGGGCAGAGTTAGGAGGGCGAGAGGAGTTTGGAGAGGAAGGAGGAGGGGTGGGGGAGCCTCAGACGCCCAAGGGGCAGAAACACCCAGGCCCTGGACCCAGGGGGCGCCGCTGCGGGATGTGGGCACTTCTGCCTCCCCCAGCAGAAGGCCAGGCCGGCACATCCCGACCGTCCCAGGCCCTGGTCCACAGAGCCTATGGCATGGGCTGCCCTGGCCACAGGCTTCTAGCACAGCCTCAGTTCCGAAGCTTGTGTCTCATTAGTGGATATGTGTCCTTGGTTTCCAGCGCCCCCCTGGTTTCCGTGAGCTTGGTGCTCATGCTAAGAGGGGAGTCACCTCACAGTTAGACTGGGGCATGCATGTTGGCAGAACGTCACCAAAGGGACTGCATTCTCCTCTGTGTTATGCCAGGGTTGCCGTCTGCTGTAACCACCGTGTTCCTTTGATGAAGGCCGCATCTGCCAGGCTTCTCACTGGGAAGTTATTTTCCACTAAAAACTGTGTGTGGAGGCTCTGAGGCAGTGTACACATCATCCCTCCAGAGACTTCGTATTTACTGATTCCTATTGGTGTGGACTCAGGGCTTCCTGTATTACTTATGAATGAACAGTTCTGTCGTTTTGCCCGGTCCTCCAGATTTGGGTGGGGGAGGCCTCCGTCTGCCTTCCGTGTCATTTCGATAGGTCGTCATCATTCGTAACATTTCCTTCTTTTCTGGGGGAAAAGATCCCCCACGCTCATCCTCCGTCTTCTCTGCCCTTGCCCTGGAATTGCAGAATCTTCCTTTCTCCAAGGAGCCCTCCTTCCCTTCCCTGAAGCATGGTGTCCAGAGGCTGAGCTCTGGGTGCTGGTATAACTGTTGCTGCCCCTCAGGACTTTTGGTACACACACACGTGTCTCCGTATTTCTTTTTTTTTCTTTTCTTTTCTTTTTTTTTTTTTTTTTTTTTGAGAGGGAGTCTCGCTCTTGTTGCCTAGGCTGGAGTGCCGTGCTGCAATCTCGGCTCACCACAACCTCTGCCTCCTGGGTTCAAGCAATTCTCCTGCCTCAGCCTCCTGAGTAGCTGGGATTACAGGCATCCACCACCACGCCCAGCTAGTTTTGTATTTTTAGTAGAGACGAGGTTTCTCCATGTTGGTCAGGCTGGACTCAAACTCCCAACTGCAGGTGATCTGCCCACCTTGGCCTCCCAAAGTGCTGGGATTACAGGCATGAGCTACCACACCCGGCCTATGGTTTTTAACAAATGTTCAATGACATGTATCCACCATTATAGTAATATTATTTATTATTATTATTATTTTTTGAGATGGAGTTTGGCTCTTGTTGCCCAGGCTGGAGTGCAGTGGCTTGATCTCGGCTCACTGCAATCTCCGCTTCCTGGGTTCAAGCAATTCTTTTGCCTCAGCCTCCCGAGTAGCTGGGATTACAGACATGCCACCATGCCTGGCTAATTTTTGTATTTTTAGTAGAGACAAGGTCTTGTCATGTTGGCCAGGATAGTCTCAAACTCTTAACCTCAGGTGATCTGCCTGCTTCAGCCTCCTGAAGTGCTGAGATTACAGGTGTGAACCACCGCACCTAGCCCATTAACGGTATCTTGCAGAGGAGTTTCTCTGCTCTTAAAATCCTCTGCCAGGCGCGGTGGCTCACACCTGTAATCCCAGCACTTTGGGAGGCTAAGGCGGGCAGATCACGAGGTCAGGAGATGGAGACCATCCTGGCTAACACGGTGAAACCCTGTCTCTACCAAAAATACAAAAAATTAGCCAGGCGTGGTGGCGGGCGCCTGTAGTCCCAGCTACTCGGGAGGCTGAGGCAGGAGAATGGCGTGAACCTGGGAGGTGGAACTTGCAGTGAGCCGAGATCGCACCACGGCACTCGACTGTGGGTGACAGAGTGAGACTCCGTCACACACACACACACACAAATTCCTCAATGCTCCACCTACTCATCCTATCCTCCCTGCCAACCCCAGTCTTTTATGTCTCCGTAATTTTTCCTTTTCCAGGATGTCAAATAGTTGGAATCATATAGTATGTAGCCTTTTCAGACTGGCTTCACTCAGTAATATGCATTTAAGATTCCCTCATGTCTTTCCATGGGCTAGTCATTCACTTCTTTTCAGTACTGAATAACAGATATGCCACGGTTTACCCATTCACCTACTGAAGGGCATCTTGGCTGCTGTCAAGGTTTGGCAATTATGAATACAGCTGCTATAAACATCCCTGTACAAGCTTTTGTGTGGACATAGTTTTCAACTCCTTTGCATAGATACTGAGGAGCTTGATTGCTGGATCACAGGGTAAGACTATGTTTAGTTCTGTACGAAGTTGCTGAACTGTCTTCCAAAGCAGCCACACCGGTTAGCATTCACACCAGCAATGAATGAGTTCCTGTTGCTCCACATCCCCACCAGCACTTGCCATTATCCATTTTGGATTTTGTCTGTCCTAACAAGTGCATAGTGGTGTCTCATTTTTGTTTTAATTTGCAATTCCCTAATGACCATATAATGAGGAGCATTTTTGTATATGCTCAGTTGCCATCTGCGTATCTTTAGTGAGGGGTCTGTTCAGATCTTTTGCCCATGTTTTCTTTTTTTTCTCTTTTTTTTGAGACGGAGTCTTGCTCTGTCGCCAAGGCTGGAGTGCCATGGCGCGATCTCAGCTCACTGCAAGCTCTGCCTCCCGGGTTCACACTATTCTCTTGCCGCAGCCTCCCAACTAGCTGAGACGACAGGTGCATGCCACCATGCCCGGATAATTCTTTGTAATTTTTTTAGTGCAGACATGGTTTCACCATATTAGCCAGGATGGTCTCAATCTCTTGACCTCGTGATCTGCCTGCCTTGGCCTCCCAAAGTGCTGGGATTACAGATGTGAGCCACTGCGCCCAGCCTCAATCACATTGTTTTCTTATTTTTTGAGTTTTAAGAGTCCTTTGTATATATTGGATACCAGTTCTTTCTTTCTTTCTTTTGTGTGACAGGGTCTCACTCTGTTGCCCAGCCTTCACCTCCTGGGCTCAAGCAATCCCTCCTGCCTCTGCCTCCCAAGTAGCCGGGACTACAGGCATGCACCATCCCACCTGAATAAATTTTTTGTTGTTGTTCTTTGTAGAGACGGAGTATCACTATATTGCCCAGGCTGATTTTAGAACTCCTAGGCTCAAGCGATCTTCCTTCCTCAGCCTCCCAAAGTGCTGGGACTGCAGGCGTGAACCACCGCACCTGACCCAGTTCTTTATCAGATATGTCTTTCACAAATATCAAACATTTCCTCCCAGTTTGTGGTTTGTCTTCTTATTCTCTTGAGTCAATTTTTTTTTTTTTTTTTTTTTTTGAGATGGAGTTTTGCTCTTGTCACCTAGGCTGAAGTGCAATGACACGATCTCGGCTCGCTGCAACCTCCGCCTCCCAGGTTTAAGCGATTCTCTTGCCTCAGACTCCCAAGTACCTGGGATTACAGAGGCCTGCCACCATGCCCAGCTAATTTTTGTATTTTTAGTAGAGATGAGGTTTCACCATATTGGCCAGGCTGGTCTTGAACTCCTGACCTCGTGATCCGCCCAGCTCAGCCTCCCAAAGTGCTGGGATTACAGGCGTGAACCACCGCGCCTGGCCGAGTGAATTGATTTTTGAGAAAAGTGCAAAGGCAATTCAGTGGTGAAAAGATAGTATTTTCTTTCTTTTTCTTTTCTTAAGAGATAGGGGTCTCTCTCTGTAACCCAGGCTGGAGCACAGTGGTGCAATCACAGCTCACTGCAGTCTCAACCTCCTGGGCTCAAGGGATCCTCCTGCCTCAGCCTCTCTAGTAGCTGGAACTACAGGCGTGCACCACTGAGGATAACGTTTTCAACAAATGGGGCTAGAACAACTGGATATCCATAGACAAAAAAAAAAAAAAAAATTGATCCATACCTCACATCATATTAAAAAATTAACCCCAGCCAGGCACGGTGGCTCACACCTGTAATCCCAGCACTTTGGAAGGCCAAGGCAGGTGGATTACTTGAGCCCAGGAGTTGGAGACTAGCCTGGGCAACACAGTGAGACCCCATCTCTAAAAAAAAAAAAACACCAAAAAATTAGTCTATGAAAAGACATTCAACTTCACTCATAAGAAAAATGATCAAGGCTGGGCGTGGTGGCTCACACCTGTAATCCCAGCACTTTGGGAGGCCGAG
This sequence comes from Macaca nemestrina, assembly GCF_043159975.1. NCBI lineage: Eukaryota > Metazoa > Chordata > Mammalia > Primates > Cercopithecidae > Macaca > Macaca nemestrina. The sequence continues at coordinate 117,656,617 of NC_092139.1, forward strand.
GTGGGTGGATCACATGGTCAGGAGTTTGAGACCGCCTGACCAATATGGTGAAATCCTGTCTCTACTAAAAATACAAAAAAATGAGCTGGACGTGGTGGTGCGCCCCTGTAGTCCCAGCTACTTGGGAGGTTAAGGCAGAGGAATCACTTGAGCCTGGGAGGCGGAGGTTGCAGTGAGCCAAGATCGCACTACTGCACTCCAGCCTGGGTGACAAAGCAAGACTCCGTCTCAAACAAAAAGAAAAAAAGAAAAATGTTTGAAACGACACTGAACCACCACTCACCCCTCAGACTGGCCAATTAAAAAAACTTGGCCCTGTGGGGTTGCAAAATGGGACCACCCTGTGGAGGGAACGTGGCAATACCCAATGCAACCAAGGCACAGTCACCCCGCGGCCCAGCGCTGCCACACGCGGGAATTCACCCTAAAGACACACCTCGAACAATCTGAAAGTACAAAGGCACTCGGTTATTCATGGCAGCATTATCTGAATTTACAAAATATCGGGAATAACCTGACCGACTATAGAGAGGACAGCAGCTGAGGGAACTGCAGCCCGTCACATGGCAGAGCGCCAGCCACGTGGTTCTAAAAGACAGTGAGGGAAATCCTTGTGTCGACACCATGGTTTCCAGGAGAGAGTGTTATGTGAAAAAAACAATGTGTGGCTGGAAGCTCACACCTGTCATCCCAGCACTTTAGGAAGCCAAGGCAGGGGGATTGCTGGAAGCTTGGAGTTCAAGACCATCCTGGGCAACATAGCGAGACCCCATCTCTACAACAAAAACTTTAAAAAAATTAGCTGGGCTTGGTGGCACACACCTGTAGTCCCAGCTACTCAGGAGGCTGAGGTGGGAGGATGGCTTGAGCCCAGGAGATGGAGGCTACAGTGAGCTATGATTGCACCACTGCACTCTAGCCTGGGTAACAGAGCAAGACCCTGTCTCTGAAACCAAACCAAAAAGCCAGAGTGCAGAAGAGCATATAAAGAATGCTCCGTCTGGGCCGGGCGCGGTGGCTCAAGCCTGTAATCCCAGCACTTTGGGAGGCCGAGACAGGCAGATCACAAGGTCAGGAGATCGAGACCATCCTGGCTAACACAGTGAAACACCCGTCTCTACTAAAAAAATACAAAAAAACTAGCTGGGCGAGGTGGCGGGCGCCTGTAGTCCCAGCTACTCGGGAGGCTGAGGCAGGAGAATGGCGTGAACCCGGGGGGCGGAGCTTGCAGTGAGCTGAGATCCGGTCACTGCACTCCAGCCTTGGCGACAGAGCGAGACTCCATCTCAAAAAAAAAAAAAAAAAGAATGCTCCATCTAAGAAAGAGGAATACATGTGTATACGTTCATCTTTACAAAATAAAACACACGAGAAAACCAGGAGACAACTATGCTCAATACCAAACAGTGAGGAGGAGGTACGGGAGGGCTCCCTGCATCTGTCTTTAGGGGCAGTTTTGACATCTAGAAGGATGGTCACACTCTACAAACCTAACAGGACAGGGCGTGGGGTGTGGTGGGAGGCACAAGACTGAAAGCAAACGGGAAGAATGAACCCAGCTGTATTTCCAATGAAGGCACCACAACACTGATGGTGGAGAAGCCTATCCAAGGAACTCATGAGCACAGCACTTACGGCACCTGCAGTTGTGGGCAGGGAGTGAACTCCACACAATCCCGACCTCTTCATGGTGGGTTTGTTTTTGCAATCCTGTGGCAAAGCTGCGCTGGAGCTCTCGAGCAGGCGTGCGCTGGACCCCCCAGCAGAGGCCTGAGGACGCCGGACCCCCCAGCAGATGCCTGAGGACGCCGGACCCCCCAGCAGATGCCTGAGGACGCCGGACCCCCCAGCAGATGCCTGAGGACGCCGGACCCCCCAGCAGATGCCTGAGGACGCCGGACCCCCCAGCAGATGCCTGAGGACGCCGGACCCCCCAGCAGATGCCTGAGGACGCCGGACCCCCCAGCAGATGCCTGAGGACGCCGGACCCCCCAGCAGATGCCTGAGGACGCCGGACCCCCCAGCAGATGCCTGAGGACGCCGGACCCCCCAGCAGATGCCTGAGGACGCCGGACCCCCCAGCAGATGCCTGAGGACGCCGGACCCCCCAGCAGATGCCTGAGGACGCCGGACCCCCCAGCAGATGCCTGAGGACGCCGGACCCCCCAGCAGATGCCTGAGGACGCCGGACCCCCCAGCAGATGCCTGAGGATGCTGCTGCTGCTGGGAGCCAGGGTCCTCAGGGTGGAGATGGGGGCGGGGGAGAACCGTGCAAGGTGGGACAGAATCCGCGCACGGCTCTGAGCTGTTTCAGATCTGTACACGCATATTACATATGTACGTGTATGTCTGCATGTCGGCAAGCCTGTTCTCCCTAGCTGTCCACAGAAAGGGCCTAAAGCTCAGGCACCCTGTGGCATCGAGCACACCTCATGTCTAGATCCTGGTCTCTAACGCTGTTCCCCACCAAAGGGAGCCAAGCCCCAAAGAGCAATGCCCTGCCATGCCTGGTCATGAGGAGGTGCTTGAAGGAGAGGCGCGGCGCACAGGCAGAGCGTGGTAGGGTTCCCACCAGCAAATCTCGTACACTTTGAACACCAGGATAATTAAAGACAGGAGCAACTCACAGACCACTGAAGTCGGGAGGCAATCCCCATGTGGCCAGTGATAAAAGAGAACGAGCATGGATAACCACTGAATACCTGAGACACACAGATGAATGGATGGGGGAGGGAGCCCATGTCTGTGGGATGCTGGGGCCGGGAAGCCTGCTCTCCAGTCCTCACCATCTGGCCTCTGTGGGAGTCAGGAAGTGTCTGCATAGATGTTCGCCAGATGCAATGGGAAAACCAGGAGGCATCAGGTGGACAGGCAGCCCCAGGGTACCTGGGCCAACAGCCGCAAGTTCTCAGAGCTCAGGAAGAAATGTCTTTATGCACGTGTGTGTACACACATGTGTGGTGTGTGCATGCATGTGTGGTATGTATGGGGGTGTGCACGTGTGTGGTGTGTATGCATGGTGTGTGCATGTGTGTATGCATGGTACGTGTGCGTGTGTGGTGTATGCATGGTGTGTGCACGTGTGCATTGTGTGTGCATGTGTAGTGTGTATGCATGGTGTGTGAACCTGTGCACTGTGTGCATGTGTGTGTAGTGTGTACGCATGGTGTGTGCACATGTGCATTGTGTGTGCATGTGTGGTGTGTATGCATGGTGTGCACCTGTGCACTGTATGTGTGCGTGTGTAGTGTGTACACATGGTGTGTGCACATGTGCATTGTGTGTGCATGTGTGGTGTGTACGCATGGTGTGTGAACCTGTGCACTGTGTGCATGCGTGTAGTGTGTGCACACATGCAGTGTGTGCATGCATGTATAGTATGCATGGTGTGTGCACATGTGCATTGTGTGCATGTGTTGTGTGTACGCATGGTGCGTGCACGTGTGCATTGTATGTGTGCATGTGTGTGTAGTGTGTATGCATGGTGTGTACATATGTGCAGTGTGTGTGCATGTGTGGTGTGTATGCATGGTGTGCACGTGTGCAGTGTGTGCATGCAAGGTGTGTGCGCATGTGCCTTGTGTGTGTATACATGTGTAGTGTGTCTGCATGGTGTGTGCATGTGTGTAGTGTGTATGCATGTTGTGTGCATGTGTGTAGTGTGTATGCATGGTGTGTGCACATGTGCATTGTGTGTGTGCATGTGTGTGGTATGTGTGCATATGTGTGCAGCAGCACCTAGTCCCCTGTCTCCAGTGCCCAGCAGCATCACATGTACTTTGGAGCTTTATAAATGCATGGTCAGTGAAGCTGACAGCACCAAGCTGTGCCTTTACCATAACACCTGGAATAGTCACCTGTGATAAGCTATCACATAGGAAACATTTTTAAAAGTTCATTCTCATTATTTTCTGTAATCTTGAGAGGTTCCAATCAACATTTATTGTCTTACTCTTTTTCTCTCATTCCTTTTTGAATGTGTTTATCTCCTAAAATTTTATCTGTGATGGAGATGGGATGCCTGTGAATAAAAAAGTTGCAGTGGTGGCAGCAGGTCAGGGGGGCGGCAGGGGCCACCATGGTCTCCCGAGAGGGGGTGCTGTCTTAGGTGCCCCAAGAGGCCCTCTGGCAGCAGGCGTGGGGTGCTGCCAAACTACTGCTCCCCCCGGGTGGGCACGCCACGACACACGTGGCCTCTGGGCAGACAGGTGCCCAGGTGAGCCCGCTGCTCCTCATTAGTCATGAATGGCACCCGGTCTGGATGACAGATGACTGTCGCCCACCAGCCCTGAGCATGCCACCATCACCCTGGGCAGTGGTTCCCGGGGTGCCAACAAGACCTGGGCCCCTTGTTCTCTGGTGCTGCGAGCCCCAGGTGAGGCTGTGGAGGAGGCCCTGGCCCTGCTCTGGTGTCTGTGAGAGGCAGGTGCACAGTCCTTTGACTTGCTTGTCTGAATTGTCATAATTGTGCTGGAATTGTGCCAGAACACTCAGCTCCTGGAAGGCCTGTGGCTGCTGGGGGCTGCTTGGTCCCCCTCAGGACGGCCGGGGGAGCCTCTCCAGAAGCACCAGTTTTGTCTGCAGGTGGACGTTGAAGGGGGGCAGTTGGGTCAGGTTCAGACTCACACCTGTGGTGCCCACGATGCTGGCCAGGACCCAGTGTGTGTCCCTGTAGAGGGCCAGGAGCCCAGGGGCCGCCTCCATGAGGATGTGTGTGTACGCCAGCATGCCCGCCCCCGGCTGCACGTCCTCCCTCTTGTCATACCTGTGGGATGAGAGCCAGTGGTCCTGCCCAGGGCCCCAAATCGCCCCATCCCCCACCCCGGGTGCCAAGGGGCCCTCACATGGCTTCCAGGAGGGTCATGCTGTGTGTGACTCCTACCTCCAGGCACTGTTGACTTCGAGAAACCGAGACACGCCTGTCTGGGCGGCTGCCACGTCAATGTGCAGAAGGACGTCTAGGAAAACCAGGCCTGCCGTGAGAGCCCAGCCCTGCGGTCGGAGCCACATGGTCCCCAGGCAGCGCCTCCAGTACCCACCTGTCTGGGGGGGCACCAGCTGGTGCAGCCTCTGCATCGCGACGCCACCCGGGTAGTTGAAATGCGACACGTACAGGGCCGTGGCTGAGTAGGCGGCATTCACCACGAGGTGTCCGATCACAAGCAGAGACCCCGCTTTGTACAGCCAAGACTTTTTATAGTTATTCAGCCTGAGAAAAGAATGGTTACACATCACAGGCAGAACGTGGTGACAATAAAGTTAATCTATCTACAAAACATAGGAGCATAACCTGCTGTTCAACTTCTCCAAGTCATAACAAAGAGTTCACCACCAAATAAACAGATTAACCGGTAAAAGTAGTTAAGATACTGCCTCAAGAATTGTCTGTGAAATTCTACTTAAGATGCCAAATTAAACTTTAGATTAGATTTTTTTTTTTCACTTTGTCCCCCAGGCTGGTGTGCATCGGCATAATCTCGGCTCACTGCAAGCTCTGCCTCCAAGGTTCATGCCATTCTCCTGCCTCAGTCTCCAGAGTAGCTGGGACTACAGGCACCCACCACCACGCCCGGCTAATTTTTTGTATTTTTAATAGAGACGGGGTTTCACCGTGTTAGCCAGGATGGTCTCGATCTCCTGATCTCGTGATCTGCCCGTCTCGGCCTCTCAAAGTGCTGAGATTACAGGCGTGAGCCACCACACTCGGCCTAGATGAGATTTTTAAAAATATATTTTCTTTTTTTTTGAGACAGTCTCACTGTGTCACCCAGACTGGAGTGCAGTGGCATGATCTCAGCTCACTGCAACCTCCGCCTGCCAGGTTCAAGTGATTCTCCTGCCTCAGCCGCCCGCCACCATGCCCAGCTAATTTTTGTATGTTTAGTAGAGATAGGCTTTCACTATGTTGGCCAGGCTAGTCTTGAACTCCTGACCTCGTGATCTGCCTGCCTCAGCCTTCCAAAGTGCTGGGATGACAGGCATGAGCCACCACGCCCAGCCTAAAAATATATTTTCAAACAATCCCAAGTGACTGTGTAGGTCAGAGTGTCACCCGCGTGGCCAAGCCCACTTCCAGCAGGTGAGTGACCTCTGTGGCACAGGGCGCCGCTAGTTCTCTCACAATCGACTGTGCCAATCTCAGACTCCTACGGCAGAGTTAGCAGCTGCCAGAGACTGCGTGGCCCACGAAGATGAGGTTCCTTATTAGCTGGTCCTTAACGGAAAAGCTTGCCAACCCTGGTCTAAACGCCATGAACCCCTGATCAAGACTCGCTCTCTTCCAAACCCACCAGGCTCCTCGGAGCCCTCTTCTCTGCACGCCCTGCCCTTTGCTATGGTTTGGATCTGCGTCCCCACCAAATCTCATGTCCAGCTGTGATCCCCAATGCTGGAGGTGGGGCCTGGTGGGAGGTGACTGGGCCATGGAGGTAGAGCCTTCAGGAATGGATTAGTGCCATCCCCTCCATGCTGTTCTCCTGATACTGAGTGAGTTCTCGAGATGTCTGCTTGTTTGAAAATGGGTGATGCCTCCCCTGTCCCTCTTCCTCCTGCTCTGGCCACACAAAACGTGCCTGCTTCCCTTTGGCCTTCCTCCATGATGGAAAGTTTCCCCAGGCCTCCCCGGAAGCTGCAGACACCAGTATCACACTTCCTATACGGCCTACGGAACCGCCAGCCAATCCTGTGCGGCCTGCGGAACCGCCAGCCAATCCTGTGCGGCCTGCGGAACCGCGAGCCAATGAAGCCTCCTCTTTATAAATTATCCGGTCTCCGGTGTTTCTTGACAGCAGTGCGAGAGCAGACTAGTGCACCCGTGAACAAACTCTGGGGCCGTTCCTGAGCTCGAGGCCGCTCCTAGGATGACCCCAGCCTCCTAAGTGCCTGCCCCAAAGAGCTCAGCACTGCCAGGGCGTTCGCCCTTTGTTCCCGCCCAGAGCTGGAGCAGGCAGTCACTGCGGAAAGCTTGCACCCCCAGGACTGTGGCAAGGCCCTGGGCCCTGACGCCCGGGGGGGATGGCTTGCTCTTGCTCCCAGGGTGCCAGGGTGACCGGGCTGAGGACCTGACTTCGGAGGGGGACTTGCTCTACCCTGCACCCCCGCATTTAGACGCCCCAAGTTTGTCCTCCTCCGGATAAGGCCGACTGGCAGAGCGGGGGCCCTTGCATGGAGCAGCCCTCACGCCCAGCACACCAGGCCTCAGACACTCCTGCCTTTGGTTTCAGCAGAGCTGGGTCCAGTTCACACTGGATCTTCTTCCCTGCTAGAAAAGTCTGTCACCAAATACAATACATCTGTGCCACTCTCCCTGTCTTTCCCACCCTCTTTTCCATGACTCGGGCTGGGGTCTGCTCCCCCTTTAGCCCTGAGCCGACCCCTTGGACGAGAGGGAGCCAAAGGCACAGAAAAGCAGAGGCAGAGCTCCCAGGAGCCCCCACTGAGGCATGGCTACAGCAGCTGGAAAAGGCCCCAACCCAGGCATGGCCATGGCAGCTGGAGGAGCCCCCAAACCAGCACGGCCACGGCAGCCAGAGGAATCCCCAGGGGCCCCATGGAGGCATGGCCACGGCAGCTGGAGGAGCCCCCCAGCCTGGGCACGGCCATGCAGCCAGAGGAACCCCCAGTGAGGAACAGCCATGGCAGCTGGAGGAGCTCACAGGGACTCCACGGAGGCACGGCCACGGCAGCTGGAGGAACCCCTAGCGAGGAACAGTCACAGCAGCCAGAGGAGCTCCCAGGCCCAAGGGCAGTGCAGAGCAGTGGGAGCTGAGGGGCACCACCCCGTCCCCTGTAACAGGTGTCACCGGAAAGCACCTGACTGCTGCCTGGGATCAGGGACCGTGCTGTGGGACGTCCTCTCCAGCCAGAGTGGGCAACTCTCAGCACCTCAGGCCCCAGCCCTCCTGGCCCGCAGCCCTTTTACCCCTCAATGTCCAGTGTGGCCTGAGTTGGCCTTCTGTTCCCATCAAGGCAGCAAGCTCTGAATGGGCACAGAGCTGGCCAGCCTCAGCCCCGGGTCCTTCCCCAGCACCCACAGGGCCAGCAGTGATAGACTCTCCTGGACCTGAGCCCTAGGTCCTTCCCCAGCACCCACAGGGCCCAGCAGTGATGGACTCTCCTGGCTCCCTGAGGCTTGCGACACTGAGTGGCAGCTGCACTCAGACCACCCCACCCTCAGCCCAGGCAGTGCCCTCCCCAGGCCCTGGTAGGCTCCCAGCTCCACCTCCATCACCTGCTACCTTCAGACCCTCCCCCCAGGAAGCCTGCCCACCCTCCACAGGACCCCGAGCCTGGGCCACACTGGGCCCTCTGTACCCAGCCACAGGCACCTCCCTGACCATCCCCCTCTTCCAGCCAGATGACCTGCCTTGACAAATGCCCTCAACCCTGAGGCCCTGTCAGGATGGCCATGAACGTCCTTCCTCCACCTAACCTGTCGCCCTCAGAGCCTCCCAGGCCTGGCTGCCCCTGCCCTCTGCCGTCGATACCTGTGTGAGTGTCCCTCCCTTGTGACAGAGATGGGGACCGCTGGTGCATCACCATATGTAGACCAGTCACCAAATTAACCCAAGACAGAGACCACCTGAGCAAAGCCCTCTGTCAGCAGGTCGCCAGGCCGGCCCATCCCATACAGACCTCAGGGAGGAGAGAGGACTGGGGCCACCCTCTTTTGACATAAGCGCCTAATTCAACACGCCCTGTGTTTATCTTAAAAAATAGTGGCCGGGCGCGGTGGCTCAAGCCTGTAATCCCAGCACTTTGGGAGGCCGAGACGGGTGGATCACGAGGTCAGGAGATCGAGACCATCCTGGCTAACACGGTGAAACCCCGTCTCTACTAAAAAAATACAAAAAAATAGCCGGGCGAGGTGGTGGGCACCTGTAGTCCCAGCTACTTGGGAGGCTGAGGCAGGAGAATGGCGTGAACCCGGGAGGCGGAGCTTGCAGTGAGCTGAGATCCGGCCACTGCACTCCAGCCTGGGCGACAGAGCGAGACTCCGTCTCAAAAAAAAAAAAAAAAAAAAATAGTTGGCCGGGCGCGGTGGCTCAAGCCTGTAATCCCAGCACTTTGGGAGGCCGAGACGGGCGGATCACGAGGTCAGGAGATCAAGACCATCCTGGCTAACACAGTGAAACCCCGTCTCTACTAAAAAATACAAAAAACTAGCGGGCGAGGTGGCGGGCATCTGTAGTCCCAGCTACTCCGGAGGCTGAGGCAGGAGAATGGTGTGAACCCGGGAGGCGGAGCTTGCAGTGAGCTGAGATCCGGCCACTGCACTCCAGCCTGGGCGACAGAGCAAGACTCTGTCTCAAAAAAAAAAAAAAAAAACCGCCCCGGTGGCTCACACCTGTAATCCCAGCACTTTGAGAGGAGGCAGGAGGATGGCTTGACTCCCTAGGAGTTGAGGGGTGCAGTGAGCCATGATCGCTCTGCTGCACTCCAGCCTGGGTGACAGAGCAAGACCCTGTTTCAAAACTTAAACACACACATACACCCCCCACACAGTAAATCAGTGAACCTGTTTCCAATGAAATTAAAAATGCATGTCACAAAAAGAGTGCTCACAGGTAGGAGCAGCCTCTGGCAGCTGTGATGTTGAGAGCAGGGAAGGCATAGATGATGAAGCGTAGCTCCTTGTGCGGCAGGAGGGAGTAGAGCGCCACGAAACCCAGTGCCAGCACCGTCAGTGCGTGCGTCCTTCTGTCCACCAAGCCCAGGGGGACGAAGAGCAGGCTGCAGCCCAGGCCGCGGGGCAGGGCTGAGTAGAAGTACCACAGCAGTGGGGAGGTCTGCGGGCTGGGTTAAGGAGGCCATGCACCTGTCCACACATGAGCCCACGGGCTGGGTGGCGGGGTCAAGGCAGAGAAGATGCCTGAAGACAGTTGTGCTGAGAGATGCAGCCTGGGCCATGGCTCGCGTGCACAGACACCACTCAGACCCCAGGCCCCCTCCTGAAAGATACACCCAGGCCATGGCATGGGTGCACACATACCACTTGGGCTTCGGGCCCCCTCCAGGCAGGACCAAGGCAGAAAGGGCCGCAGGATGTTCGGTCTCTGCACCCTTTTCTTCACTGTTAAAAACAGATGGTCAGCCAGGCGCAGTGGCTCACGTATGTAATCCCAGCACTTTGGGAGGCCAAGGTGGGCGGATCACGAGGTCAAGGAATCGAGACCATCCTGGCCAACATGGTTAAACCCCATCTCCGATACAAATACAAAAATTAGCTAGGCGTGGTGGCAAGTGCCTGTAATCCCAGCTACTCAGGAGGCTGAGGCAGGAGAATTGCTTGAACCAGGGAGTTGGAGGTTGCAGTGAGCCGAGATCGTGCCATTGCACTCCAACCTGGCAACAGGGTGAGACTCTGTCTCAAAAAACAAACAAACAAAAACAGATGGTCACGGGTGACACACATGTTGGGGATTTGTTATACTATTCCATCTACGCATGTACATTTGACATACTGCCTAAGAAAGTGCTTTTTAAATGCAGATTGTCCAGGCCAGGTGTGGTGGTTCACACCTGTAATCCCAGCACTTTGGGAGGCCGAGGTGGGCAGATCACTTGAGGTCAGAAGTTCAAGACCAGCCTGACCAACATGGTAAAACCCCATCTCTACTAAAAATACAAAAATTAGCCAGGCATGCTGGCGCGCGCCTATAGTCCCAGCTACTCGTGAGGCTGAGGCAAGAGAATTGCTTGAACCAGGGATGCAGAGGCTGCAGTGAGCTGAGATCACACCACTGTACTCCAGCCTGGGCGACAGAGCCAGACTCGGTCTCAAAAAAAAGAAAAAAAAAAAAAAAGGCAGATTGTCCAAGGAGCAGAAGAGAGGCTGGGTTAATCTGGGGCGGGGCTGTTTCCACAGGACTGAGAGAGGGCAGCCGGGACCTCACCGCCCATGGTCAGCATTTCCCAGGAGCAAGTGGGAGGGAGGGGCTCCATCCTGACCCTGCGGCCAGGCTGCAGAGAAGGGAGAAGCAGCTGCTTCCACCACCCAAGGAGGCCCAGGAGGTGTGGCTGGGGGTCCCACCCATCGCCCTCCTGCACGGACACTGAAGGATACCCCCCAGTTGGCGCTTTTGTTCAGGACAGTGTTGTACCAAAACACCTTTCCTTCTGGCCACGTGAGCTGCCGCCAAAAATAAGAGTCCACGGCAACCGTCAGTCCTGATAAAATAAAATAGTTTCTTACTTGCAAACACAGCCATCAGTAAACATCCCGCCACAGTGCAGCCCCCATCACTACAGAAACTACAAGCTGCTTTCAAAGCAAAGAGGTTGGGCTGGGTGGGAAGATTGCTGGAGCCTAGGAGTTGGAGGTTGCAATGGACCACGATCACGCCACTGCACTCCATCCTGGGTGACAGAGCAAGCTATCTCTAAAACAAAGAATAGAAAAAAGACGCCAGCTGTATTGAGGACACCACTGCCCAGAACCACCGCCTGGCACAGGGACAAGCCACCCTCTGCTCTTGTGGGCTCCCCCAGCCCAAGGACAAGGCACAGACCAGTGCACGGGGGCTCCCAAGGTGCAGAGTGGGGCCCCCTGGAGACCCTGGGCAGGAGGCTTAGGACTGAAATGTTTTAACACTGCTAAAGTTAGAGTCATTTTATTTCATGGGGATGAAAACGTCCCAAATTTCTCTTGACCTCTGTAAAACAAGGCAAAACAAAATCCAGTTAGAAGCATCCCGCAGCGACTGACTTACCTAAACAGAGGATCCCCGCCGGGATGGCGTGGCGAAGGGCTCTGACTACAGAAATCTTTCGGTTGCTCAAGGCCAGCAGCAGCAGGAGGCCCAGGAACAGGCACAGCTCCGCCCTGAACACGATGATGGTGAAGGCTGACAGCCAGATGAAGCGGGCCCACTCGTGCCGCAGCCAGGCTGCCAGGGCCAGCAGGACTGCAAGACAGCGCGGGAGGGTGCCCATCAGACACAGGGCCCACCTGGCCCAGAAAACACCCTGGGAAGCGAAGGGACCTTGCTCTAACCAGCAGCTGTTCCTTTTCTTATCATAAAAGTCACACAAATATCCCAGAAAACAAACTGCTCAGAGCCGCCCCCCGCACCCACGCTGTTGGCTAGGAAGTGCATCCCAACCCAGCAGGGAAAACAAAGAGCCCGGTTTCAGGTCACGGACCATCCGGAGGAGCCCAGCGGGGAGTGGCCATCACAAGGGAGGCGCTGTCATCAGCCGGGGAGCCCCTGACTCAGGGGAGCCCCTGCCCAGCACCGTGGGCGTGCAGGCACAGCCGGCAGCTACGTACCTACGGGCAGGGCCAGCACGTTGGGCAGTGTCCGCGTGCAGTAGAACATCAGGTGGAACTGCACGGCGGTCACCCAGCAGAACATGGTGGCCACCATGGCCCCAAACTGCCGTCTCACTTCCTTTTGTAACGTCCAGAGTCCAAAAATCACGCCGAGTCCGAGCACTCCTCTAACTAAACAAAGACAGTGACAGCACGTGAGCCTGTCGCGGAGGAGCATCCAGTGGGTCCTCCTACGTGAGTCCTCCTATGTGGATCCTTCTACACATATCTTTCTATATGGATTTTTCTATGTTGCTGCAACGCCAGCTGACGGCCATGTCAGGCAAAGCAGCCTTGAGGGCATTGTCTCCATGTCTAAGACAGACGTCTGGCCCCAGGCCCCCTGCGCTCCTGTCGGGAACTGAAACGCCCAAGCCTGGTGCCACGAGGGCTCTTGCGGGGGCTGCTCTCTGAAGCATGAGGGAGGACACGGAACTTGGGGGTGCTACAAGCTGAGCCCCACACTAAACCAGAGACCCCATCGGGCTGTGGCATCTCCAGGGGCAACGTTTGCAAGGGCCGGGCTCAGACCTTGCTCTAACCAGCAGCCGTGAGGAGGTGGGACGTGGCGGGAACACAGGCTCCCAGGCAGGAAGGGGGTCAGGACCCCTCTCCCCATTCAACAGCGGGAGCCACCTCTGGGCTGGTGGTCTGAGGAGGAGGCGGTGAGGGGGCAGGTGTGCCCAGGACAGTACCCAGCCGACCACACATCCTCACCGTGGACTGGCCTGTCAGCCGCTGCCAAGAGAGGCTGAAAACAGGAAGAAAAATGAACTCCTGGGTATCTCTCGCCACCTTTCCGGAAGGCCAGAGGGACTTCGAAGCCCCCATGTGAGAGGCAACTGGGTCCAGGCAGCTGTGGGGGCCAACAGGCAGAGATACGCAGGCATTGCAAGGGGGCCACAGACGTCTGAGCGCTGGACCTGCTGCTCCCAGAACACCCCGCAAGCACCCCGGGCATTTTCTTTTCACTGCTGGATTCAGACTGCAAATGTCTTTTTTTTTTTTCTTTTTTCTTTTTAAGGACAGAGCTTCCCTCTGTTGCTCAGGCTGGAGTGCAGTGGCACAATCTCGGCTCACTGCAACCTCTGCCTTCCGGGTTCAAGCAATTCTGCTACTTCAGCCTCCCGAGTAGCTGGGATTACAGGCACACGCTGCCATGCCCAGCTAATTTTTGTATTTTTAGTAGAGACAATGTTTCCCCATGTTGGCCAGGATGGTCTCAAACTCCTGACCTCAGGTGATGCCCCTGCCTCGGCATCCCGAAATTCTGGGATTACAGGCGTGAGTCACCGCATCTGGCCTGAATGTCTCAACAGGACATTTTTCCCTGATACCCAGGAGTGGGTCTGGCTCCAGCTGCTGCATTTTTGGTGCTGGAATTCCCCCTGGGCTTTTAAACAATTCAGAGACCCCGGCAAAGCCCCACTTCCCCTTTTTCCCATCAGGTCCATCCCCTGCGTCTCTTCTCTTGGTTTTCCATCTTCCCAAATGCCCAGCAATCTCAATGCCGTGCCCAACAAAGGCAGCCTCAGCTCCAGGATCAGCCTCGGCCCCAGGATGACCTTCAGTCCCAGGATGACGTGCTCTTCATCCAGAGAGGAAGGATTTTGGCCTGTGGCAGGGGCTGGCGGGGGCGGGGCACTAGCAATTCCAGGTCATCTTAGTGGGATCAGGAAGGACCCAGGGTGGGCTCCCGTTCACTGGCTGAAGCTGCAGCCCTCCGAGTTTCTGTCCAGCTGGAGTCTGCCCAGCTCTGCCCAACCTCCCGGCCTCTTGCTGCCACCCCTGGAATACGCAGAAGCTTCCAGGGGAATGTGGACTCAGCCCTGGGATTGCCTGTGGACTTCCTTTCCCTGGCTCATGGCCCCCCAACTCCTCCCCATCTGGGGCTCCCTGATGCCTCCACAGGACACGCACGGCTTGTCCAGCTGTCCCCATGCCATGGTGGGTTTCCATTCCCAATCTGCCCTTCAAGAAACAGAACTGCTGCTTCCCCAGGAATGTGCTGCTTCTTAACGCTCTCCATGCAGGCTGGACAGACTCACTGCAAGCATGTCTGGGTATTAAATCAATAAAAATGTACCGAAATGAAAAAGTGGTGATTGCTGACTTTAAAAACTCAGGTTGTGTGACTGGACATGGTGGCTCACGCCTGTGGGAGGCTGAGGTGGGACGATCACTTGAGCCCAGGAGTTCAAAGCTGCAGTGAGCTATGATTGCACCACTGCACTCCAGCCTGGGTGACACAGCAAGGCCCTGTCTCAAAAAAAAAAAAAAAAAAAAAAATCGGTTTTCAGAACAATATGTAATATGTACAAAATGTCCTAAAATTGTTTTTTTTTTAGTCCTCATGTGGGCACAGAGAAAGACCCAGGATTTGCACATGGGCCCTGCAGTGGCGGCCTCTGGGAATGCGAGGTTTCTGTTTGTAACGTTCCCCAAGGCAAATGGTGCTGTTTCTGCAGGAATAAAGGCTGTTGACCCCATTGGGGTTCGCCAGGTGAGGCGGGAGCAGCAGGCTCAGGTGGCGAGAGCTGCGTCACAGACAGACGGCACTTCTCTTGTACCTGCCCTGGGGAGTGAGTGCCGTCATCCCTCATTTCCCAGTCAAGAGTGTGGAGGCACAGAGGGGCTGGCTCAGATGTCCCAGCCTGACCTGAGTGCCTGCTCTGAGCCGCCACGCCACGGTGATCGAGGGCAGGCAAGACTGTAACAGACAGCGTTCCTGGGCGGGGGGACCGCGGCCTCGCTGAGGTCACCTGATGACACCATGATCCCTCACTCCCTCCTCCTTTGTGGAAGACTCTCTTACCTACTAGCTGAGAGTAAAACCTGCACCATGGTCTTCACTCCCTCCTCCTTTGTTGAAGACCCCCTTACCTACTAGCTGAGAGTAAAACTTGGACATTTCTAACAGCGAAAGCACGTAAACCGCGGGGCTGGAGAATGCCGCGATCACCACCGGCCCGAGGAACGTCCTGGGGACGACTCCGGGGAACTCGAGATGGTCGTACTGCGAGGAGAAGGGCAGGTCAGTGCACCGGGGCCCTGCCAGCTGGTAACATGAGGTTTTCCCCAAGGACAGCAGGGGCCCCTCACCTGTTCCAGGTCTCGCCAGTGGTACAGCAGGTCATGTGTGGCCTGCAGGTTGAAGCTCTCCTCCACTTTGGTGTAGGGACAGGTGACCAGGTGGACAGTGGCTACGGCCACCAGCAACCCCAGCAGCAGGGGATGCCTGCCTGATGACCCCTTTCCGGCCATTCCAGGCTTTCAGTTTCACGTACCTTCACAGGGCAGGGTGCGAGACACCAGCCGTTAGTACTGCCACTCCATGCATGCTGGAAAAGTGAAAACAGATTCCTGAGTTTTGAAAGTCATGCTTGTGCTCGTTTGTGAGATCTGGGTAAAGAGTTAGCAGGAATTCTCTGAACTACTGTCTTAGTTGCATTACCACAAATCTGAAAACGCATAAAGATGGAAAGTTTGGGGAAAAAAATCACACTTGAGAAGCCTTCATATTGCAACCAGTGATCTGACACTTTCAGCTCTGTGCATGCTTTTGGGGGAGAAGGACCTCAGCAGCAGAACCTTGAGTCCGAGCAGGCCTGGGCCACCAGGGCAACGGAGGTTGGTAAATGGCCCCTGCCCTCCGGTCTAAATCAGGCAGGAGAGTCAGCAAAACCCAGGCTCGGCCCCGAGGGAACTGGCTGAGGAAGACGGAATGGGAGGCTGACGGGGGCTGGTTAGCTGAGTGGGAGGCACAAAGCTGGAGGGTGGCAGACGGGGGCCCCAGGGGGGTGGGAGGCTGAACGCAGTACAGCTGCCGGGACACAGGGCTCAAGTGGTCAGCAAAGCCCCTCCTCCCAGGAATGGCGGGACGCGGCTGTGGATGCCGGGACGCGGCTGTGGATGCCGGGACGCGGCTGTGGATGCCTGCGCCGAACCCCACCCTAGGGGCTGAGAGAAGCCATGGCAGGCTTTCCCAAAGGTGGCACCGCACCGGCCATGAGCCTGTGTGTGAGCCTGGGGAGACTGGCAATGGGTCCCCCAAATACTAACAGGACAACTGCAGGGGCCCGTGGCACACAGCTTCCTGAGAGGCCAGCAACACGTCCAGCTGCTACACGTGAAAGGCCGAGGGAGGGAAGCGGGCAAATTCTTCACGTTTCTGGATTCTTTTAAAACACGTTTGATTTTATTCAGTCCAAACCAGAAGAGCCAGAAGCAAAGGGAGAGAGAGCCCCAGCGCTTATCGTTTGTTAAAACTACTTAAAAAAAAATTTTTTTTTTTTAAGAGACAGCGTCTCACTCTGTCTCCCAAGCTGGAGTGCAGTGGCGTGATCGTGGCTCACTGTAGCCTCAGACTCCTGGGATCCTTTTGCCCCAGCCTCCTGAGTAGTTGCAGCTACAGGTGTGGGTCACCACACTCAGCTAAGTTTTCTTATTTTTTATAAAGACAGGGTCTTGCTTTGTAGCCCAGGCTGGTATGGAATTCCTGGCTTCAAGCAATCTTCCCACCTTGGCCTCCTGAAGCGTTGGGATTACAGGCATGGGCCACCGTGCCCAGCCAAAACTACCTTTTGATCAAATGGAGACTTAAGAAGTCTACAATGATGGCAACCAAAAGAAAATCTGTAGATTAGAAGGAAGAGGAACCCTATTTGGTATGGTGGGCAGGGAGTGGACAGAAAGAGAAAAGAAAGTTTTAATAATTTTACAATGACTAAAATGGTATGCAGTTCTTTCCTTTGCCAAATATAAAAACCTGGGGCCAGGTGTGGTGGCTCATTCCTGTAATCCCAGCACTTTGGGAGGCTGAGGTGGGCAGATCACGAGGTCAGGAGATCAAGACCATCCTGGCCAACATGGTGAAACTCTGTCTCTACTAAAAATACGAAAATTAGCTGGGCGTGGTAGCGCGTGCCTATAATCCCAGCTACTCTGGAGGCTGAGGCAGGAGAATCGCTTGAGTCCGGGAGGCAGAGGCTGCAGTGAGCCAAGATTGTGCCACTGAAATCCAGTCTGGGCCACAGAGCAGGACTCTGCCTCAGAAATAAAAAAGAAAATAAATAAATAATAAAAAACTTAAAAATTAAACTTGGTATCAAACAAAGAGAAAGGCTGAAGAACTAGGTTAGGAGTCACTGTCCACCAGATGAGGGAGCAGCACTCAGCTGTCTCCCACTTGCTAAGACACAAGCTTTATGACGGTGGGGGGTTTTTGATGCTGGATTATTTTTCCCACCAGTGCAGCCTCAGCACTGCACTGGTGGGAAAGAGGCCAGCCTCTGTGGCCTGAAGGCTGCCTCTCTGCCACCTCTCCTGCTAGACTCATCCTGTGGGCAGGGCTTGTTTGGTGGACTCACCGCTGAATCAGCAGAGCCTGCCGCACAGTAGGCACTCAACAAGGCTGCCGAAGAAGAAATAGGTAAAAACTCTTACACAGGGATCTCACCATACCAGCCCACGTGCTTATTACAAATATGTTCCAGCGGCCGGGAACGGTGGCTCATTCCTGTAATCCCAGCACTTTGGGAGGCCGAGGCAGGCGGATCACAAGGTCAGGAGATCGAGACCATCCTGGCTAACATGGTGAAACCCCGTCTCTACTAAAAATACAAAAAATTAGCCAGGCGTGGTGGCGTGCGCCTGTGGTCCCAGCTACTCGGGAGGCTGAGGCAGGAGTATTGCTTGAACCTGGGAGGCAGAGGTTGTAGTGAGCAGAGATTGCGCCACTGCACTCCAGCCTGGCGACTGAGTGAGACTCCATCTCCAACAAAAAATATGTTCGTGCTTTGATTTCAACTTTCGAAGGCATGAGAAGACCAAGGGTGAGTCTAGATTCTCTGCCAGAAGCATGGAAAGACCAAGTCGACACTGGCAAGCGTGAAAACCATGACCAACCCCCCCACTGGGCGAGGGTGAGTGGACGCTGTCCTGCACTAGTCCACTCTGCTCGGCAGCTGGTCAGCAGCTGTGGCTAATCTAAGTGACAGGTGCCTCGGGAGCACCTACAGGTTAAAACAGGCCCAGGCCATGACATTTTATTTTTTATTTATTTTTCTACTTTTTGTGAGACGGAGTCTCGCTCTATCGCCCAGGCTGGAGTGCAGTGGCGCGATTTCAGCTCACTGCAAGTTCCGCTTCCCGGATTCACGTCATTCTCCTGCCTCAGCCTCCTGAGTAGCTGGGACTACAGGCGCCCACTACCATGCCTGGCTAATTTTTTTGTATTTTTTAGTAGAGACAGGGTTTCACCATGTTAGACAGGATGGTCACAATCTCCTGACCTAGTGATCCGCCCACCTTGGCCTCCCAAAGTGCTGGGATTACAGGTGTGAGCCACCACGCCCAGCTGGCTATGACACTTTAAAATGGTGGTTTACAGAACAATGGCATTTCAGATTAGGGAATGACCTGCAATGGCTCTCTTGCCCCATCAATCCAGATTTTAAGGCCTCTACTGATAGTTGATCAAATCAGGCCAGGCATGGTGGCTCACACCTGTAATCCTAGCACTTTGGGAGGCTGAGGCAGGCGGATTGCTTGAGGTCAGGAGTTCGAGACCAGCCTGGCCAACACGGTGAAACCCTGTCTCTACTAAAAACACAAAAATTAGCCAGGCCTGGTGGTGGGTGCCTGTAATCCCAGCTACTTAGGAGGCTGAGGCAGGAGAATCACTGGAACCTGGGAAGCAGAGGTTGCAGCGAGCCGAGATTGCACCACTGCACTCCAGCCTGGGTGGCAGAGTGAGGCTCCGTCTCAAAGAAAAAAAAAAAAAGAAGAAAGAAAAGAAAAGAAATTGGTCAAATCAGATGTTACCTTTTTTTTTTTTTTTTTTTTTTTTTATTGAGACGGAGTTTCACTCTTGTTGCCCAGGCTGGAGTGCAGTGTCATGATCTCGTTCAATGCAACCTCCAATTTCTGGCTTCAAGTGATTCTCCTGGCTCAGCCTCCAGAGTAGCTGGGATTACAAGCATGTGCCACCACGCCCGGCTAATTTTTGTATTTTTTTAGTAGAGACAGGGTTTCACCACATTGGCCAGGCTGGTCTCGAACTCCTAACCTCAGGTGATCCGGCCACCTTAGCCTCCCAAATTGCTGGGATTACAGGCATGAGCCACTGCGCCTGGCCCAGATGTTACTATTACTAATAATAATAATTAGCCTCTCAGCAGGAAACACAAATGATCTGATGCAAATCACAGCTGCTGTCCATCAAAGACCAGAAAAAGCCATGTTATCTGCACTCCTTCCTTCCAGACAGGAGTTCTGTGAAATCCAGACACTGCACATTTCCCCTAATTTAAACCAGGGGTTCCTGAACATTAGCGAGTGTTCATCACCTCAAGCGCCTGTAGAAATGCAGATCCCCAGCCCCCAAAGACACTGAGTGGACCCCAGCCCCAGGTGGAAAGTCCAGCCCCCAGGTGAAAAACCCATCCCCCAGGTGGGAGGTCCAGCCCCAGGTGAGAGGTCCAGCCTCCGGGTGAGAGGTCCGACCCCCGGGTGAGAGGTCCAGCCCCAGGTGGGGAGCCCGACCCCAGGTGAGGGGTCCAGCCCCAGGTGAGAGGTCCGGCCCCAGGTGGGGAGCCCAGTCCCAGGTGAGGGGTCCAGCCCCCAGGTGACAAGTCCAGCTCCAGGTGAGAGGCCCGGCCCCCAGGTAACAGGTCCAGCCCCAGGTGAGGAGCCCGGCCTCAGGTGAGGGGTCCAGCCCCCGGGTGACAGGTCCGGCCCCAGGTGAGGAGCCCGGCCCCAAGTGAGGGGTGCAGCCCCAGGAGCACCGGGCTGTGACGCGTGGACATACGCGGTGAGGTCTCAGGAATCCAACGCCAGCGCCAGCTCGGGTCGCGCCCCCGCCCGCCTCCTCCCTGGTCTCGCCGCGCGCCCGCCTGAGGGCCCCGGTCGCGGCAGCGCGCACTGACCTCCGCAGCTCCCGGCGGCGTCCTTCGGAACGCGGCTGCCTAGGCCGGCCTCGGCAGGAAGCGGGACGGCGGAAACAGAACAGAGCGAAGCCTTTGCCCGAATCTAAAGTGGCCACCGCAACCCTGGCCGCTGCGGCCGCGAGGACCCTCTGTGCCCTGAGTAAACATGGCCGCCGCGGGCTGCGCGCAAGGGGCGGGGCGCGGGAGGCGGGGTTGGACATGCACGCCCCGCCCCCGGCTTCCCCGCGGACGCTGACCCGGGGCCTTCCCATTGGTTGCCTCTCGTGGCGAGCTCGGATTGGTCCACATCAGGCCGGGGCGGGTCCCACTGACCAATAGCGGCTCGGGGCTGGCGAGCGGGGCGGGGCCTCGCCGGCACCGTCAAGTAGCCAGGGGGACCGGCCGGCGCGGCTGGGAGCGGGTGGGCGGCCGAGAGGCCGGAGCCGCGCGGCCGCAGGACCTGGAGCTCCGGCTGCGTCTGCCCGCAGTGCTACCCGCCATGCGCCTGCCTCGCCCGGCCGCGCTGGGGCTCTTGTCGCTTCTGCTGCTGCTGCTGCCCGCGCCGGAGGCCGCCAAGAAGCCGACGCCCTGCCAGCGGTGCCGGGGACTGGTGGACAAGTTTAACCAGGTGGGCAGGGGCCGGGTGGGGTCGTCCACCGTGGGCCCGGGGTCCACCTCACCCTGGATCCGGGGTTGCCCCACCTTGGGCCCGGGGTCCCCCTCACCCTGGAGCCAGGGTCGCCCTCACCCTGGATTCGAAGTCCCCCTCACCCTAGACCTGGGGCCCCCCTCACCCTGGATCCGGGGTCGCCCCCACCGTGGGCCTGGGGTCCCCCCACCGTCGATCCAGAGTCGCCACTCCGTAGTCCTGGAGTCCCCCTCACCCTTGACCCAGGATCCACCCCCGCCGTGGACCCAGGGTTGACCCCACCGTGGGCCTGGGGTCCCCTCACCCTCGACCTGGGGTCGCCCTCACCCTGGGCGGGGGGTCAGGTGGTACCAAGCCCTATGGGCACTGTCTCCTCGCAGGGGTTGGTGGACACCGCAAAGAAGAACTTTGGCGGCGGGAACACGGCTTGGGAGGAAAAGACGCTGTCCAAGTATGAGTCCAGGTGGGCGCTCTGGAGCAGCCCTGTGGGTCTTGGCCTGACCCTGTCCTGGGAAGCCGTGTCCTGCCTTTGGTGCCTGTGTTAATAACAGGGAGACAGAACAGCCCCCGAGGCACCAGTCACCTGTCTGAGTTGCCTTGGCTTCTGCCTGAGGACTAATGGCTGGATCCTCTCTGGCCTTCCAGCTTCTGCTCTGGTCCCTACCCCCTCAACAGACAGTGGCTTTTTAAAATGTAAACTGGAACACCAGCCCCACTTGTGTGAACCGCTCCTGGCCCCCTGACAGTGGGGTCCCCTTACTCTCTCTGCCTGGAATCCCGGCCCCCTCCCCTGCACCCGGGCTGGTGTGTTGGTTCGGATTTTTCTTCACTGGCTTGTGGCGCTGACCGTGGGCCCGCGTGGGCCTGTGTTTCAGCGAGATTCGCCTGCTGGAGATTCTGGAGGGGCTGTGCGAGAGCAGCGACTTCGAATGCAACCAGATGCTGGAGGCACAGGAGGAACACCTGGAGGCCTGGTGGCTGCAGCTGTGAGTGCCTTAAAACCTCTTAGAAGATACTTTTTATTTTCCAACTTAGAATTTGAAATAACCTCAGACTTAGAAAGATACGGGAACAGTATGGAGCTCCCACCTGCCTCGCACCCACCTTACCCCTGCATTACTGTTTTTTATCACCAGGGTCAGTGATCAAAACCAGGAAATTAACGAGAAGACTCTGTCCACACCTAGACTCTTGTTTCCTGGATCTTGCAATACTCTAGAGCCTATGTTATGTTCAGCTGCATGTTTGTTTTAAAGAGCTGTGTCTGGTGGGATTCAGTGAATGTTTTCCTCCATCCTCAGGAAGAACGAGTATCCTGACTTATTCGAGTGGTTTTGTGTGAAGACGCTGAAACTGTGCTGCTCTCCAGGAACCTACGGTCCTGACTGTCTCGGTGCGTTTCTGCTTAGGGAAATCCCATCTCCTACGTCACTTCCCCTCTTCCTCTCACAATTCTTGGGGGATGAAAGCACAGAGGGGACCTGGGGGACCTCAGCTTTCTGTAGGGTCTGGGACCCTGCCGGACGGCTGCCTCCCCCATCCCCAACCCAACTTGGAGCACTTCGCACCCTCCCGCTGCAGCCTCACCACTCACCTCACGCTTTAGTGTAAAACTGAGTATGTCATCCCAGCTGTGCTGTTAACTCAGGGGTTCACTGACTCAGGTTGTTCACAGCTGAGTCCACTCACCTGAGAGTCTGTCCTGACTGACCTGCCCAGGGGCTTCTCCCTGTGTGCACAGAGGGGACCACACCACGGCTTCTGTGGCTGCCATTGCAGAGAGCCCAGGGCAGTAGGTGTCTATCAGGCTGGGTGCACGGCCTTGAGCCTTAATGGGTGCTGCAGGACAGGGCTCTTCTGTGAAGAAGTGTGCAGAAACTGAAGCCACGGTTTAACGTTTATAAAAGGCAATCACGTGGTCAAGCAGGATCAGGTAGCAGAAGTTTCAGGTTTAGACCCCTGACCTGCCCCCCCTCAGCCTCCTGCCAGCCTCTGCGTCTATCCCTGGCGAACACTGGAGGCTGCAGCTGATGTTCCCACTCTCCCTGCAGTCTCCGCCCCTGATGCATCGGTGTCCCCATCACCATGTTTCAGCTGAGGCTGCCCAAAGCCACACAAAGTGCAGTCATGCATAACGACCAGGCATGTTCTGAGAAATGCATCATTAGGCGACTTTGTCATGGTGCCAACATGGCAGAGTGCACTCCACACGCCTAGGTGGTGCAGCCGCTCCGCACCTAGGCTGCCTGGCAGGGCCTACTGCTCCCAGGCCGTACACCCGCGTGGCACGTGAGGGTCCTGAGTACTGTGGGCCATTGCGACATGTGGTAAGAATGTGTCACCTGAATACATCTAAACATAGACCAGGTAATAAGGTGTATCATGATGTCACTAGGCAATAGGAGCTGCTCAGCTTTATTATCATCTTAGGGGACAGCTGTGCCATGCAGGGTCCCTTGTTGACCTAAACGTCATCATGCAGCACGTGGCCGTAGTGAAGTCCAGGAGCCTGTGGCTTGCTCCACTCAGGCCATCCACCGCCAGCCCTGCAGACCCCAGGAAATCAGTTTCCCCCAACACCCACTCCAAGCCTGCAGGCTCATGTACGTCCTCAGAATCCTACAGGGTTTGGGTGCAGTGTGTTCTCTCTGTGTGAGAATACCCCACCAGTCACCACCAGGTGTACTCTGAGCATGGTTTTGTGTCCCCCAAAGCGTGCCAGGGTGGGTCCCAGAGGCCCTGCAGCGGGAATGGCCACTGCAGCGGAGACGGCAGCAGACAGGGTGACGGGTCCTGCCGGTGCCACGTGGGGTACCAGGGCCCACTGTGCACTGACTGCATGGACGGCTACTTCAGCTCGCTCCGGAACGAGACCCACAGCGTCTGCACAGGTACGGGCTACGCCTGGGCCGGCCCCGGGGTGAGGCAGGATGACAACAGCCGCTTGCTGGAGCTGCCTGCCTAGATGGGAACAGGGGCCTGCTGATATCCTAACCCCGGATGTCCAGGGAAGCTTCGGGGGCCCAGAAGGATGAATTAAAACGTCAGAAGATAGAGGCAGGGGTTGTTAGGGGCACTTCCTGTCCCATAACAGCCCCCAGAAGGGAGAAGCTACTCACCTTCCTCTCTAGTTCGAGGTCTGCCCCGACCTTGAGTTGTGATGGGCCACACAGTGCACAGGTCCTGGAGGTACCATGTGGGCCGTGCACCGGCCCGGAGAGCAGCACCTGTCAAATCCCTGCAGGCCATTATGAGTGGCATCTTTCCAAAGGACGTTTTCTCCCTGGTTGTCACTGATACGTAGGAAAACTCTGGGTGTGTTGACATCTTGGACATGAGTGCATGGTTGGCCGGTAGCCCCCTAGGCTATTCTGGGCAGACAGACCTGTGGATCGCCAGTCAGGACTGGCCTCTCTGGTTCTTACACCCCTTGCCGTCTGTCTCTTGGATGTTGGCATGGCATGGGGCACGTGTGGATCCGGAACACGCACACCCAGCCAGGCTACAGCTCCAGAGTACGGATAGCTGCCTTCTCCAGGTTATTAAAAATTCCTTGGAGTCCTGATTTGCTGAGAATTTTAAATTCATGGGCACTGAAAACCCCATGTTGCTTTTTCCCCTTAAATTCCTCACTTTTAAACAAGCTGCTACCTGAGAGGGGGGTTCGTACCCAGGCCCGCCTTTGCCTTCCAGCCTGCGACGAGTCCTGCAAGACGTGCTCGGGCCCGACCAACAGAGACTGCGGCGAGTGCGAAGTGGGCTGGGTGCTGGATGAGGGCGCCTGCGTGGGTGAGGAGGGGCCCGGGGGTGGAGGAGGGCGCCCGCGTGGGTGAGGAGCGGCCCGGGGGTGGAGGAGGGCGCCCGCGTGGGTGAGGAGGGGCCCGGGGGTGGAGGAGGGCGCCCGCGTGGGTGAGGAGCGGCCCGGGGGTGGAGGAGGGCGCCCGCGTGGGTGAGGAGCGGCCCGGGGGTGGAGGAGGGCGCCCGCGTGGGTGAGGAGGGGCCCGGGGGTGGAGGAGGGCGCCCGCGTGGGTGAGGAGGGGCCCGGGGGTGGAGGAGGGCGCCCGCGTGGGTGAGGAGGGGCCCGGGGGTGGAGGAGGGCGCCCGCGTGGGTGAGGAGGGGCCCGGGGGTGGAGGAGGGCGCCCGCGTGGGTGAGGAGGGGCCCGGGGGTGGAGGAGGGCGCCCGCGTGGGTGAGGAGGGGCCCGGGGGTGGAGGAGGGCGCCCGCGTGGGTGAGGAGGGGCCCGGGGGTGGAGGAGGGCGCCCGCGTGGGTGAGGAGGGGCCCGGGGGTGGAGGAGGGCGCCCGCGTGGGTGAGGAGGGGCCCGGGGGTGGAGGAGGGCGCCCGCGTGGGTGAGGAGGGGCCCGGGGGTGGAGGAGGGCGCCCGCGTGGGTGAGGAGGGGCCCGGGGGTGGAGGAGGGCGCCCCGCGTGGGTGAGGAGGGGCCCGGGGGTGGAGGAGGGCGCCCGCAGTGGGTGAGGAGGGGCCCGGGGGTGGAGGAGGGCGCCCGCGTGGGTGAGGAGGGGCCCGGGGGTGGAGGAGGGCGCCCGCGTGGGTGAGGAGGGGCCCGGGGGTGGAGGAGGGCGCCCGCAGTGGGTGAGGAGGGGCCCGGGGGTGGAGGAGGGCGCCCGCGTGGGTGAGGAGGGGCCCGGGGGTGGAGGAGGGCGCCCGCGTGGGTGAGGAGGGGCCCGGGGGTGGAGGAGGGCGCCCGCAGTGGGTGAGGAGGGGTCCGGGGGTGGAGGAGGGCGCCCGCGTGGGTGAGGAGGGGTCCGGGGGTGGAGGAGGGCGCCTGCGTGGGTGAGGAGGGGTCCGGGGGTGGGGGCTCCCCAAGGTCCGCTTCTGCCCAGCCTCTGCGTCCCCATCCTGCCAGCTGCTCCTGGTTCACAGCCCTCCCCATCTCTGCTCATTCTGGGTCATGGGAGGGGGATCGTTGAGGGGACCCCTAGGCTCCCACACCTGTGATCCCACCATGCACGGGTCAGGAAGGATCATGGGACTTCCTTCGTACCTTCTGGACTGGGCAGGCATCGGGGCCACAGTGTCCTTGCTGTCAGGTGGCCCTGGGGCTGTGGACCTGTGGTGCCAGCTGCCCCGAGTCGGCCGACAGCTCCTGGGAACTCATCCGAGTGTGTTCCTGGGTGGGAGGCCGCCGGCAGGGGCCAGCTGTATCCCTCTGTGCGGGTTTCAGAAGACACACGGATGGGGCATATCAGGGTGGTCCTGGCTGCACCCATGGTGGCAGAGGCTGGTGGGTCCCGGGGGATGTGGGAAAGGGCAGGGCACAGTGGCACAGCCAGGTCTGGGAGCAGGCAGAAGGGCAGGGCCGTGCTGCTGGCATGTGCAATGGAAACTGCCTTTTCCCGCAGACGGCAAGCTCAGGGTGGCAGGGGGCTGCCCACGAGCTCCTGCTGTCCGAGAGGTACAGCCCCCTACTCACACCAGTGTGACAAGCCAGCTCTGTGCCTGGCAGTGCTCAGCCAGGAGGGGGACGTCACCTCCTAACACAGGCCTCCAGGTTCTAAGTGGTGCCAGGTCTGGACGTCTCCAGCATTGTGCTATGCTCACCCCACCCTGTCCCCCACATGGTGGGCATCACCTGCTTCAGCTGTGTCTCTTCCCGCCAGCCTGGCTATGGGCACAGCACTTACAAAGCCAGCCCTGCAGCGCCTCTGAGCTCTGGAGAAGCCAAAGGCTCTGGCTTCATGGGGAGGGTCTGGGACTAGCTGTGGCTTTCCCACAGTCCAGGTGCCGAGTGGGTGTGGTGGCTCACGCTTGTAATCCCAGCACTTTGGGAGGCTGAGGCAGGTGGATCATGAGGTCAGGAGATCGAGACACTCCTGGCTAACACAGTGAAACCCCATCTCTACTAAAAATACAAAAACTTAGCCGGGCGTGGTGGCGGGCACCTGTAGTCCCAGCCACTCGGGAGGCTGGGGCAGGAGAATGGCGTGAACCTGGGAGGCAGAGCTTGCAGTGAGCCAAGGTCGCACCACTGAACTCCAGCCCGGTCAAAAGAGCGAGACTCTGTCTCAAAAAAAAAAAAAAAAAAAAAAATTGGAGCTCAGCCCCTGGTAGGTTCCACAGCTCTGGGGAGAAGGGAGAGGGATGTGGGGGCGTGAGGTGTGGAGGCTCTCACTGTCTCACCCTCACGCGATGCATCACCATCCTCACGGGGCCCCTGCCACAGTTGGCACTGACTCTGTAAGGACAGGGCCTGGCCATCGCCTTATCCCCTCCCCTGCCACGTGGGACCTCCGAGGAGGACATTTGAGATGATCCCCCCAGGGGCTGCCCTCCTCCCTGCCCTTCCCCAGCCGGTCCTGGCCGTGGGCTGTATCAGGCCATGATCATTCCTCCTGCTCCCTGGCCAGGCCGTCCTGGGCCGCTCACAGCTGTGCCATTCTGTTCCAGACGTGGACGAGTGTGCGGCCGAGACGCCCCCCTGCAGCGCTGCACAGTTCTGTAAGAATGCCAACGGCTCCTACACGTGCGAAGGTGGGTCCAGCGGGCGGGCCTGCACTCCGGGTCCCTCCTGGGTTTCATTGCTGTCTTTGTAAACATTCATTTATGACTTCTTAGCATCACTTATATACCTCCTGCCTGCTCTGAGAACACTTAGTGTGGCAAAATAAGTCATAGGTATTTGCTGTAGGAAAATCAGAAAATTCAAGTAAGTTAAAGAAAATTAAAAACCCACGAGTTCCCTGGAGAGCGCACCTGCTCGTGCCCCCCAGCGCCCCCACAACGTGCCCTGTGTGATTTTCCACAGCACCTGTCGGTGTTTTCACCCAGCAGCTTGTCCTGTGTCCTGTGGTTTCTCCATCATGTTCATGATTTTGGAGCATGCCATTGTTTCATACGTTTAAAACAATGTCTATTGCTGGACATTTACGTCATAACAATTTTTCAACTGTTATCAACTGTGAATACTCTTGAAGGTAAAACTTTTCACATTCCTTATGATTTTCTTTGGATTAATTTCCAAATCGCTCAGTCAAGGAAATGTGTCTTTTAGGGCCATAGTGCCCAGAAGAGTTGTGCCGATCCCCAGTCCCAGCAGTAGGAAGGAGCCTCTGTGACAGCCCCGGGCAGTTTTCACTGTTGGGAGTGCAGACAGCAGGACCCTCAGTGAGCCACTACACTGGAAGCCATGCTAGAGGCTCCCCGGCGTGTGGGGGTCCAACGCCGGCTCCCCGGCGTGTGGGGGTCCCATGCTAGAGGCTCCCCAGCATGTGGGGGTCTGACACCGGCTCCCCGGCGTGTGGGGGTCCCATGCTAGAGGCTCCCCGGCGTGTGGGGGTCCCATGCTAGAGGCTCCCCAGCATGTGGGGGTCCGACACCAGCTCCCCGGCATGTGGGGGTCCGATGCCGGCTCCCCGGCATGTGGGGGTCCCATGCTAGAGGCTCACCAGTGTGTGGGGGTCCCATGCTAGAGGCTCCCCGGCATGTGGGGGTCCGACACCAGCTCCCTGGCGTGTGGGGGTCTGACACTGGCTCCCTGTTGCAGAGTGTGACTCCAGCTGTGTGGGCTGCACAGGGGAAGGCCCAGGAAACTGTAAAGAGTGTATCCCCGGCTACGCGAGGGAGCATGGACAGTGTGCAGGTCAGTGACGGGGTCTGTGCTGGACGCAGGTGGACCCTTCCCAAGGGACCATGATGTGAATGGCCCCAGGAGGTGCTGCCAGGGATGGGAAGCAGCTGAGACCCGTCCTGCAGACGCAGCTCCCCAGGGTCACTGCGCACTCACCCTGAGGTCCACAAGATGCAGAAGCAGTGGGGGTGGGGGATGAGCTCTGCATGGCCGACCCTGGTGTAGATGGCACTGCTGCACCAGCCTCTCCCCAGTGGCCTTGTTCCCCAGGTCCAGAGCCTCTGCTTTCTCTCCAGCTCCTGGGTGGTGCTTGCCTCGAGGCTTAAGGCCAGGCCTGCCATGGTTGTGGGCTGCCTGGGTGAGCCTGGGCGTGGCTGGAATCCAGGTGGAGAAACTGGGCTTCCTGACCAGGCGCGGTGGCTCATGCCTGTAATCCCAGCACTTTGGGAGGCCGAGGCGGGTGGATCACGAGGTCAGGAGATCGAGACCATCCTGGCTAACACGGTGAAACCCCGTCTCTACTAAAAATACAAAAACTTAGCCAGGCGTGGTGGCGGGCACCCGTAGTCCCAGCTACTTGGGAGGCTGAGGCAGGAGAATGGAGTGAACCCAGGAGGCGGAGCTTGCAGTGAGCTGAGACCACGCCACTGCACTCCAGCCTGGGCGAGAGTGAGACTCCGTCTCCAAAAAAAAAGAAAAGAGGCCGGGCGCGGTGGCTCACACCTGTAATCCCAGCACTTTGGGAGGCCGAGGCGGGCGGATCACAAGGTCAGGAGATCGAGACCACGGTGAAACCCCGTCTCTACAAAAAATACAAAAAAATTAGCCGGGCGCAGTGGCGGGTGCCTGTAGTCCCAGCTACTTGGGAGGCTGAGGCAGGAGAATGGCAGGAACCCGGGAGGCGGAGCTTGCAGTGAGCCGAGATCGCGCCACCGCACTCCAGCCGGTTGACAGAGCGAGACTCTGTCTCAAAAAAAAAAAAAAAAACGAAAAAGAAAGTGGGCTTCTTGGGCACATGCCAGCCTTCTGGCCTCACCTGGAGGTCTCTCTCTGCATTTTCTACCAGTTGAGGGCCCAACTTTGAGACATGAAATTCTGCCCTCTTGAAGCCTTTCCTGACCTTTGCTCCTTTCTGTAACATGACGTTTGTCATCGTTGTGCTTTCTTTATGTGAGTGAATCTGAATGAATGAGTTTCACAGTCTGCTGCACATCTGCTAAGTGGAGTAATTATTAAAACGGAGTCTTTTAATTTTAGATGTAGATGAGTGCTCACTAGCAGAAAAAGCTTGTGTGAGGAAAAACGAAAACTGCTACAATACTCCAGGGAGCTACGTCTGCGTGTGTCCCGACGGCTTCGAAGAAACTGAAGATGCCTGTGTGCCGCCGGCAGAGGCTGGTGAGTGGCGCGGCCCCCTCCACACGGCTCCCTCCACACGGGCTCCCTCCACCGGCCCCCTCCACACGGCTCCCCCCACACGGGCTCCCTCCACACGGCCCCATCCACACGGGCTCCCTCCACACGGCCCCATCCACACGGGCTCCCTCCACACGGCTCCCCCAACACGGGCTCCCTCCACACGGGCTCCCTCCACACGGCCCCCTCCACACGGGCTCCCCACATACGGGCTCCCCCCGCACGGGCCCCCTCCACACGGGCTCCCCACATACGGGCTCCCCCCACACGGGCCCCCTCCACACGGCCCCCTCCACACGGGCTCCCCACATACAGGCTCCCCCCACACGGGCTCCCCCCACACGCGCCCCCTCCACACGGGCTCCCCCGACACAGACTACCCTCCACACGGGCCCCCTCCACACGGGCTCCCCCGACACGGGCCGCCTCACACGGGCTCCCTCCACACAGGCTCCCTCCACACAGACTACCTCCACACGGGCTCCCCCCACACGGGCCGCCTCCACACGGGCTCCCCCCACACAGGCTCCCTCCACACAGACTGCCCCCCACACAGGCTCCCCCTACACAGACTGACCCCTACACAGGCTCCCTCCACACAGGCTCTCTCCACACGAGCTCCCCCAACATGGGCTGCCTCCCCTGGACCTCAGGGCTTGCAGGTAGACTGGCTGCTTGGTCTGAAATCCACACAGACAGTGGCCTTGGGATAGTGAGAGGGGGGTTCCCGGAAGACAGGTGCATAACACCTCTGTGTGGGCACACTTGCACAGAGAGGTACCGGCTTCCTGAGGATGAAGCCCCAGGTTCACAGCTCACACGGAAGTTAAGGCGATGAAAAGGGAAGTCTCTGAACCTCAAACCTCAGCAGGCAAGGAGGAGCAGACAGAAGAGGCAGCTGAGGATCTGGAAAAGTCATCTGGGGAAGCTGCCCAGGGTGCCACAGAGACAGGGACTGGCAGGAAGTGATGAAGGGCAAGCAGGTCCCCCATGCTGTTTCCTGGAGCTGCCTTACCGAGAACCAGGGACTCTGTCTCCAGCAACAGAAATGTGCCTCTCACAGATCTGGAGCCAGAAGTCAGAGGCCCAGATGCAAGCAGGCTGCTTCCTTGGGAGGCTGGGCAGGCACATCTGTTCCGGGCCTCTGTCCTTGCCTGGGGACGCCACCTGCTCCCCGTGTCTTCACATAGTCCCATGCGGTGTCTACAAACCTCCCCTCTTCATAAGGACACCGGTCACTAATGCCCTCGTGTTAACTTAGCCATCTCTAAAGACCCTATTTCCAAACAAGGTCACAATCCCGGGTGCTGGGAGTAAAGACTTCAGCATCTTTTGGGGGGCACAGCTCTGCCCACAACAGTCCTCACAGAAGTCTAGAATACAGAGTGTGGGAAAGAAGCAGCATTCAAGGAGATGTTGGCTAAGGGTTTTTCAGAATGAATAAGGCAGGATTCAGATTCCAGAAGCTGTTTCCTGAGCAGGACAAATAAAAGCAATTCCACCTCTAGAAGCATCGTAGTAAACAGCAACAGCAAGACAGGAGAACTGAGGGGTCGGCAGAGACAGACAGGCAAGAGGACAAGGCTGTCTGCCACCCCTTCAGTCCCCTCTTGCCCCTCCCTCCCCTCACCCTTGGTCCCCTCTTGCCCCTCCCTCCCCCCCCACCCTCGGTCCCCTCTTGCCTCTCCCTCCCCCCCACCCTCGGTCCCCTCTTGCCCCTCCCTCCCCCCCACCCTCCGTCCCCTCTTGCCCCTCCTTCCCCTCACCCTTGGTCCCTTCTTGCCCCTCCCTCCCCCCCACCCTCCGCCCCCACCCTCCGCCCCCTCTTGCCCCTCCCTCCTACCACCACCCTGGGTCCCCTCTTTCTCCTCCCCCCACCACCATTGCTCAGGCTCCCATTCTACTGGCTGCAAGGAACCCCTTGCCGCTCCCATCTCCGCATCCTCCACACCCAAGGCATTGCGGCGGCTTTGAAATCCCTTCTGCCTCATCTCTCATCTGCTGTGGGGGGAACCGGGGGTCTCCGAGCTGCCCTTGGACCACTGCGTCTGGGGCCTTGAGCCAGGACTGGACAGCAGTCCCTGCACCTGCTGCTGTCCCGGGAAAGGCCTCGTCCCAGGGCCCTTCGTGCCGAGCTTTGACGACCTGTGCTTGTTTTCTGACAGAAGCCACAGAAGAAAGCCCGACACAGCTGCCCGCCCACGAAGACCTGTAACGTGCTAGACTTGCCCTTTAAATTATTCAGAAGGACGTCCTGTGGAAAATGTGGCCCCGAGGATGTGTCCCCTGCAGTGGACAGCGGGAGGGAGAAGCTGCCTGGTCTCTAATGGTTGATTCTCATTTGGCCCTTAAACAGCTGCATTTCTTGGTGGTTCTTAAACAGACTTGTATATTTTGATACAGTTCTTTGTAATAAAATTGACCATTGAAGGTAATCAGGAGAACGGGTATGGGTTTGTCTCATTAATCAGGACAGACCTTTACCACTGAGTTTGCACCTGTCCTGCCAGAGCCAGGAGGTGACCAGGGCTGCCGAGGTCTGCAGAGGCAGCAGGTCTGGTCCTGGGCTGGTGGCTCTGCTGTCCCTGAACAGGACTCACGTGCCGCTTGGGGGAGGAGAGGAGGAGGGAAGGAGGGGAGGAGAGGAGTAGGGGAGGAGAGGAGTAGGGGAGGGCCCTCCCCCTCCCCCTCCCCCTCCCCCTCCCTCGGGCGAGAACCTAAAGACGTGACCAGGTGGGTTTCAGGGGTCCCACCTATGGGCCCCTCTTCAGTGATTCAAAGGATGTACAAGCAGGGACCCTCGGGCAGAGGAAAGGCATCTTTGGGGGCTTCGCTGGAGGAAACAGCCAATCACAAACCCCAGGGCCTGCCTGTTCCTCACCTGGGAATGAAGACACTCCAAGAAGAAAGCTGGCTGCAGGTGAGAGGTTGCAGACACTGGGAGCTCCCTCTGAGGGGCCATGGCTTCCTCCCTGGGCCTCCCACTTGGCCTGGTCCCCCTCACCCACTCCTCAGTCACGCCGTCCCTCCTGTCCGTGCCGATGTCCCCCAGGGGTAGGTGGCTGGCTGGCCTGCTCCTGCCCTGGCCCCCCTTCCCAGGCTGTGCACTGTCCTGGCACTACTGACCCCCATGTCCACACTGTTCTGTGCCCATGAACCCCACCTCAGTGCACCTGTGCTCACTGGGCTCCAGGTGGTCATGCTTACCTGGGTATTGGAAGAGCCCTGCTGTAGGACTCTGCCCTGTGGGTCCCTGACAGGCAGAGGCGGCCACAGCCCACTTGGCAGGCTGAGTGGTGAGTGGTGCCTGGCCCTGCATCTCGCCTCTGGTTCTTCCTGAGTCAGTTGCACTCAGCAGCCTCACTGCCTCTCCCCTTCTCCCTCTAACCCTAGGCCAGGGCACCCCAAATCCCTGGAGGGGGCACAGCTCAGCTTGGGCAAGATGGGGGCTGCTCTTGTCCACTTCAGTCCTTTCAGGCAGTCTCCGCTTCACGTGCCAGTGGAACCACCTAGAGATGGCGTCCCGGCTGTGCAGACCAAGGGCAGAGGCCAGAGGGGCGGGGGCTGTGTGGGCCCTTGGGGGACTCAGAAAGTGGGGTCAGAGCATGGCAGAGAGTCCACAGGGATGGCCATGGAAGGAAGTAGGGAACACCAGCTGAGGCCCTGGGGGGCCAAGCACCTGAGTCTCCTGTGGGAGGGTGGAGCTACCCATGGGTGGGCGGGAACTAGGTGACCCCAGCGGGAAGCCCTGAAGGCAGGCCCGGTCCCTGGGAGGTACCTGGGGGAGGAATAGAGGGCACAGCCAGGGAGGAGGACCCAGGCAGGGGCTGGCCCAGGGCCACCTTGTGCACCCCCACGTGCGCAGACAGGCGTCTCCCATGTCCCTCACGTCCCTGCCCCGCTCAGCCTTGTGAAGCCGCCATCAATCAGGTAGGACTGCAGCCGGGTCTGGGACCCCTGCCCTACCTTTCAGCCGATACCTCTGTCCTGCTCCTGCCCTAGTTCCCCTCCCCTGACCATGCACCGTCCTGGTACTACTGACCCCCATGTCCAGGCTGGGGGCGTCAAGGACAGGAGGTGTACAGGCCAGGGGCCCCGGTTCCGGACGCTGGGAGCAGGATCCCGGGCGCGCAGCAGAGACGACCCCAGTTTCCACCTTGTCGCCAGTGAACTCTAGGGAGTCCTCAGCGGGGATCGGGGCCAGCCAGGAGGGGTCCCCGTAGGACACGGGGGACGGGGGCTGGCGGGGGCGGTTGAGCAGGAATGGGGGACGACCCCGCGGGCAGAGCGGGGCCGGGGCAGGGGCGAGAGCGTAGGCAGGGTCCTTGGGACCGTGGGGCTGGGGTCCACCTGCCCAGGTGCTCGAGGGGCGCCTGCGGGGCTGGGGTTGGAGCTGGGACCGGGAGCGCCGCCTCCTGGGGGGGACTCTGGCCCGCCCCTCCCCACGCGGTGCCGCCCGCGCCCCGCCAGCTCCCGCCCGACGCAGCGGACCCAGCCTCAGACTGCGACCCCTGCCCGGGCCCAGCTGGCGGACCGCGGGGCCGCACACGCGCTCCCGCCCGGCCCGGCAGAGGACCTGGGCGCGCGTGGCCGACAGGTGGCGCTGTGGGACCGCACTGCCCGGCTCGGATCCCGGGACTTGGCCGGCTCCTGTCCACTGCACCTGCCCCGTCGCACCTCTGCGCTGCCAGGGCCTCTTTCTAAAAGGGGAACTTGGAAGAGTGAGGTTGGGGTGAACTGTGGACCTCCGCTGTCCTTCTGGGCCCAGGCAGAGACTCTGCCATAGCCCTGGGGGAGCCCCACCCTGTGGGAGCCGGGACTGGGGACTGCAGGGCCTAGAGGGCCTCCACTTTGGTTCCCAGACCCCAGCATCTTGCTTTGGCGCATACACAGGTCCTGGGGGTGGCTTCCATCCCCACAGGGCATGCCTTGTCAGGCTAGAAGCTTCTAGAAATGCCCTCGGTCAAGCCCACCCCTGACTTTGCTGTAAACGCGTCCCTTGGTCAAATGCAACAGACACTGGGCGGGATCCGCAGGATGAGATGTTCTGTGAGATGTTCAGCGGTTCTCAATAGGCAGCTGTCATGTCCCCCAGGGGACAGGGGACCACCTCTGGAGGTGCTGTGGGTTGTCACGACCTGGTGAGGAGTGCTCCCACCAGGGCACAGGACACCTTGCCACAGAGGACGGCCCCCACCAGAGGACGAGCCAGCTCCCGCTGACACCAAGGCGGACAGACGCTCAGGGCAGTCCTGGACAGTGGCCTGGACCTCAGCCAAGCTGTGTTAGACAGGGAGGCGGCAATGGTATGAATGTGGGTCTGCTCTGGGAACACGAATCATGGGGTGGGGTCCGCACAGGCCGGGACAACCTATGCGTGCCGCCTCCTGCTGTCCTGGATGTACCACATCCCCCTGAAGACGACCGCTGCCTGCTCAGCCTCATGATGGGGCAGGTCTAAGAGCCAGTGACAGCGAGCAAGGCAGAGACACACCCATGGGGCATCCCATGGCCAGACCGTGCATCTCCGCAGGGGCCCAGAACCACGGCAAGAGTCCTCGATGCAGGCACGCAACACCCACTGCGGATAGCACGGCCCTCCTCTGCACTTGCCTGTGGTTAGGGTCTTCCATGGGCACTTGACTTTAAACTCCCACCCCTTACCACCCGTGCCTTTGGTCTGCAGGGTCAGATTGTTAAGTAGCAACCAGGACATGGAGCTGGGCTTGGACGGCGGTAGAGCTGGTTCTGCTCTGTGCCTATTCAGAGCTGTCCTTTCATGTCCCCCAGTATTGGGTTGGAACAGAGTCCCCAAATGTGGAATATGCTCTTCAAGCTCCCAGAAGCCTTCAGGTGCTGTGTGTCCTGGCAGGGACTGCGAGAGGCAGTCACTTATCTGTCCTCTACTTTGGAGGGGATTCTCTCACTCAGGAGGGCCAGTGTGCTCACCACGTCTTGCTCATCTGGTCTCATTAGCACAGGGCCATCGATAGAGGGGGCCAGTGTGACGTCCTGGGGACATTCATTCAGCTGGTGCCGGTCTCTGGATTCTTGGGAGAGAGGCAGGAATGTTACCATAGCCCATAGCTCTGGGAGGAACTGGCTGTTTCCTGTTTTGAGTTCCAAGGCAGTGTGACTGATCTTCCTGCCAGGCAGCAGATGGAGAAGAATGCGCACCCAGCAGCGGCCTCACCGCACACCTGGGCAGGCTGGGGAACCCTCTCTAGCAAAGGCACCGCATCTAGCTGGGTTATTTTTGCAACAGTCCAAAATAACTGGTGTTGCACATCTTCCTCTGAGGGACTCAGCCTTCACTTCGGTGACTGTTCTCTGGGTCAGAAACCCACTCAGGTCTAGAAACTGGGCAGCGTCATGACATATATATATGTGTGTGTATATATACACGTATATATATGTGTGTGTGTGTATATATATATATATACAGAGAGAGAGAGAAACAGAGTCTGGCTCTGTTGCCCAGGCTGGAGTGCAGTGGCATGATCTTGGCTCACTGCAAGCTCCACCTCCCAGGTTCACGCTATTCTCCTGTCTCAGCCTCCCAAGTAGCTGGGACCACAGGCGCCCACCACCATGCCCCACTAATTTTTTGCATTTTTAGTAGATACGGGGTTTCACCGTGTTGGCCAGGATGGTCTCAATCTCCTGACCTCGTGCTCTGCTCGCCTCTGCCTCCCAAAGTGCTGGGATTACAGGCGTGAGCCACTGCGCCCGACCCTATTTATTTATTTTTGAGACAGAGTCTCACTCTGTCACCCAGGCTGGAGTGCAGTAGCACAATCTCGGCTCACTGCAGCCTCCACCTCCTGGGTTCAAGCAATTCTCCTGCCTCAGCCTCCCAAGTAGCTGGAATTACAGGCATGCACCACCACGCCCAGCTAATTTTTGTATTTTTTGTAGATATGGGGTTTCACCATGTTGGTCAGGCTGATCTTGAACTCCTGACCTCGTGATCTGCCCACTTCAGCCTCCTAAAGTGCTAGGATTACAAGTGTGAGCCACCACGCCCAGCCTTATTTACTTATTTTTGAGACAGTCTCTCTGTGTTGCCCAGGCTAGAGTGCAGTGGCGCAATCTCAGCTCACTGCAACACCTCCCAGATTCAAGCAATTCTCCTGCCTCAGCTTCCTGAGTAGCTGAGATTACAGGCACCTGCCACCATGCCCAGCTAATTGTTGTATTTTTAGTAGAGATGGGGTTTCACTATGTTGAGCAGGCTGGTCTTGAACTCCCGATCTCAAGGTGATCCACCTGCCTCGGCCTTGCAAAATGCTGCGATTTCTGGCTTGAGCCACCGCTACTGGCCATGACTTTTTATTGGAGAGAGTGCCCTTGGCCTCCCCATCACACAACCCTGATTTCTTCTGCTCCAACAAGCTGAGCAGTCTCTTGTGGGCTGCCTGTCCCTCTCCTAGGAACATGGTGTTCTACCAGTTACCTCCACAACCCCACGCGGCTCTGGCCCTTGGCCCCGCTCCAGCCCTGCAACTCTAATTAGAGCTGCCTCCACAGCCACTGATGGTCAAACGCTGCCGCCTGGCTGCCACCCCTGTCCCTGTCAGCCAGTCCAGTGCTGTGACCGTCCCCTGCTCTCAGTTCCAGAGGACGGCGGGCTCCGTGGTGTCACAGGCCTTTCAGCCCCCGTCTGCAGTGGCTGCTCTGACATTCACCCCTCTTCACGTGTGTCCCGCGCTCCAGGAGCCTCTGAACCGTGAAACAGAGCAGCAGAGGACACCGCCTCCTGGGGTCCTCGTCCTCAGAAAAGGATCCACAACCCACAAGCTCTCCACCATCCACCCCACGCAGCTTATCTGGCTGGGCACAGCTGCGGGTCCTGGGTTCCTTCAGGCCGTGGCCCCTTTGTCACTGGGCCAGCACATCCCCACCAGGATACACTGCAACTTAATCCCAGGAGGGTCTCGGGCAGGTCCTGGGGAGCTGGGAGAGGGGGCCGGCCTCTCCCACAGAGAAGGCACGGTTTGGAGACGTCCTGTTTCTTCCCAGCCAGCACCGTGGCCCGAGCACAGCAGACCCCAGGGGTAGGGTCACCTATTGGGAGCCGGCCCCTTTGGCCACCGAGTCTGTGCGTGTTCTCCGGGCCTCTCCATGCAGTCTTCTGTTGCTTTTCCAGAACTTCAGGGGCGGGCACCAGCAGCCCACCTAGGACACTGTTCTCAAGGTTGTGTCCCCCGGACTCTCACCCCAGGCTCACTCACCACAAGAGTGCAGGCCCCTCCCCGTCGCCGTCCACTGCCAGTGGTGCCCGCTGGACAGAGCGAGAGCCTTTGCCTGCACACCTCCCTGGCGCTGCCTGTCTGTGGCTGGCTCCAGAGCGGCAGGCGGCCGCAGCGCCTCAGCCATGTCCTCAGCTGACCCAGGGGCTGGGTGAGGTGAGGCAGCCTGAGACTGCTCCAGCGTGCTGAGCTGTGAGGAGGGGGCTGGGCCTTTGGCCCCCAGAGTGTTACTCAGAGGGTATGACCTTCAGCGGGGTGCCCTCCTCAGCCTGCTCCCCACTGCTTCCTCAGCCCCCCTGCTCCGGCTCTGTCCCTTTTCAGATTCCCAGGCCCCTGCAGGCCTGGGGTGGGGAAGCTGCCTGCCACCTGGGACAGGTGGTCATCACTGGCGCGACTCAGGGTGGGGGGCCCTGGCCCAGTGGCCCTGCCGTCCTCCCCATGTGCCCATGGCCAGCACGTGGGTGTGGACTGAGCCTGTGCCAGGTGGGCCCTGGGGGGTGGGGGGTTGGAAGGGACCAGGTACTGCAGGAGAGTGGGGGACGGCGTCGGGGGCCAGAAAGGGTTGCTGTGATGTGGCTGGTGGGGCCGCCTGCTCTCAAGCCACACACACCCCCTCCAGGCCCAGTGCCCCTCCCCGCCTCCCTGGGGCTGGGGTCTTCCCAAACCCCAAGCCGGCTGCTCTGCACCAGTGAGGAGCCAGGCCTGGCCTGAGGGGGCTGCAGGGCACCCACCTCTCCAGAGACCACCTCCACCCACTCCCGGGGGATCCTTCCGGAGAGACCTTTCCCAGCCGCGAGCAGGGTCCGCTCTCCCCACAGTCTGGACTTTGGGAGGATCCCCCCCAGAGCCAGGGAGGGGTACCTGGTCCCTTACCCCTCAAACAGCAGTCCAGGGCCAGCGTCCTTCTGGGCTCACCCACCCGCCTGCGACCGGGCTCTCTGGGCCACAGGGCGGCCACCACTCGAGAGTCACCCGCAAGCCTCCGGGTCCCGCCTGGGATCGGTGACTGGTGGCCGCGGTGGGGGTGGGGAGCGGACAGCCACCGGGGATTCCCCCCACCTAGGCCCCCCTCCAGCCTCTGTCCGGCGCCCCGGTCCACGGTCTGCCCGCTGCAGAGGAAGAACCCCGCCCTGCGCAGAGCGGGCTTGGGAGACCCCGGCGGGCGGCGGGGCGAGGGGTGGGGCGCGGGGGCGGTGTTGCTCCCGCGGGCGGGAAGCTCGGGGCGCGGCCCTGCCGGGAAAGGGGCGGTGCCGGAAGCGTCAGCTGGCCTTTCCCCGGCTAGAGGAGGCGGGGAGCAGATGGGGGTGCCACGAGGAGGTCGGGGGAGGGGACGCAATGGAGGCGCCGGGGTGCAGTGTAGAGGGAGACTGGGGCAGAGACGGGCTCAGGGACTGGGACAGGGGGATAAAGGTCTGGGAAGGAGCAGGTGTTGGGGGCGGAGGGCGCGGGGGGAAGTGGGGGAGCGGAGAGGAGCAGGGTGGGAGCGGAGTGGAGGGTGGGGGTCCGGGAGGAGTAAGGGCAGAGGGGAGGGGTGGGGGTCCGGGAGGAGCAGGAATGCGGGCGGATGGGAGGGTGGGGATCTGCGAGGAGCAGGGGTGGGGCAAAGGGGAGAGTGAGGGGGGGTTCAGAAGGAGCAGGGGTTGGGGCGGAGGGGAGGGTGGGGGTCTGGGAGGAGCAGGGGTGGGGGCGGAGGGGAGGGTGGGGGGTCTGTGAGGAGCAGGGATTGGGGAGGAGGGGAGGCTGCGGGTCCAGGAGAAGCAGGGGTGGGGGGTGTGGGGCCTGGGGTGAGCAGGGGTGGGGGCGGAGGGGAGGGTGGGGGTCCGAGAGAAGCAGGAGTGGAGGGGGTGGGGCCTGGGGTTAGCAGGGGTGGAGGGTGTGGGGCCTGGGGTGAGCAGGGTTGGGGACCTGCAGCCCGTGCCCAGCCCCACAGGGACCCGCCCGCGCTCCTCCCCCGCCTCTCCGCCCCCGCGCTCCTCGTCGCTGGGAAACCCCTGCGGGCGCAATGACGATGCGCAGGACGATGGCCGTGAGGGCACAGCCCGAGTTCTGGGGCGTGGGCCGGAGCGCGGTTGGCCTTGACCTTCTTGGAAAGCCCTTGG
The DNA here is from genome assembly GCF_043159975.1 of Macaca nemestrina. Lineage (NCBI taxonomy): Eukaryota > Metazoa > Chordata > Mammalia > Primates > Cercopithecidae > Macaca > Macaca nemestrina. Next base: position 117,696,861 of record NC_092139.1, read on the forward strand.
CGGCAGGTGACTTCGCTTAGTCACGGCCCCGCGGGCGGGGACTCCCCGAGGGAAAGGAGGCCCCGCGGAAGGAGGCGCTGAATGAGACGCAAGAGCGCCGCCGCCGCCGCCGAACATCCCCAGGGGTGGAAGCCAGGACCTGCGTGCCCAGATCCCCCAGGCCCGGCAGTGGGCTCTGGACACAGCCGGCCCACAGGACGCCTGGCGGGGCCTCCGAGCTCTCCTGTTTTTTTCTGCAGCCTGGCTGGGCTTAGGGAGAGGTGGGGGGGTGCGCCCCTTGATGCTGGGGACGCGTGTGGCACAGGGAGCCGGGTGCAGCCAAGGCCTGGAGGGGTGCCTCCGGCCCGCCCAGGTCACGCTTCACCCTTCGTGAGGTCGGGATCTTTGTACAAGCTGGGCGCCACCTGTTTTTGTTTTGTTTTTTTTTTTCAAAAATGATCAGAGGGAACGAGCCTCAGCCAGGACAGGGGGCTATGAGGCTACCTGTTGCCAGGCCCACCCACCAGCCTGAATTCCGGCAGGGCTCTCCTCCTCCACCCACAGCCCTCCACCCACACCACTCCATCCACACCTCTCCAGTGGCTCCAAGGCCTATCTGATTTGGCCTCAGTTCACCTGTTTACTTCAGGGACACCTGGTTATCCTGCCAGAGGCAGGTTGGGGGGCCTGCAGGGCCAGCCTCTCTCAAATCCACTTCTCGCTGTGGCTGTATGGTCCCCACAGCGCTTTCTTACCCCTTCCCCACGCTGGAATCTGAGAACCAGATATGGGGGTCCTGGTCTCAGCGTCCCTCTCCATCCCGGGTGCCCTGCTGCTGCCAGCTTACACGCCCACCATCCATCCTCAGGGTCAGTGTGGCTGCAGAATGGCCTCTGGGGAGAGTGGGGTGGGGGCTCTAGCCTGGTGTACCCCCAGCCTGCTGTCCCAGGTGAATGCAGACCCCTGGCTCAGCTGCTGACCAGATAACAGTGGCCCTTGTGCCGCAGCCTGGGGTGGGGGCTGGCGTACCAGCCCCGGGTGTCTCCAGGCGCAGAATGGCACCCACCCCCACCCCACCCACAGGCAGCGGCCAGCAGGAGACATTGTCCGTCCCCCTCAACCCTGGCTATTAATAGCTCCCTGGGCTAGAAGCGGCTATAAATAGCCCCAGCCCCTCACACAGGCCCATTCAGGCCCCGCTGCCTGGGTGAGCACAGCAGCCACACTTGCACTCACTCAGAGCCGTGCACACAGGAACTGTGCCACTCCTGCCCCTCCACGCCATCTGCACTGAACAGATCCAGGCTGTCCCTGCAGCCCTCACAGGGTCTCCTGCGGCAGGGGAGGGCTCCGAATGGCTCTGGAGGCTTTTTCTTTGCTCCTCCCGCCACTGCCCAGAGTCCCCTGGGGGCTTCTAGCTACTCCTGGGTCCTACTCTGAGGCTTCTGGAAGTCAAACGTATTTGCCCAAAGCCAGCCTGGGGGGAGGTCCACCTGGAGGGAGGCCCAGCCCCTGCAGAGAACCAAGCCTGGCCTCTGCCCCAAGCACTGCCGCCTCGGGCCATGAGGCTCACAGGGTCCCCCAGCCCAAGGCTGGTCCAGCCTCCCACCTGCCCTGTGGGGCAGACGTCACTGCATTCCTACTCCTTGCCCTGGAGGCCTCATTGCTGTCAACAAGGCTGTGACCCCCACTGTGACTCCCACTCCCAGGGTGACAGGATGGGCAACTGGTCCAGGAGAGCCTGCTCTGTGGACCCCCTACCCGTCCACAATGTCCAGGCTCCGTGGCTGGTGGTGACAGGAGACAGGATGGGGGGCATGGGGGCTGCTGTTATTGTGTCCAGAGGAGAAAAGGAAAACAATCCTGTTTACGGAAAAGGAATGTCTGTCCACTGCCGCCAGCCCGTGGCCTTCCTGGGGGGACAGAGGCCCTTTGTTGGGAAAACAGGAAGCGAGGATTTCCAGGATCTGCCAGGCCGCCCGCCGGCCACCCGCCCCACTTCCGCCAATTCTCGGCAGCCTGCGCTGGCCACCAGCTGCCGGTCTGTCCATCCACGTTTCTGTCTATCCGTCTGACTGTGGGGCCCAGGCGTACAGCCTCAGCACATCCTGCTGTATGTGGTGCCCCAGTCACACAGGGACAAACACCCACGGGGTGTCCTCGGAGGGCCTGGGAGGGCAGCCTGGGAGCTGAGACCCAAGGAGTGGGGACCCGTGCCCCACACAGGGAAGGGCAGTGCCAGACATGGAGCAGGCGCCTGGGGCAGGGGCCATGGGGCAGGAACCAGGGAGGCGGGAACAGCCAAAGGGAAGCTGTGCCAGCCTCTCCCCTCCCCACCCAAGAGCCAGGGACGGTTTTGGGGTTAGGGGTCACTGTGTCCCTACTACCCAAACCCACATCCAGTCCATGGCCCACACGATGCTTGCCTGTCACTGACCCGGGACAGCATGGGCATGAGCTCACCCGCGCATGAACACCAGACGTGTGCACGCTCAGCTGACACTCTCACCTGCGCACACGCACACACCAACACCACAAGCACAGACGCTGGCACCATCACGAGAGTGGAGACCACCCCAGGACACCAGCAGCTGCACCCCCGGTGGGGCTCTGTTGGCCAATGGTGCCCAGGGGACTGCTCCCAGCCCCTGTTGGGGGCTTCTCTGATTCTGTGTGGGTTCCCGTGTGCCCTGTTTGGGCTCTCACTGGTCAGAAGGGGCTGGCACAATGCCTGTGACCACAGTCCTGGGCAGGGGCAGGAGGTGCCATGATCAGGCAGGCCTGGGGCAGGACTCTGTTTAGGCCCAGCTGGAGGACCCTCTGCCCCCACCTCCACATCCCAAGTCAGCAGCTTCCTCCCACTGTGGTGGTGATACAGGAGATAGAAAGAAATTATTTAGGCAGATGGTGAGGGCAAAAGAGTCCTCAGCAGAACTTCCCTTCTAACAAAAAGCAGGCCGGGCAGGGTGGCTCACACCTGTAATCACAGCACTTTGGGAGGCCAAGGCGGGCAGATTGGCCCTGAGGTCAGGAGTTACAGACCATCCTGGCCAACATGGTGAAACCCCATCTCTACTAAAAATACAAAAGTTAGCCAGAGATGATGGTGTGCGCCTGTAATCCCAGCTACTCAGGAGGCTGAGGCAGGAGAAGCACTTGAACCTGGGAGGCGGAGGTTGCAGTGAGCTGAGATCTCACCACTGCACTCCAACTTGGGTGATAGAGTGAGCGTTAGTCTCAGTAAATAAATAAATAAATAAATAAATAAATAAATAAATATTAGCCAGGTGTGGTGGCAGATGCCTGTAATCCCAGCTACTTGGGAGGCTGAGGCAGGAGAATCCCTTAAACTTGGGAGGCAGAGGCTGCAGTGAGCTGAGATCACACCACTGCACTCTCAGTGTGGGCAACAGAGAGAGACTCCGTCTCAACACAAAACAAAGAAAAGCAAAACGCAGTCCAAGAAATCACTTCTTTTCTAATGAAGAGCAGCCTGGAAGATTAGGCTGCAAGCATAGATCAGGCTGGAAGCTTGCACAGGAGATGGAGGCAGCTGCACAGATAGAAAGGGCTCCCTGGGGCCAGGAATGTCCACCCTGGGGCTCCATGTCCCTCTTAGTTAGCACATGCACAGTAAGAAAAAAATGAGTGGCATGGAGTAGCTGCCCACCTGCATAATAAAAGATTGGGGTGCTGGCCGGGCGCGGTGGCTCACGCCTGTTATTCCAGCACTTTGGGAGGCTGAGAAGGGCAGATTACCTGAGGTCAGAAGTTCGAGACCAGCCTGGCCAACATGGTGAAACTCTGTCTCTACCAAAAATACAAAAATTAGCAGGGCATGGGGGCGCATGCCTGTAATCCCAGCTACTCAGGAAGCTGAGGCAGGAGAATTGCTTGAACCCGGGAGGCAGAGGTTGTGATGGGCCCAGATCGTGCCATTGCACTCCAGCCTGGGCAACAGAAGTGAAACTCTGTCTCAAAAAAAAAAAAAAAAAAAAAAAAAAAAAAGATTGGGGTGTTACACTATGCAGATGGCATGCCTGGTCCCAACCAGTTTGTCATACTCTATGTAGATCAGACACCGCCTCCCCACTAGCTCATCTATAAAAACCTCTGCATTTCATCTTGGATGGGCAACACATTTTTCCAGGACCCCTATCTGTAGCAGAGAGCTGTTCTCTCTCTCCTTTTTATTTTTTTTTTTTCTTGAGACGGAGGCTTAGTCTGTCATCCAGGCTGGAGTGCAGTGGTGTGATCTCAGCTCACTGCAATCTCCACCTCCCAGGTTCAACCAGGTTCAAGCAATTATCCTGCCTCAGCCTCCTGAGTAGCTGTGATTACAGGTGTGCACCCCACTCCTGGCTAATTTTTGTATTTTCAGTAGAGACGAAGTTTCACCATATTGGTCAGGCTGGTCTCAAACTCCCAACCTCAGGTGATCCGCCTGTCTCAGCATCCCAAAGTGCTGGGATTACAGGCATGAGCCACCATGCCCAGCCTGGACAATCTGCATTTAAAAAGTTTTTTCTTAGGAAGTATGTCAAACGTACATGGCTTGAGCCACAATACCCAGCCTATTCCCTCCCTCCCTTCCTTCCTTCCTTCCTTCCTTCCTTCCTTCCTTCCTTCCTTCCTTCCTTCCTTCCTTCCTTCCTTCCTTCCTTCCTTCCTTTCTTTTTTGAAATGGAGTTTTGCTCTTGTTGCCCAGGCTGGAGTGCAATGGCACAATCTTGGCTCACTGCAACCTCTACCTCCTGGGTTCAAGTGATTCTCCTACCTCAGCCTTCTGAGTAGCTGGGATTATAGGCATGCACCACCACACCTAGTTAATTTTGTATTTTTAGTAGAGATGGGGTTTCTTCATGTTGGTCAGGCTGGTCTTGAACTCCTGACCTCAGGTGATCCACCTGCCTCAGCCTCCCAAAATGCTGAGATTATAGGCTTGAGCCACCATGCCCAGCCTATTCTCTTTCTTTTGCTGATTAAATGTCTGCTTTAACCTCACCCTTCCTGTGTCCTCGTCCTTGATCTCCGTGGCTGCGAGACCAAGAACCTCGGGTGTCACCCCAGAAATGAGGCTGCTTCAGTGAGTCTGTCTTCGGACCCAGGAGACACCTGCCCTGGTGTAGGTGAGGGAGGCCCATGTGGATCTATGATGCCAGGTGGGGAGGGCAGAGGACAGGTGTGAGGGGACAGCTGGAGCAAGACCCCTGGTCAGGCATGCCTCAGTTCAGAGGCCCAGACAGCGCAAGCAGAAGAAGGAGAGGGTGCTGGGAGGATCCATGGCGGGGACCAATCCAGGGCCTGTGGGTCCTGTGAGGGCTTGAGGTTCACTCCCATCAGGTGGGGCTGCACCAGGAGGCTGTGGCTGAGGCTCAGGGGGTCTCTGCTGCTGAGCACAGGTGGGGACTGGGAGCAGCAGGCTGTGAAAGTCCCAGCCCGTTAGGAGGATGAGCAGTGGCCTGGCTGGATTCCAGGTCTGTTCTAATGTGGAGTTGATGGAACTTTCGGAAGCTGGGGTGAACGGTGAGATGCAGACAATTCCAAGAGTGGACATGGCTTGGGGGACCAGAGCCTCAGCTCACAGCTTGACCCGCCTTTGCAAGAGCCGCTCCCAGGTTCATTTAATGGTGAATGAATGAATGAGCCCACTGTTTATCCAGGCACCACTGCATCATGGCACAAGTGGGCTCTCAGGAAAAACTACTTATTGAATGGTGAATGAATGAATGTGTGAGAGACAGAGTGAGTGAGTGAGTGATTGAGTGAATGAGCAAGTGAGTGAATGAGTGATTGAGTGAATGAGTGAGTGAATGAGTAAGTGAATGAGTGATTGAGTGAATGAATGAATGAGTGATTGAGTGGATTAGTGATTGAGTAAATGAGTGAGTGAGTGAACGAGTGATTGAGTGAATGAGTGAGTGATTGAGTGAATGAATGAGTGAGCGAACGAGTAAGCAAATGAGTGACTGAGTGAACAAGTGAGTGAATGAATGAGTGATTGAGTGAATTAGTGATTGAGTGAATGAGTGAATGAGTGATTGAGTGAACAAGTGAGTGAATGAGTGATTGAATGAGTAAGTGAATGAGTGGTTGAGTGAATGAGTGAGTGAATAAGTGATTGAATGAGTGAATGAGTGAGTGAATGAATGAGTGAATGAGTGAGTGAGTGAATAGATGAGTGAATGAGTGATTGAGTGAATGAGTAGTTGAATGAATGAGTGAATGAGTGAGTGAATGAGTGAGGGAGTGAATCAGTGAGTGAATGAATGAGTGAGTGAGTGAACGAGTGATTGAGTGAACGAGTGAGTGAATGAATGAGTGAGTGAGTAAGTGAACGAGTGATTGAGTGAATGAGTGAGTGAGTGAGTGAGTGAATGAGTGAGTGAATTAATGAGTGAGTGAGTGAACGAGTAAGTGAATAGATGAGTGAATGAGTGAGTGAATGAGTGAGTGAGTGAACAGAGGAGTGAAGGAGTGATTGAGTGAATGAGTGAGTGAACGAGTGAGTGAATAGAGGAGTGAATGAGTGATGGAGTGAATGAGTGATTGAGTGAATGAGTGAGTGAACGAGTGAGTGAGTGAACAGAGGAGTGAATGAGTGATTGAGTGAATGAGTGATTGAGTGAATGAGTGATTGATTGAGTGAATGAGTGAGTGAGTGAATAGATGAGTGAATGAGTGAGGGAGGGAGTGAGGGAGGGAGGGGGTGAGTGAGTGGGGGAGGGAGTGAACTGGCCTCCCAACCCCCCAGCTGCTCTCTGCTGACCCCAGATCTGAGGTGCCCAGCTCCCGTCCTGCCCTCCTGGGCTAGTGGTGGCCGCATGTGGGAGGGAGGAGTGGTCCGAATGCTGTACTGTGACTTCTGAAGCCACAGGCAGCGCCGGAGTGTCTGGGGAGGACACAAAGCCACGCTGTTCCCTGCGCAGGGGCTGGGCCTGCCTGGAGGTGAGCCGGGGCCAGGCAGGCTGGGGCCCGGGAGAAGGAGGGCCGGCCTTGCAGACAGGATGTGCTGTGGTGGGCGCTGGAGCCTTCAGACCCGGGGTCGGCCTCACCCATGTCCAGCCGGCTGGTGTGGACCCCCAGCCGCCTCAGGTGGGGTGCGGTGGCCCCTGGATGGGGGAGTTTCTGCTGCCCACCCAGCTGCACGCCAAGAGGGGCCCAGGGAGACTGGAACGCCAGCTCCTCGTGGAATGGCCGTGGTGGCTCTGAGCGCTTTGCCTGAAAATCACTCTTTCCTAAAAATCACTCTGAGGAATTTGCTCCCCAAGCCTCCAAACCCAGAGCAGAGCCCCCGAAGCTGCTGGGGGGGCTGGTGAGTGGGTGGGGTTGTGTGGTAAAGATCGTCTCCTCTGAACAGCCCCCGCAGGAGGCCCTGGGTCGGCCTGGCCCCTGGTCGTTGAGGAGTATCCAGCTCTCCAGGCCCCTGCAGGTCCCCCCAGCGCCCGACACCAGCCCTCCAGGGTGCGCCTGGCTGTTGTCTCACTTCCAGCCAGGCCAGCTCTGGGTGCCATGCAGCCCATCGTGAGCTGAGAGTGGAACTCGGGATCCTCGAGGCACCCCCTGCCCAGGCCTTTAGGGGAGGACCCAGCCACCAGGCATGTCAGGAAGGTCGGGTTTTCTCCGCCGATAAGGATCCCCACCTTTGGGACCATCGGAGGTCACACCACCCAGAAGGGAGAAAGTGAACGCAGGCCATAGGGCTTCCTGGAGGAGGGGACCCCGGGGAGCAGCACTCCAGCCAGCTAGATGCACGGGGATGGCATGTATGCACAGGCGTGTGAGTGCCAGCGTGCATTTAGCACCAGGGGAGGGAGGCCCAGACTCACAGCCTTGCCAAGCTAGACACCCTTAGCCCTAGGCCCCCAAGAGGGGCAGCAGCCCCGGCGGGCGGGAGAATCCAGGCCTGGCTGGTGGAGACAGACATTTCCACTTCAAGACCCACCAGGATCCCCCACCTGCCAGTCACCCAGGCCACGGCTGGCCACCAGCCACCCTGCTGGAACTGCGTGTCCTGAGTGTGGGCCTGAAAGGGATGGGGAGGCTCCTGCTCGTCCTCAGCTGCACTCCTGCCCCCACTGCCCCTCTGGGAAGCCCCTGGCGTCTAACATCCTGTCCAGCCAAAGACTTGCCAAGCACAGGCCCAGGCCTGGTCACCCCCAGCAGGGTAACCACAGGATGGCCAGGCCTCGGCCCCCCAGAGCTGCCTCCCTGAACCCTATCCCGGCCTGGGAAGACTGGTTCTTACACTGCTGGGCCTGGGGACCAAGTCTGTGGGCAGAACGGGCCCTCCAATGCCCAGGGCAGGCCTGGGGTTGTCCAGGCCTCCCAGGTCCCGCCTCCTCCTAGACCTGGCCTTGGTCTGAGCACCTGTTCTCTCCATGCAGGTACCTGGGCCTCTGAAATCCCCGCTGGTGGAGGAGGTGTTGGGTGGCCCGGGGTTGCCAGCACACCAGGTGGTAACCTCTGCCCCAGACCTCAGGCTACAGTGCCAGGCACCCAGAGTGCCAGGAGCCCACCACAGCCACAGTGACAGCCGGGCTGTGCATCTCAGGGTGCGCTTGTGCCAGCACAGAGCTCCTGACCCCATGATGCCCTGGGGGGTTGGGCCCGAAAAAAAGTGTCACTGCTCACAGGCCCCCCAGAAAACTCTGCTCCTTTGGGGCCAGAGATGCTGTGAGAAGTGGCCTTTTATTATATAAAACTGTTTTATGCAGAATTTAAGACACACATGTGACCCTTCAGATGAAACCACAGCCCCAAACAGCTCCCTGATTGTAGCCTTGTAGGAGATCCTGGGGCAGAGGGAAACTGCTAAACCAGACCTGGATTCTAGACCCACCAGGAGGTCATAAATGTGTGTTGTTTTAAACCACTAAAATCTGGGGTCGTTTGTGACACAGCAAAGCAACAGGTCACCATCATGGTGTTGAAGGTGGGGCCAGCTGGGCTTGCTGGCTGACTCTGGAGGATGCCAGAGCATTGACCTGAGCCCCTGGCAGATGCGGCTGGCAGCACCGGGACAGGGACAACGAAGGCTGCAAGTTAAGAACTCTGTGCTGGGGCCGGACGCTGGCTCACGCCTGTAATCCCAGCACTGTGAGAGACTGAGGCTGACGAATCACCTGAGGTCAGGTTCGAGTTCAGTCTGCTCAACATGGTGAAACCCCGTCACTACCAAAAATACAAACATTAGCCAGGCATTGTGGTGGACGCCTGTAATCCCAGCTACTCAGAAGGCTGAGGTAGGAGAATCACTTGAACCCGGGAGGCGGAGGTTATAGTGAGCCAAGATCACACCACTGCACTCCAGCCTGGGCGACAGAGCGAGATTCCGTCTCAAAAAAAAAAAAAAAAAAAGACTTTGGATAAATGTGTGTTATCCAACAACTTTGGATAACAGAGAACACCATGACAAGTTGACAAATGGATTACAGAAAAAAGAACGAGCTTCATACGTTAGCACCTATAATGTCATTTCATCCTGTATTTTGAACAATGAACCCTGAATTCTCATGTGTGCTGGGCTCTGCAAATCATGTGGCTGCTCCCAGCAGTCAGGAAAGAGAGTGGGACTCAGGGGAGGAGGCAGGACGAGCTGAGACCCAGGCCGCTTGTCCCTACCCTGACCAGGACAGCGTTCCAGCCTCCCCGTCTGCTCAGAATCCGACCTGACCTGCCCCACACCCCTGCAGGCCCACAGGGGAGGGCAGAATTAGAGGGGACCAGTGCATAGGGACCTGGGGGTGCTGGCACTGAGGTCTCTGGGCCTGGGATGCTGACCCTCCCAGAGCCCTGAGCTGGGCCAGGACGAGGTCTTCCCATCAGACCTGCCTCTGGCTGAGGGGCTGGCCTGTCTCACAGATGAAAATACATTCTGAGGCCCAAAGGGGGCCCGGACTCTGACTTCGTGGCCCAGAGCCAGGCTCTCCCCGTAACCAGCAGGCTTCTTTACCCACACGCCACTGTCCACCCAAGCCCCGCAGGCAGGGACCCTTGGTTTTGGGTGGCCCTGAGCTTGGGATTTGTGGCTGGCTGTGTGGCCCCTCGGAGCCAGTCCTGCACACCCGCAGGCCCACACACGTACGTACGCACTTGCACACAGCCACAGATTACACAGGCACCAGCTTCCTGGGAATCCATTTGTCATGCAAATGCCCCTCCTGGGGCCCCTCGCTTCCCCAGAGCTGTGTCTGTCCAGGGTGTGGCCCAGGTCCGCGGGATCCTGCGGTTTCCTGGCCACAGCTATTGACAACTGACAGATGTCTCTCGAAAGAGGGCCCAGATCCACGTCCAGGCTGGTCTGGGACCCAATCCCTGCCCAGCGCGGGGGCTGCAGCCTCAAGGCCCAGTCTGGCCACTGCCGAGTCCACTGGGAGCCAAGTGTGGCTTCATTCCCTTGTGGCTTCTGGAGCACCAGTGGGGTGGGGGCCAGGCCTGTTTCCCCCTTTGGCTGCCTCCAAAGCAAGAGGGAGTGGCTCTCAGCTCCATGCCCACCGACAGGCCCAGGCTCCATTCCTGCTACAGCCCCTCTACGGCCCCCCAGCCCTTGGAGCTGAGCTTGTGAGAGCTGTCCCCTACACAGTGGGCTCCAGAGGCAGAGCTGTGGGCCTGCTCCCCACCCACCCAGAGTCCAACTGGGGCAGACCCAGGCATCCAGGCCGGTGGGGTGAGCCTGTGCCCGGGTTGGTCAGGCCCCCTGTGCTGGGGGTGGTCAGGCTCTGGGCCTAAGTGCTGTCGGGGGACAGGTGGCTGGGCCCTGGGACGCTGGCTGAGGGACAGACGCTCCCTCCTGTTCTCCGGGGCCAGTTGACCCTGGGGCAGCCCCCATGCCTGCTGTCCTGTCCCCGTCCTGTCCCCACACAGCCTGTGGGGCAGGCTCCAAGCACACATGGGGACCACAGGGGCAGGTGGTCCAGACAGTTCTCAAGGCAAAGCTGGGAACACTGTCCCATCCCTCTGGAGCCCATCTTGGTGAGGGGTTCCAGAGCCCTCAGTGGCCACCTCACAGGACTGGGCACCGGGCACTTCATGAGGTTGTCTACTTGGCCACAGCAGCCCTGCTGATGGAAGCCAGCCCTGGGCCCACTGCAGCCGAGCTGCCGGGGGCCTCAGTACCCAGAGCTTCCCCCAACGACCATCTCCTGCCCAGCCAGGCCCCAGACCCAGGGCAGCCTGCGGGACTCCTGGCCTCCACTCCTGCCACCTGAGTGTCTGTCTTACGTCTGTCCCACCCCTGCCCACAGGCAGCCGCAGCCCTGGACGGGCCTCAGCCCTGGGCTTTCTCAGGGCATCTGTGTTGGGGTGGGCAGGGCTACACTCTGGGGGTTCCCGTGGTCCCCTAGAGGGTGGGCTCAGCGGCATCAGCTGCCAGAGAGGCTGGCCGGCCCTCATGGCTCTTGACGGTATATGCGAGAGTTTGCCTGGCGTGGTGGGGGGTGTTGCTGGCCAGGAACTTTCTTGTCATCGTCTTTCTTGGTGTCTGTCTCCCCTGGGTTCTCTGGATCCTGTCAAGCCTGTAGGCTGAGGGTATGCTGTCACCAGGTGGCAAGGTGTCTCAGGCACTCCCTCAGGGTGAGCAGTCAGCTCCTGCGGCTGCCAGGGCAGAGGTGTGGAGAGGAGGGAGCAGCTGCTGGTGCCGGAACCCACAGCAAACCCCCAGCCCTCCCGCCCTGCCCCCGACGCACCCCCGATGGCCTGGCGGAGCACCCCACCAGCCCAGGAAGAGGGCTCCCTTCCTCACCTGCCCAGGTCCCTGGGGGAGGGGCTGTCCCTGTCCCCGCTGTCCCCCAGCCCTGGCTAGGGCTGTCCTCAGCACAGGTGGGGAAGGCAGGGCCCCACCACCCTCTCAGGGCCACAGGCCTGGGGCGGGCCAGAGGCTGGGTGAGGAGCCCTGGCAGGGCCCACCTGCAGTTCTCACTGGCACCTAGGAAGGGCCTTGGTAGGGACCAGGGCCAAACCCTGCCTGCCTGGCCTCTGCCCCAACCCAGACGTCCTGAGAAAGCCCAGGGCTGAGGCCCGTCCAGGGCTGCAGCTGCCTGTGGGCAGGGGTGGGGCAGACGCAGGACGGGCACTCAGGTGGTGGGAGTGGAGGCCCAGAGTACTGCAGGCTGCCCTGGGCCTGGGGCCTGGCTGGGCAGGAAAGGCGTCGCCAGCAGGGCCGGGCAGAGCGAGCCACTCTCCCCCATGGGGCTCCCTGGGTGGACCTCACGGGGCGGTCAAGGGGGTGGCCAGGGCACTGGTGCCACACCCACGCTGCAGCAGGGACAGCTCCACACAGAGGCCCATGGGCACTGGAACCCTTGGGCGTGTGCCCTGGCCTTGCAGCCACCCTCCCGGCTGGCCCCGCGCCACAGCCGCGTCCCAGGACACGGTGTGCAGCCGGGAACAGGGCGTGTATTTGCTCAGGGCGCCCAGGAGCTGTGGCCTGCAGGACAAGGGCCCATTGTGTGCCCAGTTGCCCCATGCCCGCGCCTGTTCACGCCCCTCGAACCCCATCCACATGGCTCCCCACACACGACACCCTCTGCCAACCCTGCTACCCGACTCTCTTGGCCTGTGCCCCCACCCTGCTCCTCCACGATCACCCCTGCCTGCGCCCCCCGCAGCCAGTCCCCGCCATGTTTCCTCACTTCCTTACCCTGACACCCCTCCACCCACCAGGACCCAGGTTCTTAGAGCAGAGGATCAGATTTCTGGCATCGCTGCCTGGGCCCCACAAATGTGGGATCTGGGCCTTGCTCATGGGTCTCTCTGCACTTAGTGGGCAGATCAGTGGCCCCTGCCCCTGGAGCAGAGCCCCCTCAACCGGCGGGGACACAGGCTTCCCACTGGAGGGGCCCTGGGGAGAGGTCCTTGGCTGGAGACGGCCGGTGGGGGAGGCGTCAGAAACTCCCCAGCAGGTCCAGTATGCTGGGGGCAGCCCAGGCCCAGGGCTGGGACCCTCTGCAGTGTGGGTCTCGCAGTGTCCCCCCGCTGGCCAGAGGTGAGCCCTCAGGTGCGGAGGGCACAGGCCGTGAGAGCTGCACCTGCCTGAGGGCCCCGGCTGTTGGACTTTCCACTCTAGAGGGGCTCAGGGGAGGCTCCAACACCGAGGGAACTGGACCTTCTGCACCCTCTGGGGGATGCAGGCCCTCAGGTCCGCCAGACAAGTCCGGCACAGCCACTGCAGGGCCTCACGTCAGGCATATCCCTCCCGCCCTGCAGTAGCATGGGGGGATTGGGGTCACCATTGACCACGAGGAAGCACAGAGGGGTGGGGGGATGTGGGGAACAAGGGTGGATAGCGGGGGAGGGGGCGGGCATGGGGCCTGGGCCAGGCTGTGTTATGGGGGAGTTTATGGGGGTGGTGGGGCCTGGGCTGGGCTGTGTTTGGGGGTGTTGGTCCTGGGCAGGGCTGTTATACAGCGGTGGGGGATTGTGGGGCCTGAGCAGGGCTGTGTTTGGGGGGCAGAGGGGTGTGGGGCCTGGGCCGGGCTATGTTTGGGGGTGCAGGGGGATGTGGGGCCTGGGCCGGGCTGTGTTGTCAGGAGTACACTGGCCAATGAGGGAGTTCTCTACCCAGCTAAGCGAGTAACTAGAAGGGCTGGGCCCAGCCGCCTGCTGGAGCTGCCGGGGGTCGGGGGGGCAGCCACCCTGTCAGGTCTGCTTCATGGCAACATGGAGGGTTTGCAGTAGCTTCTCCCAGGCCCTGTGGGCCGAGGGCCGATGAGTCCAGGGCAGAGCAGGACGGGCAGGCTGGGGGGCCCTAACAGCCAGAAGGGTCCCTTTCGAGGCCAGGCAGGGGCCGCTGCCTTTCCACAGTCCATCCGCCCACTCAGCCACATTTGGGGGTCTCCACCGACCGGGCTCCGCCCTCCTCCCACTCCCCACCCCAGCTGTGACGTCTTCTTGTGCCAGCCTCACAGGGGCCTTAGGCTGCATGGCAGCGTTTGGCTCAAAAATGAGGAACCAAGGCTGGAGGTTACTGGGACGGGGGTGGGGAGGGTGGTAGGGGCTGAGGAAGGGCGTGGGGAGGCTAGAGGGGACTGAGAACGGGGGCTTGGAGTCTGGGAGGCTGAGGCCATGGGCGGGGAGCTGGGGGGCTGAGGATGGGGAAGCCAGCTGCGAGGCTGGATGGCTGAGGACGGGGGCGGGGAGGCTGAGGGGCTGAGGACAGCTTTCTGGCAGGCCTGACTGCCTGGGCCCCTCCTCGGGCCAAGGGCTGGCCAGGCAGAACCAGCCTGACCGGGTGCTGCGTGTGAGCCTGCGTCTGTCTGCGCACCTGTCACATGTGCTGTGGACCGCGGCCAGGAGCAGCTGTGTGCGTCACAGCAGTGCCCTGTGGCAGGAGGTTGGGCGGGGCCCACCTGCTCGAGGCCCACCTGCCTGGCCTGGGCGGGGAGCAGGTGCCAGCAGCCAAGACTTCAGGGCTGGGTCCCAGGGGGGCGCAGAGCCAGGGCCCAGAGAGAGCCCCTCCACCTGTCTTCACAGGCCAGGATGCAGAGAGGGGTATCTGGGCACCGAGTGGAGGCTAAGAGAGGCGGGGAGGTCACCAGGCCCCATCAGGAGGCCAAATTTGGCCTGGGGTCTGGCCCTCGGTGGGCTAAGACTCAACTCCATACCTCCCACCCCCTGGCTGTGCCACCAACCTCAGCCCAAGGGTAGCTGACCAGTGCCCTCCACAGCCCTGAAACCCCAGGGCAGGGCCAATTGGAAGGCCCACCAGCTCCTGCTCACCTGTGGCTGGCTCCTGGCCAGGTCTCACTGAAGGGATCCATGCCCAGGCAGGCTGCTGAGTTGCCTCTGCTGGGAGCCAGGTGGGACCCAGGTGGGATTTCAGGACCACAGGCCCTCAACTGAGGCCCTCGTGCCCCTGCTCAGCCCAGCCCACCTCCCTTCCACCCACATCCTTTCAAGACTCAGCTCCTCCCGGTGCCCTAGGCCTGGCCAGTGGCAATGCTGGGGTGTGACCACAAGGCCCATTTCACAGCTGGGAAGGTGGGCTCAGAGTGGAGGCCCCACCAGGCCACAGACTCCAGTGAGGTGCCTCTGATCTGGGGGCTAAGTCAGCGAACAGGAAAGAGAGGCCACCCGACTGAGGTGTGAGGAGCACCTGGGCCCAGAGGGTTGGCAACGGCAGCCCTCACTCCTGTCACTGGGAGGCCCGGCCCTGTCAAAGCTGACACAGAAGGGTGGGTTGCAGGCTGAGCTGGTTCTCTAGGGCCCAAGCCAGGCTTGGCACCCACAACCCTGAGGAACGGGTCCTGCTGGGGCCCCAGCCACCCCTGACACCTGGTTGAGGCAGGGCGGTGGGGACAGGAGGGAGCTCTGGGCCTCCGAAGGGGCCCGGGCGCTGGATGGGGAATTTCCTGGAGGTGGAGGGGCCCAGCAAGAGTAAAAGTGCAGAATTCTTTCCATTCTCTGCATTTCTCTGAGATGACTCTGCAGTGTGTTGCCTGGAGGACCCGCGTGGTGTGTGTGTGTGTGTGTGTGTGTGTACGCACGCACACGCATGTGTGAACATGTGTGTGTGTGCCTGTGTGTGGTGTGTGTGCACGTGCCATGTGTGTGCACTTGTGTGTGGTTGTGTGTGTGTGCAGGTGTGTGTGCATGTGTGAACATGTGTGTGTGTGCCTGTGGTGTGTGTGTGTGCCTGTGGTGTGTGTGTGTGCATGTGTGAACATGTGTGTGTGTGCCTGTGTGTGGTGTGTGCGCACGTGTGGTGTGTGTGCACTTGTGTGTGGTTGTGTGTGTGTGTGTGTGTGTGTGCAGCCTGGCCCTGGTGCCTCACCCCCACCTTTCCCCCGGGCGCGGCCCCGCTGTGCTAGCCGCTTGGCCCCCACAGGTCTGCACTGGGGAACCCTCATGGTCCCTCACGGAGCCCAGGGAAGGTAAGGAGGACCTGGATGGCGCCCAGATGCCTGCAGGGGAGAGCTCCACACAAGGGGTCTGTGAGGCCCTGCCCCAGCCCCGATGAGATTCAGATGCCCCACTGTGGGATGTGGGGACAGGCAGGTGACGTCCCGGGTCTCAGGCTCCCCATCTGGACAATGGACACGTGTGAGCAAGGACCCCAGGCAGAGCCGCAGTGCCCTCCTCCTGAGGGCTGAGAGGCCGCAGCACCCAGTGGGAGGAGGGGCCTGGGCACAGTGGGGTTGGCTCCAGAGTGGAGAGAAAAAGCTGCGGGAGCTGCACCCCCCAGCGAGGGGGCGGTGTGAACATGCCTTTGGGGGCGCCTGCCTGGCACGTGTGGCTGGCTGCATGCGCACATGCCCCCACGCTCACCTGGGAACAGGTGTGTACACAAACGCTTGCTCCCTGGGCCCTGACCTAGACTGACCCGCCGCTGGGACTGCCTGGACACCCTCCAGGCCAGACTGAGTCCTTCTCTGCTCCTCGGCCCTGGGCCACCCACAGCACTGCCGTAGGCTTGGGGCCAGCCAAAAGAGGACAGGGTGTTCAGGATGAGCTGAGCAGGCCCTGGGGCCTCCCCATGTCAGAGGCCACTCGGCTTCTGGGTACCTACCCTCCCTTCCCCCTTCCTCCCCCCTCCTCCTCCCCCAAATGTCACTTCCCAGGAATAGGGAAGTGGGCCTGAGGCTGGAAAACAACTTGGCCACTTCTTCTGAGCATCACGCTCTGCCCGGGCTACTTCACGACCCCAGGTCAGGGGGGTCTGGGGGGACCCTGGACAGAGGTGGGGACAGGGCAGGGCCCCTGCCTGCCAGGCCTCAGTGGGTCCCTCTGGACTCTTGCAGCCTAGACCCAGGGGCAGTCCTGGGATCCACCTCCTTCGGCCACTCTGGCGCTCCTGTCCCCCCAACATGGTGAAGCAGGAAGGGCCTGGGAGGGCACAGCTCATGAGGGTTCCAGGAAGCAGCAGTGGGGCCAGGAAGGGCTGGCAGGCCCGCTCACTGCAGGCCCTGGACGTTGACATGGACACACCCACAGGTGCCCCTTCCTGGGTCCAGGAGCCCCGTCCTCTGCTCCTACTGCATCCTGGGGTCGAAATGCCCCCGGGGCCTCTTAGTGGCCACTCAGGCTGGCCCTGGGGACAATCCTAGGAACAGACCCAGGTCCTTCTGGCAAAGGCTGCAGGAGGACAGTGTGGAAAGTCCCTGCAGAGCCACACAGGCACAGCCTGGAGGACATCGCTTCCTGGGGCTCGTCCGGCTGACTTGTCTCCAGCCCTGGCCCAGTGTCATGTCCAGGCGGTGGGTGCCAGGACCCGGCCCCTGAACACAGCCCGGGGGCCACTCCCAGCCGCCTGGAAAGGAAGAGATAGGCTTGCACGGGTGCCGTCCTTGTCTTTTCTCCACGAGCAGAACTTTGGGCCACATAGGTCCTTTCTCGGAACCACTGACTGCCCCCGACAAACCCAGGTGTGGGAGACTGTCTCCCCTCCCCCAGGCCCATTTCTGAGCCATTTGAAGAGGACATCCCAAGGGCCTGGGGTGCCCACTTGCCAGCTCCAAGCTGTGTGGATTCTGCCTGGGACTGGTAAGGATGGGCCAGACGGAGCCTGGCCCGACGCGGTCACCTGTGCTGCCCTGCTCTGTCCAAGCCCGAGCTGTCTGCGGGCAGAGCTCAAGCTCTGGCAGCAACACTCCAGTCTGAGTGCCCAGCTGGCCCAGCTGCCATTCACAGGCCTGAACTGCCCCCAAGTCCCTGTGCCTGGGAAGGCAGCTGCCCCCTCTGACAGGAGTGGGGATCCAGGAGCCCTGGAAGTGCGTGCGTCTCTGGGGTGGTGATGGCGTTCTGAGTCCGTGCTCTGAAGGAATGTTTGCTGGGATCAGGCCCTCTGGGGGATTCGAGCCCCTGGGACTCCATCTGCAGGTCCAGCTCCTCATGGCTGGACACGGGCTGGAGCAGCCCTTGGGCCATCCTTGGAAGCTTCAGGAACCCCCCCAGGAAAATGTTCTCCTTGCTGCAGGCCCTGGGCTTCAGGCTCCTCGAAGCCCCCTGGGTGGCTCCAAACTGCAAGCCTGACTGGGGACCCACGGCGCCCTGTGGCACTGCAAGCCTGACTGGGGACCCATGGCGCCCTGTGGCCCCAGCCTGGCTCTGGGTGGGAGAGAGGCCCCACTCTCACCTCTGCACATTCTGAGACCCCTCAGCGCCCTCCTGACCTCCTCCAGGGAGCCCCTGGGCGAGACCCACTGGGGAGCCAGACTCGGTTTGTGTGTGAGCCTGCAGCAGCTGCACAGACACCCTGGAGGAGGGCCAGACCCGGCTTCTGGCTCCTGGGGAACCCCCACCACCACCTCTCCTGAGTCTCCTCCTCATCAGAATGCTGGGGGCCAGAGCGAAGTGGCTGGGGCCTGTCCTGTCTGGGCACCAGGCAGAGGCCACCCAACTCCCCGAACCCTCCAAGGTCCTCAGCCTGGGCCTAGAGTCTGAGCCCTCGCAATGGGGTCAGATGCAAGCTGTTGAGGGCAACTCTGCCTCCCCAGCCCCGTGTGGACCAGGCCAGGAAAGGAGGAGCAAGGTGGGGCCCCCATGACCAGCTGTGACTCTGGACCTGCAGGATTTCAGCAGGGAGCAGGCAGAACTGCCATGTGGCACGCTGGGCCCTGCCCGGCCACCTCATCCCAGCAGCCCTTCTCTGCCTGAAACCACAGGCTCCTCTACCGGGCGCCCACTGTGTGCTGTGGGATGTGCTCCTCCGTACGATGTCATCAGATGCTCCGCACACCCTCCACGGGCCTCCCAGAAAAGCGGGAGACTGAGCCTGGTAGAGCCTGGGGATGTGTCTGTGACTCTGGGCTGGGTCAGCAGAAGAGCAGGGACCCAGACCAGGGTCCCAGGACGGTCCCAAAGGGCCACCAGGGAAGGGACTGCAGGGCCAAAGGCCAAGAGGTATGAGGTGGGCAGGGCTGTGGTCCAGACCGAAGGCCAGGGTGGCCTGTCCCTGGTCACAGGTCAGAGGTCCCAGGTGAGGAGGGGGCCCTGCACGCCTGCCCTGGTCCCTGGCCCAGGCCTCGGCCATACAGGCCACGCAGCTCCGGCTCAGGCTGAGCCATGGTCTGGGAGGTGGCAAGGCCACAGCGCTCCAGGTTGGTGGATCCAGTGAGGCTGGTGTGCTGAAGCCATAGTTCTCGCCATCACTGCAGCCCCCAGGCAGCCAACAGAGGCAGCCCCCTCCAGCCAGGTCTCAGCGTCTGCTCCACCCAGGACAGGATTCAGGCCAGGATGCTCCCACAGCATCTTCTGCGTTTGTGCAGGACTCTTTCTGCAGAGTCCAAGCAACGGATGCCAGGCGGCCATGCTCAGTGGGGGCCCAGGCCCCAAGTGGCTTGTGGAATATAAATGATCTGTGCTGGTAGCAGGTGGGGGTAACCTGGTGGGAACAGCAGCCTCTCCAACACAGGCCAGGCCTCAGCTGAGGGGTAAAACTGGTGTCCTTCAGGCAGGGACAGAGGCTGGAAGAGGCAGCCACAGCAGCTGGGCTGGAGTTCGTGCAGGCTGCCCACCACCGGCTCCCAATGACTGGGTGCCACTCTCCACCCCAGGCCCAACCCTGGGATGCCTTTGGTGAAGTGTTGCAAAATCCTGGCACAGCTCTGCTGGCTCCTATCTGCAGCGGGTAAGAGGCTGCGACGACCGAGAGTGGAGGCCAGAGGGGAAAGCGCCTCTCCCCAAGCATTGCCTGCCCCCGCCACTGCCCTGGGAGCACCCAGTCTTGGCCACTGCAGCCTGTGTGGGCTGGAAGATGGGGTGCAGCAGGTGCCTATCCCAAGCTGGGTACAGCTGGGGGAGTCCGGTCTGCGGGGAGATGACGCAGAGCTCCAGCCCAGGGCCTGGGGCAGCTATGCTGGGACATTGACTCTGGGTGACAGCAGGTGCTGGTGGGGGCCAGGTCCATGGGCTGGGGAGGGGGACCTGTACCCTGGTGGCCCAGGGGAGCCACAGAGGGTCCAAGGCAGGACTGTGAGGGGCTCACACTGGGAAAAAGACCAGGGTGGCCAAGGGGGCTCACACTGGGGCCTGGGATGAGGGTGGGAGTGGGCGGGTGGATCGGCCGGAGGGAGGTTTGGTAATGGGATAGGCCTCGGTAAGGGCTTGGGGGCAGGTGAGAGGACACCCTCTCCTCAGACATGGCCTGGGTTAGAAGGGCATCAGATACAGGCAGGACAAGGCCGAGTGACCCTGTGGGATAGGCAGGGGGCAACTGGAAAGAGGCTGATTAAGGAGGCCTTGGTCATTGGCTTGGAGACTGGGGGTGGACAGGATTCCCAGGGAAGGAGGGAAGAGGGGCGTGATGGGCCGGCGGGAGGCAGGGCAGTGGGGACACAGGCTGGGGGAGTGGGAATGGGGGTGCCCATGGAGCATGAACCCTGTTCACATTCCCCTTTGTGATGTCCCAGCTTTGAGGGGGTGTCTCTAAGTGTGAGTCTGTGTGTGCGTTTTTGTGAGTTGGTGCATTGAGCAGTGTCAGCATGCACGTGTGTGTGGGACACTGTAAGTGGCCCCGGCCACCTTCCATCCCACCTCCTCATCCTCCCGAATCCAGGCAGGCCAGCCTAGCTCAGGTCACCATGGCAAGAGCGTGACCCTCCCGCCAGTAGGCCAGGGCACCTGGGGGGACTCGCCGTGTCCACTGCAGAGTTTCCAGGTCAAGCAGTAGGAATGGGATGGCTCAGGGGCTGGGCTGGGGACTGGGGTGTGCAGACTCTCTGACAAGCTCTGCTCCACTCCCCTGTCCCTGCCCTGGGAAACACCTGCTCCAAGGATAGGCAGAGGCCCCGGCCCTGGGGCAAGGCTGCCCCTCTCAGCAGGATGGCCCAAGGGAAGGAGGTGCCCATGCCATGCTGGCCTGAGCTTCAGGTGGGGCAGGGGGGTGGGAGGACACAGGAAGGGGCCGGGCCAGGCCCTCTGCAGTCAGTACCCAGGCGGAGTGGCCCCCGAACCAAGACCCTGCCAAGCCCTCCTCCTGGCTCACCTCCTGTCTGCAGGAGCGGCCTCAGCTCTGGCCCATGGGCTGGGCCTGCCCGTGGGACCCACCGGATGGGCCGTCCAGGAACCAGGAGAAAACAGGCAGGGCTGGTGTCCTGCGCTGCTGGGGACTTGGCCGGGGGTGGGGTGTTGATGGGACCTGCAGGAAAGGGGTGGCCCAGGGCAGAGGATGAGTAGGCCCTGAGGCCCCTCAGATTTTTCTTGCCCTGTATGCAGAGCACAGATGCTCCACAGCTGAGATGACCTGTATCTGTTTGCCAAGCTGAGGAACAGGCTGGGTCGTGCCCAATGGCAGGGGAGGGACAGGACAAGTGAGCAGGGTCATCTGGGGTTACCGGGGACCCCAGCACTCCAACCAGATGTGGTGGCCTGGACCACAGTCTAAAAGAGGCCTCAATGTCAAACAGTCCCTGGGGAGAGTGAAGGGCTGGGGTCCACGCTGACCCCTCACGGAGCTCATCGTCAGTGCAAGGGTCCTTGCTGCACACACACACACAAGTGCGTGTAACAGCAAATCTACAACATACACCAGTGTCTGGACAGATGTGGTTACAAAGATGTCACCCTTCAGGGAAAGGGCTGCCTCCTGCTCTGCCCTGCCCTCCACTCCAGGGTCAGGCTGCTGCACCCCCGTGCAGGAGCCCTCCGGAGGCTTTCACAGAGGCCTGTGTGGCAGGAATCCCACCTGGAGGCCTGCAGGAATCTCGAGCACACCTGGAGTGAGCGGGAGGAGGGCTGTGGAGGGCGGGCACATCACGCTTTCTGAAGGAGCAGAAAGCTCTTAGTTAAGGGACATTTGAGGGGTTCAGAGCAAGACCCAGGGCCTAGGGAGAGCCAGGGTGGGGTGCCCGCCTGCCAGAGCCTGGTCATCTACGGCCAGGATGACTCAAGGAAGACTGGCCTGACATGTCAGGCTGAGGACCCCAGCCCCTCCAGACTGACATGAACCCAACTGTGGTGGTCTCCCCCTAGACCTACCGTGCTCTCCAGCGTCCCTGCCCACCTCTGCTGCGTGTCCAGCACAGAAGAGGGTGGCCCCACTGGACCCTCAGGCAGGTCCCCGGGAGGACCACACGGGCAGCAGCCCTTCCTCCTTCACAGGTGCTGTGTGGATGCCGATGGAGGGATAGGCTTGGGGCGTCATCCTACCAGGGATCTGATCTCGGGGGAGCCCTGCGCTGGGTGGGTGGTGGGTGGGGGAAAGGCTAACCCATCAGCCCCAACCCTGCCCTCGTACTGCGGGAGAGAATTGGACAGAGCTCCAGGAAGCAGGGGCTGGATCGGGAGAGGACTGGGGGACAGACAATGTCAGGGTTGGCTTTGATCCTGAGGTAACAGGACCCAAGGGACAGGAAGAGATGAGCCAGGCAAGTGAGGAGCCCCCAGGAGCACAGGCACGGGCCCAGGCAGCAGGGGACGAAGTGAGCCCCAGAGATCGACCAGATGGCAGGTGGGCCTGGGCCAGTCCTGAGAGCCACAGCCTCAGAAGGGCTAAGCAGGGGAGAGGTGTGTGAGTGATCAGTGCAGGGACAGTGATGATAACTGTATAGAGGTGAGAGGTCAGACTTGGGGGAGGCTGGAAGCTCCGAGGCAGGTGTGTGTGCACGCTGACAGTCACACCAGACCTCCCCGGGATGTCTGCCATAATACTTAGACCGGCTGGGCCCTCAGGAGCCCCTGGGAACGCTTGGCAGTGCCAAGAGGACCAGCCCCTGGGCCCTCTGGCCCCCAACTCTCAACCCACTAGCCCTGGGGCTGGCAGGTGGCCACTCACGTCCTGGAGCCCTGAGCTGCTCTCAGGCCGGTGACCTTGGACCAATGTTGGCAATCTGTGGATTTGCACCAAACCACACAGGTGAGTCTGACTTCTGTACAGAGAGCAGGGAAGGGGCACGACGGGGTGAAGTCCAGATGAGGGCAATGAGACCCTGGCTATTCAGGCCTTGAGTGCAGTTGTTGCAGTAATCAAGGTGGGCTCCCTGGTGGAGGTGGACAGCAGCTGCTAGAGAGCCCGGAGGGCAGCCAGGACTGTGTCAGACAGGCCACTCCAGGCACCGGCCACCAGGGCAGAGGTTCCAGGGAAGGCCCTCGGGCTGGGCTGCGGGCGTGAGGTCAGAGTCCAGGGTGAGGAGGAAACGTCTCCAGCCAGGTGCGCTCTCGGCCCTCGCCGGGCTGCGAGACTAGGGGCGCTGCCGCTGGGAGGGGTCCCAGAGGAGCCAGCGCCACCTCCCCGCGGCCGGCCGCGTGCGCGACGGGGAGCGCGGATAGCCAGGGACCCAGACTCGCAGCGTGTGTCACCTCGAGGCCGCGGGAGGATCGTAGGTCGCCTCCCGGACTCCCACGCCCCCAGGAACCCTGCTCGGGGCCAGCGGGTGACCTTCCTCGGCGCTGTTGAGGGTGGGGCCAGGGAACGGCTCACCCCGCCCTCGCCCCGCCCTCGCCCCGCCATTGGCTGGGGCGCCGGATTTCTTTTAAAACCCCGGCTTCCATTGGCTCGTGCGGCCCCTCCTCGCGCTGCCCGAGGCGCCACGGCCGCCACCCGCGCGGGAGCTGCGCGTGCGCGGAGTGCTTGAGTGAGCGCGGCGAGTGGACCGACGCGGCACGCCGTGCGCCTCCGCGGCTGCGCTACGACAACGAGTCCCGGAGCGGCCCCACGCCTGCCGCACCCGGCCCTCGCCCGCCCGGGGACAGGCGCCCGGCTGCCCCGCCGTCTCCCCCGCGAGCACCCGGCCGCCGCCGCCGCGAGGGCCCCGGGCGGAAGGGGGCGGGGTCCCTGCTCGCCCCGCCCCCGCGGAGGGATACGCGGCGCCGCGGCCCAAAACCCCCGGGCGAGGCGGCCGGGGCGGGTGAGGCGCTCTGCCTGCTGCGCGTCTACGCGGTCCCCGCGGGCCTCCCGGGCCCACTGCGCCGCGCGGACCGCCTCGGGCTCGGACGGCCGGTGTTCCCGGCGCGCCGCCCGCCCGGATCGGCCGCGGCTTCGGCGCCTGGGGCTCGGGGCTCCGGGGAGGCCGCTGCCCGCGATGCTGCTCTCCAAGTTCGGCTCCCTGGCGCACCTCTGCGGGCCCGGCGGCGTGGACCACCTCCCAGTGAAGATCCTGCAGCCAGGTACGCGCGGGGCCGGCGGGGCCGGGGCCGGGGCCGGGGCGGGGACCGGGGGCACCCCGGGCCGCACCAACCCCGCCCGCGCCTCCCTGCAGCCAAGGCGGACAAGGAGAGCTTCGAGAAGGCGTACCAGGTGGGCGCCGTGCTGGGTAGCGGCGGTTTCGGCACGGTCTACGCGGGCAGCCGCATCGTCGACGGGCTCCCGGTGAGTCGGGCTGCCGGGCGGGCCCAGGGTTCTCGCGCGCCTCGCGCCTCACTCGGCCGGGCCTGACCTCCCGCTTCCCCGTAGGTGGCCGTGAAGCACGTGGTGAAGGAGCGGGTGACCGAGTGGGGCAGCCTGGTAAGTTGGGGCGCGGGCGGCGGCGGTGGGGTCGGGCGCGGGGCTTTCGCTGACCGCCGTGTCCCCCAGGGCGGCGCGACCGTGCCCCTGGAGGTGGTGCTGCTGCGCAAGGTGGGCGCGGCGGGCGGCGCGCGCGGCGTCATCCGCCTGCTGGACTGGTTCGAGCGGCCCGACGGCTTCCTGCTGGTGCTGGAGCGGCCCGATCCGGCGCAGGACCTCTTCGACTTCATCACGGAGCGCGGCGCCCTGGACGAGCCGCTGGCGCGCCGCTTCTTCGCTCAGGTGTTGGCAGCCGTGCGCCACTGCCACAGCTGCGGGGTCGTGCACCGCGACATCAAGGACGAAAACCTGCTGGTGGATCTGCGCTCCGGAGAGCTCAAACTCATCGACTTCGGCTCGGGCGCGCTGCTCAAGGACACGGTCTACACCGACTTCGACGGTGAGCGCGGGCGCGGGGCAGGGAACGTTCCGGGGGGCCGTGCCGGCGGGTTAACGCCTGCGGGGGGCGGCGCATGGAGGGGCTGGTGACTGTTGGGCGGCCGCGCGCCCTGGGTCTGTTCTCGTAGGGGCAGCGGCCCACGCGCTGCCCTGGGGAGGACTGAGCGAGGGATCAAGAGAAGGATCGTGCTGGGTGGGGGCTAGGGGCGCGCTCAATATTTCTCCCTCCGCCGGGTTGGGGGTACGGGGCCTCCTGCCCCGGTGTGGGAAGCGCGTGACAAGCTTCCGGCCCGAGAGACCCCCGGCTGGGGGCAGTAGCGGAGGAGTTTCTGCAGGGCTTGTGCGTGACGCAGGGCGCAGCTGGGCTGAGTCTGTGCTGGGAGCCTGGAGGCCCCAGCGGCGTGATTGGAGTGGCGGGGCCTCCCCTGCGTGGGGGCGGGAGCTGCGTGCGTGCGGAGCGCGGGGGCGCCGCGGCAGAAATCCCCGCATTGCGGAGCTCGGGGAAGCCGGGGCTCCCCGCCCGCCCCTCCTTCTCCCTCCCCTCTCCCCCCGCCTGGTTCCCGCAGGCAGGCCTGGCGGTAAGGGACCCGCGGTGGCCCCGGGTAGCCTCATAGCGCATCTGTTTGTTGTGAAAGCTGAACCCTTGCTCATGTGACCTGCTCCTCCCCCGCGGCCCCTCCCCCAGCCCCCCCACGCCTGCTGGGGTTTTTCCAGGGTGATGACGAGCAGGATTTTGAGGCCTGGCTCTGCTTCTTGTGACTCAGGCCAAGGAGTTAACCAGCAGGGCCCTCGCTGTCCGTTGAGCGGCTCTGCCCCTGTGGTGGGCGTGCTAAGCCCCGTTTCCCCTTAGGCACCCGAGTGTACAGTCCCCCGGAGTGGATCCGCTACCACCGCTACCACGGGCGCTCAGCCACCGTGTGGTCCCTGGGCGTGCTGCTCTACGACATGGTGTGCGGGGACATCCCCTTCGAGCAGGACGAGGAGATCCTCCGCGGCCGCCTGCTTTTCCGGAGGAGGGTCTCCCCAGGTGCGTGGGGGCTCGAGGCGGGGGTGGGGGCCTCGCCCTGCCCGGGACCTCCCTGACCTCTCCGCTCCGCACAGAGTGCCAGCAGCTGATCCGGTGGTGCCTGTCTCTGCGGCCCTCAGAGCGGCCGTCGCTGGACCAGATTGCGGCCCATCCCTGGATGTTGGGGGTTGACGGGGTCGCCCCGGATAGCTGTGACCTGCGGCTGTGCACCCTCGACCCTGATGACGCGGCCAGCACCACGTCCAGCAGCGAGAGCTTGTGAGGAGCTACACCTGACTGGGAGCTAGGGGACCACCTGCCTTGGCCAAACCTGGGACGCCCCCAGACCCTGACTTTCTCTTGCGTGGGCCGTCTCCTCCTGCGGAAGCAGTGACCTCTGACCCCTGGTGACCTTCCCTTTGAGTGCCTTTTGAACGCTGGTCCCGCGGGACTTGGTTTTCTCAAGCTCTGTCTGTCCAAAGACGCTCCAGTCGAGGTCCCGCCTGCCCTGGGTGGATACTTGAACCCCAGACGCCCCTCTGTGCTGCTCTGTCCGGAGGCCAGAGGGGCCTTCCATCTGCCTGCCGACCCGGAGCTCTTTCCGCCGGCGCAGGGTCCCCAGCCCGCCTCCTGCCCTCAGTCCTGCGGTGTGCGTCTGGGCACGTCCTGCACACACAATGCAAGTCCGGGCCTCTGGGCCCGCCCGCCCACGCGAGCCGTACCTGCCGCCAACTCTGTTATTTATGGTGTGACCCCCCTGGAGGTGCCCTCGGCCCACCGGGGCTATTTATTGTTTAATTTATTTGTTGAGGTTACTTCTTCTGAGCAGCCTGCCTCTCCCAGGCCCCAGGGGACAGTGGGGAGGCAGGGGAGGGGGTAGCTGTGGTCCAGGGACCCCAGGCCCTGATTCCTGTGCCTGGCGTCTGTCCTGGCCCCGCCTGTCAGAAGATGAACTTGTACAGTGGCTAATTTAAGGGGAGTGGGTGACCCCGACACTTCCAGGCACTGTGCCCGGGGTGCGGGTTTTAAATTATTGACTTTGTACAGTCCGCCTGTGGGCTCTGAAAGCTGGGGTGGGGCCAGAGCCTGAGCGTTTAATTTATTCAGCACCTGTGTTTCTGTGAATGCGGTGTGTGCGGCCATCGCAGATGGGGGTTCTTTCAGTTCAAAAGTGAGATGTCTGGAGATCATATTTTTTTATACAGGTATTTCAATTAAAATTTTTTTGTACATAGTGGATAATCCTGTATTTATTGGGCTGGGCATCCTGCGGGGAGAGAGGGGGTTCTGAGAAAGGGGCTTCTGGCTGTTGGGTGACCTGATGGCTTTCCTGTGGGGCTGCTAGTTTCGCCCACAGGGAAAATGGGGGAGGCCCAGCTGGGTGCCAGCCTCCCTAGTGCCAGAGGCTACTGCATGTGGCTTGTGGCCCACCCCACTACCCCATGCTGCACCCAGGGAGAGGAGCAGCTGGCTCCTGGGGTGCCTCTGGGAGGTGGATGCAGGGAGCAACCCCCACCAGTCAGGAGATCATCCCTGGGTGGTCCCAGGAGGATCTCTGCAGCCCCTGCCCAGGGAGGCCTTGCCGGTGGGAATGACCAGATTTGTACCCTGGTTGGTGGAAACAGAGATGTCTGGGGGTGGGGAGGGAGTCCATGCCGCCTCAGACGGTGGCTGGGGGTTTTGAAGGATGAGGAGGAGTTTGCCAGGCACATGGGGTGGGAGTGTGTTCCGGGCAGTGCCAAGGACGTGTGGAGGACACGCGGGTGGGGTCTGGTGGAGGGTATCGGGGTGTTCAGTCATAGACCCTGGCCTGGCAGGTGTGTGGTGAGACAGTGGGTATGAACCAGATCTGGGTGTGGCAATGGGCCTGGCCACAATGTTCCTGGTGGGTAGAGGAGGCCTGGGTGGAGGGTCCCAGTGAGACTGCTCCCCCATCCCACCTCAGGGACCTCCTTCTGCTCAACTGCTAACCCCGTGCTGGGCTGTGGGGTGCCCCATGCTGGCAGTGGGCCTGCACCTGGGACATCACCCAGTCTGCCAAGCGCACCCACTCGGCTCTCTGGCTCCTGGAGCCCTGTCTGCCCCCTGCCTCCCATCTGCCCCTCCAAATAAGAGCCCCTGCCTAAGAGCCCCAGGCAGGCTGCACAGCGGGACAGAAGATGTCCCAGGTCCAAGGCCAGAGGCTGCAGCAGAAACGGGAAGTTTGGGAAACTGAAACAGGAGAAAAGGAGTCACCCTTCCTCTGGAGAGCAGGCAGGGAAGAGAGGGCGTGGGTCGGGGGGGTTCCCGGCTCAAGGTTGTGACTGTTCAGGGCATCAGCGGGTGTCTGTGGCCTCTGCTATGGAGGCCCAGGAGCGCCTGGAGGGCAGCTGCTCAGGCAGGTCCCTCGGGGCCCTCATCTCATCCTATAGCCTCAGCCCAGCAGGGGAAATGAGGAGGTGCCGGGAAGGATGCGCCACCAGTTCCCATAGACCTGGCCCAGCCGGCCTGCCCTGAGTCCAGCCTGGTCCAGTGAGGCTTTTCCCATTACCCCACCCCCCACCGCCAAAATAGGGCCCTCGGGCAGCAGCAGTCCCAGGCAGTTGCCGCCCACCTGCTCCCAGGCCAACTTCCATGGGCATTCCCCAGCCCCAGCTTCATCCAGGCAACGGCCCTCAACGCAGGTTGCTTTCGGGAAACTGAAGCCCAGAGAGGTAAGAACCTTGGGCAGACGTCAGAATAGGACTCTGGTCCCTCCCACTGCCGTGCCCCACACACTGCTGCTGAGGGCTGGCTGGGGACCCCTCTAAGGTGGCCAAGGCCTACAGGGTGGGGACATGGGCCAGGGCTCTGGGAATGGGTGCAGAGTGCTGGGCTGAGGCTCCCAGCGAGACAGCTCTGGCCTTCTAGCACAGGGGATGGAAGGCCTTTGGACAAAGCCCTGCACTCCCTGACTCAGGAGGAGACAGGGCCCAGCCAGCCTTGGGTCCATCCTCAGGCTCTCGGCCACAGGTCATCTGCCTGGCTGAGCACCGCGGCCCAGGGGTGGAGGGAGCTGGTGGAGGATGCCTGTGGGCCTTTTCTGACTCCTGGGGGGCCCACAGTGAGCTTCCAGAGACGTCTCTGAGGGCGCCATCCTGGTCCAGAGACAAGCAGAGCTCCAGAGCCCCAGCGCCAGGAATCAGCTCCCCTGTGGGCCTGGCCCACCACAGCTGCTTTGGCTCTGCTGGGCCACTTGACTTTGGGTGCAGGATGAGGGGAAAGGATTCAGGGCCTCCCCAACCCTTCTCTGGCCCCCTCCAGCCCCACCACGGCAGTCTGGGCTCCCTCACACCCTTCTCCTAGACGCTCCCTGCGGCTCTGGTAGGATCCAAGTGACCCTAGGCCTGGTTCCTCCCCCCGGTCCCCACCCTAGACCCTGAGGTCCGGCCCCTCCCTGGGGGTTGAAGCCCAGCAGAATCCACTGTGTTCCCGCGGGGCCTCTGTGGGCTCCTAGGCGGGATGTGGCTGGGGGTGCTCAGGCCCCTTCCCTATGGACTGGGACCCTCCCACCCTGCCTGGGAGCCTCCAGGGCTGCAGCACCTCTTAGCCACTCCGGTTGAGAGATGATGCATATCCCCAACCATGCTCACCCCTGCAGGGTGTACACCAACAGGTCTGGACCTGTTGCCTGCAGGATCTGGGACCAGAGTCCAGGTCAGAATCAGCCACCGCCCTGAGCCTCTCTCAGGGGAAGATGGGGCACCCAAGCACATCCATCCCAGGGCACCCTCCTCCTAGCTTGCAGACCTGGGCCTGCTTGGTTGCTTATGACCAGATGGGCGCCTGGCCTCTGAGGCTCAGTTTCCCCCACCTGGGTCATTCAGAGCTGGGTCCAGGTGACCCATCCCCAAGGGAGGCCCCTTGCTTGTTCATGGGGGAGCAAACCCTCACCCCAGCCATCCTGGCCGACATCTGGGGCATGGTGCCCCTGGGAGAGGCTTTTCTGCAGGGCCCTGGCCAGGAGGAGGGCAGTGGCCAGGCTGGAGGGGCAGGCCCTGCACCCGCCCTGCCCAGTCAGGCCTGACTGCCGGGAACCCTGGGGGCAGAGGCTGTTTGGTTGTGAAATGAAAGCTCACGTTTTCACCAGGGCTGCCTGGGAAGCAGTGGGCCTGGAAGCCACGTGCTGGAGGATCTAGCACTGCTGAGAGGCCTCTCTGCAGAAAGCGGAAGGACTCATTGAGAAATTCCAGGGCTGGGAATCTGGCTTGGGCCCTGTACTCTCAGCCCCGGCCAGGGGTCAGGGATGGACAGAGACCCACCAAGCTCTCGTCTCCCCTGTGCTCTGTGGGGAGACTGGCTGACACCCTTCCCTAACACCTGCCTGAGACCCTAGGCCCAGCAGCACCTGGACGCTGCCCACACAGATCCCCCAGCGGCCCCCATCCAGCCTTGGGTGACCTGACTGCTTCCTTTGGAGGACCCTGGGTGCCTCAGACCCGGTGTGGGCTTAGCACCCGCTTCCGTTTCCCTTTCTCTCCCCGACTTCCCGGGGCCCAGTGTGATGCTGGTGTCATATCACACCACGGGCTCGGCCCGAGGGTCAAATGGGTGATGGTCAGCCCTCAGCCCCTGCCTGTCCAGGCTACCACCGCCAGTCCAGGGAGCTGCTCAGCCTCTGCCCACAGGACAGCCCCGCACAGCTGCACAGGTGGCTTCCTACAGTTTCCTTTTGTGCTGTTTCCGCTACAGTTCAGGGGCTCCCAAGCCAGTTGGGTGCCCGGCAGGGGGTGGGGGAAGGTTTTCAGGGGCTGCCAGGGATCACTTCCCTTTGCCGCGCAGCTGTGGCACCAAAGCCATGCCAAGGTTTCGTTTCTGGAGCTGCTTTGGAAGAAAGACACTGAACAGGGCCCTGATGGCTACAGAAAGTCTGTGTCCCAGTCTTTCTTTCTGGGAAGTTGGGCTGGCCTTGGGCCCAGAGGGTGAGGAGGCCAGGAGAGGCGGTAAGGCAGGGTGGTGAGAAGAATGGACCTCGGAGCGGAATCTTGCCCCCCATGTGGGTGCCAGGCAGGCTGTGGGGCACGGTCAGCCTTGACCCCTCCCCTGACCTATTTACTGACCTGTGGACAAACCAATCCATTCCAAGGTTGCCAAGTGAGCCAGGACGGCATCCGTGTGGCCCAGCCTGCACGGACAGCTGGAATGGCGCACTCACCACAGTAGACGGCGGTCATGTGACACCGAGGGCCACGGCCTGCTCAGGACTCCCCCCGGGGAGGATGCTTTCCAGAACTCGGCAGAATGTTTCTAAAGGACACCTTTAGACAGCAAATGAGCGAAGGACCAGCCGTGCAGAGAATAATTGGACCAGGTATGGGAAGAGAGGCCAGCGTGTGGACATGGGTGGGGGGGGCACGGAGCCTGGGCACAGTCTCCTGGGAGTTGGAGGCGAGGGACAGAGGGTGGAGAAAGAGACCCAGGAAGCTTCTAGCCTGGAGGAGGGCAGGTTGGAGTTTCAGAGGTCTTGTCTCCCAGACAGTCCTTCCTAGGGCAGCCTGTCTCCCTCCCCTCCAGCCCCAGAGCCCAGGGTCCCGCCGTGGCCCAGCCCCATCCTGGACCTGAGACAACCTGGGTCTCAAGGAGCCCCTCCCAGACCCAAGGCTCCACACACAGGCCTCGTTCTGATGAGCGATCCTGCTCCTGCAGAGGAGGGTGTCCTGCAGATGCCAGGGACCTGCAAAACCTGGCACAGGGCAGCACAGACCTCCCTGCCTCGCCTGCCCTCCACAGAGCCTCCTGGCCCCAAGCAGTGGGACAGCTGGGGGCAGTTGGAGGCACCTGCAAGCACCAGGTCCAGACCCGTCCTCCTGGCCAGGTCCCTGCAGGATCTCCCAGGGGTGCTGTGCCCCAGGTGCCGGCCAGGATGGGGGTGGGTGGGTGTTTGCTCCCCCATGAACAAGCAAGGGGTCTCCCTTGGGGATGGGTCACCTGGACCCAGCTCTGAATGATCCAGGTGGGGGAAACTGAGGCCCAGAGGCGAGGCGCCCACCCAAAGTCATAAGGGGCCAACCAGGCTCAGGTCTGCAAGCCAGGAGGAGGCTGGTCTGGGGTGGGCGTGCTTTTGGGAGCCCCGTCTTCCCCCGGAAGGCCAGGGTGTGGCTGGCTGTGAGGTGGCCCTTAACCCTGCCGCCTGCCCTCCTGCAGGGCCCTGGGCTGCCCTCTGCTGCTCTATTGACATGAGTGGGGGCCAGTTGAGGAACCGGTGGCCCTCCAGGCCCAGCATGTGCTGCAGCCCCATGCTGCTCTCCTGGCCTGAACCTCTGTGGCCACTATGCTGAGGCTGGCTCTGCGGGCTTCCTCTGGACTCTAGGGGTTGGCCTATGCAGGGCAGGTGCACGGATGTCCCGGAGGAGCTCCTGGGCAGCGTCCGTTGGGCCCCTCACCAGAACTGCTGTGATCAGTGACCCCCACCCCACTGGCCACTCCAACAGGTGGCAGGGGGCATGGAGAAGGGAAGTGCTGGTGCCCCAGTCCTTGGGCCAGACCCAGCCCAAAGGTGGTCTGAGCGTTCCCTGAGGCCTCTGAGCGTCCTGCCAGGGTCCGGGCTGTGGGACTGCCCTGGACCGCACCTGGGAAGACACTCCCATCAGGCGGCCGGGCCTGCTCTGGTTTGCAGGTGCCCTGGGTCCTGTATTCTCTCAGCCTTGGCAGGGGTCAGGGATGGACAAAGACCCAGCAAGCTCCAGTGACTGGCTCCACCCCTTGGGCCAGCCCAGGCAGAGCTGTTTGCCTGCAACCACGGACCGGGGGTCCTGGACCACTGGATGCTGCCAAGGCTACGATGTGCCCTGAAAGCATCGGGACCTTTTCTGGGCCTCTATGTCTAGAAAGGACATGAGATATGGGCCCTCATATCCCATGGGGGAGCAGGTCAGTGTAGAGAGGACCAGGGACCTGGAAACGCCAGGATTGAGTCTCAGCCCCACATGTACAACCTGCTGGCCAGGACCCCACAGAGGCAGCCCCATCCACGGAGCACCCCAGAGGGGCCACCCCAAGACTCCCAACCCCTACATGCCCCTGTCTGGTTTTCTGCTCACCAAACCCTCCCACTTTTCACTCAGGAGGGAACCAGACATTCCTGAGCCTGGGGGCTCACACCTGCCTGAGAGGTATGACTATGTGGCAGGATGATTCCAGATGCAGCAGAAGCATGTTGAGGGCTCTTTGGGGCCACCATCACTGTCAGCCTTTGCACAGGAGCGCTCCCGAGCAGGGCCTGGGAGACAGCACAGGCAGCTCCGCGGAGTTCTGGGGAGAGGGGCTTGGCAGTGGGAGCAGCAGGTGCAAAGGCCCTGAGGCAGGCGGAGGGGCAGGTGCCAGGACCACAGTCCCATCCAGCACTCGCCCTAGGCCCTGCCTCCTGGTCTGCTCCATGCCCAGGGTCCCCCTCAACAGTCTGTTCTGTGTGGGGTGAGCTGAGGGGAGAAAGAAGGGGCCTCAGAAGCACAAGGGTCCTGAGCAGAGCCCTGGGGCTACAGGCCTTAGCTCCCGCTGTGAGGACTGGGCAGGGGTCAGTAGGCATGCCTCCGGGTGGCCCATGCCAGCCATGGAGCAGGCCAGGGGCTGCTCTGGTGTCCACAGGACTGCCCATTTGCCAGCACAGGACCTGGCCCTGGGGGGTCCTGGAGTCCCAGCTCTATCCTGAAGCAACCACCTCAGTCCTCCCTCTGGAAAGGACCAGCAGGGACTACAGGGCCACCCAGGAATGCAGGCAACTCTATGATGTGTAGGGACCTGTGCGTCCATGTCTGTACACGTAGAAAAGTGTCGGTGGGTGTGTATATCTATACATGCTCCAAGTGTGTGTCTCTGAGTTTTTGTGCATGTGCATGTATGTGTGTGTGTGGATCTGTGTGCAGGTGTGATTTCGTGTGTGCATGTCTGTGTGTATATGCATGTGGGCACGTGTCTGCCATGTATGTGTGTGCTCCAGTGTGTGTGATCCTGTGTGTGCGCACGTGTGTGTGCATGCACGTGTCTGCACCTGGGCAGGACCTGTCCTAAGCAGAGCCTGGAGCCAAGACTAGCAGTTCTCCCCTCTCCCGCCCCCAAATGACGTGGC
Organism: Macaca nemestrina; assembly: GCF_043159975.1. Classification (NCBI taxonomy): domain Eukaryota; kingdom Metazoa; phylum Chordata; class Mammalia; order Primates; family Cercopithecidae; genus Macaca; species Macaca nemestrina. Next base: position 117,730,746 of record NC_092139.1, read on the forward strand.
TGCTGCCACCGCGTGACTCACCCTCCCTTCACTCAAAGGGCACAGCAGCACGTGGGGGCGCCTCCTGTGACTCAGCACCTCCCGGAGGCGGGGAAGGGGGACGCTGGTGACAGGGGAGGAGCCTGGGGCTGAGAGGTGAACGGAGAGGCAGCGGAGCACACGGGGCCTGCCCACCTGCGTGTCCTGTCCAAGGATGCCGGGACCCCGACCAGTCGGTCACAGGCGCGTCCTAGCGTTGGGGGCACACGTGTGTTCCCGTGTGTGATGCTGGCTGGACCGTCCGGGGCCCCGGACGGGGTTTAAGAACATTCCCGGGCCCTGTGTCCTCCACAGTTAGGGGATCCGCTGCGAGCGCGCACAGGGGAACGCGAGGCCGGGGTGGGTTCTCGGGCGCCGAGGACGCAGGAGGGGGCGGACCCAGGGGCCGGGGGGCGGCGCAGAGACAGGGGCGCGTGGGGAGCGGGAACGCGCTTTAGGGAGCGGCGCAGGCGGAGCCGGCCAGATCTCTAAGGCGGGGGAGGATTGTGCGGATTGGGAGGTAAAACTTCGGCCTGACCCGGGAGCCGAGGAGGCCGGGCTGGCCGAAAGGACCCCGCCCACGCGAGGACGCGGCCCACGCGAGGCCCCTCCCTCCCCAGCGCCGAGGACGCGCTTGTCCCAAGCGGGCATGGCGCGGGGTCTGGGGAGAGAGTGAGGACTCGGAGCTGTGGCCCGCGGACCTCCCCGCCCCCACACCCTGGCCCAGCCTCGGTACGTTGTGTCCCCGTCCCCACCACACGCGGTCTCCAGGGCCGGCACCTGACTCCAGGCCCTGCTGCGGCCGCTGCGCCCGGCGTCCAGATGAGCTGTGGGCTGCCTGGGTCGGCAGGGGGGCCCTGGGGCAGGAGAAGGGAGGGGAGAGGGGCCAAGGTTCCACCCACCAGGGCACCTGCGGGCGCACTGTCTCCAGGACCACAGGTGCAAGCACTGACGGGGCCCCAGGCCAGCACTCCACGGAGAGCCCGGTCCCAGGAGGGCTGCGCGGCAGGTGCGGGGCCGCCCTGCGTCTGGCTGTGGGGTGCCCGTGGGGTTCTGCCCCTCGGGTCTCCTGCCTTCTGGGGAAAAGGAGCTGGAGACGGCCTGCCCTGGGGTCAGTCTGTAGGGTCGGCCCAGGTAGCAGAAGGCGAGCAGGTTGCTCACTGGCCGGTGGGTGGGGAGTGGGTGCCCCCTTCCTCCCATCCACAGCTCAGGCCCTCGTCTCTGGGGACCTCGGGGCACCGCGTGGAGGAGCTCTGGCCTGCGGGGAGGGGTCTGCGGTGGGAATGGGCAGCCAGGCTGGGGGCACCGTCGGGGCGTCTCCACCACCTCGGCGCCCACGTTGGGTTTTGCGGGGGCTTCCCAAGTGGGCCCCTGGGTGGGCGCCCACGCCCCATGCGCCTCCCTGCGCCCCAGGCGGGCAGAGTCCTCCAGGTTCCTGCCCCTCAGGCAGCCGCACCCCGCCTGGTCCGTGAGATCCCCTACAATGCCCTGAGCTTCTCTCCTGGACCCTCCTACCTGGGCCCGCCGCCCCCACCTCGGGCTGCGCGACCACCCGCGGACACCCTCCTCTCGCAGCCTCGCTGCGGCCCTCTCGCAGCCGGGACCCCCTTCCTAGCTTTGCCATCCCCAGACCCCGGCCCCACCGCCCCCAGCCTCCTGTGTCCCTCTAGCGCTGCACCCCTACCTCCTCCAGTCCGGCTCTGTGTCCCCGCGAGGTGTCAGGTCCCTTCCCACCCCCGACTCCTCCTCCCTGGTCCCACTGGAGGGGGAGGCAGGGCCGGGGCCGAGTCTCCACACCTGAGGAAATCCCTTCCTGGCCTGGGGTCCCCACGGCTGGCCCGGTCCCACCCAGAGCCACCTGGTAACCTTGCAGGCCAGTGGCCACCCTCTGGGAGGTCCCAGCAGATGGGGTGTGTGTGTGCATGTGGTGTGTGTGTGTGGTGTGTGTGTATGTGGTGTGATGTGTATGTGATGTGTATAGTGTGTGTGTGTGCGCGCGCGCTATGTGTATTGTGTGGTCTGTGGTGTGTAGTGTTTGTGTAAGATGTGTGGTTGTATATATGGTGTTTGTGTATGTTGTGTAGTGTGTACATATTGTGTGTGTTGTGTATGGTGTGTGTTGTATATGTATCGTGTGGTGTTACGTATAAAGTATGTGATGTGTGGTTGTGTGTGGTGTGTGTATCGTGTTATGTGTGTTGTGTGTGTGGTGTTTTGTGGTGTGTGGTGTTTGTGTGTTGTGTGTGGTGTTTTGTGGTGTGTGGTGTTTGTGTGTGGTGTGTGTATATCGTGTGGTATTGTGTGTGGTGTGTGCTGTTTGTATGGTGTGTGTTGTGTGTGTGTGATGTTTTGTGGTGTGTGGTGTTTGTGGTATGTATATATCGTGTATGGTATTGTGTGTTGTGTGTGTGTTTTGTGGTGTGTGGTATTTGTGTGTGGTGTGTATATATCGTGTGGTATTGTGTGTGGTGTGTGTGTGGTGTTTGTGTGTGGTGTGTATATATCATGTGTGGTATTTGTGTGTGTGTGTGGTGTGTGCTGTGTTTGGTGTGTAGTGTGTGTGATGTGTGTCGTGTTTGTGTGTGGTATGTATATATTGTGTATGGTATTGTGTGTGTTGTGTGTGTGTTTTATGGTGTATGGTATTTGTGTGTGGTCTGTATATATCGTGTGGTATTGTGTGTGGTGTGTGTGTGGTGTGTATGGAGTTTTGTGGTGTGTGGTGTTTGTGTGTGGTGTGTATATATCATGTGTGGTATTGTGTGTGGTGTGTGTGTGGTGTGTGCTGTTTGTATGGTGTGTAGTGTGTGTGATGTTTTGTGGTGTGTGGTGTTTGTGTGTGGTATGTATATATTGTGTATGGTATTGTGTGTGTTGTGTGTGTGTTTTGTGGTGTATGGTATTTGTGTGTGGTGTGTATATATCGTGTGGTATTGTGTGTGGTGTGTGTGTGGTGTGTATGGAGTTTTGTGGTGTGTGGTGTTTGTGTGTGGTGTGTATATATCATGTGTGGTATTGTGTGTGGTATGTGTGTGGTGTGTATGGAGTTTTGTGGTGTGTGGTGTGTATATATCATGTGTGGTATTGTGTGTGGTGTGTGTGTGGTGTGTATGGAGTTTTGTGGTGTGTGGTGTTTGTGTGTGGTGTGTATATATCATGTGTGGTATTGTGTGTGGTATGTGTGTGGTGTGTATGGAGTTTTGTGGTGTGTGGTGTGTATATATCATGTGCGGTGTTGTGTGTGGTGTGTGTGTCATGCGTTTACTGGTGTGTGCTGTGTATGGTGTGTGTTGTGCGTGTGTGGTGTTTTGTGGTGTGTATATATCATGTGTGGTATTGTGTGTGGTGTGTGTGTGGTGTGTATGGAGTTTTGTGGTGTGTGGTGTTTGTGTGTGGTGTGTATATATCATGTGTCGTGTGTGTGTTGTGTGTGGTGTTTTGTGGTGTGTGTATATATCATGTGTGGTGTGTGTGGTGTGCGTGTCATGTGTTTTGTGATGTGTGTGATGTGTGGTGTGTGCTGCATGTGCTGTGTGTGCTGTGTGTGGTGTGTGCTGTGTGTGCTGTGTGTGGTGTGTGTGCTGTGTGTGTTGTGTGTGCTGTGTGTGGTGTGTGGTGTGTGTGCTATGTGTGCTGTGTGTGTTGTGTGTGCTGTGTGTGGTGTGTGGTGTGTGTGCTGTGTGTGTTGTGTGTGCTGTGTGTGGTGTGTGGTGTGTGTGCTGTGTGTGTTGTGTGTGCTGTGTGTGGTGTGTGTGGTGTGTGTGGTGTGTGTGGTGTGTGGTGTGTGTGCTGTGTGTGGTGTGTGTGCTGTGTGTGGTGTGTGTGGTGTGTGTGGTGTGTGTGGTGTGTGGTGTGTGTGGTGTGTGTGGTGTGTGTGATGTGTGGTGTGTGTGATGTGTGTGAGATGTGTGTGATGTGTGTGTGGTGTGTGTGGTGTGTGTGCTGTGTGTGGTGTGTGGTGGCAGAACCCAGCTGGGAGGCAGGGAGGGTGGTGGAAATTCCTTTGAGGAAAGACTTCCTTCCCTAAGGAGGCCGGAGGGGAGGGGAGGCGGGCAGGTGCAGGCAGGGCTCCGGAATGGTCGCTGGGGGAGGCCATGGGGCCAGGACCTGCTGCTGGGGTGGGGACAGGCCGTGGGGCCATGGCCATGGTGGGAGACCGTGGGGCCAGGACCTGCTGCAGGGGTGGGGATAGGAGTCCTTGTCCAACCAGGGGCACCTCCAGGGCAGGCTCATTTCTTTCCACTGGCTAAATTAATTTTTAAAAAAAAATTCCTCTGAAATGAATACTGACTCACTTTAAACATTTCTCAGATGTAAATGGAAATCTAATAAAATCTGTGAAAGGTATTTTTAAAACAGCTTTATTGAGGTGTGATTTACATACCATAAAATCCACCCACTACCAGCAGTTTCAGTGAATCCACCCACCACTCAGTGATTTTAGTGCAACCATCACCGCCCTCCAATTTTAGAAATTTCCATTGCCTCGAAGTCCCCTCACAGCCCTGAGTAGTCACTTCCTCTTCCCACCCCCAGCCCTAGGCAAACACTAACCTGCTTTCCGCCTTGATAGATTTGCCTTTTTTGGACATTCTGTATAAATAGAATCATACAACTGGTAGTCTTTGGTGTCTGGTTGCTCTCACTGAGCATAATCCTTTGAGGCTGGTCCACACTGTAGCATCATGGGTGGGTAGTTCCTATAATCCTCTCCCATTGTACGGCAAAGCCACATTTTGTTTAGCCACTCACCAGTTGATGGACATTCGAGCTGTTTCCACATTTTGGCGGTTATGAATAAAGCTGCTATGAACATCGAGGTAGAATTGTTCATTGTTTTTTGTTTTTGCGACAGGATCTAGCTCTGTCACCCAGGCTGGAGTGCCATGGCGTGATCATGGCTCACTGCAGCCTCCACCTCCTGGGCTCAAGCAATTCTCTGGCATCAGCCACCTCCTGAGTAGCTGGGACTACAGGAGAGCATGACCACACCAGGCTAATTTTTTTTTTTTTTTTTTTTTTTAAGTAGAGACAAGGTCTCACTGTGTTGCTGAGGCTAAGGTATACTTTCTTGTGTGGACATATGTTGTCATTTCTCTCAGATGGAGACATAGGAATGGCATTGCTGGGTCATATGGTAAATATACATTTTACTTCTGAAGAAATTGGCTATACTTTTTTTTTTTTTGAGACATAGTCACACTCTGTTGCCCAGGCTAGAGTGCAATGATGTGATCTCCGCTCACTGCAACCTCCGCCTCCTGGATTCAAGTGATTCTCCTGCCTCAGCCTCATGAGTAGTTGGGATAACAGGCACCTGCCACAATGCCCAGCTATCTTTTTTCTTTCTTTTCTTTTCTCTTTTTTTTTTTTTTTTTTTTTTTGAGACAGAGTCTCCCTCTGTCACTCAGACTAGAGTGCAGTGGCATGATCTGGGCTCACTGCAAACTTTGCCACCCGGGTTCAAGTGATTCTCCTGCCTCAGCCTCCGGAGTAGCTGAGATTACAGGCATGCACCACCATGCCCAGCTAATTTTTGTATTTTTAGTAGAGACTGGGTTTTACCGTGTTGACCAGGCTGGTCTTGAACTCCTGACCTCAAGTGATCCGACCACCTTGGCCTCCCAAAGTGCTGGGATTACAGGCGTGAGCCACCGTGCCTGGCAGCTATACATTTTTCATATGTCTGAAACATATGAAGTTTCCAGTGTTCCCACGCCCTTGTCACCCCTTCTTATTGTCGCCCTTTTTTATTACAGCTAGTGTGTGAAGTGGCAGCCCACTGGGTGTTTTCCCTACTGCCCTTTGCGGAGCGGGCCTCACCCATGGGCATGTGCCAGAGCTGGCTCCCACTGGGCTTCAATTTGAATTTTCCCAGTAGTTGATGATGTTGAGCATCTTTTCATGTGTTTAAAAGCCAAAGTCATTTATATATCTTCTTTGTTGAGATGTCTAATAAAATTTTTGCCTTCTCTTTTTACTTGGGTTGTCTTATTTATTTATTTTTCTTTTTTGAGACGGAGTCTCACTCTGTCCCCCAGGCTGGAGTGCAGTGGTGTGAACCCGGCTCACTGCAAGCTCTGCCTCCTGGGTTCACGCCACTCTCCTGCCTCAGCCTCCTGAGTAGCTGGGACTACAGGCGCCCGCCACTATGCCTGGCTAATTTTTTTGTATTTGTAGTAGAGATGGGGTTTCCCCATGTTAGCCATGATGGTCTCGATCTCCTGACCTCGTGATTTGCCCACCTCGGCCTCCCAAAGTGCTGGGATTATAGGCGTGAGCCACCATGACTGGCCAGGTTGTCTTATTTTTAAAAATATGTTTATTACTAATTGTAAACTATATGTAACAAAAAACTTTTCTTTCTTTTTGAGACAGAGTTTCACTCTTGTTGCCCAGGCTGGAGTGCAATGGCGCGATCTTACCTCACTGCAGCCTCTGCCTCCCGGGTTCAAGTGATTCTCCTGCCTCAGTCTCCCGAGTAGCTGAGTTTACAGGCAGATGCCACAATGCCCAGCTAATTTTTGTAGTTTTAGTAGAGACGAGGCTTCACTGTGTTATCCAGGATGGTCTCGATCTCCTGACCTCGTGATTTGCCCTCCTGGACCTCCCAAAGTGCTGGGATTATAGGTGTGAGCCACCACGCCCGGCCAGGTTGTCTTATTTTTAAAAATATATTTATTATTAATTGTAAAATATATGTAGCAAAAAACTTTTCTTCCTTTTTTTTTTTTTTTTTTTTTGAGACAGAGTTTCACTCTTGTTGCCCAGGCTGGAGTGCAATGGCGTGATCTTGGCTCACTGCAGCCTCCGCCTACCGGGTTCAAGTGATTCTCCTGCCTCAGTCTCCCAAGTAGCTGGGTTTACAGGCAGATGCCACAACACCCAGCTAATTTTTGTATTTTTAGTAGAGACAGGGTTTCACTATGTTGGTCAGGCTGGTTTCAAACTCCTGACCTCTGGTGATCTGCCCGCCTGGGCGTCCCAAAGTGCTGGGATTACAGGCGTGATTTTTTACATTTCTATTTTGTTTTTGTAGAAACAGGGTCTCACTATGTTCCCCAGGCTGGTCTCAAATTGCTGGGCTCGTGATACTCCTGCCTTGACCTCCTAATGTACTGGGATTACAGGCGTGAGCCACTGTGCCCAGCCAATTTTTATTTTCTTAATGATGTTGTTTGAAGGACACCGTTTTCAATTTTGATGAAATCCAATTTATCTCTATTTTCTTTCATGATCCTGCCTTTGGTCTTGCATCTGAGAACACTTTGCTTCACTCAAGGTCGGTCACGAAGATTTCCCCTCATGCATCCTTTTAACCATTTCATGCCTTTAGCTCTTACATTTAGGTATCTGGTTCATTTCAAATTAATTTTTGTGTATGGAGTGAGGTAGGGGTAACTCATCTTTTTACATGTGGATATCTAACTGTCATAGAACAACTGTTGAAAAGAGTGTCCTTTCCCCAACTGAAAGCCTTGGCACCTTTGTCAAACATCAACTGACCCTAAATGTTTGGGTTTATTTCTGGATTCTCCATTGATCTATATCTTGATTCTCATGCCAGCATGCACTCTATTACTGTAGTTTTATAGTAAGTTTTAAAATGGAAAGTGTGAATCTTCCAATTTTGTTCCCTTTCAAAATTATTTTGGCTATTCTGGATCCTTTGCATTTCCATATAAATTTTATGATCAGGTTGATAATTTCTGCAAAAAAAACAAAACAAAACAAAACAAAAAACAAGCAAAACCAAAAAGCTTGTTCACATTTCAGTAGGGATTGCATTCAACCTACAAACTAATTTGGAGAGCATTGTCCTCTAAACACTGAGTCTTATAATCCATGAATACTGACTGTCCATCCATTCATTTAGATCTTCAATATCTCTTTGAAATGTTATATAGTTTTAAGCGTACTAGTCTTGCACTATTTTCATTAAACTTATTCCTAGGTATTTTACTATTATTATTTTGAGACAGGGTCTCCCTAAGTCTCCCAGGCTGGAGTGCAATGGCACAATCTCAGCTCACTGCAAACTTTACCTCCTGGGTTCAAGTGATTCTCCTTCCTCAGCCTCCCGAGTAGCTGGGATTACAGGTGTGTGCCACCACGTCTGGCTAGTTTTTGTATTTTTAGTAGACATGAGGTTTTGCCATGTTGGCCGGGCTGGTCTTGAACTCCTGACCTCAGGTGATCCACCCACCTTGGCCTCCCAAAGTGCTGGGATTACAAGTGTGAGCCACAGTGCCTGGTTGGTATTTTACTGTTTTTTAATGCTGTTGTGAATAAAATGCCTACAACTCCTGGGTTCACTCCTAATCTGCATGTGTGTGGATCTTCTAATTAGCATATCACATGCTTGGAGAATTGATCTAACAGGCCGACCTCCCCTGAGGTCTCAGAGTGACCAGTAGGTGGTGCACACGAAGGTTATTCCTGAATAGAACAGCAAAGGCTTGGAAAATGAACTGATAACTGGAACCACATTGCACAAGAGACTAAAATAAGAATGACCAAAAAAAGACCCAGAGAATCATCATTTACCACTCAACATTTCCACGATAGAAACAAAAATCACTTGATATATGAAGAAAGCGAATATCTAAACTCATGAATGGAAAAACAACGGACACCAATGATACGATGGCTCGCATGAATCATCTGACAAGGACTTTAAAACAGCTGTTGTAAAAATGCTCAAACCAGCAACTGCAAACAGTCTTGACACAAATATCAAAATAGAAGGACTCAGAAAAGAAATAGAAGATATAAAGAAGAACCAAAGGGAAATTTCAGAACCGAAAAATGTAACTGAAGAAAAAACTCACTGGATGGATTCAGCAGCAGAATGGAGGTAACAGAGGAGTCAACAGCCTCAAAGGTATGGTCACAGAAATTAATCTGAACAAGAGAGAGAAAAAATAATTTCAAAAAATGAACAGAGACTCTAGGACCTGTGGGACAGTAACAGGGCTAATATTTATGTCACTGGAGTCCTAGAAGGAGAGAGACCATGAGGCTAAAAGAACATTCGAGGAAGTAACAGCTGAAAAATTTATCAAGTTTTGTAAAAGACCCAACAGATTCAAGAAGCAGAGCAAATTCCATCCAGGATAAACCAAGAAATCCATTCCAAGACACTTCAAAGATTAAATTGCTGCAAACTACAGACAAAATAATCTTAAGACCGGGCGTGGTGGCTCACCCTGTAATCCCAACACTTTGAGAGGCCAAGGTGGGCAGATCACTTGAGGCCAGGAGTTCGAGAACAGCCTGGCCAACATGGAGAAACCCCCATCTCTACTAAAAATACAAAAATCGCTAGGCATGGTGGGTGTTTGTAGTCCCAGCTATTTGAGAGGCTGAGGCAGGAGGCAAAACCCTCCTGCCATGTTTGGCCAACATTTTTGCCATGTTTGGCCAACATGGCAAAAACCCATCTCTACTAAAAATACAAAAATGAGCCCGGCATGGTGGTATGCGCCTGTAGTCCCAGCTACTCAGGAGGCTGAGGCACAAGAATTGCTTGAACCTGGAAGGCGGAGGTTGCAGTGAGATTGTGCCACTGCACTCCATCCTGGGTGACAGAGTAAGATTCTGCCCCAAAAATAAAAATAAAAATCTTAAAAGCAGCCAGAGAAATTTGATGTATTATCTATCTACAGATGTATTATCTATAAAGAAAAATGATTTGAATGGCTGGATTTCTCATCAGAACTCATAAGGGCTACAAAGAAAAGACACAACACTTTTCAGACTTCTACGTCCAGCAAATTTCCTCAGCCTGACAAAAGACATCAACAAATATCCTACAGCTAACTGCATACTTCATGGTGAAGTCCTAGATGCCTTCCTCCGGTTCTAAGACCAGGGTCAAGGTAAGGATTTCCACCCTCACCCTCTTTATCAACACCCTGCTGGAAGTTCTGGCTACTGCAAAAGGGCGAGACCAGAAATAAAAGGCATATCAGCTGGAAAGGAAGAAATGAAAGTGTCCTGATTTGCAGACAAGCATGATTATCTATGTAGAAAATTCCAGAGAACCTATTAGAAACCAAGAACAAGGCCGGGTTCGGTGGCTAACACCTGTAATGCCAGCACTTTGGGAGGCTGAGGCAGGTGGATCACTCAAGGTCAGGAGTTCAAGACCAGCCTGGCCAACATGGAGAAACCCCCATCTCTACTAAAAATACAAAAATCACTGGGCGTGGTGGGTGTTTGTAGTCCCAGCTATTTGAGAGGCTGAGGCAGAAGAATCACTTGAGCCTGGGAGGCGGAGGCTGCAGTGAGCCAAGATTGCGCGACAGCACAACACTCCAGCCTGGGCGACAGCGTGAGTGAGACTCTGTCACAAAAACAAAAACAAAAACAAAAAACAAAAACAAAACAAAACAAAAAAACCCCAAAAACCTAGAACCAATGAATGATTTTAGCCAGGTTGCAGGTTACAAGGTCAACACATAAAAATCAATCATGGCCTAGCGCAGTGGCTCATGCCTGTAACCCCAGAACTTTGTCAGGAGATCAAGACCAGCCTGACCAACATGATGAAACCCCGTCTCTGCTAAAAACACAAAAATTAGCGGGACGAGGTGGCAGGTGCCTGTAATCCCAGCTACTAGGGAGTCTGAGACAGGAGAATCACTTGAGCCCAGGAGGCAGAGGTTGCAGTGAGCTGAGATCATGCCACTGTACTCCAACCTGAGTGACAGAGGGAGACTCTGTCTGAAAAATAAATAAATAAATAAATAAAACGTTTTATTCCCATATACAAACAATGAACAATAGGAAGCCAAAAAAATTTTAAGGTTATAATTTACAATAGCTCCAAAACATGCCTAGATGTAAATCCAACACAACTTACGAAACCTGTGCACTGGAAACTATAAAATGCTCTTGAAAATAATCAAATAAAGGGAAAGACTTATTGGGTTGGTGGATTTGAAGTTTCAGCACAGTAAAGAGGTCCATTCTCCCCAAGGGATCTACACATTTAACACAAAACCAGGCAAAATTCCAGCAGGATTTTTTTTTCCTTTGGTAGATGTAGACTGATTTTACACTTTATATGGAAGGGCAATTAATTAGAATAACTGAAATTTGAAAGCAAGAAAACAGTTGTAGGATTCAGACTATCCGATTTTCTTTGTTTTTGAGATGGAGTCTGGCTCTGTCGCTCAGGCTGGAGTGCAGTTCTCCGCGGTTCTCCTGCCTCAGTCTCCCGGGTCACTGGAATTACAGGTGCCTGCCACCAGGCCCGGCTAATTTTTGTATTTTTAGTAGAGATGGGGTTTTGACATGTTGGTCAGGCTGGTCTTGAATTCCTGGCCTCAGGTGATCCGCCTGCCTCGGCCTCCCAAAGTGCTGGGTTACAGGAGTGAGCCACGCGGCCGGCTGACTATCTGATTTTAACACTTACTCTAAAGCCACAGCAGTCATGACCACGTGGCCAAAGTGATAGAGGCGCAGATCCACAGAAGGAAAAGATAGTCCGGATACAGCCACAGACTCACCATCTCCTCTGACCTTTGGCAAAGGGGCCATCCAGTGCAGAAAGGAGACTTCCCTCAGCAAATGGTGCTGGAATAACTGGTCATCGTTATTCTGAGTTGAACCGCTTTGGGTGTTCCTGGGAAGGCCTAGGGGAGCTGGGGACGGGGGCATTTCCAGATGAGCCAACCGGCACCTCCCACTGCTCCAGGGTGTGCGGAGCTGCCTGAGGCCCTGCCCGGGTGGGAGCCCTGCCCGCTGGGCAGCCTGCCCTCGGGTCCTCGTTCGTGGATAAAAAGGCACAGGTCAGAGCTGGGGAAGCTCTCCCCGGCCACCCAGGTGGTGAGGGTCACCCCGCAGTCACCCAGGCTGTCAGGGTCACCCTACGGCCACCCAGGTGGTGAGGGTCACCCTGCGGTCACCCAGGTGGTCAGGGTCACCCTGCAGTCACCCAGGTGGTCAGGGTCACCCCGCGGCTATCCAGGTGGTGAGGGTCACCCCGTGGTCACCCAGGTGGTCAGGGTCACCCTGCGGCCACCGAGGTGGTGAGGGTCACCCTGGGCCTGTGTCCACCCGGCTCCCTCCACTGCCCGGGGTAGGGAAGCAGCGCTGCCACGCAGTGGAACCGCCAGCTTCGCAAGACGCAGGCGCCCGTGGGGTCCCTCCTGGGGTGAAGGGAGGGTCTTTCTGGGAACGCCCCCTTGGGGTGGCTCAGCTGCGAGGGAAACATGAGTCCTGGGAACCTGAGGCTAACGCAGGTGCTTGTCCTCAAAGACACCTCCCCCAATAAACGCTCAAGCGAGGGGGCGGGGAGACGGGAGACCTGGAGCCCGGCTCCCGGTTGCTGCGCGTGGAGGGAGCATCACGCCCCGCCCTTATTCCCGCCGCCACGGGGCTCCAGGGAGGCCGTCGCTCACCCACAGCAGCTGCGGGCCCGGCCCGGCCCTCCCGCGCCTGTAAGCCACGCCCGAGCTTCACCCCCCGGGCCCGCCCCTCCTCCCGCCCCTCCTCCCGCCCCTCCTCCCGCCCCTCCTCCCGCCCCCTCCTCCCGTCCCCGTAGCTGCTCCCTCTCGCCTTTCCCGGAACCGCGACCCCCGCGCCTTCCCTCAGGGCCCCGGGCGGGCGGACGCCAGACCCAGAAATCCGGGCGGGAGGTCGGGTGGTGTCTGCTCCGTCGCGGACAGGTGTCGGGGCGGGTCGGAGCCACGAGGACTCTCCGCAAAACGCCCAGCGACGTCAGTCTTCGCCAAGAGGCAGGTGGCTGCCCCGCTCCCCAGCTCGAGCCGGTTCGTCCCCACGTGGGGTGGAGGCGGCGCCGGACTCCCGTCCTCGGCAGGGCTCAGGCTCAGGGCCGGGGCCTCCTGCCGCGCGCCCGGAACGCCCTCCCCGTCCTCCCCGCAGCCCGTCCCCACCACCCGGGCGCCCCTTCTCGCCGGCTGCCACCCGCGGCCCCGCTCCCCTGGAGAGACGGGGTTTCACCATGTTGGTCAGGCTGGTCTCGAACTCGACCTTAAGTGATCCACCCACCTCGGCCTCCCAAAGTGCTGGGATTACAGGCGTGAGCGACCGTGCCCAGCCCACATTATTATTTTAGTAATAGCCGTCCTAATGGATGTGAAGTGGAATCTCACTGTGGTTTTGATTTGCGGTCCTAATGACTAACGATGTTGAGAGCGCTTTCATGTGCTTATTGGCCATTTGTGTATCTTCTCCAGAGGAATGTCTGTTCAAGTCCAGTTTTTCGTTGGGTTGTGTGTCTTTTTGCTGTTGAGTTGTTGAAATTCTTTATATGTTCCAGATACTAGAGCCTTATCAGAGATGTGATCTGCAAATATTTTCTCCCACTCAGTGGGTTGTCTTTTGTCTTTTCACTCACTTGATAGTGTCCTTTCATGCACAAAAGTTGTTAATTTTCATGAAATCCAATTTATCTATTTTTTCGTTTGTTGTTTGTGCTTTCAGCGTTGTTTTGTTTTGTTTTGTTTTTTGACAGAGTTTTGCACATGTTGCCCAGACTAGGGTGCCATGGCGCGATCTCGGCTCACCACAACCTTTTGGCTCCTGGGGTCAAGCAGTTTTTCTGCCTCAGCCTCCCGAGTAGCTGGGATTATAGGCATACACCACCACACCCGCCTAATTTGGTATTTTTAGTAGAGACAGGGTTTCTCCATGTTGGTCAGGCTGGTCTCAAAGTCCTGACCTGGTGATCCACTCGCCTCATCCTCCCGAAGTGCTGGGATTACAAGCATGAGCCACCGTGCCCAGCCTTCAGCATTATGTTTAAGAAAACATTGCTAGCTGGGTGCGGTGGCTCATGCCTGTAATCCCAGCACTTTGGCAGGCCGAGGTGGGTGGAACACCTGAGGTCAGGAATTTAAGACCTGCCTGGCGGACATGGTGAAACCCCATCTCTACTGAAAAATACAAAACTGTGGCATGTGCCTGTAGTCCCACCTACTCGGGAGGCTGGGGCAGAAGAATCACTTTAAACCTGGGAGGTGAAGGATGCAGTGAACCTACATCATGCCAGTGTACTCCTGGGCAATAGAGTGAGACTCTGTCTCAAACAGAGAGAGAAAGAGAAAAGGAAGGGAGGGAGGGGAGGGAAGGGGGAGAAAGAAAAAGAAAAAGAAAGAAAAAAAGAAAAGGAAAGAAAACATTGCCAAATCCAATATTTTCTCCTGTCTTTTCTTCCAAAAGTTTTTGTAGTTTTAGCTCTTAAGTTTAATGTTTAATCCATTTGGAGTTACTTTTTGAATATGGGTTAAGGTCAGGGTCCAAGTTCATTCTTTTGCATGTGGTTAACATTTTCTCAGCACCATTTGTTGAAGACACTGTCCTTTCCCCCATTGAATGGCCTTTTCCCCCTGTTGGGAATCAATTGATCATATGTGAGAGTTTAACTCTTAATTCTATTCCATGTCTATCCTTATGTCAATACTATACAGTTTTGATTACTGTAGCTTTGTAGTAAGTTTTGAAATCAGGAAGTATGAATCCAACTTTGCTGTTTTTCAGAATTATTTTGGCCATTCAGGTCCCTTGAGATTCCAGGTGAATTTTAGGATAGGGTTTTCTTTTTTTTTTTCTTTTTTTTTTTTTGAGACGGAGTCTCGCTCTGTCACCCAGGCTGGAGTGCAGTGGCGCGATCTCCGCTCACTGCAAGCTCCGCCTCCCGGGTTCATGGCATTCTCCTGCCTCAGCCTCCCGAGTAGCTGGGACTACAGGTGCCACCACCATGCCCGGCTAATTTTTTGTGTTTTCGGTAGAGACGGGGTTTCACCGTGTTAGCCAGGATTCTCGATCTCCTGACCTCGTGATCCGCCCACCTTGGCCTCCCAAAGTGCTGGGATTACAAGCGTGAGCCACCGCGCCCAGCCAGGATAGGGTTTTCTATTTCTGCAAAAAACACCATTGGGATTTTGATAGGGATTACACCAAGTCCGTAGGCTACTTTGGGTAGTATTGCCACTTTAGCAGTATCAAGTCTTCCAATCCATGAACACAGATGTCTTTCCATTTATTTAGGTGTTATTTAATTTCCTTCAGATGTATTTTGCAGTGTACAAGTTTTACAAGCCTTCCATATTTTTGGTTAATTCTCAAGTATTTTGCCTCTTTGGTGCCATTGTAAATGGAATTATTTTCTTTTTTTTTTTTTTTTTTTTTTTTTTTTGAGATGGAGTCTCGCTCTGTCACCCAGGCTGGAGTGCAGTGGCCCAATCTCGGCTCACTGCAAGCTCCACCTCCCAGGTTCACACCATTCTCCTGCCTCAGCCTCCCGAGTAGCTGGGACTACAGGTGCCCACCACCTTGCCCAGCTAGTTTTTTTGTATTTTTTAGTAGAGACGGGGTTTCACCGTGTTAGCCAGGATAGTCTCGATCTCCTGACCTCATGATCCACCTGTCTCGGCCTTCCAAAGTGCTGGGATTACAGGCTTGAGCCACTGCGCCCGGCCAATGGAATTATTTTCTTAGTTTCCATTTGGGATTGTTCATTGATAGTGTATACAGATGCAACTAATTTTTGTGTATTGGTTTTGTGTGCCTTGCAACTTTGCCTAGTTTGTTAGCTCTGAAAGTGTTTTTCTTTGTGAATTATTTAAGATGTTCTGCATATAAGATCGTGTCACCTACAAATAGAGATAATTTTAATTCTTTTCTAATTTGAATGCTTTTTTGTTTGTTTAATTGCTCTGGCTAAAATATTCAGTACTATGTTAGATAGAAGTGTTGAAAGTGGGGATCCTTGTCTTGTTCCTGATCTTAGGGGGAAAGTTTTCAGCCCTTCACCATTGAATATAATGTTAGCTGTGGCCTTTTCATATATGGACTTTGTCATGTTGAGAAAGTTCCCTTCTATTCCTAGTTTACTGAGCATTTATATAATGAGTGTTGGATTTTGTGAAGTGCTTTTTCTGCATTAATTGAGGAAATTATGTGTTTTTTTTCTCTTCATTCTATAAATGTGCTGAATCGCATTGATTTCTGCATGTTCAACCAACCTTGCATTCCTGGAATAAATCCCACTTGGTCATGGCATATATCCGTTAAATACACTGCTGAATTCAGTGTGCTAGTATTTTGTTGATAAGTTTTGCATCTATGTTCATAAGAGACATTGGTCTGTAATGTTATTTCTTGTAGTGCCATTCTGGCTTTAATATCAGGGTAATGCTGGCCTTACAAAATGAGTTAGGAAGTGTTTGTTCCTCCTCAATTTTTTGGAATAGTTTGATAATTCTACTTTAATTCTACTTTAAATGTTTGGTATAGTTCACCAGTGAAGTTCTTGGCTCCTGAGCCTTGCTTTGTTAGAAGGTTTTTGATGATTGATTCAATCTCTTTGTTATAGATCTATTTAGATTTTGTATTTCTTGAGTCAGTTTTGGTGTATGTGTACATTTAAGAATTTGTTCATTTCATCTAGGCTATCCAATTTGTTGCTTATAGCATTCTTTTATAATCCTTTTTATTTCTGTAAAATGAGTAGTAATGTTTCCAGTTCATTTGTGATCTTAGTGATTTTAGTCTTGTTTTATTCCTTGTCAATCTAACAGTTTATCAATTTTGTTGATATTTTCAAGTACTAATTTTGCTTTTGTTGATATTCTCTATTTTTTAATTCTCCATGTCATTATATGTCATTAATCTCCACTATATATATATATAGTGATATATATATATATATATATATATAGTGATATATATATATATATATATATATATTTTTTTTTTTTTTTTGGACACAGGGTCTTGTTCTGTCATCCAGGCTGGAGTGCAATGGCATGATCATAGCTCACTGTAACTTCAAACTCCTGGGCTCAACCAATCCTTCTGCCCCAGTCTCCTGAATAGCTAAGACTACAGGCACATGCCACCATGCCTAGCTAATTTTTTAATTCTAATTTTTTGTAGAACCAATATCTTGCTATGTTGCTCAGGGTGTTCTCAAACTCCTGGCCTCAAGTGATCCTTCCACCTCAGCCTCTCAAAATGCTGGGATTATGGCACGAGCCACCGCACTCAGCCCACACTAATCTTTATTATTCTCTTCTTCCTGCTAGAGTTGGGTTATTTTAGTTCTCTCTTTTTTTTTAGTTCCTTAATGTGGCCTGTATGAAGATGTAAAGAGATATACTTCTTTTTGACATTTAAGAAAATCTCTTATTAGATCACTGGCTGACTGCAGAGATAATGAAATAAACTTAAATGACTACTCATAAGAAGGGATACAGATTTTGCAAACATAGTTTGGAAAAGTCACTAAACATATTTCCAGGCACCATGGCTCACACCTGTAATCCCAGCACTTTGGGAGGCTGAGGCGAGCTTATCACCTGTGGTCCAGAGTTCAAGACCAGCCTGGCCAACATAATGAAACCCCGTTTCTACTAAAAATACAAAAATATTAGCCTGACATAGTGGCAGGAGCTGTAGTCCCAGCTAGTTGGGAGGCTGAGGCAGGAGAATTGCTTGAACCCAGGAGGTGGAGGTTGCAGTGAGCTGAGATTGCACCACTGCACTGTAGCCTGGGTAACAGAGTGAGACTCTGTCTTCCAAAAAAAAAAAAAAGATAATTGGCTGGGCATAGTGGCTCACACCTGTGATCGTAGCTGTTTGGGAGGCTGAGGGAGGTGGATCACTTGAGGTCAGGAGTTTGAAAGCAGCCTAGCCAACATGGTGAAACCCTGTCTCTATTAAAAATATGAAAATACTAGCCAGGCCTGGTGGCGGGTGCCTGTAATCCCAGCTACTGGGAGGTTGAGGCAGGAGAATTGCTTGAAACCAGGAGGCGGAAGTGGCAGTGAGCTGAGACTGGACCACTGCAGTCCAGCCTGGACAACAGAGTGAGACTCCATCTCAAAAAGAAAAAAAAAAAAGACAATTGTAGCCCTCAACAGCAATTTTTGAGGAGGAAGAATCTGATTTTCAGAGTTAACCACATTTATATAGCTTGGATATTTGTCCTCCAAATCCCATGTGGAAATTGGATCCCCACTGTTGGAGGCAGGGTCTGGTGGGAGGTATTTGAGTCATGGGGTGAACTCCTCGTGAATGGTTTGGCACTGTCCTCATGGTAGAGTAAGTTTTCCCTCTAGCAGCTCCTCTGAGATCTGCTTGTTAAAAAGACCCTGGAATCTCACTCCTTGTTTCTGTGTCTCTCTCACCATGTGATATGCCACCTCCCTTTCACCTTCCACCGGGAGTAAAAGCAGCCTGAGGCTCTTGCCAGAAGCAGGTGCTGGTGCCATGCTTCCTGTACAGCCTGCAGAACCAGGAACAAAGGAAACCTCTCTATAAATTACCCAGCCTCTGGTGCTCCTTTGGCAACACAAGTGGACTCAGACACACCTTATAATACTTGAAATGTCCAGTTCCAACACAAAATTACAAAGCATACAAAGAAACAGGAAAGCATGACCCATCACAGGAAAAAAAAGGTAATTTTATAGAAGTCATCTCTGAAGCTGTCCAGACATTGGAAGTACTAGACAAAAATGTTACATCAACTATCTTAAAAATATTCAATAAGCAGTCCTGGTGTGGTGGCTTATGCCTATAATCCCAGCATTTTGGGAGGCCGAGGAGGGCAGATCACCTGAGGTCAGGAGTTCCAGACCAGCCTGGCCAACATAGAGAAACCCTGTCTCTACTAAAAATACAAAAATTAGCCGGATGTGGTAGCACACACCTGTAATCCCAGGTACTCAGGAGGCTGAGCCAGGAGAATTGCTTGAACCTGGGAGGTGGAGGTTGCAGTGACCTGAGATCACACTAATGCACTCCAGCCTGGGTGACAGAGCAAGACTCCATCTCTCTCTCTCTCTCTCTCTCTCTCTCTCTCTCTCTCTGTGTGTGTGTGTGTGTGTGTGTGTGTGTGTATTTATATTCAATAGGCTAAAGGGAAATATGGACATGGAGCTAAAGAAAATCAGAAGAATAAGGCATGAAACGAGGCAATCTCAATAAGATACATAAATTATAAACGGGAACCAAGTAGACAATATAGAGCTGAAAAACAAAATAGCAGAAACGAAGAATTCAGCTGGGCATGGTGGCTCACACCTGTAATGCCAACACTTTGGGATGCTGACCCCAGGAGTTCAAGACCAGCCTGGGCAACATAGTGAGACCTTGTCTTTACAAAAAAAGTATTTTTCTTAATTAGCCAGGTGTGATGGTGCATGCCTATAGTCCCAGCTACTTGGGAAGCTGAGGTGGGAAGATTGCTTGAGCCCAGGAAGCCAAGGCTGCAGTGAGTCACATTCATGCCACTGCACTGCAGCCTGGGCAACATAGTGAGACTGTCTCAAAAAAGAAAAGAAAGATGTGAAGAGTTCACTCAAGGGGTTCAATGTCAGATTTGTGCACATAGAAGAAAGGATCAGGGAACCTGAAGACAAGGCGATTGGAATTATCCACTCTGAAGAGCAGAAAGAAAAATGATGCAGAAAAATGGAATAACCCAAGGGACCTGGGACACCATCAAGTGTACCAACATACACATCACGGGAGTCCCAAAAGGAGAAGAGAAATAAAAAAGGGAAGAAAAATTATTTGAAGGAATAGTATCCCCAAACTCCCCAAATTTGATGAAATAAATGAATCTACATATCCCAGAATCTCAACAAACTGCAAACCGGATAAACTCAGAGATCCACAGTGAGAAACACTGTTGTCAGAAAAAAACAAAGACAAAGAAAGCAGCAAGAGAGAAGCAACTGGTCTCGTACAAAGGAGCCTCAATAAGATTTTTAGCAGATTTCTCATCAGAAGCCTTGGAGACCAGAAGGCAGTAGTATAAGTAAACTACACAAGAAAATATAAAATCAAGGATTATGATAGTTTTGGTTTGTAACTCCTGTTTTTTTCTATATGATTTGAAAGACCAATTCATAAAACAGTAATTATAAATCTGTGTTAATGGACATAAAATATATAAAGATGTATCTGTGACCCCCAAATATCTGAGACAAGTGTGGGTCAATTCAGGAAGTTTATTTTGCCAAGGTTGAGGACGTGAGCCCGTGACACAGCCTCATTAGGTCCTGATGCCACGTGCCCAAGGTGGTCTGGGCACAGCTTGGTTTTATACATTTTAAGGAGACATGAGACATCAATATATGTAACGTACATTGGTTCTGTCTGGAAAAGTGGGACAGCTCAAATTGGGGGGGGGGCTTCTGAGTCATGGATAGATAAGTGACAAACAGTTGCATGCTTTTGAGTTTCTGATTAACCTTTCCAAAGGAAGAAATCAGATATGCATTTATTTCAGTGAGCAGATGGATGACTTTTTCTATCCTTTGTCCACAAAGAATTTTTCCACAAATTTGTGCACACAAATTTGTCCACCAGGAGCTGAGGCCAAAACGTTGGTCTCTTTTATTTACACCTATGTGCCAGGAACACCCCGATGGCCTCGGCGTCTGCACTTCTCCCCACCTGCCTGCCCTCCACAAGCTCACTCTTGATGCTCTTCCGCAAGGCAGTCAGGGACCTGTTAGAGCCGGGCAACGCAAAGGCCCTGCCTCTGCAGTCTCTGTTCACACTTTTTTTTTTTTTTTTTTTTGAGACGGAGTCTCGCTCTGTCGCCCAGGCTGGAGTGCAGTGGCCGGATCTCAGCTCACTGCAAGCTCCGCCTCCCGGGTTCACGCCATTCTCCTGCCTCAGCCTCCCGAGTAGCTGGGACTACAGGCACCCGCCACCTCGTCCGGCTAGTTTTTTGTATTTTTTTTAGTAGAGACGGGGTTTCACCGTGTTAGCCAGGATGGTCTCGATCTCCCAACCTCGTGATCCGCCCGTCTCGGCCTCCCAAAGTGCTGGGATTACAGGCTTGAGCCACCGCGCCCAGCCATCTGTTCACACTTTACCTTGTCTGAGCCTCCCAGGGACCACCCTATTTTTGAAATTTTATATTTTATTTATCTATTGAAATAGTGTCTTGCTCTGTCACCCAGGCTGGAATGCAGTGGTGCAATCATGGCTCACTGCAACCTCAATCTCCCAGGCTCAAACAATCCTCCTGCCTTGGCCTCCCAAAGTGCTGGGATTACAAGTGTGCAACACAGTGCCTGGCCTCACCCTATTTTATTTCATTTTAATTTTTAGTTTATTATTTTTGAGGTGGGGTATCATTCAGTCGCCCAGGCTGGAGTGCAGTGGTGTGATCTCAGCTCACTGCAACCTCTGCCTTCCGGGTTCAAGCGATTCTCCTGCCTCAGTCTCCTGAGTAGCTGGAATTACAGGCGCCCACCACAATGCCTGGTTAATTTTTGTATTTTTAGTAGAGATGGGGTTTCCCCATGTTGGCCAGGCTGGTCTCAAACTCCTCACCTCAAGTGATCCACCTGCCTCAGTCTCCCAAAGTGCTGAGATTACAGGCAGGAGTCACCACGCCCAGCCCCACCCTATTTTAGATTGCAGCTCCCCACACTCCCAATCGCTCTCCCCAGCCTCATTCTTTACCCCACGCTGGCACCAGCCACGCCCCTTCGCTTACGTATGCCACCTGGCTCTGGTTGTCTCTCCCATGCAAAGGTCAGCTCCATGATCCCAGTTTGCCCGGGACTGTCCTGGTGTCAGCACTGACATTCTGACCCAAGACCCTCCTTAGTGCCAGGCAGCCCCAGACTTGGTCCCCCAGCTGCAGGGCCCGGGATCTTTGCCAATGTTGTTTGTTCCCAGTGCTGGGTCGGTGCCCAGGGTCCTGGGCCTGCTCAGCTGTGCGTGATGAGTGAATGAGGAAGGCGGGTGTCCAAGGCTCACCCGTGTTAACACTGTGGCCCAGATGTGAGCAGGGCTGTGCGCCCTCGTGCAGCTGCTCCCGCCCGCCCCTACTGCACCCCCCATTTCTGGGGCCTGGGGTGCTCAGCACTTTTCTCCTGGCAGGTGTGGGGGTGGGTTTCCGGCGGTGGTGGTGGAGAGCGGCAGCGACGCTGGCCGAGGAGGCGGTGAGTGCACTGGGCTGTGGACGCTCTGTGTTGGGTGCTGGGGCGCCTGACCCGGCTCAGCACCGGCACTGAGAGCCACTGCCACCTGGTGGCAGCATGCGTGTATCCTCCAGCAGGTGCCTCCCTTGTCTGGGAGGGACAGTAGGACAGCTGAGATCTGAACACAGCCTCTTAAGAGTCCCAGAAGACTCAGTTTCCCCCATCTGTGGAAGGCTTGAGGGAGCCCACACCCAGTCAGGCAGGAGCTCAGCTCCGTGACCCTGCTCTGGCAAATCCTCCCTAGCTCCAACTCCACACTGGCCAGGATTCCCGGAGTAGCCCCGGGTCAGAGCAGGGGTCTTTGTGCACCACAGGGAGCACCCCTGGCTGGTCCAGGAGGCAGGAGCAGGAACCTGGGTCGGGGGCTGCCCTGCTGAGCTGGGACACTGGTCTTCTGGCTGGGGGTGGACAGGGGTATCCAGAGGAGACACGGAGAGAGCAGAGTGGCAGCCTGTGCTGAGCCCCCCGCCCCCACTGTGCCCCTGACCTCCTCCACGTTAGGGAGGGGCACCTGGGCAAGTGGCAGCCTGCATCCCCCCATGCCCCCGATGTGCAGGTTAGGGAGGGGCACCCTCTCCATGCCCCCACTGGCCTCCCTGCCCCTTGTGCCCAAACCCAGCTTCTCAAGCCCCTGACCTGGCCTGACCTCTGCATCCCCAGGGTGTCCCCACCACTGCTCCTTTATGGGGACACTTGGATGAGGATGTCTGGTCACACCATGTGACACTGACCTTAGCTGACCCCAAATCCACTCCCAGAGACCCTGCCCCTCCCCTGAGTCCCAAGGTGCTGCCTGCCCCTGACATGCCCAATGGGGTGTGGCCTCCCACGCCTTTGGGGTACTCTCGGGTCCAGCCTCATGGGGATGGCTCCACGACACCCACAGTCCAGACTTGTCCCTGATGCCGTCACCATCCAGCCAGGCCCAAGCTCCATTCTGACAGCTACCCCTGGACCAGCGTTTACTGAGTGGAGGGGACTTGCTCGCTCTGCAGTCCCCTCTCCAGTCTGTGGGGCAGAGCAGCCTCCATTGCAAGAAGGGAAAGAAGGCCCAGGGCCCATGGCAGGCTGGAAGACGGCAGCCTGGGCCCAGACTGCGGTGGGAGCGCATCTGCAGATGGGGTGCGACCACCGCCAGGACAGGCCGGGCACGCAGCCCTGCACAGCACTCAGGTGAGACGTCCAGGCTCCAGAGGGCGGCTCAGCGGGGAAGCCAGGGAGCCTACGTGACCCACACAAGAGGTCTTCGAGGGCCGACCCCACGGCCCACTGCACAGGCCACTGCTGGGGACCCCTGGCTGGGGTCTAGATGTGCCACTTGGAACGTCTCAGAACCACACATCCCAGCAGGTGGCCCCCAGGCAGGTGGCCTCTGAGACTACGGGAAGTGACTGACCCTTGCTGGGTGAGTGGGGCTGGGATCTAGGGAAGCTGAGACCCTCTGGAGGGGTCCAAGTGGGGCGGGTGCCCCAGTGAAGCTCAGCACCCAAGGATGCACAGATAGGGGAGGTGGACTCCAGCCAGTGTGGGGTGCCCCGGGCAGAAACAGGTGCTCCTTGACCACCTCGGGCTTGGTCAGCTACAGGAAGGGTGGGGTTGCACCTTGCACCCCAGAGCACTGGGGAAGCTCTGGGCAGCTGCCAGGGCCTTGTCTTCAGGGCCAGGCTCAGTGGCCATGACCATGAATTGTCTGAGAGGGAGGCTGGGGTCCAGCACCTGGGCCATTCAGGGAAGGGGTAGCCCACCCGGCTCCTGCTATTCCCAGGGGACTCAGGACAGGGTTGAAGGTCTTTTTTGTGACCCAGAGCCCCTGAGGGCCCCATGGAGCTGTAGCCCTAGGAGAGCCAGCAGATGCCTGGGCCCCACAGTCAGGTGAAACCACCCCACACTCTGAGGGGGGCCTGGCTCAGCTGTCCGAGGCTGTGCCTTGGCCTCCTGCCCCCCAGCAATGTGTCCCTGGCACCTACTTGTTCTTGAGGAGATTCCTGGCCTCAGGCTGCCATCCCATGGGGGTGGGTGCAACTGGAGAGAGATGTGGAGGTGGTACTGGCTGGGGCACCCCCTCCCAGCCCTGGCCCCACTGTGCGAGGCTGAGACAATGTGAGGGAAGGGGAGGGGGCTGCCCAGTCCTGGGGGTCAGTGGCTGTGGACAGCAGCCTCCTGTCTCCAGGGAGGCTCAGCAGACAAGTGAAGGAGGGGCCCACCCTGGCCCCAAAAGCAGTGTGTGTTACCTCCAGATCCCCCCACCTGAGCCAGGCCCAGTCCTCCTGCTGCCTCCAGGCCTGTCCCTGGGGCCGTGGACTTGCCCAGCATAGCATGGGCACTCCACAGTGGCAGGTGCCAGCCCCAGGGACACCTGACCAGCAGGTGTCCTTTGCCCCTTTCGTCTGTGAGCTGCTGGAGGTGACCTTTGCTGGGGAGGGGGACCCAGGCTTGGCCAAAAATTATTGCTGGGAGAAGGGGGAGCTGAAGGTCTGCGGGTCCTGCCATGGCCCTGGGCATGTCCTGTGGGCAGCAGGCCAGAGGCTGCCCTGAAATGGCTGTGGCTCGGCTGAGCTGAGGAGACATTCCAGAGACCCCTGCCTGGCGCACTGGTGCTCCCTGGAAAGGGTCTCCAGAGGCCCTGGGTGCCTGGCTGTCCTATCCACCCCCTCCCACCCCTCCCACCTCTGTGGCTCTTGCGATTCACCCCACCTGAAGCTAGGCAAGCTCTTGAGCTCACAGGGAGGGTGCAGGTGGGAGTGCCAGCTCTGACCCTTCCTGGACTCCAAGGCAGAGCCACGCTCCTGACCACACCCGGACACACGTGCTTAGTTCTATCCACTGGGCAGAGTCCTGTCCTGATGTACCCTGGGTCCTGGGAGCCTGGGCCTCAGTGGCTCGTTGGCAAAGGGACATCCCAAGTCACTGGTGGTTGGAACCAGAGCTCTGATCAGGGAAGGTGGACCCCCAGGGAGGAGGAGGCAAGGCCAGTGACAGAGTGAGACCAGGGAGGGTGTGCGGGAGGCCCAGCGGTATGTGGTGGAGGGAACTGCGAGGCTGGAGGGCAGTGGTGGGCACAGGCCTGGGTTTGGCACGGAAGCCTGACCTGTCTCAGGGCTGGGTGGTCTCCCCGTCTCCCCCACCCAGTCTTCTGTTCAGTGCACGCCATACCCAGCCCACTGTGGGAGGCCGGGAGTGCCTGGGTCTAGTCCTCAGCCTCCTGTGGCCCCTGAGAGCTGGGCACCCGCTGGAGTGGAGGTTGCAAAGCTGCTGGGGGACGGAGAAGTGTACATCGGTCCTCCAGCCCTGCAGGCACAAGGCAGCTACGTCAACACGGCCTCCTGCTTCCCCCGAGGATGATGGGAAGGGGGGGTGTGAACTGAGCTCCATCAACACGGCCTCCTGCTTCCCCCGAGGATGGGGATGGGAAGTGGGGGGTGTGAACTGAGGTCCTGCAGTGGAGGAGATGGGTAGGGGCTGGGCACAGCAGCAACACCCACCTGGATGCAGATGCCTGGGGCACAGGCCTCCTCCCTGGGAAGGTCCAGGAAGGCAAAGGCAGGGGCGGCTGCGGGGTCACCCTGGGATGGGGGAGGGCAGGTCACAGGCAGTGGGAGGAAGGGCAGATCAGGCTAAACCCTGTCCTTCTCCCACATCCTCTCAGCACAAAGCAGGGCTGGCCCCCTACCCCTCCCTGCCAGGTAGGCTAGACCCTGGGTGGGCTCAGGGCCCAGGTGGGGCAGAGACCACTACAGGGAAGTGATGGGGTCCTGCTGTCCCCCCCCACCCACTTCCCCAGGATGGAGCCCCTCTCTCGGCTCACTGAGGCTGGAGGGAGCGGGCTGGCCTGGAGTGCGGGTTGGCAGGCAGGGAGCTGTGACTTCCTCCTGTGACACAGGTGCACCTGGAAGTGGGCGGGGCTGGACGAGAAGAAGGTGGCCCGGAGGTGGCCCTTCATGGGCGAAGGCTGGATGGTCATTTTCCAGGCTGTGGGGAGTGAAGGGTGAGACTCCCATCTGGCCCAGCACCCCACTGCCTCCCTTCCTTCCCCAGAGGGCCCAGTGCCTGCCCACTGTACCTCCCCCAACCCACCCGGTCCCTCACTGGCCCAGCACTGTTATCCCACCTCCCCGACCAACACAGAGTGACATAAAGGATATTCTGTGCTGCGTCCACGCTGTGCAGGCCCCATGGAGAACTTACTTGGGAAGCGACGCTGTTCAAAAGGGCACCGCACCCAGGACCCCCAACTGGTGGAGAACTGCAAAGTGGGGTGAGGGGTGCAGGAGGGTGGAGTGTGTGCAGGGCAGGGACAGAGACAGGCTGGGTCAGCTTCAGGGTGCTCTGGCCCAGATCCCCTCCTTAGGCCCTTAGCTCACCCACTGTCAGACCAGAAGGGGGCTCTGAGGGACGGCTGGGAGGGTGGGCTCCAGGGCTGGGCAAGGGCCCCTGCCCCACTTCCTGTCCTGATGCCCCCTGGCCCCTCCCCAAATAGGGCACTGGCAGGCTGTGGCAGCCCCTCACCTTCAGGCAGAGCTGGGGTTGGGTGTCCACCAGCGGGTACTGCACCTGAGGAGGGCTGGGGTCAGGCTGTGGCATCCATGCCCACCCCCATCCCTGCCGAGCAGGCACTCACTCTTCGATGCACCAGCTGGCTGGATCGCTGCAGCTTACGACAGCCGGCCCCGGGCCCCGGGCGCCAGCACAGGCTCACATGGCCACTCACAGGGCAGGTGGGCTCCCAGCTCAGTGTCTGGCTCCCTGGGTGGTAGTAGACCATGTCCCACAGCACCTCCAGTGCCTCAGTGTCTGCAGGAACCCTCCCCCAAACACAGGTCAGTTGGCCCCTACTCTTGCTGCCAGGCCCATGGGGTCTAGCACCCACTCAAGTGACCACTGGGCCAGGGTCCAGAGCAGTCCTCCTATGGGTTGCTGAGCCCTGTCCCAAGTCTGTGCATGTGTGTGCATGTGTGTGCGCGCCTATGTGTGTGCCTGTGCATGGGTGCGTGTCCATGGGCATGGGTGCGTGTGCCTGCCTGTGCATGGGTGTATTCATGTGTATGTGTGTGCACGTGTATGGGTGTGTATGTGCATGGGTGCGTGTCATGGTGTGGGTGTGTATATGCATGGGTGTGCCTGCCTGTGTATGGGTGTGCGTGTGTGTGCATGTGTATGGGCGTGCATGTGCATGGGTACGTGTGCATGTGTGTGTGCAATGTCGCTGAGCAGAACCGAGAGCAGGGCATCTCTCTTTTATTTTTTTCAGACGGAGTCTCTCTCTGTCCCCCAGGCTGGAGTGCAGTGGCGTGATCTCAGCTCACTTGCAAGCTCCGCCTCCCTGGTTCACGCCATTCTCCTGCCTCAGCCTCCCGAGTAGCTGGGACTATAGGCGCCCCCCACCACGCCCGGCTAATTTTTTGTATTTTTAGTAGAGACGGGGTTTCATGGTAGCCAGGATGGTCTTGATATCCTGACCTCGTGATCCGCCCGCCTCAGCCTCCCAAAGTGCTGGGATTACAGGCGTGAGCCACCGCGCACGGCCTGGGCATCTCTCTTGTGCCCCTCAGACAGCCCCTCTTGACAGCCTTGATTTTCCCAGGTGAGCTGGGCCACGTGAGCACACACACACACACACACACACACGTGCACATCCACATCTGTGCACAGGTTCCCTTGGTGACAGGCCCAGGGATTTAGGCTGGGCCTGCCCCTTATCTCATCCCCCCACGTCAGTCCTCATGGTGGGATCAGCCTGGCCGCAGCCATTCCCACCCTCCCGCCCTTTGGCATCGCAGGACACTTGCCGTTTTCAAAGGGGCAGATCTGGGTCCGCACCGCATCAGGGGTCGCAGACCAGCCCTGTGGGAGGGGTTGGGGTCAGCGCAGCCCGCCCACCCCTGTGTTCCCCCACCTGCCCCAAGTACAGGCCACACCTCCAGGCACAGGCACGGCAGTTCCTGGCTGTAGGGCAGGGAGACGACCCGGGAGACGTTGTTGGCGGTCACCTGCAACCCAGAAAGGGCGGTTGAGGGGCTGCGCGGGAGGGCGGGGGTGGTCTGAGGTGGGCGGGGCCTGGGCCTGAAGGGGCGGGGACGGGAGGTGGGCGGGGCCTAGGCCTGACCGGGGCGGGGACGGGAGGTGGGCGGGGCCTAAGGTTGACCAGGGCGCGGGGCGCAGGCGCTCACTTGCACCGGGGCGCCCACGTCCTCGCAGGTGAACCGCTTGTGGCAGAGCCGCACGTAGTAGTCGGGGCTCCCAGAGGCCCTGGGCACCTGCACCAGAATCGCCTTGCGCCTCCGGTCCACCCAGTAGCTGAGCTTCCCGGCTGCAGGAGGCCGCAAGTCGGGGCCGCGCTGGGACCAGGGGTCACCGACACGGGGCTCTGTCCCGAGAGCCCCGACGTGGCGGCTCCTGTTTGGTTCAGGCGTTTGGCAGCCGCCCACCCGAGGGCCCCTCAGGATTTCCCAAACGGTGCAGAAGACCCCGGGAGAGGAAGCCTGTCGCAGCGTCCAGGGGTCTTCGCCAGGGCGTCGAAGGAGGGAACTCACCGAGGCAGTCAGGCACGTTCCTCCCCACGTCCTCCTCTCCGCAGTCTGCAAAGCGCAGAGGCAATGGCGGGGTGCGGGCTGCCCTGCCCTGGGGGCAATCCTCCTCCACCCGCCCCCTCCGCACCCCCTGCCCCCACCCCGCGCTGTGCCTCCGCCATGCGACCTCGAATTAAGCCAAAGGCCTTGCGGGGATCTATCCAGTGTGAGGGCCAGGCCCCTGCCCTGGGAAGTCCCACCCCAAGCCAGGCCCTGGAGGCTGAACGGCAGCTGTGCCCAGGGGGGCCCTGGGGACCCTACCTTCCACGAGGTGCTTCTGATCCAGCTGGACCCCGCAGAAATGAGGGATGGTCCTCAGGGTGACATAGAGGTGCTGGGCCACGCTCACCGCAAAGCAGCCAAAGTACACCTGGAGCTGAGCAGGTGCAGATGTGAGCTGCGTGGACTCAGAGGCACTGCCCTCCCCAGCCGGCCAGCTCCATTTGCGTGGCTGGAGCTCAGAGCGAGGGATGGCGCCCAGGAGGAGCGGTGCCCAGTCTTCGGGACGTGGGTGGCAGAGCCCTGCCCTGGCCTCACCTGCTGCCCCACCTGCTGCCGGTGGGAGGCCCTGGCCACCCACACGCTCTGACACTGCGTCTCCTGGGTGTCCAGGCTCACGGTGCAGGCCTCCAGGCCCCGCAGGTGCTCTGGGTGGAGGAAGGGCCCAGCAGGGCACGTCAGAGTAGGGCTGCCCCTGGCTCCAGACGGGGCCGTGGGACCCTGTTCCTCTGCCTTCTCTCTGTGAAGTGCGGTTAGCAGCGCCCCGCTCCCTCACCAGGCTGCCCAGGGTTTGATGGGAATAAAAGTCACCTGGGCCCACTGCTGGACCTGTGGGTGTTACTCCCACCCTCGAGGCCACCTCTCACCATGCAGGGTGATGGAGGCGCGTACACGCAGGAACAATGAGCAGCCGTCAGAGGGGATACATTGCATGGCAGTGTAGGACGTCAGGGCCTCCAGGACTGACCTGGACATGGACACAGGGCGTGGCCGGCAGAAGCTGTTAAAAATGTTCCCTGGGGAGAGAGAAGGCGTGTGAGGCCTCGAGTTCCCTGGTGCTTGGAAAGGCTTTGTGGTTGGTTCTGTGAAGGGCGAGAGAGCCCTGGGACTGCACAGTCTTTGCTGGGGGGTCTTTACTATCTTGCCCCAAGCCAAGTGGGGAGCACGCCCTCTGGCATGTAGTGAGCCCACCCTGAGACACACTCTGAAATGTCTGTGGGACCCCAGCAGTGGGCCCAGGTCAGTGGGGCAGGCTGCACACCAGTCTGCATCAGAGCAGTAGAAGCTGCTGCCCCACCTGGCCAGCAAGGGGGCAGGGAGCCCACCTTGACTTGCCGGCAAGCTCTGTCGCCTCTGCTCAAAGACGAACAGCAGAAAAGGCCAACGTGGGCTTGCTGGGACACCTGGGAGGCGACCGCAAGGTTGCTGCAGCCCAGACCTCTGTCCACAGGGAAGTGGCCACATCCTTGCAGGGAGGGTTTGCCTCCAGGGCCTTTTGCTCGGAGACCAAACACCATTCCAGGCAGCCGCATCAGACCTGCGCAACGGGGAGCTGGGGTATCATTTTGGGCACCAGGGGCTCAGCAATTTTGCTGCCTTTGCTCAGCCAGGTTTGCAGGTGGGACTCAGAGCAGAACTTCACGTGAGCCACAGAGCCTGGCAAGCCGGCATTCCACAGGAGGACTGCCACCCTCTTTATAGAAGGCCTGGCCACCGAGGCATGGCACCTCATGCTGTTGGTGAGACAGTGCAGCTGCTGCTCAGAGGAGCCCACACTGAACACGGCACCCTGCTGAGGCAGGAGAGGAAGGAATGAGGGTAACCAGGAACGAAGGGATAAGCAAAAGAACAGCAGGTGCAGCCAGTTCCAGGCAAGATGAGGCAGCACACAGGCCACAGCCTCCCTCCTGTGATAATGAGACTCCACTTCAGTCTCTGATTGTTGCAGACTCATCCTCCACAGGGTGTAACCCACTGGAAACCTCCAAAGGGCAGCTAGGGGTGTTACCAAATTCTTTTAGCTTTATGAAAACCTTGGGGCGCATTGCAATCGGGGTCCTTGGCCGCTCGCTTGAGCCTGCTCCCACTCTGTGGAGTGCTCTTTCTCTTCAGTAAATCTGTGCCCTCCTTACTCCATTCTTTTTTGTTGCTTTACTTGTGTGTTTTGTTCAGTTCTTTGTTCAACACGGCAAGAACCTAGACAACTGACAGCTGAGACCTTCCACCCAGTAACTCTGTGCCTCAAAGGGGCAATGGGAACGAAGAGGTCCGAACATACTATGGGTAAGAAATCCAACTCTTTCTCCTTTTTTTTTGTTTCAAGACGGAGTTCCGCTCTGATGCCCACGTTGGAGCACAGTGGCGTGATCTCGGCTCACTGCAACCTCTGCCTCCTGGGTTCAAGCAATTCTCCTGCCTCAGCCTACTGAGTAGCTGGGATTACAGGCATGCACCACCACGCCCGGCTAATTTTTGTATTTTTAGTAGAGACAGGGTTTCACTATGCTGGCCAGGCTGGTCTCAAAGTCCTGACTCAGGTGATCCGCCCGCCTCGGCCTCCCAAAGTGCTGGGATTACAGGTGTGAGCCACCACGCCCAGCCAGAAATCCAACTCTTACAAATTCCCACTGCAGTCCAGAGAGACTCACAGCAATCTGATTTACCCTCCTGCCTGAGATAGCGGGAAACCAAGGCAAAATCCATGAGCAATGGTTTCAAGACAGTGGGCGTGAGGAAGTCAGGGCCTGTGAGTCCTGGGAGACAGGAAACAGTCACAGTGAGCTCTGGGAATGTGCCACTGTCTGGGAAGTGTTTCCAGGCAGTGGTGGGGGTGAAGTCCCAAGTGGAGCTTGGCACACTCCCTGAGAGGAGGAACTGGGATGGAGGGTCTGGGCAGCCAGGGCCTTCAGGACCGAGTATGAGAGGGGAGAGGATAATGCAGAGAGAGAACTCTGGGGAGCATCCACTTTGCTAATAATCAGTGGAGTATTCATGAACACACGCATGTGAGGGAACACCCAGAGGTGGAGAAAGAACCACCCCAGGGAATTTGAGGGAGTGGCCGGGCAGGGCTCACACCTGCAATCCCAGCACTTTGGGAGGCCGAGGCAGGCGGATCACCTGATGTCAGGAGTTTGAGACCAGCCTTGGCAACATGGTGAAACCCCGTCCCTACTAAAAATACAAAAATTAGCCGGGTGTGGTGGCGGGCGCCTGTAATCCCAGCTACTCAGTAGGCTGAGGCTGAAGAATCACTTGAACCCAGGAGGCGGAGGTTGCAGTGAGCCGAGATCGTGTCACTGCACTCCAGCCTGGTGACAGAGTGAGACTCCATCTCAAAAAAAAAAAAAAAAAAAAAAAAGGCTGGGCATGGTGGCTTACGCCTGTAATCCCAGCACTTTGAGAGGCCACCGCACCCAATCAACAAAATTTTAAAAATCACTTATGATTATCTCAATAGTCACAGAAAAATTTTTTGACGAAGTTCACCATCCATTCCTGATTTAAATAAAAATCTCAGCAAACAGGGAATGAAATTTCCTTAAACTGATAGAGACAATCTGTGAAAAACCTATATCTAACATCACATTTCATAGTGAAAGAATAGATTATTTCCCTGCCCCCCAGATCAAAAACAAGACAAGGATCCCTGCTCTTCTCACTTTGACTCAATACTGCAGGGGGGACCCTACTCCATGCAATGGGGCAGGAAAAGAAATAGGCTTCTTGCTTGGAAATGAAGAAGTAAAGTTGTGTTCTTTTGTAGATGACATGATTGTCTCTGTAGAAAACGCTAGTATCTACAAAAAAGGCACTGCAACTAATAAGTTTAGCAAAGTTGCAGGATACAAGATCAGTATACAAAAATCCACTATTTTTTGTTTTTCTGTTTTGTGTTTTGTGTTTTTTTGTTTTTGTTTTTGTTTTTGTTTTTGAGACGGAGTCTCGCTCTGTCGCCCAGGCTGGAGTGCCGTGGCGCGATCTCCACTCACTGCAAGCTCCCCTGCCTCCCGGATTCACGCCATTCTCCTGCCTCAGCCTTCCGAGTAGATGGGACTACAGGTGCCCATCAGCACGCCCGGCTAATTTTTTTGTATTTTTAGTAGAGATGGGGTTTCACCGTGTTAGCCAGGATGGTCTTGATCTCCTGACCTCGTGATCCACCCATCTCGGCCTCCCAAAGTGCTGGGATTACAGGTGTGAGCCACCGCGCCCGGCCATGTTTTGTGTTTTTTTGAGACAGGGCCTCACTCTGTCGCCCAGGCTGGAATGCAGTGGTGCGATCTCGCCTCACTGCAACCTCTGCTTCCCAGGTTCAAGTGATTCTCGTGTCTCAGCCTCCCGAGTAGCTAGGACTACAGATGCGTACCACCACACCCAACTAATTTTTAAATTTGTAGTGGAGACGGGATTTCGCCATGTTGGCCAGACTGGTCTTGAACTCCTGACCTCAAGTGATCCACTTGCCTCAGCCTCCCAAACACTGTATTTCTATATACTAGCAAAGAATAGCTATAAATTGAAAATATAGAAATAAAATAAAGCCGGATGGTTTGGGGATAAAAAGCCAGGCTGTGCTAGGGAGCGGGGCGGGGACTGAGGGGAGTGAGGAGCGCTTCATCCCCAAGGCTGGTGTTTCCTTCCCTTGGAGGATCTTCCCTGGGGCTTGGTATGCAGCAATCTTCAGAGAAATGACTGTGCCTTAGAACTCGGTGTCTATGTTGTCATCTGTGTGTGTTCGGCCAACAACTCCCCTTTGATGCCAGCACTTTGGGAGGCCGAGCCAAGCAGATCACCAGAGGTCAGGGGTTCGAGACCAGCCTGGCCAACATGGCGAAACCCTGTCTCTACTAAAAATACAAAAATTTGCTGGGGATGGTGGTACGCACCTGTAGTCCTAGCTACTCGGGAGGCTGAGGTAGGAGAGGAAGGGAGGCAGAGGTTGCAGTGAGCACAGAGCACACCACAGCACTCCAGCCTGGGTGACAGAGTGAGACTCCATCTCAAAAAAAAAAAAAAAAAAGACAACCTCCTTTATGCAAGAAATGAGAAATCTGCATCTTTTGACCCTTTCCAGAAAAAAGACAAAGACTTATTCCAGACAACCAAGAAAGGAATCAAAACCAGAAAGTTAAAAAAAAAAAAAAAAAAAATGGTAAAGCCACAGAGGAGAAGGACTCACGGTGAGCACGGAAAATGAGGACATGTACAGAGTTAGTGAAACGCGTGCAGGAGGAGAAGCTGCTCATTGAGAAATAAAATGTACAAAAATAAGAACAGGCTCTTGTCCCAACTAAGCTGACAAAATGAAGAGGAGGCTATGTGGAAGGAAGGGTGAGTAAAGCAGAAACACACAAGATTAGTGTGGTACAAAACAGAATTCATTGTTACTGTGTGGAAAAAGCTGTGAAACTACAATTCATCATAAACTCTTAGAAATAAATGTTTTGCCTCATCCAAAATAAGGCACATAAATAACACCCAGAGACTTACCAAAAGAGTGCCTGACAGATGTGCTTCCTCCAGGAAGGAGAAGGGAGCTCAACAGGAACAAATCGGTTACGGAAAGGACTGGCGAGCGCGGAGAATGGGAAACACAGTGGGGAATTGGGAATTCAAACTGGTGTTGACAGAGGAGGAGGCTGAGGACAACTGTGTGTGTTTAAAAACACCTGGGCCGGGCATGGTGGCTCACGTCTGTAATCCCAGCACTTCGGGAGGTCGAGGCAGGCGGATCACTTCAGGTCAGGAGTTTGAGACCAGCCTGGCCAACATGGTGAAACCCCATGTCTACTAAAAATACAATGATTAGCTGGGCACAGTGGTGCTGGGAGCCTGTAATCCCAGCTACTGGAGAGGCTGATGCAGGAGAATCCCTTGAACCCGGGAGGCGGAGGTTGCAATGAGCCGAGATTGCGCCACTGCACTCCAGCCCGGGCAACAAAGCAAAACCTTGTTCCCCACACCCCTCCAAAAAAAAAAAAAAAAATACAGTATAACAAAAATAAAAATTAAAACACGCTGGGACTACACTTCCCTAATATGGGAGACCAGGCCATTTACACCGACTCAACTGCTGAAAAGTACTAATTAGGCTGGAGAAAAAACATACTTTTTAAAAAAACTTCCTAGGCCGGGCGCGGTGGCTCAAGCCTGTAATCCCAGCACTTTGGGAGGCCGAGACGGGTGGATCACGAGGTCAGGAGATCGAGACCATCCTGGCTAACACGGTGAAACCCCGTCTCTACTAAAAAATACAAAAAACTAGCCAGGCGCGGTGGTGGGCGCCTGTAGTCCCAGCTACTCGGGAGGCTGAGGCAGGAGAATGGCGTGAACCCGGGAGGCGAAGCTTGCAGTGAGCTGAGATCCGGCCACTGCACTCCAGCCTGGGCGACAGAGCGAGACTCCGTCTCAAAACAAAAAAAAAAACAAAAAAAAAAACTTCCTAGAAAGGTATGAGAGCTGCGAATGTATCAGGATGGGGGGCTGAGGAAAGCGGGGCGTAGGAGGTTGCTTTACAGGGATGGGGGATTGGAGGGAGGGTTTCTAACCCAGTGGGAGCTGAGGGCTTTGTGGGGAGGCCCCAGCACATGGTGAGGGAGAACTTCCCCAGGTTGAGCTGGGCCTTGACCTGGGTTAGCGAGAATTGGACCGATCCTCTCCCCAAAGCCCAGAGTCACTGAGTGGAGTAGCGGGGAGTAGAAAGTTCCAGAGTCGCTGAGTGGAGTAGCGGGGAGTAGAACGCTCCCCAAAAGCCCAAAACCGAGTACAGATTCACAGCCCAGGCTGGGCCCACCAGGAAGACCCATGAAACCTCAATCTGTGAATCTGGTTTAAACGGCGGACAGTCAGGCACTGCTCCTGGCGCCACCCAGCAACAATGGGAATCCAACCCCGGGGAGGCCCTCCATCCTGGGACTTTGAGCCACTGAAGGTAAACAAGCACTCCAGGAAGCAGAGAGCCTGGAGTGACGCTGCAGAGAGGCCTGGGCCCACGGTGTCCTCCAGTGACCAGCCACAGGCCAAGCAGGAGAAAAAACAGGCTTGAAAATACAGGCAGTGGGAAAGGCTGTGACGAAGGACCGGGCACACTTGAGAGAAACGGAATTCCTAGAAACAAAACCACCGCGACAGAATTAAAATGCAATGGGTGATTTTTAAGAGCAGATTGGGGCCGGGCGCGGTGCCTCACGCACCAGCACTTTGGGAGGCCGAGGTGGGCGGAACACGAGGTCAAGAGATCGAGACCAGACTGGCCAACACGGTGAAACTCCGTCTCTACTAAAAATACAAAAAAAGTTAGCCAGGCATGTTGGCACATGTCTGTAATCCCAGCTACTCAGGAGGCTGAGACAGGAGAATTGCTTGAACCTGGGAGGCAGAGGTTGCGGTGAGCCCAGATTGCACCACTGCACTTCAGCATGGGCAACAGAGCGAGACTCTGTCTCAAAAAAAGAAAAAAAAAAAAAAAGGTGGGGGAGGTTAAAGTAAAAAACCTATATGATAATTTTCATAGATGCAGACATTTTACATAAAATTCAATACCTATTCATGATAAAAGAATGCTTAGCAAGCTAGGAAAAGAAAGGTACCTCTTTGTCTAGATCAGGGACATCTAGTGCAAACATCCAATAAACTTAACACTGAGCAGTAAACCTTCGGAATCATTACCACTAATATACCATTAATATCAAGACTCAGACAGGAATTCCCTCTTTCAACATTGCCCTGGAGATCTGAACCAATTCCACAAGATCCGCACCCTCCACCCAATGCACAGGTTTACAAGCTGTCATTAGCTGCAGAATATGTGATCAGCTATTTAAAAAAGGAGACTCAATAGGAAATCTATTAGAAATACTGAACAGGATTGTATTTTTTTACTTATTTATGTTTTTTTGAGGCAGAGTCTCACTCTATCGCCCAGGCTGGAGTGCAGTGGCACAATCTCGGCTCACTGCAACCTCTGCCTCCTGGGTTCAAGTGATTCTCTTGCCTCAGCCTCCCAGGTTGCTGGGATTACAGGCAAGTGCTACCATGCTCAGCTTTTTTTGTTTTGTTTTGTTTTTGAGATGGAGTCTCACTCTGTCGCCCAGGCTGGAGTGCAGTGGTGCAATCTCGGCTCACTGCAAGCTCCGCCTCCCAGGTTCACGCCATTCTCCTGCCTCAGCCTCCCGAGTAGCTGAGACTACAGGTGCCAGCCACCACGCCCAGCTAATTGTTTTTGTATTTTTAGTAGAGATGGGGTTTCACCATGTTAGCCAGGATGGTCTCTATCTCTTGACCTCGTGATCCACCCACCTCGGCCTCCCAAAGTGCTGGAATTACAGGCGTGAGCCACCACGCCCGGCCTTTTTTTTTGTATTCTTAGTAGAGACAGGGTTTCACCGTGTTGGCCAGGCTGGTCTCGAACTCCTGACGTCAGGTGATCCGCCCGCCTCGGTCTCCCACAGTGCTGAGATTACAGGTGTGACCACCGCGTTGGCCATGCTTTGCGTTTGTTGTTTGTTTGTTAATATCATCTACTTTGTGAATTAGCATTTCATCCTTGCGCTGGGACCAGGCTGGTCTAATCTCCTCCCCTAAACTTAGAGGTCCTTGAGGCAAAGAAACATTTAATTAAAGTTTAGCCATCTATTTTTCTGTTAAATTCAAGTAAAAATAAATAAAATACTTTAAATGACATAAGGTAATTTCATTTCTATAAAATAATTTTTATCTGTTTATCCTGCAAATATCTGTATGTTTGGCTACACAAATGTCTAGAACAGGCCAGGCACGGTAGCTCATGCCCATAATCCCAGCACTTTGGGAGACTGAGGCAGGAGGATTGCTTGAGCTCAGGAATTTGAGACTAGCCTGGGTTTGGTTGACCAACCAAAGATAGAAAGACCTCATGTCTATGCTTATAAAAATCAAAAATAAGAAAAAAAAAAAAAAAAACCCAAAATGTCCAGAGCAATGTTGGTCTAGGTAAGTACTGTTTATTTCTACATGGAGGCTTTTCGTTGAGCTTTAACTTTCTTCCTTATAGCGTCTGCATCACTCAGAGCCCTTTTATAAATAGATACGCTGTTTACAAAGAAAATCAGGGTAGTTGTGAAAGGCCCAGCAGGGATCACTTTACACGGGGAAAAAGCTTTGCTAGAAGAGATGGGGTTTTCCACCTGCTGTCAACCGGGCCGCGGGTTTGGAACGCAAGGAGGCAGAGGCATTGTGTGTTAAGTGGAGACGTGGGACTCTCTGGCAGGCCTACCTCTGGCCAGGAGCAGGGGCGGCCTTGCCTGGGTGTGGCCAGGGTCACACACACATCGATGAGTGATGGTGGTTTGCCCTGCCCAGAAGGGAACCCCAGCTGCTGGGGACAGTGCAGGACAGACCTGCCTGCCACGGTAGACAAAGCGGCCCTGGTGGCCTGGGGTGGGGAGTCCAGGCCCTGAGCAACCCCTAGGGCTGAGATGTACTCACGGTTCCTGTGGCTCCTGCAGGTAAAGCCCTGGGGACAGAAGAGTGAGAGGGGTGAGTGACTGAGGGCACCCCCTCCCCAGCCCGTCCTGCTCCTGCCCTGTCCCTCACTCCTGGGGGTCCTGGGCTGCCCTCAATCCCGGCTCCTCCTCAGTGTCAGGGGCCTGGCCCAAGGCTGGCATGTGGCGGTCACTTAGTAAACAGTGTGGTCTGAATCTCTGTGGACCCTCAGGCCCCAGGTCCCCCAACCACTTGTGTGTTTGTTAAGTGGACACCAGCAGAGCACCTACTATGTGCCAGGCTTGCTTGGGAGAGCACCTACTATGCGCCAGGCTTGCTTAGGTGCTGGGACTCATGAACAGAGGAAAACTGAACCATCCCTGCCTCTCCGGGAGCTCACATTCCGAGAAGGGGGAAACAGAACAATTTCGAACCTGGGAAATCAGCAACTTATATTTTATGCAACTAAAATAAAGAGGTGGGAAAATAACAGAGGGAGCAAGAGGAGCAAGAGGGGTCCGGAGAGTGTGGGGGGTTCAGGTTATAAATCCAAGGGGTGCTTGGGGGGCCTTGTAGAGGTCAATTTCATGGACTTGGAAGGAAGTGAGGCTGAGCTGGTGGTGGGGGGTGGAGGCGTGCAGTGCGGTGAACAGGCCCTGGATGGTCGGGGTCCAAACTGCACTCCTGATTTGTTATCATCCCCAGCCCAACCTGACCAAGGGTGCCCAAAGAGGGGCACGAGGACTTGTGGCCAGGTTCCTGGGGGCAGAAGGGTCCTGTGGGACAGGCTGCTCCCAGACAGCCCGTGGGTGAGGCAGGAGGTGCCCGGCACCCCAGCACTAAAGGCGTGGGAGCTGAGGGAGCACAGGGTGGCACTGGCACCCTCAAAGCAGGGCAGGACCCCCAGAGTCCAGGCCCCCTGGGGCGGCCACTGAGCTGGGGCGCTGGACTGTGCATCCCGTGGTCAACACAGCCGCTCCATTCTTGAAAAAAGCTGACCCTCTACTGACGGGATGGGGAAGCCCAGGCTGTCCGGGTTGGGGTGGGGGTGGGGGGAGCTCCAGATGGAGACCTGGACCTCTGCTCCTAGCCCAGGTGGAGCATGGAAAAATAAAACTCGGCCCACTTCTGTTCCTTGAATTGTGGAGCGGGTATTACCGGTGGCTACATCTCTTTCTAAATATTTTTTATTTTGGAATACGTTTAGATTTACAGAGAGTTTACCCAGGATTCCCTCATCTCAACAGTTTCCAGGGCATTTGCAAAACCTGGGGAGCCACATGGGTGGGCGGCAGTGAGTGACACTCAGTCTAGTGTGGAATCCGAGGCAGTGAGTGACACTCAGTCTAGTGTGGAATCGGCGGCAGTGAGTGACACTCAGTCTAGTGCGTGCTCCTAGTGAGCTGTTTTCTGTTCCAGGGTCCAGGCCAGGACCCCACCCTGCAGACGGCCTCCGAGTCTTCGTTCTCACCCCACTGTCTCCACCCATTTGCCGACCACCCCAGTAAATCCCCAGAGACTGCCATGCGTGACCCTCCTCCGCCCGCCATGGCCACGAAATGCGCTGCCCTTGGGCGGAGTGCAGGCTGGACTCAGCGTCCTGATGGAAACCCCGCCTCGGCCCCTGGTGGGGAGCAGGGCCTCAAACGAGGGGCTGGCGGAGCCGACCCCAGGCTGCTGAGGGCTCTGCCCAGGCAAAAGGGGCCAGGCTCACCTGGGGCAGCCTCTGGGGAACATGATCCGAGCAGGCCTCAGGTGGGCAGGCGATGGCAGCCCAGACCGGCCCTGGCACAAAGGGAGCGGCGGAGGCAGCGCTGGGAGGCCCAGTGAGGCCACCTGTGCGGAACTGCAGGGGGGCAGTGGCGTGGGTCCCCGGCCCTCCCTGTCTCCCACCAGGTGCCCTGAAGCCCCTCTGGGCGCCCACAGTGGCCTGGACTCCCCGCCTCCAACTCCAGGAGAGAAAGAATCCCTGGGGGCTCGGAGGCCGGGGTGGGCTGGAGATGGGAGGGGCGTCCGCTCTTTCTCCTGACTTCCCGGACTCTGAAGCCCACCCAGGGCTGGCCCGGGGCCCGAGTGTCTGGGGCTGCAGGAGAGGCCGCTGTCCGGGCGCAGGACTTCGCACGGCTCTGCCCCGCCCCTCCCCTTCCCCGTGGGCCACGGGAAGCAGGACCTGGGCGCGCTGCGGGGAAGGTGGGGGGAGCTGGGAGGCCTGAGCCTGGGCCCTGGGCGCCTCCCCCACACGGGGTTTTCCGTCGTGCTTCTCGGGGCTTCCCAGCGGCCGGCGTTGGGGGCGGTCTGTAGGGAACCCCCAGGTCAGCTGCTCGCGGCCCCAACCGGCTCAAACTCCCCTGCATCGGGCCCAGCTTCCCGCCGTCACCCGCCCGGGTTCCCCCCGGGGCGCGGCTGTAGCCCCGGCCTCCCCTACCTGGCTTCCCGCGCCCCCTCGCATCCACCTCCCTGTCCAAGGCTGCCCAGGCAGCGCCCCTACACCCACCTCCAGCTTCCCGCTCCCCCTCTCACCCCTCGACCCCTCCTGCTCCTGCTCGGCCCTCCCCACCCCATCTTCCATGAGACCCTCCCTCAGCCCCGTCAAACCCCTGCTCTCCCCTCCCCTCCAGCACTTCCCCTCCTTCCTCGCCTCTTCCACCCGCCTCAGCCCCTGCCCTTGCCCCTGCCCCTTTCCTTGGAGTACCAAGGGCTCAGTCTTGGTCCCCACACATTCCCCAGGATCACCTGCCTGTCCCAGCGGAGACAGCCCCATCACCCCTCCCACCGGGAGGCTGCCTGCACACCCCGAAGCCGCCTCAGCAAAGCTTTCCAGCTTGCATTTCAAGGCTGCCTTCCCCCAGGTCTCCCAACTCAGGGACCATTTCCTCCCAGGCAAAAGTTGACTCTGAGGTCTCATCTCTCACTTCTCCTTCCCCCTCCCAGCCAGAATCCCCAGGCCTGCCCCTCCCTGTTTTGCATCTTCACTGCAGGGTGGGATCCGGTGGACTCCCCTCCCAGGTGAACCCCTCCATCTCCCCTGCTCCCACCGGTTCCCACACATCCCAGCCTGCTTTCTTCCTTGTTCCACGAATGCCCCGCGGATCTGAGCCTGCCCACGGCACCCAGCACTCCAGCCCCCATACCCATGGCTCCCCTCCCTGAGCTGAGCCCTCTGCTGGACCCATCTCAGGCCTGCGGAGCTGCTGGGTGTCCCACAAGTGTCCCCTGAGGTGACCAGGGCACCACCCTAAAGACACATCTTGCTCTCTGCTGTCCCCAAGCCAGGAACGGTGCAACCAGCAGGTCCTCAGCGAGTCCTCCCTTTCTGGGACACCTTCCGTGCTCTTTCCATGCCTGGGTTCCCACTGTGCCTCAGCCAGCCTTGGGCACCGGCGCCCCTTCCTGGGATGCGGGGTACACTTCTTGCTGCAGGTGCTGATGAGGCGCCCTCTCCTGTAAGGCTGAGTCAGCGAGCCCTGCAGCAAGACCAGCCCCCCACCCCCACCCCCAGCCCCAGCTCCCAACCCAGGCACCTCCACTGCCAACACCTCACTCTCAGCACATTTCCCGAGTGTTTCCTTGGCAGGTGTCTACACAAGCCCAGGTGCTGCGGTTCCCATGGCTCAGAGCAGCCGCAGGGGGTGGGGTGGGAGCCCCGGGTGTTGGGGTGGGAGCCCTGGATGGGCTTGCGGGCTGCCCTAGATTCTAACACAGCCTCCTTGGAGGTCACAGGTGGGTCCGAGGTGGGCTCACCCTGCCTTGAGCTTCCAGCAAACACTTCCCGAAGCAGCTCAGAAGGGTCAGGCCGGGTCTCCCAGCCTCCTTTCACCAGCGCTGCCTTCGGGGCCCCCCGGCCCCCCCGGCCCCCCCGGCCCTTGCAACCCCTTCCTGTTGATGTGCTGAGAGCATCAGGCCAGACCCACCTGAGGAGAAACCAGGGCCTTACCTGCCATAGTGTAGGGGCCTAGGAGGAGGCAGGAGCTTACCTGAGAACAGGAGAGGCCACATTCTGTAATCCGGGGGATGGCTAGGCTCTGGAAAGTGCCCCAGGTCAGGCCCAGGAACGCGAGTGCTTGCCCAGCCAGCATCTGGCTGTGCAGTGACAGCTCCCACTGGTGAGCGTGGATGTGAGTGGGGCAGGTTTTCAGGGTGCCCTGTGGCAGCGGCTCCAGGCTGACCCTGCAGCTCCAGCCCCAAAGACAAACAGAGGAGTGGAGTCTGCTCCTCACAGCAGAGCGAGCGGGACACTCCCCCTCCCGGCAAA
Source organism: Macaca nemestrina (assembly GCF_043159975.1). NCBI lineage: Eukaryota > Metazoa > Chordata > Mammalia > Primates > Cercopithecidae > Macaca > Macaca nemestrina. Next base: position 117,773,036 of record NC_092139.1, read on the forward strand.
ACAGGGCTCGCTTCACAGACAGCAGCCCAGAGACTTTCCACCGTCTGGGGCCGAGAGACTGTGGCCAGACGCTTGTGGAGTTTCTAGGTTTCCAAAGGAAGCATCCAGAAACCTTGGGGCCTTTGGGGTCTGAGGACACCCTAATGGGGTTCCCCACAGGGCGGCCACTGGAGCAGAGATGGCTCCAGGCCAGTGGGATAGGCTGCCACCTGTGTGCACTCCCCTCAGGCGTTCGTGAGGCCAGGATGGTAGACAAGGGCCCTGGAAAGCTGGCTGGGCTGGCAGAGGGGCAGAATCTGTCTTGGGCACTCACCCCAGAGCCCCTGGCTTCAGCTCCAGCCCCTAAGGGAGAGCCCTCTCCTGGGACCTGAGACTCCACCCAAGTCCCTGGCCTCCACCTCCCCTCAAGATACGAAAGGCCACCTCCCCTGTGCGGTCCTCACTGTGAGGTCCCCCGTTCTGGAAAGCAGCCCCTGAGGCCCTCACTGTGAGGTCCCCCGTGCCAGAGAGCAGCCCCTGAGGCCCTCACTGTGAGGTCCCCCGTGCCGGAGAGCAGCCCCTGAGGCTGGGAAGTCTGGGGCTCGGCCTCTGCTCGGGGAGCTGTTCCGTGTCCTCTTCTTATTTGGAGCATCAAATGCATAGGAAAGTTTCTGGGCAGAAGCTTTACTGCTTCCCATTTGCCTCCAGCCAGGGCAGGGGGTTGGAGAGAACCCGGGTGTCGTTCTGGGCTCCTCCTGGCTCCTCCCTTCCTGGACAGGCCCAGAGTCCCCGTGTCCAGCCCAATCTCTATGCTGCGGCCAGGCAGCACTGAGGCGTCTGCACCTGCCTCTGGTTCTGGGAGGGCCCTGCCCCACGTGTGTGCGTGTGTGTGTGTGCGTGTGTGCGTGTGCGCGTGTGTGCGTGTGCGCGTGTGTGCGTGTGCGTGTGTGTGCGCGTGCGCGTGTGTGTGTGCGTGTGTGCACGCGCGTGTGTGTGTGTGCGTGTGTGTGCGCGCGCGTGTGTGTGTGTGTGTGTGGTTGGGGGATGCAGGGAGTCAATAGCTGGGGAGCCTGGGAGTGTCTAGCCGGGGTGCTCTGCCTGGAATACCCACAGGACTCCCCAGGTGTGGAGGGCGGCACCACCCGCAGGCTGGGAGAGGCCGTGGGCCTCACACTGTGGGCTCGGGTAGTCAGGAGGGAGCTTGGGAAGCAAGCTCTGGGGCTTGGTCCCAGGGAGGGAAGGCGGCCGGGACCTGCTGTGACCGTGAAGTCCTCCGTCCCTCCCACCAACCCCACTGCCCACCTCCCTGCATCCTGGACCAGCACCTCCACCCTGCCCCCACCTAGCCTAGAGCCCTCCATGGGCTGGAACTTATGCGGTCACTGCTGGGCAGAGTAAATGGGGCTGAGCCCGCCCCCTGCAGCAGCGTGCCTGTGGCCATGGTGCCCCAGAGAGAGTGGCCAGTGCCAGCCTCCATGCCACAGCATGGTCAGCAGCAGGCAGGCAGGTTTGGGGGTAGCCCAGGACGGGCCACTGTCATCCCCCATCCCAGGCCGGCTGGGGTGTAAGACAGATACTCCAGCCGGGCCTTGCCCCTCAGCCTGGCCTCCAGCCCTCCTTATACCAGGGGACAATGGGGGCTGCTGTGCTGTGGCAAGGGTGTCCCAGACGATGTCCATGGCCACGACCAGCAGGATCGTTGAGAAAGGACAAATGTCCCTTCCCCGTGGGCCCACTCACACCCAAACCTCTCTCCAGGTCTCTCTGGGACAGGCCCCCACCATGACACACCCATCACCTGAAGGCACCATCCCAGCGTGCCATGACGCAGGCAGGGGCTGCAGGTGGCCAGTAGTCGGTGACCTCCTGTGGGGACGGCCCACGGGATGTGGCTGGCGCTGGTCCCAAGGCCCAGGGAAGGACAGTGGGGCCAGCCTCTGCCCTCTGCCCCAGGCCCACGGCCACCCTCTCCAGTCTGAGGTCAGGGGGCTCCCCGCCCTGTCTCTGAGGGCTGGGGGATTGGCCCTGCTCAGTATCCATGAAGAGCCAGGCCACCGACTCCTGGGCAGGCCCCAGCCACCGAGATCACCCACCGCAGCTGGACGAGGCCTGGGGTGGGGATGGGGTCCTTGCAAGTCTAGGTCCCCAGGGCAGCACGGCCACATGGCCCACTGACCATCCGTGCGCCCGGAAGCCCAACGGCGAAGGGCTCTGAGGGTCCAACCCCGAGGGCTCCCTCCGCGCCCGCGCTGGGCACCAGGTGGGAGGAAACGGGGTGCGGAGACCCTGGGCGGCGCCGAGACTCGTCGGACGAACGCGGGAAGGAACGAACTAGCGTCTGCCTGGGATCCGGGCTGGAGCTTTCCCCAGAGGGCTCCGAGGGGCCGGAGGGGCGCGGGGGTGCTGGGCGCGGGGCTCCCAAGAAAAACACGGCGAGGACGCGGGTTCTCCACAACAGCGCTGTGTTCTCGGCCTCAGCTCCGCGCAGGTTTCCACAAAGACGCGCGTGGCTCCGGGTCGTTGTCCTGGTCCCCGCGCCGGTCCCGACTCACGGGGTCCGCGGGCTGCAGCTCCGCCCGCCGAGCGGCACGAAGGACGCGCCCTGCAGGACCGCGGCGCGGAACGAGCGGCAGCGCTTGCAGGGCCAGGCGGGCGGCAGCAGCCCGCGGCACACCAGGCAGGGCAGCCCTCGGGGGTCCCTCGGCAGCCCTGGGGAGGGAGGGGCGCTGAGACCAAGTGCGCCGGCCCCACATCCCCCCGGCCGCGCCTCCCTCCACCCCGACAGCACCCGCCCGCCCGGCGCGCGCCGGGACCCCCTACCCGCAACAGCGCCTTCCTCCACCAGCGTCCCCAGGCCCCGCACCCCCACCACCGCTCCTCCAGTCCCCTGACCGTCCCACACGCCCCGGGAACCCTGGACTGCGTCCACAGACCCTGAGCCCACAGACCCCTCAAATCTCGCCCCTGTGCTCTCTTACCCCAGCCCATCCCCGACTGCGCCCCAGGCCCCCTGATTGCGCCTAGCGCCCCTTGACCTCGTCCCCAGGCCCCCAGACCGCGCCCAGCCCTCCCTCAATCCACACCCACCAACAGGCGACGCCCACGCCCCTCAAGGCCACGCCCCCCCGCAGGCCCCCCAGGGCCACCCTCGTCACCTGCAAGACCAGCCCAGGCGGAGAGTCCAGCCCCAGATGGCTCCCAACTCGCTCCTACATGGAGCCCACATGCTTCCCCCAGCTTTTGGATAACCAAGACCTCCACTCAAACGCGGGCCGGGGGGCGGGAGTGGGGCGTCATGCCTCTGGGATGAAGGCTCTGCGGATGGATGGTACCCTTCTCCACCCCCCTCACCCTCTGTAACACTCCTCTGCCCGGGCCCCCACCCCAGAGGGGCAGTCCAGCTCTGCCTCTAGCTCATCAGCCTCTTCCAGGCGAGTCGTGCCTAGAAGGACCCAACCCACCAGGGCATTTGGAGAAGATCAGCCGCCGCCCCAACTCCTCCTGCTCTGCTGTGCCTGGGCTCAGGCTCAGACGCCTGGTGCTGAGGACCTGTCCCCACTGGGCCGGGACCACGTGGGTGGTGGGCACAGGGCGATGCCTGCAGACAAGGGCCAGCAGCGTGCTGGGTCAGCCCCAGAGTCCCAGGATGGATCAGCGGCTGGAGGGCTCAGGAGGGAGGTGGGAGTGTTAAGACTAGGGGTGCTCCAGGAGCCACCGAGCCCTGTCCCCACGAGAGGCTGCACTGGGTGCAGGCCATCTGGTCACGCTGGCACCTTCGAAGTGGACCTGGGCTGGGGCTCCCAGTGGAGCTAGAAGACCTGCTGCCCACAACCTGTGGTCAGACCTCACTAGGACCCATGGGCTGTTCTGATGCCAGGAGCTGCTGGAGGGAGCACGCCCCAGGCCAGCCATCCCATGCAGTGCCCGTGGTCTGGCAGGTGGCTGCAGTCCGTGCCCCCTCCTGCATGGACTCAGAGGTGGCAGCCATGATGGGCGAGAGCAGGTAGGTGCCATCCACTGCGGGGCTGGCCACTCAGCGAGGCCACCCCCTGCATGGGAGCTGCTGCTTTTCAAGGACTTTCACACAGTTCCTTGGAGCGTCACAGGACAGGCAAGGCTGGCAGGCGTGACCACCATGCGTCCCTTTCACCCAAGAGGCTGGGGCCTTGGCCTGGCTCTCACTCGCCTCCAGCCGCTGCCCTTGCCCTGGGGCTGTCCCATGGCTCTGGCCAGCCCTTCTCAGTGGGGTGAGCCGGTGCCAAGCCTCGTCCCCCATGTACTAGGGCCGGTGAGTCAAACTTCAGGTTTCCCAGGCCAGGAAGGGCTAGGGTAAGGCCAGCCTGCATGTTTGCTGCAGCTATAGCTGGTGGGGGAGGGAGAGAAGGAGTCTCAGGATGGGGTAGGGATGTGGGGTGAAGGGGGGACTCCCCGATTTTCCCAGCCTCCGGGGCTAAAGGTTCCCAAGCAGCCACAGCCCAGCCCAGAAGTGCAGGCACCACCCTGCTGGGGCACCCACCGCCAACAGCAAACTCCGGGCCCCAGGCTGAGTCACTCTTCCCGGGGGTCTGGGTGGGGGGAGCCCCCAGTGCCTGTGCAAAGCAGTCCTTGGTTTCCAGGAACCTCGGAAGGGCTGGGACAGCCTGGCCCACGGGACAGGCCAGGACCCGCATGGCACAAGCAGGGCATGAGCCGCAGGAAGAACGAGGTGGGAGCAGCTCCCACTCCCCGGGGCTCTCATCCCAGCGGAGAGACGCAGAGAGGCCAGGCACAGGACTGGGAGGTCAAGTCTGCAAGGGTGGCCCAGCAGGCCAGTCAGCACTGTGGGGCAGGGCCTTGTCCCCCAGGCACCCAGGGCCTGATAGGAGCCACCGGGGTGCCCAGAAAGTGTGTGTCCAGTGAGTCCGGGCAGAGGCTGGGCCCGCCCTAAGCCAAGGAAGAGGGGACATGGTGTCTGCAGCTCTCCGTGTGTCTGTGCGTGATTAATGGAGCGTGCATGAGCTAGCCGAGAGCTGGTGTGGGGCCTGGACCCTGCTGAGGGAGGGGAGGCCCAAGGCCTGGGCCCCAACCCTGTATGGAGGCCGGGGCTGGGGTGAGACTCACTGCGGGGCGTCAGCAGGCTCTGGGGAGCCACTAAAGCTCATGGGGTACACTCAGTACCAGGGAGTCAGTCTGGGACCCAGACCAGCCCTTCCAGGGAAAACCACCAAATAGGCGCATAAGATTGGAAAAGCGTCACAAAAGCAAGCAAAAGCAGCAGGCAACCAGGTAAGGGTGGACCAGGTCCAGGCCAGGGAAGGTGAGTGAGCCAAGGAGAGGGCGCTCTGAAAGGTACCCGGCCCCGAAGCTCCTCACTCGGAGGCTTCACCACCAGGGCCACCTGGAGCTCTGGGTCCTGGAGTGTGGCGACAGAAGACACCCCATGCCCCCAACAATGTGGCAGCCCCAACATTTGGGTGCCAGGATGAATCAAAAACAGCTGGGCGTGGTGCACACCTGTGGTCCCAGCTCCTCAGGAGGCTGAAGTGGGAGGATAGCGTGAGCCCAAGAGTTGGAGGCTGCAGTTGGAGGCTGTGACTGCACCACTGCACTCCAGCCTGGGTGACAGTTGGAGGCTGTGACTGCACCACTGCACTTCAGCCTGGGTGACAGAGTGAGATCCTGTCTCAAAAAAAAAAAAAAAAAAGAGAAAGAAAAAGTAAAAAGGTCAAATAATTTTATTAAAAAGTAGAACTTCTAAAAATGAAAACTTTAAGAAATTAAACTTGAATGGGTTGATAGCATCCTTAAATGAGCTGGAAGACAGGTGAGGAGACATTTTTAGAATGCAGCACAGGCAGCTAAATAAATCAAAGAAGTGGGAGATTAAAAGATACCAGGAGAGAGAGAGAAGGCTTAGCAAACATTTAGTTTGTGTTCCAAAGGGAAGGAGACAGAACGGGGTGGAGGCAATATTTAAAGACAAAATGGCTGAGAGAGTCCATAATTGAATAATGACACCAGCGCACACATCAAAGACATTCAAATTCCAGATCGAATAAGTAAAAATCAAATTGAATACTCAGATATCGTATTAAAACAGTCTTAAAAGCTGGTAGGTAGAACCGACAGCTCCCCTTGGAGAGTGATGGCTGACTCTGCCGATTTTCCGAGAGCCACAGCAAAAACAAGACAGTGGAAAGACATATTCAGTGTTTGGTGGGAGAGTGGCTGCAACCTGGACTCCTGCCACGGAGAATCTGACTCTGTCATGAACCTGTGTGGAAAAGATATTGACAGACCAAAAACTCATCCGAGTGTCCCACCACTGGCGCCTCCCTAAGGGACACTGTCTTGAGCAGAATGAAAGTGGTTCAGAATGAACATGGCTGGAAGTCTGAGACTCAGGAAGAGTGAAGGGCAAAGAGGAATGTATGTAGTAAATCTAAAAACCAGTGACTGTGCAAGCGATGATGATAATGACGCCCAGTAGACTGTTAAAAACATTATTAAACAGCCTGACAGCAATAGCAGTAAGTCAGAAGGGAGCAGGGACTTCACATTTTCCAGGCTTCAAAGTCGATGTATTGTCAGGTGGGTATAAGTGTCACTTCCTTCACTTTAGATTTTGGTAAGTTAAGCGTGCAATGAGTCATTTGTAGGCAGTTAGTAAAACACTAGAAACAGAGTCTGTAACCTCCAAACCAGAAGAAGGAAAAACCAAAATGAGAGAAGAAGCATCATTGAAAACTAAGGCAAGAACAGAGAGAAAAAGGAACATAGAATAGATGAGATCAACAAAAGTTAAATGAAATCAGATGCTAGATACTGTGGTCATCAGGCTCCAAGGCAGCCCGCAGTGATCCTCATCCCCAGGCACTCATGCATGTGTGCTCCCCTCCTGTCTGGATCAGGCTTGGAGCACGTGGCCAGTAGAACATAGGAGCAGCAGGGGTACGTGATGTCTCAGGTGAGGTCATAAAGACCTCATGACTCTAGTGGTCTCTCTTGAATCACTCACTGGAGGAAGCCAGCTGCCATGTTGTGAGGACACTCAAGCAGCCCTGTGGAAGGTGCACGTGGGAGGGACTGATGGGGGGTGCACCATCAGGGAGGTGGGTCCCCAGCCCCAGGCAAACCTTCAGATGAGGCTGCCTCAGTTGACACTGGAACTGAGCCTCAGGAGCATCCCTGAAGCAGCACCATGCCAATGAGCCCTTCTCGGATTCCTGAGCCACAGAAAACGTGGAGGGTAAGTGTTTGCTTTGTCAGCAGCTCTGCTTTGCAGTGATTTCTTAAGCAGAATCAGTCACCACAGAATCCATGTACACAGTTACCTTAAACGTAAATGTTACGTGCACTGGTTAAAAGATTAAACATTGGCAGTCTGGAATTTTATGCAGAGGAATATGTAAAACATAAGCTTATATAATGATGAAAGAAAAAACATACCAGGCAAATCCTCATCAAAATAAAATGAGTAACAATCTGAAAACTCTAAAGCAAGGACTGACAGAATTATATGCATCTCCAAGATTCTTATCATACTTTGCTTAGTAACTGATAAGCAGACGAAGAAAATGAAATATGTCAACAACACAGTAAACAAATCTGGTCCAACTCGTGATGCTGAACAGTCTCAGAACCGCACATTATTTGCACCAAGAAACATTTACAAAAATTAACCTCCTAAAGCAACTGACAACCATCTAACGACGCGCAGTCCTCCATCTGACGTGCACTCCTGCACCTGACGACGTGCACTGATGAAGGCCTGGCATCCCCTGTCGCAGTTAATAGACTCCTGCCCCCTCTTACCACTGCAGGTCCATGCAGGTGTGGAGCAGCAAGTATAAGACACAAAAGGCATAAAGATCATAAGGGAAGAAGTGAAATGGAATTTGTTTGCAGGTGATGTGACTTTGTAGAAAACCCAGAGGCATCTACAAATTGCCAGAACCAAGAGGTGAATTTACCAACACGCTGGGACACAGTGTCCATGTACAAAAGCCATTGCATTTCCCACATTTTAGCAACAAACAAGTGGAAAAATAAAATTTCAAATACTATTAATAAAAGCATCAAAATGTATTTGTAAAATATACTTACAAAAGTATCAAAAATCCATCAAATACCTAGGAATAAATATAATGAAAACTATGCAATAATATTGCTTGGAGAAACTGAAAAATACCTAAATAAATGTTGAGATACATCACGTGCAGGGATCAGAAACCTCAATATTGTAGGATATCAATTCTCCCCAAAACGATCTATAGATTTAATGCAATCTCAATAAACATCCCAGCAGGTCTTTTTAAAACTTAACACGAGACTGGACGCAGTGGCTCATGACTGTAATCCCAACACTTTAGGAGGCCGAGGCGGGTGGATCACAAGGTCAGGAGATCGAGACCATCCTGGCCAACGTGGTGAAACCCTGTCTCTACTAAAAATACAGAAAAATTAGCTGGGCGTGGTGGCGCGTGCCTGTCATCCCAGCTACTCAGGAGGCTGAGGCAGGAGAATCGCTTGAACCTGGGAGGCGGAGCTTGCAGTGAGCCAAGATCGCACCACTGCACTCCAGTCTGGCAACAAAGAGAGAGTCTGTCTCAAAATAAATAAATAAATACTTAACATGAAAATTCAGGCCAGGTGCAGTGGCTCACGCCTGTAATCCCAGCACTTTTGGAGGCCGAGGCAGGCAGATCACAAGGTCAGGAGTTCGAGACCAGCCTGGCCAACATAGTGAAACCCCATCTCTACTAAAAATGCAAAAATTTAGCCGGGTGTGGTGGTGGGTGCCTGTAATCCCAGCCACTTGGGAGGCTGGGGCAGGAGAATCACTTGAACTCAGGAGGCGGAGGTTGCAGTGAGCTGAGATCACGTCACTGCACTCCAGCCCCAGCGACTATGTGAGATTCTGTCTCAAAACAAACAAACAGACAGACAACAACAACAGCAACAACAAAACCATTCAAATGACATAGAGTAGCCAACACAACTTTGAAGAAGAAACAAAGTTGGAAAATGTACACTCTCATGTTTGGTTTTGTTTTGTGTTTTGTTTTTGAGGTGGAGTCTCTGTCACTCAGGCTGGAGTGCAATGGCGCAATCTCAGCTCACTGCAACCTCTGCTTCCTGGGTTCAAGCAACTCTCCTGCCTCAGCCTCCTCAGTAGCTGGGATTACAGGTGCCTGCCACTCGGCCTCCCAAAGTGCTGGGGTTGCAGGTGTGAGCCACCACACCCGGCCCACTGTCATATTTGAAAACTTCAAAGACAGTGTGGTATTGATATAAGGATAGGTAAATAGATTGTTGAAACAGCATAAATAATCCAGAATTCCTTCAAGACAGTCTGTTTTTGACGAAGATGCCAAAGTAATTCAGTGGGAGGAAGGATGGTCTTTTTGATGATGGCGCTGGAACAACTGGACCGCCACAAGAAAATCTAAATTTAACATTTTATTTAGGAAGCAAGAATGCAATTCAGGGCATACACACAGACGGGGTGATCTCACTATGTCTGAAGAACCAAGAGAAGGTTGGGAGTTTTCTTAGAGAAATGCTCTGTGATGTTTCACAAGCAAGCTCACTAGAAAGACCAGTAAGCACCAGGAGACTTGTGGGGCTCTGACTGGTGAACGATGGCGTGGGTGAAAGTACTTTCAGAGTCCCAGCAGGTTGTTTCAGCAGCTCACAGATAAAACTGTCTTTGGATTACATGGGCTGTTTTAGGTGCTGGGCTCATGAAAAGTTTAATTTTTGGAGTAGGTGCCAGGTTATGTTCTGAGTATTTTTTTTCCTTGCCCCTTGATTCTGAATTAGTTGTGTAGGACAAGAATGAGCCCATTTGTATCACTGGCTTTTACAACACCATACACAAAAATTCACTCAAGATGCATCATTGACCAAAATGTGAAAGTCAAAACCACAAAGCTTGTAGAAGGAATCACATAAGAGCATCTAAACACCTGAGAGGCTGGACACCCTGTTTACCCTGAGCGATTATTACACAATGCATGTCTGCATCATCCTATCTCATGTAATCCACAAATAAATACACCTACAGGGCACCCACAGGAAAAAAAAATTAGCAAAAACTCCAAAAATAAAAGAATCACTAAGAAAGCAAAAAGGCAAACCACAACCTGGGAGGAAACAGTTCCATTGTGCATATCTGACAAATAAATACACAGAAGAGGCCTGGCGCAGGGGCTCAGGGCTATAATCCCAGCACCTGAGGTCGGGAGTTCAAGACCAGCCTGCCCAACATGGTGAAATCCCGTCTCTACTAAAAATGCAAAATTAGCTGGGCATGGTGGTGCATGCCTGTAATTCCAGCTGCTCAGGAGGCTGAGGCAGGAGAATCACTTAGAATCCCGGAGGCAGAGGGTGCAGTGAGCCGAGATCGCGCCATTGCACTCCAGCCTGGGCAACAGAGTCAGACTCTGTCTCAAAAATAAATAAATAAATAAATAAATAAATATAAAGAATATATAAAAGCCACTGTTAGTAACCAACCAAAGACAAGCAACCTAATTTTACAACAGTAAAAAGACTTAGTAAGACATTTTGCAAAGCAAAATATCTGCATGGCTAATGAACAAAGTGCTTAGCACGGCTGGTCACCTGAAAAACAAGAGTTAAAACCACGATGAGATACCTGTACACCTACCAGACTGGCTAAAAACAGAGCCTGACAATACCCAGTGTTGGCAAGGATGTGGGGCAACCAGGACTCTCATGTGGTGGGTGGGAGTGCAAAACATCACAACCACATTGGAAACTGGAAGTTTCTTCTAAAGCAAAACCCAAGCATCCTTCATGACCTAGTGGTGAAACTCTTGGACACATGGCCGAGACAGACAAAAGCACACGTCCCCGTAACGGCCGGCACGGGATGATCAGAGCAACTTCATTTATCACAGTCCTACACTGGAAGCAAGGCAGCTGTCTGTCAGCAGAGGACCAGGCAGGCTCTGGCACATGTGTGCAATGCAGTACTGCTCTTCACCAACAAAGGGTGCACACCTGTCACACTATACAGCCACTGCACCTCAGAGCGGAGGGTCAGTCACGGAAATACACCGGCCACTCTGCACAGCCACTGCACCTCAGAGCGGAGGGTCAGACACGGAAGTACACCGGCCACTCTGCACAGCCGCTGCATCTCAGAGCAGAGGGTCTGAGTTCGAGATTAACCTGACCAATATGGTGAAACCCCATCTCTACTAAAAATACAAAAAAAATTAACTGGGTGTGGTGGCACAGGCCTGTAATCCCAGCTACTCAGGAGGCTGAGGCAGGAGAATCACTTGAACCCAGGAGGCGGAGGTTGCAGTGAGCTGAGATTGTGCCACTGCACTCCAGCCTGGGCAATAGAGCGGGACTCCATCTCAAAAAAAAAAAAAAAAAAACAGATCTGCCGGGCGCAGTGGCTCATGCCTTTAATCCCAGCACTTTGGGAGGCCAAGGCAGGTGGATCACCTGAGCTCAGGAGTTTGTGACCACCCTGGCCAACATGGTGAAACCCTGTCTCTACTAAAAATACAAAATTTTAACTGGGCATGGTGGCAGGCGCCTGTGGTCCCAGCTACTCAGGAGGCTGAGGCAGGGGAATCGCTTGAATACGGGATGTGGAGGTTGCAGTCAGCCAAGATCGTGCCATTGCACTCCAGCCTGGGCAACAGAGTGAGACTCTGTCTAAAAAAAAAAAAAAAGATGTCTGTTCTTCCCAAGATCTGCAGATTCAAGGTGATCCCAGCAGTTTGCTGTTCTTAAGCCGACAAGCTCCAAGGGCAGCGTGCACTTCCTGTCCTGCTGGCCGGACGAGGCCAGGTGACCCTGTCACCACAGGCATTTTGCAGCACAGGCTCTGAGTGCACCGGTGCGGTTGCCTGACTGTCACGGAACAAACACACCCCAGGTAGCCACTAGCGTAAGGCCGAGGGGCACGTGGAGCCGGCCTGAGCCCAGCCAGGAGTCTGGAAGCAAGCCCAGCTACTCCCAGCCGTGCCCTCGCCTGACCGGGAAACGCTCGTACGCACGGGTTGGAGTTGCTTGCCATGCATGGCAACCACAGCAGGAACCCGACTCACGCACGGACGCCAGCACCCGCGAGTGAGAGGCGCCTCCGACACGTGGTGTCGGCTTTGGAAGCAGCTGGTGGGTGGTGAGGAAATGTCACAGATCTGGAAAGAGAGAGGCCTCTGTAAGGTGGTGTCAAAACGCCAGGTTGAATCAACAGTCATCTGTGGGGACTCCGAAGGCAGGCAATCTGCCCAGTGAACTCGCAGCACCGGGCAGAAGGGTCTGGAGGGAGAACCCTGGTGGCACGGCTGGTATGTGAGGATCAAAGGCAGAGGAGATCTTTCCTCTTCAGCATGAGAATCCGGCACTGGGCTAAGCCTCCAGCTGCCTCCCGCTGGTGACCTGGTAAAGGGGAACATAAACTCCTTTGGTCGGCGACATTGCTTACGGCAAAACTGCCCTGTGGCGGGCAGACCACGTGGGGACTGGGGAGGTCACTGGTGTCTGGGGCCACGTCACGGGCCTTCCTGAGTGATCCCCACACCTGGGCGTGTGCCCTGCGGGCCGTAGCCATGGGGCTGCTGCAGGAGGAACTTCACCTCCTCTGGGGCAAGAGGCATCTCCGTGAGTGGTCCCAGCCCATGAATCTCAGTGGGAATCAGGGAGGCGGCAACACCTGCACGCCATGGTAAAGACCCCCATCATGCCCTTGTAAAGACCCCCATCATGCCCTTGTAAAGACCCCCATCATGCCCTTGTAAAGACCCCCATCATGCCGTCCTAAAGACCCCCCCACGCCATCGTAAAGACCCTCATCACACTGCCCTGAAGACCCCCATCATGCCCTTGTAAAGATCCTCATCACACAGTCCTAAAGACCCCCATCACGCCTTTGTAAAGACCCCCATCGCGCCGCCTAAAGACCCCCACCACACGGTCCTGAAGATCCCCACCACGTCCTCATAAAGATCCTCATCACACCCTCGTAAAGACCCTCATCACACCGTCCTGAAGACCCCCATCGCGCCGCCTAAAGGCCCCCACCACACCCTCCTAAAGACCCCCCCATGCCGTCCTGAAGACCCACATCACACCCTTGTAAAGACCCCCATCACGCCACCTAAAGACCCCCCCATTGCCAGGCGCGGTGGCTCAAGCCTGTAATCCCAACACTTTGGGAGGCTGAGGCGGGCGGATCACGAGGTCAGGAGATCGAGGCCATCCTGGCTAACACGGTGAAACCCCGTCTCTACTAAAAACACAAAAAACTAGCCGGGCGAGGTGGCAGGTGCCTGTAGTCTCAGCTACTCGGGAGGCTGAGGCAGGAGAACGGCGTGAACCTGGGAGGCGGAGCTTTCAGTGAGCCGAGATCGCGCCACGGCACCCCAGCCTGGGCGACAGAGCGAGACTCCGTCTCAAAAAAAAAAAAGACCACCCCATCACACCACTAAAGACCCCCATCACGCCGTCATAAAGACCCCCGTGTGGGAGGAGCGGGCGATGCTGCCCTGCTGGCCGCCGTGTCCCTGCCCCACGTCCTTCTCAGCGACTCTGAGGCCAGGAGCAGCCTGTGGCAGCCCTTGAAGTCTGAATGTTTAGCCGAGGCTCAGAAGAGCCCGATGGGGACCAGGCGTGGTGGCTCAGACCTGTCATCTCAGCCCCTCAGAGCCTTCAGAAAACCACACGCAAGAGCCCGGCAGTCACTTTTGCCGCCTCACTCAGCCGGGGAGTTTGGGGCTGTTCATGGAGCTGTTCAAGGTCCTAACTCAAATCCTCCTGACCCGCACCACACCCCAGAGGTGTGGAGACAACGGCATCACCCGCTGGGTTCTACAGAGGGGACCCCACTATCCACCCGGCCGGCACTCCCACTCCCCCCACGCCGAGACCCCCGTGCCGGGCTGGGACAGGTGCCCCAACCCCGCTCCCCGGTTCCCGCCGGCACCTCTGTCGGGGACACCCCGGGACCCCGCACCGAAGCCTGCCCTGTGCCCTGCTCTGGAGGATGCAGCGGCTGCTGGCGAGGGCTGGGGATGGAGTAGACGGCCCCCAACCCCACAGCGCACCGCGAGCGGCGCAGGTTACCTTTGCCTCCGGGCGGCGGACGCAGGGCACCCTCCACTGTCTTCAGGTTCTGCGGCACAGGTGCCGGGGGGTGTGCATTTAGCTGGTTTGGATCCCAGTGTTTGCTGGGCTGGGCTTCGGGGACATCGGTGTTTGGGGCCTGACTGTCCACATGGCGACAGGGGCAGGCCGGGAGCTCCACCTTCCCAGCAGCCTTGGTGCGGATAGGCTGCGGGGTGCCACTGCTCTCGGGCAGCCCCCTTAAGGGTGCCAGCAAGGCCAGGGGGTGCCCCTTCTCTTCCTTCAGTCCCAAGTCTCGCTGGAGAGCTGGTCGTGGGGATCCCTGGGCAGGGTCGGACATGGCCGAGGGGCCCTGTGCCTCCAGTGGCTGCGTGTCCAACGGCAAGGCCGAAGCCTTGAGGTTGCAGGCAGGCAGCACTTGCCTCCTGGCTCTCCTCACACTGACGCCTGCCACGCAGAGGTCGGACCCGCTGAATGGGGGCAGCTCGACCACAGGCTGTGGGGAAGGAACAGGTGGTGGGTGCTGGGCTGTGGCTGGGATGGTGGGGTCCACGCAGGAGGGGTCTGCACAGGAGGGGCTGGTTGGGGCACAGACCCCCACCTGACTCAGGAGTGAACACCTGGGGTCCCATGCAGACCACCAGGAGGCTCCCAGGCTCTGGAGAACCCACGGGGAGCCAAGGCTTCCTGAGGCTTGGGGGTCAGCCTGGGGGGCCCACACCCAGGAACTGGGCTGCTCTTTTCCTGAGTTTAGCCACAAAGAGGCCTCAAGAGAGAGGCACTGGCCATGCTTCCCAATGGCTCCAGCACATCTGCAGGCACAGGGAGGCCCCCGGAAGATCCTCGGAGTAGAGGAGGCACTGCAGGCCAAAGCAAAGGAGCAGCACAGGGGGCCTGGAGGCTGCAGGCATGGAGCCCCCCACCTCTAACCAGTCAGGGCTGGGTGAGACGGGGAACAGGACGGAGGCACTGAGCCTGAGCCACCCCGCTCGCCTGGACACCTGGAGTAGCCCCTTCCCCGGTGCCGACGCGACACTGAGCCCCATGGGAGAGCAGGACAGGCCTGGACCCTTGGCGGGACCGAGCGTGGTCACAGAGCAGGATTGGCGTCCTCCACGGACCCCGCGGCGCTGGCGGCCTGCAGCTCCACCCTCGCCCAGCGACCAGGTGGCAAAGCATCCGCATGGCGGGCAGCCACCAAACCCCCAGGGGATGGCGCCCACCGCCCGGGCAGGGGCGGACGTGGCTCACCTGCCTCCACAGGAGCTCAAAGTTGCCGATGTCACAGCTGCGGTCCACGGCCACCTTGATGGTGTCCTCCTGCACCTGTGCACACAGCTGGGCCGTGACCGGTGTGGACGGGTGCATGGTGGGGCTGGAGTTGATCTCGATCAGCCAGGGCCTGAAGTCCCTTCCAAGGACGAAGTCGGCCCCGTAGAGCTCAAAGCTGTTCTTGCGAGGCTCCACGTGGTCCTGGGCCACCTTCATGGCGTGGATGATGGCCTTCTTCATGGACGGGTAGATGACACTGCCCCACACGGCACCACGGCCCTGGCGCTGCAGGTACTCCTGGAACTTGGCGCTGGTCCACATGTTGTGTGCGGGCAGCAGGGGGCTGCGGCCCACGTCATTCTTCAGGTGCTTCTGGACTGCGTTGTTGCACAGGTGGATGGCACTGTGGGGGGGACAAGGGGCAGGTGCTCAGCCTCCGCCGGCCCAGGAGGGCACCCAAGGCCGGTCCTCCCAGCCATGCTGCGTCCACCTAGCTGGCTCTAGAGAACCCTGCCCCCGAGGACTCCCACCCTTTGCTGGAGGGGCCTAGTTGGGATGAGTGTTACTGTCCCAGATGGAGAAACAGGGCTCAGATTGGTCATGGGATTGGCCAGGCGCACAGCTCATGGCTGGAGGCCCAGAAACGGGTGCTGGAAGGGGGCCCTGGCTTCTCACTGCCTGGGAGCTGCCTTTGCACAGTGAGTTCCTGGACCCCCTCCAGGCCCACTTGACCAGAGGCAGCGAGCAGGTGAGGTTCAAAGCACCTAGCCGGCTCCTCCCAGGCCTCTTCTGGGTGTGACTTCGAGCATGACCCACCAGGCATGACCGCAGCCCCTCGCCTGGGCCAGAGCTAACTCCCCTGCAAGGTCTCTGTTACGTGACTCTCGGGCCTCCCTGGATCCTCACTCTCTTGAAAAGCAGACCCCCTGCCTGCCCAGCCATCAGGCCCCCCAGCACCTCACACCAAGGGAGAACCACAGAATGGTCAGAGGAAGGCTTGGCACAGACAGAGGCTGGCAGGCCTCACCGTGCGGGCAGCACATTTCTGAGGACTCCACAGGCTCTCGCCATCCTGCCCACGAGGGGTCCCGGGTGAGGCGCGGGTCCATCCACCCCGGGCAGCACACTCGCCTCCACCAGGCGCCCCACACGCCACCGCCCCTGAACCGGGGCCCAGGTGCTGCCCACTCCATTCCGATCCCCCGGGCACAGGCAAAATGGTGCCTTTTAAGATTTTCCAGAAATGATACAGAGTGTGGGGTGTAGGGTGCTGGCTTTGAAGGTCAGTGGGCCTGGGCCTGTCCCTGGGGGAGGTCATCAGCCTCCCAAGCCTCAGTTTCCCCCCATCTGTGCCTCTCGTGGTGGCAGGTGGCAGTGAGGGGGTCCTGCCCGTGATGCTTCTCACTGCGGCTGCCCCAGGCAGGTGGGCAGCAGCCTGTTCCCTGGCCTGAGGCGTCCAGCTCACCCACCGCACTGACCTGTCCAGCTTGTCCAGGGAGAAGCGCTGTGTTGAGAACCGCAGGTAACTCTCCTTGTAGAACCAGATGGTCAGGGGGTTCCAGTCCGTGACGAGGAACCACTGTCTGATGTCGAACTTGGTGTCATAGATGAGCAGTGGCGTCTCGATGTACTTCTGGACCACCCACTTGTTGTCCCTGGGAAGAGGGTGGTCTGTAGCCGCCAGCTCCAGGATCTCTTCCACACGGTCCATGCACACTATGTCTGCAAGAGGCCACCGCTCAACCCAGCATGCCCAGCCCCTGTGCAGCGGGACCGAGCTCCTGAGCCCTGGGGCAGGGTCGCAGCTTGGCCCTGAGACCTGCACTGGCTTTGTCCAGGGCCAGCAGGCAGCATTGCTGGTGGGGGGACCGGGGACAGGGAAGGCTTAGCGCTCATGGATGAGGCTGAAGCCAGTGCCAGTCTCCCCCAGGCTCTCCCCCAACAGAACCAGCCTCTGGACTCCAGAGGGGACACAGAGATCAGTGAAGGGGCAGGGACAGAGATACTTTTAAAAGGGAGCCAGCAGGATGGGCGTGGTGGCTCAAGCCTGTAATCCCAGCACTTTGGGAAGCTGAGGCAGGTGAATCACTTGAGGTCAGGAGTTCAAGACCAGCCTGGCCAACATGGTGAAACTCTATCTCTACTAAAAATACAAAAACTGAGCCGGGTGTGGTGGGCACCTGTAGTCCCAGCTACTCAGGAGGCTGAGGCAGGAGAATCGCTTAAACCTGGAAGGTGGAGGCTGCAGTGAGCCGAGATCATGCCACTGCACTCCAGCCTGGACGACAGAGCGAGACTCAGTTTCAAAAAAATAATAATAATAAAAATAATAAAAAGAAGAGCGTAGACCAGTTTGTGAATACAGAGGAGGAAATCCTGATTAACCCGTCAACCCAGATTCAGCCTTGTGATTGGAACACATGCTGTGAAGACGCCTCCAGGTCTGCCCCAGGGCCAGAGTCCTGACCTCCACGCCTGCCTCTGCGTTCTGCTCCCACCCTTCCTTCCCTGTGGCGCTGTGGGCCTGAGCCTGCCTCTCACTCACGGCCCCTGGCATCAAGTGCAGGCGTTGGTGGCTATGAACTTGGTGCAGGGAGCGCCCGCACCAGGGGACTTATCCCGCCCAGATGAACGTGATGAACAAGGTGCAGGGAGCGCCTACACCAGGGGACTCACCTCGGCCCCGAGACTTGGCCGCAGGCTTTATAATCCAGATGTTCCGGAACCCGTCGATGTCCGTCTGAGGGTTCACGGATGTGATTTGATTCAGCAGAGCCTGGCACTGAGGAAAGTAATTTCTTGAATCGGAGATGAAAGCATCGCCACTACAAAGCAAGATCCAGAAAGTGCATGAGACTTGGAGGCCTGGGTCCCGCCCCACCCACCAAGCAGCACTCTGCTCTAGGATGGTCTGTAGCTGACCTGGCGGGAAAGGGCTGCAGGTCGGCCCAGGAAGTTCTGCCAACAGTATGGACACCTGAAAACACAGCCCTGTGAGGCTGCTCCAGACAAGGGCTGTGTTAAGACACTGGGGACCCCAGTGTGTGGGTTGGAGCCAGCCACAGGCCCCAAGCAGCACCCTGCCTGGGTGGAAACGGTGGGAGGCACGGGGCGGGAGGCGTAGCTATGGTGGAAACGTGGGAGACACAGGCCGGGGGCGGATGCAGCCATTCCCAGGTGGCTTTTAGAACTCAAGGGTGCACTAGAGCTGTTTGAGTGACTTTTAGAGCTCGGGGGTGCACTAGAGCTGTTTGAGTGGCTTTTAGAATTTGGGGTGCACTAGAGCTGCTTGAGTGGCTTTTATAACTCGGGGGTGCACTAGAGCTGTTTGAATGGCTTTTAGAGCTCGGGGGTGCACTCCTGCTGCCCGGATGGTGGGGGGGAAGCCATGCCAGTACCAGCAGCTGCCCCAGGGCCTGTTGGACCCATCCTGCATGGGCAAACTCAGGGCTGTGAAGACCCAGTGTGGACCCCACGACATCCTAACAAGGTGGCCTTGGTGCAGGAGGGGGGACCAGCAGGGCTCTGAGGACACCAGCCATGACTCTCGCAGCCAGGCTGGGCTGGGGTGGGGAGGCAAAGCCCCTGAGGACACAGGACATCAGGGTTCCATTCCCACCTGCTGGGGGCAGCTTGAAGGGAGAAGTAAGGCTGGGGTGTCCCTGACAACAGGGGAGGGGCCCCACCACTGTGGAGCTGTGGCCGGGGGGGGGCTTGAGTGAGAGCCCCTGTGGTGACAAGCCCCTCCCGGGGAAGGACTGAAGGTGATCTCAGGCAGGGGCACCTCCCGGCTCTCACTGACTGCCACGTCTCCTCCGTGGTGAGCACCGCACACTCCTGACCCCAGGATGGCAACAGGACTGTGATGAGGACTTGGAGCAAACCGGATGCAACCAGCTCCCCCCACCCCTGAAACATCCCTGTCTGTGCGGCACAGGCCAGCCCCAAACTATTGAGGTCTAAACAGGGTGGGTCACCCATGACATCCACCATGCTGGTCACAGCCAAGGCCGCCCAGGATACCAGCAAGCTCCCAGTGACACGGGGCTACAGCGACTCACTCAGGAGGATGAGCTGTGGGAAGGAATCCCTCACAGCCTCCCAGCACAGCCCAGCCCCGAGCCTGCCCTCACATTGGGAGGTGGTATCTGGGCAGGACCACCCTCCCCACAAGTGCACGCACCACTGTGTTGCCCCTGCTTTGTGGGGAGAAGGCTGTGAGCAGTGAGGGACAGAGCCACTCAGGAGCCCAGCGGAGCATCGCACAGGAGCTGGCAAGGTCCAGGAACCATGAGATGCACACCCCAAACTCGTCAGAGAACAAGCACGGGCCTCCAGATGCTGACGGCGAGCAGGGGCCACAGCCAGGGTTCTCTGGGTCCTGACCCCAGGGCACACCTGCCAGGGATCCCAGCTGAGCCCAGTAGGTGAGACTGACGGGCGGAGGCACCGGGGACTCCCAGAGAGATCCCCTCCGGCAGCAGCTGGGAAGCTCCCCTGCACGCACCTGACGTGGTTTGGGATGAGTCAGCCACAGGGACCTGCGGGGGTCCGATGCTGCCACCTGGTGGTCACCCCTGGGTCTTCCTTTTAATTCAGGTCTAAGAAAACGCAGTGGGGTGCACCCTCCCATACTCGAAAAAGTCAAGTTGCACAGTGTGTACGTCCATGTGCGCTCGTGTGCACGCCACCCGGATCGAGACACGAACGCCTCGGCTTCTCAACAGGCAAAGAGACCAGTTACCAGGCTATCACTGCAGACGGGGCTGGCCTGCTCCTGAACTGTCAATGAAACCACACAATTTGTGCTCCTTTGTGTCTGGCCTCTTTCTTTTCTTTTCTTTTTTTGTTTTTTTTTTTTTTAGACGGAGTCTCGCTCTGTCACCCAGGCTTGAGTGCAGTGGCATGATCTCAGCTCACTGCAACCTCCAACTCCCAATTAAAGCAATTCTCCTGCCTCAGCCTCCCAAGCAGCTGCGATTACAGGCATGAGCCACCATGCTCGGCTAAATTTTGTATTTTTAGTAGAGGCGGATATCACCATTTTGGCCAGTCTGGTCTTGAACTCCTGACCTCAGGTGATTCCCCCTGCCTCAGCCTCCTAGAGTGCTGGGATTACAGGCGTGAGCTGCCGCGCCCTGCCTGTGTCTGGCTTCTTTCGACAGGACTGTGAGAGTCATCCACGCTGTAACGTGGCTCAGCCCCTCCTCCTTGAACACAGTTTGGCAGTTTCCAGATTTGGGCCATCAGGAATGAAGTCCTTCTGAGGACACGTTTCCATTTCTCCTGCATAAATACCTCGGAATGGATTATCTCGGTCATTGGATATGCAGATGCCTAAACAGATAAGAAACTGTCAAAGACTTTTCTAAATGGGTTGTGCCAATTTACACTCCCCTAGCCATGTCTAGAGTTCCAGCTGCTCCACACATTGGCAAACACTTGGTGATGTCAGTTTTTACTCTTTTTTTTTTTTTTTTTTTTTTGAGACAGAGTCTCACTCTGTTGCCCCAGGCTGGAGTACAGTGACACCATCTCAGCTCACTGCAACCTCTCTGCCTCCCGGGTTCAAGAGATTCTTCTGCCTCAGCCTCCTGAGTAGCTGGGACTACAGGCACCCGCCACCACACCCAGCTAATTTTTGTGTTTTTAGTAGAGACCGTTTTCACCATATTGGCCAGGCTGGTCTTGAACTCCTGACCTTGTGATCTGCCCACCTCTGCCTCCCAAAGTGCTGGGATTACAGGCGTGAGCCACAGCGCCTGGCCCAATGCGTTCCCATTTTTAAAAGCCTTTCACGTATCAAATGATATATCAAACTAATTTTTGTGTATTTGTGAAGCAGAATTCAAGGTACATTTTTTTCATATGGCTGACCATTGCTGGAGCACCATTTAGTGAAAAGACCAACCTTTCCCTAATGATCTCAAATGCAGCGATCACAGATGGGAGGATCTATCTTTAGACTCTATTCTGTTACACTGAACCTATCCCAATGTCACATCTTCGCTGTTGTAAATCTAGAGTAAGTCTTGAAATTTGGAGCACAAGTCCTCTGATTTTGGTTTTCTTTATCAAGTCTGTTTTGGCTTTTCTTAAATCATTCATATTTCTATATAAATCAGTTCATTAATTCCTCCTGCCCCCTCCCCGCCCTGCAAAAGAAATACCTCTCGGGATTCTGGCTGGGATTACATTGACTCTATTGATTAGTCTGAGAAAAGCAAACATGTCTACACTATTAAGTCTTCTAAGTCATTAACATGTTATACACACACACACACACACACACGTTTATTAGGTATTTACTGTCACTTTAACTTCATAACTTTCAATTTAGGGTCTTGAATGTATTTTGCTATATTTATTTCTAGAGGTTTGTTATTTGATGTTAGTGTATTGTGTTTTTAGAATTTCATTTCACAGTTTGTTGCTAGAACATAGAAATATGATGGAGTCTCGTATATTAACTTTGTACCCAGTGGCCTTGCTGATTTCACTTAATTTTAACACATTACCATTTATTTAAATTATTTAAATATTAAATTTTCTATATGAGCAATCATACCATCTACAAATAAGAATTTTATTTCTTCCTTTCTGATCTTTATGCCTTACTTTTTTTTTTCCTGTACTATTAAACTAGTCAGACCATTCAGTCTATGCTGAACAGAAGTCTGATGGTGAGCAACTTTGTCTCATTCTGATTTCAAGGAGAACACTCTCAATAGTATATAACCACTAAGAAATATATTAGCTGTTGGACTCTTAAACTTTCAAATGAAGAGATCTGGCTGTGTGTAGTCAGACACGCCTGTAATCCTAGCACTTTGGGAGGCCAAAGCAGGATTGCTTGAGGCCAGGAGTTCAAGACAAGCCTGGGCAATATAGCAAGACCCTGTCTCTATAAAAAAAATTTAAAAATTAGCCAGTATTGTGGCCTGTGTGTGGAGTCCCAGCTACTTGAGAAGCTGAGTTGGAAAGATTGCTTGAGCCCAGGAGTTTGAGGTTGCAGTGAGCTGTGATTGTGCCACTGCACTCCAGCCTAGGTGGATAGAGTGAGACCCTATCTCAAAAAAAAGAAGAGTTTTTTTCATTTCCAAGTTGGCTAAACAAATTTACAAGGACAGGTATTAAGTTTCATCAATTTTTGCCTCTTGAGGTGATTTTTTTTTTTGCCTATTGAGATAATCTTACAGCTTTTCTTTTCCATTCTGAAAATGTAATAAAATTAACTGATTAACTTTTTAATGTTAAACCAATCTTGCATTCTTGGAATAAAGCCCATTTGGTTCTGATGCATTATTTCATTCACATTTCACTGGTTTCATTAAATAATATTTTGGTTAAAGTTTGTATATATGTAATCATGAGAAATACTGGCCTATAATTTTTTGTTATTTTACTTTTTCAAGTTTTGGTCTCAGGCTTTTCTGGCCTCATAAAATGATTAGAAAATGTTCTCTCCTTCTCTGTTGCTTGACAGCATTTGTGTGTTATTGGAATCAATTTTAATTAATGAATTAATTAAATTTAATTAACTAGTGAAACCATTATGGCCTTGGATCCTCCTTTGTAAGAAAGTTTTTAAATTACAGATTTAGGCTGGGTGCAGTGGCTTATGCCTGTAATCCCAGCACTAACACTTATGTAACTGGAGCCCCAGAAGAAGAGAAGAGAGAGAGAATAGGGCAGAAGGAACAGCCAAGAAATAATGGCCTAGAGTATTCTAAATCTGAGGAAAAATTCCAACCCACAGATCACAATGCCCCACAAACCTCAATCAGGAGAAATACAAAGCAACTACTTGTAGAAGTGTTATAATCAAACTGCTGAAAACCAAAGACGGAATGTCCTGAAGCATCAAGAGGAAAAGACATGACCTTCAAAAAGAACAAAACTCGTAACTATAGATGTGCCAGCGTGGACGGACCTCACAGACCTCACGTGTATCAGCGTGGACGGACCTCACAGACCTCACGTGTATCAGCGTGGACGGACCTCACAGACCCCCACGTGTGCCAGCGTGGACGGACCTCACAGACCCCACGTGTATCAGCATGGATGGACCTCACAGACCCCACGTGTGCCAGTGTGGACGGACCTCACAGACCCCCATGTATCAGTGTGAACGGACCTCACAGACCTCACGTGTATCAGTGTGAACGGACCTCACAGACCTCACGTGTGCCAGCGTGGACGGACCTCACAGACCCCCATGTATCAGTGTGGACGGACCTCACAGACCTCACGTGCATCAGCGTGGACGGACCTCACAGACCCCGCGTGTATCAGCATGGATGGACCTCACAGACCCCACGTGTGCCAGTGTGGACGGACCTCACAGACCCCCATGTATCAGTGTGAACGGACCTCACAGACCTCACATGTATCAGTGTGAACGGACCTCACAGACCTCACGTGTGCCAGCGTGGACGGACCTCACAGACCCCCATGTATCAGTGTGGACGGACCTCACAGACCTCACGTGCATCAGCGTGGACGGACCTCACAGACCCCGCGTGTATCAGCATGGATGGACCTCACAGACCCCACGTGTGCCAGTGTGGACGGACCTCACAGACCCCCATGTATCAGTGTGAACGGACCTCACAGACCTCACGTGTATCAGTGTGAACGGACCTCACAGACCTCACGTGTGCCAGCGTGGACGGACCTCACAGACCCCCATGTATCAGTGTGGACGGACCTCACAGACCTCACGTGTATCAGCGTGGACGGACCTCACAGACCCCACGTGTGCCAGTGTGGACGGACCTCACAGACCCCCACATGTATCAGTGTGAACGGACCTCACAGACCTCACGTGTGCCAGTGTGGACGGACCTCACAGACCCCCACATGTATCAGTGTGAACGGACCTCACAGACCTCACGTGTATCAGTGTGAACGGACCTCACAGACTTCACGTGTATCAGTGTGGACGGACCTCACAGACCTCACGTGTGCCAGTGTGGACGGACCTCACAGACCTCACGTGTATCAGCGTGGACGGACCTCACAGACCCCCACATGTATCAGTGTGAACGGACCTCACAGACCTCACGTGTATCAGCGTGAACGGACCTCACAGACCTCACGTGTATCAGCGTGGACGGACCTCACAGACCTCACATGTATCAGCGTGGACGGACCTCACAGACCTCACGTGTATCAGCGTGGACGGACCTCACAGACCCCACGTGTATCAGCGTGGACGGACCTCATGGACCTCAACATGCCAGCGTGGACGGACCTCATGGATCTCACGTATGCCAGCGTGGATGGACCTCACAGATTTCATGTTGGGCAAAAGAAGTCATAAACGAGAGAGCACAGACTGTTCCCCAAATGTGAAATCTGAAAACAAAACTGGTTCATGGTTGCAGGAGCCAGAATAGGTGTGACCCCTGTGGGGTTCTCCCGAGAAAGGTTAACAGGAGCTGACCGGGGACTGGAAACGTCTTCTGTCTCAAGTGGACTACGGCTACGCAGGTGGACACGTGAGCAAAATTTCATCCACATGTACAGATAGGATTATACACTGCGTGCCCTTAACTGTAGTTATGTAATCTCTCAATAAAAGGAAAAGAAAAATACTTGATTAATTAAAAATACTTAATTAGGCCGGGCGTGGTGGCTCAAGCCTGTAATCCCAGCACTTTGGGAGGCCGAGACGGGCGGATCACAAGGTCAGGAGATCGAAACCATCCTGGCTAACACGGTGAAACCCCGTCTCTATTAAGAAATACAAAAAACTAGCTGGGCGAGGTGGCAGGCGCCTGTAGTCCCAGCTACTCGGGAGGCTGAGGCCGGAGAATGGCGTGAACCCGGGAGGCGGAGCTTGCAGTGAGCTGAGATCCGGCCACTGCACTCCAGCCTGGGTGACAGAGCGAGACTCCGTCTCAAAAAAAAAAAAAATAATAATTAATACAAGACGAAGAAAGAAACAAAAGAATCAACACCACCGTGGGATGAAGCATGAAGCTGCTGCAGACCCTCTGAATCAAGTCACTTTCCTGACTCTCCCATTGGCCGGCAGCTGCTCATGCTCCGGGGGGGCCAGGCCCCCCTCCGCCGAGCTCCTCTCTCTGGTGGCCACTGCCAAGGGAGTGCTGAACCCCTGGCCCCAGGAAGAACTGGGCCCTCAGCAGGGGCAGGAAGGCCAGGGTCAGCCTGTGGACCCCTGGAGCGGTGAATGGTGACGATGAGAGTCAGTGAGCCAGGAGCTCTGGGCCCAGGCACCCCTCTGCCAGTCACTCGCCAGCTGCCAGGAGCTCTGGGCCCAGGCACCCCTCTGCCAGTCACTCGCCAGCTGCCAGGAGCTCTGGGCCCAGGCACCCCTCTGCCAGTCACTCGCCAGCTGCCAGGAGCTCTGGGCCCAGGTATACCTCTGCCAGTCACTCGCCAGCTGCCAGGAGCTCTGGGCCCAGGCACACCTCTGCCAGTCACTCACCAATGACAAGAGTGAGGCAGGTGTCCCAGCTGTGAAACAGACAAACCCCACCTGCCTGTCTCGGGCTGTGGGGGGCCCAAATGACATCATACCTTTCTGGATTTTGAAGATACACAAGACAATGCTACTTCCTAAAGGCCCCCTGAGGGGGTATCATCCTCTCAACAGTCATCAGGGGCCTGGTGGGACAGGCAACAGAGGGCCTGAGCACCCCGACACCCGTAAGGCACCCCAACATCCAGGCACACACCCCAATACCAAACAAGCATCCCAGACATCCAGACAGGTGCCCCAATACCCAGCAAGCATCTCAGCACCCAGACAGAAGCCCCAAGATCCAGACAGACACCCCAGTACCCAGCAAGTATCCCAGACATTCAGACAGGAGTCCCAATGCCAGGACAGGCAACCCAACACTCAATACTCCACAGGTACCCTGATGCCCAGACAGGTGACCCAATTCCCTGAGGCTGCACTGCCCCGGAAGCTCCTGCAGTCCGCGCTCACGGCTCCGACACGTGCTGGGGGCCTGCGCGAGTCTTACTGAACGAGGGAGTAGTACTGCTGTGTCAGGTCCTCCCACTCGGCCTCGGTGAGGTCCTCCGCGGCGTCCGCCGACATGTCGATGTCCTCATGCTCCAGCTGCCCCAGGTAGGCCTGGCACACCTTGCACGCGATGTCCACAAGCTGGCCCGGGAGACCCCTGAGCTTTGCCTCAGCATTTTCGGCATCTGAAACCCAGACACAGGCACATGGAGTGGGAACCCCACCCAGGGACAGCCCTGCCCGCCTCGAGGGGTGAGGCCTAAAGCCATGGACAAAGTTCGCTCCACTCCCTCTGTGCCCCAATACCCAACAAGTACCCCAGACCCCCAGACAGGCACTCCAATACCCAACCAAGCTTGTCTGGGCGGCCACCCTGGATGTCACGCCTGTGTCTGGGCAGGTGACTTCCTCCCTCCTGAATGGTCCCAACCTCCAATGGCTCTGTGAGTGCTATGTCCTCACAAGAAACACATGGACCCCGCCAGACCCTCAGCTCCTCAGTGGGCCCCACCGCCAGACCCTCAGCTCCTCAGTGGGCCCCGCCGCCAGACCCTCAGCTCCTCACAGTAGCAATTACTGATAAGTTCAACGTCATTAAAATGAAAAACTTCTGTTCTGTAAAGGACAATATCAGGATGTCAAGACAACGAGAAGACGAGTCATAGATTGGGAGGAAATACTTGCACACATCTAATAAAGGAATATTACCTAGAGTATACAGAGAACTCTTGAAACTCAACAACAAGAAAACATAATTTTATTTTTTATTTTTATTTTTTTAAGACAGAATTTTGCTCTTGTTGCCCAGGCCGGATGGCAAGATCTTGGCTCACTGCAACCTCTGCCTCCTGGGTTCAAGTGATTCTCCTGCCTCAGCCTCCAGAGTAGCTGGGACTACACGTGTGCACCACCATGCCCGGATAATCTTGTATTTTTAGTAGAGATGGGGTTTCACCATGTTGGCCAGGCTGGTCTCAAACTCTTGACCTCAAGTGATCCACCCACCTCAGCCTCCAAAGTGCTGGGATTACAGGTGTGAGCCACCGCACCCAGCAAGGAAACAATTTTAAATGAGCAATCTGAACAGTCACCTCGCCGAAAATACATACAGATGGAAAACAAGCATATGAACACATGCTCGATATCATATACCGCTATGGACTAGCAATTCCATATCTACAAGTTTTTTCTATAAAATACCCTCAGAAATTCACAAGGAAATGGAAGCTGGGCACAGTGGCTCATGCCTGTAATCCCAGCACTTTGGGAGGCTGACACAGGAGGCTCGCTTGCTCCTGAAAGTTTGAGATAAGCCTGGGCAACACAGTGAGACCCTGTCTCACAACAAAATCACGACAATAATGAGACACTAATACAGACCCAGGAGAATGCTGCAAACAGAACACTGACCACATCAAAGGCTTGTGAGGATGTGGAGAACAGGAACTCTCCCTCATTGCTGGTGGAAATGCAAAATGGTGCAGCTACTTTGGAAGACAGTCTGGCAGTTTCTTACAAAATGAAACATACTCTTGCCATGCCACCCAGTAAGTGCATTCCTTGGTATTTACCCAAATGAATTCAAAACTCATGGCCACACAAAGACCTGCACACAGATATCGTATCGAGAGAAACGTTATTCATGATAGTCAAAACCTGGAAGTGACTGAGATGTCCTTCAGTAGATGAATAGACAAGTAAACAGTGGTGGATCCAGACAGTGGAATATTACTCAGCCCTAAAAAGAAATGAGCTCTCAAGTCATGAAAAGACCTGGAGGAATCTGAAGTGCGTATTACTAAGTCGAAGAAGCCCATCTGAAAAGGCTCCATGCTACGTCGTTCTAACCAAATGGCATTCTAGAAAAGGCAGAACTGGCCGGGCGCGGTGGCTCAAGCCTGTAATCCCAGCACTTTGGGAGGCCGAGGCGGGTGGATCACAAGGTCAGGAGATCGAGACCACAGTGAAACCCCGTCTCTACTAAAAATACAAAAAATTAGCCAGGCGCGGTGGCGGGCGCCTGTAGTCCCAGCTACTCAGGAGGCTGAGGCAGGAGAATGGCGGGAACCCAGGAGGCGGAGCTTGCAGTGAGCCGAGATCGCGCCACTGCACTCCAGCCTGGGCAACAGCGTGAGACTCCGTCTCAAAAAAAAAAAATAAATAAATAAATAAAAATAAAAAAAAAAGCAGGGCCGGGCGCGGTGGCTCAAGCCTGTAATCCCAGCACTTTGGGAGGCCGAGGCGGGCGGATCACAAGGTCAGGAGATCGAGACCACAGTGAAACCCCGTCTCTACTAAAAAAAAAAATACAAAAAATTAGCCGGGCGCGGTGGCGGGCGCCTGTAGTCCCAGCTACTCAGGAGGCTGAGGCAGGAGAATGGCGGGAACCCGGGAGGCGGAGCTTGCAGTGAGCCGAGATCGCGCCACTGCACTCCAGCCTGGGCGACAGAGCGAGACTCCGTCTCAAAAAAAAAAAAAAAAAAAAAAAAAAAAAGCAGAACCATGGAGACAGGAAAAACATCAGTGGTAGCCAGGAGCTCGGGGCAGGGGGATGAAGAGACAGAGCACAGGGAGTTTTAGGGCCAGGGATCGTCTCTGTCTGATGTTGGAATGGTGGATACATGGCATCATACATTGTCCAAACCTGTAGAATGTGTAACACCATTTGGGTTACCATGATGTGTCATTGTAGGTTCACCAATTGTGTTAAAATCATTAATTAGGCCGGGTGCGGTGGCCTGTAATCCCAGCACTGTGGGAGGCCGAGGTGGGTGGATCACCTGAGGTCAGGAGTTCGAGACCAGCCTGGCCAACGTGGCAAAACCCCATCTCTACTAAAAATACAAAACATTAGCCGGGTGTGGTGCTGGGCACCCAACTACTTGGGAGGCTAAGACAGGAGAATCGCTTGAACCCAGGAGGCGGAGGTTGCAGTGAGCCAAGATCACGCCATTGTACTTCAATCTGGGTGACAGAGCAAGACTCCATCTCAAAAAAAAAACCATTAATTAGGAGGCCATCAGACTGAGGTGGCCCAAGTGACCTGGTCTCCGACAAACGCAAACCACAACCTAACTCAGAATTGAAAACGAAACTTAAGCACAGCCAATCACAGGCAACCAGCTGGGTTGTCACTCAGCACAAACAAGGCCACCGCTCCAGCGTTCACCAATCAGGATTTATTTCCTCCGTTTCCACGTTTACCTAGAAGGGTTTTCCCCTCGGTGGAGCCCTGCAGCCGTCTGATTGGCACAAATCACTGTTTGCTCAAATACACTCTAAGAGTCTAATGCACCAACGTTCATCTGTCAACAGCTGAAACGCACTGCTTTGGTGGGGGATGCTGGCGGTGGGGGAGGCACGGGGGCAGCAGGGTGTGGCAAATCTTGTACCCTCTGCTCAGCTGTGCTGTGACCCAAAACTGCCCTAGAAAGTACATTTTATTAAAACCAACCACCACAAAAAAGATTTGGGTTTTGTCCAAAAACACGACGGCTGGTTCACATCCCTGTGCCACCCAGGGCGCCTCTCCCTGGGGCTTCCTGTGTCCTCTCCCTGGGGCTTCCTGTGTCCTCTCCCTGGGGCCCCTTTGGGGAGACTCAGGATGTGGCGTCGTGGTGGCCGTGGGGCAGGGCAGGCTTCTGACCACAGGCTGGAACCACATCCACGGCACGGGACTGTGGCGGTGAGTGTGGGACTCAGACGTCCCAGGGCTGCGTTAACAGCCAGGTGCTTTACAAACGGGGTGACTTTGACGTTCAGCCCCACGGTTAGAAGAGAAAACCCATTTGCCATGAGAATCGAGACAGTCTGAGGCATCGCTGCATCCGGTCCCGGCTGCCACGACCCTCAGGACTGACCACACCCAGGAGGCGGGAGGGACCCTGTGGAGTCCCCGAGCTCTGGTGGCCTGGCCCTGCCCTGCCCCGGCCCAGCGCACCTTGCCTGCTGCTCAGGTCGCTGTTTCCGGCCTCCTCCCTCCGGCCCCTGGGCTTGCTCCTGCCGCTCCGGCTGCAGCTCTGGTGGCTGACCACCCACTTGAGGATGCTGGATGCCATGGTGCGCCGGAAGTCTTCTGAAAGGACAGCACGGCCTCGTCCCATCTGCCCAAGCCGGGACTGGGGACTGGAGATGGGGCCAGGGCAATGGAGGCTCCCCGACCCGCCCCACTTCCCGCCCTCACAGCCGGTGGGGCCCAGGCCTGCTCCCACACCCCCACTCTGCCCGTCCTTCTCCCTGCAGCGCCTCTGTGACTGCAGCCATCCAACTGTACCCCTCGGCCTCCAACCATGGAGCCTGCCTCGCCCCAGCTGCTCGCTGCGCTGTCCACAGGCCTAGTGCAGGACCACACACTCCCTGCCTGCTGCCCTCCCTCCCCGGGGTCCCCGGCCCCTGTACTGCCACGACCATGGCCATGGGAGGCCTCTCTCCGGTCCTCTGTCCTCAGACCCGGCCCCATCAGTCTGTCTCAGTGCCGGGGGATCTTTCTAGAAGCCTCTCTGCTGACCGCCCTGGGGTCCTCTGCCATCTCCTCACTTACCCAGGAATTCCCGCTGCTCGCTCTCGGTGCAGAGGCTGTAGCAGCGTGGGAAGAAGGAGTCGGGGTTGGCCGGGACGTACCAGGGCAGGCTCCGCATGTTCACGCACAGCCCGATCTCCAGAGACAGCAGCACGTTAGGTACGAGGGGCAGCTCAGCTCAGCTCCGCCTCGCTCACAAGGCGAGGACAGACCGTCCACCTCGGACTTGCCTGGCCATGGGGCACCACACAGCACCCCTAGGGCGGATCCCTCCCCCTCCCCAGACACACGGTCCCCCAGGGCCCCAGGCCGCCCCCTCCAGCCGGTCCCAGCAGTGGGTATGTGGATGTGCAAGCCAGGCTGAGACGCATCCTTGAGGCAGTGGGGGACGTGGCAGGTCCCGGGGAATGGGGAGGCTGCAGCTGAGGGCACCGAGGGTGGTGGGCACTGGGGCTCCCTCCAGGCCCCTAAACGGGCCACAGGATGTCCCACAGCTCAGGCCCCAGGAGAGGGAGGACCGGCTGCAGGACCCGGAATGCGGCCACACGCCCAGCACTGCCCACCACACATGATGCAGCACTGGCCATTAGAGAGGCATATCGTGAAGTCCCCGCACCCCAATGTCTGGTCTGTCACCGTGTTAAGGAAAAAAAGCAGCCGGCCCCCAGAAAACACAGCACACGCTGACTGGCTGTGCACACCCCCCAGAAAACACAGCACACGCTGACTGGCTGTGCACACCCCGCAGAAAACACAGCACACGCTGACTGGCTGTGCACACCCCCCAGAAAACACAGCACACGCTGACTGGCTGTGCACACAGGGTCTTTGAAGGGGCCGTGTTTCCATAAGCAGCACTGGCGCTGGCCTGACCCTGGGGTATTAGGTGCAGCAGGGAGCCTCCGCCCCACGCTGTGCTGAGGCAGCCGCACCTGGACTGCTGAGAGGGACCTCTGTGCCAGGGAAGCCCCTCTTCCTGGACCCCTCCCTCAGCAGGGTCCCCACACCCTGCGTCCTGGGCAGGCCCCACCCCCGGGCCTTGGTGGGAAGGGTATGGAAGCTGCCTTGTGCAGGGCTGGAGGCTGGGGGAGGTGGGGGAGTGCCCAGTGCTGCGGGGAACGGCACCTCTTCCCCTGGGGACCCACAGCCCTTTCAGCATCCAAAGCCCTGTGGCGGCCCCCACTCAGCCCCATCTTTGGCCTCTGTGCTCTGAGGAAGGGGCTTCTGTGGCTCCGGATTCACCCAGAGACACAGAGCAAAGGGCACAGGGGTGCAGGGGGTGGGGTGGGCACTGAGTGATTCTGGCCACGGCCTTAGACCAGGAGTCCTGGGAGGCGCCCAGGAGGTGGCTGGTGGCTGCCGATGGCCACCTATGGTCACTGACCAGCCACCGAGGGTCCCTAATGGCTGCAGAAGCCCCTCCCCACCACCCTTGCCGGCTCCCGCCACGCCCAAGCAGCTCACCTTGGTGGTGAAGGAGGCCGTCTTTGCGTAGTGGTTCAGCATCTGGTCGCAGGTCAGGCTGTGATAGTCAATGGCGTCCCTCTTGATGGTCCAGAGGAGGTACGGCATCTCGTTTTTTACCAACCTAGACTGGCAAGAAAAATGTCTTTATTGATGCTCAACATCCAACATTCACACCACCCAGGATGGGACGGAGCGAGGCCACCATCAGCGGATACATGGCGTGCAGCGTGAGGATCCCAGCCGGGCTCTGCTGCGGGCAGCAGTGCTCCTTGTGGTCCTCCTGTGCACGGGATGTGGGGCGCAACCAGGACCACGCAGGGTTTCCACGGAGGGGCCTCGGGCTCTGGGGAGCCACCCCGATGTGGGGCTGCAGGTGGGGCCTGAGCCCTCCACACGGGGTCTACGTGGGTGTGGGGATGCACCACTTGTCGAGATGACACGACACTTCATAACCCAGAGCTCACAGTCCCCAGGACGGAAGCCCCCAGGCCTGCACTGTGGGCCCTGCGCACCCCTCCCTGAGCCCCAGGCTCTGGCCTCCCGCTCCTGCCCTGCTGATAGAGGGGCTGGGCGTGGAGCTGGGGGTGTGTGGTTGGTGCTTTTCTGTTTACAAAATGGCATCTGTTAAGTCAAAATTCCAACCAGGCTGGGTGCAGTGGCTCACGCCTGTAATCCCAACACTTTGAGAGGCCAAGGCGGGTAGATCACCTGAGGCCAGGAGTTCAAGATCAGCCCGGCCAACATGGTGAAACCTCGTCTGTACTAAAAATACAAAAATTAGCCAGGCTGGTGGTGGGCGCCTGTAATCCCAGCTATTCGGGAGGCTGAGGCAGGAGAATCACTTGAACCTGGGAGGCAGAGGTTGCAGTGAGCTGAGATCGCACCATTGTACTCCAACATGGGCAACAGAGTGAGACTCCATCTTACAACACGCCCCCCCGCAAAAAAATATGTACGTGTGTGTGTGTAAATAATAGCACACTAACTGCTAACCACTAACCACTGTAGGGGTGAGAAACAGCATCATCAACAGAGCTGAAGTTCCCCAGCCACCCCCACCAGGTAACTGCCACCTGCAGCTGTCTCCTCCAGGCGCAATGACCAGAGTGTTTCTGTCTCTCCGGAATGCATGTGTTATAATCCTCACTCCCAGGGCGATGGCATAGGAGGCGGGCTTTAGGATTAGGTCAGGAGCCTGAGCCCCTTACGATGGGCTTGCACCCTTACAAAGAGGCCCCAGGACGCAGAGAGAAGCCAGTTGTCTGTGAAGCAGGACACTCTCAGAGAGCCCAGCCACACTGCCCCGACCCAGACTCCAGCCTCCGGAACAGTGAGGAATGTTCTGTTGTGTCCACACCACTGCCCACGGACCTGTGGGAGCCGCTGGAGCACCCACGACGCTCTATGGGAAAGGCACTGACTCCAGGAACCTGGAAGGACAAGCTCACTGGTCGTGTGGGAGGCGCCTCATCAAGTCTGGGTCCATTTTTCTATTTGTCTTTTCATTACTGATTTGTGAGTTCTTCATATATTTTGGACATTTGATCTTCTAAATTTTAAGTACTGCAAATGTCGCCTCCCACTCTGGTTTCTCTTTCGTCCTCTTTATGGTGGAGGGTTGGGAGCCCTCAGGGACTAGGCTGGGCTGGGGAGGTGGGGAGGCGCATACTGCCGTGTTGCTGGAGACCCCAGCTCACTCGCTGGCCAGGCCCCATCCTGCAACACACCAGCCGAGCTGTCCAAGCCCTGCTGGGCCTCAGTGCCCTCAGCTTCCACGTGCACGCGGCAAGCCAGCCTGGTGTGGGTGGAGGGGAGCTGGGAGGACAGGGTCCACTCACTGCACAGCGGCTCATCCAGCACCAAAGGGTTCACCCCACCCCTGGGGGCGGCCAGGTCCTGCTGCCCGGTCAAGGGGCCCTGCTGTGACTGGGGCTTTGCCCCCGCTGGGCTGCCATCCCCCTAGGACATGGGCGGGTGGGCATGGAGCAGGGTGGTGGTGTGAGAAGCCTTGGAGAGGCGCGGCTGACCACAATGCATGCAGGGGATGCCCACGATGCACGCAGGGGACGTACCATCACGTTGTGGATGTCGTCTGTTTTCTCCAAGGCCATTTCTTGATTTTCTTTGACTTTGCCACATGTAACATCTGCCAAGGAAACACAGGGGAGGCCTGAACATGGAGCCTCAGCCAGACTTCCCACGCCGTGTCCGTTACCACCACCACAGGTAGGACAGCAACTTGTTTACTTCCAGAAACCTTGCTCCAGGTGGGGCCTTCCCCTGGTGGAGCAGGTGCCTTTGTGGGTCCTGAGTCAGGCTCGGGGCGCTCTGGCAGCCCCCATACATCCAGTGAGCGTCCACTGCATCGAACCTCCCCAGGGCTGTGACAGGGCTTGGGGGCCCGGGATTCCTGGAGGCCCAGGTGTCCCCGGGTGTGGAACGGTGGAGACAGCCCGGGATGGGGGTGGGAGTGATAGAGGCTGAGGGGCCACGGGCAGGGTGGAGGAGGAGGGGGACATTTGATTCGGGTCTCAATGGGGCCGAGAGGACACAGACACAGCTGTGCAGATGTCAGCCAGGAGCAGCCAGCGCCGCGGGGGCCTGAGGAGTGGACTTCGGGGACCTGGGGCTGGAGGAGGGACGGCCGGGGTCAGGCAGAGAGAGGATGACAGAAATCGCCCGGGCAGGAGGAGGCCTGGGCGGGGGCCACAGGGACTCTGAGAAGGGAGCAGGGCTGGGGACTTGAAAGAGTTTGCCTGGCACGACCATCTGGGGCAGTGAGGCCAGGAGGGCGATGGAGACCTGGGGTCGGAGACACCCCATCAGGCACACCAGGACCAAGGGGCAGGCACCACAGTCAGGCCAGTGCCGACTCCCCCTGCCTGTGACAGACACACACGCCCTGAACTGAGACGCGCGCCTCCGATACGCTACCAGCAACCCCAGCACCTTCGTCCTCGACATCCGGAATGACCTTGGGCAAAAAGTGGAACTTCTTCTCCACCCAGCCCTTCCTTCGCAGAGCGGCCCGGACCACCGGGTAGTGTCCGTAAATAGAGAAAATCTTCTTCTCCTAAAATGGCAAGAGGATATTTTATTTTATTTCAATCATTTTTGGGGGACAGGCAGACTTTGGTTGCATGGATAAGCTCTTTAGTGCTGGTTTCTAAGATGTGGGGGCATCCATCACCCAATAATGTAATTTTTTTTTTTTTTTGAGATGGAATCTCGCTCTGTCACCCAGGCTGGAGTGCAGCCTGGCCAACACAGTGAAACCTCCATCTCTACTAAAAAATACAATCTCTACTAAATAAATCTCTACTAAAAATTAGCTGGGCATGGTGGCATGCACCTGCAGTCCCAGCTACTCGGGAGGCTGAGGCACAAGAATTGCTTGAACCCGGGAAGCAGAGGTTGCTGTAAGCTGAGATTGTGCCACTGCACTCCAGCCTGGGCAACAGAGCAAGACTTCATCTCAAAAATAAGTAAGTAAATAAAAGGTAATGTCAGCCAAGTCCCCACAGGGAAGAGGCTGCAGCTCGGGGACACAGTGCGTCAGAGACCAGACAGATAGATTCCAAGTCCCAAAACAAATGTCCTTTTAAAAAAATGTCCCCCTCCCCACTGAGTCCCAGGGAGCATTTACCTTAATAGCTTTTTCCGTTAACTGCCTTGCTATCTTATATCTGTCTAATCTGGAGGAAGAAGCCAAGTCTTGGGAAATTCCTTGTTTTAATTCTGCAAAAGAGAAAGAGGACATCAAATCAAAGGATAAGGCATCCAAGGCCGGGCGCGGTGGCTCACGCCTGTCATCCCAGCACTGTTAATCCCAGCACTGTGGGAGGCCGAGGCGGGCGGATCACCTGAGGCCAGGAGCTCGAGACCAGCCTGGCCAACATGGTGAAACCCTGTCTCTATTAAAAATACAAAAGTTAGCCGGGCGCAGTGGCTAACACTTGTAATCCCAGCACTGTGGGAGGCCGAGGCGGGCGGATCACCTGAGGCCAGGAGTTCGAGATCAGCCTGACCAACATGGTGAAACCCTGTCTCTACTAAAAATACAAAAGTTAGCCGGACATGGTGGCTCATGCCTGTAATCCCAACTACTAAGGAGGCTGAGGCAGGAGAATCACTTGAACTGGGAGGTGGAGGTTGCAGTGAGCTGAGATGGCGCCATTGCACTCCAGCCTGGACAACAAGAGTGAAACTGTGTCTCAAAAAAAAAAAAAAAAAAAAAAAGACATGCCTCTGATGAGGCCAGACATGAAATGGCATATTCTGAGAGGCGCCATCCATAAGCCAGCAAAATTCATCCACAGTCCACAGTGATGGAGACCAGAGCTGTGAGAGAGGGCGTGTGGCCGGACGCTGGTCCACGGAATGGTGGTAGAAGTGTCAGAGGTGTGTGAACCAGAGCAGCTCCATCTTGAATAGGGGCTGGGTAAAATGAGGCTGCATTCCCAGATGGTGAAGGCGTTGTAAGTCATAGGATGAGATAGGAGGTTGGCACAAGATACAGGTCATAAAGACCCTGCTGATATAAAACAGGTTGCCGTAAAGAAGCTGGCTAAAGGCTGGGCGCGGTGGCTCACGCCTGTAATCCCAGCGCTTTGGGAGGCCGAGGCGGGCGGATCACAAGGTCAGGAGATCGAGACCACGGTGAAACCCCGTCTCTACTAAAAATACAAAAAATTAGCCAGGCGCGGTTGTGGGCGCCTGTAGTCCCAGCTACTCGGGAGGCTGAGGCAGGAGAATGGCGTGAACCCAGGAGGCGGAGCTTGCAGTGAGCCGAGATGGTGCCACTGCACTCCAGCCTGGGCGACAGAGCAAGACTCCGTCTCAAAAAAAAAAAAAAAAAAAAAGAAGCTGGCTAAGACCCACCAAAACCAAGATGATGATGCCAGTGACCTATGGCCGTCCTCACTGCTGCACTCCCACCAGCGCCGTCTCAAAAAACATAAATTGAATTAAATTAAGAAGCTCTGATTATCAAAAGGAAGCATGAAGTGACTGACAAGCTGCATCCATCTGACAAAGAGCGTGTATCCAGGACATACAGAGAACTCCTCCAAGTCCGTGAGGTCACAGAGCAATCTCACCGCGGCCTGCAGACCCAGAACCACACTCCGGAAGGAAGAGCTCCAAATGGCCAATAATCAGGTGAAAAACAGCTCAACACCTTGAGCTGTCTGGAAATGCAAATTAAAACCAGTGAGATTTAATTAATGCAAATTAAAACCACACCCACCAGAGTGCCCGGAGTGGCAGTGAGGACACCCACTGCTGGTGGGCACGGCGGAGGTGGGGGGCCACCGGAGCTCTCAATTGGGCCCTTAAATGGTTGGGGGAGCTTCTAAAGCTAAGCATGAGCCCACCCTGTAACCCAGGCGTTGACCCCTAGGGAGCATTTACCCACGAAGAGGAGCCTGAAGAGGGCAAGGGCAGGAAGGAAGAGAAACGCGAGTACAGGGCCCCCCATGACCCACCAAGGGAGCCCTTCACACCCACACGTTTAATTTCCCAGTTTCCCAAGAAGCTGGACAGTGGGATCGGGGTGCAGGAGGCAGGAGCCAGCGCCCCCCAACACTCCTGGGGTCCTACACCTGGACTGCCCAAGAGAAGGCACCTGGCTCTACAGCTCAGTGAAGTGCCCGCCCCCGGATTCCCCGATTTCCTGGCAGCAGGCTGCAGCCAGCATTGCCTCTGAGCTCGGGAGCTGCAGCACTGCTCTGGGCGAGTGGCTGGTACGCAGGCAATACACGATACGCACTATTTTCTTCTCTCCCGTCTCCGTTGGAAGAAGCCGACCAGAGCCCCTTCCTCTCTGGCTCCATGCTGGCCTCCGACAGCTCGCCCTTTGCTCCTCTGGACCCTAGAGGGGAGGGTGTGGTGGTTATGCGGAAACCGGGAGGGTGTAGGGGGCCCTGGGGATGGAGAGGGTTCTGAGGCCCATGCTGAGGGTCAGGTCTGGGGTTGGGAATCAGGTCTGGGTTGGGGTCAGGTCTGGGTTGGGGGGTCAGGTCTGGGGTTGGGGGATCATGTCTGGGTTGGGGGATCAGGTCTGGGGTTGAGGGTCAGGTCTGGGTTGGGGATTAAGGTCTGGGTTGGGGGATCAGGTGTGGGGTTGGGGGATCATGTCTGGGTTGGGGGATCAGGTCTGGGGTTGGGGGATCATGTCTGGGTTGGGGGATCAGGTCTGGGGTTGGGAGATCATGTTTGGGTTGGGGGATCAGGTCTGGGTTGGGGGAATCAGGTCTGGGGTTGGGGGATCATGTCTGGGTTGGGGGATTAGGTCTGGGGTTGGGGGATAATGTCTGGGTTGGGGGATCATGTCTGGGTTGGGGGATCAGGTCTGGGGTTGGAAGATCATGTTTGGGTTGGGGGATCAGGTCTGGGTTGGGGGATCAGGTCTGGGATTGGGGATCAGGTCTGGGTTGGGGATCAGGTCTGCACTGGGGTCAGGTCTGGGTTGAGGGTCAGGTCTGGGTTGGGGTGAGGTCTAGGTTGGGGTCAGGTCTGGATTGTGGGATCAGGTCTGGGGTTGGGGGTTAGAACTGAGTTTGGTATCAAGTCTGGGTTGAGTGGCAGGTCTGGGAATTGGGGGTCAGGTCTGGGTTGTGGGATCAGGTCTGGGGTTGGGGGTCAGGACTGGGTTTGATATCAGGTCTGGGTTGAGCGGCAGGTCTGGGAATTGGGGGTCAGGTCTGGGTTGTGGGATCAGGTCTGGGGTTGGGGGTCAGGACTGGGTTTGATATCAGGTCTGGGTTGAGTGGCAGGTCTGGGAATTGGGGGTCAGGTCTGGGTTGTGGGATCAGGTCTGGGGTTGGGGGTCAGGACTGGGTTTGATATCAGGTCTGGGTTGAGCGGCAGGTCTGGGAATTGGGGGTCAGGTCTGGGTTGTGGGTATCAGGTCTCAATTGGGGATCAGGTCTAGGTTGAGGGGGAGGTCTGGGCTGGGGGGGCAGGTCTAGGCTAATGAGGAGAGGTATGGGGTTCTGAAGGCGGAGGGGAGTGGACAGTTGTGGAGTTCCCAGAAGATGGGGGAAGGTGGGGAGAACAGCTCTGGGCTTTCGAGTGCGGGCGGGTGGGTAGAGGTGGGCAGGTGTCGAGGGGGAGTTCTGTGGTTCCGAGCGAGGATTCCGAGTCTGGGATTCCTAGAGGGAGGCATCTAGAATTCGGAAGCCCGGGGCGGGGAGAGGGGGTAGCCTGTAGCCTGGGTTTCGAGATGTGGGGGGCGGGTCTGGGGTTCCGAAGGCAGGTGTGGGGGAGGGATCCGGTCGGACGAGCCTGGGGTTCCGCGGTCGGGGGGTCGTGCTCACCGGGGACCGGGTCAGTGGCTCGCACCGCGCCGCCCGGCGTCCTGGGGTTGCCCGGGGCAACGTGCTGGGGCGGCCACGCGCATTGTGCACCCCCGGTGCGGCGGCTGCTGGGCCCGGAGCCTGGGGCTGTGCGGCGGCGGCGGCCCCGGGGCGTGGGGCTGCGCGGGCGGCGGGGGACGCGGGGGCGCTGGGGGCTGCGGCGTGCGGGGGGCGCGGGCCCGGACCGGTAGCAGTCGGCGGCGCTTGGGCTGGGCCCGGGTTGGGGTCCGGGTCCCGGGCTGCTGTCGGAGCAGGCGCGGTTGCGGGGTCCGGGGCGCGGGACGGTGCGCGCCATGGTGTCCGCCCCGGGAGGGCCCGAGTGTAGCCCCAGGTCACGCGCTGCGGCCCCGCGCCCCCCTGTGAAGGTCACACTCAATCCCCCACCAGGTCACAAAGACCCGCGGGTCACATCCTGCCCCTCCCCTCAGGCCTCCTGGGCCCGCCGGGCCTTCTCGCCCTCCCCGGGGCCCTCACGCCACCCTGTCTCCCTGGGCCCTGCCCCACGCGAGGCTGGAGCGGCGGGGTGAGGACGCCGCGGACGCTTCGCTCCTCCCGGGCTACGCGCTGCGGGTCCTGGTTGTTGGGGGCGATGGGGTGACCGCAGCAGCGCCCCCGTCCTGCGGTGGAACCTGGGGGGGCCTTGGTGCCCGCAGAACCACTCGTGGGGTTCCACGCCGCTGTCCCCCGGGTGTTCTGAGCCCACCCAGGTCCACACGGCCCGTGTCCTATCCCCTCCGACCCCGCAGATCAGATCACCCCACCCCTCATCACCCTGCCAGGGGTAGCTGGTGTCTCATCCGGCACCTCGGGGTGGGGGTAGGAAAGACACACCCGCCCCACCAGGACCCTCACTCGTGGCAACTTTCCAAAGCCTAGATGTCTTTGGTTTTAAATCAACTTTATTTTGCATTTAACTTCCCAAGATACCCCAAAAGGGAGTTTCTGCCCCGACTCTGAAGGGACTGGTGGGGGACTTGAGGGGCAGGGAGTAGTTGCGTCCACTGGCCGGGGTGGTTCCTTCCCAGCTCCCTCCCTCTTCCCCCAGGAATGCCACTGGGCTCTCACCAGCCCCCTGTACTGGCCTCTAGGGGTTACACAAATCAGTGAGTGAAAAGCTGGCCCTCCCTTCACCCTCCTCCCTGTGTCCCGAGGTTTCCAGTAGTGACAGAGCCGACCCGCTGAGACCCAACGTTAAACAGCCACAGCCACGTCTACAAGGCAGCGTTTATTGCTCAAGCATATTAAACCAAAACGTAGATTGAAAGAGACAGTTCTTTTAAACCCCATTTGTCCGGATTTTTTAAGCGCTCTAAAATAAGAAAGTGAAAGCCAGTAAAAACGCTCCAAGTGCCTAATTCTGGCTCTGAAACTTGAGCTCTCTGGTCTACCCCCAAGAAGACATCAGTGCTGTCCCTGTGGCTCCCACCCCATTCCCAGGAGCAGACCCCACCGGCCTCCAAGCTGCAGGGAGGTGGGAGGGTCCTGCAGACGGGGTGGGGTCTGCATCCAGTGCCAGGAAGGGTGGCCTCTCCTCTCCCACAGTGGCGCTTGTTTGGGACCGTGGCCAAAGCGTTTGCCCGGCCCCTGTCTCTGTCGTTCTGGAGCTGCTGAGGGCTGCAGAGGGGGACTGGCTTGTCCCCTCTCGGAGCATCTGGGGGGACGTCTTGCCTGCATTCCCCTTGAACGGTGGAAAATAATGATCCCACTTGTTGTGAACACCATGACGGTATCTTGGCAGCCAGAGTTACTCCTGCTCAGCAGTGGGAAACCTGGGAGGGTCCTCAAAGCCCCTAGCAGGCAGCCCCATCCAACTGCATCTCCCAGGCCTCCTGGTTCTTTGATCCTGATGGCCCCAGGCCACAGAATGAATCTCTGGGCCTTTCCAGCAGCCCATGGGGGACCAGTCAATACACCCGAAGGCAGTAAAGGGAAAATGTTCATGTGTTCTCAGACCAGAAGGAAAGAAACAAAACCACTGTGAAGAAAAATACCTGCTGGAAAGTAATGACCAAAATAACAAGATTCCTAGTTTTACAGTCACCCCAACTCACTGCAGATTTACTGGGAGGATCCAGGCGCCCTCGGGGAAGAGGAGACGCAGGGAACCCACTCCTGGCCATGGCACTGCCCAAAGCCAGTGTTATTCTCACACCCAACTGTCCCTGCAGTCTGGCAGGTGGGCAGTGACTGCCTGGGCTGTACCCTAAGACCCCAAAACAGCAGAGATGGAGAAGACCACTGGCCCTGGGGTCTTCTCAGTGAGGATCAAGACAAAGTACTTGCTAGGAGGTAGAGGGGGCTGGGTGAACCTGTGAGGATTCCTGGGCTCTGACCTGATCTGTCCTACATTTTGAGTAATGGGAGCAAACATAGAAGGGAGCGGCTCAGCTTCCCCCGGTCACTGGGGCCAGGGAGTCACTGGGGCCAGGGAGACGTGGTCGAGCCCGTTTACAAAGCCTTAGATGCAGTCCCACCCCCAAGAACACTGCCTATCACAGTAGCGGCCACGTGGCACTCCAAGCTGGGCATGACAGTGCCCAGGATGTGGGCAGTGCCTGGGACGTGGGCCAGCCACTGTGGCGGCGGATTCCTCTAGAATGACTGGGTCTATGTAGGAAGACAAGGCAGGCGACCCGGTGTGGACCGGTGTGGATTTCACCTGGGAGAGCAGTGGCAGCCCGTGTCACTTGCACCTGGGCTCTGGAGGAGGGGCCCCCACGGCTCCCGGGCCAGGACAGAGGTGCCCAGCCTTGTTCTCACTGTCCAGGAAGAGCCGCTGGGCAGGCTGAGCCTGGGGCAGGTGCACCTTGCAGGGAAGTAGGTAAGATCCCACTGGGCTGACTGAGCACCCAGGATAGAC
This sequence comes from Macaca nemestrina, assembly GCF_043159975.1. NCBI lineage: Eukaryota > Metazoa > Chordata > Mammalia > Primates > Cercopithecidae > Macaca > Macaca nemestrina. The sequence continues at coordinate 117,815,587 of NC_092139.1, forward strand.
CCAAAGAGTGGAAGGAAGAAGCCGGGTCAGAGGGGGCAGGAGACGCAAGGACCCACAGTCTGACCCCGGTCAGGTCCAGAGAGCCCACTCCAGCCCAGGCCATGAGAGAGGCAGGACGCGGAGCTGGGGCCTGCTCAGCGGTGGGGCTCTCAGAGGCGGAACCAGGGGGCCCTTCCTCGGCCCGGGAAGCTGCGGCCATGCTCCTGCTGTTAGGACACGGGAGCCCTTGGCACTGACTGATCTGACTGAAACACAGACTAGCCAACATTGGCCTATTTTAAAATTAAACTACCCTAGGAAGTGAAAACCCCACTACAGCCTGGTCTGCCCTCACACGGGGGAAAAGAGGTGTTAGAAGCAGTAGCTCGGGTGATTAGGGGTTGTGCGTTTCCGTGCTTGGGGCCAGGCTGGGCACTGCCACCCAGTTTCTGCGTCCAGGGGTCACTGGGCCATCTGCACCACGACGGCTCTCCAGGCTTTCTCCTTGTCAAACTCCTTCAGGGGGCTCCTGGCCACCTGCGACCGAGACAGGAAAGGTGTTACTTCACCAGGACCACCTGTGCGGCGGGAAGCTGGACACGCCACTCGGCCACAGGCAGCAAGCAGCCAGCATTCTTTTAACTTCAGAAGTTTTCTTTGAATGTGAAGGAAGTGGGGGAACTAACCCCTGGGCCTCTATGGAAAGAGACAAAGGCCTTTACTCCCTCACTGTCCCAGCAACGCCCGCGTCCCCACACATGCGGTGTCTACGGAGCCTGGGATGGAGCAGCCCTTCACTCAGTCCCTTGCCCTGGCTCCGGGGCGGGGGGCGGGAGAGGCCTCCCAAGGGTGGACATGTGCCTGACGGCCGAGGAAGAAAACACTTAAGGCAGAGGTGACCAGATGCCTCCAGGCACAAGGGAGGACAGCGCCAGCCCCAGCTGACTACCTGAGCCCCAGCCGTTCATCCTGAGCCCCAGCCACCCACCCTGAGCCCCAGCCGCCCACCCTGCGCCCCGGCCGTCCACCCTGGGTCCCGGCCGCCCACCCTGAGCCCCGGGATGAGCAGTTCTGGGATCTGGGGAGAGCACCTCATGCATCCAACTCTGGGCCTTGCTAGTCATGACAGAAACCCAGGTGGGTCTCATTTCAGGCCCAGGGACTGCCGTCCTAGCAGGAAGATTGACCACAGCCAGGCAAAACAGCAGCAAAGCAGCTGAGGAGGCAGGTGAAGGGAATGTCGGGGGGGGGGGGGAGGGTGAGGGCGACTGGGTCAGCTGAGAAACGAGCCAAGGGCAAGAGGGCGTCTTCCAGGACTTAGCGGGCACTGGAGGCTCTGCACCAAGACTCTGAGGCCGGTGGTGTGCCGGACACAGGAGAGCAGGGTATGCAGGGCAAGAGCAGCGGCCAGTCCGCCCAGGGTGGCCTGGAGGTGGGGCAGGACTCAGAGCCCTGCTGAGAGGGTGGCCTGGAGGTGGAGCAGGACTCAGAGCCCTGCTGAGAGGGTGGCCTGGAGGTGGGGCAGGACTCACAGCTCCCCTGAGAGGGTGGCCTGGAGGTGGAGCAGGACTCAGAGCCCCCCTGAGAGGGTGGCCTGGAGGTGGGGCAGGACTCAGAGCCTCGCTGAGAGGGTGGCCTGGAGGTGGGGCAGGACTCAGAGCCGTGCTGAGAGGGTGGCCTGGAGGTGGGGCAGGACTCAGAGCCCTGCTGAGAGGGTGGCCTGGAGGTGGGGCAGGACTCACAGCCCCCCTGAGAGGGTGGCCTGGAGGTGGGGCAGGACTCAGAGCCCCCCTGAGAGGGTGGCCTGGAGGTGGGGCAGGACTCAGAGCCCCCCTGAGAGGGTGGCCTGGAGGTGGGGCAGGACTCACAGCCCCCCTGAGAGGGTGGCCTAGAGGTGGAGCAGGACTCAGAGCCCTGCTGAGAGGGTGGCCTGGAGGTGGGGCAGGACTCAGAGCCCTGCTGAGAGGGTGGCCTAGAGGTGGAGCAGGACTCAGAGCCCTGCTGAGAGGGTGGCCTGGAGGTGGGGCAGGACTCACAGCCCCCCTGAGAGGGTGGCCTGGAGGTGGGGCAGGACTCAGAGCCCTGCTGAGAGGGTGGCCTGGAGGTGGGGCAGGACTCAGAGCCCCCCTGAGAGGGTGGCCTGGAGGTGGGGCAGGACTCAGAGCCTCGCTGAGAGGGTGGCCTGGAGGTGGGGCAGGACTCAGAGCCGTGCTGAGAGGGTGGCCTGGAGGTGGAGCAGGACTCAGAGCCCTGCTGAGAGGGTGGCCTGGAGGTGGGGCAGGACTCAGAGCCCTGCTGAGAGGGTGGCCTGGAGGTGGGGCAGGACTCACAGCCCCCCTGAGAGGGTGGCCTGGAGGTGGGGCAGGACTCAGAGCCCCCCTGAGAGGGTGGCCTGGAGGTGGGGCAGGACTCAGAGCCCCCCTGAGAGGGTGGCCTGGAGGTGGGGCAGGACTCAGAGCCGCGCTGAGAGGGTGGCCTGGAGGTGGGGCAGGACTCACAGCCCCCCTGAGAGGGTGGCCTGGAGGTGGGGCAGGACTCAGAGCCCCCCTGAGAGGGTGGCCTGGAGGTGGGGCAGGACTCAGAGCCGTGCTGAGAGGGTGGCCTGGAGGTGGGGCAGGACTCAGAGCCGCGCTGAGAGGGTGGCCTGGAGGTGGGGCAGGACTCACAGCCCCCCTGAGAGGGTGGCCTGGAGGTGGGGCAGGACTCAGAGCCCCCCTGAGAGGGTGGCCTGGAGGTGGGGCAGGACTCAGAGCCGTGCTGAGAGGGTGGCCTGGAGGTGGGCAGGACTCAGAGCCGTGCTGAGTGGCCACCCGGGTGTTTGGGCATCAAGCTGACCATCCTCGTGGTCACTACACCTGAGGGTCAGCGGGCAGGTTTGCCCAGGGGAGCACCGCCAGGACCTGTAGCTCAGTGTGGGGAAGACGCTGAGCCTCCGCCTTTCAGTTGAGGGGGCAGCGAGACAGTAGGCAGGGCCCAGGGGAACATTGTTCAGGCCGTGACAGCCAGAAGTTGTTGACACCCCAGCTCCACGGAGCCCCACGTGCCAGGCTGGGTGGGCAGTGCCTTCCCTGCAGAACTGTGTCCCCACCAGAGGCCAGGGGAGGAAACCATGACCTGCCGGAGCCCCCACAAAGCCCTCTTCTGTGTCTCTGAGAGCAAATCTGAAAGCATTAAGTCCAGAATATTTCCCAGGGGTGGGTCTGGGCTTACCTAGGCTTTGTGTTTGTATTTTTAAAAGACATTTTACGGCAGGGCGCGGTGACTCACGCCTGTAATTCCAGCACTTTAGGAGGCCGAGGCGGGCGGATCACGAGGTCAGGAGTTCGAGATCAGTCTAACCAACATAGTGAAACCCCGTCTCTACTAAAAATAGGAAAATTAGCTGGACGTGGTGGCACATGCCTGTAGTCCCAGCTACTTGGGAGGCTGAGGCAGGAGAATCGCTTGAACCCGGGAGGCGGAGGTTGCGGTGAGCCGAGATCGTGCCACTGCACTCTAGCCTGGGTGACAGAGCGAGACGCCTTCTCAAAAAAGGAAAAAAGAAAAAGAAAAAGACATTTTATTTCTTCGGGGTTTTTCTGGGGCGTTTTTAAAAATACAAAGTGGCACAAGGAGCCTTCGAGGGTCGTGGTGTGTGGCCCTTGGAGGCCCTCACCAGGACAGGTGCCCCCACCGCAGGCCTCTCACCTCCCCAGCAGGCGCTCCTGTGGACCACTCACCTCCCCAGTGCCCCCTCCCCCTGCAGGCCACTCACCTCCCCAGCTGGGCACCCCTGTGGACCACTCACCTCCCCAGTGCCCCCTCCCCCTGCAGGCCACTCACCTCCCCAGCCAGGCGCTCCTGCGGGCCGCTCTGGGTGTCCCAGGACGCGCCCTGCAGCCTTGCGCTGACCTTGAAGCGCACACACTGGATGGCGGTGCCCGTGTTGAGGCCGGCCTGCAGCAGGAGCACCAGCAGCAGCAGCAGCAGCAGCACGTCGTAGGATGGCTGCAGGTAGAAGGAGGAGTGAGCAGGGTGGCCCAGCCGCCCTCCAGCCCAGGAGACCAAAGCTCCCTCGTGCCCGCAGCCTTCGCAAAGAGCAGGTGCCAGGCTCGAGTTGGAGCCGCAGTAACCCAAACGCACTGTTATTTCAACAACCTGATGATAATCATTCTAGCTCAATTAATGAGGTCAATTCTGCCTTAAATTCCATCAGCTTGTGTTCAACAGACAGGAATCAAAGTGACCGAAACACTGCCAGGCCCTGTGGACAGTGCTGGCTGCTAGTGGTCAAGTCGCTCCACCCCTCCTGCCCCAACACCCACAAGGCTCAGTCCTGGAGCCAGCAAGACCGTCTGCAGGAGGCAGAAGCGCTGACCATTCCGTGACAGCAGGATTCTGAGCAGAGGAGAGAGGGGGCAGCCATCCTGGGGGGTGGGGGCACAGGCCCCCAACAGCTTCACCCCTGAGCCCCCGCTGCTGGGAAGGAAGAGGCAGGAGGCAGCGTGGTGAGCTTGGCAGGGAAGAGGATGGAGGGAGCGACCAAGGATGCAGGGAGCCAGAGAGTGACCACAGAGCACCCAAACCCTCTGTGCCCGTGGATAGCTTTCCAGTGTCGGCCCAGGAAAAACAAAGCAGCTACATGCCGGAGTGATGAAGGAATTCAGAAGAGCTCTGACCCCCTCGGGTATCAAGGAAACACCAGGATAAATTATTAAGTTTAAAAAAACAAGCAAGGGGCCGGGCACAGTGGCAGGAGCCTCTCATCCCAGCACTTTGGGAGGCCAAGGTGGGCGGATTGCTTGAGCCCAGGAGTTCAAGACCAGCCCTGGCAACAGAGTGAGACCCAGTCTCTGAAAAATAAAATAAATAAATACATAATTAAAAAGTGAGGTACATGGCTGAGCACGGTGGCTCACGCCTGTAATCCCAGCACTTTGGGAAGGCGAGGCAAGCGTATCACTTAAGGTCAGGAGTTCGAGACCAGTCTGGCCAACATGCTGAAACCCTATCTCTGCTAAAAATACAAAAATTAGCCGGGCGTGGTGGCACATGCCTGTAATCCCAGATGCTCCAGAGGCTGAGGCAGGAGAATCACTTGAACCCGGGAGGCAGAAGTTGCAGTGAGCCAAGACTGTGCCACTGCACTCCAGCCTGGGCGACAGCGTGAGACTCTGCTTAAAAAAAAAAAAAAAAAAAAAAAAGCAGCAAGGTACAGAATAGTAATTGTGATTCTAGTGTACACGCTATTTTGTAAGAAAGGAAAGAAAATTATCATCTGGTTGCCCATAAGAGAAGCAGGTCAGTCGGGCATGAGACCATAGCTTCTCTGAGCTCATCTGTTAGAGTTTGGCTTTTGAACCACATAAATATTTTATATATTCAAAAAATGTCATTTTGAAAAAAGCACCAAGCCCTAAAATGGAATACAACCAGAGGCCATTAAACTTAATGGGGCATCAAACCCAAAAGATAACCCCACACAGAAAGGGGCCGACTTCGCTGGCGTGTGGCTGTCCCCTCCTAGCAGAATGCAAAATGGAAGCCTCAGGCTCACTCAGGAGATGGCCCTGGGTGGTAATATCCTCTCTCGTAATCGTGAACAATTATATGCATATTGTAAGACAACGTGAAGTAGCAGATATATTAAATGTCACAGGAAACAAAATATTTGGAGTAGGAGTGGGGGAAGCAAACATAAGAGAAGTCAAGAAAAAACCCCAGGCCAGGCCGTTGTAGCTCACATCTGTAATCCCAGCACCTGTGGGAGGCTGAGGACACTATCCCCCATCAGACAGTCAGACGGTGACTCCATCCCCCATCAGACAGTCAGACGGTGACTCCATCCCCCATCAGACAGTCAGACGGTGACTCCATCCCCCATCAGACAGTCAGACGGTGACTCCATCCCCCATCGGACAGTCAGACGGTGACTCCATCCCCCATCGGACAGTCAGACGGTGACTCCATCTTCCATCAGACGGTGACTCCATCCCCCATCGGACGGTGACTCCATCTCCCATCGGACGATGACTCCATACCCCATCGGACGGTGACTCCATCCCCCCAGTGATTCCATCCTGCATCAGGCAGTGACTCCATCCCCCATCAGACAGTGACTCCATCCATCAGTGACTCCATCTCCCATCAGACGGTGACTCCATCCCCCATCAGACAGTGACTCCATCCATCAGTGACTCCATCTCCCATCAGACGGTGACTCCATCCATCAGTGACTCCATCTCCCATCAGACGGTGACTCCATCCCCCATCAGACAGTGACTCCATCCATCAGTGACTCCATCTCCCATCAGACGGTGACTCCATCCATCAGTGACTCCATCTCCCATCAGACGGTGACTCCATCCATCAGTGACTCCATCTCCCATCAGACGGTGACTCCATCCCCCATTAGATAGTGACTCCATCCCCCATCAGATGGTGACTCCATTCCCCCATCCATCAGTGACTCCATCCCCCATCGGCACAATCATGTTGACCTGGAGCAAACAGCTTGAATACAGGTCTTCTAATGATTTGGGTGGCAAAACCACTTATATTGGAAACAAGAACAAACAAACAAAGAAACACACCAGGTATCCAAGAAATATATGTAGCTACACGTGCCTAAGCCTTGAAAGTCGTGTTGGAGATAAGCTCCTACTGGGCCAGCTCAAAGTCACGGGACTTTGAATTCTCCTTAAATTCACCCATTAAACTCAATGCAGTTCTGGTGCAAATCCAAAAAACGTGTCCAACAAACTCAGGACAGATTCTAAAATGGGCTCAGGGACAGAGGGGTCCCAGGTCCCTGTGAAGCAGGTGGTGGCCCCAGATCCAGGGCGGAATTGAGGCCCCGAGGCCCTGGGGCCAGGCTGGCGGTGGGCAGCGCAATCACCGCTGCCCAGGAACAGTGGAGGAGGCCCCACCTGGAGCTGCCCCTGAAGCCGGGGCCCACAGAGTCCTAGGCAAAGCCAGCAAGGGCCAGGCCAACACGCAGAGCACTGCATGTCTGGAGCGCCCCGAAATAAAACACAACTCACTTTTATGGCTGGCGGGTAATCTTTAAACATCTCCACGATTCTCATGACGCTGAATGACAGATATCCAGAGGCTGTGAACAGCAGCGGAGACGTGAGGCTGCTTATGGCTATCAGCACCTCCACCTGGAAAAAAGCGCGGGTTGCAGGGCCAGGGCCGGAGCCCGGGAGCCCAGGACAGGGGGCGTGGCCAGGGCACAGGGGGGCGTGGCCGGGTGCTCAGGGGCCTAGTCCCAAGCTGGTTCCCAGCATGGCTCCTGCTGAAACCTCTGCCTTTTCTTTTTTCTTTTTCTTTTTCTTTTCCTTTTTTTTTTTTTTTTTTTTTTTTGAGACGGAGTCTCACTCTGTCACCCAGGCTGGAGTGCAGTGGCGTGATCTCGGCTCACCGCAACCTCTGCCTCCGAGGTTCAAGCAATTCTCCTGCCTCAGCCTCCCAAGTAGCTGGGATTACAGGCGCCCGCCACCACGCCCCGCTAACTTTTGTATTTTTAGTAGAGACGGGGTTTTGCCATGTTGGTCAGGCTGGTTTCAAACTCCTGACCTCAGGTGATCCGCCCACCTCAGCCTCCCAAAGTGCTGTGATCACAGGCGTGAGTCACCACGCCCAGCCTGCCTTTCTTTCTTTTCTGAGATGCAGTCTCGCTCTGTAGCCCAGGCAGGAGTGCAGTGGCACAATCTCTGCTCACTGCAACCGCTGCCTCCTGGGTTCAAACAATTCTCCTGCCTCGGCCTCCCGAGTAGCTGGGATTACAGGCATGCGCCACCACACCCGGCTAATTGTTTTGTATTTTTAGTAGAGACAGGGTTTCACCATATTGTCAGGCTGGTCTCGAACTCCTGACCTTGTGATCCACCCACCTTGGCCTCCCAAAGTTCTGGGATTACAGGCATGACCAGCCTGCCTTTTCATTCAAAGCACAGTGCCACGAGTTTTTAAATATTTACTACCTAGGCATGGTGGCTCACGTCTGTAATCCCAGCACTTTGGGAGGCCAAGGAGGGCAGATCACCTGAGGTCACTAGTTCGAGATCAGCCTGGCCAACATGGCAAAAGCCCCATCTCTACCAAAAATACAAAAACTAACCGGGCATGGTGGCACATGCCTGTAGTCCCAGCTGCTTGGGAGGCTGAGGCAGGAGAAAACTTGAACCCAGGAGACAGAGGTTACAATGAGCTGAGATGACACCACTGCACTCCAGCCTAGGTGACAGAGCAAGACTGTCTCAAACAAACAAAACCAAGAAACAAAAAACATTTACCTGCAATTCTCCATGCTTGAAAAAATAACCCTTTGGCATGGGTCACCTCCTTCACTGTTCTGAAGTCTGTCCTGCCCTTTTAACCCAGCCCAAATTCCTGTTTGACCCGTCAAGTCTCAGAGACAGCCTTCACTCATGCCAAGCACGGGCAGTCACCTTGCAAAGCACTCAGGGTCCACGTTTTGGCAGCAGTCATTAATAATCGGCCAGTCCGTATCCCACCGTTGCCAGTTTGTGGCAGTTTTGGCCGGGCGCGGTGGCTCACGCCTATAATCCCAGCACTTTGGGAGGTCGAGGCAGGTGGATCACCTGAGGTCAGGAGTTCGAGACCAGCCTGGCCAACATGGTGAAAACCCGTCCCTACTAAAAATACAAAAATTAGCCGGGCGAGGTGGCAGGCACCTATAATCCCAGCTACTCAAGAGGCTGAGGCAAGAGAATCGCTTGAACCCAGGAGGCGGAGGTTGCAGTGGGCCAAGATTGTGCCATTGCACTCTAGCCTAGGGACAAGAGCAAGACTGTGTCTCAAAAAAAAAAAAATAATAATAATGAAATCGACCAGCCTTAGGAGGTGCAGATGATGCTCAGGCACTGGTCTCCTTCTGTGGTTAGGCATGGAGAGCGCTTCCAGAGTCTACACCGCCTTGCTCAGGTCTGCCTGTCCCTGGGAACAGTCCCTGCTGGGCGGGCCAGCCTCCGCCTCCCACAACCTCCACCTTCCTCAGCCCACAGGCCCTGCAGCTGGGTCCCTACAGTCTGGGGCTGGAGCCTGGTCACATGGCACCAAGGGAGGGCGGGGCCGGGCCCTGGCACCTGGGGTGAGGGGTTCACCTACCAGACACTTGCTGGGACACTCTGCTGTCACGTGACTGGCAATGGCACTTGGAAAGCACTAGGAGAAAGGAAAAGGGAAAGATTTTAGGGGAAATAGTCCAAGAAGTCAAATTCCAAACGTGCTCTCCCACCAGTGACCCCTCCATCCAGGCTGCCTGGCTGGTGCAGGGTTTGCGCTGGGGGGGTGTGGCGGTGCCCAAGGGTGCAGCTGGGGCAGGGACGGGTCCGCAGGGAAGCAGGGGTAGCCTCTCAGAGGTTTTGTGTGCTCTCTGTTCCTCAACCATTGGTTTAAAATTGTAAGCCTGTAGAAGAGCTGCCAGAGCAGTGCAGTGGTCATCTGAGGCATCTGAGGCCCCAAAATCACCAGTCCTTGACAGTCACATCTGTGCTCTCTCCAGCTGTCCCAGACAGCCTGACGCCTGAACACCCGAGTGTGCTGGCTGAGCCCAGGGCACTCGTGCACACACCCAAAGCAGCACCACGCCCGAGAGACTGCATGTGGGGCCGATGTGGTCCATGCCCAGATTCTTCCACTTGTCCTCAGCATGTTCTTTTTTTAAATTTTTAAATTTTTCTTTCTTCTCTTTCTTTCTTTCTCTTTCTTTCTTTCTTTCTTTCTTTCTTTCTTTCTTTCTTTCTTTCTTTCTTTCTTTCTTTCTTTCTTTCTTTCTTTCCTTCTTTCCTTCTTTCCTTCTTTCCTTCTTTCTTTCTTTCTTTCCTTTCAAGACAGAGTCTTGCTCTGTCACCCAGGCTGGAGTGTAGTGGCGCGATCTCAATTCCCTTCAACCTCCGCCTCCCAGGTTCAAGCCTCCTGAGTAGCTGGGATATAGGCGCCCGCCACCACGCCCGGCTAATTTTTGTATTTTTAGTAGAGACAGGGTTTCGCCTTGTTGGCCAGGCTGGTCTCGAACTCCCGACCTTGTGATCCACCCGCCTTGGCCTCCCAAAGTGCTGGGATTACAGGTGTGAGCCACCGCACCCGGCCCTGATCATGTTCTTTCTAGAACTGTTTGTTTGTTTCTTCCTGATCCAGATTCAGTCGCCATTGTGCTCATAGTCTCCTTGTGGGTCTCTGTTAATCGGGGAGTCCCTCAGCCTCTGTCACCTCCATTACCCGGACGCTTCTGGGGACCGCAGCCCGTCAGCTGCGGTCGGGCCTCCGTGTGGGACAGGATTTCTTCACGATGAGCCTTGGGGAGCCTCGGAGGGCCTCTGCAGTGCCCCAGGGTGTGGACTGCCCCTTCCTGATGATGCTGACTTGACTCACTGGGTTAGGGGGATCTGCGGGTTCCTCTGTTGGATGGATGCCTCTTCCTTTTTATAACCAAGAAATGCCCTTTTCTCACTTATTGTGAGGAGCCTGCCTTAGTTCCACATAATGTGGGCAGAGGGAGGACGCATGATCTTCGTCCTCTTCATCCCCCCGAAGGCGTCCAGGTGCCAGCACCCCAGCCCGGCCTGCTGGGGAGAGGGCTGCCTCAGCCAGGTGAGAGGGTGGGCAGGACAGAGACAGGCTCCGAGCAGGGGAGCCTGGGCAGCGAGGGGAAGACTGGGGAGCTGAGGGGCTGCTGGTGCAAAGGCCTCAAGCCGTCTGCAGAGGGGGGTGTGGCCCTGGCCAGGGAGGCTGAGGTGTCAGTACAGGGGTGTCTCCTGGGCTTGGTGCTTCTGAAAGGGCCTTCTACCTGTAAGCAGCAGTGAGGGCACAGGAAGGGATGGTGGCTTCAGGGCGGCCTATTCAAGGCCCCAGTGAGCCACAGGAGGGCGGGAGTTTCCCTGTTTACCCAGCACGGTCACTCCGACCCCTGCCCTAGAGGGCCAGGAAGCTCAGCCATAAGGGCTGGGGCAGTTCAGTCAAGGGCCCTGCCCTGGAACGGTCTGGACCTGCAGCCCAGCCCCCAACTCCAGCCCCCGGCACCTGGTGCAGGCCCTGGGCCCCTCTGCCACACCCAGGGCAGACTCAGGCAGGCGGAGCTGGTTCCCCCATCACGTGCACCTCAGTGCCCTCCCCTCCTCCTGGGGTCTCCTGGGCTGCTCCTGCCCTGAAAAGAGGATTGGGAGTGTGGGTGGATTTAGGGATACCCAGGAGGCAGCACCTGATGGGTGTGGGGTGCTCTGGGGAGAGCAGAGCAGCCCCCGGGGCAGGAGGGGTCTGCGGGGCGGGAGGGGCCCTGTGATGAGGGCTGACTGCAGGGGCAGGGAAGGGGGTGCCGTGAGTGCCTTTCATTCTCAACTTTTTGCAGGTACATGGTCTCCATCCTCCCTTAGCTTCCGGATGTAATCCCTGCATGTCAGACCCCAGGGTCAGATGTGCACACCTGCAGGCGTCATTCTCTCTGTACAGACCCGCTTGGGTGGGCACCCACGTGAGTTCTGTGTCTCGGCAGCCGGCCCTGGTCCTGCCCCTTCCAGGGCTGTGGCTCCATCCCAGCTCGGCCCTGCCTGGGTCTCTTTCCGGCTCTGAGCGCCTCAGCAGCCCACTAGGTCGGGCACTGGTGCCCTGGGGGCATTGCTCTAAGCCTACTGACCCCCACAGGGAGCTGAGCCACAGCTGCCACCAATGGGATGTGTACACCCAGCACGTACGGGCCTTCTCGGCAGTCCACCCGGCCGTACCGCTCCCGGGCAGGCGTGGGCCCCTTCTCGGCAGTCCGCCCGGCTGTACCGCTCCCGGGCAGGTGTGGGCCCCTTCTCGGCAGTCCGCCCCGCCGTACCGCTCCCGGGCAGACGTGGGCCCCTTCTCGGCAGCTTCAGGAAGAGCCCCCCTGCTGCCCAGGAGGAGCCCGTAGCTGATGCTGGGTGCTCACCATTCCTGCTCATGTACATAAGAGAACAGGGGCAAAATCTAGAAATCCACACAGCATGAGACAAACCAGGGGCTGGCCGTCAACACCGGTGTGCAGGCCACTACATGGCAAGGTGCCGAGGACCGCTCGGGGTTTCGCCCGGAGGCAGGTGGGCGGTGGCTCTGGGTGGGCCACAGGCCCTGAAGGGATCTGGCGTGTGGAGGGGTTGCTCTAGACTCAGTGTTCTGAGGGAACACACCTGTGATCCCGGCACTTTGGGAGGTCGAGGCAGGCAGATCACTTGAGGTCAGGAGTTCAAGACCAGCCTGGCCAACATGGCAAAACCCCGTCTCTACCAAAAATACAAAAAAATTAGCTGGGCATGGTGGTCCACACCTGTAATCCCAGCTACTCAGGAGGCTGAGGTGGGCAAACTGCTTGAACCTGGGGCGGGGCAGAGGTTGTAATGAGGTGAGATCACGCCACTGCACTCCAGCCTGGGCGGCAGAGTGAGACTCCATCTCAAAAAAAATAAATAAACAAAATAAATTAAAATAAATAAAACGCTGCCCATGTATTGAGCATGTGGCATGTGCTAGGTGCTGTGTGACACATCTGCTATGGTAACATTTAATATAAAGTAATAACAGAAATACGCTGCATTGTATAAAAGACATGTTGTAATATAAATGCATTATATATTAGAAAATTATATAGAATAATGAACATCTATGGCCTGACATTCATATGTTTAAAAAATTAGAATAATAAAAATAATTGGTATTTTTTTCAGGAAAAATAATATAAAATAATCATACAAACTAATATAAAAGCAGTTAATTCTTTGACTCATTTAATCCTTAACTCCCCAGTTCTTCTGAACTGGGGTCTGGCAAGGACCTTCTGTGGTGCCTCCCTGTCTGAGTGCACCAAGACTGACCTCGGGGCCCAGCCACGCAGGATCTGAGCGGCGTGGCCCACAGCGGCGGCGGGCGGGCCAGAGGGGGTACTCACGGCCACTAGGATCCAAAAGAACGTCACTGAGAGGTGTGGGCCTGAGACTGAGTCATCCACGTTCAGGGCAATGATCCCCCCGAGGACGGCAGAGATGCCTGCGATTACCTCGACGACCTGGAGGGGACGGGACAACACCGGCTCATGGGGGCCGCCCCAAGGAAGTGGAGACACCCCCAGATTCCCAGAATGCACTGTGCAGACACGGACCCCCAGGAGCAGGGTGCGGTGGGCTGGCCCCGGCTCTAACCGTGGAGGAGCCCATTTGGACAGACCCCCAGCCTCACCTGGCCCAGCCCCCTCTGCCCTCAGCTGCAGCTTTTCACGTCCCTCCTGGAGGAAAATAGCTGAAGGGGTGTCTCCCCCACTGCTGCTTTTGTCTACGGAGACTGAGGATATTGACCTGACTGGTGAGGGCAGAAAATCAAGACCCTCAGACCCCCTTCCCTGTCCTCACAGTGTGGCAGGCGGTGGTGCCCAGACCCTGGACCCCACTGAGGGGACTCGGGAAAACAGGCCTGTGGCAGAAGCAGCTTCCCATAGGACACGCCCACCCACCCGTGCCATGTGGGTTTGCCATCGCCACGGCAACACTGGACGCCACCACCCCTTTCTGTGCCAATGATCCAACCACCTGGATGCTACCACCCCTTTTCTAGAAATTTCTGCATAATCTGTCCCTTAATTAGCATATACTTACAAGAGGGTATAAATAGGAGGCAGAGCTGTGTCTGAGCTGCTGCTCGAGGCGCCCTGTCGGCTGGGGAGCCCTGCTCAACTGCCACTGCAATCAAAGCTGCTGTCTGCCACCAGCAGCTCGCCCTTGAATTCTTTCCTGGACAAAGCCAAGAACCCTCGTGGCCTAAGCCCTGGCTGTGGGCTCATCTGCCCTGCACCATCAGGGCTGCAAACAGCACTGACAGACCCAGGGAGGGCTGGGGAAGAAACCAACGCCCGAACGCCTGCTCGCACGAAGGATCTCTGTGAGGTGCACGTGCAGAGCTGTGGCCGGCAGGAAAGCCAGGCGTGAGGAGCCGGCCAGCAGGGGCCTGGGGGCCAGACAGGACCTGGGCAGCCAGGCCTCGCATCCAGAAGGCACAAAACTCCAGATGCACAAAGAAAGCTGAATTCCCAGCCAGGCACGGCGGCTCACGCTTGTAATCCCAGCACTCTGGGAGGCCGAGGCAGACAGATCACGAGGTCAGGAGTTTGAGGCCAGCCTGGCCAACATGGTAAACCCTGTCTCTACTAAAAACACAACACTTAGCCCAGCGTGTTGGCGCATGCCTGTAATCCCAGCTACTTGGGAGGCTGAGGTAGGACAATCGCTTAAACCCAGGAGGCAGAGGTTGCACTGAGCCCAGATCATGCCACTGCACTCCAGCCTGGGTGACAGAGTGAGACTCCACCTTAAAAAAATAAAATAAAATAAAAAATGAAGCTGAATTCCCACCTGACAGAGACCATGACCACCATGCAGAAAACTCCGGAAACAGAGAGACCGCCCACAAAGGACAGCACCTGGGCCTCCGCAGACTCAGACGGTGGAATAAACACGTCCTCGGGGAAACTGTCAACCTGGACCTCTCTGCAGGTGAATTGTCACTTAGGAATGCGGAGAACCAGCCCAAACTGGAGAAGCCTCTAGAAAACCGACTTCTAAAGAATGAAGCAGAGTGGGCCGGGCACAATGGCTCACGCCTGTAATTCCAGCACTGTGGGAGGCCGAGGCCGGCAGATCACCTGAGGTCAGGAGATGGAGACCAGCCTGGCCAGCATGGTGAAACCCTGTCTCTATTAAAAATACAAAAATTAGCTGGGTGCGGTGGCAGGCGCTTGTAGTCCCAGCTACTCAGGAGGCTGAGGTGGGGGAATCGCTTGAACCCAGGAGGCAGAGGTTGCAGTGAGCTGAGATTGCACCACTGCACTCCAGCCTGGGCAACAGAGCAGGACTCCGTCTCAAAATAAAAGAAAAAAAAAGAAGCAGAACAGAAATGGAACCTAAAAGAGAATTGAAATGCTAAATAAAGGGAAGCAAAGGCCCTGGGAAATGCACAGGGACCAAGTCAAACACACAGGAGGCTGTCCCATTGTTAGAGTCAAAAGGCAAAATGTCACTAAACATCACACGCTAGACAACAAGGCCAAGGCAGAGGCAAGCGGGACAGACGTCGCATGATCCGTTTATCAAGGAGCACGTTCGAGTATGAAGGGCAACTGCCAAAAGGATACTGAAAGCTCTCCCATCCAAAATTAGAGGGAAAAGGAAGGATGGAGCCTCTGCCAATTCAAAAGAAGGCAGGGAAGGAGGGAAAAAGACAAAATCGGGGAAAATGGAAAACTCAAAAGATGGTGAAAATAAGTAGAAATTTATCAGTAATAACTCTCAAAGGAAATGGGCTACATTCAAAAGGCTAGGGAGAGAGAATGACATAAGATAAAGAACAAAATGCAGTTACGTGCTGCTTGTAACAACTATACCAAGGTATAAGGCAAGAAAAGTTGAAAGTAAGAAGAAGAGAGGCCGGGTGCAGTGGCTCACGCCTGTAATCCCAGCACTTTGGAAGGCCTGGGTGGGTGGATCACTTGAGGTCAGGAGTTCAAGACCAGCCTGGCCAAAACGTCGAAACCCCACATCTACTAAAATTAGAATAATTAACCGGGTGTGGTGGCGGTCGCCTGTAGTCCCAGCTCCTCAGGAGGCTGAGGCAGGAGAATCACTTGAACCCGGGAGGCAGAGGCGGCAGTGAGCTGAGATCGTGCCACTGCATCCCAGCCTGGCTGACGGAGTGAGACTCCGTCTCAAAAAATAAGAATAATGATTCCTGGCCGGGCGCGGTGGCTCAAGCCTGTAATCCCAGCACTTTGGGAGGCCGAGATGGGCGGATCACGAGGTCAGGAGATCGAGACCATCCTGGCTAACACGGTGAAACCCCGTCTCTACTAAGAAATACAAAAAATAGCCGGGCGAGGTGGCAGCGCCTGTAGTCCCAGCTACTCGGGAGGCTGAGGCCGGAGAATGGCGTGAACCCGGGAGGCGGAGCTTGCAGTGAGCTGAGATCCGGCCACTGCACTCCAGCCTGGGCGACAGAGCGAGACTCCGTCTCAAAAAAAAAAAAAAAAAAAATGATTCCTCAGGGACAGCAGTGTTGACACACCTACAGCGATAACCAACTCCCCCCTAAAACTTAGGGAACACCAGCAGCACCTTTCACGATAAGGTACATTGTTACCAACGACACTAGTAACAGACTAGAGTCTCCACACATGAGGCGCACGCTGCCCTGCAGTCTAGACAGCCAACTCTTAGCCAACTCGGAATAGAAACGTGACATTTAATCCAGCCTCAGTCACCCCCGACAGAGTACGAGAGAAAAGAGAAAGAAAAGGGAAGTTTTCTTACTGAATAAGATTTCAGGACCCGAGCAGGAAATGGTACTTCGCCCAGAATGTTGGTGCCGTCAGACATGGAGCCCTACAAAGAAACGGAGCTGTCACCCCGGACGCACGGGCACAGGGACTTGGCACTGCTGCTGGATCCGGCCGCCGTGAGCAGTGGGCCAGGTCAGCCTGCGGTGTAGACGCGAGAGGACCTTGGAGTCGCCCATGGATCTCTGGGCTTGAGGAAACATTCGCACACATGGTCCTTGCACACGAAAACACGTTTACAGGTATTTTTTTTTTTTTTTTTTTTTTTTTGAGACGGAGTCTCGCTCTGTCGCCCAGGCTGGAGTGCAGTGGCTGGATCTCAGCTCACTGCAAGCTCCGCCTCCTGGGTTTACGCCATTCTCCTGCCTCAGCCTCCTGAGTAGCTGGGACTACAGGCGCCCGCCACCTCGCCCGGCTAAGTTTTTGTATTTTTTAGTAGAGACGGGGTTTCACCGTGTCAGCCAGGATGGTCTCGATCTCCTGACCTCGTGATCCGCCCGTCTCGGCCTCCCAAAGTGCTGGGATTACAGGCTTGAGCCACCGCGCCCGGCCACGTTTACAGGTATTTTAGCAGATGTGGTGTCTCCTGGTCATCCCCTCGGGACGAGCACCGAGCGCCGGACTGAGTCAGGCTTAGTGGGAGGGGAAGGGTGCAGCATCTGTCCTCACCTCCCTGTAGCCAGTGGCCACCAACCCCTCACCCAGCTCCCGACCTGCTTCTGGCCGGGGTTTCTAAGACCCAGGAGAGTGGGGTCTCGTGGGAACGCCCTGGAGCAGCCCAGATCGGTCCAAAGGTGACGCTGAGACCCACTCTGCAGATGGGGGTGCAACTCGCTCACCCTGGGGCAACGCCTCTGCACCCCCTGCCCTGTGGGGCCAGAAGCTGCACCCACCTTCTTTTTCTTGCAGTACTCCTCGCTGGACCGTGCAGACATGATCACCGTGGCTGCCATGAGCAGCTCCAGCAGGAGCAGCAGGATAAGGTTGAAGTTGATCTGCCAAAGGGCACACACGCTTCAGCACCGGGCCCGCCTTTCTCACGCCACTGTGCTTCAGCGTCCACGGGGCCACCTCCTGGGCAGGCTGCGCAGGACTCTGGGCCACGGTCCCCACTTTTCCGGTCCAGGGCCGGCTGTGAGGCACTGTGAGCCACACAGTCTCTCTGTCTCACATGGGTCTTTGGGGTCTTTCAGTTTTTAAAACCATGCTTAGTTCAAAGGCTGTACAAACGCAGGCCAGGGCTGGATTTGGCCTTGGGCTCTGGTCTACCGACCCCAATCTGAACGTTCCTTGTTCCCACGAAAGCCTGCACTGGAATGTTTAGAGCAGCTTCATGTATGATTGTTAAACTCTGAGAACATAAGGTTTTTTGGAGGGTAATGAAACTACTGTGGGCCCTGACCATATTGGCAGTCACATGAATTTATACGTGTGTTAATATTCATAGACGCATACATTTTAAAAAAATCAGTGTAGCTGTCTGACAATATGACAATTTTTTATCTTTATTTTTATTTTTATTTTTTTTTGAGACGGAGTTTTGCTTTTGTTGCCCAGGCTGGAGTGCAAATGGCGCGATCTTGGCTCACCGCAACCTCTGCCTCCCAGGTTCAAATGATTCTCCTGCCTCAGCCTCCGGAGTAGCTGAGATTACAGGTGCCCACCAGCACACCCGGCTAATGTTGTATTTTTAGTAGAGACGGGGTTTCTCCATGATGGTCAGGCTGGTCTCGAACTCCTGACCTCAGGTAATCCACCCACCTCAGCCTCCCAAAGTGCTGGGATTACAGGTGTGAGCCACCACACCCGGCCTGACAATTTTTGAAATACATTTTAAAAAGAAAGAATGCAGAACCATATTCAACTAAAAACAGAGCCTCGAAATATATGAAGTCATAACTAACAGAGCCACAGGAAGATGGAAATGCACCAGCAGTGGTGGGGAAGGACTTGAAACACTTTTCGTAGAAACTGACACATCAGGTGGAGGGCAGTGGCTTCTCTTACTAAAAATACAAAAATTAACCAGGCGCGGAGGCTCACGCTTGTGATCCCAGCACTTTGGGAGACCAAGGCGGGTGGATCGCCTGAGGTCAGGAGTTCTAAACCAGCCTGATCAACATGGTGAAACCCCTTCTCTACTAAAAATACAAAAATTAGCTAGGCACGGTGGCGCACGCCTGTGATCCCAGCACTTTGGGAGGCCGAGGTGGGCGAATCACCTGAGGTTGGGAATTCGAGACCAGCCTGACCAACATAGAGAAACCCTGTCTCTACTAAAAATACAAAAATTAGCCGGGCATGGTGGCACATGCCTGTAATCCCAGCTACTTGGGAGGCTGAGACAGGAGAACTGCTTGACCCCGAGAGGCGGAGGTCACAGTGAGCCGAGATGGCACCACTGCACTCCAGCCTGGGCAAGAGAGCGAGACTCCTTCTCAAAAAAAGAGACAAAAACAAAAAGGCAGTGTAGGTGTTCCCACTGGGTTCTCCTGTGTCTGCTCTTTTTTCCTGCCCAATGAGAGTGTCCAGGACATACTCAAGGCTCCTCCAGCTTTCCCCAATCATAAAGTGCATTCCACATGTCACACAAAGCAGGAGGCCCTCCTTGCAGTATCTCAGATGAGGTCCTGGTTTCCTTTGAGATTTTTATCCTTTTTTTTGTTTGTTTTTTGAGACAGTGTCTCGCTCTGTCTGCCAGGCTGGAGTGCAGTGGCACCATTTCGGCTCCCACAACCTCTGCCACCCACAATTTCCCATTTTTGTTTAGAGGTTCATAGAACAATTGTCTCACACAGATTGGATGAAACATGGTATTATGTTACTGTTAATTTTTTTTTTTTTTTTGAGACGGAGTCTCGCTCTATCGCCCAGGCTGGAGTTCAGTGGCCGGATCTCAGCTCACTGCAAGTTCCGCCTCCCGGGTTTACGCCATTCTCCTGCCTCAGCCTCCCGAGTAGCTGGGACTACAGGCGCCCGCCAACATACCCGACTAGTTTTTTTGTATTTTTTAGTAGAGACGGGGTTTCACCGTGTTAGCCAGGATGGTCTCGATCTCCTGACCTCGTGATCCGCCCGTCTCGGCCTCCCAAAGTGCTGGGATTACAGGCTTGAGCCACCACGCCTGGCCGTTACTGTTAATTTTTAAGGATCGTTGCAAAAGACATTGTTTACCAATAAATCTGTCCAGCAGAATCACAAGACTTCAATAAAGACAATTATTTTCTTTAGACGCGTAAATAAAACTCTCAACGTTTGTCAAATTCAAGAGCTATGAATAACATTTACCACCTATTTCCAGCTCGACAAACATTTGCTGACACCATTCGTGGGGGTGGGGCTGTGGGTGTCAGGCCTCAGCGCGAAGCTCGCGTGAACTTACATTTATTGCTGATGGGTTCAGGATTAGTTTGCATCCAAACCAAATTAAACACGTAGTGGTCACAGCAAATGTGGAAACGAACAATATCTGAAAGTTGGGAATCTGAAAAACAAGGCAGGAGGGGTTTTCCTTCTCTGAATAACGAAAGAAAAAAGGTAACAGATAAACCACACTTGAGGCCATTAACTAAAAATTATCCTGATTAGGACACAATGGTGGGGAGTCCTGCGTGCTCAGCCTGCTCTCCCCTCCGTGCAGCAAAGGCTGAGCTGGGCAGGAGCTTCACTGTCTGGGGGGCAACCTCAGGGGCCCCTCTCGGTGCCACAACGTCCGTGTGTGGGCACACACGGGCACACTGTCGGCCCCTCCGGCTTTCTCCCTGGCAGAGGCTGGGTGCAAGCTGGACTCACCACATTGGCATTCCTCCTGGAGACAGTGAAGCTCACAATTGCCGAGGGGATGCACTGGAATGAAACCAGAATCCCATGAGTCCACCGCTCACCCAAGCAACTGAGACCCTGAAATACTCTAACATTTGCGCTTCCGGAAGGATCCGAATCATATTCGCAAAACAGTGTTGCCAGCCCACGTGACACAGCGGGTTGGCTTGACTAGAAGGCCCCCAGGTACTTCTCAGTTTTAATTTTTTGTTGAGATGGGGTCTCACTGTTGCCCAAGCTGATCTTAACTTTGGGCTCAAGTGATCTGTTCACCTTGGCTTCCCAAAGCACTGCGGTTACAGGCGTGAGCCACTGCACCCAACCCCCAGGTACTTCAAAATAATTTATTCTGAAAAAAGTTTTTATTTTTCTGATGTGCTAAAAAGATATTTGTGAATGAAGGCTCTTCCAGCTGGATAAGCTTTGAAGTCTAGAATGTAACTCATGCAGGCACAAGACCTGGTCTTTGCTGAAAATCACCCAAAAAGGAAAACGTATCAGCCAGTGCAGTGGCTCACACCTCTAATCCCAACTACTCGGGAGGCTGAGCTGGGAGGATCTCCTGAGCCCAGGAAGTCGAGGTTGCAGTGAGCTGGGATTACACCCTGCACTCCAGCCTCGGTGACAGAGCGAGACCTTGTCTCGAAAAAAAAAAAAGAAAAGAAAAAAAGAAAGAGGAGGCCGGGCGTGATGGCTCACACCTGCAATCCCAGCACTTTGGGAAGCAGAGGCAGGTGGATCATGAGGTCAGGAGTTTGAGACCAGCCTGGCCAACATAGTGAAACCCCTTCTCTACTAAAAATACAAAAAAATTATCCTGGCTTGGTGGCGGGCACCTGTAGTCCCAGCTACTCAGGAGGCCAAGGCAGGAGAATTGCTTGAACCCAGGAGGCGGAGGTCACAGTAAGCTGAGATCGCCCCACTGCACTCCAACCTGGGCGACAGAGCGAGACTCCATCCAAAAAAAAAAAAAAAGGAATCAAGGAAGGAAGGAAGGAAGGAAGGAAGAAAAAGAGGAAGGAAGGAGCGAAGGAAGGAGCAAGACTCTGCATGTGAGGGAGGCCGAAAGGAGTCCCAGAGCCCCTCGGCCTTCTTGTCTCCAAAGGGCCACACCAAGGCTAGGAGTACAGGGCCAGGGATGGAGGTTGGAAAGTCAGGGGCAGGGAGGTGAGCGGAGTCGGGCCAGCCCAGGCCTGTGGCCCTTGCTTCCGCAGCCATGGGACCCCGGGCTCTGAGGCGGGGGTGCGGGCAGGGGCATCTGAGGGACTGAGCACAGCAGTGCTGGGTGAGGAGGCAGGAGAAGCCCCGTTGGGGCCTGAGTGAGGGGCAGAGCTGGGGCCAGGACAGTCAGGCTCAGTTCAGCACCCACTCAGGTGCCACGAGGGCCCAGGGTAGAGAAGAAAGGCCAGGGCAGGGCCAAGTGGGGCCAAGGCTGGGCACGGGTGGGCACTTGCCCATATCTGGCAGCCGCTGAAGCTGAAGGGGCACAGCCCACAGCTCCACTGGGACAAGGGCGGCTCCCATGGTGAGGACAAAGGCCACGGAGAAGCTTCCAGAGAGGGCAGCAGAGTGGGACGAGTCACCTGCCCCAAAGAGCTTTGTTCTAAGGGAGCAGAGACCCAGGACAGCACAGGACGGGGTGTCCACTTTGTTTTTAAGACTTTGGAGGGCGCTGCTGGGGACAGTCACCAACAGTGTCCCTAGAGAAAGGGCAGGGGCCAGAGACCCAGCAGGCGTGGGGAAGCGAGAGGAGGGGAAGCGAGAGGAGGGGAAGCGAGAGGAGGGGAGTGCTCGGAACTGGCTGAAGCAGGAGGGGCATGGGGTCAGCGGGTTGTGGGCCAGAGCCCAGGGGTCGGCCAGCACTGTGCTCTAGCTGCAGGCACGCTGGAGAGGCAGTGGCCGGGGCTCTCAGAGGACCAGGGGTCAGCGGTCGTCTGTCCTCCTTTGCTCTGAGGATCAGTGGGTGCCCCCACCAGCCTTGGCACTGTGTAAGATTCTAGAAAAACAGCATGAAGCTTTGGGAGGGTGTGGGGCGCAGGTCTCAGTCCCAGTCCCCTTGAGGGCAGATGCTGCCAGTTTTGGCAAGATGCAGCCGCAGGATCAGAATCAACATGCAATTCCCTGCACAGGCATCTGCAGAGCAAGGTTCAGACCTGCTTCGTCGGATTCTCAAAGGTGATGAATCCTATGTGAAACTAAAGTCATATGAAGAGATTTTTTTTTTTTTTTTGAGTTGAAGTTTCACTTTTGTCGCCAGGCTGGAGTTCAGTGGCCCGATCTCGGCTCACCGCAACCTCTGCCTCCTGGGTTCAAGTGATTCTCCTGCCTCAGCCTCCCGAGTAGCTGGGACGACAGGCATGCACCACCACGCCCGGCTAATTTTTCTATTTTTATAGAGATGGGGTTTCTCCATGTTTGTCAGGCTGGTCTCAAACTCCTGACCTCAGGTGATCCGCCTGCCTGCGCCCCCAAGGTGCTGGGATGACAGGCGTGAGCCACCGTGCCCGGCCCATATGAGGAGATTTGACTGAGGTACAGGTGACAGAAACCTGCACATCTCAGAGCAAAGAAACCGGAGCACGTGCCGGCGAGCTCGGGCACCAGAAGAGACCTGGAGGAAGCTGCTTACAGAGCCTGCAGCACAGCGCAAGTAATCCATCTCGGCAGGGAACACGTTCCCCAGGTACAGCGAAAACCCTGAGGTCACCAGGAGGCAGCTCTGCAAGACAGCGACAGAAGCCCAGGTTACAACGCACCCCGTCCCCGGCTGGACACCGACCTTTCAGCTTCCACTTCACTGTCTCTGCGTGTTGGTGACTCACCCACGGCCCCCAGCATCAGCCGCACCCGCACCCGGGGCCCGCCCAACCTGGACTCCTCCTGTAGGACAGACGCAGCCCTGCTGCAGCCCAGGACATGGACCAGCCTCCCCCAGCCACGTCCGAGCATGGACCCCCATGCTGTTACCTGGAGGAGAGAAGGAAGGGGATCTGCCAATATTTAGAGCAAGGAATGGCACCTCTCCCCACAAAATACCCCCGTCCCAAAATGTTGTGTGTACAGAGTCTTCCGGATCCCATACTCAGGTCCAGATGCGAGACTGGAAAGCAACTGCCCATCCCCCTCCATCTGCAGAACCTAATTTCCAGATCTGGAAGAAGATCCCTCCAGGCACGGGCTCCAGGCCTAGGGGCTCCCGAGCAGGGAAGACCCTAGCAGGAGGTGGAGGGGGGTCTCTCTCTCACGCACAGCACCGCAGGGGTGAGGCAGGGAGGGTGCTCTCTCTCATGCATAGCACCCCAGGGGTGAGACAGAAGGGAGTCAGTGTCAAAGGTCACTGGGACCCAGGGTCCTGGCAGAGGAAGTGAGGTCTGGGACAGAGGGGACCTGGCCTGGGCAGGGGAGGGGCTGCAACCAAGTCCAGGGCACCGGGCGGAGGAGGGCAGAGCCCGGAGATGGCCGCCACCACCCGGGAGCCGCCTGTCCCCAGCTCCGAGGCGGATGCCTGTCTTGGTGAGGCATGCTCAGGCCATGGGAGGTGGACAGGACCACTGTGGGTGCTGCAGGGGCTGCCGGCGGAGGCGAGGGCACAGGGAGGCGGCCTGGATCTCATTCTCAGCCCAAGCTGCACGGAACCTGGAGTGCCTGCAGAGAGGCCTGTCCTGCGGCCTGGCTCTGAGCAGCTGCACACACTCAGGCCCAAGTGGCTCCGCCAATCATCTCTGTGCCCACGACGGTGCCGGGAATGGCCAGGACCCCAGGGAAGTCCCTCGGACATCTGGCGCTGCCCGTCCACCCTAGGCCAGTTCCTTTACACACCAGCTCCCTCCCAGCCGACCCCTGCGGCTCTCCCTAGGAGGAGGAGGTCCCTGAGGTTCTCTCACTGAGGCCTGACCTGAGGGCCTGAGACACCTCCTCCCACCTTTGCAGGTGACCCCTCGGAGGACTCTGGACCCCCAAAGCCGAGGGTCATGGAGGCTCTCGGGGCCCATGGGTAGTCCCGGGACTGTCCCTGCCCTGGTGGGACTCAACCACAGCCTGGAGCAGCTCGAGGCTGGCACAACAGACACCCATAAATTAATAAAAATAACTGTGAAAACACAAGCAAAACAAGCTCGTCAGCACCCAAGAGTTCTGCAGCATCAGGGTTAGTCTGAGAGTTGCTCTTTCTGTCCCACCCGGGGCTCCAGGGTGCCGCGGTCCATCACCAGAGGGACCAGGTGCTCGTGGCCCTCCAAGGTGTTGATGTAGAGCTACTCACCCCCATCAGCACGGAGAAGACCCACGTCTTGGGGCTGAAGCAGGGGGGCAGTCTCTTCGACAGCTGCAGGTCGCTCGGCTTCGTGTCTGGTGCGTAGCTGGCGGGGTCTTGCCGGCCCCGCTCCAGTGTGGGCATCCGGTCATAGGCCAGCTCCTCTCTGAATGGCTCCTGGGTCATGGCACTTGGGGACACCACAGCTATGCTGAATGTACAGCCACGTGTCACCAGTTCTTTATCTGGAATAAAATTATCATTGGTTTTGGCCACTCTGAAGAAACTTCAATAAGTTGTTTCCAAGAAATATTTTTTAACAGAAGAAATATTGTTCACACTGAAGTACTCTAAATTTGAAGAAGAAAATGAGCACTTGAATCTAAAAGTGAAAAAAATAACTTTCCTGGAAAAACAGACCTGAATAGTCTGGGTTCAGGGTGAGATTCTATGCTTTAAATGCCTCATTGATCCATGTGGGCCCTCCAGGTGCAACAACACCTGACAACTTCCATGGGCAACTTCGTCCATGAACCCATCACGCCGGGGACTCAAGCACATTAAACTGCTCCAATTGGTAGCTAAACAAGAGATTGTAAAATACGCCTCTACTTAACAGCTTAATGTCTGAGCACTTACCTCCCCGCCGCTCGGCAGTTGGGAGCGCTGGTCTCTGGGTGAGGGACTTCCAGCGAGAACTATTCACAAATGAAACAAAAGCTCAGCAAACTTGCGCTGAAGGCAGGGGAAGGAGAGCTGCTTCCTGAATATCAATGAGGGGAGGAATCGGGTGGATCCTAGAAATGTTTCGTGTTGGTTGTATAAACCACTGCCTGGGAGCTGTCAGAACCCAACTAGGAAAGGAAGGGCCATCCTGTGTCACTCGCCAAAGACCTCGGGTATCTCAGAAGAAAGAAGTGTCCCTAAGGTTAGAATCCCACCAAATACACATTCCGAGCAGGCCCTGTTTCTGAAACATAGCTGTTTGCTCAAAGGTCTCATACATCTTTCCAAGCAGACTTTTTCTATCCCCCACAGCCACACGGTGGGAATCGCCTTCACAAGGTCACACAAGCATTCTCGCACTCGGCTTAGCTGTGTGGCCCTTGGGCTGCTCCAGATTTGGCCCTGTGGTTTGCGTGGGCAGCCTGGACGGCTGGTAGGCCCAGTCCCGCTGCCCCCTTTATCTCTGCTCACCAAGCAGAGAGAAACCACAGCAATGTGTGTCGCCCAGAGACACTGGCACCCTGACAGTTACAGGGGCAGATTCTTTGTGCACATTGTAAAAAGGCTGAAACCAAAGTTTCTGAAAAACCAGCTCCTTAAACCATGAACCCACATTAAAACTTGAATAAAGTCATCAGGTTCCAGACCATGGAATGTTCTGTTGTCTTTGTTTCAATCAAGGAAGATGCTTTTAATAAGCTTTTATTAGCTTTTAGTAATATTATACATGCAAGCATCCCCACCCCAGTGAAAATGCCCACTAAATTACCTCGATCAAAACGAGTAAGTATCAAGTACACATAAATGCAGCTCAAAACACTTTGCTTAACCACATCCCCACGGGAAACAGCAGTGATAAATCGTTAGCAATAAACGAAAGTTTAAGCTATACTGATATTTTAGGGTTGGTTAATTTCGTGCCAGCCACCGCAGCCAATGTTCTGTTGTCTTCGTTTCAATCCAACAAGGATGAGAAATAATTTTCACAAACTATAATCCATGAAGTCAAGAACTATTCTGAATGGATTGAGAAACCTCCCAAACTTCTTTTCTGTCTTTTAAAGCGATAAACGGGATTAGTGGGAATTAGTCCAACTGGATCGAATCCTCCTGTGTTTCTTTTTGTTTGAAAAAAATGTGAATCGGATTTCAACATTTTTTCTTTCAAAAGTTCTCCACTTAAAAATGCAAACAGGCTGCCCTGAACCAGAGGTTGCAGAGCAAACCCCTCAGCTTCCCAGATCATA
This sequence comes from Macaca nemestrina, assembly GCF_043159975.1. NCBI lineage: Eukaryota > Metazoa > Chordata > Mammalia > Primates > Cercopithecidae > Macaca > Macaca nemestrina. The sequence goes on from NC_092139.1 coordinate 117,841,952, forward strand.
AGTCGTCATTGAGAAATGCTCCCATGTTACCGTTGGCAACGCTAGTTTCTAGAACAGGCCCTGTTCTTTCATACGATCTTCCAACAAATTCTTGCTCCTAAAATGCCCTTCCTCCCTCTGCCTGCTGACGTTCCATCATCATTCAACATTCAACAAACATTTACGGGGTGGACAGAGAAGTGACATCCTTCCTATAGGCTGTTTACAATCAATGGGGGCACAGGAGTGCACAGGATAAACAAATAGGGTGTTATTCCGTGATATGGTTTGGCTGTGTCCCCACCCAAATCTCATCTTGAATTGTAATTCCCATAATCCCTATGTGTCATGGGAGGGACCTGGTGGGAGGTAATTGAACCATGGGGGTGGTTACCCCCGCACTGCTGTTCTCCTGACAGTGAGTGAGTTCTCATGAGATCTGATGGTCTTTTATAAGGGTTTCCCCCCTTTTGCTCGGGACTTCTCCTTCCTGCTGCCTTGTGAAGACGGACATGTTTGCTTCCCCTTCCACCATGATTGTAAGTTTCCGGAGGCCTCCACAGCCCTGTGGAACTGTGAGTTAATTAAACCTCTTTCCTTTATAAGGACCTGACCCTAAAATTACCCAGTCTTGGGTATGTCCTTATAGCAGCATGAGAACAGACTAGTATGTCCAGCGACACATATGATTTCCTCTATGAGGGAAAATAAGTCAGGGGAGAGAAATGAGGGGCTGCTGTTTGCAGGGGCCAGGGCAGGCCTCAGTGAGAAGGAGGCAGGGAGGGGAGGCTGGCAAAGCAAAGAACACAGGTGGGGGAGGGCAGGCGAGGACCACGCAAGGGGAGTACAGGTAGGACAGCTGGGTACTAGCACCTGTGGGTGTGGAGACGACTCTGCTTCGACTCTGAGGCAGACCTGCTGGAGGGGTCTGGGCAGAGCAGCATCCGGTCACTCACTGGGTGGAGAGCAGGCTGGGGGGTGGGAGGAGCAGGTGCTGCCTGGCATTGAGGTGGCAATGGGCAAGCGGTGAGGAGGGACTGGGCTCTGAATAGGGTTTGAAGAGCAGACGCAATCTGCTGTCAGAGCGATGTTGCCGAGTTCTGTCTGAGCAGTGAGGACAGAGATGAGAAGACCAGGGTGGAGAGAGTGTGGAGCAAGGATCTTTTAGTAGAGCCGGGGTTTTGCCATGTTGGCCAGGCTGGTCTCGAACTCCTGACCTCAAGTGATCCACCCACCTTGGTCTCGCCAAGTATAAAGATATTTTTAAAATAGAGAAAAATCAATGAAATCAAGAGATTTTTTAAAAAAAAATCAATGAAATTGATAAATATAGACTGATCAAGGAAAATGAGAGGGATGAGATAAATTACCTATGTCAAGAATGAACGATGGTTCATCATTATGAACCATACAGACAATAAAAGGATAATAAGAAAATATGCTGAACAACTTTATGCCAATCATCTGACATCTAATAATTGGATGAAATGGACAAATTCCTTAAAAGAATTACCAAAGTTTACTCAATATTACCCTGATGACTTTAATAGCCCTCTAGCTGATGCAGAAGTGAACTTCTCATTAAAAACCTTCCCACAAAGAAAACTCGAAGCCCAGATGGGTTCCCTGGTGACTACTACTACAGTTTTTAGGGAATAAGTTACATCATCCTACTCCCTGGTCACTGCAGGCCCAGCTTAAACGGACCCCAAACCAGACAGACACAGAAAACGGGAGGTCGGCCACAGAGCAATCTGCTTCACCAGCACCGTCCCCAACCCTGGAGCAAGCGTCACCAAGCTGAGTCGGGCAATACACGAAAAGGATAACGAATTGCGACCAAGTGAGTTTTCCCAGGAGAGCCAAGCAATGAAATTCCCTATACAGGCTGAGATAAAAAGCTACAGGATCATTTGAATACACGTAGAAAAGCGTTGCAGAAAATTTCACACCCACTTGTAAGAACTCTTGGAAAAATAGGACTAGAGGGAACTTCCCCAACTTAATAAAGAACACCAACAAAATACGACTCCTAACACCACTCTGGGCGGTGAAAGATCGCGCACTTTTCCCTAAGGTGTGGGCGGCAAGAAGGCGGACCCCCGCGAAGCACCGCCCACCCACGCGAGGCCAAGCCCCCTCCCGAAGCCCCGCCCATCCGGCGGGCACACCGCCTTGCGCGCCCGGCATGACGTCACTCCCACCAGGCACCTCGCCTCGTCACGCGCTGCCAGGCGCCAACCGCCGCCCTCTATACGGGTCCCGGCTCGCGCGACGACCCCAACGCGCATGCCCAGGCGCGGCGACCCCATTGGTCGCGGGCGGCGGGAGCGGCGCGGTCGCGTGCGGGCGGCGGCGGCGGCGGTGGCGGCGGCCGAGGCCGGGCGAGGGCCATGTTGAGCCTCGCGGCCAAGCTGGTGGCCTTCTTCTGGAGGACGGCGGACACCGCTAGGGAGGAAGCCGGGCGGCCGGAGCTCGAGCTCGCGGAAGGTGGCTCGCGGGAGGCGGCGGGGAGGCCGGGCGGGAGGCGGGTCCCGGGCCCTCGCGTGTCAGCCACCAGGGAGCCGCGCCCGGAGGTCTTTGAGTGCAGTGCGGCGGGCGGGAGACGCTGGGCCCGGCCTTTCCTCATCTCCCCTCGCTCGCCTCAGAGGCTGCGGACCCCCCACGCCCCCGCCCTGGGCGCCCGTCCTCCGTGAGGTCTCGCCGGTGTCACTAGCCCCCCTGGCCGCCCTCACTTTGTGTTTCTGCGCCGAGCAGCTGCCGAGGCGCCTGTCCACGTCGCTCCTCCCTGTGGGCAGCGCCACCGGCGGCTGTGTGCCTAGAAAGCCCCAGAAAACGCGGCCCCGCCGACCTCGCCTGTCCTTTCAGAACGCGCTGCGCCCACGCGCGCCTTTTCCTTGCCTTGCTTCCGAGCCCATCTTCCTAAAGCCGGGGATGCGCTCGGATTCCCGCACGATTCCTTTCTCCCGAGGTGTTTTTTTGTTTGTTTGTTCGCTTTTGTGAAACAGAGTTTTGCTCTTGTCACCCAGGCTGGAGTGCAGTGGCGCGATCTCGGCTCACCGCAACTTCCGCCTCCCGGATTCAACCGATTCTCCTGCCTCAGCCTCCCGAGTAGCTGGTGTACAGGCACCTGCCTCCACGCCCGGCTAATTTTTGTATTTTTAGTAGAGAGGGGGTTTCGCCGTGTTGGTCAGGCTGGTCTCGAACTCCTGATCTCAGGTGACCCACCCGCCTTGGCCTCCCAAAGTGCTGGGATTACAGGCGTGAGCCACCGCACCCAGCCTCTCCCGAGGTTCTGATGGCTTCTCCCGATGTTTCCTTCTGTGGGAATGAAAGCCACGGTAGTCCCTAGTTGCCTTCTGTGAGAGAAACCAGGAGCAGGCTTCAGGAGGGGAGCTTCCTGCTGCAGGCAGCGTGTTCAGGGCCTCTGGATCCACAGGGGCCGATGCCTGAGGGGCCGGCGCCCGGGGGGCCGGCTGTGTTACCTGGAGCACTTGCTCCGCAGATCTGGGTCTCTTCGGTAGAACGCTCTCAGCCGTAGCTGGAGCTCCAGCTCTTGGCAGCGCTAAGATTCCTTGCTTGTACCGTAACCAGCGCCCCAGGTTCCTCCCGTGGCTGGGAAGCTGCAGGAAAGGCGCGTTCAGGACTCAGGACCATGGCTGCAGCAGTAGCCAAATGGCTGAGGGGTGCCCTGCTCCTGGGTCAGACTTGCCTGCAAAGCCCCGAACCTTTTCTAGCAGCATATTTGTTGAGATTCTCTAGTTTTCTAAGACTGCTGCTGATGGTGATGAAAGAAGATAATCGATAGTGCTAATAAAACCGTGCATGCTAGTATCTCCCAGATGCTGATATACGTGGCAGTTTACGTAGCACTTAACTTGTGTCAGCCACGTAGAGGTCCATACATGCATGTGTGTTCTGCCACTGAACCCTCCAGCAGCTCCCTTGGGTAGTGACGATTAGTCTCCATCTTACAGATGGCAACAGGCCCAGAGTAGTTAAGGACCTCGTCCAGGTTACACCAATGGCGGTAGAAGAGCTGGAAGTCAACCCCCGCAGTCCGCTGTGGAGTCAGGGCTGTCACCTCCACAGCCACTACCTGTGCCCTTCAGAGGAAACTGGGCTGTCTGCCCCCAAACCCCACGTTCCAGACACAGCACTCTCTGATGGGATTCTCTCTGTCTCAAGTCAGCCCATTAGGCGACAGTCCTTCATGGAGGCTTTTGCACTCTGCTTTTCTCTGGTGGGACTTCACTGTAGTGTGCCCTTGCTTTTATGGCCAAGATAACTTTTGTTTACCCATCTCAGGTGACACTAAGCTGAAAACTGTACGGGGTGTCGTGACAAGGTACTGCAGCGATTATGGCATGATTGATGATTTGATCTACTTCTCCAGTGATGCTGTGACTAGCAAAGTGCTTCTGAATGTTGGACAGGAAGTGATTGCAGTTGTGGAGGAAAATAAAGTGTCCAATGGACTGAAAGCAATCAGGGTAAGGTTTGAGTTCATTTGGGAAGAGTTTTTCTTTGCCACAGTACTTTGTGTTGTTTTCCTTGTGTTTAATCTATCAGACATGACCCGGCCAAGGGAGAGAGAGTGGAATATACCTTCAAGGGGATGCTTTTGCTCTGTATGATTTCTGTTTTAAAAAATAAACAGACTGGGTACAGTGGCTCATGCCTGTAATCCCAACACTTTGGAAGGCTGAGACAGGCAGATCACTTGAGCTCAGGAGTTAGAGACCAGCCTGGGCACCATGGTGAAACCTCGTGTCTACAAAAAAAACCTCCACAAAAAGTAGTCTGGTGTAGTGGCACATGCATGTAGTCCCAGCTACATGGGAGACTGAGGCGGAAGGATTGCTTGAGCCCAGAAGGTTGAGGCTGCAGTGAATTATGATCGCATGACCATACTCCAGCCTGGGTGACAGAGCAAGACCCTGTCTCTATAAATAAACAGCAGTCATTGTAAATCATTCAAACAACATAGACATGTATACTTTAGAAAGTAAAGCTTGCCTATGAATTTATGCTGTGGAAAACATAGCAATTATGTATCTATTATTTTTGTGCTTTTTGAACAATGTAATGGTTATCACCAAAGTAACATCAATAATACACTAATTTATATTCTTAGGAGCAGAATGAGAGACTGCACTTGATTTGCATTTAAGCCTTAAGTATGGTAACTTTTCATGTTTTTTCTTTTTTTTTTTCTGAGACGGAGTCTCTGTTGCCTAGGCTGGAGTCGGCTCACTGCAAGCTCCGCCTCCCGGGTTCACGCCATTCTCCTGCCTCAGCCTCCTGAGTAGCTGGGACTACAGGCGCCCACTACCATGCCCAGTTAATATTTTTGTATTTTTAGTAGAGACAGGGTTTCACCGTGTTAGCCAGGATAGTCTCGATCTCCTGACCTCGTGATCCACCAGCCTCGGCCTCCCAAAGTGCTAGGATTACAGGCGTGAGCCACCGCGCCTGGCTTCATGTTTTTTCTGTGAATTATTTTTGTGTCCTTTGTTCACATTTTTGTTGAGTTCGACCTTTTCTCTTGTTAAAGCTTACATATTAGGGAAATTAGAGCTTTTTTTTTTTTTTTTTTTTTTTTTTTTTGAGACAGAGTCTTGCTCTGTCGCCCAGGCTGGAGTGCAGTGGCGCGATCTCCACTCACTGCAAGCTCCCCTGCCTCCCGGATTCACGCCATCCTCCTGCCCCAGCCTCCTGAGTAGCTGGGACTACAGACGCCCGTCACCACACCCGGCTAATTTTTTTGTATTTTTAGTAGAGACAGGGGTTCACTGTGTTAGCCAGGATGGTCTCGATCTCCTGACCTCGTGATCCGCCACCTTGGCCTCCCAAAGTGCTGGGATTACAGATGTGAGCCATTGTGCCCGGCCGAAATTAGAGCTTTTTAAGGAAAATTATTATATAAAAGTGTTAGGAATATTTTCCCCAGGATCATCTTCGACTGTGTTTTATAGTTTCATTTTTTGTAGTTAAGTGTGCCTCTTTTCCATGTAGCTTTTGGATGCTGTAAGAAGCCTTAGGGAGGCTTATTCCACTTCTTATTTCTAATATTCAGATTTTACCCTGAAAATTGTTTATTGACAATTGGAATTTTTTTTTTTTTAATTTTTGAGACAGAGCTTTGTACTGTCACCCAGGCTGGAGTATAGTAGTGCCATTAGCTCACTGCAGCCTCAAATTCCTGAGCTCAAGCGATTCTTCCACCCTAGCCTCCTGAGTAGCTGGGACCACAGGTACACACCATCTCACCTGACTAATTTTTAAAATTTTTTGTAGAAATGGCATCTCTGTTGCATAGGCTGATCTGAAACTCCTGGCCTCGAGTGATCCTTCTACCTCGGCCTCCCAAAGTGTTGGGATTACAGGCATAAGCCACCATGCCTGGCCTGTTTGTTGATATTTAAATATTTGACCGGCCTGGAATTTATTTTAGTGCACAGACTGAGAGAGGGAACCAGACATTGCTTTCCTAATGGCTAGCCAGTCATCTGCATTGCTCACTTTTTCCCTGCTGATTTGGAAAATTCTTTAATCATGCACCAGAATCCCACCTGCATGTGATGTGGTCCTGATGCTTATAAGGGGGTCTCATGGCATGGGTGCTGTGATAGGTGGTGAGCAGGTTTCCCTTCCTTGCTCTTATTAGCATATGGTATTTTTCTGGCTCTTCAGTTGTTCTGGATGAGTTTTGGAATCTTTTTGCTTCTCCCCCTCTGCCCAGATTTGCTTTGGGTTTGCAGATTTGCACTGAGTTTATGGATTTCATTTAGAATAATTGATATTTGGGTCACGTGGAGTCTTTTCCAACAACACATTATGTTTGTGCATTTATTTAAGTCTTCCTTTGTATTCTGTTTTTGTTTCTGAGACGGAGTCTCGCTCTGTCGCCCAGACTGGAGTGCAGTGGCGCGATCTCGACTCACTGCAAGCTCCGCTCCCTGGGTTCACGCCATTCTCCTGCCTTAGCCTCCCAAGTAACTGGGACCACAGGCGCCCGCCACCACGCCCAGCTAATTTTTTGTATTTTTTAGTAGAGACGGGGTTTCACTGTGTTAGCCAGGATGGTCTCGATCTCCTGACCTCGTGATCTACCCTCCTCAGCCTCCCAAAGTGCTGGGATTACAAGCGTGAGCCACCACGCCTGGCCCTTTGTATTCTTTTTATAGTTCAATAGTTTTCTTCATTTAGGTCTTGTGAATTTCTTATTAAATTTATCTTCAGGAGTTTTTATGTGTTCTATTAACATCATTTTCTATTGTATTTTCAAATTTATCTTTTTCTTCCTATATGGGAAAGCTTTTGGTTTTTAAATGTAATTTGGAATCTGGCAAACTTATTGAGCTATTAACTATTTTTTAAAAACACTTAAGATGGCCAGGCACAGTGGCTCATGCCTATAATCCCAACACTTTGGGAGACCAAGGTGGGTGGATCATCTGAGGTCAGGAGTTCAAGACCAGCCTGGTCAACATGGTGAAACCCCATTTCTACTAAAAATATAAAAGTAGCTGGGTGTGGTGGCACACGCCTGTAGTCCGAGCTACTCGGGAGGCTGAGACAAGAGAATCACATGAACCCAGGAGGTGGAGGCTGCAGTGAGCCAAGATCGTGCCACTGCACTCCAGCCTGGGCAAGACAGAGTGAGACTCTGTCTCAAAAAACTAAATAAATTAAATAAAATGCTTGAGACGTACTTTATTATACTATTATAGTTAGTACCATCTAATGCTTAATATCATCTTTCTCAAATTAAGAAAAATGCATACCCAATAAAATAATTCAAAGTCTAGAATTCCATCATTCAGTATGGTAGCCACCACTCATGTGCAGCTGTTTAAATTTATTAAAACTAAATGCAACTTACAGCCAGTCATGGTGGCATAAACCTAGAGTCCCAGCTACTTGGGGAGGCTGAGGCGGGAGTTCGAGACCAGCCTGGGCACATAGAGACCCTGTCCCTTAAAAATAAATGAATAAAATTATTTCCTTGGCCACATTTCAAGTGCTAAATGAAGCCTAGTGACCACCAAATTGGGCAGCACACATAGAGAACATTTTTGTCAGCTCTGGCTTAGAGACTGAATACAAAGTAGAAGAGCCTCCCTCCATGTTTCCCACCTGCACGTTCATGCTGCAGACCTGATGCTCTGGGTTTCTGTATTTACCTCATCTGGTGGGTAGTGGAGTCACTCAGACAACATGCTTGTATCTTTTATTAATTCACCAATGTTAGTATTTATGGACTTCCATCATCAGAGATGTACAACTGGCTCGTTCACACTACCCTCTTTCCCTCTCCCAATTTTTTAATTATATTTTTTCCTCCAAAGATTTCCTTTTGAACTTGAAATTACACCATAGTCCTCATGTTTTTATGTGTATTTAAAGGAGTACTCTGGGTTCAGAGTCTTTCAAAGGGGATCTGGAACTCAGAACCTGTGGAGATGATGTTTGCCTCATTCTCTGAGCTGTGGTTGTGTAGCTCACAAGCAGCCTTCCAAAGCAGGTTCTCGTACCAAATTCCTGTTGATTTTAAGACACACCATTAATTTGATAATGAAAATTTAAAATGGAAACATAGGTCTTGAGACTCATTCTGATCTCAGAAATGTGAGAATGTGGAAAAACTGGCCCCTGGGTGTCCAGCAAGTCCCAGCCCCTTTGGTGGTCAGCTGCCCTTCGCTCGTTCCATCTTGTTAGGAATGCAGGATCTTTTTTGTTATGGTGAAGAGTGTTTGTCTGTACTCACAATCTTGCTTTTATAAATTAGTAATGGATTTTTCAAGTACTTTTCAGTATCTTCCACATGATGCCATGGTTTTTGTCCCTTTGAACTGTTAACATGGTTGGAAAACATGAGCAGTTTCTGTGTTGTGAGCCGTTCTCACTTGACGAGAATGATCCCCATTTAGTATAAACCTGAATGTACTTCTGGATTTATTTTTTATTTAGGTATTTTTCTTGTGGTAAAATATGCATAATATACCATTTTAACCATGTTGAAGTGTACGGTTCAGTGGCATTAAGCACATTCACATTGTTGTGCAGCCATCACCACAATCTGTCTTCAGAACTTTTTCAGCATCCCAGTAGACACTCTGTACCCATTAAACAGTTATTCAGTGTTCTACTTTATGTCTTTATGAATTTGCCTATTCTAAACACCTCATATAAGCGGAGTCATGTGTCTGGCTATTTGACTTAGGTTTTCAAGATTTGCCCGTGTAGCATGTATCAAAAGTTAATTCCTTTTTTATGGCTGAATATTCCATTGTGTGATTTTGTTTCTCCATTCATCTGTTGATGGACATTTGGGTTGTTTCTACTTTTTGGTTGTGAATTGTGCTGCCATGAACAAGTGTCTGTCTGAGTCCCTGTTTGGTTCTTTGGGGCTGTGCCTAGGAAGAGAATTACTGGGCCATATGGTAAGTCTAGGTTTAACTTTGTGAGGAACCAGATGTTTTCCACAGCAGCTGCACCATTTTATGTTCCCACCAACGGTGCATGAGGTTTCTACTTCCTCTGTATCTTTGCCAGCACTTGCTATTTTCTTTTTCTTTTTTTTTTCTTTTGGCAGTAGCCATTCCTCGTAGTTGTGAGGTACTATCTCACTGTGGTTTTGATTTGCATGTCCCTAAGGATTTGTGAGGACATCTTTTCGTGTGCTTATTGGCCGTCTGTATATCTTCTTGGGAGAACTGTCTACTCAAATCCTTTGCCTGTTTTGAAATTAGGTTGTTTTCTTGTTGTAGGAATTCTTTATATATTCTGGATATTAATCTCTCATCACATACTTGATTTGCAAATATTTTCTCTCATTTTATCAATTGTCTTTTCACTTTCTTCATAGTATCCTTTGATGCACAGATGTTTTAAATTTTGGTGGAAGTCTAATTTGTCTCTTATTGCCTGTACTTCTGATGTCACAGTCAAGATACCGTTGACTAATCCAAGAATATTAAGATTTTTTTCTACTAAGAGTTTCATAGTTTTTGCTTTTAAATTTAAGTCTTTGATTCATTTAAAAAAATACTTTTTGAGACAGGATTTCACTTTGTTGCCCAGGCTGTGGTGCAGCAGCACAGTCACAGCTCACTGCAGTCTCAACCTCCCAGGCTGAAGTGATCCTTCCACCTTAGCCACCTGAGCAGCTGGGACTACGGGTGTGTGTCACCTCACCCAATTTTTGTATTTTTTGTAGAGATGGGGCCTCCCTATGTTGCCCAGGCTGGTCTCGAACTCCTGGGCTCAAGTGATCCGCCCACCCCATGCCTTCCCAAATGCTGGGATTATAGGGCTGAGCCACTTTAATCCATTTTGAGTTAATTTTTGTGTATGGTGTAAGATGAGGGTCTAACTTTATTATTTTGCCCATGGTTATTTTTCCCGCACTATTTTTTTTTTAAAGACTGAACAATTGCAGTTTATCGAATGGTCCTTGTCAAAAATCAGTTGACTGCACATGCAAGGGTATATTTCTGAACTCTCTTTACTATTCCATTGGTTTATATTTCTCTCCTTACACTGGTGCCACACTAGTTTGATGACTGTGACTTTGTAGGAAGTTTTGAAATCAAGGGGTATGAGACCGTCAATTTTGTTACTCCTTTTCAAGACCATTTTGGCTATTCATGGTCCCTTGAGATTCCATTAGAATTTTAGATGGGTTTTTCTATTTATATACAAATAGACCCATAGGACTTTGATAGGGATTGCATTGAATTTGTTGGGGTTTTTTTTTGTTGTTGTTGTTGTTCTTTTTTTGAGACGGAGTCTCGCTCTGTCGCCCAGGCTGGAGTGCAGTGGAGCAATCTCTACTCACTGCAAGCTCCGCCTCCCGGGTTCACGCCATTCTCCTGCCTCAGTCTCCCAAGTAGCTGGGACCACAGGCGCCCACCACCTCGCCCGGCTAGTTTTTTGTATTTGTTAGTAGAGATGGGGTTTTACCATGTTAGCCAGGATGGTCTCGATCTCCTGACCTCGCGATCCGCCTGTCTCAGCCTCCCAAAGTGCTGGGATTACAGGCTTGAGCCACCGCCCTCGGCCTGTTGGAGTTTTTTTGTTGTTTGTTTGAAATAGAGTCTTGTTCTGTCGCCCAGGATGGAGTGCAATGATGCGATCTTGACTCATTGCAACTTCCGTTTCCTGGGTTCAAGCAATTCTCATGCCTCAGCCTTCCAAGTAGCTGGGACTGCAGGTGCTTGCCACTACACCCAGCTAATTTTTTTTGTATTTTTAGTAGAGATGGGGTTTCACCATGTTGACCAGGCTGATCTTGAACTCCTGACCTCAAGTGATTCGCCTGCCTCGACCTCCCAAAGTGCTGGAATTACAGGCGTGAGCACCACACCCAGCCTGAATTTGTGTAATAGATCACTTTTGGTAGTATTGCCATCTTAATAAGTCTTAAGATTGTCATCTTAATAATTAGGTATTAACATCTTAATCTCTTATAATCACTTTGGGTAGTATTGCCATCTTAATAGTTAAGTTTTTTTTTTTTTTTTTTTTTTTTTTTTTTTTGAGACGGAGTCTCACACTGTTGCCCAGGCTGGAGTACAGTGGCGCGATCTCGGCTCACTGCAAGCTCCGCCTCCCGGGTTCCCGCCATTCTCCTGCCTCAGCCTCCTGAGTAGCTGGGACTACAGGCGCCCGCCACCGCGCCCGGCTAATTTTTTTGTATTTTTAGTAGAGACGGGGTTTCAATGTGGTCTCGATCTCCTGACCTTGTGATCCGCCCGCCTCGGCCTCCCAAAGTGCTGGGATTACAGGCTTGAGCCACCGTGCCCGGCCAATAGTTAAGTTTTAAGATTGTCATCTTGGCCGGGTATGGTGGCTCAAGCCCGTAATCCCAGCACTTTGGGAGGCCGAGGCGGGTGGATCGCAAGGTCAGGAGATCGAGACCATCCTGGTTAACACGGAGAAACCCCATCTCTACTAAAAATACAAAAAATTAGCTAGGCGTGGTGGCGGGTGCATGTAGTCCCAGCTACTCAGGAGGCTGAGGCGGGAGAATGGCGTGAACCCCGGAGGTGGAGCTTGCAGTGAGCAGAGATTGCTCCACTGCATTCCAGCCTGGGCGACAGAGCGAGACTCCATCTCAAAAAATAAAATAAAAAGATTGTCATCTTAATAATATTAGGTTTTCAAATTCATGATCATGGTTGTCTTGCCGTTTATTGAGGTATTTAATTCATTCATTAGTGTCATTGTACGCATCTTCCATCTCCTTAGTTAGGTTACTAAGTGTTCTTAGGGATTAACCTATTAACCTAACAATGCTGTTATAAATGGAATTGTTTGCTGTTTCTTTGGAATCCTTTTTCTTGATTTCCTTTTTGGATTTTTCATTTCAAATGTATGGAAATCTGATTTTTGTATATTTGCGTCCTGTGCTTGGATTCATTTATTAGCTCTAACCATTTTTTGTTTTATTTACATGTGTGGAATCTTTAGAGTTTTCCACAGATGAGATCCTACCATCTGTGAATAAAGATAATTGAAATTTGAAAGTCTTGAAGTGAGCATGGGCATCCTTACCTGGTTCCTGATCTTAGAGGAAAGCTTTCGGCCTTTCACCATTGAGTGCGGTGTTTGTTGTGAGTTTTTTATTTATGGCCTTTCTCGTGTTGAGATTTCCTGCAATTCCTAGTTTATTGAGTGTGCATCATGAAAAGTGTTGATTTTGTCAAATGCTTTTTGTGCATCAGTTGAGATCATCGTGATTTTTTTCCCTCATCAATGTAATATGGTGACTGATTTTCCTATGTTGAAACACTTGCATTCTGGGATAAACCCCATTTAGTCATGGGATATAATCCTTTTAATATGCTGCTGCATTCAGTTTGATAATATTTTGTTAAGAATTTTTGCATCAGTGTTCATAAGGGATTGCTGTAGACTCAATGTAGGTGTCCCCCAAAATACGTATGTTGAAATCCTGACCCCAGCGCGATCTTATTAGGAGGCTTTGGTGGGTGATTAGGTCACGGGGCAGAGCCCTTAAGAAACCTTAGGCCGGGCGCGGTGGCTCAAGCCTGTAATCCCAGCACTTTGGGAGGCCGAGACGGGCGGATCACGAGGTCAGGAGATCGAGACCATCCTGGCTAACACGGTGAAACCCCGTCTCTACTAAAAAATACAAAAAACTAGCCAGGCGAGGTGGCGGGCGCTGTAGTCCCGGCTACTCGGGAGGCTGAGACAGGAGAATGGCGTAAAAACCCGGGAGGCAGAGCTTGCAGTGAGCTGAGATCCGGCCACTGCACTCCAGCCTGGGCGACACAGCGAGACTCCGTCTCAAAAAAAAAAAAAAAAAAAAAAAGAAACATACCCCAGAGAACCCCTTTGCCCTTTCTGCCAACAGCAGGAAGACACCGACTGTGAACCAGGAAGAGGGCCCTCACCAGACCCGGAATCTGCCAGGGCCTTGATCTTGGACTTGCAGCCCTAATGGACTCAGACAGGCATTCCAGCCTATAGTTTGCTTTTCTTGTAGTTCTTGTATTATGGTTTAAAGAGCAGTTTGTGTGTTTTACAGGTAGAAGCTGTCTCTGATAAATGGGAAGACGACAGCAGAAACCAAGGCAGTCCCTCAGACTGCAGCCCCCGAGTGTTGATTGGCTGTGTGACTTCTCTGGTGGAGGGCGCAGGCTGTATCAGTCAGACCACCTACTTCTCTCTGGAGAGTGTGTGCGAAGGTACGCTCAAGGGTCTGTTTCACATTTAAAATTAGGTTTTGTCTTTTAAATGATTGTTATGGGCCAGGCACAGTGGCTCGTGCCTGTAATCCCAGCACTTTGTCAGGCTGAGACGGGAGGATCGCTTGAGCTCAGGAGTTGGAGGCTGCAGTGAGCTATGATCCAGCCACTACACTCCAGCCTGGATGACGGAACACAACCCTGTGTCTAGATTTGTGATGGCTACACACATCATTGAAGGGATCAGGTTTGGGCATGCTTTGTTGAGAGGGTTTGGGGATTAGAGTAGCTCCTCCAGGTGTTGGCTTTACACAGAGGGTCTTGGATATTGAGTGGACTTTGGGAGAGGGGACCAGGTCACTGTTTTGTTTTTGTGTTTTTGTTTTTGTTTTTCGAGATGGAGTCTCACTCTGTTTCCCAGGCTGGAGTGCAGTGGCGTGATCTCAGCTCACTATAACCTCTGCCTCCTGGGTTCGATTGATTCTCCTGCCTCAGCCTCCCGAGTAGCTGGGATTACAGGTGTGCACCACCATGCCCAGCTAATTTTTTGTATTTTTAGTAAAGATGGGGTTTCACCAGGTTGGTCGGGCTGATCTGGAACTCTTGACCTTAGATGATCCACCCACCTCGGCCTCCCAAAGTGTTGGGATTACAGGCATGAGCCACCGCACCCAGCCAGGTCACTGTTGAAACTTGTGTTTTTATGTGTTTTGTGTTCATTTGTTAAATGTAGTCGGTAATTTCTGGGTAGTTGTTGCTTCCATTTAATTATAGTGTTTTGATCTAAGTTAGTGTTACAGGAATACTGAGGTACTATTTAAAGTACTTTAGATGTTTTAAAATAGGGCTTGGGGATAACACTGTTTCTTTCCAAAAGTATATATCCTTTTACTTTCTTTTTTTTTTTTTTTTTTTTTGAGACGGAGTCTCACTCTGTCGCCCAGGCTGGAGTGCAGTGGTGAAATCTCGGCTTACTGCAAGCTCTGCCTCCTGGGTGCACGCCATTCTCCTGCCTCAGCCTCTGGAGTAGCTGGGATTACAGGCGCCCGCCACCACGCCCGGCTAATTTTTTTGTATTTTTAGTAGAGACGGGGTTTCGCTGTGTTAGCCAGGATGGTCTGGATCTCCTGACCTCATGATCCGCCCGCCTCGGCCTCCCAAAGTGCTGGGATTACAGGCGTGAGCCACCGCGCCTGGCCCTAGGACATGGTCTTCTTAAAATACTCCCTGACCTTGAAGTCAGTGCCCTAGCATATTTTAATGTCTTCTGTTTTCTTTCTGTTCTTTTTTTGAGACGGAGTCTCGCTCTGTGGTCCAGGCTAGAGTGCAGTGGCACGATCTCGGCCTCCCAGGTTCACACCATTCTCCTGCCTCAGCATCCCGAGTAGCTGGGACTAGAGGCACCCGCCACTGCGCCCGGTAATTTTTTGTGTTTTTAGTAGAGACAGGGTTTCACCGTGGTCTCGATCTCCTGACCTCGTGATCTGCCCGCTTCAGCCTCCCAAAGTGCTGGGATTACAGGCGTGAGCCACCGCGCCCGGCCTCTCTTTTCACATAGACAGTAATTTCACCATGGCTCACATGTTGAATGTAGATGTCAGCTGATATTTGTGCTGTTACGTGTTCATCACCAGCTTTCTGGATAAAGAAACTCAGTATTCAATTATACTCTTTTTTTTTGAGCTTCCAGAGTGCTTATTGCAAAATAACAAAAAGATTTTAACTACCTGTACCATGGCACACCTGTGCAGACCACCTCTCTGTTCTGTCAGCACTGCTCAGCCACTTCATGTCACTGAACCTGCAGTTTTCCACCAGCTGCGGAAGGCCCAGTGGTGTCTTGCGTCTGGCAGGCCATGGCTGGGGCCATAGCCCAGCTCTCTGGCACACTGAGGGGCTGGCTGGACCATTGAGTGCTCCCCTCACACCTGAGCGCAGGTGTCTCTCTGTCCCTGAGCACTGTGTGTGTCCCTGACAGGGAGGTGCCACAAACACTACAGGACAGGGGAAGGGGGATGCCACCTGCCCTCAGATGTGCCACATGGGGCAGGACTGCCATGAGCATGCACAGTGCACCTTCTGGAGCCTAGAGGTGTGAGTGAGAGGCTCCAACTCAGCTCATTTTATTGCAGTGGTTAATATTAATACTTCGGCCGGGCGCGGTGGCTCAAGCCTGTAATCCCAGCACTTTGGGAGGCCAAGGCGGGTGGATCACGAGATCAGGAGATCGAGACTATCCTGGCTAACATGGTGAAACCCCGTCTCTACTAAAAATACAAAAAACTAGCCGGGCGTGGTGGCGGGCGCCTGTAGTCTCAGCTATTTGGGAGGCTGAGGCAGGAGAATGGCGTGAACCCGGGAGGCGGAGCTTGCAGTGAGCCGAGATCACGCCACTGCACTCCAGTCTGGGAGACACAGCAAGACTCCGTCTCAAAAAAAAAAAAAAAAAAAAAAATTAATACTTCAGGGTTTTTAATTCCAAAATATGTTTCTCACAGTAGTAGAAAGTGCCTTTTAAATGTTCAAATGTATCCTCAGATATGATAGAAATGATTTCAGTCTACCACGACCTCAGAATAACTTACGCACTTTAACACTGCTATGGCTTTTCCCTGGCGGTTTTAGGCTTCGAGCCCTGCAAGGGAGACTGGGTAGAGGCTGAGTACCGGATCCGGCCTGGCACATGGAACAGCGAAGCCACCTCGGTGAAGCCGCTGAGATACAAGCGCGTGGACAAGGTAGCGTGCCGACGGGTGGCTCCTCTCTGTGCTTCTAGCAGACCTGCCATCAGGGGTAACTTGCACAGCCCAGGCTGCTTCTGCATGTGTTGGGAGCCTGGAAAAATACAGCTTAGTCATGGCCAAAGAGGAGTGTGTTTTCCTATTGATAATGCTGTGTTTCCTTAGGAAACAGTAACCCTGAGTGCTTGCGTAGCTAAATTCTAAGGTCTACAGCTTACGCGACAGTACTAAAATGTTCTAAGGAGAAAGGTGTGTTAGAGAAATATTGGACTATGTAACAAACCTGCACGTTATCCACATGTACCCTAGAACTTAAAGTATAATTTAAAAAAAAAAAAAAAAAAGGAAAGAAAATATAGAAGGAAAAAAAAAAAAAGAGAAATATTGAACGAGTGCTATGGGATGGCGGACTTGAGCTTCCTGGTGCAGCTTGTGTGCTTTGGGCTGACTTGGGTGTGCATTAGAGCTGTGCCCTGGCGTCGTGCAGCACCTGCTTCCCGTGACGCTCAGCTCTGTGCTCCCAGGTCTGCATCTCTAGCCTCTGTGGAAGGAACGGGGTGATAGAGGAAAGCATCTTCTTCACCTTGGACTCCTTGAAACTGCCAGACGGGTACACACCCCGGAGAGGTGACATGGTCAATGCAGTGGTGGTGGAGAGCAGCCAGTCGTGCTACGTCTGGAGGGCACTCTGTATGACCCTAGTGAAGAGGCGGTAAGAAAACGCTTTTCTGGCCAGGCGCGGTGGCTCACGCCTGTAATCCCAACACTTTGGAAGGCCGAGGCGGGTGGATCATGAGGTCAGGAGTTTGAGACCAGCCTGACCAACATGGTGAAATCTGTCTCTACTAAAAGTACAAAATTAGCTGGCGCTGGTGGTGGGTGCCTGTAATCCCAGCTACTCGGGAGGCTGAGGCAGGAAAATTGCTTAAACCTGAGAGGCAAAGGTTGCAGTGAGCTCAGATCGCGCCACTGCACTCAGGCTTGGGCGACAAGCAAAACTCTGTCGCAATAAATGAAAACGCTTTTCTTCTTTGGGATGTGAAAGGCCCAATTTAAGCATATTTTGAAAAGTTACTTTAGTAAGCCAAATAGTAGACATTTTAAGCCCTGAGTTGTTGAGGTAAAAGGAGAGCATCCCTAGCACTTCGGGAGGCCGTGGCAGGAGAATTGCTTGAGCCCAGGAATTTGAGACCAGCCTGAGGAACATAGTGAGACCCTATCTCTACAAAACATTAAAAAATTAGCCAAGCGTGGTGGTGTGTGCCCCTGGTCCCAGCTAGGCACGAGGCTGAAGCAGGAAGATTGCTTGAGCCTAGGAGCTTGAGGCTGCTGTGAGCTGAGATCGTGCTACCGCACTCTAGCCTGAGCAACAGAGCAAGACTCAGTCTTTAAAAAAAGAGAAAGGAAAAGGAGGCTGGGCATGGTGGCTCACGCCTGTAATCCCAACACTTTGGGATGCCAAGGCGGGTGGATCACAAGGTCAGGAGTTTGAGACCAGCCTGGCCAACATGGAAACTCTTGTTTCTGCTAAAAATACAACAATTAGCTGGGTGTGGTGGCAGGCACCTGTAATCCCAGCTACTCGGGAGGCTGAGGCAGGAGAATCACTTGAACCCAGTAGGCAGGGGTTGCAGTGAGGTGAGATCGTGCCACTGCACTCTAGCTTGGGTGACAGAGGGAGACACCGTCTCAAAAAATAAAAAAGACTGTCTTGCCTGGGTGCGGTGGCTCACGCCTGTAATCCCAGCACTTTGGAAGGCCGAGGCAGGGTAGATCACGAGGTCGGGAGATCGAGACCATCCTGGCTAACATGGTGAAACCCCGTCTCTACTAAAAATACAAAAAATTAGCTGGGCGTGGTGGTGGGCACCTGTAGTTCCAGCTACTCAGGAGGCTGAGGCAGGAGAATGGTGTGAACCCGGGAGGCGGAGCTTGCAGTGAGCCTCTCGAGATCGCACCACTGCACTCCAGCCTGGGCAACAGGGCGAGACTCCGTCTCAAAAAAAGAGAGACTGTCTTTTGGAGGCTTTCAGCCATCTCCATGGTTGACTGCAGATGGAGTTAGGGGTCCCTCTTCATCCTTCATCTTACATTGGTGATTGACATTTTTGGTGGATTTTTCTCTTGTTGTTTCACATTTTGGCATTTAAAAAAATGCATTGAACATGGTTCTTAAAATTATTGGATTTCCAGCCAGCCACAGTGTCTCATGCCTGTAATCCTACCATCTTGGGAGACCAAGACGGGCGGATTACCTGAGCTCAGGAGTTCAAAACCAGCCTGGGCAACATGGTGAAACCCCGTCTCTACTAAAATGCAAAAAATTAGCCAGGCATGGTGGCACACACCCTTGATTCCAGCTACTCTGGAGGCTGAGTCAGGAGAATTGCTTGAACCCGGGAGGCGGAAGATGCAGTGAGCAGAGATCGTGCCACTGCACTCCAGCCTGGGTAACAGAGCCAGACTCCATCTCCAATTAAAACAAAAAATTATTAGATTTCCTGTATCTGTGTTCTTTGTGTGCTAGACATGAAAAGGCTTCCCTGAGTTCGCTACTTGCGGGGCAGCCCCAGCTCTGACCCACCCCTCCCTGCCTGCCTGTAACTGAAAGGTATGTGAGGCGGGCCTCAATCAAGTTAGAAGTTCACTTTGCCAAAGTGAAGGACATACCTGGGAAAAAGGACCACAAATCCACAGGAACAATCTGTGGTTCTTGCCCTTTTCCGAAGATGATTTTGAGGCCTTCGATATTTAAAAGAGAAAAGTGGGCTGGAGGAGAAAGAGGGTATGGTCACATGACTGGATACACATTTGCAAGAGGTAAGGAAAAGGAACGGGGCGGGGGGGGGGGGGAGTTTTGGTTATGTAAATCAGCACTTTGATGTAAGAGAAGGTAGGTAACATGGAGATGTTTAACCTTGTCTCATAGCTCTCTGCTTAGGGACAAAGGAAAGGCAGCTTCTTGCATGACTCAGCTTCTGGCTGAGTTTTTTCCTTTTGGCATGGTGAGTGGGGTACTGAGTCTTTTTTTTTTCTTTTCTTTTCTCTTTTTTTTTTTTTTTTTTTTTTTTGAGACGGAGTCTCTCTCTGTCACCCAGGCTGGAGTGCAGTGGTGCGATCTCAGCTCACTGCAAGTTCCACCTTCCGTGTTCATGCCATTCTCCCGCCTCAGCCTCCTGAGTACCTGGGATTACAGGCACCCGCCACCACGCCTGGCTAATCTTGTTGTATTTTTAGTAGAGACAGGGTTTCACTGTGTTAGCCAGGATGGTCTCAATCTCCTGACCTCATGATCCGCCCGCCTTGGCCTCCCAAAGTGCTGGGATTACAGGTGTGAGCCACCGCACCCGGCCGTGAGTCTTTATTTTCTTTTTACACTCCTCACTCACCACCAGTGAGCTTCTGAGACATGTCCTCCATCAGTCCACTTATTTTTGATCCCGGTAGAATGCAGGTTCTGTTTGGGGAAAGCGTCTGCTTTCCAGCCCTGTATCTGGTGCCTGGCTGGGCCTCTGGGTGCGGACAGACAACCCTGTGTTAACTGAGCCACGGGCGTGTAGAACAGCGCACCCCATGTCAGGGAGCTGCCGGAAGGTGGACTAGGGGCTGTGGGGGTGTGTTAACGGGACAGGACCTGGTGGGCTGTGCCTCCCAGGCGCCTCGCCTCATGGCACACTGGCAGATGCTTGTTTGGGTGCTTGGAGCCCAGTTCCCCCTCCCCACTGGACCCTGCTTTCCTTTGGGAGGGTGTCTAGGGCCCATCTCCTGGGCGAGGATGTGACATGCACTCCATCTGACCACAGAGGCCTGGGACACACAGGAGCTCTGCTTTCAGCCCAGTCTGCGGAGCCTGCCGGTGCCAGGACATAAGACAGGGTGGGGTTCCTTGACCTGCACCTCCTCCCTGTGTCTGAGTCAACTCCTCAGGCTTCCCATCTGTTCTCTGACCTCATCCCCAGGCAGAAGCTGTGGCGTCCCATTCTTGCATCAGGCCCAGAAAGCCCGGGCCTGCAGCGTGGCCTGGGGTCTGCAGGGATTCACCAGGGTGGGATTCACCAGGGCCGCTAAGGAGACAGCACAGCACCAAACCTGCGCTTTCCTCACTCTTCTCTTTAGGCTAGAAATGCTTGAAAAAGACCTGTTTCTGCCCCAACAGCATTTCCCCACTGAGGCCTCCTGACCACAGAGTAGAAGCTGCTGGGATAGGCGAGCCAGGGAAGCCAGGGCGCCTGTTCCTCAGCTGGTGGCCCCAGGTGGGGCGACCCCTCTGCCCTCCAGAAACAGATCATGTGCCAAGAGTGAGCTCCTGATCTCCGCTCAGTCCTGCAACTTCCCATGCAAGAGCTCCGCAGCTTCTCCTGTGGGGGCTGAGCCAGGGACAGGCAGTAGCATCTGACGACTCCTTCCTGCAAAATCCCCACCCCCTCCAGCAATGCTGTGGACTCTCTGCCCCTGCACCTCCCTTGCCACACCTGGGCACATGGAGAAGGGAGAGCCGGACAGGCGCCCGCCAGGGGGAGCTGCTCTGTAACTGGGAACCTCACTGAGTTTGCAGCAGGGGCCAGAATTGTGGGGAGCCATTCTAGAGACCCCATTTTTTTTTATGGCGCCACAGATTGGAAAGTGGCATGAGGCAGGTTTACCTTCTGGAAAGAGCTTGTGGAGAGGCAGGGAGGAGAATCAAGCCTGCGTCATCAGTAGAAGAAGGGGAAGTAAATGGGTCCATTTTTAGGGAAAGGTAAAATCTCATCTTCTCATTTTCTAAAGAAAAAAACTTATTTCATTGTTTTCAAACATTTCAAAGCAACAGAACTCTTTCCAAAGCAAGTTTAGTGGAGCCCTAATAGGCAAGGCCTGTTGCCTCCCCCACCACCACCTTGGAAGGTGGCTGGAGAGAAGAGGACTGAGAATGGCACCCTAACTCTGCGTCCTGAGCAAGAGGTAGGGGAGTGCCGGGGAGCACATTCAGGACACCATTCTCAGGCTCATCACCTGTGACTGTCCTCTGGGCTGCTCCCTTTTCTCTAGACTTCACGAAGCGTGTTGTTTTTTTCCTTCGGATTTGCCATCCTTCTTAGAAACCTAAGTCTTGTGGAAGCCCTGCCTGTGGTGGAGTGGTCCTCTGAGTGCCCCACCGGCAGTCTGTCGTTAAGAGCGGAGGCAGGTGAGGAACGGGTGGTGCTGCTGCAGAGGGACATCTTTCTGGGGCTCTTTTTTCAGAGAAGCCGCCCCCGTTCATGAGGCCACTCAGTTCTATGGAACCATTTTGTTGAAGAACAAAGGTGATATTGAAGTTACACAGATGACACATTTTGGAACCCTAAAGGAAGGAAGAAGTAAAACCATGGTGATCTGGATAGAGTGAGTTTGCCACTGAAACATTTTCTGTAAAGCTACATTAATGGCTTTTAAACTGTGACGTCATAATTTCTGTAAAGCCAACTTTGGTCATTTTTTTTCTTTATGAAGGTCTTTTCAAACTTTTTTACCCCAAAATGTCCTTTTTACTTATATTCGTAAGTGTATTTGCAGTCACCACTTCCTAGATTAAGTTCTGTGTTTTACGATAACTGAATATTTTGGTTTTAGAAATCCTGGCTGGGTTCATGGTTAATTTTCTTTTTCCAGGAATAAAGGAGACATTCCTCAAAACTTAGTCAGCTGTAAACTGGCTGGCTGGGATCAATCTAAACAATTCAGATTTCAAATGCTGGATAAAGACCAGACGTGCCCCATAGTATCTTTTGTTTCTGTTTCTGAGAAGGAGAATTCATCAGATGAAAATGTTAATTCATTAAATAGCCACACAAAAAACTCAATCTCTCAGATGTCAGAGAACGGTTTGGTGAACAACAGAGGAATCTCTCCAGGTAGTGGACATTTCGGCTGTCACTGCATGAGGTTGGGCGGGCTAGGGGCCATGGGGTTGTGAGCTCTGGACAGAGGGCAGGCAGCAGGGGCCAGAATACCTGGCAGCTGCAGTGCTTTGTGCTCTGAGCTATTCGGCTTCAGGCCCTTCTCCTCTTGCTGACAAGGTTAGGGAGAGGGACAGAAAGCAGCTTGACAAATACCAAGAGGTGCTTCAGATGGCAGCCAGCTCCTGAGTGCTTCTAAGCAGGGAAAGATTGCTGGGCACGCCAGGGGGGGCCTTCTTTCCCAGCACTTGGATAGTTGTGGTCACAGCCCTTTCCTACTTCCAGCTGCTCTCTCTCTTTATGTTTTTCCAGCCACCATCTGAGACTTTGCCCTGTGTTTTTGTGTGCATCTGTCTGTGTGTGTGTGTGTGTGTGTGTGTGTGTGTGTGTGTGTTTGAGAGAGTCTTCATTTCCACTAAGCATGCCAGCACTGTTAGAGATAATTTACCTTTTGGTCTAACTTTGTATTAAAATTTTTATTTCCCAGGTGATTGTACTTGTAAAGGAGAAAATGGAGAAAAAGACAACATTCTCTCAAGGAAGCAGATGACAGAGCCCGAGCCTGGGGGGCTTGTCCCTCCAGGGGGAAAAACCTTCATTGTGGTCGTATGTGATGGAAAGTAAGGGCCTGGAGGTCTGAAGAAAGCTGCCTTTTTAAGTTTCTCTGATACTTCTAGGTTGGGCGTTATAAAAGGTACTCCTTTGAGGCGGGCAGATCACCTGAGACCAGGAGTTCGAAACCAGCCTGGCCAACATGGCGAAACCCCGCCTCTACTAAAAATACAAAAATTACTTGGGCCCCTGTAATCCTAGCTACTCAGGGTGCTGAGGCAGTAGAATCACTTAAGCCCAGGTGACGGACGTTGCAGTGAGCCAAGATCGCATGACTGCACTCCAACCTGAGACAGAGCAAGACTCTGTCTCAAAAAAACAAAAAGGTACACCTGATTGTTTTGATGTGACAGAATCCTAAGAAAAAGCATTGATCTAGAAGCCGGCTACCAAGTGTGACCCACCTGGGGCAATGGATCCTGTAACTTCGCACTACTCATGAGGGTCCTCACCAGACGGCCTCGCTGTCACCCTCACAAAGAAAACAGGGCCTCTGTGAGGCTCTCTGAGGCCTGAGCTCCCTGTGCTTCTGCTGTTCTGAGACATCACGTCGGCTCCTCTTCACTGCCTTACCCGTGTTCCCCGTAGCCGAGCCCTCGAACCTCGGTCATCTCCATCCTGTCACCTGGGTGTTTGGCCAAGGCACGGACAGCATAGTGTGCTGAGGGAGGGGCAGGGACGGTCCCTTCCTAGCTGGGATGCCAGTCACCAACCTTGAGCCCTCCCCTCTCCCTGGTGTGGTTGGCTACATCAACTGACCAAACAGGCCCTGTCCTCCAGCTCCCTGTGTCCCCACATCCCTGCCTAAACTGCCCTACGGTGCGTGATTGCCTTCCAGCTGGGTGTCTAATCCTCAATTTTTTAAAAAAAACTTAAATCTGATGAAATCACAGCTCATCAACATCAAGCTGTGGGTGGCAAGTGCACAGTCAGCTGTGTGAGGTGCAGCCAGCTTCAGTGCTTTTTTTTTTTTTTTTTTTTTTTTTTTGACCTTATGACAACATAGAAACAGGAAAAAAAAAGTCATTAAAAAAAAAAAAGTCATAGGTGGGCACAACGTGTAGTGTGGATGGTGTAGCCCCAGTTAGAGCCACAGCAAGGGCTGGGCAGAAAGCACATTAGGTGTAGTACCTGTTTTTGGTCATGTCATAAAATTCTGACTTAAAGCTGGGAATATCAAAACTTTCCTATTCTTATATGTTAGGATTACAAAAAAGACTGTCATAGATGCTTAATTTTTGTTGTTGTTGTTGTTGCCCAGGCTGGAGTGCAGAGGCATGATCATGGCTCACTGCAGCCTCCACCTCCCTGGGTTCCCACCTCAGCCTCCCAAGTAGCCGGAACCACAGGCACGCACCGCCATGCCCGGCTAATTTGTGTATTTTTTGCAGAGACAGGTTCATCCTATGTTGCCCAGGCTGGTCTCAAACTCCTGGGCTCAAGCAATCTGCCTGCCTCAGTCTCCCAAAGTGCTAGGATTACAGGCCTGAGCCACCGCACCCGGCCCATAGGTGCTTAATTTTATCTTGAGAAAATATTAATTACATAGCTTATTTTAGAAAATCTCTTTTTTCTCTGGAAAAATAATTATTGAAGACTAAAGATGACTGTTAGCTCTGTCACTTTTCTTGTATGTGCAAAGGAAAATTGTGTTGACTCTGCTTGTCTTAATTATGACTAAAACTAAATTTCATTTTGTTTTTTCAAGAAATCCTGGCCGCTGCAAGGAGCTCCTTTTGCTTTGTTTTTCCGATTTCCTGATTGGGCGATACCTTGAAGTAAATGTTATCAGTGGGGAGGAGTCACTAATTGCTGTGCGCGAACCATTTTCTTGGAAAAAGCTTAAAAGTTCACAAGCGTTAACATCCGCAAAAACAACAGTTGTTGTGACCACACAGAAAAGGTACCCTAAGTGAAATGAATGTGGCTCTTGGTCTGGCAGTTTTATCTGCTGGGTTTCAAGCCTCTTTCCATGATTGTATTTGGGGGACGGGGTGCATTTCCATGGAACTCTGAAGGTCAAGTTCTGTCTCTGCAGCTGCCCAGCAGCAGTGTGAAGCCCAAGGAAGACGGCCTTCACTCCCTCAAGCCCCACTCTGCCCTGGCAGTTCTCAAGGTGGCTCTCAGAGCAGGCTGGCCTCACCCAGCTCCCACCACCTCTTCCATCCTGACGAGGCCATGGTGTGTAGTGCACGGCATCCCTGTGTCACTCGCATTGGGGGCAACAGGATTGTGGGGTCACCCGAAGCCTGTTTGAAGATGTGGTACCACTTAAGAATGAAGTTAGGAGAAACAGTGTGTGATCTGGGACTTGTGGCCGGGGAACATAGGGACCACCCAGATTGTAACTGGAGTTTTGTCTCAGGAAAGCATTTCACGTCCACGTGTTCTCTTCTGTAGTTATAAAACCAAAAAGCCCTGAATAGCAGGCTTTTCTTTTCTTTTCTTTTCTTTTCTTTTTTTTTTTTTTTGAGACAGAGTCTCTCTCTGTTGCCCAGGCTGGAGTGCAGTGGCGCGATCTCGGCTCACCGCAAGCTCCGCCTCCTGGGTTCACGCCATTCTCCTGCCTCAGCCTCCCGAGTAGCTGGGACTACAGGCACCTGCCACCTCGCCTGGCTGGTGTTTTTTTTTTTTTTTTTTGGTATTTTTTAGTAGAGACGGGGTTTCACCGTGTCCGCCAGGATGGTCTCGATCTCCTGACCTCGTGATCTGCGCGTCTCGGCCTCCCAAAGTGCTGGGATTACAGGCTTGAGCCACCACGCCTGGCCTTACAGCAGGCTTTTCTAAAGTTTAATGACTTTGTCCCGTGTATGTGACGTTTCCTCCATCAGCTATAATAACTGATGGGTTTGAGCTCTGCTACTACCCCAGAGCCCCCTGAGGGTGAGATGGGTCACTTTTGTAATATGCGAAAATTCTGAATTTCAAATCACGTGT
The DNA here is from genome assembly GCF_043159975.1 of Macaca nemestrina. Lineage (NCBI taxonomy): Eukaryota > Metazoa > Chordata > Mammalia > Primates > Cercopithecidae > Macaca > Macaca nemestrina. The sequence goes on from NC_092139.1 coordinate 117,867,857, forward strand.
TGCCCCAGTTACAGTTCAAGATGAGGGATTACGGACTTCTACTAAGTTGCAGACTGAAGGGAAAACCTGTTACCAGAGAAGAATATGTGGTTGTTTACCTTTTAAGGTTAGACCATTGTCTGAATCACAGCACCACCACCAAGAAGCTGTGTGACCTTGGGCAAGTTTCTTAACCACTCTGAGCCTTATTCTTGTTGGTAAAATGATAGTCCCTGCCTCGTGTGGTTTGAAGGTTGAGTGAGGTCATGCATGTAAAATGTGCAGTTTCCTGGCACAAAGCAATCACTCAGTAAGTGAATAAGCAGTCGTCATCCCTGGGCACATTATTATTGAGAAAAAGGGGCTCACTGCCTGATGCATTAGAGGCCATTGCTACGACAGTGGGTTTCTGAGAAAAGGAAAGCTTTGTATTGAAAACCAACCCCCAAGGAGACAGGAGTCAAGCTCAAATGTGTCTCTGTGCTGGCTTTAAGGCAGTAATTTTATCAGAAAACGTTTAGCGGGTAGAGTCTGGGATTAACAGGTAGTTGGTGGAAGGAAAAGGGAGGGCTGGAAAGGCCTTGGGTGTGCGTAGTTACCTCTTCATGCTACCTCACGGGTCATGTGCCAGTTCTCATGAAACACATGGTGGGAATCCAGGCTGTGATGTCAGTAAGCTCTGCACAAACTCCGGTTGTCCATTTTGGTTCTAGCTGATCTCAGCCAGTCCTTTGATGTCATAAGCAGAGGGAGTCTTAGCGTTGGAGTTGTTTCTTTTTTTTTTTTTTTTTTTTTTTTGAGACGGAGTCTCGCTCTGTGGCCCAGGCTGGAGTGCAGTGACCGGATCTCAGCTCACTGCAAGCTCCGCCTCCCGGGTTCACACCATTCTCCTGCCTCAGCCTCCCAAGTAGCTGGGACCACAGGCGCCCACCACCTCGCCCAGCTAATTTTTTGTATTTTTTTTAGTAGAGATGGGGTTTCATCGTGTTAGCCAGGATGTTCTCGATCTCCTGACCTCGTGATCCGCCCGTCTCGGCCTCCCAAAGTGCTGGGATTACAGGCTTGAGCCACCGCGCCCGGCCTGGAGTTGTTTCTTATCACCCATCCTGCAGGCTCAAGAATTTCTGTTAGTCATTGGTTTCTTTAACTCTTTGGGCACAGTTTCAACATGAAGGGGCTGTAGGGATGTAACCCAGAAAAGGAGCAGGAGGGTCCCTCGGCTGCCAGACAGAGTCGAGTCCCCGAGGATCGAGTTTTAATTATAGGAGCCTTGGAGGATCCCTGGTTCTCATCTAGTGATACACCAAACAGCTTTCTAGTTAGCATTTGGCTTAACACAAAGAGTGAAATACACAAAGCAACAGCCACAAGGATTTTAACCCCCTGGTCAGTTACTTCCCTGTGAATATTAACATATTGTGGGGGAGCGTCTCTAAAACAAGGACATTAGTTTCCTGCCGGTCAGGTTGGTGACCCAGAGTGCCTGACCCGGGTTGGCTCAAGCACACCTGGAGCACCAGGTGTCTGGACCTGCCCATGCGGGCATTGGCGGGTGCCTGCTTCCAGAGCTGTCCATCTGTGGCTGCCTGTCACAGGCACTGTACTTCCTGCTAGGACCCCCAGTGCCAGGCAGCTTTGGCTCTTAGAGCAGCGCTTTCACTCAGCAGATCTGTTCTGGGTGCTCTGTAGGCAAGCACCTTCCCAGCTGAGTTTATCCACCCATCATGGTAGCGACCACATTTTGTTAATCCAGCGTGTCTGTTGAGGCCATGTGGTTCTGTTAGCTGTTCAGGCTGTTGACCTAAGCCTATAGTGATCATCCTGGTTTCCCTTTACCTTGTTCATGTTAGTAATCAATGCTTTCCAAATACACCTCACGTGAGCACTGACATAACCCTTGACACAAACCACAGGGAGTGTCTTCACACCGTTTCTCCTGTTGAGGGGTGAGCCAGTGGAACCCAAATTGAGATGACAGTGAATGGAATACAGAGAGCAATGTGAGCTCTCTTGGGTGAGACTGCACTGAAATGGAAAGCTAGGAGGGAATGAGGGATAAAGGTCCAGCTAACATCCTTATTCGCTGAATTGAGGTTTATCAACCTCACTCTGACTTTTCGTTTCCCTGTTCTCTCCTGGCTTCTCCTCTCCTGTCTGTCCCTTTCCCGTCGTCTCTGTTGCTGCATTGGGCTTGCCTCCAGAGCAGCAATGTTCTTCATCCTGAACATGCAGAGAAACCACAGGCGGCCGGGCGCGGTGGCTCAAGCCTGTAATCCCAGCACTTTGGGAGGCCGAGACGGGCGGATCACGAGGTCAGGAGATCGAGACCATCCTGGCTAACATGGTGAAACCCCGTCTCTACTAAAAAAATACAAAAAACTAGTCGGGCGAGGTGGCGGGCGCCTGTAGTCCCAGCTACTCGGGAGGCTGAGGCAGGAGAATGGCGTAAACCCGGGAGGCGGAGCTTGCAGTGAGCTGAGATCTGGCCACTGCACTCCAGCCCGGGTGACAGAGCGAGACTCCGTCTCAAAAAAAAAAAAAAAGAAACCACAGGCTGGGAAACAACAAAAACAAATCGAAGGCAGGACCCAGACAGAGCAGCCTTTTCCTAATGTGTGCTTTGCAGGGATAGGCCCAGATGGAGTCCTGATGACAAATACAGTAGGAAGAGCTCAGCTCATAGAATGTTAAAAACAGCTGTTTTCAAACTCCTGGTTCCAGCAGATTCTGGGGGTTCCAGCCCTGTTTTCCCACAGCCTGTGCAGCTACACTTACCTGTTTACAAATAGTAGACTCATGGGAACTGTTTGAGGAAAGGATCCCAGAGCTAAAACAAAAGCTTCAAACCACTGCCTTAGACCAGCTGTTCATATATCAGTTCTTTTCAGTGAGTGGATGAACTTTGGTCTCCCTAAAATAGGACAGGATGTTTAGGTAAGAATGTCTAGGCCAGGCGCGGTGGCTCACACCTGTAATCCCAGCACTTTGGGAGGCCAAGGTGGGCGGAGCACAAGGTCAGGAGATCGAGACCATCCTAGCTAACTCGGTGAAACCCCGTCTCTACTAAAAATACAAAAAATTAGCCGGGCGTGGTGGCGGACGCCTGTAGTTCTAGCTACTCGGGAGGCTGAGGCAGGAGAATGGCTTGAACTCGGGAGGCAGAGCTTGCAGTGAGCCTAGATCGTGCCACTGCACTCCAGCCTGGGCGACAGAGCGAGACTCCGTCTCAAAAAAAAGAATGTCTAGTGATACCTGGCAATAAAGACTTGTTTTTAACTTGTGAACTTAATTTTTTAAGGAACTCAAGACGACAACTTCCAAGTTTTCTTCCTCAATATCCAATCCCAGATAGACTTAGAAAATGTGTGGAACAAAAAATTGACATCCTGACTTTCCAGCCATTACTTGCAGAGGTAGGAAGTGTCTGATGGCCTGTGGGGTGTTTGCATCTTCTAATGCTCTTGTTTTCTGACAAAGCCAGGAGGTTCCTTCTCAGGTTCAGACCTTCATCTGGCTCATTTTCTTCACAGGTAGCTGAGATAACGAGGGTCACTGTCTGGTCCTGAGGCACACTGCCAGACCTGCTATGCTTCAGGGGCTGGCATCCCACAGCTTCACTGGGAGTCACGCACAGGGCCTTTGGGGTCTGGAGCAGAAGAACTCAGGGATACCTGTGCCATCAACTCAGCCTCTCTCACTAGACTAGGAGGCCTTTGTTATGAGCAAGAAGCATTCCAGCCTCTTAACATCACCCTGACAGAGCCAGCAGGGCAAGGGTCCAGGGGAGGAGAGCCCAGGTCCCCACCCATATGAGAGACAGAGGAGCATGTTCTGAGTGAGGTGTCTGGAGAAGAAAAGTCCAAGAAGGATGAAAAGTCTATGAAATCTGACAGTTTGAGGGGAGAACATTGCCCTTTGTCCAGGAGGGTTTTTTCCTGTAGAGCTTTGAGGTGTTCTGAGAGTCCCCAGCTAAACTGGAGCTCCAGTGCCAGAGCAACTGGCAGCCCTGTCCTGAGGAGAATGAAGGGAACGGGACCTGGGTGTTCACCATGCACCCTTCAGGGGATACTTGTTCTACCAGGAGGACAGGCTGATGCCCCATGACCAGGGGTTCCTCACACAGGAAACTAACTTATTCTGGCAGACGCCCTCGTGGCTCTCGTCTGACCTGTGTCCAGGTTATGCCTGCCTGACCATCTGGCACTGGGAGCTCAATCTTATGTTCCTCAATGCCAGGGAAAACCCGGCCTGGGCAGCACTGGGTTCTTGGGTTGGAAGGTGCAATTCAATCCATTGCCATGATAGAAACAAGTTCAGATATGTTTTACTCACAGATCCTGGGCAGGGAGGATGCCATGAGTCGGGAGTGCAGTCCTCTCTCCCCCAGTCATTTTGAGTTTGCAGGCAAATGCCTGAATGGTTCATTGAAAGAAAGTGGCAGAAAAAGCTGGACCTGGGTCTGCTGGGATGGGGAGGTGCTCCTCAGCTCCTCCCTCGGGACCCAGGTCTGCTGGGCTTGGAGGGTGCTCCTCAGTTCCTTCCTCAGGCCACCAACCTGATGTTTTGATGCTGCAGCTTTGTAGTAAGTTTTGAAATCAGGAAATTTGAGTCCTCCATCTTTGTTGTTCTTTGGCAAAATTTATTTTGCTTTTCAAGATCTTTCATATGAATTTTAAGATGCTTTTTTCTATTTCTGCAAAATACACCATTGGAATTTTTTTCCCCAGAGACGAAGTCTCACTACATTGCCCAGGCTGGTCTCAGACTCCTGGCCTCAAGTATTCCTCCCCTCTCAGCCCCCCAAAGTGCTTGGGATTACAGGTGTGAGCCACTGCACCTGGCCTGTCATTGGAATTTTGATGGGAATTGCATTGAATCTGTAGATTGCGTTGGTTAGTATGGACATTTTAACAATATTGAATCCTCCAGGCTATGAACATGGAATATGTTAACATTTATTTATGTCTTCTTTAATTTCTTACAGCAGTGTTTTGTCATTTTCTTTGTATGTGTTTTTCACTTCTTTGGTTAAATTAATTTGTAAGTATTTTATTCTTTTTGTTGCTGTTGTAAATACATTGCTCTCATAGCTTACTTTTCAGATTCTTCATTGTTGTTTAGAAATGAAGATACTTTTTGTCCTTTGATTTTGTACCCTGCTACTTTGCTGAATTTATTTATTCTAACAGCTTTTTGTGGAATCTTTTAGAGTTTTCTACATATAAAATTATGCCATCTGCAAACATATAATTTTACTTCTTCTTTTTCAATTTAGATGCCTTTCATTTCCTTTTCTTGCCTAATTGCTCTGGCTAGAACTTCTAGTACCATGTTGAATAGGAGTGGTGAAAGCAGGCATCCTTCTCTTGGAAGTTCCTAATCTTATGGGAAAAGCTTTCAATCTTTCACCATTGAGTATGATGTTAACAGTGGGTTTTTCAGCCGGGCGCGGTGGCTCAAGCCTGTAATCCTAGCACTTTGGGAGGCCGAGACGGGCGGATCACGAGGTCAGGAGATTGAGACCATCCTGGCTAACACGGTGAAACCCCATCTCTACTAAAAAATACAAAAAACTAGCCAGGCGTGGTGGCGGGCACCTGTAGTCCCAGCTACTTGGGAGGCTGAGGCAGGAGAATGGCGGGAACCTGGGAGGCGGAGCTTGCAGTGAGCTGAGATCCAGACACTGCACTCCAGCCTGGGGGACAGACCGAGACTCCGTCTCAAAAAAAAAAAAAAAAAAAAAAAAAGTGTGTTTTTCATATATAACTTTTATCGTTTTGAGGTGGTGGTTTTCTTTCTTTCTTTTCTTTTCTTTTTTTTTTCTTTTCCTTTCTCTGTCTCTCTCTCTCTTTTTTTTTTTTTTTTTTTTTTTTGAGCCAGGCTCTCCTGTGGCCCAGGCTGGAGTGCAGTGGTGTAATCACAGCTCACAGCTGTGACTACAGGGGTACACCACCATGCCTGGCTAACTTTCGTATATCATAGAGATGGGGTCTCACAATCCTCCCGCCTTGGCCTCCCAAAGTGTTGGAATTACAGGCAAGTACAGGCATGAGCCACCACACCCAGCCTGGTTTTCTTCTCTTCCTGGTTTGTTAAATGTTATCATGAAAGGGTGTTAAATTTTGTCAGATGCTAGCCAGGTGTGGTGGCATGCACCTGTAATCCCAGCTACCTTGAAGGCACTTGAGCCCAGGAGGCAGAGGTTGCTGCGAGCTGAGATCACACCATTGCACTCCAGCCTTGGTGACAGAGGGAAACACTGCCTCAAAAAAAAAAAAAAAAAGAAAGAAAATTCAGTTGCTTTTTCTGTATTGAGATGATCATGTGATTTTTCTTTCCTTCTGTTAGTGTGTGTTGCTACAGTAATTGATTTTCAGATATTGAACTATCCTTGCATTCCAGGAATAAATTCCACTTGATCAAAGGGTGTAATCCTTTTATGTATGTATTTTTGAGACAAGGTCTCGCTGTGTTGCCCAGGCTGGAGTGCAATGGCTCAGTCACTGCTCACTGCAGCCTCAAGCTCCTGGGCTCAAGCAATCCTCCCACCTCAGTCTCCCAAGTAACTGGGACTACAGGAATGAGCCACCACACCCAGCTAATCCTTTTCATACGCTCCTGAATTTTGTGTGCTAGTATCATTGAGGATTTTTGCATCAGTGTTCATATTGGTCTGTAGTTTTCTTTTCGTGAAATGTCTCTGTCTGGCTTTGGGATCAGGGTAATGCTCGCCTTATAAGAGTAAGTCAGAGTGTTCCCTCCTCTTGAGTCTTTTTGGAAAAGTTCGAGAAGGTTTGGTATTAGTTATTCTTCAAATGTTTGGTAGAATTTAGCTTTGGAACCATCAGGTCCTGGGGTTTTCCTTTTCAGAATATCGATTACCACTTTAACCTCCTTAGTAGTGATCGGTCTATTCAGATTTTCTGTTTCTTCATGGTTTAGTCTTAGTAGGTTTTGTGTTTCTAGGAATTCGTCCATTTCATCTGGGTATTGGTGTACAATTGCTTATACTCTCTTATAATCCTTTTTATTTCTGTAGAATCTGTAGTAATGTTCCCACTTTCCTATCTTATTTTAGTAATTTATGTCTTTCTCTTTTTTTCTAGTTAATCTACTAAAAGTCTGTCAATTTTGTTGATCTTTTTAGAGAACCAACTTGTTTTCCTGGTTTTCTATATTGTTTTTCAGTTGTCTTTTGTTCATCTCTCCTCTAATCTTTATTTCCTTCTTCTATCTTTGGGTTTAGTTTGTTCTCCTTTGTCTAATTCCTTGCAGTGCTCATGGGAATCAGCACTCATGGTCACAAATTCCCTTAGCACTGCTCATGCTTTTCCCGTAAGTCTTGCTATGTTGTGTTTTTGTTTTTATTCATCTCCTAAGTATTTTTTTAGTTTTTTTTATGGGGTTCTTTTGCTTTAATTCTTATCTTTGCACTTTTGCACATAACGTTGTTTCTTCTTAGCTGCTTTTAAGATTCTCTCTTTTATCACTGATATTAATAGATTTGGTTTATGATGTGTGGTGGTAGAGATTCTTTTCTTCCTGTTCTTGTGCTCAGGGTTCATTGGGATTCTTGAATATGTGGCCTTGAGTTTTCTTCACATTTGGAAATTTTCAGCCACCATGTGTTCAGACGCACTTTCTGCCCTCCCACTTTCTGATTCCGGGCAGGCTGCTGTGAGTTTTCCCCCACCTCATGCTGAGGCCCTGGTCTGGCCCCACAATGGGTCTTGCAGGGTGGTGTCTCGTGCATTCCTCAGTGCTGAACTGATGGTCCCGAGTGGGTCCCCCGACCCCTCCACACCACTCTGTGCTGCTTGCTCTTCCCAGCACCCAGCCCCATAGACCAGAGCTCCTCTCCTCAGAGACCATGCGGCTCCCCGAGTCCTCTGTGCTGGGGCCTAGGAGCTCTGTTCAGGTACAGGTGGGTCAGTCATGGGGCCTCCATGGATTGTTTCCCCAGTCTTGGGATCACAGTCCTGTGCTGCGTGATGTTCATTGTTTAAACACCATCATTTCTTATTTCTATGTCTCTAAGTTTTTTTCAGGTACAAGGGTAAATCTGGTTCTTGTTAGTCCACTTTGGCCAGACCTAGAAGTTTGTCCTTTTTTCACAGACGTCTGTGGAAGCCAAATTCTACCTTTCCAGAATTAACTTGGACAACCTGAAAAAGAGCAGGGAGGGTGGACAGTGCTGGGCAGTGCAGGGAGGGACACCACCAGCTGGAGCCCCACAGCCTCGTGCCAAAGGCCAGGGAGCGTGCTGGAGCCTCATGGCCCTCGTGCTGAAGGCTGGGAAACGTACTGAGGCATTAGCAGACTCTGGCGAGAATTGCCCTACCTGGGGGGCCGTGTGCTGAACTGGAGCTGTTGGGACGTCCCCGCTGCAGAGCTGCTGCTTTCCATTGTACCGCTGCGCTGTCGCTGACTTTATAGCTTTCCGTTGTGCCACTGCGCTGTCGCTGACTTTGTATTCTATACGTTTATGTGTTTTCCAGCTTCTGAACATGTCAAATTACAAGGAGAAGTTTTCAACTTTGCTGTGGCTTGAGGAGATTTATGCAGAAATGGAACTGAAAGAGTATAACATGAGCGGGATCGTCTTAAGAAGGAATGGGGATCTGCTGGTTCTGGAGGTCCCAGGGTTGGCCGAAGGGAGACCTTCTCTGTACACAGGTGTGTTTGTTACTCGCATGCTTCCCTAGGTAGACTAGCAGAGAAACCACCCTTAAGAGAGAAAAGATACTCTTTAACTGGCAATATGACAGTCACATTATCGCATTTTCTTTCTTTCGGGTTAGAATTTCACTAAAAATCAGCAACCTATGATGTACATCAAGCATGCAAGCATGTTTCTTTGTTGTATTTCTTTTTTTTTTTTTTTTTTTTTTTGAGACAGAGTCTCGCTCTATCGTCCAGGCTGGAGTGCAGTGGCCGGATCTCAGCTCACTGCAAGCTCCGCCTCCCGGGTTCACGCCGTTCTGCCGCCTCAGCCTCCCAAGCAGTTGGGATTACAGGCACCCACCATACGCCCGACTAATTTTTTGTATTTTTAGTAGAGATGGGGTTTCACTGTGTTAGCCAGGATGGTCTCGATCTCCTGACCTCATGATCCGCCCACCTCGGCCTCCCAAAGTGCTGGAATTACAGGCGTGAGCCACCGCGCCAGGCCTCTTTGTTGTATTTCATTATTTGTAAACAGTTGACCCCAGTAATTTTTGTTTGTTTGTTTTTTGAGACGGAGTCTCGCTCTGTTGCCCAGGCTGGAGTGCAATGGCAGGATCTCGGCTCATTGCAACTTCCGCCTCCCGGGTTCACGCCATTCTCCTGCCTCGGCCTCCCTAGTAGCTGGGACTACAGGTGTCCACCACCATGCCCGCCTAATTTTTTTTGTATTTTTAGTAGAGACAGGGTTTTGCTGTGTTAGCCAGGATGGTCTCAATCTCCTGACCTCGTGATCTACCTGCCTCGGTCTCCCAAAGTGCTAGGATTACAGGTGTGAGCCACCATGCCCGACCTGACCCCAGTAATGTTTTATTGAACTTCCTCATGTTGGATTTTATAGGACAGCACAGAAATTTGTGATTTTGTATTAGCTTTAAACATGGTAATATATTTTTTTAACTAGGTGATAAACTGATTTTAAAAACTCAAGAGTACAATGGACATGCCATCGAATACATCAGCTACGTGACTGAGGTGAGAGCACACTCTCTTAATGAGTTCACGTTGGATGCACTCTTCTGACTGGTTGGAAAGGTAACATTCTCCCCACGGCTTTTGGGGAAGTGCTCCCATATGCATTGGCTATTTTGGAAAATGTGAAGATACAGTGAATCTTTAAATAATTTTTGATGCATAAAGGAAACTTAATACTGTAATTTTCAACCACGTAAAACATTTATCTTTTAGGTTATATGTAAGTCACGTTGTTTGCGTTGAGTTATATTTGGGCATTCTGAATGTATTCCGGAAGAGCTCGCACAGTGGAAACCTTGAAAGGAAAAATACACCTACAAGTTTGCAGCTCTGATGTTTGTGTGAAGGTGGTTTTTTTGGCTTTGAGTAGCTCCTGGTGCTCCAGATGGTTCTGCATGGGATGGTCTGTGACTCTTGGGCTGGATTTTACTGGTCATGTACTGAGCATAGCACTGGGAGCGATACTGGGATCTGCATAAGAGGGGAGGTGCTTTATCTGTGCATCAGAGAAGATGAAGCGACACATTACTTAATGTAGAAAACTTGAATGGAGAATGCCAGAGCCTTTACTGTCAGAGGGAAGAAGGACTGAGAGAGCTAGAAGAGCCTGGTAAGGATCTGGAGAAGAGGCAGCCTCCAACCTTTGCCGCCACAGTCACTCTGGGCTACACCTTCATGCAGGGTCCATGCTGTGGCTGATTTTGTAGAATGGGATATTTCCCAGAAGACAAAATCTTGGCAGGATTTCAGAGATCTTGTAATGACTTAGGCCATGGCCTGTGTACTGAGATGTGAGACACGGGTGACATGACCTCGCCAGCTCTCCATTACCCACTTTTGCTGTTGATCAAGTTGACATGAGGAGCCCAAGATGGCCGAGTGACCATCTTAGCCTCCAAATAGTAGACCAGCTGTGCCAAGAAAGGAAGCCTAGCATACCAAAACCTCCAAAGAAGCAGAGCCAGAGATCTCAGGAGGAAGGTACCTGCCTGCCTCCACCCCTGGTTCCTGAGCCGTATGGCTGGGCCTCCATGCCATTGATCAAACCCTGGCATCTGAAATGACCTTCCATATCCTTTTGAGCTCCAAAAATTATTTTCGTCTTTTCAGGCTCTCTTGGATGCTACCTCCTCCTCTTCTCAAGTAGACTAATGCGTGTCTCCTGTGTACAGTGAGGACTTGGTCTGTCTTCCTCATCCTCAGGGGAAACGATCCCACAGTCCTGTACCACTGTTGCTTCCCTTCCTCCCGGGGCTGGAAGCCAGCCCGGGGTGTAGCTTCCCGACCCTCTGCTGGTGTCAGCCCTGACCCTCAGGAAACTCACCCTGTTGCCTGAGCTACCTGGAGAAGAGCTTGAGCTCCTTTTGGATCAGGGCTTTCCTTCTTATTTTTCTACCCACACTATCTAGGAAAGAATATGCAGAACTGATCATGCAGGATCTTGCTTTAGCTGGAGGGCTTTTCTACTAAAAGGAGAAGTCTTGTAATGGCTGTTTTTTGTTTTTTGTTTTATTTTGAGATGGAGTCTCACTCTGTCACCCAGCCTGGAGTGCAGTGGTACGATCTTGGCTCACTGCAACTTCCACCTCCCAGGTTCAAGAGATTCTTCTGCCTCAGCCTCCCAAGTAGCTGAGATTACAGGTGCCCACCACCACACCCGGCTCCTTTTTCTATTTTTAGTAGAGACAGGGTTTCTCCCTGTTGGCCAGGCTGGTCTCAAACTCCTGACCTCAAGGTGATCTGCCCACCTTGGCCTCCCAAAGTGCTAGGATTACAGGTGTGAGCCACTGCACCTGGCAGACCTTCTTATCGAGGCTTCCTTACAGTAGGTAACACTTGGCTACACTTGTGGTGGTTTTGTTTGTGTCTATGGAGTCAGTGACCTCCCATGCATTCTCTATTCTCAGAGCCTTAGGAGAGGCTACAGCCCAGCGAATTGAAGTTCAGTAAGTTTGAGTGTAGTGATCCATTTCCTCTTGTTTGTATAATTGAATGGCATAATGATTTAATCCTTTTCTACTAATTTTGCAGATAGGTATCAAATTTTAGCTCAAAGCTGTAGAATGCATTTCTGATGATGTGTTGCTGGATATAGATATCACATTATTCCAAGAAATCAGGTATATTGTTTGTTTCTTTTTTAGATTCATGAAGAAGATGTAACTCTTAAAATTAATCCAGAATTTGAACAAGCCTATAACTTTGAACCTATGGATGTGGAATTCACATATAATAGGTAATGCTTTTAGTGAGTCTTCTTTCAAATGTCTTTTTTTTTTTTTTTGAGACAGGGTCTTGCTCTGTCACCCAGGCTGGATTGCAGTGGCGCGATCTTGGCTCACTGCAACCTCCGCCTCCCAGGTTCAAGTGATTCTCCTGCCTCAGCCTCCCGAGTAGCTGGGACTACATGTGCCTGTCACCACACCCAGCTAATTTTTGTATTTTTAGTAGAGATAGTGTTTCACCATATTGGCCAGACTGGTGTCGAACTCCTGACCTTGTGATCTGCCTGCCTTGGCCTCCCAAAGTGCTGGGATTACAGGCGTGAGCCACCGCGCCCGGCCGTCTTTTTTTGTTGGTTTGTTTAATAGAGATGGGATCCCAGGCTGGTCATAAACTCCTAGGCTCAAGTGATCCTCCTGCCTCAGCCTCCCAAAGTTTTGGGAGTATAGGTGTGAGGCACCATGCCCAGTTAATTTGTCTCTTTATCTTTGATTGGACAGTCTTCTCTTGAGTATGGCCGTTGACATCTAAGTAGTGACGTAGGAGCCCCCACCACACCTGTGGTTGACGTGTAGAGGCCTCGTGGATGAAGTGGGCTCCTACAGCATTTTTGCATGTCCCGTGTTTCTAGCTTTATTATCAACTATTTTTTCAGATATAAAGGTGCATACATTTGCATGTTCATTCTTTCCCAGACCTCACGTGCACTGGATCTTTGGTTCATGCCTCACTGTCACTGTCAGCTACCAGCTCCTTACTTTTATTTGTTTTCTAGTCAGATGAGGGGTGCTGTGACCTGGCACCCAGCTGACTTTTTCTTCCTCCACAAAACCATTAACTAGTCGTGCACAAAAAGTGTATTCTTCAGTTTTAATTCTTCTGAACTTTAGAAAAGGAGTAACTTGCTGTATTTGGTTCCTAGGAGCTGCAGATTTTCACTAAACATTGTGTTCCTGAGATGTCTTCGTGTTGTTGCCTGTAACTACTGTTCATTGGTTGGCGGTTGTGTGAATACCCTGGTTTTCTGTTGATGGACATCTTCATTGTTTCCTGTTACTATTGTTTGCTGCTTTTCCTAGAGCCGCTGTGTATGTGGGGGTGGGATTGCTGGGTTTGGGGTATATTCCTGTTTCCAGCTTTACAAGTGGTTGCATCAGTGACTTCCGGTATCCAGGTATATAACAGCCTGTTGATCAGTGCCCTCCCTGCAGTCTGATTTTGTTCGATTTCCTAACTGGTGCCACTCTGGTAGGTGTGTAATGCATCTCATGATGGTCTTGATTTACTTTTCTCTGGCTTACTTACAAGGCTGAGAATCTTCTTGTTTGTGGACTGTAAAATGTTCATCTTCCGTGAAATGCTTGCTTGCGTTTTTTGCCCTCTTTTTTATTGAGTACTTTATCTGATTTTCATTGTTGGAGGAGTCCTTTCTGTATTCCTTATGATAAACTATTCTTAGGTACATATCTTCTCCAGATTTGTTCCTTGTCTTTTAGCTTTTTAAAAAGTGTCTTTTGAGACTGGGTGCAGTGGCTCACACCTGTAATCTCAACACTTTGGGAGGCCAAGGCAGGCGGATCTCTTGAGGTCAGGAGTTTGAGACCAGCCTGGCCAACATGGGGAAACCCCATCTCTACTAAAAATACAAAACTTAGCTGGGCATGGTGGCACATGCCTGTAGTCCCAGCTACTTGAGAGGCTGAGGCAGGAGAATTGCTTGAACCCAGGAGGCGGAGGTTGCGGTGAGCTGAGATCACACCACTGCACTCCAGCCTGAGACAGAGTGAGACTCTGTCTCAAAAAACTATGTATATATTTTTTAATATATATAAATATATGTGTCTTTTTATTAACAGAAGGTGCTAGTTTTAATATAGTCAAATTTATCAATTTTTTTTTAATATTAGTGCTTTTTATGTCTGAAAAATCGGCAGTATTTGGGCTACAGCCAGATTGGAATGTGTTGAGAATGAATGAATGGACTACGGGGAAATGGAGAAATGTCGTTGATTCCTTTTTAAGGCATTTGCCCATGAAAGGGAGGGTAGGATGGAGAGAGAGCGAGAGAAATTGGTGACCAAAGAGATACAGGAGGCCCTGGAGGGGGTGCTTTTTGTTTGCTGTACAAGACGAGAGACCCCAGCATGTGAGTGCCATGAGAAGGCCCAGGAATGGGAAGGGAGGGGCAGCTGTGTTGGATGACGCATGAGGGTTGGCTGGGGCCACAGGGAGCAGCAATGCTGGTAGAAGGCACACGGCTCCCATCATGGCAGCCAGAGAGACTATAGCCCACGTCTAGGCCTGGACTCTTTGACCTGCTTTGACTTTAGAACAGAGCTGATTCTCATAGTGTGAAGGGGTATCTCGTGGATTTAATTTGTATTTTTCTAATAACTAGTGATGCTGAACCTTTTTTTTTTTTTTTTTTTTTTTTTTGAGACGGAGTCTCGCTCTGTCCCCCTGGGGTGCAGTGGTACGGTCTCGGCTCACTGCAAGCTCCGCCTCCCAGGTTCAAGCCTTTCTCCTGCCTCAGCCTCTCCCAAGTAGCTGGGACTACAGGCACCCGCCACCACACCTGGCTAATTTTTTTGTATTTTTTTTAGTAGAGACGGGGTTTCCCCGTGTTAGCCAGGATGGTCTCAATCTCCTGACCTCATGATCCACCCGCCTCGGCCCCCCAGAATGCTGGGATTACAGGCGTGAGCCACTGTGCCCGGCCCCGTTTTTTGTTTTTTTTGAGACAGAATCTTGCTGTGCCCCCCAGGCTGGAGTGCAGGGGCATGATCTCGGCTCACTGCGAGCTCCACCTCCCAGGTTCACACCATTCTTCTGCCTCAGCCTCCAGAGTAGCTGGGACTGCAGGCGCCCGCCACCATGTCTGGCTAATTTTTTTGTATTTTTAATAGAGACAGGGTTTCACCGTGTTAGCCAGGATGGTCTTGATCTCCTGACCTCGTGATCTGCCCACCTTGGCCTCCCAGATTGCTGGGATTACAGGTGTGAGCCACTGTGCCCGGCCGCTGAACATCTTTTTATGTGCTTTTTTGCCATTTGTACAAAATCTTTGTTGAAGTCTTTCCTCAAGTCTTTGGGCCCATTTTAAAAAATTGTTTTCTCATGATTGAGTTTGCAGAGATGTTTGTATATTTTCAGTACAATGCTTTATCAGATATGTGTCTGTGCAAATATTTCCTCAGACTACAGCTTGTATTTTCATTGTTTTTATAGTGGCTTTTGAAAAGCAGAAATTATTAATTTTGGTGAAGTCCAGTTTATGAATGTTTTCTTTCACAGATCTTTTAGTGATGCATCTCAGAAATCTTTAATTTGGATCTCAACGATTTTATCCTGTTTTCTTTTAGAAACTTGGCAGCTTTAACCTGTATATTTAGGATTATGATCTATCTCATTAAGCTTTGCAAATTATTTGTGGGGTATGAATGGAAATTGGAGGGTGGAATAAACATCCAGTTGTCCAAGCATTATTTGATGAAAAAACTGTCCTTTCTCCAATGAATTACTATTGTACCTTTGTTTAAAAAAAAAAAAAAAATCAGTTGATCAAATTTTTTTTTTTTTTTTTTTTTTTTTTGAGACAAAGTCTCGCTCTGTTGCCCAGGCTGGAGTGCAGTGACGTGATCTCGGCTCACTGCAAGCTCCGCCTCCTGGGTTCACGCCATTCACTTACCTCAGTCTCCTGACTAGCTTGGACTACAGGCACCTGCCACCACACCCAGCTAAGTTTTTTATGTGTGTTTTTAGTAGAGACGGGGTTTCACTGTGTTAGCCAGGATGGTCTTGATCTCCTGACCTCGTGATCCGCCCGCCTCAGCCTCCCAAAGTGCTGGGATTATAGGCGTGAGCCACCACACCCGGCCAACCAAATATTTGTTGATCTGTTTCTGCAGACTGTCTGTTCTGTTCCGTACGGTACACTTGTCTGTGTTGACACCAACATTACAGGGTCTTATTGTCTGTCTTAGTCCACTCAGGCTGCATTAGCATAGCACCATAGATGGAGTGGCTTATAAACAACAGAAATGTATTACTCATGCTCTGGAGGTCGGGAAGCCCAAGGTCAAGGCACCAGCAGGTTCAGTGTCCTAGTGAGACTGCTTCCTGGTTCATAGGCGGCTATCTTTTCCCTGTGTCCTCACGCAGCAGAAGGGATGAGAGAGAGCTCTCTGTGCTCCGTTGTGTAAGGGCACTAACTCCATTTTTGAGGCCCCACCCTCATGACCTAATCACTTGCCAGAGGCCTCAACTCCTCATACCCAATAACATCATATTGGGGATGAAGTTTCACTGTATGAAGCTGAGGGGAACACAAACATAGTATATGATATGTGCCTTTATGATAAGTCTCAAAATCAGGTAGTATCAAGCCTTCAACTTTGTTCCTTTTCAGAGTTGTCTGGCTATTCTAGGTCTTTATTATTCCATGGATTTTAGGTCGTATCAGTTTCTACAGAAAGCATGTTGGGATTTTGATTGGGATTACATTGAATCTATAGGTCGGTTTAAGGGAGAATTGAAATCTTAATAATAATGAGTCCTCCAGCCCTGGAAAATGGTATCTCTCTATTTATTTGCGTCTTTTTTCATTTCTTTTAGCAAGAATTTTTTTTTTTTTTTTTTTTTTGAGACGGAGTCTCGCTCTGTCGCCCAGGCTGGAGTGCAGTGGCCTGATCTCAGCTCACTGCAAGCTCCGCCTCCCGGGTTCACGCCATTCTCCTGCCTCAGCCTCCCGAGTAGCTGGGACCACAGGTGCCCGCCAGCTCGCCCAGCTAGTTTTTTGTATGTTTTAGTAGAGACGGGGTTTCACTGTGTTAGCCAGGATGGTCTCGATCTCCTGACCTTGTGATCCACCCGTCTCGGCCTCCCAAAGTGCTGGGATTACAGGCTTGAGCCACTGCGCCCGGCCCTTAGCAAGATTTTATACTTTTCAGTGTATAGGTCTTACGTATCTTTTGTCAGATTTATACCTATTTAAAGTTTTTAAATGGCTATTATAAACAGTAATTTTTTTTTTTTTTTTTTTTTTGAGACGGAGTCTCGCTCTGTCGCCCAGGCTGGAGTGCAGTGGCCGGATCTCAGCTCACTGCAAGCTCCGCCTCCCGGGTTCACGCCATTCTCCTGCCTCAGCCTCCCGAGTAGCTGGGACTACAGGCGCCCGCCACCTCGCCCGGCTAGTTTTTTGTATTTTTTAGTAGAGATGGGGTTTCACCGTGTTAGCCAGGATGGTCTCGATCTCCTGACCTCGTGATCCGCCCGTCTCGGCCTCCCAAAGTGCTGGGATTACAGGCTTGAGCCACCGCGCCCAGCCTATAAACAGTAATTTTAACTTAAGTTTCTAATTGCTTGTTTCTAGTATTTATAAAAAGCAGTTGATTTTTGTCTGTTTACCTTGTATCCTGCAGGTCTCCTAAACTCAATAGCTACAGTAGCTTTTCATAGAGTCTGTAGGATTTTCTGCATATACAGTCGTACATCAAAGAATGACAGTTTCAAGTCGGGTGCAGTGGTTCACGCCTGTAATCCCAGCACTGTGGGAGGCCAAGGCAGGCAGATCACCTGGGGTCAGGAGTTTGAGACCAGTCTGGCCCACATGGGGAAACCCCGTCTCTACTAAAAATACAAAACATCAGCCAGGCGTGGTGGCAGGTACCTGTAATCCCAGCTACTCAGGAGGCTGAGGCAGGAGAATCACTTGAACCCAGGAGGCGGAAGTTGCAGTGAGCCAAGATTACCCTACTGCATTCCAGCCTGGGTGACAGAGCAAGGCTCTGTCTGAAAACAAAACAATACAAAACAAAGACAGTTTTACTTCTTCCTTTCTTATTTGGATGCTCTGTATTTGTTTCCCCCTTGCCTTCCTGCACTGGTTGGAACTTCTGTGCCGGTGTGGAATAGAAGTGGTGAGAAGTGATGCACTGGCTTCGTCCCTGGTCTTAGGGGCAGGGCTATCAGTCCTGAATGAGTTAGTACAGTGTGGGTTGTAGGTTCCATAGTGGCCCTCTATCAGGTTGAGGAGATAGATTCTTATTTTAGTGAGTTTTTAATCAAGAATGGATATGGGGCCAGGTGTGGTGGCTCACACCTGTAATCCCAGCACTTTGAGAAGCTGAGGTGGGAGGATCACGTGGGCCCAGGAATTTGAGGCTTCAGTGAGCTGTGAATGTGCCACTGCACTCCAGCCTAGGCAACACAGCAAGACCTTGTCTCTTTAAAAAAAAGAATGGGTGTGGGATTTTGTCACATGCTTTTTTTTCTTTTCTTTTTTTTTTTTTTTTTTTTTTGGCTTCATTGGTATTCTCTAGTGGTTTTTACAAAAAATTTTTTAGACAGAGTCTCACTCTGTCACCCAGGCTGGAGCGTAGTGGTGCCATCTCAGCTCACTGCAACCTCTGCCTGCCAGGTTCCAGTGATTCTCATGCCTCAGCCTCCCGAGTAGCTGGGACTACAGGCGTGCACCACCACCACACCTGGCTAATTTTTGTATTTTTAGTAGAGGCAGGGTTTCACCATGTTGGCCAGGCTGGTCTCGAACTCCTGATCTCAGGTGATCTGCCCACCTCGGCCTCCCAAAGTGCTAGGATTACACATGTAAGCTGCTGCGCCCATCCTTTCTAGTGTTTTTCTGTTCTCTATTTCATTGATTGTTGGATTGTTGCTGTGATTTTTTTATATTGACTTAAAGGTTGTATAATCAAATTTGCATTACTGTATGCCAGCCTTAATAGTTCTGAATGCAAAGTTAGTTATTTTATGTGGTTTTCTTCCCGGCAGGACTACAAGCAGACGGTGTCACTTTGCACTTGAACAAGTCATCCACTTAGGTGTAAAAGGTATTATTTTTATAGAATGATAGTGTTACATCTTCACAGAGTATTTTTATAGGCTTCATGTAAAATTTTGTGTAAAATAGTCTCTTCAGTCATAACATTAGAAGTAAAACTTTATTATATTCATGTTTTTAATTTTCTATCAAGTTTTAGTATTTTCTTACTATTTCAGCTTAGTGAATAACTAATACTAGCTTGCTTAAATAACTGAAAATAAATTCATCTTGCTCGCCTTTCCCCTCATAAATGTAATTCATTTTTGTTTTTGCAGATGGGCAAGTAAATGGCTTTCTTGTGAAGAATATGCAGTACTAATAATGCTCTGATTTAGAAACAGTGTAACAGGCAGGTTAAGAAAGGAAGGGAATAGAATATTAATTACTTTAGGGTCAGCCATAAACAACCTCTATTAATTTTTTTTTTTTTTAGCTTTTTAGTTATACCTATGCTCTTACCTTTTTTTATTTTAAAAGTGTTGTTTCCAGAAGAAATTATTTTACAGTCTCCCCAAGTGACAGGAAATTGGAACCATGAACAAGACACCAAAAGCAATGGACGGTCCACCAGCAAAAAGGTAGTGCTCAGCGACGTAACTCTCTCTACACAGGGGATGGGAATTTCCTTCTTGGCGTATTAGCGCTCAGTTGACTAGAGTATTCGAGCAGTGTGGTTCACAAATAACCCAAAATTGCAGTTAAAATCAAGTGAACTACAATATTCACAAAATAGATTTAGTGTAAAGTTTATGTGCAAGGGCTAAGATGGCTACAATATATTAAATAGGGGAAGCAAAGTATGGATGTTTATATGACCTTAGTGTTGGGTTTTTTTCTTTTTCTTTTTTTTTTTTTTTTTTTTGAGACAGAGTCTTGCAGTGTCACCCAGGCTGGAGTGCAGTGGTGTAATCTTGGCTCACTGCAACCTCTGCCTCCCAGATTCAAGCGATTCTCCTGCCTCAGTCTCCAGAGTAGCTGGGACTACAGGCATGTGCCACCACACCCGGCTAATTTTTGTATTTTTAGTAGAGACAGAGTTTCACCATATTGGTCAGGCTGGTCTTGAACTCCTAACCTTATGATCCACCCTCCTCGGCCCCCAAAGTGCCAGGATTATAGGTGTGAGCCACCACGCCTGGCTTTAGAGTTTTATTTTTAAATTATATGGTTTTTGTGTACACTTAGGTACATTTATGTGATTGTGTATGCATGGAAAATGTCTGGAAGGATACACACACCGCAAATTGTTAACATTTCCAAACTTCATGAATGTTGCAAAGATATTTTATAAAAACTTCTAGGCCAGGCGCAGTGGCTCACTCCTCTAATCCCAGCACTTTGGGAGGCTGAGGCAGGCGGATCATGAGGTCAGGAGTTCAAGACCAGCCTGGCCAACATGGTGAAACCCCATCTCTACTAAAAATCCAAAAAATTAGCCGGGCGTGCTGGTGTACACCTATAATCCCAGCTACTTGGGAGGCTGAGGCAGGAGAATCACTTGAACCCAGGAGGCAGAGGTTGTAGTGAGCCAAGATTGAGCCACTGCACTCCAGCCTGGGCAACAAGAGCAAAACTCCATCTCAAAAAGAAAAAAAAGCTTTCATAGTCCAGTCACTCCATAATTAGTAATATAGTGCCTCTTTTTGTGAATACAATAGAAGTGGTTTTATTTATCTTCGTGTTTCTAATAACGAGAAGGTCATCTATGCCATGGTGGAGCTTACAACTTACTCTGTGCTATTCAAATTTGGTTTTATGAGCATGTTTTCGATGTATAACATGAATTTTTAAATTATATCTAATACTCAAAAATGCTTACCATTTTATACTTCCTCCCCCAAAATGCAAAAATGATAGGTTTAGAATGCCTACATAATCATGGAAAATACGACAAATGAAGCAGCAAGAGGTTATCCTTGAAAGTTATTTGTGGCGTATTTTATAGTTGATCTCTTTTTTGTTCTGCAAATAGAAAGGAGTCTTCCTTGGACAGTGCTTTTCTTCTCCGTCATCACCTCATTACTAGTTCGTTATACTGCCTGATTCTCAGGGACAGTCTGTGATGCGGATGGCCTGTGAGGTCGGGGAGGTGCTACTATTTAGGTGGGCACATTCCTAATTGACTGTAGATTTTAAAATGCAAAACATTATCTTCTTATGGATTAACTAGATTGAAAATAAACTCAAGAATTTTTTTTTTTTGGAGACGGAGTCTTGCTCTGTCTCCCAGGCTGGAGTGCAGTCAAGATGGTCTCGATCTCCTGACCTCGTGATCCGCTCGTCTCGGCCTCCCAAAGTGCTGGGATTACAGGCTTGAGCCACCGCGCCCGGCCTCAAGAATATTTCATATGTCAACCAAGATAGAATTTCAGGGACCAGATTTATCTTTCTTCCTGAAACAATAAAAAAATCAGACAAACCATATGGAACAACAATTTCAGACATTAACATCAGCTGTCATAGGACAGGGATTCCTGAGAGAGGAAACAAATGAGGTGACCCCATGGTTTTCCCAACTCACAGCCTTCCGAGAGTGTCTTGGCCAGAGAGCACCAAGAGGGAGCCCAGGTGGAGCCTGGTGACCTATCTGAGTGCAGAGACAGCATTTGGAAGGGTGGGGAGGGCAAGCGGGATAAGGCTGACAGAGTAGAATGCTGGGGAGAGGGCAGGGCACAGAGAGCATCTGGGGACCTACAGAGGTTCCTCCTTGAGTTTCCAGCTGAGCATTGATGAATGCGTGATGTGAGTAAAATACCCAGGTGTGGAAAAGAACCAGCTAGAAAGAACAGCAAGAAAAATCCTTAAAGTTGACACAGTGCCAAAAATAGCTGTGCCCACAGCCAGAGGAGAAAAACCTCATAATTCACATGTAGAGTCCTTGGGAGGGTGTTGTCTCAGGAGTGTAGAAAGTCTAGCCCTTGACTGAAGGCTGCTCCGGCCCAGACTGACAAAGTATGATGGCCTCAAAGGGAGCAAGCTGTTCCCAAATAATTGGATTGCATCCCAGAACAAAGTTTAAGAATATTTATAGGAATATAAAATTATCCAGCACCCAACAAGGTATAAAATGAACACTGTCTGACATCTGATTAAAAAATGAAAAAGTGAAAAACATAACCCAAAAGGAGGAAATTTAGTCAGTTGGAACCAACCCCCCAAAATAACATGGTAGAATCAGCAGACAAGGACATTAAAACAGTTATAAATAAGTTCCATGTGTTCCAGAAAGTAGAAGACATGAGCATGTTAATTGGAGACATGAAAGATATATAAAAGACAATTTTATCTTCTAGGAATGAAAACTTCAGTGCCTAAAATGAAAAATATATTGGACAGAATTATCAGCAGACTAGACAATGCAGAAGGAAAAAAGTGAACTTAAAGACAGAGCAGTAGAAACTATCTAAAATGGAACAGAGGTGGAGGCTGCAGTGAGCTGAAATCGTGCCACTGCACTCCAGTGTGGGCAATAGAATACAGCAATACTCCATCCCAGAAAAAAAATTAGCTGAGTGCGGTGGCAGGCACCTGTAGACCCAGCTACTCAGGAGGCTGAGGCAGGAGAATCGCTTGAACCCAGGAGGTGGAGATCGCAGTGAGCCGAGATCATGCCACTGCACTCCAGCCTGGGTGACAGAGCGAGACTCTGTCTCAAAAATTATATATATATATATATATACACACACACACATATATACAGATATATATTTATATGACACATGTATATGAGACCAAGAGGGTTCATCCCAGGAATGGCTTAACATTCCAAAAATCAATGTGTAATATACCATATTAAGAAGCTGAAAAGGAAAAACCATCTGACAAAATCCAGCATCCATTCCTGATCAAAATTCAGCAAACTAGAAATAAAAAGGAAATTTCCGTTACCTACAAAAACCTACCTAGTGATAACTAAATGCTCTTTGCTTGTGAGATCAGGATCAGAGCATGTTTACTCAGCATTTCTGCCCAGCATTGTGCAATGAAGCAGAAAGAAAAGGCATCCACATCCTGTAGAAAGTCTGATGGAGGCTGGGTATAGTGACTCATGCTGGTAATCCCAGCACTTTGGGAGGCTGAGATGGGAAAATCACTGAGAACAGCCTGGGCAACATGCAAGACCCTGTCTCTGTTTTTAAAAAGTTTAAAAATTAGCTGGGCATGGTGGCACACACCTATAGTCCCAGCTACTCAGGAGGCTGAGGCAGGAGGATCCCTTGAGCCTGGGAGGTCGAGGCTGCAGTGAGCTGTGATTGTACCGCTACACTGCAGCCCTGATAAAGTGAAACCCTGTCTCAAAAAAAAAGAAAAGAAAAAACCTGATGGGATCTAAAATGAAGCTGTTAGAACTAATAAGTGATTTTGCAATATACAAGATCAGTGTAGAAAAATAAGTTGTATATATATTTCCAGTAAACACTCAGAAATTGTTTTTTGGTTTTTTGTTTGTTTGTTTTGAGACAGAGTCTCGCTCTGTTGCCCAGGCTGGAGTGCAGTGGCAGATCTCGGCTCACTGCAGCCTCCACCTCCCAGATTCAAGCAGTTCTCCTGCCTTGGCCTCCTGAGTAGCTGGGATTATAGGTGCGTGCCACTGCACCCTGCTAATTTTTGTATTTTTAGTAGAGACGAGGTTTCACCATGTTGGCCAGGCTGGTCTCGAACCCCTGACCTCATGATCCGCCCGCCTCAGCCTCCCAAAGTGCTGGGATTACAGGCGTGAGCCACCATACCTGGCCTGAATTTTTTTTTTTTAAGTAGCACCTAAATGTTTTAAACATTATTGTATCTCTGGGGTCCGAAGACTCCATATTATCAAGTTGCCTGTTTTACCTAAAATGATCTGTAAATGCAGGACACATGCAAAAACATGAACCTGCATCCGTACCTCACAGCATAGACAAAAACTAACTTACTCTGTGGTTCGTAGCCGTAAATGTAAAGCCTGAAACTATACATCTAGAAAACAGCGTAGAAGAACATCTGCACGTCCTTTGTGCAAGGATTTTTTTTATGTGACACTAAGAGCATGACTTATAAAGAAATTGATATATTGGACTTCAGTGAAATTAAGTATTTTGCTGTTGAAAAGACACTGTTAGACAGGCACAATGGCATACACTTTTAGTCCCAGTGACCCAGGAGACTGAGGCTGGAGGATCTCTTGAGCCTAGGAGTTCAAGGCTAGCCTGGGCAACATAGAAAAACGCTGTCTCAAAAAAAAAAAAGAAAAGAAAAAGAAAAGACACTGGTAAAACAATGAAAAGTGACAGACTAGAGAAAATAATTTGCAAATCACATCTGATCAAGAACTTGTATTTGGCAAACAGTACTCTACAAACTGCGTAGGAACTCAGTTTTCAAAAATGGATCAAACACTTGAACACTTTACCAAAGAATACATACAGATGGTAATAAACACATGAAAGATGTTCAACATCATTAGTTGTTAGGGAAACACAAATTAAACCACGACGAGGTACCACTGAACACCTACTAGAATGGCCAGAAATTGAATTGGACCATCTGTGCATTGGTGAGCACGTGGGGCCGCTGGCACATACCCTGCTGTGGGAAGTGGGTGTGGCACACTACTGTGCAAAAGGTGTTCTTAAGAAGCTGGATGCACACCTGCCATACTACCCAGTCATTTCTCTCTAGGCGTGTGCCCCAGAGAGATGAAGACCTACGGCCATGCCAGGACCCATACACAAAGTTCACAGCAGCTGGATTTTTAATCACCAGAAACCCAGTGTCCATGACCAGGTGAATGGATAAGCAAGTCGCATTGCGTTCGTACAATGGAACATGACTCAGCAATACAGGGAGCAAGCTGTTGACATGCAACAGCACAGGTTTCTCTCCAGTGAGTCACACTGTGTGCACTCATGTGAAGTATGAAGTTCCAGAGCACGTGAGCAGCCAGTGTGACTGGAGGGGCTGCGGCACACGGCAGCTCTGGGGACTGACGGGTCTGTTTGTCGTCTCTATTGTGCTGATGGTTTTATGGGTATGTGCACATGTCAGACTTGTCAAGTCACACACTTCAAATATGTGCACCTTATTGTATGTCAGTCACACTCTGAAAAACACAATAGTTGTGGAAGGAGAATATTGGCATAAACTTCTAAACCATGGGTGTCCAATCTGTTGGCTTCCCTGGGCCACACTGGCAGAAGATTTGTCTTGGGCCACACATAAAATTCACTAACACTAATGATAGCTGATGAGCTGAAAAAAAAAATCACAAAAACACTCATAATGTTTTAAGAAGTTTACGAATATGTGTTGGGCTGCATTCAGAGCTGTCCTGGGCCGCATGCAGTCCATGGGTTGCTGGTCGGACAAGCCTGTTTTAGACTAAAACTTAGTAACGTGTGTGTAAATTTTTTAATGTGAGACCTTTTTTTTTTTTTTTTTTTTTTTTTTTTTTGAGACAGAGTCTTCCTCTGTCCTCCTAACTGCAGTGTGGTGTCACAGTCATGGCTCACTGCAACCTTGACCTCCTGGACTCAAGCAGTGCTTCCACCTGAGCCTCCTGAAGTGCTCCGATTATAGGTGTGAGCCACTACTGCTGACCCCAGAACTTTCGATTTCACAGATTCCAGAATCTGTCCTATGAAAGTAATGAAGTTATTTAACAAAGATAAATGTGCAAAGCTGTGGATTACAGATTGTAATGAAAAAAGTGGAAAATCCCACTAGTTTAGGACAAATGCCGTTTATGTTGGAACGTACAACCAATTCTTGTGTAGGATCCTTTTTTTTTTTTTTTTTGAGATGGTCTCGCTCTGCACTGGCGCAATCTCGGCTCACTGCAACCTCCACCTCCCAGATTCAAGCAAGTCTTCTGCCTCAGCCTCCCGAGTAGCTGGTGACACCACGGCCAGCTAATTTTTGTATTTTTAGTAGGGACAGTGTTTCACCATGTTGGCCAGGATGATCTCGATCTCTTGACCTCGTGATCTGCCCGCCTCAGCCTCCCGAAGTGCTGGGATTACAGGCGTGAGCCACTGCACCCAGCCTTCTTTTTTTTTTTTTTTTTTGAGTTGTGGGGTCTCCGTCACCCAGGCTGGAGTTGGTCGTGCAATCTCCACTCACTGCAGCCCCGCCTCCTGGGCTCAAGCGATCCTCCCACCTCAGCCTGCCAAGTAGCTGGGACCACAGGTGAGCACTACCATGCCTTGCTAATTTTTTTTTTTTTTTTGTATTTTTGCTAGAAACAGGGTTTCACCAAGTTGCCCAGGCTAGTCGTGAACTCCTGGGCTCAAGTGACCCCCTGCCTTGGCTTCCCACAGTGGTGGGATGACAGGCGTGAGCCCCGCGCCCGGCCTGGTGCAGGATCTTGCCTGACGTCAATAGGCAGCACTGGCACTTTGCACACTGTGCAGGCCTGTGAGACCCAGAGCCCTGGGCTGTACCCTTGACCGTCCCCTGCAGGTTCCCCCACTGTCCAGCCTGGAAAGCAGGTAGGATGTACCAAGGGAAGACAATAAAATAAAATGTAGTCCTGTGCTTTGGTTTCATCACAAATTTTACTTTATATTTATTTATAAAAGCAAGTTCAAAGAAAAAGCGTAAGCCTTTTTAGCAGCTTTTTATCTGATAATCTGTTTTTTCTTTATTTTTCAAAGGGTCTGACCTGTGATCCATCCAAAGAGCTGTTAAAAGTAGAACACTAGATGTTTATGTTTGCTCTTTCAACCAAGCCAGTGTAAACACCGAGCTGTTTTTTTAAAACCATTTTTCTGCCTGATAATTTCTAGACTAGGAAAACGATGACGGACCAAGCTGAACATGGAACAAAGGAGAGACGTGTTGGTGACAAGGACCTGCCGGCGCTGGCGCCCTTTACTGCAGAGATGAGTGATTGGGGTGTGTGCTTGTGAGGGGCAAGGAGAAGAGCAACTCTGAGACTCTTGTCTGGAAAACGGGGACTTTGAGGAGTGGGCTCTCATGCAGAAGGAAGAACAGTCAGGGAACGTGTGGCCTGTGGCAGGTGGCTGCCGTCTCCACCTTGACTGGAGACTCGGTGTTTTAGGTTAGATACTTTAAGAAGACTTTTAGATTCTGGGTGGTTTTTTCCAGGTATTCTTTGTAGATGTGGACATTTTCTAATCCAGGCTCTAATATTTGAGTGTGATCTCTAAAGCCGCAGAATCAGTTGATGCCCTGTCATTTTCCTCTCAGAAGCTGCATTCGTTATCCTGACCCTCTTTAAAGCACAGACAGGTTGAGTGCAGAGCTCACACCTGTCATCCTAACACTTTTGGGAAGCTGAAGTGGGCAGATCACATGAGCTCAGGAGTTCGAGACCAGCCTGGACAACATGGCGAAACCCTGTCTCTATACAAAAAAAAAAAATACAAAAATACAAAAATTAGCCAGGTGTGGTGGTGGGTGCCTGTGGTCCCAGCTACCTGGGAGACTGACGTGGAAAGATTGCTTGAGCTCAGGAGGTGGAGGTTACAGTGAGCTGAGATTGTGCCACTGTACTCCAACCTGGGTGACAGAGCCAGACCCTGTCTCAAAAAAAAAAAAAAAAAAAGCGCACACAGATTATTAAAGGAATGCCCCTGTGTGCGTCTTACCCATGGTCACACTGAAGAGCTGCTCCCTGTCTGTAGTCTGATTTAGCCTTTACACAGCCGTGCTGACGCCTGACCTAGGTGAGGATGTGTCCACAGCTGTTGAGAGCTGTTTGCATCTAACTGAAACTTTCCCCACTTTGAATACAGTAGATGAAATTCAGACCCCTAAAGCAAGAAAGATGGAGTTTTTCAATCCGGTGCTAAATGAAAATCAGAAGTTAGCAGTTAAAAGGATTCTGAGTGGTGACTGCCGTCCCCTCCCGTATATTCTCTTTGGACCTCCTGGGACTGGAAAGACAGTGACAATAATAGAGGCTGTTTTACAGGTAAGGACAGCGGCACCGCGGGTGCTGTGGCTCTGTGCTGCTGTTCACGTGTCGTCCGTGTCTTCAGGAAGTGTGGGTTTAGATTGTAGAATCGGACAGCTGGAAAGAGCTTGAGAAATACCAGTTATTTCATAATGTTAAGTCTGTTTATGTGGATATGTGGGGATTTAAAAGCTTATTTCATAGGTTTAGAAGGAAACTCATTTTTAGCCTAGTAAACTGTTTTATCTGAATCATGAAATTTTGCCGCAGAAGTGACTCTTGGAGTAGCTACAGCCACCGTTCTGCAGAAGTTTTAGTATCTTCATTTGTAATTGAAGTTGTTTGTGAAAATATTGTGTACAGATGCTTCTTGACTTTTGATGGAGTTACCACCTAATAAACCCATCGTAATGGGATTTGGGAAAAGCCTGTTTCAGGCTCATCAAGGCATGATCCGTTGTACGTTGAGGAGCAGACTGACTGGGGATGGCCTTCACACCATCATACAGTCAAAAAAGCGTTAAGTCAAACCATTGTAAGTTGAAGACCGTCTACATTTAGCGTCATTCAGGATTCAAATTAGCAAACAGGTATTGAGTGCACAATTGTACAACATGCCGGATGTGTGCAGATGAATCTGACTCCGTTTCTGCCCTGGAAGGTGGTTTAGAATCTTAGAGAGTGTGGAGAACCTTCCCACCTTACCCACGCCTTGGCAGCAGTATTACGAGGCAGAGTCGTGGCCCAGGTCTCAGTGTGTTGGGGGCTGGCATCTGAGCCCACGCAGCTGAGTTCCTGCACCAAATGTTCATGTTGAACTTAGGCTCCTGGTTTCCACCTTGCATGTGGATGTTGAGCCTTGGTCTCTTGTGTGTCTTTGATGAAGGTACACTTTGCCTTGCCGGACAGTCGGATTTTAGTCTGTGCGCCCTCCAACAGCGCCGCTGACCTCGTGTGTCTGCGGCTGCACGAGAGCAAGGTGCTACGGCCAGCCACCATGGTCCGGGTGAACGCCACCTGCAGGTTTGAGGAGGTGAGCCCTTGTGAGCAGTGGAAGGGCACCAGAACCCCTCCGTGGAACATAGGAAATGCCAAGTGAGCAGGGGAGGGCAGGGATAGGAGGGTGGGCAGAGAGGTGCCACAGAAAGCCGTGTTTGAGAAATGGCTCTGCAGTGGGACCTCCCTCACCGCTAAATAGTGGAGCTTGATTGCTGAATATTTCATCACATTCTCACTCTGTGTGAGTTACCAGACCTATTGTGGGCATTCGTAGCATTGTTAAATTATCACATTCCTCTTTTATTTAATCCCCAAATGTCTCATTACTTTATAAGTTTTGTTTTGTTGGTTTGGTTTTAAGTATCCCTTTAGGGAAATTTTAAGTTGCTGGTTTAACCAAACAAATAAAAGTATTGCTTTTATTTGTTTGTTTGTTTGTTTGAGACGGAGTTTTTGCTCTTGTTGCCCAGGCTGGAGTGCAATGGTGTGATCTCGGCTAACTGCAACCTCTGCCTCCTGGGTTCAAGCCATTCTCCTGTCTCAGCCTCCCAAGTACCTAGGATTACAGGTGTGGGCCACCACATCCAGCTAATTTTGTATTTTTGGTAGAGACAGGGTTTCACCATGTTGGTCAGGCTGGTCATGAACTCCTGACCTCAAGTGATCCACCCGCCTCTGCCTCCCAAAGTGCTGGGATTATAGGCTTCAGCCACTGTGCCCGGCCTGAAATACTGTGTTTAAAAAAGACATTGGGCCGGGCGCGGTGGCTCACGCCTGTAATCCCAGCACTTTGGGAGGCCGAGGCGGGCGGATCACAAGGTCAGGAGATTGAGACCACAGTGAAACCCCGTCTCTACTAAAAATACAAAAAATTAGCCGGGCGCGGTTGTGGGCGCCTGTAGTCCCAGCTACTCGGGAGGCTGAGGCAGGAGAATGGCGTGAACCCGGGAGGCGGAGCTTGCAGTGAGCCGAGATCGCGCCACTGCACTCCAGCCTGGGCTGGGCGACAGAGCGAGACTCCGTCTCCAAAAAAAAAAAAAAAAAAAAGACATTGAAGGCCGGGCACGGTGGCTCAAGCCTGTAATCCCAGCACTTTGGGAGGCCGAGGTGGGTGGATCACGAGGTCAGGAGATCGAGACCATCCTGGCTAACATGGTGAAACCCCGTCTCTACTAAAAATACAAAAAACTAGCCAGGCGTGGTGGCGGGCGCCTGTAGTCCCAGCTACTCGGAGGCTGAGGCAGGAGAATGGCGTGAACCCGGGAGGCGGAGCTTGCAGTGAGCCGAGATCGCGCCACTGCACCCCAGCCTGGGCGACACGGCGAGACTCCGTCTCAAAAAAAAAAAAAGACATTGAAAATAGCTGAGTGTGGTGGCACGCGCCTGTAATCCCAGCTACTGGGGAGGCTGAAGCAGGAGAATCGCTTGAACCCGGGAGGCGGAGGCTGCAGTGAGCCGAGATCGCACCCCTGGGCGACAGAGCAAGAGCAAGACTCCGTCTCTAAATATACAAACAAACAAACTGAATAGAAAATGTACAGAGTTGTTTTGGAATTATGTGTTATACGTGACACAGAATTATGTGTTATATGTGACTCTAGAGTTGATAAAACATGGACTGAATTGATAAGGAAGTATGAAGTATTCTGAGGAAAAAACCTTAAATCGTGACTTAGACGTAACTAAGAAGTGGCACCAGGGCACGGTTCCCTTTTGGAATTCTTTTTGCCCTGGTGATTCCGTCCAGTTTATAGAAGTGCTTAATAATTGGAGGAGTAAACTCTATGTCTCCTTGCCCCCAGATAGTTATTGATGCCGTCAAACCGTATTGCAGAGACGGAGAAGACATCTGGAAAGCCTCACGCTTCCGGATAATCATCACCACTTGCAGCAGCTCAGGGTTGTTTTACCAAATAGGAGTGAGGTGAGCCCTGGGCGTGGAGTGTGGCGCAGGACCTCCCAGAGCAGAGGTCGGTGTCCTCTCCTAGCTTCTGTCTGAGGGGCGGATGATCCAGAGACTCAGTGCTCAGGGAGGGAGGCAGGGCTGTGGGCGAGAAAGGCTTGAATGGAGCCGGGGAGGCCGAGACCCCAAGGACTCGAAGGAGCCAGCAGTGGGATGGGCAGGCGGATGGACTGGCCCTTGTAGAGGCCCCACAGTTGGAGAATGCTGAGGTCTCCCCAAAGGAGACTGGAACCAGAGACTCGTGAGCAGGAACGTCCTGCACGAGGTGGTGAAGGGGAGGCCTAGAGCCTGGGCCTGGTGGGCCATGGAGGGGCCTTTGGACTGACCACTGGTGAGCTGGGAAGCCAGTGAAGGGCTTCTGAGCAGGAGACTGAGTCGCTTGGAGTGGGCGTGGGGAGGCAGGCTGCCTAGGAAACGGCTGGGCTCTGTAAGGTCAGACCCTCGGGGGCCATTTGTGCCCCTGGTGCTGGGGGCTCTGCAGGGGAGGCAGGCAGAGGAGATGGAGTGCAGGGTGCCGGCTGTCATAGGACGGCCTCCCCTGGGGGCTGGGAGGAAGAGCTTCGAGCCCAGGGAGGCTGAGTGAGGACCAAGGCACTCTCAGACCCCCGTGCAGGGAGGTGGGGTCGGGGAGGCAGCAGGCAGCTCCCTCTCAGTGAGTAGAGCCAGACAGTGTCAGGGGCACAGGCTGAGGGTGAGAGAGGGAGAAGCTAGGGGCTCCGAGGGAAGCCCCACCCTCCCTGACGGCCTGGAGACAGGTCGCCCTGGACAGTGTCCAGCGTCACGGTGGTTGTGAGGGTGACCATAGGAGGTGGTCTGTCAGCTCCACACGGAGCAAAGGCACAGCCGGCCACGCCTGTCACAACGTGTCATGAATGGTTTCATCGGCGTGTTTTAGTCTCTCACACAACGTCCTTTCATCATGAGATTAGTAAAGCATGATTGATGAGACACTTTACAATTTTTTTGGTTGAAGTCTTCAAAATCCACGATGAATTTTACACTCAGAGCGTGTCAGGTTTCAGACTAGCCACTGTGCGGTGCCCGAGAGCCATGTATGGCTACTGGATTGGACAGCATAGACCTGAACAAGAGAGGGATTTTTTTTAATGTGTGTTGATGAGTCAAAGGTCAAGAGCCCGGCCTCACTGGGGTGCAGAGGGCTCTGTGGGGGCCGGGCGGGCACAGCATGGACCCTGCACCCTGGAGCTGATGTCCAGGTAGTGGGAGGAGGTGACCGGCTGGGGCAGGCCGCTCTCTCAGAGACGCTCTGTGCAGAAGCAGGGAGGGTGTTGCAGCCCAGCTGCAGAGGCCCCACAGGGTTAGCTGGCCACTGGGGGCGGCTGGAGCGGGGAGGGACACTTCAAAGGGTAAAGAAGTAGCAACGTCATCTAGCAAAAGTGACATTAAATAACTGCAATTAATACAGAATTCAAACCTAAATGCTTACATTCTAGGAAAGATACATAATGTTAATTTTTTTCAACAGCAGTGGGGACATGAGATGGGGAAATGGCAGTGTGCTGGTTGCTGCATCTTTCACTGGGAGAGTGCACGGTGTCACTTGTGAAATCCGTGTCTTGAGACCTGAAGTGAAAGGTGTCAGCTGGCCATGAGTGGATGCAGGACGTGCAGGACGTGTGGGGCCCAGCACTGCTGTGAGCAGTAGCCCACCCCGGCACAGCTCTGACCACAGGGTCTCACCCCACAGTGGGACACCTGAGGCTCAGAGGTGATGGATTTGCCTAGCATCTGGGGTTGGAGAGGGGAGATCCTGGACTCAGCAGTGAGAAGGGTGAACCTGGGCTTGGCAGTGAGAAGGGTGAACCTGGGCTTGGCAGTGAGAAGGGTGCGGGCCCACGGTGCCTCCTGTTGAGTGTTGGCATGGCTCCGGACACTCCCTGCCCCATACCTGCTTCCTCGGGCGTCAGGACCTGTTTCTGCCCTAACAGCATTTCCCCACTGAGGCCTCCTGACCACAGAGTAGAAGCTGCCGGGATGGGCGAGCCAGTGAACTCGGGGCGCCTGTTCCTCAGCTTGTGGCCCCAGGTGGGGCAGCCCCTCTGCACTCCAGAAACAGATCATGAGCCGAACGAGCTCCTGCTCTTCGCTCAGTCCCACAGCCTTCCCATGCAAGAGCTCTGCAACTTCTCCTGGAGGGGCTGAGCCACGGACTGGGCAGTAGCATCTGACGACTCCTTCCTGCAAAATCCCCACCCCCTCCGTCAGCAACGCTGTGGCCTCTCTGCCCCTGCACCTCCCTTGCCACACCTGGGCACATGGAGAAGGGAGAGCCGGACAGGCGCCCGCCAAAAGGGGCTGCTCTGTAACTGGGAACCTCACTGAGTTTGCAGCAGGGGCCAGAATTGTGGGGAGCCATTCTAGAGACCCCATTTTCTTAATAGTGCACAGATTGAGAAGTGGCTCCCAGGGCCTCAGCCTATTGGCATGGCAGGCCGGGCAGTGCCCAGCTGAGAATAGCTCACAAGGATGAGTCAAGAGGAAATGAGCGGATGGCAGGAGAGGCCACCATCTGTGGCTGCCTGCCCGGCCAGGCTTGTTCTCAGCACTTCACGGCGGCCAGCTCGGCTCTCACCCTAGCTGCCTCCTGAGGGACACGCGGGAGGTGGAGGCTCAGAGAGGGGAGATCAGGACTCAAACCTGGGCATTTTGATAATCACAGGAGTGAGATGCAGGTGGAGAGCAGGCCAGGAGCCTGCGGCGCTTCTCCTGTGAGCTGCCCCCAGGAAACGCTCATGTGTTGCCCCTCGCCCCCCCTCTTTCTTCCCTCCACATCTCTAGAAATACAGACACTGCGTGCAGAGCACCGGGTGCTGACGTGGCTTAGCCAGCATATCCTGATGCCTGTGGCCTGTCCTTCCTCCAGCCGGGTGACACCCAGACCCCAGCTCCTACACACCCCTGGGCAACCCCGCTTGGCCCCATGGGTGCTGAGCGTGGCTTTGCCAGTGTGTCAGAGGCATCGATTGCTAAAACAATTTGGCAGAAATTACCATTTAGAACATCTTTGCTCTAGAGTTGGACACTTCACTCACGTGTTTGTGGACGAGGCCGGGCAGGCAAGTGAGCCGGAATGCCTCATTCCTCTGGGGCTGATGTCAGACGTCAGTGGCCAGGTAAGTCCTGACTACTGTGTGTGCGGCTTCCTCCTCACCCGGTTCTCCTGTAGGGATGGGGGCTGCGGTCCTCCCGGGAACAGTCACAGCCGTATGGGGTCAGGTGGAAGTGCCAAGGACCCTGAGGTGCTGGGGGCCATGGGTCTCTATTGTACTTTATTCCTTTTGGACAAGAAGTGAATGTCTTGACTCACTCACTTCTAAAACAGAGGTTAGGAGCCATTCTAGGTATTGGGGATGCAGCAGTAAAGTCAGGAATGTGGTCCTTGCTGTGGGTGAGCCAGCCACACAGTGTCTGGAGGGGCGAACAGGGCCGGTGCTCCTGCATCTGACCTGCCTGTGCCTCTGGCTGCCCCGGCCTCCAGCTCTGTGCATCCTCTGTTGTCCGCTCCCACCTGTTTCCTCCCTGGGTGCTTCTGATGGTGGCGTGGGCGTCACCTTGAACTCCCCTGTTTCCCTCCCTGTGGCTCATCGAGGCAAGCTCATCCAGCGTCCAGCGCTGGACGTTTCAGGCTCCTCCTTGGCGCCCATCCTAGATGCCTGTCCCAGTCACCAGGCATGGGGTGGAGCATGAAGGTGGCGCTGAGGGAGGGAGCAGGGATTGGTCCAGGCGGAGCAGTGGCGTCGGGCGGCCTCACCAGGTCAAGGCAACCATGGGCAAGAGGCCAGGGGCAGGTGGGATGACGGCCAGGGCCGGCCACACAGAAGCTTCCAGAAGATAGATGGCATCCTTGGGGCTCTTACCACTTTGAGAGATTCGCAGGAGAGAAAGCCAGGCTGCAGAAGCCAGGCAGGTGGCAGGACTTCGGGGAGAAGCGGGGAGAGATGGCTCCAAGCCCTGTCGGCATCCCCTGGTCTCCCAGCCCCTCCCGTCATCCCCTGCAGCCAGAGCGAGTATGGGCTGGCCTTGCACGCGGCCCCACCCCCACCTGAGCCCGTGGGCGTGGCAACGGCCCCTCGGCCCCTCCCTGCGTGGGCTGAGACGGGCCTCCCTGCGTGGGCTGAGACCGGCCTCCCTGCGTGGGCTGAGACCGGCCTCCGTGTGCAGATTGTGCTG
Source organism: Macaca nemestrina (assembly GCF_043159975.1). NCBI lineage: Eukaryota > Metazoa > Chordata > Mammalia > Primates > Cercopithecidae > Macaca > Macaca nemestrina. The sequence goes on from NC_092139.1 coordinate 117,902,648, forward strand.
GCAGGAGACCCCATGCAGCTCGGCCCAGTCATTAAGTCCAGACTCGCCATGGCCTATGGTCTGAACGTGTCCTTGTTGGAACGGCTGATGTCTCGACCTGCGTACCAGAGGGACGAAAATGCTTTCGGTGCTTGTGGCGCACATAACCCCTTGTTGGTGAGTCACAGACTCCAGCGTGTTCCGGTCCCAGTTAAGCAGACACAGGCTCCGGGGCAGTTGAGCAGCTCGCCCCTCTGTCCACCCGAGTGATCTCTGTCCGTGGGCAGAGTGCAGGAGAGCACCTACCACAGCGCCTCCCCTGTCAGCAGAAACTGCAGCCTGGTGCTAATGGCTGAGACTCTGGGGTCAGATACAGTAAAATAAGTTAAAATCTGTGTTACTCTGTGAACATAAGAAAAGCAGGAAGTCGCTTTTGTGACTTAAAAAGCCTGCCCTGGGCCGGGCGCGGTGGCTCAAGCCTGTAATCCCAGCACTTTGGGAGGCCGAGGCGGGCGGATCACAAGGTCAGGAGATCGAGACCACAGTGAAACCCCGTCTCTACTAAAAATACAAAAAATTAGCCGGGCGCGGTGGCGGGCGCCTGTAGTCCCAGCTACTCAGGAGGCTGAGGCAGGAGAATGGCGGGAACCCGGGAGGCGGAGCTTGCAGTGAGCCGAGATCGCGCCACTGCACTCCAGCCTGGGCAACAGCGTGAGACTCCGTCTCAAAAAAAAAAAAAAAAAAAAAAAAAAAAAAAAAAAAGCCTGCCCTAGAGTGACTGCAGGCAGTGTCTCCTCAGTGGTCTCCGACCCCAAGGTCCCACTGAAGTGCAGGTTCTGGGCTCTCAGCCAACCTTGTACCAAATTCTGAGGGATGGGCTTTGGGATTTGCGTCTTTGGAGCCCCCAGCACACTGAGCTTGGGCCTCCAGGGCCCATCATTAAACAGTGAACCAAGTAGCCTCAGTTTTTTTTTTTTTGTTTTTTTTGTTTTTTTTTGAGACGGAGTCTCGCTCTGTCGCCCAGGCTGGAGTACAGTGGCCAGATCTCAGCTCACTGCAAGCTCCGCCTCCCGGGTTCACGCCATTCTCCTGCCTCAGCCTCCCGAGTAGCTGGGACTACAGGCGCCCACCACCTCGCCCGGCTATTTTTTTGTATTTTTTTAGTAGAGACGGGGTTTCACCGTGTTAGCCAGGATGGTCTCGATCTCCTGACCTCGTGATCCACCCGTCTCGGCCTCCCAAAGTGCTGGGATTACAGGCTTGAGCCACCGCGCCCGGCCTAGCCTCAGTTTTTAAGCCCCTGTAGCCCACAGAAGAACGGTCTCCATCTGATTCCCATTGCCAGTATTAACATCAATAGAAAATGACGGGCAGTTACTGTGGGCAGACTTTCAGGGAAAAGAACTGGACCCCATTCCTGGTTGTCAAGGATGTGGGGCAGGTGGGGGTCTTCAGGCCAAGGAAGGTCTCATGAGGGACCACTCGCAAGACAGGCACCGGCTGTGCCAGGGGCCATGAAACTGCCCCCAGGAGGATGGCCAGCTGCTGGGCCTAAAGGGTGCCTGAGAGCTCTGCTGCGCCTGAGAGGTTCGCCTCATTCTCCAGTGCCGCTGCACCCCTCCACGCGCTAGCTGCTTTGCTGGAGGTGTGGGTGCAGGTGACGTGGCTGCAGCAGGGGAGACCAGCATGCTGCTGTCACCACCGTCCCCACCACACAGCCTTCAGGGCAGGTGCATGTGGCACACAGCCACAGGTACAGACAGACCCTGCCACACAGGAGGTGAAGGCCTTGTCCTGTGCAGGGCCTGGGCAGTGTCCTGCACCCTCCAACCAGAGCGGCTGCCACAGTGACCCCAGGGGGCGGCATGCTTCCTTTCTTTTCCCCAGCAGCTGCCCGGCTCCAGCTAAGGCAGAGGTGCCATGACTCTAGATCGCATTTGGAGTTTGGAGTAGCACGTTGGAGGGTGGACACATTCTAGTTAGGCTTGACAGAGTCGGGAGGAGTCATGGGGCCAATAATGGCGCTCTCGTGCCAGTATCACCTGGCGAGTAACTGACAGCACCACAGGAACTCAGGTTTTTACCAACACGGGCTTTGTTACTCATCCCAAGGAGGGAGAGCCCTGGGCGTGTTCTCCCCAGCAGTGTCTTCCCAAGGGACGGTCAGTGACAGGAGGGCAGAGGGTGCAGCATTGCATGCAGAGGACGGCTCCCCATGGCACAGACGCAGCAAGTCCTCATGCCAACACGTGGGTCATGTGTGATGAGCAGTGTCGAGACTGAGCATTACTCTGACTGGTTGAACTCCTGTAGTCCCTGGAGACCTTCCCTGGCTGCCTACACCAGCACCAGGGGAAGAGTGCCTGCCCTGAGTGAGCTTCCCGGGCAAGTTGGAGGCAGACAGTAAATGTGTCCCATGTACTGGTGACATCACAGTCACCCTCGGCCGCATCAGTGAAGTCACAGCCAGGCCTGCCCAGGGCTGGCCATGCCCCCACAGTCACAGTGTCTATACTCTCCTGGCCCAGGGGCCCAGGAGCTCTTCCTTCCCTGTGGCCAGCGGAGGCAGGGCTGCATGGGCCAGCAAGACACTGTTTGCAGGATGAAGCTCTCAGCACACGAGAGAAGCGTCCATCTGCCCTCCTCCCCGCTGCCAGATTCCAGGTGGCAGGAACCCTTTGAGAGGCCCCTCAGCCCCACCCAGACCCAGGAGAGGAAAAGAGGGTGGCCGTCACACCCTTTTCTTCCTGATGTTCTCATTTTTCTATTCAGATGGACCCTTGGCTTCACCATCATCCAAGGGCTTGGTCTGGGGGCAGGTGACACACAGGGGCAGAGTCGGGCTTGGAAGTCAGGCGGGCCTCACGTTTGCCGTGCAGAGCCGCTTTTCCTTTGACAGAAACTGTGCCAGCTGCCACCTTCCCCTTGTGACCCATCACCCTCTCCTTGTAGGTCACAAAGCTGGTGAAGAACTACCGGTCCCACGAGGCCCTGCTGACCCTGCCCTCACGGCTGTTCTACCACAGGGAACTGGAGGTCTGTGCGGACCCTACAGTGGTGACCTCTTTGCTGGGCTGGGAGAAGCTGCCTAAGAAAGGCTTCCCTCTCCTCTTCCATGGTGTGCGGGTGAGTTGTGTCTTGAACCCGGAGGTGACCATGTCGGGTGAGGACAGTGTGGCAGGAGGTCCTTCCTCCCAGGTGAGGCTCTTGTCACCTGCTTGTGGCGGGGCAGATGCTCCGCTGGTCACTGGAGAGTGAAAAGCCATCAGGGGCTTGTGTCCTCCAAGATGGATGCCGACTTCTCCTGCCAGATGAGTTGTGCCTGGTACCAAGGGGACATCATGGGCACCACTCTCAGGTGGTCACAGCAGACAAGCACTGGGCTCCAAGAGAAGCAGAGCTACCCAGTGAGCTCTGGGGGGCCTGGGGAAGCTTGCAGGGCTGTGTGACGGGATACCCTGGGGCCGCAGGAAGCTCCCGGAGGCCGCTGCCACCTCCCTCCTGGTGCTTCCCTCGAGGGTTGGAGCTGTCAGGAGAGAGCCTGGCAGGGAAGGCAGCAGCCGCAAGCCCGAGCCCTGTGCCTGGGGCCTGAGGAGTGACGGGCCACCACCCCCTCTCTGAGGCCTCATGGAGGGACAGAGTTAGATGCTGAGTGGCCAAGCAAAATTACAAGCATTCACTAAAATGAGATAGTTTGTATTAGGACTTTAGTTAGAAGCAGAAATCAAGTTTTGCATTAACCCCCTCCCCCAGAGGAAGGGGCATTCACGGTGTCTGCAGTGAGGGCTGCACCCAGGCCACAGGGGGACCCTGGTGCAGGTGCCCCTTCCATGCCACGGGCCCCGGAGGACAGGGGTCCAGGCTACACCACTCGGCTGCCTCGGGGCCTCTGCATTCCATGCCCCACCCAGCCATGGCCCCCAGTTGCTCTTCGTAAGTTCCTGAGGGAGAAAATCTGTCTGTGACCTGTCCAAAGCAGTGGGGTGGGACGTGTGTGTGGTGGCTTCGGGGTGCTCACATCTGGAAGGGAGGGAGTCCTGAGGGGCTCTGCAGTGAGCCGGACACCTCAAGACATGGTGCTCTCTGAGGCAGGTCCCTCCCCAGCAGTGGTCTCCCGCCATCTGTCCTCCTAGCTCTGCCCATCCTCAGAAGCTTTCCTGGGTATCAGGAAAACACACTAGTGGCCAGGCACAGGGGCTCGCCTGTAACCCCAGCACTTCGGGAGGCTGAGCCAGGAGGATTGCTTGAGCCTAGGAGTTCAAGATTAGCCTGGGCAACATAGTGAAACTGCCATCTCTTTAAAAAAAAAAAAAAGAAAAATAATTTTTTTTTTAATTAGCTGCGCATGGTGGCATGTGCCTTTGGTCTCAGCTACTTGGGAGGCTGAGGCAGGAGGATCGCTTGAGCCCAGGAGATTAAGGCTGCAGTGAGCTATGATTGCACCACGGTACCCCAGCCCAGGGGACAGAGTGAGACCCTGACTCTTAAAAACTATATAACTGAATAAAAATAAATGCATGGAGGCTGTCACTCAGCAGCTCTGTGTCCTGACCTAGGATCTGTCACTGGGTAGGCCATGGTGGAGAAGAGGAGTGAAGCCTCTCGTTCTCATTGTGCTTCTCATCAAATTATCCTTGGGTTTCTAATCGTTCTTGTCTTACGAATTTTAACTGCTATGTTTCATGCATACAATTTATCATTGCTTTATCTTCCTCCTTATGTAATACTCTTCCATACCATCCTGTGTGTGAGTGTTAAATTTCACCTCGTAATATTTACATTGCCGTTTTTTTATTTTTACATGGTATGTCTTTGCCCTCTGTTTTCATTTTTTATTGTATTTCTTAGGAGCAGCTAGGTTTTTATATTTAATCCATTTTGGGAGTCAGTTTGCTTTTAGAGACATAAATCAGTCCAGTCTATAGTGATTTCACATTATTTCTTCTTTACCTTTCCTAGTTATTTATTTCCTGATTCTTTCTAGTTGATTGGTTGCTATTCATTGAACTGTTTCTCAGTTTAGAAGTTTCTGCTATAAGTTTCCATCCCATTAATCTTTTAAGTTTCTTCAGTCATTTATTATTTACAATAAATGAGTAAGTTACATGGTTTAACAACAACAACAAAATTAATTCTTACTGCTTTATCTGGTGGTCACTTTTTTGGGTTTTGTTTTGTGGGGGTTTTTTTGGTTTTGGTTTTTTTTTTGGTTTTGGTTTTTTTTTTTTTGGTTTTATTTTTGAGACAGAGTTTTGCTCTTTCACCCCAGCTGGAGTGCGGTGGTGCAATCTCTGTTCACTGCAGCCTCCACCTTCCATGTTCAAGCAATTCTCGTGCCTCAGCCTCCCAAGTAACTGGGACTACAGGTGCCTGCCACCACATCCAGCTAATTTTTGTATTTTTACTGCTTTATCTGGCAGTCACTTTTTGGGTTTTTTGTTTGTTCATTTAGTTTTGTTTTGAGACAGGGTTTCATTCTGTCGCCCTGGCTGGAGTGCAGTGGCGCAATCTTGGCTCACTGCAACCTCTGCCTCCCAGGTTCAACCAATTCTCATGCCTCAGACTCCCAAGTATCTGGGACTACAGGTGCCGGCCACCACATCCGGCTAATTTTTGTAATTTTAGTAGAGGGGGTTTCAGCATGTTGGCCTGGCTGGTCTCAAACTCCTGACCTCAAGTGATCTGCATGCCTTGGCCTCCCAAAGTGCTGGGATTACAGGTGTGAGCCACCGCACCCAGCCTGGTGGTCACTTTTTTAAATTGTAGGGCTGGACGTGGCTCACATCTATAACCTCTGCACTTTGGGAGGCCAAGGCAGGCAGATTGCTTGAGCCCAGGAGTTCAAGAACAGTCTGGACAACATAGCAAGACCCTGTCTCTACAAAAGATACAAAAACTATCCGGGCATGGTGGTGCACACTTGTAGTCTCAGCTACTCAGGAGGCTGAGGTTTCAGTGAACTGTGATCATGCCCTGGCACTTTAGTCTGAGCGACGGAGTGAAACCCTGTCTCATTCATTCATTCATAAATAAATTTACACATAATATAAAATTTGTCATGTTAAAAACTTTTTTTTTTTTTTGAGATAGTCATCTCACTCTGTCACCCAGGCTGGAGTATAGTGGCGTGATCTCAGCTGACTGCAACCTCTGCATCCCAGGTTCAAGCAATTCTCATGCCTCAGCCTCCCGAGCAGCTGGGACTACATGCGTGCCCCACCATGCCCAGCTAATTTTTGTGTTTTTAGTAGAGACGGAGTTTCACCATATTAACCAGGCTGGTCTCGAACTCTTGACCTCAAATGATCTGTCCACCTCGGCTTCCCAGAGTCCTGGGATTACAGGCGTGAGCCACCACCCCCAGCCTCCATTTTTAAGTGTAAAGTTTAATAGTGTTAAGTATATTCACATTGTTTTGCAGCCTGCAGAACTTTTTTTTTTTTTTTTTTTTTTTGAGACGGAGTCTCGCTCTGCTGCCCAGGCTGGAGTGCAGTGGCCGGATCTCAGCTCACTGCAAGCTCCGCCTCCCGGGTTCACGCCATTCTCCTGCCTCAGCCTCCCGAGTAGCTGGGACTACAGGCGCCCGCCACCGCGCCCGGCTAGTTTTTTGTATTTTTTAGCAGAGACGGGGTTTCACCATGTTAGCCAGGATGGTCTCGATCTCCTGACCTCGTGATCCGCCCGTCTCGGCCTCCCAAAGTGCTGGGATTACAGGTTTGAGCCACCGCTTCCGACCAGTCTGCAGAACTTTTATCTTGCAGTATTAAAATTCTATACCCGGCCGGGTGCGGTGGCTCATGCCTGTAATCCCAGCACTTTGAGAGGCCGAGGTGGGTGGATCACGAGGTCAGGAGATCGAGACCATCCTGGCTAACATGGTGAAACCCCATCTCTATTAAAAATACAAAAAAATAGCCGGGCGTGCTGGCAGGCGCCTGTAGTCCCAGCTACTCGGGAGGCTGAGGCAGGAGAATGGCGTGAACCCGGGAGGCAGAGCTTGCAGTGAGCCAAGATAGCACCACTGCACTCCAGCCTGGGCAACAGAGCGAAATTCCGTCTCAAAAAAAAAAAAAAATTCTGTACCCATGAAACAGTAACTTTCTTCCCTGCAGCCCCTAGCAGCCACCATTCTACTTTCTGACTGTATGAATTCAGCTGTTCTAGGTACTTCATATAAGTGGAATTAATCATGGAGTGTTTGTCCTGTGACTGGCTTATTGCACTGAGCATCCTGTCCTCGAGGTTCATCCACGTTGTAGTGTGTGTTAGAATTTCCTCCCTTTGGGGGGCTGAGTAACATTGTATTGTGTGTATACACCACACTTGGCTTATCAGTTCATCTATCAGTGGACACTTGGGCTGCAGATATTTGACTGTTGTGAGTAGTGCTGCTATAACAGGTGTACAAATATCTATTTGAGACCCTGCTTTCAGTCCTCATGGGTATTTACCTAGAAGTGGAATTGTTGGTAATTCTAGTCTTAATTTTTTGAGAAACCATCATCTTGCTTTCCACAGTAACTGCAGCATTCCACACCCCACCAACAGTGCCACAGGGTTCGTTTCCCCACGTCCTCACCACCACTTATTTTCTGGGTTGTTTTATAGTAGCCATCTTAGTGGGAGTGAGGTATAGCTCACTGTAGTTTTGATTTGCATTTCCTCAACGATTTGTGGCCTTGAGCAGCTTTTCATGCACCTGTTGGCCATTTGTATGTCTCCTTTGGAGAATTCAGGTCCTTCGCCCATATTTAATTGGGTCGCCTTTTGTCAGTGAGTTTAAGACTTCCTCATAGTTTTGGATATTAATTTCTTCTATACTATTTGCAAAGGTTTTCTCCCCCTCCGCAGATTATCTTTTCACGTTGTTGATTGCATCCTTTGATGCCCAGACATTTTCCATTTGGATGTAGTCCAGTGTATCCCTTTTAGTTATTGCCAGTGGCTTTGGTGTCGTATCCAAGAAATCATTGCCAAACCCAGTGTTGTGGGGTTTTTTCCCTGTTTTCCTTCAATAATTTTATGGATTTAGGTCTTAGGTTTAGATCTTCCATCTACTTTTGAGTTTACATTTCCAGGTGGTGTCAGGTGAGGGTCCGTCTTCATCCTTTTCGTGTGGCTCTCTAGTGTTTCCAGCAGCATTGGTTGAAAAACTGTCCTGGCACTCTTGTCAAAAGTCATCTGGCCATAGGCCGTATACGCAAGGGTTTATTTCTAGGTTCTCCATGCTACCCTGTTGATCTATATGTCTGTCTTTTATGTCAGTATATCTCATCAATGTTTTCTAAGGAAGAGTATTTTCAAGATGAACAGTAGCTATGTCAAAGGTCTAATATCAAAAAAAAAAAGAAGAAGAAGATGAGCCAGCCAGCCCTCCACTCTGGGGCTCAGACCCGAGTGGTGGACTCGTGTGACCATCCTCCTCTGCAGCGTTTCGCATGGCTGTGGGCCATGTCATCATCGTTTAACATGTGCCATCTGCCCTGCTCCCAGTAAGTTGTGTGTGAGAGCAGGGGTCCGTTCTGTCATATTCAGTGTGTCTTCCCAGCACCAGCCTCAGCTCCGGGGTTGCAGCCTCTTCTGGCGAATATTCATGGAGTGAAGGAGGTTTCCCTCTTCATCAACCCAGGGCAGCGAGGCACGGGAGGGAAAAAGCCCATCGTGGTTCAACCCGGCCGAGGCTGTCCAGGTCCTGCGCTACTGCTGCCTCCTGGCCCAGAGTATCTCCAGTCAGGTGTCTGCCAGCGACATCGGCGTCATCACGCCCTACCGGAAGCAGGTACGCCCTGCCCAGGCACGCCTGGCTCTGTGAGGTCCCTGCAGCCCCACAGAGGCAGAAACAAGCTCCTTTGAGCAGCAGCAGGTTTTTAAAGGAGCAGAACCGCACTTGAATGTCATTCAGCACGAGAGGTCAGCCGGCTGCCATCCACGCGCCAGTTCCAGGCTTTTCTATGGCCAGAGCCTAGAACAGTTTTTACATTTCTAAATGGTTACATTTATATGTCCCTTGATATTTGGCCCTTTGGGAAAACATTTGCCAGCCCCCAGCTCTAACCCAGTATTTCTCAAAGGGGTGACTTTGGTTATATTTGAATGTTATATTTGAATGGGACACTTCTCATTTCCTGTGACTGCGGTGTGATTATAGGGGAGTTAGTGGCCCCGGAGGCCCAGGGACTGGTCCCAGGAAGCATCTCCACACGTTCACAGTGGCCCTGGAGCTCTGGTGGGGACGCGGGTGGCTCCCATGCCGAACACTTTCATGAAGTATGTGTCCCTGTGGCGTTCACACCACCAAGCAGAGCTTGGAAAGAACCCCCAAAATGCAGAAGAAAAGGTGGGTCCCCTAGGCCGTCACAGTAACAGATCAGCTGTACCACAGGCGTGCCCACCGCAGGGCCCTTCACAGGTGTTATGTTTCCTTTTGTCTGACCTTGGGGCCTCAAGAGGTGAGTGCTTAGCTCTCCCAGAGGTACAGAGTAATGAAGGCTTGTGGAGACAAGTAAGTTGCCAGACATCACACAGCCAGTGTCCTGGTGTCAACCTCAGCTTGTAGGTGCCGTCCTGCTGAGACACACACCTCAGCTCTAAGCAGCAGACACGCATCTCATTTCTCCTGAAGGACTTCCTCCATCCTTGATGTGTGCTTGTGGGGAGGGAGGATTTTCCACATGAAACTTGGCTTTCCTAATAAGCATTATCCCCCGTCCCCAGTTTAACTAAAACTGGAATTTGTCTTCTAATCAATTCAGATTGGAAGAAAACAATAAAGAATTAAAAAACAATATTGCACATTGGCCAATATTTGGTTCACGCTGTGATGTGTAAAGAAATGGATATGTACAGGCTGGGCGCGGTGGCTCACGCCTGTAATCCCAACACTTAGGGAGGCTGAGGTAGGTGGATCACAAGGTCAGGAGTTCAAGACCAGCCAGGCCAACATGGTGAAACCCTGTCTCTATTAAAAAATACAAAAAATTAGCCGGGTGTGGTGGCAGGCGCCCGTAATCCCAGCTACTCAGGAGGCTGAGGCAGGAGAATTGCTTGAACCAAGGAGGTGGAGGTTGCAGTGAACCGAGATCACGCCACTGCACTCCAGCCTGGGTGACAATAAGACTCCATCTCAAAAAAAAAAAGAAGGCCGGGCGTGGTGGCTCAAGCCTGTAATCCCAGCACTTTGGGAGGCCGAGACGGGCGGATCATGAGGTCAGGAGATCGAGACCATCCTGGCTAACATGGTAAAACCCTGTCTCTACTAAAAAAATACAAAAAACTAGCCGGGCAAGGTGGTGGGCGCCTGTAGTCCCAGCTACTCGGGAGGCTGAGGCAGGAGAATGGTGTGAATCCGGGAGGCGGAGCTTGCAGTGAGCTGAGATCCGGCCACTGCACTCCAGCCTGGGCGATAGAGCGAGACTCCGTCTCAAAAAAAAAAAAAAGAAAAAGAAAAATGGATTCGTACAGTGTTATCTTTAGTCTTTCTTTTAATCTGTTCTCAAGGTGGAGAAAATCAGAATTCTTTTGCGTAATGTTGATCTGATGGATATAAAGGTTGGATCAGTAGAGGAGTTTCAAGGACAAGAGTATCTGGTCATCATCATTTCTACCGTAGGTATCCCTGTTCTCCGTGGGGTTGGCCAGTCAGGCGCTTGCTGCCTTGGGGGTTTTGGGGGCTTCAGATCTAAAGGGGCAGAGGCCGATTCCCAGCACAGAGAAGCAGCTGTAGGCAGAGACTCCCTAGGCCCAGGAGCCATCGTGAGCCGTGGCTGTGGGAAGGTCTTTGAAAACAATACTCAAAAGACTAAGACAGGAAAGTAAAGAGAAGGGACCCAGGAAGACATGGTGAATGCCTTGGAGAAGGAGGGACACGAAGTTGGAAGAACAGGCAGCTGAGGAGCAGAGAGTAGGAGGGCAGGTACCAACAGGAGAGCCCCTAAGACCCCGCCATCCAGACAGCCACAAGCATGAGGGCTCCCTGTCTGCAGACGGAGTCCGATGAGTCCCACCCCTTTCTGCTGCCCCTCCTCCTCCTCCTCCTCCCTTCCTCCTCCCCTCCTCCTCCCCTCCTCCTCTCCCTCCTCCTCCTCCTCCTCCTCCCTCCTCCTCCCCTCCTCCCTTCCTCCCCCTCCTCCTCCCCTCCTCCTCCCTCCTCCTCCCCTCCTCCTCCCCCTCCTCCCCCTCCTCCTCCTCCCCCTCCTCCCTTCCTCCCCCCTCCTCCCCTCCTCCTCCTCCTCCTCCCCCCTCCTCCTCCCCTCCTCCTCCCCCTCCTCCCCTCCTCCTCCTCTCCTCCTCCCCCTCCTCCTCCTCTCCTCCTCCCCTCCTCCTCCCCTCCTCCTCTCCTCCTCCCCCTCCTCCTCTCCTCCTCCTCCTCTCCTCCTCCTCCTTCTCTCCTCCTCTCCTCCTCCTCCTCCTCTCCTCCTCCTCCCCCTCCTCCTCCTCCTCCTCTCCTCCTCCTCTCCTCCTCTCCTCCTCCTCTCCTCCTCCTCCTCCTCCTCTCCTCCTCCTCTCCTCCTCTCCTCCTCCTCCTCCTCCTCTCCTCCTCCTCTCCTCCTCTCCTCCTCCTCCTCTCCTTCTCCTCCTCCTCCTCCTCTCCTCCTCCTCTCCTCCTCCCCTCCTCCTCCCTCTCCTCCTCCCCTCCTCCTCCCCCTCCTCCTCCCCTCCTCCTCCCCTCCTCCTCTCCTCCTCCCCTCCTCCTCCCCTCCTCCTCCTCCCTCCTCCCCTCCTCCCCTCTTCATCCCCTCTTCCTCCCCCTCTCCTCCCCTCCTCCCTCCTCCTCCCCTCCTCCCCTCCTCCTCCCTCCTCCTCCCCCTCCTCCTGTTTCTTTTTGAACCAAAAAGGAGGTCGTTCTGCTTTTTAACATTCTAAATGTTTTCATATGTCAAGAGTTTCTCTTCATGCCCCCCAAAAATTTAAAACGCCATTTTTTTTTTTATTCATCTCTGTGTGCTTTTAGGTACGGTCAAATGAAGATAGATTTGAAGATGACCGATATTTTTTGGGTTTCTTGTCCAACTCAAAAAGATTTAATGTTGCAATCACCAGACCCAAAGCTTTGCTGATAGTGCTGGGAAACCCCCATGTTCTCGTTCGAGTGAGTTTTCAGGCACTGGTGGGCTGTGATCACTTAAGGAGGGAGGGTCCGGGCCAGGCGTGGTGGCTCCACACCTGTAATCCCAGCACTTTGGGAGGCCAAGGCGGGTGGATCACGAAGTCAGGATATCAAGACCATCCTGGCTAACACGGTGAAACCCCTTCTCTACTGAAAAATAGAAAAAAACTAGCCGGGCGAGGTGGCGGGCACCTGTAGTCCCAGCTACTTGGGAGCTGAGGTAGGAGAATGGCGTGAACCCAGGAGGCAGAGCTTGCAGTGAGCCGAGATTGCACCACTGCACTCCAACTTGGGCGACAGAGCGAGACTCCGTCTCAAAAAAAAAAGAAAAGGAGGGAGGGTCCAGGTCACTGGGGATGAGACGCACGTGGCACCAGGAGA